>NC_051850.1:37020440-38270440 GCF_905115235.1 Hermetia illucens
AAAGCCAGTGCAAATCGACTGAAAATAAAGGGCGCCAGCTACGCATTATTCGCCACCAATGCTGAAGCAAGCAAAGTATAGAAATGTCGTCACCTCTATTGCCAAAAGAATCTTCCTCTGGTCACTCGATATTATTGCATTCTTACTTTTAAGAGTCGCACTTTTCCAATAAGATCATCCGACGATGCTGCATGCTGTATGGGTGAGTTAGGGAGTTGCGATCGTAGCATTTTTCCCCATTTACTCATACAATCATAACAAGAAACACTAATGACGTGTCGCACCGCAGTTTCCTGAGCGGCTTCTGTAATTGGCTTCTATTCTTGATCATCTGAGAAGAAACTCGACTCATCCAGATGACGTCGAAAAATTCCAGGAAAGGCGAAACGTGATAACGAAAACCGCTCTTGCAGGGTTTTTGGCGTTACATGAGCTGTCGTAGTTCATGAACGATCGTGAGCAGATAAATAAAGACTAGTATGTTTGGCGTGCGGAAGTAAACCTCTTCACATGGTTACGGTTAATTCCAGCCGTCCACATAGGGCACCCTAATATGTTAAACTCATCGAAGTCCTCTGAGGGTTTCTGAGCCCACAGCGGTCAGAGTCTAACACTGCCAATTCATTCTACCTAGTGCCTCCAGTACCAACCAGTACTATAGCCCAGCTAAAGGTTGGTTGAACTGTTATCGTTGAAGAAACAATCAAACATATTTTAGACCTGACATGAGCCTGCATTGAAACCGGTACATTCTTGTGGTTGCACCTCGCGGATGATCTCAGGCATTATATACAGAAAGGGACGCGTTCTGGCTCCTTGAAAGGCCTTCAAAATCGCGTGGGGTACTGTCAGATGCAGCATATCCGTACATGAATGCAGTCTTTGTTGCCCCCTCATGAATAGCTTCGATACGGTTTGAAGTGACAAGAGCCATTGAATGCACCAGATGCACAAGAGTTACTTAAATTAACTTTCAAAATAATGACAGAAATTAAGGATGAAGTTAGCACACTAACAACAAAGGTCGATGACAGGAAACTTGAAATTTCTCAAAACCACGGCGATCGTTGAGTTTTTTGGGCTTCTTGATCTGGCTATCCCGGGTTCGAATTTTAGTTAGTCGTGAGATATCCTGGTATTGTAGACTTGTTGCTTGCACAACATAAAGCGTATTTTGAAAGCAACTGAAGCAATCTTATTGAAAATAAAATGGGGAAGGAGATAAAAATGACAACGAAGAGACTGCAATGTTGCCAATATTCTAGCAAACTAAAAACATACGAAGTTGAAGGGAAATATGAACTACCATTTTGGATTACAACAATATAAACTGCGGTCACTGATGGAGTCACTCTGACCACTATAACCCTAAAAACTTTAGACGCATGCATCACGGTCTATCGAAATTGAGAAAGAATGAGACGACTCTCGCCCTGTTAAGACATCTAAGATATATATAATATACTGGAATAAACTGGAATTCCTTAGAATTCACTTTTTCTGGTTTGGAACTAGAGGATGAAATAGTGAGAGTGCCGCCAATTTTCCTTCAATAGTTCAGACCTAGCCTAAGAGAATATTAAAATTTCTAATTAGGGAAAATGGAAGAACTGGAATTGGAAGTCAAACAAGGATACTACCAGGAACTTCTGGGATCAACCAAGGACCCAATCGACCAAATGACCGGAAGTCTAGAGTGTACAATCATCCCTGCACCCATTACAACAATGTATACATCGGACAAACAAAAAAGGAGGTTGAGAAAGTTCTCGGGGAGCATCCTAATGAGGAAGAGTTAGTGAAAAAGAAAGCGAAGGAATCAGGTCAAAGATGAAGGAGGAATACCCTAGAATTCTTGAAGCAGATGAGAGACATTAAGAGATTAGGCATGGCAGAAAGTGTGGAGGCTAATAGAATCCACAATAACTTACTTCTCAGCAAGGATCTAGACCATGGATAATTTGCAGTCGGTGGTAACTGACTATATTTGAACGGAGCCTCACTGATACCTGGTCGCCTCAGTGAGTAAGTTAGACCTTACTGTCCTACGGGGGGCTATGGCACGGCGGACCTCTTAACCCCCATACTCGTGGGAATCAAATGAGTACAAAAAAAGAAAAGAAAACGAAAACCAAACAAGCGGGGCCCCGTACCGCACTAAAACTGGTTAATCAGGCGGAGGCACGTCTCCGAATTACTGACAGCCAGGTGATTACACCCAAGAAGGGAGACGTCAAGCAATGGATCCAAGGTTAACATTGGTATACTGCGTGGACAACAGCCAACGAACAACACTGCTCAAAGAGCAGGGACCAGCAAAAGCACGTCTCAGATAAATATAACAGACGTCACGAAGGAGGCAGGTCTCAGTGGCGCTGGTGTTAAATGCGCTATCTGAAGGAAGACCTGAAACCAGAAGAGACCCTTAAGAAGGCTCAGGACAGACCTAAGCCATCTCTACCGGAGCCGAGAAAGCGGCGAGCAGCACAGATCAGCCCGCATGAAGGGAATGCTCCCAAAAAATCCAAACCTGAACCTAAGGGGGGAGAAAACCCGGGCAGGTCAGGAGTGAAGGCAGGACCCAGGAAGCCATCAGCTATGCTAGTGCGGTCAAGGGCATTCGACTGGCCATACTGCCAAAAAGGTTTCCCGAGCAAATACTCACTCATGAGGAGCAGGAAATCATTGAGGAACTTGTCGTTAAGCAGATGATCAAGGGTTGGACTTCGAAACTGGTGTTCACCGGGATATGCTTTCGACCAGGCCTTATACTGGTGGACTGCGCGACGGAAGACACCGCAGAATGGGTTAGAACCATAATTCCTAGATTGCCAGGCTGGGAAGGGGTAGAACTGTCAACATATGCTGGGGATGATATACCAGGAGCCCACATGGTGACAGTTTTTCTGCCAAAGGCCGCGGCAATAGAAACGGAAGACCTTATGAGACTCCTAATTGCTCAGAACGAAGATCTCCATACCCGACTATGGAGAGTCTTCAGAAGGTAAACTCCTCACGATTGGGGTAGATGACCGATCCCTGGAGGCAATTAAACGTCGGATGTGCATGTGCACAAGGCAAAGCCAAAGAAAGAGACCTCGGAGGAGGCATCGGGTGAAAAACTTACCGAGGTCCCTGAAGAACGACTTCTTGTCCCTGAAGAAGTCGCGGAAGCCATAGAGGCGGAAAGAACTGGATCAACCAGGGAAATAGACCTGCTGTCCAGTGAAGAGCAGAAGCTGGACGACCTAGACCTAGGACTCCTAGGGCTCGGTGTGGACAGCGACGCAGAGGAAAGCGCCATGTCGGAGGAGGAGGGTGACACTCCGACAGTGGAGAAGAGCTCCAAGCAATAACGGAGCCAATGGCCAGCACTATGATACCCTAGATAAACCTCTACCATGCGAGAGCTGCATCTGCAGTGATTGCAAGGGCAAATTCCAAGGAGAACATTGGAATAGTGCTGGCTCAGGAGCCCTGGGTGTACCGGGGGCAGATTCGCGGTCTGCAAGGAGGACACATACAGGTAATTTGGGACTCCTCTTGTGAAAAACCAAGAGCTTGCATAATTCTCAAACGTAATTTAAAATACATATGTCTTTCAGAGTTCTTAACCGAGGACCTTGTGGCTATCCAAGTCTCATTGGAAGCCGGGAGGAGCACTCGAGAGGCAGTTGTAGCATCGGGATACTTCCCAGGAGACGAGAGCCGGGCTCCACCGGGACAAGTCGCAAAGCTAACGGAGTATTGCGAGGAGAGGGCGTTACCACTTCTTCTCGGCTGCGATGCCAACGCCCACCACGAAGTCTGGGGAAGCAGCGACACTAATCGTAGAGGTGAGTACCTTCTCGAATTTATTCTTAGCAATAAGTTAGAAATATACAACTCCAACATTTGTGACCAGCACCAGACAAGAGGTACGAGATATAACTCTAGGAAATACCCTAATGAATGGGATGATCAGGAATTGGAGGGTGTCGGATGAACCCTCAATGTCTGATCACAGGATAATCAGATTCGACATTGAGGGTAACTCCGAAATAAAAAGAATAATAAGGAATCCCAAGAGAACGGATTGGGAATCCTACACAACGCACCTGAGCAACAACATTGCCCACCTTCAAGGGGGCGGTGACATTAGGAGCGAACTGGAATTAGAAACGGTGGTGGAAAACCTGAACACAATCGTCATTGACGCATATGAGGCAAGCTGTCCGGCCAAGACAGAAAAGTCATCAAGGGATGTACCATGGTGGAACAAGAACCTAGTCAGAATGAGAACAGAGTTACGAAAATTCTTTAACCGGGCAAAACAAACCGGGGGCTGGCGGAGATATAAAAATGCACTGACTGCGTATAGCAACGCGATCAAGGAAGCGAAACGGAACAGCTTTAGGGAATTCTGTGAAGGGATTGAACAGATCACAGAAGCAACCAGGCTGTACAAGGCTGTAGCCAAAGACGGGGGAATATCCTCTGTCTGCTTGAAAAAGGAAGATGGGACATTCACCGAGAATGAGGAGGACAGGGTACACCTGCTTCTCAGAACTCATTTCCCGGGGTCCTACCCCTCGGCGGCAGGCGACAACATTCTGCCTGACACCCCAACAACGAATAAAAGGGGAAGGAAAGAGAGCAGGAAACTAGCAAAAGAGGTATGCTCAGAAGCTAGGCTAAGATGGGCAGTGGGAACTTTTAAACCAATGAAATTTCCCGGAGTAGATGGCATTTTCCCAGCACTTATCCAGAGAGGCCTAGGAATTATCTTAGAGTCTCTTCTGAGGGTGGTAAGGGGGAGCATAACACTAGGTTACATACCAAGGGCATGGAGACGGGCAAAGTGGTCTTTATTCCGAAAGCGGGTAAAAAGGATCCTTTTCACCCTAAATCTTTCAGACCAATCTGCCTAACATCGTTCGTACTCAAAACGGTGGAGAAGCTCATAGACAACTATATTAGAACTAACGTTCTAAAGCGTAATCCCTTACATCACTGTCAGCACGCTTACCGGACAGGACGGTCAATTGAAACTGCTCTGTATCAGCTGACAGAGGTACTACGGGACGCCATAGAAACAAAAGAAATTGCACTGTGCGCGTTTTTGGATATCAAAGGAGCATTCGACAACACATCGCACACAGAGATACAAGATGCCCTGAGCCGCAAAGGAGTGGGAAACACCCTGGCATTCTGGATGGGCAAAATGCTAGAAAGCAGGCAAATAGAGGTACCGACAGGTACAAATTCTATTATCATGAACACCACTCAAGGCTGTCCACAGGGTGGAGTACTATCGCCGCTGATGTGGAGTATGATAGGGGATGAACTCCTGGACGTGTTAACTAATACTGGAATACAAGTCCGCTACGCGGACGACATTGTTCTAATCTGTAGGGGCAAATATGAAGATACCCTATGTGATAGAATCCAAAGTGGATTAAGGGATACTAGTGCCTGGTGCAGGAAGGTGGGACTGCAGATCAACCCAACCAAAACCACCATAGTACCATTCACTAGGAAGCGTAAGCTGGATCACCTGAAAGCCATAACATTACATGATATGGAGGTGAAACGAGAAACAGGGGTCAAATATTTGGGAATTACGCTAGCCCAAAAATTACTCTGGAAGGCACATGTCGGAAACACTTGTCGGAAAGCCACGAGGGCTCTGATGACTTGCAGATCCGTAGCAGGAAAAAAATGGGGTTGCAGCCCGAAGATTCTACTTTGGATATATACTGCCATAGTAAGGCCAATGATTACCTATGGAGCGGTAATCTGGGCAGAAAGAACCGAACTCAGCACACAAGCCAGGGAATTACATAAGCTCCAAAGGCTGGCTTGCGTGTGTATCAGTGGGCCAATGAGGACATGCCCAACGGCATCCCTGGAGATCTTCTGGGATTGACCCCTCTCCATCTGCACATACAGATGCAGGCAAGGAGATCAATATTCAGGATGGCCGGTAGTATGAGTGAGGTGGGGAGCTGCCTAAATCGAAGGAAGATTGATATCCTTTCTAGGCGGTATCCCGAATTACTGATTCCGAGGGACAACATAACAACGAGATTTCACTTCGATAAGAAGTTTGAAACGTTGGAGTAACAAGGCAAACTGGGAGAGCGTGGCTGCGACATACGGCTTAAACCAGCAAGTAATTACTTGGTACACTGACGGATCCCTCACAGCAGAGGGAGCGGGTGCCGGTGTCATTGGTCCAAGGAAAATGTACTTTGAGCCAATGGACAGGTACACTAGCATATTCCAGGCGGAAATTTACGCCATAAACAAATGTGCCTCCTTTAATCTGCAAAGGAACTACAGGGGACAGAACATAACTATTCTCACCGATAGCTAAGCAGCGATCAAGGCACTTAGGTCCAACCAGGTGAACTCTAAACTGGAATGGGAATGCCTTGAGATATTGAATACACTCGGCTCGTCCAACAAGGTCTGGATACTTTGGGTTCCAGGCCATGCTGGGTTGAAGGGCAATGAGGCAGCGGATGAACTGGCTAAGAAGGGAGCAGGGATGCCTTTACACGGGTCAGAACCCTTCTGTGGAAGCGGAAACGGTTTCATGACTATGAAACTAAGAAACGAAGAGAAACGGTTGAGGGAACTATTATATATTGGGCGGCCTACCAGGGATGGAGCAGTCCAGGGTGCTTATTGGGGGATACGGACCCATGCGTACAAAGGATTGCTTAAACTTCACCAAAAAGCACCTCCGAATCATAGTGGGAATTCTCACTGGTCATTGTCGGCTGAACTATCACCTAAGGAAGCTGGGGATAACTACGGACACTGCCTGCAGGTTCTGTGAGGAGTATGGCGAAACCTCTATGCACGTCCTGGGACAGTGTCCGGAACTTGTGCAAAGTAGGTCGATACATCTCGGAGAACACTTAATACCAGATGCAAAGCTGAAACTTCTGGAAGTGGGGAACATACTAAAGTTCCTAACGGTTACAGGCCTGCTTGAGATACTATGATCAAAACGATAGTACAATTGCACCAGGTGACAGGAACTTGAGCAACGAGGAAATACTTCAGCATCTTCTTAAGCTGGAGAACTTGACGCTGGAAACAATTGAACAAGTCGTCCCTAAGATTATACCTCGCAATAATATGGAAGGATATGAAACTGCAGCCATAAAACGGTTAAAAAAAGTGAAAAGCCTTCTGCTCACTCGCGTCAACAAAATCTATCCGTTAACATTACGTAAATGAAGTGAACTCCCAGTGGCGGGAGAAGTTAAAGGGTATTTCACCAAGCGATCCAGATTCCATGTTTACTAAGCTAAATACGTTATTCCGGAAGAAGTCACGAATAACTGTGCCGAGGATTAAAGTCGGTGGCAGCGAGATACAACACCTTATTGACTCAGGTATAGACACGAATAGTGTAACTGCTGATGCGCAAGGCAATTACATCGTGATGGATGATGCTCTGAAACTCGAACTTATAGGGGAGCACTTTGAATCGGTGCATCGGCCCAGAACGGACTTAGAGCCAACGCGATTTTCGGAAATTGTAAAACGAGATGTCCACAATTTCAAATATAGCCTGAACAGCACCACAGTTCTCCAGTTTAGTCCTACGTTGCAGGCTGATCTCATACCGAGTGATAATCTGGTTTACTTTGTCTCATGTGTTGAGTTAACTTCCATATTCAGAAGAGTAAACAATAAGAAATCATCCGGTATGGATGGCATTCCCAACGTGGTCCTCAGGCATTTACCAGACATTGCCATTCGTAATCATTGCATTTTGTTCAATAATTTATTGAACAATTCCTTCTTTCCAGGACAATGGAAGAAAGCCCGAGTATTCCCGATTTTAAAGAGAGGGAAGGATTCATCCAGCCCTCAAAGCTACCGTCCAATCAGTTTGCTGCCTAACATCAGCAAGGTGTTTGAGGTTTTGGTATTGAAAGCATTGAACGGGCATATAAAGAAGAAGGAATTATTGCCGAACGCGCAATTCGGATTTCGATCTGGACATTCGACAATACATGCAATAACGAAGGTAACGTCTGATATTTGCTGGCGGATTAACAATGGTGAGTGCGTAGGCGCTTGCCTTATAGACATGGAGAAAGCTTTTGATACCGTCTGGTTAGCTGGACTGATTTTCAGGCAAGATGTTCAATGATATTAAGTTCTTCACGAACAGTTGGCGGATGAAAATCAATGCACAAAAGTGTGAAACGATTCTGTTTCGGAATTCCTTGGCGTATGCCAGTAGGAACTTGAAAAGGAATTGGAGAGATTTCCACATTGTCGCGAATGAGGATAGTTCTGAGCGCATTCCTCATAAGAAGTGCGTTAGATACCTGGGTGTGCGTCTTGACGAGCGTCTCCAATTTAACGAGCACGTTAAAGTCGCGCTAGAGAACGCTCGCAAGGCATTCATGTCTCTCCGAAGACTCTTTTATGCTCCACATCTTAGCCGGAAGGTTAAGATTATTTGCTATCTTACTTTGGTTAGACCGGTGCTCACCTACGGGTGTGCTATCTGGTTTAATTTGAGTGCTAGCCAAATGGAGAAAATAAGGATCTTTGAAAGGAAATGTCTGCGTGCTTGCACGGGGCTTAACAGGACTGCTTCGTCAAACTATGAGCACTATGTAACTAATGAAGTGATGTATGCAGCTGCTGCTGTGCCAAGAATCGACACAGTTATCGTCAAATTGATTCGGAATCATATAGTGCGATCTGCCTCGTATGGTGAGAACCCTTGGGTTTCGCAGCCGTTCTACCCAAATGATGGGTATTTCGAGAAAACTCTCACGACAGGCTTCATTCCTCCGGAAGCGTTCGTGTATCTTGACAGGAATGGTCTAATTCTTGATTCTGCCGGTGATCCGGTTATGTATCATATACATAGACGGGCCACGGACAAAAGGATAGAATACCCCCCGAATTTGACAGTGGGGGCTCCGGGATTCGACTGGAGATACTCCAGAGCGAGAGCAATTGACATTAAGCGGGATGAAAAAGAGAAATCTTGGTACTGGTGGCTGCGGGGTGCCGGTTAGCGGTGGCCGTGCTCAGTTCTGCCATTTGTTTCTTGGTAGGGCTTTGTAAATATGTACATATTGAACGGGTGCTGATTTTGTCTCCAGTTGTAACTTATAAATACATACGTTATTATTCTTTGTTTTTTTGTATGGATGGTATATATATATATATAATAAAATATAAAGTATATAAAATATATAATTATGATAGTTTTAAGAACAATAATTTAAGTTAAAAGTATCTTTTGAAGCGATCAAATATTTATTATTACTTTTATATTTCTTTATTTGCCACTAAGGCCAAGTGAATTCTGTCGGGTTTTTGACCATTTCCCGACAACTTATTGTAAAATTAGATTTTTATTTCTTACTGTTTCTCTTCTCTGCCTGTAAATTGTTATTCGAAAACTTTGAGAGCCCACAGTGGCCATTAGATTTAAATTATTTTTTGTTATTTTAAAAGATTGTTTTTTATTGTTCATTTTTCCAATCTATATACTATTGTTACCTATTTCTTAAAAATAAAAATGATTTTAAAAACAAAAGTTCTTCAAGGACGCGGTGCGACTTTCCCTTAACAGAATAATAATAAGGATCTAGGCAGAGGATATTCCTGGATGTTGAAATTCCTGAGAAGAAATACTCCACACAGCAATTATAACATCCATTTCCAGACAAGAAATCCGAAGTGTTAATGAAGATTTAGTCACTGGTCAAGTTCGTGAGAAGAGAAACGATTCTAGGAGAAACTATTCTCAGGATGATCACAAGTAGTCATCGAAATAAGAGTAATAAGATAAGATAAGATTTTTACTTAAGGTCTGGAAACTGATGTTATAGTAGTAGCATGGTTTTCGCCCATTTTTTCCAAAAAATTGAGTGTCAGCAACTCAACCGAAATTTAAGGCTCAGCAAAGACTTTGGCTTTAAGATTTTTCGTCCGTGAGATACTGTCGTTTCTGAAGAAGCAGAGAGTTACATTTAAAGGCTTTTTCGACAATATTGCAGATGCTACCTTACTCAACTGAGACGACAATATCAACCAATACGCCCAAACTACTGTGAGGTTTCCAACTATGTTCTTACTCCACTTTAGTTGCTGAGACATACTTAAATGCCTAAGACACGCGTAAATTACCTAATATCGCTGGTTCCAGCTTTGTGTGCTAGCAGCCTGCAAATTTGAAACTTTATTGTTACCGAAACGTGAACAACGCCCCGGATAAGGACTACGACCAAGCGCGAATCCGATGACGGATGGTTTCCTGCTTGTACTACCCGCAAACGTTTAATGGTAAAGAGATGGACTAAGCTCAGGGGTGATTTTGGCAAACCAAACAATTATGGAGGTACATGCTATGTTATTAACAGCGGAGGAAGGTTTGGGACAAAAATGCCGGAATCGTACCATTTGAAATTGTTCCTATGACCAAGCATTGTTATCAGTCCTTAGCTAGGACATCATATAAAACAATTGGTCTCAATTGATACTGAACTGCCAGGGAACTGGAACATTGTTAACCATAACCAGGCCAATATCTTCAATAGTGGGAACAGGTCAGGGGATCACTTACAAAAAACCACCTACATCTTGAATAATTAATCGAGGGTACTCAGTTTATCATTTTTATTCAATTATTCGTACATAAATTTTCAAGAAAAAATACATAAATGCAAACTGAAGGGCACAAAAATGTCCTTGAACATGCACAATAAATTTGCGGTTCTTATGGAAAAATCCCTTTGGATCCATCCATACTTCATACTAATACCAATGGTGCCATCCCCGTTTCTGAGGCTGACCGTCTGCAGCTGCAGAAAACATGTCTGAATCGTCACAAAGAAGGGCCCAACCTTCCATAGGACCGCCAAACTTCGGCCTTACCGAATCTATATCTGGAACAACTTGCAGGTCACTATCCCCACAATCTGTGTCAAGGTTTGGAACCCGTTCATCTTCAGAATATTTGTTCTCTGAGTATCGTCTAGCCATAGGTTGGGCAGCGTAGGGGCTGTTTTCTCGTGGACGTCTGCCATCTGCAAATTCATCGGTCCAAATAGTTTCGTATTGAAGCCAAGGTGAAGCAGCTTTACAATCATGACACACGAACTTGCGATTCCGCCGGGATCGAATCCTGTCTCTTCGTCGTCTCCGAGCACGTTTACTGTGTGGTGAAGTGTTTGTATCGGGAGAATCTCGCTGTTCATCAAGTTGGATCCGAGTATTCTCAATAGAATCCAGGCAAGCCTCGGTATAAATTTTGGACGGTGGGCAACTCTCGGCATTTATATTTGCAGTTTTTCGCGATCGGCCATGATCGCCCTTTCGAATCTGATTAGGTGCACCGGCACGTTGAGTATCAGGACGGGCTGCGCCATATCCCACTTTTGGATCTTCAATAGCGTTGAGAGTTGAGCGCGTTACTCGAGGACCTGCGTGCTTTGAAGAATTGGAAGCTAGGCAGCTCGAACTCTTTCGACCATTATTGGCTCGTTGCATTTCAGAATCAATACGACCTGAATTCTGTTGAACTTTTTTATTCCGTCCTCTAGAACGTCGACCCTGTGGTATAGTCCTTTTTGTAGTAGATTTATCTATATTTCTCCTTTCACCGTATTCACTTTTAACAGGTCGAATTGTATCGGCACCATGAACAAGATTCACGCTGGTAACGACCATATTCACAACTTAGTGAATGATTTCAGAAATTCAGATTGCAAATTCGCTACACTGAATATTCTCGATTATTATTACTGAATACGATCTTCTTATTAGCTTAGGAAAGCGCGGTAGTTGCTTCACAATCAACTTCAAACTCGAATGGAAATATTTTCTAAGGATATCCTTTTTATACCATCAACCCTTCACCTTAACTTTTAAGGATAATTATAATAGTCTGCATGGAGGCACTTAGGAACCAGCTTTTTATGACCCAAATTATTTCCCTCATGGCATTTTTTTAAAGGAAATTTCCCTGAAGGATTGAAAAAATAGAAAAATTCTAGGAGAACTCTACCTATTTTCCGGTCCTTTGTCTTTCTTATACTAATTGCAGAAACTGAATAATTTAAAATGTTTAGACTGATCCCAAAAATATCAGACTATTATAGCATTCCATCCCTGACGAGGAACGCAAGTATACGTACCTAGAGCTCCCGGAAACCCGAAGAAGGAACTGGAGCATATTGCCAAAAGCCAGTGCAAATCGACTGAAAATAAAGGGCGCCAGCTACGCATTATTCGCCACCAATGCTGAAGCAAGCAAAGTATAGAAGTGTCGTCACCTCTGTTGCCAAAAGAATCTTCCTCTGGTCACTCGATATTATTGCATTCTTGCTTTTAAGAGTCGCACTTTTCCAATAAGATAATCCGACGATGCTGCATGTTGTTTGGGGGAATTAGGGAGTTGCGATCGCAGCATTTTTCCCCATTTACTCATATAATCATAACAAGAAACACTAATGACATGTCGCACTCCAGTTTCCTGAGCGGCTTCTGTAATTGCCTTCCTGATCATCTGAGAAGAAACTCGACTCATCCAGATGACGTCGAAAAATTCCAGGAAAGGCAAAACGTGATAACGAAAACCGCTCTTGCAGGGTTTTTTGGCCTTACATGAGCTGTCGTAGTTCATGAACGATCGTGAGCAGATCAATAAAGATTAATATGTTGGGTGTGCGGAAGTAAACCTCTTCACATGGCAACGGTCAGTTTCGACTTTCACATAGGGCCTCTAATATGTAAAACTCATCGAAGTCCTCTGAGGATTTCTGAGCCCACAGCGGTCCGAGTCTAACACTGCCAATTCATTCTACCTAGTGCCTTCTGTACCAACCAGTACCATAGCCCTGCTGAAGGTTGGTTGAACTGTTAGCGTTGAAGAAACAATCAATCTTATTTTAGACCTGATATGAGCCTTCACAGATGATCTCACGCATTATATACAGAAAGGGACGCGTCCTACCTCCTTGAAAGGCTTTCAAAATCGCGCAGATGGGAAAATTCGAGCCCACTAGGGTCGCGTATCCGTACATGAACGCAATCCTCGTTGCCCCCTCATGAATAGCTTCGATACGGTTTGAACTGACAACAGTTATTGAATGCACCAGATGCACAAGAGTTACTTAAATTAACTTTCAAAATATAATAATAATAATCGTTGGTTCAACAATCCATATTGGATCGGGGCCTTGAAGTGTGTTAGAGCACTTCATTGAAGAGCGTAACGGTACACTACAGTATACTGTAGGAGGCAATATGGTCAGCATTGCGCTCGCCCGAGACTATTATCCTGATTTGACTCAGGTACTCATTCACAGCTGAGTCGACTGGTATCCGCCGTCAAGTCACAATTCAAATCCCACTGCCACCAGTGAGATTCGAACCGCGACCTTCCGTACGACAGCCTTGTGCTCTAACCACTCAGCTATCCGGACAGTTTCAAAATAACGACAGAAATTAAGGATGAAGTTACCAAACAAAGTTGATGACAGGAAAGAGAATATTAAAATTTCTAATTAGGGAAAATGGAAGAACTGGAATTGGAAAATGGAGAAGCCAAACAAGGATAATTCCCGGAACTTCTGGGATCAACCAAGGATCCAATCGACTAAATGACAAGAAGTCTAGAGCATACAATCATCCCTGCACCCATTACAACAACGTATACGTCGGACAAACAAAACAGGAGGTTGAGAAAGTTCTCGGGGAGCATCCTAATGAGGAAGAGTTAGTGAAAAAGAAAGTAAAGGAATCAGGTCCAAGATGAAGGAGGAATACCCTAGAATTCTTGAAGCTGATGAGAGACATAAGGAGATTAGGCATGGCAAAAAGTGTGGAGGCCAATGGAATCGACAATAACTTACTTCTCAGCAAGGATCTAGACAGAGGATATTCCTGAGGAGAAATACTCGACACAGCAATTATAACATCCATTTCCTGACAAGAAATCCGAAGGGCAGTGTTAATGAAGATTTAGTCACTGGTCAAGTTCGTGAGAAAAGAAACGATTCTAGCACTGAGGATGATCACGAGCAGTCATCGAAATATGAGTATTTACCAAGAAATAAGATTTTTGTTTAAGGTCTGGAAACTGATGTTATAGTAGTAGCACATTTTGTTCGTTTTCGCCCATGTTTTCCAAAAAATTGAGTGTCAACAGCTCAACCGAAATTTAAGGCTCAGCAAAAACTTTGGCTTTAAGATTTTTCGTCGGTGAGATATTGTCCTTTCTGAAGAAGTAAAGAATTACATTTAAACGCTTTTTCCACAATATTGCAGATGCTGCCCTACTCAATTTTGTTCTTCCTGCCTAGTTCCATACAACTGAGACGACAATATCAACCAATGCGCTCAAACTACTGTGAGGTTTCCAACTATGTTCTTACTCCACTTTAGTTGCTGAGACATATTTGAATGTTTAAGACATGCGTAAATTACCTAATATTGCTGGTTCCAGCCCTGTAAATTTGAAACTTTATTGTTACCGAAATGTCAACAATGCCCCGGATAAGGACTACGACGAAACACGAATC
Organism: Hermetia illucens; assembly: GCF_905115235.1. Taxonomy (NCBI): domain Eukaryota; kingdom Metazoa; phylum Arthropoda; class Insecta; order Diptera; family Stratiomyidae; genus Hermetia; species Hermetia illucens. Next base: position 37,035,002 of record NC_051850.1, read on the forward strand.
CGATGACGGGTTGTTGCAGGAAAGACTTTCTAAAGATGACATTGTGATTGTAGATTTCTGAAGCTTCCATCGCCTCGTGGCTGGTGGCGTGTTGTTCGAACACAGAGCCTGCCATAAGGCCAGTTTGGTTTCAATTGGTCGACATTGTACGAGCAGTCAACAGCAGATTTAGGAGCTGTCTCCTGGATGTGCGTAACAAGAGAGGCGCTACCATCAACCTCGAAAGGGATCATCATCTGATGATCGTTTACATTCGTTGGCATCTTACGTCCACCACTTTTCACAGGGATGGGGAGCTGTCACCCCTAAGTTGCTGATCGAATGGCATATATACTGAGTTTACCGCCTGAGAATACCATTGAGCATTGATTTGTCAGCAAAAATGCCCTTTTCTCGGATACTACACAGTTCGTCGAATATGTCTCAAAGGGGCACCATAAAATCGAGCTGATTGCGGAATCGGGGAAGCGGATCGATGAACGGAAGCAATTGAAAACACGTTCGGCGTAGTGTACGTTGTGACAAGAGATAATTCGTTTCTGCGCTGATCGGGGAAGCGGAAGATGCTTCCACTCGTATGGAAATCCGAGACCTTTCCCCGAGAGTAGAAGAGGATGATCGTTCAAATTTCAACGAAGGGCACAAGTTTTGGGTGTAACAATCCTGCTGTCGCAAACATAATAGCTAAAATAATACAGGAATGCATCAAAGAACATCTCGAAAGTTTAGTCGGCAGGCAGCAGGCTGGTTTCCGCTTAGGGTCTTCCAATATTGAAAGAAAGCTTTGAATAGCGTGAACTGGAAGTGTATCTGAAGCAATCTACGCAGGTGGGGCATTCCGGAGAAACTAAAAGCTATTTTGAAAGTAATGTCCATTAATGGCCAAAAATTCTTCGGAGCATTCTTCTCTCGAACGCGGCCAAGAGTTCGCAATTTTTCTTGCTAAGAACCCAAGTTTCCGAGGAATACATGAGGACCGGTAAGAGTCTTGTACAGTAAGAGCTTTGACCCTATGGTTAGACGTTTCGAGCGGAACAGGTTTTGTAAGCTGAAATAGACTCTGTTGGCTGCCAACAACCGTGGGCGGATTTCATCATTGTAGTTGTTATCGGTTATGATTTTCGACCGTAGATAGGAGAAATTGTCAACGGTCTCAAAGTTGTATTCTCCTATCCTTATTGTTCTTCGTGTTTGACCAGTGCTGTTTGATGTTGTTGGTTGATTCGTCTTCGGTGCTGACGTTGCCACCATATATTATGTCTTGCCTTCATTGATGTGCAGCCCAAGATCTCGCGCCGCCGACTCGATCTGGATGAACGCAGTTTGTACGTCTCGGGTGGTTCTTCACATGATGTCGATATCGTCAGCATAGGCCAGTAGTTGGGTGGACTTGAAGAGGATCGTACCTCTTGCATTTACCTCAGCATCACGGATCACTTTCTCGAGGGCCAGGTTAAAGAGGACGCATGATAGGGCATCCCCTTGTCGTAGTCTTGTCGTGGTCTTGAGAGTGGTTCTGCTGCTTTTATCTGGCCTCGGACATTGGTCAGGGTCAGCCTAGTCAGTCTTATTATTTCGTTGGGATACCGAATTCTCTCATTAATTAAAAAATTAGGTTCTAGCATTGAGGAAGGATTTTTTAATTAGGTACTAGCACTGAGGAAGGAAGCACGTGGTCTCCGAAACGATTGTATGCGGGAAAAAAAAAAATATTTACAGGATATGGAAAAAACCTAGTTCTTTTTAAGATTCTGTGTAAACACAAAACCTTATTAAAATCGGTTTACTGTCTGTCTGTCTGTCCGTCCGTCACACGCATTTTTCTCGGAGACGGTTATAGCGATTGAGACCAAATTTGGTAGAAAGGTGGGAACTATGAACGCTCACGCATGTAATGAGTTAAATCCCTTTACGACGAATTTAAGGGAGCAAAAGGGGGGTGCAAATTTTTTTTCATCAAATATAGTCATGTGGGGTATCAAATTAAAGGTCTCGGTTAGTACTTTTCGAAGTCGGCCTTAGTTTTGAATTTCGTTGAAAAGGTGGGGAGTGCAGGGGATTGAAAGTCATTTTTTCAACGAACCCATTCTCAGAAACTACCAAACCAAAAAATCTGAAAAAAATTAGGGGGCTGCTACTATATGGTGCCTAGGCTCCGAAATATCCTCCATACTGATACCTGTTCAAATAAAGTTAATAATAGTATATTACTATAAGTTTTAGTAATTGACAGGAAAACCCCCCTTAAGTTCACCTCAGAATCAGAAATTTTGCAGCAATGTAGGCTACAGTATAGAGCATGATCTTACCAAATTTGGTCAAAATCGCACTATTACTAACAAAGTTACACTAGGTCAAAACTGTCGCTCCTCTGCAAATTCAAGACTATGAATGTCAATATCACTTGAAAGTGGCTACTTTCACATAATATATGCATATTTTACGTGCTACATGCTAATGGGACAAATCCATACTCAAATCTCTTTATAAAAGAAATACACAAAACCTTTCATACCTGAAGCGTCTAGCTTCCGGTGTCCCGACTTGTTTCAACTGAAAAGTTATTATCAGAGCGAAATATGTTGACGCAAAACGCCATGTGCTGCACCATGGTAAAAGAAGGTTTCGAGGTAAAAAGCGGTGTCGGCCAAGTTTGCGTTTTATTTGTTCTGCTGCTTTGTCCAGAGGACGTGAAGGAATTCAATGGACTATGACATCTTTCCTCAAACACGCGGATCACATCTGTTTCCTCTCTCACTGAGCCTTAGCCAAATGCAAAGAGAGAAAAGCAGTGTTCCCATTTCCCTGTTTACATTAATGTGTAGAGCATTGAAGGCGACGATAAATTAACATATGTAGAAAGCGCGACACCGACGTTTCCCGTCGCACTAACCCACTTTCGCTAGGATCAAGTTGAGATTGTTCTATGCTTGTCTTCTTTGTGTGTTGCTACATGGGAGTAGCCTGTTAAAAGTGAACTACACTATTACTCAAAAACATCCAAGTCTTCATTAACCTCTGGCTGCGTCGTGTCATTGGAGTACTCTGATCTGATATTGTCACAATCAGAAACTTGATCGGTGCACAAGCCTGCCATACGTATGCACTGTGATCGGAAGAGGGAACTGGCAGTGCATAGGTGGGGCGATAATTGCATTGAATTGCAGGATACGCCATGTGAATCCACCCCCTCCCAAGGCGGCTGACGAATGATCGAATAAATGCCCTACTTCAAACGAAATAATGCTGTACAATTCGAGAGTTCAACTACGATTAACCTTAGACCACCTGCAGGGTCAAGTTAACCCCTTTCTTTAGTCCAACCTGAACAAAAATCGCAGCACATAGTCCTGGCCAAAATTCGGCTCTCTGACGGTACTGTTCAGGTCCATCCTCCATCCTATCACTTAAGGTGAAAATGAAGAAGATAGATGAAACCGTACTTCGTAGTACCTCCTGTTACATCAGTTCAGATGGTTTCCTGCTTGTACTATCCGCAAACGTTTAATGGTAAAGAGATGGACTGAGCTCAGGGGTGATTTTGGCAAACCAAACAATTATGGAGGTACATGCTATGTTATTAACAGCAGAGGAAGGTTTGGGACAAAAATGCCGGAATCGTACCATTTGAAATTGTTCCTATGACCAAGCATTGTTATCAGTCCTTAGCTAGGACATCATATAAAACAATTGGTCTCAATTGATACTGAAACTGAACGGAGCATTCCTGATGTCTATGCCAGGGAACTGGAACATTGTTAACCAGAACCAGGCCAATATCTGCAATAGTGGGACCAGGTAAGGGGATCATCTACAAAAACAATGGCGCCCTTTTCACATCAAAATCAGGGCGCAATTACATTTTGAATAGATAATCAGTTTGCCATTTTAATACAGGTCACTCATAGAGCAACTCCTACCACAATAAATAGAGAATGAGAGAAAAATATTGTCACCCAATTTTATTCAATTATTCGATATAATATTTTCAAGAAAAAATACATAAATGCAAACTAAGGACACAAAAGCGTCCTTGAACATGCACAATAAATTTGTCGGATCCATCCATACTTCATTTGTACTAATACCAATGATGCCATCCCCGTTTCTTAGCCTGACCGTCTGCAGCTGCAGAAAACATGTCTGAATTGTCACCAAGAAGGGCCCAACCTTCCATAGGACCGCCAAACCCTACCGAATCTATATCTGGAACAACTTGCAGGTCACTATCCCCACAATCCGTGTCAAGACTTGAAACCCGTTGATCTTCAGAATATTTGTCCTCTGAGTACCGTCTAGCTATAGGTTGGGCAGCGTAGGAGCCGTTGTCTCGTGGACGTCTGCTATCTGCAAATTCTTCGGTCCAAATAGTTTCGCATTTAAGCCAAGGTGAAGCAGCTTTACAATCATGGCAGACGAACTTGCGATTCTGCCGGGATCGAATCCTGTTTCTTCGCCGTCTCCGAGCACGTTTACTGCGTGCAGAAGTGTTTGTATGGGAGGAATCCGGTATCTTGAAAAGCTGGGACGTATTATCATTGGATGTTTCATAAAACACCCGTCGGTGTTCATCAAGGTGGATCTTGGACGGTAAGCAATGCTCGGCATTTATATTTGCAGTTTTTCGTGATTGGCCATGATCGTCTTTTCGACAGACGAACTTGCCATTCCGCCGGGATCGAATCCTGTTTCTTCGCCGTCTCCGTTTACTGCATGCAAAAGTGTTTGTATGGGAAGAATCCGGTATCTTGAGAAGCTGGGACGTATTATCATTTGATGTTTCATAAAACACCCGTCGCTGTTCATCGTCTTTTCGAATCTGATTAGGTGCACCGGCACGTTGAGTCTCAGGATGGGCTGCGCCATATCCCACTTTTGGATCTTCAATAGTGTTGAGAGTTGAGCGCGTTACTCGAGGACCTGCGTGCTTTGAAGAATTGGAAGCTAGACAGCTCGAACTCTTTCGAGCATTATTGGCTCGTTGCATTTCAGAATCAATGCGACCTGAATTCTGTTGACCTTTTTTATTCCGTCTTCTAGAACGTCGACCCTGTGGTATAGTTCTTTTTGTAGTAGAATTATCTATATTTCTCCTTTCATCATATTCACTATCGGCACCATGAATAAGATTCACGCTGGTAACGGCCATATTCACAACTTAGTGAATGATTTCAGAAATTCAGATTGCAAATTCGCTACACTGGATATTCTCGATTATTATTACTGAATACGATCTTCTTATTAGCTTAGGAAAGCGCGGTAGTTGCTTCACAATCAACTTCAAACTCGAATGAAAATATTTTCTAAGGATATCCTTTTTATACCATCAACCCTTCGCCTTAACTTTTAAGGATAATTATAATAGTCTGCCTAGAGGCACTAAGGCACCAGCTTTTTATGACCTTAATTATTTATCTGAGTGAAATTATGCCGTGTTTCCAACGATTAATTATTTGAAATAATAAAAACTTGTTGTTTCTTTTTCGTTGGTGAGAATATTTATTCTTGCAAATACCAATATTTCGGGAACCACTTGTTCCCTTCATCAGTGCTAACAAGTTTGCTCATCTGTAGGCATTAAGGTTATATTTATACTAGTATAAATCTATACTATATACTATGATGTTATAATTATGGCTAAAAAACTTATATCTAGGTCCTGATTTCCTCATGGCATATTTTTAATGGAAATTCCCCATTCATATTCCTCCTGAAGGATTGAAAAAATAGAAAAATTCTAGGAGAACTCTGCCTATTTTCCGGTGCTTTGTCTTTTTTATACTACTTGCCGAAACTGAATAATTTAAAATGTCTAGACTGATCTCAAAAATATCAGACGTATTATAGCATTTCATCCCTGACGAGGAACGCAAGTATACGTACCTAGAGCTCCCGGAAACCCGAAGAAGGAACTGGAGCATATTGCCAAAAGCCAGTGCAAATCGACTGAAAATAAAGGGCGCCAGCTACGCATTATTCGCCACCAATGCTGAAGCAAGCAAAGTATAGAAATGTCGTCACCTCTATTGCCAAAAGAATCTTCCTCTGGTCACTCGATATTATTGCATTCTTGCTTTTAAGAGTCGCACTTTTCCAATAAGATCATCCGACGATGCTGCATGCTGTATGGGTGAGTTAGGGAGTTGCGATCGTAGCATTTTTCCCCATTTACTCATACAATCATAACAAGAAACACTAATGACGTGTCGCACCGCAGTTTCCTGAGCGGCTTCTGTAATTGGCTTCTATTCTTGATCATCTGAGAAGAAACTCGACTCATCCAGATGACGTCGAAAAATTCCAGGAAAGGCGAAACGTGATAACGAAAACCGCTCTTGCAGGGTTTTTGGCCTTACATGAGCTGTCGTAGTTCATGAACGATCGTGAGCAGATAAATAAAGACTAGTATGTTTGGTGTGCGGAAGTAAACCTCTTCACATGGTTACGGTTAATTCCAGACGTCCACATAGGGCCCCTAATATGCAAAACTCATCGAAGTCCTCTGAGGGTTTCTGAGCCCACAGCGGTCAGAGTCTAACACTGCCAATTCATTCTACCTAGTCCCTTCAGTACCAACCAGTACCATAGCCCTGCTGAAGGTTGGTTGAACTGTCAGCGTTGAAGAAACAATCAATCTTATTTTAGACCTGATATGAGCCTCCATTGAAAGCGGTACATTCTGGTGGTTGTACCTTGCAGATGATCTCACGCATTATATACAGAAAGGGACGCGTCCTACTTCCTTGAAAGGCTTTCAAAATCGCGCAGATGAGAAAATTCGAGCCCACTAGGGTCGCATATCCGTACATGAACGCAATCCTCGTTGCCCCCTCAACTGACAACTGACAACAGTTATTGAACGCACCAGATACACAAGAGTTACTTAAATTAACTTTCAAAATATAATAATAATAATAATCGTTGGCGCAACAATCCATATTGGATCGGGGCCTTGAAGTGTGTTAGAGCACTTCATTGAAGAGCGTAACGGTACACTACAGTATACTGTAGGAGGCAATATGATCAGCATTGCGCTCGCCCGAGACTATTATCCTGATTTGACTCAGGTACCCATTCACAGCTGAGTCAAGTCACAATTCAAATCCCACTGCCACCACTGAGATTCGAACTGCGACCTTCCGTACGACAGTCTTGTGCTCTAACCACTCAGCTCCGGACACTTTCAAAATAACGACAGAAATTAAGGATGAAGTTACCAAACAAAGTTGATAACAGGAAAGAGAATATTAAAATTTCTCTAGTCTAGAGTAAACAACCATCCCTGCTTCCATTACAAAAACGTATACGTCGGACAAACAAAAAAGGTAGGTTGAGAAAGTTCTCGGGGAGCATCCTAATGAGGAAGAGTTAGTGAAAAAGAAAGTAAAGGAATCAGGTCCATCAGGTCCTAGAATTCTTGAAGCTGATGAGAGACATAAGGAGATTAGGCATGGCAGAAACTGTGGAGGCCAATGGAATCCGCAATAACTTACTTCTCAACAAGGATCTAGACAGAGGATATTCCTGAGGAGAAATACTCGACACAGCAATTATAACATCCATTTCCAGACAAGAAATCCGAAGGGCAGTATTAATGAAGATTTAGTCACTGGTCAAGTTCGCGAGAAGAGAAACGATTCTAGGAGAAACTATTCTGAGGATGATCACAAGTAGTCATCGAAATAAGAGTAATAAGATAAGATAAGATTTTTGTTTAAGGTCTGGAAACTGATGTTATAGTAGTAGCACATTTTGTTCGTTTTCGCCCATTTTTTCCAAAAAATTGAGTGTCAGCAACTCAACCGAAATTTAAGGCTCAGCAAAGACTTTGGCTTTAAGATTTTTCGTCGGTGAGATATTGTCCTTTCTGAAGAAGTAAAGAATTACATTTAAACGCTTTTTCCACAATATTGCCCTACTGAATTTTGTTCCTCCTGCCTAGTTCCATACAACTGAGACGACAATATCAACCAATGCGCCCAAACTACAGTGAGGTTTCCAACTATGTTCTTACTCCACTTTAGTTGCTGAGACATATTTAAATGTTTAAGACATTCCTAAATTACCTAATATTGCTGGCAAAAATGCCTTTTCCCGGGTACTACACAGTTCGTCGAATATGTCTCAAAGGGGCAGCATAAAATCGTGCTGATTGCGGAATCGGGGAAGCGGATCGATGAACGGAAGCAATAGAAAACACTAGTGACCATCGTTCGGCGTAGTGTACGTTGTGACAAGAGATAATTTGTTTCTGCGCTGATCGGGGAAGCGGAAGATGCTTCCACTCGTATGGAAATCCGAGACCTTTCCCCGAGAGTAGAAGAGGATGATCGTTCAAATTTCAACGAAGGGCACAAGTTTTGGGTGTAACAATCCTGCTGTCGCAAACATAATAGCTAAAATAATACAGGAATGCATCAAAGAACATCTCGAAAGTTTGGTCGACAGGCAGGTTTCCGCTTAGGGTCTTCCAATATTGAAAGAAAGCTTTCAATAGCGTGAACTGGAAGTGTATTTGAAGCAATCTACGCAGGAGGGACATTCCGGAGAAACTAAAAGCTATTTTGAAATTAATGTCCATTAATGGCCAAAAATTCTTCGGAGGATTCTTCTCTCGAACGCTGCCAAGAGTTCGCAATTTTTCTTGCTAAGAACCCAAGTTTCCGAGGAATACAGGTTAAATATCCGCTTGGGTCGCTTATCTCCCATTTACAGTTAATTCCGAAACATTGTAAACATTATTGAGTGCACCTGCATAACGGATGCACAAACGAGCGAGCAACGTAGGTATTAAGGTAGCAGTAAGATAATAAAAGGAAGAGTCTAGTTGGAACTGTGGAAGGATGAAGATCAATAAAATATATTAAATAAATAACTAAGAGTCTAGTTGGAACTGTGAGAGGATGAAGATCAATAAAATATATTAAATTAATAACTTCAAGTGTTATTAATTTTAGTTACATGAGGACCGATAAGAGTCTTGTACAGTAAGAGCTTTGACCCTATGGTGAGACGTTTCGAGCGGAACAGGTTTTGTAAGCTGAAACAGGCTCTGTTGGCTGCCAACAACCGTGGGCGGATTTCATCATTTCAGCTGTTATCAGATGTGATTTTCGACCCTAGATAGGAGAAATTGTCAACGGTCTCAAAGATGTATTCTCCTATCCTTATTCTTCTTCGTGTTTGTGTTTGACCAGTGCGGTTTGATGTTGTTGGTTGATTCGTCTTCGGTGCTGACGTTGCCACCATGTATTTTGTCTTGCCTTCATTGATGTGCAGCCCAAGATCTCGCGCCGCCTGCTCGATCTGGATGAAGGCAGTTTGAACGTCTCGGGTGGTTCTTCCCATGATGTCGATATCGTCAGCATAGGCCAGTAGTTGTGTGGACTTGAAAAGGATCGTACATCTTGCATTTACCTTAGCATCACGGATCACTTTCTCGAGGGCCAGGTTAAAGAGGACGCATGATAGGGCATCCCCTTGTCGTGGACGTTGTTGATGTCGAATGGTCTTGAGAGTGGTTCTCATGAAAGTCGGATAAAATGCGTTAAAAATTTGAGACCGCCTGCCGATTGAAATTAGATGTAACTTCAAACATACTAGTTTTGGGACTAGAAATTACCTGCTATTTAGCGATAGACCAAACTACCCTCAGGCGAGAGTTTAACTACGATTAACCTTAGACCACCTGCAGGGTCAAGTTAACCTCTTTCTTTGAACAAAAATCACAGCACATAGTGCTGGTCAAAATTCGGCTCTCTGACAGTACTGATGAAAATGAAGAAGATAGATGAAACCGTACTTCGTAGTATCTCCTGTTACATCAGTTCAGGCGATTTCCTGCTTGTACTACCCGCAAACGTTTAATGGTAAAGAGATGTTTTTGGCAAACCAAACCATTATGGAGGTACATGCTATGTCATTAACAGCCGAGGAATGTTTGGGACAAAAATGCCGGAATCGTACCATTTGACATCATATAAAACAATTGGTCCTGAACGGAGCATTCCTACTGTCTATGCCAGGGAACTGGAACATTGCTAACCATAACCAGGCCAATATCTGCAATAGTGGGACCAGGTAAGGGGATCATCTACAAAAACAATGGCGTACTTTTCACATCAAAATCAGGTCGCAATTACATCTTGAATAATTAACCGATGGTAATCAGTTTGACATTTTAATACAGGTCACTCATAGAGCAACTCCTACCACAATAAATAGAGAATGAGAGAAAAATATTTAGGCACCCAATTTTATTCAATTAGTCGATATAATATTTTCAAGAAAAATACATAAATGCAAACTAAGGACACAAAAGCGTCCTTGAACATGCACAATAAATTTGTGGGATCCATCCATACTTCGTTGTACTAATACCAATGGCGCCATCCCAGTTTCTTAGTCTGACCGTCTACAGCTCCAGAAAACATGTCTGAATCGTCACCAAGAAGGGCCCAACCTTCGATAGGACCACCAAACGCCGAATCTACCGAATCTATATCTGGAACAACTTGCAGGTCACTATCCCCACAATCTGTGTCAAGACTTGGAACCCGTTGATCTTCAGAATATTTGTCCTCTGAGTACCGTGTAGCTATAGGTTGGGCAGCGTAGGGACCGTGTTCTCGTGGACGTCTGCTATCTGCAAATTCATCGGTCCAAATAGTTTCGCATTTAAGCCAAGGTGAAGCAGCTTTACAATCATGGCAGACGAACTTGCGATTCTGCCGGGATCGAATCCTGTTTCTTCGCCGTCTCCGAGCACGTTTACTGCGTGCAGAAGTGTTTGTATGGGAAGAATCCGGTATCTTCAAAAGCTGGGACGTATTATCATTGGATGTTTCATAAAACACCCCTCGGTGTTCATCAAGGTGGATCTTGGACGGTAAGCAATGCTCGGCATTTATATTTGCAGTTTTTCGTGATTGGCCATGATCGTCTTTTCGACAGACGAACTTGCCATTCCGCCGGGATCGAATCCTGTTTCTTCGCTGTCTCCGTTTACTGCATGCAAAAGTGTTTGTATGGGAAGAATCCGGTATCTTGAGAAGCTGGGACGCATTATCGTTTGATGTTTCATAAAACACCCGTCGAATCTGATTAGGTGCACCGGCACGTTGAGTATCAAGATGGGCTGCGCCATGTCCCACTTTTGGATCTTCAATAGTGTTGAGAGTTGAGCGCGTTACTCGAGGACCTGCGTGCTTTGAAGAATTGGAAGCTAGACAGCTCGAACTCTTTCGAGCATTATTGGCTCGTTGCATTTCAGAATCAATATTCCGTCTTCTAGAACGTCGACCCTGTGGTATAGTTCTTTTTGTAGTAGAATTATCTATATTTCTACTTTCATCATATTCACTATCGGCACCATGAATAAGATTCACGCTGGTAACAGCCATATTCACAACTTAGTGAATGATTTCAGAAATTCAGATTGCAAATTCGCTACACTGGATATTCTCGATTATTATTACTGAATACGATCTTCTTATTAGCTTAGGAAAGCGCGGTAGTTGCTTCACAACCAACTTCAAACTCGAATGAAAAAATTTTCTAAGGATATCCTTTTTATACCATCAACCCTTCGCCTTAACTTTTAAGGATAATTATAATAGTCTGCCTAGAGGCACTTAGGCACCAGCTTTTTATGACCTAATTTATTTATCTGACTGAAATTATGAGGTGTTTCCAACGTTTAATTATTTGAAATAATAAAAACTTGTTGTTTCTTTTTCGTTGGTGTGAATATTTATTCTTGCAAAAATCAATATTTCGGGAACCACTTGTTCCCTTCATCAGTGCTAACAAGTTTGTTCATCTGTAGGCATTAAGGTTATATTTATACTAGTCTAAATCTATATTATATACTATGATGTTATAATTATGGCTACTTACATCTAGGTCCTGATTTCCTCATGGCATATTTTTAATGGCAATTCCCCATTCATATTCCTCCTGAAGGATTGAAAAAATAGAAAAATTCTAGGAGAACTCTACCTATTTTCCGATCCTTTGTCTTTTTTATACTACTTCCCGAAACTGAATAATTTACTACTCTTGCAGGGTTTTTTGGCCTTACATGAGCTGTCGTAGTTCATGAACGATCGTGGGCAGATAAATAAAGATTAGTATGTTTGGTGTGCGCAAGTAAACCTCTTCACATGGTTACGGTCAGTTTCGACTTTCACATAGGGTGCTGCAGCCATTCTACTGGCCCCTAATATGTAAAACTCATCGAAGTCCTCCGGGGGTTTCTGAGCCCACAGCGGTCCGAGTCTAACACTGCCAATTCAGCCAGTACCATAGCCCAGCTAAAGATTGGTTGAACTGTGATCGTTGAAGAAACAATCAAACTTATTTTAGACCTGACATGAGCCTCCATTGAAACCGGTACATTCTGGTTGTTGCACCTTGCAGATGATCTCACGCATTATGTACAGAAAGGGACGGGTCCTGGCTCCTTGAAAGGCCTTCAAAATCGCGTGGGGTACTGTCAGATGGGAAAATTCGACCCCACTAGGGTCGCATGTCCGTACATGAACGCAGTCCTTGTTGCCCCCTCATGAATAGCTTCGATACGGTTTGAACTGATAACAGTCATTGAATGCACCAGATGCACAAGAGTTACTTAAATTAACTTTCAAAGTAGTCACAGAAATTAAGGGTGAAGTTATCACACTAAAAACAAAGGTCGATGACAGGAAACTTGAAATTTCTCAAAACCAGCGCGATCGTTGAGTTTTTTGAGCTTCTTGATCTGGCTATCTCGGGTTCGAATTCTATAATAGTTAGTCGTGAGATATCCTGGTGCCGTAGGCTTGTTACTTGCACAACATTAAGCGTATTGTGAAAACAACTGAGGCAATCTTATCGAGAATAAAATGGAGAAGGGGATAAAAATGACAACGAAGAGATTGCATTGTTGCCAATATTCCTGCAAACTAAAAACATACGAAGCTGAAAGGAAATATGAATGAATGGGATTAGAACAATATAAACTGCGGTCACTGATGAAGTCACTCTGACCACTATAACCCTAAAAACTTTAGCCGCATGCATCACGGTGTATCGATATTGAAAAAGAATGAGGCCACTCGCGCCCTGTCAAGGCTTCTAAGATATATAGATTAATAAATTGGAATTCCTTAGAATCTACCTTTTCTGGTTTGGAACTAGAGGATGAAATAATGAAAGTGGCTCCAATTTGTATATTTTCTTCAATAGTTCAGTATGTATGTATGAATTAAACCCCGGCACGGTTAAGAAAATAAGAAAAAAATGCTCTCGCCCGGCAAAGCAACCCAATACACTCCAGTCCTACCACAAACCATTTCCCTATCCGAAAAAGCTAATAACCTAGCAAAATACTTCTTGTAAACGCACTATTGCTATTGCACCCTGCACATTCACGATGAGGTTTTCGAAACCGAGGTCAGCGAATCGATTTTCCGACTCCAATCGATCCTATCTATGGCCTTCACCCGAACCAGAAAAAACCTCTTCGTCCACCCTTTCAGTCACCCGGATCAAAACCGATTGTGACGTCTAAAAACAACGAATCGATAAGCCCCGACAAAATCTCATCAATAGTGCTAAAAAAATGTGATCCAAACATTTCCACTTTTGCTTCCTCAATTATCAGCTACTGTCCCCTCAAGGCCCATTTTGTTACTGATAGGAAGACTGCCCGTATAATTCCCATTACTAAAACAAGTCGGAATACCGGAAGCTCGCGCTTCGGGTATAAAGGTTTTGTGTTCATCTTATGTAGGAAATTTTAACGCAAATTTTTCTATACGTATATAGCTACAAATCCAACATAATCCTTCGTACTTTCCAAACTACGGGACATACATACATATTACAGCCATAGATATTGCGCTCACCCGAAACAAACAAACTGCCTATTTCCGAATACTGTCATATATATGCACGTATATAAATTGATCGTACCCATATTTCCGATTTACTTCTTATATCTATTTGAATTAGGCACTACCCGCAAAGTTCATTAGCACGCATATATTATATACCTACATGCACACATGTCTGGTTGGCAAATAACTAAAAAAACTAAAACAAAATAATTCTCTGCGACCCAATTCATAAGAATTCATTTCGTTGTGGTATTGACGAATTAATGATGACGTCATGCAGGTTGTAGAGTGCACGAAATTCACGAAAAATGGTAAAGTTTTACCCTCTATAACTTTGTTAATAATAATTGGATTTTCTTCAAACTTGACCAAATTGTGCACTATGCTCTTCATTATACGCATGCTAAATTTTGTACTTCTGGGATGAACATAAGGGGGGCTGCTGGGTAAATTTCTAAAATGTGGAAATATACAATTATTAACTTTATTTGACCAGATATCGGAACCGGATATATTTTGAGGCCTAGATTTCACAGAGATGCACCACTGTGATTTTTTTCAGATTTTTCGGGTGGATAGGTTCTGAGAACGAGACCTGTTACACTTTTTGGGGGTCATATTTTGAGCCCTCACTCCCTCATGTTTCACCTAACATCAAATATTGAACCAGTTTCGAGTAGTACTAATTGAGACCTTTCATCTGATACCCCATATGGCTACATTCTGTGAAAAAAAAATTTGCACCCTCCATTCACATATATGGGGAGCCCCAATTTAACTTAACACAAGATGGCGCCACTTACTGCATGTAAAGGGAACACCAGATTACATACTCTCACCAATTTCCGTGATAATCGGTCTAGCCGTTTCCGAATAAATCGGGTGTGACAGACAGACAGACAGACAGAGCCTGTGAGGAGTTGCCAGATCTCCCATCAGGCGCGACCCCAGGTGGCGGATAGGGGCATACCTATTGATGTGTAAATATGTGTTCATGCACTTTTCTTTTCTGACTGTGTATGGGCTAGTGTTTGCTCATCTCTGGTGCGTGGACCAAAATGGCTATGGGAAGGATACCCAGAACATAAAACCACCATGGAAGACGAGAGAAGGAGTAAACTTACGGTGCAGGGGCTCGGAACCCCAGTACCGGCGGCTTTTGGGAGTGAGCAAGCGGGCTCCCGGCCGTCGATATCCCTCGACCGCAGTGCCTCGGTGGTGGACAACTTGGCCACCGTGGCATCTAATGCTACAAGTGTTTTAGATTTGGAAAAGGATGTGTTCAAGCGAAGTACCACTCTACCAAGGACACCAGTAACAAAACCGAAGAAGGGTGAATTCAAAGCAGATCGTTGGACAACAAAAACAGCAACAACATCGACCGCACATATTCAAAAGGAGCAGCAACAGGAGGTGCTCCAGGACCAGGAAAAGGACCCATTCAGAAGAAGTTCGTCAATTTTGAGATCTCCGCCAATGCCAAACATCAAAAAAGATAAAACGGAGGGAAGGTCAATGAATGCCAAATGTGAAGGAGTATTTAGTAGGAATCATCGTGGAGAGCAGAGCCCTGAAGCAGAGGAATTACCCTTCACACAGCTTGGTGCAAAAATAGTGGAGCTGTCTGAGTTCATCAAGGACAAGCACAACGTCCACCAAGCCATAAAAAATATGGTCAGAGCAATTAGAGTGCTCTACAACAAATCGCAGCAGGAGGAACAAAATTCCAAGGGCAAGTCGAAATCTGTTGCCCCAACAGTGTCACAAGCGACCCAAGTGACACCTAATCGTGTTGCAATCGGCCTGCCACCAAACAAGATAGTGCGGGAAGGAGATGTGGATCCTCTGGGAAGTCAACAGGCGCCTAAGAGGAAAAAAGCCATGCAAACAGCTCCGAAAAACGGAACTAAAGGCACCGAAGAGAGAAGGCAGGTCCCCCAAGTGCGAGCTCCGGCAATCGACTCGACGAAATCCAAGGGGAATGAAAAAGGTGGTTGGACCAAAGTAGTTAGGAAAAAGGCGAAGAAAAAGGCAAAAGTGCGGATTCGCCCAGAAGCGATTGTAATCTCCAGCAATGGAAGTTTGTCTTACGCGGAGATACTGAAAAAGGTCAAAGCTGACCCCGACCTAAAAGATCTAGGCGGAAATGTCAGCAAGATTCGAAGGACCCAAAAGGGTGACCTCATGTTTGAACTGAAAAAAACCAGCTTGGGGAAAACTGATGGCTTCCGAGCTCAGGTTAAGAGCTCACTTGGGGAGAATGTCACAGTACGGACCCAAAAACATGAGGTCTATATACAGTGCAAGGATCTCGATGAAGTAACATCCAAAGGAGAAATTTGCACTGCCTTGATGGAACAATTCAAGTTGGAGGAACTTGCCGAAGAGTCCATTGTGAGTTTGCGGAAAGCCTATGGCAATACTCAGACGGCCACATTGCGATTGCCAGTGGACGCCGCGCAGAAATTATTGGCGGCCGGGAAGGTTCGAATCGGATGGGTTGTTTGCCGTCTGAGAGAGCAGATTTCTCTAAAGAGGTGCTTCAAGTGCCTCGCGTTTGGTCATTTTGCGAAGGCATGCACCAGTGGCATTGATCGGTCCGATCGATGCAGAAGGTGTGGGGAGAAAGGCCATATTGCCAAAGCGTGCAATAGGGACCCCAAATGCTTATTATGCGAAGGAAGTGAGGGACGGGATTACCGGCATATTGCCGGAAGTGCTAAATGCCCGGAATTTAGGAAGGCGCTGACTTCAATGAAAAAATGAGGTTTATTCAAATAAACCTCAATCATTGTAGGGTCGCACAAGATTTACTCGAGCAGACCATCTACGAATCCGAGGTGGAAATTGCCATCATTAGCGAACCCTATAAAAACCGTCACGGTGGCGTGTGGGTTATAGATTCGTCTGGTGGAGCGGCGATATGGGCATGCGGTCGACAAGCCATCCAATGTACTGGGAATCAAACATACAGCGGCTTTGTGTGGGCGAAAATAAACGGGGTATATGTGTACAGCTGTTACGCCCCACCAAGCCTCACACTGCCCGAATTCGAGGAAATGCTTGACAGCCTTGTTCTCGACGCAAGGGGTCGTAGTCCAAGGGTGATAGCTGGTGACTTCAATGCTTGGGCCCGTGAGTGGGGTAGCAGAGAGACAAATGCAAGGGGCCGCAGTCTATTAGACACTTTCGCACAGCTGGATGTCGTTCTGGTCAACGAAGGATGTG
Organism: Hermetia illucens; assembly: GCF_905115235.1. Taxonomy (NCBI): domain Eukaryota; kingdom Metazoa; phylum Arthropoda; class Insecta; order Diptera; family Stratiomyidae; genus Hermetia; species Hermetia illucens. The sequence goes on from NC_051850.1 coordinate 37,052,110, forward strand.
TAAACACCTTTCAGAAAGGGGGGTCTACTTCAATCGTAGACCTAACTTTTGTCAGCCCTGCACTGGCACGTGGTATGTCTTGGTGTGTCAGCAACCACTACACCCACAGCGATCACCAGGCAATCTTCTTTGGGCTATGGGTGGAGTCACCGGGCATAAGATCATCATGCCCGAAACCGAGGAAGATGTCAGGCTGGTCCGCTAAAGCTCTGGATGAGCAGACCTTTACGGAGGTGTGGTTAGACCAACCTAATAAAGCAGGCGCCTCTACGGAACGAGCTGTCCATGTGGCCCAATGCATCGCCAAATTCCCCGCTCATTCCCCAGTAGAAGACCAAACTACTGGTGGAATGCTGAACTGGCCAGCCTCCGATCAGCCTGTCATCGAGCCAGAAGAGCGGCTCAAAGAGCGGTAGGCAGAATGGATCAAGGGCAAAAAGAGCGCGCCTATAAGGAAGCCCGCAAAACCTTCAAGCTCGCCATCCAACGGAGCAAGAGGGAATGCTTTAAGGAGCTCTGTTTAGAAGCAGACGTAAACCCGTGGGGGAGCGCCTATAGAATCGTGATGGGGCGATTCAGAGGCCGATCATCCCCGCAAATCACGTGTCCTACACTCTTGTTAGAAATCATCCAGGGGTTATTCCCTCAGCAAGAGGAGGGCTTAGACAGCTTCCAGCGACCTCTGAACGACACGGCAATACCGCCAGTCACCAGTGACGAGCTGCTGGAGATCTGCACTAGGATAGGAGATAATAAAGCTCCGGGTCTGGATGGCGTGCCGAATAAGGCCCTTAAGCTTGCCGTGAAATCCAGACCGGACATGTTCGCTGAGTTGTTCGAAGCGTGCATGTCCGAGGGGATATTTCCTACATCATGGAAACGACAGAAGTTGGTGCTACTGCCTAAGGCTGGCAAACCACCAGGTGAGCCAACCTCTTACAGACCTATTTGTCTTTTGGACACTGTGGGCAAAATGCTAGAGCGAGTCATCTATAATAGATTACTCCCGATTGTTGAGAGCCAGGGAGGTCTCTCAGATCGGCAGTATGGGTTCCGTAAAGCCAGATCAACCATTGATGCCATCAAAATGGTTACTGGCTTGGCCGAAAATGCAATCCACGGAAGGGGCAGTACTAGCAAATACTGCATAGTGGTGACCCTGGATGTGAGAAATGCATTCAATTCGGCCAATTGGAACCTAATACGGGAATCTCTGGCGAAGATTGGTGTTCCCGCTTATCTTGCAGCTATTATCAACAGCTATTTACAAGAACGGAGGCTTTGGTATGACACCGATGACGGACCCCAAGAGTACGTTGTCTCCGCGGGTGTCCCACAGGGCTCCGTACTGGGCCCACTGCTGTGGAACATCATGTACAACGATGTTCTTAATCTTCCCCTTCCGGAGGAAGCCACGGTGGTGGGCTACGCCGATGATATAGCGCTGGTTGTTGTCGCAAAGCATCTCGAAGATGCTGAGTTATACTCATGCGAAGCGATCAGTGCTGTTAAGGGTTGGCTTGAGAGTTCTGGTCTGACACTTGCGGAGGAAAAAACGGAAGCGGTCCTTATCACCAAGCGCCGTAAAAGAAATTTTGCCCGTATTCAAATTGGGAATCATATCATCACTTCTAAGCCTGCGATCAAATACTTGGGAGTGATGATAGATGGGAAGCTTAGCTATAAAGCACATGTGCAGTATGTCTATGACAAAGCATCCACTGCGAGTGTGGCCCTGGCAAGAATGATGCCAAACGTGGGAGGGCCACGGCATGCTTCCAGGTTGCTTATAGCGAGGGTAGTGAGTTCGATCCTGCTCTATGCAGCTCCAGTTTGGGGAAAGGCATTGCAGGTTACATTTAACGGTAACAAACTGAGTTCAGTCTACAGAAGAACAGCCCTAAGAGTGTGCTCGGCATTCAGGACTGTCTCAGATGATGCAGCATTCGTCATTTCTGGAATGATGCCCATTGACATCTTGGCAGACGAGATGACGAATATATATAATGCGAAGTCTACCTCTCCTTTATCGCAGACGAAGAACGCCGAAAGGGAGAGATCGTTAAATAGATGGCGAGAGCGTTGGGAACGCTCGGGAAAGGGTCGGTGGACACACAGGCTCATCCCTGCCATCAAGGAGTGGTTGGAGAGACGGCACGGTGAGATTAATTATAATCTTACTCAGTTTCTCACGGGGCATGGAGGATATCGCCAGTACCTGTTCAGGTTTAAACTGGATACCTCACCCCATTGTCCAAACTGCGATGGAGTCCCAGAGGACCCAGAGCATGTATTCTTCCACTGTCCAAGGTTTGTGGAGGAAAGGAAGAGCCTAGAGGAGACTTTAGGAGAGGTGCTCGTGCCAGAGAATCTGGTGCGAAGAATGCTAACATGTCAGGAAGACTGGGATGCGATCAACTCTATGGTCGTATCTATCCAGAGCAAACTGCGAAAGGCAGAGGAGATCAGAAAAGCGCGGTTACGTACGCCGCGTAGAGAGGAAAGGGGACGAAGCTAAAATGAGCTCACTCCGCCCTGTGATGTAATACCGTACGGTGGTTCCACGGGGCTTGGAGGGAGTCGGGGGTGGTTTTAGTGGGTAAGAATCCCACACGCTGGCGTGTCCAGGCCAGTGTCTTTTGAAGATTTCCACCTCCTCAAAAAAAAAAAAAAAAAAAAAAAAAGACAGACAGACAGACACCGTCTCGATTCTAATAAGGTTTTGTTTCACACAAAACCTTAAAAAATGACCTCCAGCCTTTCTTCCTCTGACAAGATCTCCGAGCGGATCACCACTTCTCGCCAACTAAACTAATCCGGTTGAGCACGCGCTTCTTGTCCTTAAGAAGAAGAGAAGAATGTCCGTCTCGGTATTAACCAGAAGACTCCAAACATAGTCTGGATCTTAGATCTGAGAGAAGCTTTCGATTCCGTATGGCAATAAGGGCCCACTTTTAAGTTTATTGAAATCCTCAACTTCCATTTGCACCACTGTAAGCTTAACCTTACGCTTTTCTCAAGACGCCGTATTTCACATTTGCGGGAATTCTAGCTCGAAAAGTAACGAATCGATCGTTATGAAATTCGGAGGTACAGAAAACCGCCTGGTATTTGTGACCAAAAGCCGGCCGAAGTCGAAATATTTCTTGTTTGGAATGGACGCAGCCCCGAACCCGCCATCCACTTGATGACGGATAGGACCAATTGGAGAGGCTCGGCGGCGTTTTTTCTCCTGGATATGGAACTCACGACGTATTTGCCGATTAATAGAAGGAGCAAACTACAACTGCTAACCACTTCGCACATGCCGCTGCCTCTACCCTGGACGAAGCCGTAGTCTTCTTTCTGTGTAAACCCAAAACGGTGAAGCCGTGGCCCAAAAAAAGTGAGAGGCATCTTCTCTCCAATTAATCTGGACCACCAACAAATAGAAGACGGATTCCGGGCGCCCTCCATTCCAAACAAGACAAAAATCCTCTCATCTCTCAAGGCATTAATTTCCTACTCAAATGTCAGAGACACCCCAATTCTCTTGTTCCACGGGTCACAGGGGGTCGAGGAAAGCATATGCCAGTGCTTGGATTGCTACCATTAGCTTGGAGAGCGTTGGTCGGGAGGATGCAAGAAGCGGAGAAAACCAAACTCTTTACCCAAAGAATGTGGAAATTATCCAAAATGCATGTTTCGTCAACGCCATTTAAAGCGTACTATCTAGAACTCAACCTCAGGCAGTGCGGGACAGAGCAACAGATACTCTCAAAAAAAATATACAGAATGGGAGCAAAGGTTGGAAAAATAAGTAACCTCATTGAATTCTAATTAGGAATGTATAGGTCGAGGATATAAGACGCGCGACGGTGTTCTAATCTTGCGGTAGACACGCAACTCACAAGACAAGAGAGTAACCAAAAGTAGGAAATTTCAAGGTCAACCGAATCTCCATCGAGAGTTGCTAAGGTGCTACTAGCACATGGATTGGAAAAGATACGATTAGTTTATGGTTTCATGGCTAAAAGAGGTCAACCAGCTGGCTTTGTATCGAGAGAACCTTCGATTAAAATGAACTCGTCGTGACGTTCTTCAAAGTTTCGCAAAGCGAGAGTAATAGAGATCAGAATGAAACATACCATGCCTGTACCTCCTAACACGCACGACTTGCAAGGTTTCGAACAAGACGACTTTACTAGCGGGCTAGAGAACCAACCTTCAAACAACTAAGTTCAGCAATTGGCATCTACCCTACTGAAAAGGAGGAATGATATGAAGTAACTAAAAGGACAAAGTAGACAAGGCCACTACAGGCGCCTAAGGAAGATGCGCGGAAGCTTGGTGACAGCAAAATCCCTTAGCTTAAGCTAATCAAGCACCTACACTCGTTGAAACTTTTGAAGCATACAAAGTTGCAAAAATTAGACATTGTTTTGCTACCAAACCCTCATAAAAAATAATAAGCCTGCTGGAAGCGATGGACACAACCCCGGCAAGGGTAATCTACAGCAGGCTACTTCCCATATCAACAATGGAGATGAATTTTTAGTAATAAAAATTTTAAATGTCCACATATTTATGACTAGATATAATATCAAATCAATGAAATAACACTTCCAATTCAGTCTCTGTACATTCAGTCTTAATATCAAAAACGGTATAAGAAAATAACGAACAACTTTAGTAATAGTCTTTTTCCGCACTTGTAGGAGATTGACCGATGGAGCCTTTTTTGATTATAATATTTTTTTTATGAGCGCGCTGAAGTGTTCCGTGTCGCGGTTGGGAACAGAAGAGACCGACTTATTTCCATGCGGTCCTTACTGTCCCAACCAACGGCACTTTTTTACCGCTGGCTCTCCGCATCCGCAACATCCGAAATAAATTTCGAATGCTGCAGATCCTGCCGCGCCACATCACTCCGCCCCCAGACGAAACCTAGGGGGTTTCGGCGACGGATCCCCGAACTTCGTTCGCCGTTAATCCACAAAGCGGACACGACGTTGCTTCGGGGCGCACACGGGTTTCAGCCTGGCCAAAGAGACCGCCTTTTTGTGACCACCGATCTCGAGCTGGAAGAAATGTTCTCCCCTCTCGAGAACGCGGTACGGGCCCTCATATGGAGGCTGCAGCGGCTTCCGGACGGCATCCGTCCTGATCAGCACGTGCGTGCACGTGTCCAGTTCCTTGGGCGAACAAGCAGGTATGGACGAGTGTCGAGTGGGTGGTGGCGCTTTGATGCGTCGGAGATTGTCCCTCAGCAGACGCACCAACCCCGACTCCGTGAGACCCGATCTCTTGTCGAAGACCGGATCGCTTGGGAGTCTTGGGTTCTCCCCGTAAACCAGCTCCGCGGGGCTGGCAGCAAATTCATCCCGCATCAATACATACGGGTACAGGTAAGTGGACGTGAGTCTTGGCTTGCGTAGGACGTTTCCGTGGCGTTTCATCCTGGCGGATGTCAGCTTCCCCATATTAGGCGCAGACTTCTTGTGTCACTATGGGTTGCTGGTGGACTTGCAAAATAAGTCCCTTATAGACCCCACAACCAAACTAAATTCGTCGGGCCAAATGGTATCTCACGCTGACAATAACCTTTCCGTTCTTTTGGAAGACATCTCCGACTCTCGTGTTCGGACACTCCTCCAAAAGTTCAGCCAGATAACTACCGAGTGTAGTCTCTCGAAACCAGTAAAGCACAATGTGCAGCACCACATAAATACTACTGGTTCCCCGATTTTCTCAAAGGTGCGTCCTCTACCACCCCAGAAACTGGCTATCGCGCGGAAAGAATTTGAACAACTTGTTCAACAGGGTATCTGCAGGCCCTCAAACAGCTGTTGGTCTTCCCCTTTACATATGGTCCCTAAGCCAAACGGCGAATGGCGTCCCTGTGGGGATTACAGAAGGCTAAACGCACAGACTGTTCCTGACCGATATCCGATTCCACTCATCCACGACTTTGCGCATCACCTCGCGAATTGCCGCATCTTTTCGACCTTGGACTTAGCCAAGGCATACCACCAAATCCCAGTAGCTCCTGAAGACATTCCAAAGACGGCAATATGCACACCCTTTGGACTCTTCGAGTTCACCCGAATGACTTTCGGATTGTGCAATGCGGCGCAAACCTTTCAAAGGTTCATTCACTCAGTCCTGCGAAACCTCGATTTCTGTTTCGTCTATTTGGATGATGTTTTGGTCGCTTCTTCTACTGAGTCTGAGCACTTAGCCCATCTCGAGTGCATTTTTCAACGTCTCCTTGAGGCCGGTTTAGTCTTAAACGTTGAGAAGTGCAAATTCCTTCAAAAACAGGTGAGATTCCTTGGCCACTCCATTTCCTCTGAAGGAATACAGCCCGACCCAGACAAGGTGCAAGCAATAACAAGCTTCCCGCGTCCAAAAACAGTGAGGGAGTTGAGGAGGTTCTTGGGCATGCTAAACTTTTACCGTCGTTTCCTGCCCAAGGCCGCCCATCACCAGTCCGTTTTGAACGCGTACTTGTCTGGCCCCAAAACAAAAGACACACGAGAGATTGTGTGGTCTGAAGAGGCTGTCTGCGCGTTCAATAAATCCAGACAGCAACTGGCTGATGCTACACTTTTGGCATTTCCTCATCAAGATGCACCCCAAGCCGTTTTTGTTGATGCCTCTGACATCGCAGTAGGTGCTGCCCTTCACCAAAAGGTGGACCAAGTTTGGCAGCCGTTGAGCTTCTTCTCGAAGCAGTTGAATCCCGCTCAACGGAACTACAGCACCTACGATCGCGAACTGCTCGCCGCATACCTGTCCATTAAATACTTCCGTTTCTCCCTAGAAGGCAGGCCGTTCACAGTGTTCACGGACCATAAGCCTCTCACGTTCGCTTTGAAACAGACTCCAGATCAGAAGGTTGCGTGTTCAGATCACGTCGGGGTCACCACTTTAGTAATAAAAATTTTAAATGTCCACATATTTATGACTAGATATAATATCAAATCAATGAAATAACACTTCCAATTCAGTCTCTGTACATTCAGTCTTAATATCAAAAACGGTATAAGAAAATAACGAACAACTTTAGTAATAGTCTTTTTCCGCACTTGTAGGAGATTGACCGATGGAGCCTTTTTTGATTATAATATTTTTTTTATGAGCGCGCTGAAGTGTTCCGTGTCGCGGTTGGGAACAGAAGAGACCGACTTATTTCCATGCGGTCCTTACTGTCCCAACCAACGGCACTTTTTTACCGCTGGCTCTCCACTTACCCGGTGCGTTCTGAAAACGCGTGAGTGGAGAGTTTCCACGTTCAGCGCCATCTACCCGTCCGCATCCGCAACATCCGAAATAAATTTCGAATGCTGCAGATCCTGCCGCGCCACAAATTTTCAGAGAACGAACACGGATTGTGGCGTGGCAACAAGCACGGGAACAGGATTTGCACAAAACCCATGCGCTAGGCGGTAGGGACTTCATAAAAGGTTAAAGGCGAGCATCATTGAATAAATTGGAGAGGGCTAGAGTGCGAACGGCATGATCCGCATTATACAAATGAACATACACCGGAGTGCAACCGTTCACCAGTTGCTAGCACATTTCACTGCGGAAGTAAATGCTGATCTAGTGCTGATTAGCGAGCAACACCGAAACAAGAACCCGTCCTCATGGCATCTCTACTTATCGGGCACCATCTGGGTTCGAGACGACGTTTCCCGGGGGAACGGGTTTGTCTGGATCCGGTGTTTAGGGATAACGTTTTAACGTTTACCCGACGCGGAACGAGACGATGCCGGACTTTCAGCGCCAGCTTGATGCTCTGGAGGACGCCGTTTCCAGCACAGAGAGACGAATCCTGGTAGGCGGTGATTTTAATGCCAGGGCTCTTGAATGGGCCACACCCCAGTCAGACTCCAGAGGGAAATGGATTCTGAAAATGATGGCGAGAACCGGGCTCGTAGTTTTAAACGTAGATCCACGCCAACGTTCGGCGCCCAGGATGTCAAGGAAGCGTTCCTGACATCACTTTTGCGTCGAAATCTCTGGCATTATCGGTGGACGGGTGGCGAGTCCTAGAAAACTTCTCGGTAAGTGATCACCAGTTCATCGCGTTCGAAGTGGTTGACGCTACTTGTCACCGAGCACCAACGCGACGCTCCTTCTGCCTGTGGAATGTCGCCAGGGTAAACATCGGGAAGTTCGTCAAAACTCCGAGGGGTGGTAGTGTCACAGCTGGCACCGTCGTAAATTCAGTGGTCAACCTTATAACGACGGCATGGGAGGTTTCCATGCCCCGGATGGGCCCCAAGCGCGACAAGCCTTCCATGTACTGGTGGACGGCAGAAATTGCCGACCTACGGAAGGAGTGTCATAAGCTTCGCCGTTTGGCAGAACTTTTGCAGGCCAACGAGGAGGCATGTGCCATAAAGGCACAGTATCATCATCATCAACGGCGCAACAACCAGTATCCGGTCTAGGCCTGCCTTAATAAGGAACTCCAAACATCCCGGTTTTGCGCCGACGTCCGCCAATTCGATATCCCTAAAAGCTGTCTGGCGCTCCATCGCTCCATCTTAGGCAGGGTCTGCCTCGTCTTCTTTTTCTACCATAGATATTGCCCTTATAGAGTTTCCGGGTGGGATCATCCTCGTCCATACGGATTAAGTGGCCCGCCCACCGTAACCTATTGAGCTGGATTTTATCCACAACCGGACGGTCATGGTATCGCTCATAGATTTCGTCATTGTGTAGGCTACGGAATCGTCCATCCTCATGTAGGGGGCCAAAAATTCTTCGCAGGATTCTTCTCTCGAACGCGGCCAAGAGTTCGCAATTTTTCTTGATAAGAACCCAAGTTTCCGAGGAATACATGAGGACTGGTAAGATCAAAGTCTTGTACAGTAAGAGCTTTGACCCTATGGTGAGACGTTTCAAGCGGAACAGGTTTTGTAAGCTGAAATAGGCTCTGTTGGCTCCCAACAACCATGCGCGGATTTCATCATCGTAGCTGTTATCGGTTGTGATTTTCGACCCTAGATAGGAGAAATTGTCAACGGTCTCAAAGTTGTATTCTCCTATCCTTATTCTTCCTGTTTGACCAGTGCGGTTTGATGTTGTTGGTTGGTTCGTTTTCGGTGCTGACGTTGCCACTATATATTTTGTTTTGCCTTCATTGATCTCGCGCCTATTCGATCTGGATGAAGGCAGTTTGTACGTCTCGGGTGGTTCTTCCCATGATGTCGATATCATCAGCATAGGCCAGTGGTTGGGTGGACTTGAAGAGGATCGTACCTCTTGCATTTACCTCAGCATCACGGATCACTTTCTCGAGGGCCAGGTTAAAGAGGACGCATGATAGGGCATCCCTTTGTCGTAGACCGTTGTTGATGTCGAATGGTCTTGAGAGTGGTTCTGCTGCTTTTATCTGGCCTCGCACATTGGTCAGGGTCAGCCTAGTCAGTCTTATTAATTTCGTTGGGATACCGAATTCTCTCATTAATTAAAAAAATTATTTACTAGCATTGAGGAAGGATTTTTTAATTAGGTACTAGCACTGAGGAAGGAGGCACGTGGTCTCCGAAACGATTGTATGCGGGAAAAAATAAAAATATTTACAGGATATGGAAAAAAACCTAGTTCTTTTTTCAACTTAAAAGCTATTATCAGAGCGAAATATGTTGACGCAAAACGCCACGTGCTGCACCATGGTAAAAGAAGGTTTCGAGGTAAAAAGCGGTGTCGGCCAAGATTGCGTTTTATTTTTTTTGCTGCTTTGTCCAGAGGACGTGAAGGAATTCAATGGACTATGACATCTTTCCTCAAACACCTCGACTACGCGGATCACATCTGTTTCCTCTCTCACTGAGCCATGGACCTTAGCCAAATGCAAAGAGAGAAAAGCAATGTTCCCATCTCCCTGTTTGCATTAATGTGTAGAGCATTGAAGGCGACGATAAATTTACAGAAAGCGCGACACCGACTTTCGCTAGGATCAAGTTGAGATTGTTCTATGCTTGTCTTCTTTGTGTGTTGCTACATGGGAGTAGCCTGTGGAAAGTGAACTACACTATTACTCAAAAGCATCCAAGTCTTCATCAACCTCTGGCTACGTCGTATCATTGGAGTACTCTGATCTGATATTGTCTCAATCCGAAACTTGATGCACTGTGATCGGAAGAGGGAACTGGCAGTGCATAGGTCATATATTAAGGTGAGGCGATAATTGCATTGAATTGCAGGCTGCGCCATGTGAATCCACCCCCTCCCAAGGCGGCTGACGAATGAGTCCCTCCAAGAGCACTTGACGCAAAAAAAGTAGACGGGTGCGTGGGGGGTACTGAAGGGCATTTAAGGTAACCGCGCGCATTGGTGTGGCTGATACACTATACCCCATCAAATGGCAAGCATATATATTAAATGTTGGCCTTTTTGACAATATTAATAGTCATTGCTAAACAACCAAAAAATTGACGAAAAATTACTTGCATGAAAGTTGGATAAAATGCGTTAAAAATTTGAGACCTTCTGCCGATATTGATAGAAATTAGATGTAACTTCAAAGAACATTTGGGTTTTGGGCTTAGCAATCACCTGCTATTTCGGAAAATATATGTATTTAGCGTTAGACCAAACTACCCTCAGGCACTTACTCGTTCAACAAGACGTCCTATTTTTGATTTGAATACATCCGCAAAGTTGTTCGATCTTCAATAAAATAAACCAGGTTGGTCGAATAAATGCTCTACTTCAAACGAAATAATGCTGTACAATTCGAGAGTTTAACTACGATTAACCTTAGACCACCTGTAGGGTCAAGTTAACCTCTCTCAGTCTAATCTGAACAAAAATCACAGCACATAGTCCTGGCCAAAATTCGGTTCTTTCTTGGTGGTCCATCCTCCATCCTATCAATTAAGGTGAAAATGAAGAAGATAGATGAAACCGTGCTTCGTAGTATCTCCTTTTACATCAGTTCAGGCGATTTCCTGCTTGTACTACCCGCAAACGTTTAATGGTAAAGAGATGGATTGAGCTCAGGGGTGTTTTTGCCAAACCAAACAATTATGGAGCTACATGTCATGTTATTAACAGCAGAGGAAGGTTTGGGATAAAAATGCCGGAATTGTACCATTTGAAATTGTTCCTATGACCAAGCATTGTTATCAGTCCTTAGCTAGGACATCATATAAAACAATTGGTCTCAATTGATACTGAAACTGAACGGAGCATTCCTGATGTCTAGGAAACTGGAGCATTGTTAACCACAACCAGGCCAATATCTTCAATAGTGGGACCATGTAAGCGGATCACCTACAAAAACACCTGCATCTTGAATAATTAACCGAAGGTAATCAGTAACTCCTACCACAATAAATAGAGAATGAGAGAAAAATATTGTCACCCAATTTTATTCAATTATTCGATATAATATTTTCAAGAAAAAATACATAAATGCAAACTAAGGACACAAAAGCGTCCTTGAACATGCACAATAAATTTGTGGGATTTATGGGAAAATCCCTTTGGATCCATCCATACTTCATTTGTACTAATACCAATGGTGCCATCCCCGTTTCTTAGCCTGACCGTCTGCAGCTGCAGAAAACATGTCTGAATCGTCACCAAGAAGGGCCCAACCTTCCATAGGACCACCAAACTCCGACCTTACCGAATCTATATCTGGAACAACTTGCAGGTCACTATCCCCACAATCTGTGTCAAGATTTGGAACCCGTTGACCTTCAGAATATTTGTTCTCTGAGTACGGTGTAGCCATAGGTTGGGCAGCGTAGGGACCGTTTTGTCGTGGACGTCTGCCATCCGCAAATTCATCGGTCCAAATAGTTTCGTATTGAAGCCAAGGTGAAGCAGCTTTACAATCATGGCAGACGAACTTGCGATTCCGTCGGGATCGAATCCTGTTCCTTCGCCGTCTCCGAGCACGTTCACTGCGTGCAGAAGTGTTTGTGTCGGGAGAATCCCGTCGCTGTTCATCAAGGTGGATCTTGGACGGTGGGCAATCCCCGGCATTTATATTTGCAGTTTTTCGTGATCGGCCATGATTGTCTTTTCGACTGACGAACTTGCGATTCCGCCGGGATCGAATCCTGTTTCTTCGCCGTCTCCGAGCACGTTTACTGCGTGCAAAGGTGTTTGTATGGGAAGAATCCGGTATCTTGAGAAGGTGGGACGTATTATCATTTGATGTTTCATAAAACACCCGTCGCTGTTCATCGTCTTTTCGAATCTGATTAGGTGCACCGGCACGTTGAGTATCAGGAAGGGCTGCGCCATATCCCACTTTTGGATCTTCAATAGTGTTGAGAGTTGAGCGCGTTACTCGAGGACCTGCGTGCTTTGAAGAATTGGAAGCTAGACAGCTCGAACTCTTTCGAGCATTATTGGCTCGTTGCATTTCAGAATTAATACGACCTGAATTCTGTTGACCTTTTTTATTCCGTCTTCTAGAACGTCGACCCTGTGGTATAGAATTATCTATATTTCTTCTTTCACCGTATTCACTATTAACAGGTCGAATTGTATCGGCACCATGAACAAGATTCACGCTGGTAACGACCATATTTGCAACTCCGTGAATGACTTCAGAAATTCGGATTCCAAATTCGCTATGCGAATATTCTCGATTATTATTACTAAATACGATCTTCTTATTAGCTTAGGAAAGCGCGGTAGTTGCTTCACAACCAACTTCAAACTCGAATGGAAATATTTTCTAAGGATATCCTTTTTATACCATCAATCCTTCACCTTAACTTTTAAGGATAATTATAATAGTCTGCCTAGAGGCATTTAGGCACCAGCTTTTTATGACCTAAATTATTTATCTGAGTGAAATTATGCTGCGTTTCCAACGATTAATTATTTGAAATAGTAAAAACTTGTTATTTCTCTTTCGTTGGTGAGAATATTTATTCTTGCAAATACCAATATTTCGGGAACCACTTGTTCCCTTCATCAGTGCTAACAAGGTTGCTCATCTGTAGGCATTAAGGTTATATTTATCATCATCATCAACGGCGCAACAACCGGTATCCGGTCTAGGCCTGCCTTAATAAGGAACTCCAGACATCCCGGTTTTGCGCCGAGGTCCACCAATTCGATATCCCTAAAAGCTGTCTGGCGTCCTGGCCCACGCCATCGCTCCATCTTAGGCAGGGTCTGCCTCGTCTTCTTTTCCTACCATAGATATTGCCCTTATAGACTTTCCGGGCGGGATCATCTTCATCCATACGGATTAAGTGACCCGCCCACCGTAACCTATTGAGCCGGATTTTATCCACAACCGGACGGTCATGGTATCGCTCATAGATTTCGTCATTGTGTAGGCTACGGAATCGTCCATCCTCATGTAGGGGGCCAAAAATTCTTCGGAGGATTCTTCTCTCGAACGCGGCCAAGAGTTCGCAATTTTTCTTACTAAGAACCCAAGTTTCCGAGGAATACATGAGGACTGGCAAGATCATAGTCTTGTACAGTAAGAGCTTTGACCCTATGGTGAGACGTTTCGAGCGGAACAGTCTTTGTAAGCTGAAGTAGGCTCTGTTGGCTGACAACAACCGTGCGCGGATTTCATCATCGTAGTTGTTATCGGTTGTGATTTTCGACCCTAGATAGGAGAAATTGTCAACGGTTTCAAAGTTGTATTCCCCTATCCTTATTCTTGTTCGTGTTTGTGTTTGACCAGTGCGGTTTGATGTTGTTGGTTGATTCGTCTTCGGTGCTGACGTTGCCACCATGTATTTTGTCTTGCCTTCATTGATGTGCAGCCCAAGATCTCGCGCCGCCTGCTCGATCTGGATGAAGGCAGTTTGTACGTCTCGGGTGGTTCTTCCCATGATGTCGATATCGTCAGCATAGGCCAGTAGTTGGGTGGACTTGAAGAGGATCGTACCTCTTGCATTCACCTCAGCATCACGGATCACCTTCTCGAGGGCCAGGTTAAAGAGGACGCATGATAGCGCATCCCCTTGTCGTAGACCGTTGTTGATGTCGAATGGTCTTGAGAGTGATCCTGCTGCTTTTATCTGGCCTCGCACATTGGTCAGGGTCAGCCTAGTCAGTCTTATTAATTTCGTCGGGATACCGAATTCCCTCATGGCCGTGTACAGTTTTACCCTGGCTATGCTATCATAGGCGGCTTTAAAGTCGATGAACAGATGGTGCAACTGTTGTCCATATTCCAACAGTTTTTCCATCGCCTGCCGCAGAGAGAAAATCTGATCTGTTGCTGATTTGCCTGGAGTGAAGCCTCTTTGGTATGGGCCAATGATGTTCTGGGCGTATGGGGCTATCCGGCCTAGCAAGATAGTGGAGAATATCTTATAGATGGTACTCAGCAACGTGATACCTCTATAATTGCTGCACTGTGTGATATCTCCCTTTTTATGTATGAGACAGATTATGCCTCGCTGCCAATCGTCAGGCATTGATTCGCTGTCCCATACCTTGAGCACAAGTTGATGAACCACTTGGTGTAACTGGTCGCCTCCATATTTAACCAATTCGGCTGTAATTCCATCGGCTCCTGGCGACTTATGATTTTTTAGCCGATGAATTGCACGGACTGTTTCTCCTAAACTTGGTGGTGGCAATATTTGTCCGTCGTCTTCAGTTGGCGGGACCTCCAACTCGCCGATGTTCTGGTTGTTCAGTAGCTCATCAAAGTACTCAACCCATCGCTCTAATATGCCCATTCTGTCGGAAATCAGATTTCCGTCTTTGTCTCGGCAGGATGAGCATCGAGGTGTATAAGGCTTCATCCTGCTGACTTGTTGGTAAAACTTCCGCGCCTGGTGCGGTTGCTCCCTGTACTTTTCTAGTTCACAGACTTGTTGGTTCTCCCAGGCTTCCTTTTTCCGTCTGTGAAGTCGCTTCTCCGCTCGACGGAGTTCGTGATAAGTCTCTGCGCGTGCCCGCGTTCTTTGAGAATGCAACATTACTCGGTATGCGGCATTCTTCCGTTCCGTTGCTAGCTTACATTCATCGTCAAACCAGCCGTTCCGACTCCTTTTGCGGCTGGGGCCAAGTATATTTGTGGCCGTATCAATGATAACGTTCTTCAGGTGGTTGTGAAGATCATTAGTTGATGCTTCATCTCCAGGTCCTCTATTGACTGCGGTTATTGCGGCATCCATTTCCCTCTTATAGGTGTCGCGGAGGGTTGTGTTGTGGATGGCTTCAGTGTTCACTCTCACCTGATTGTCAGAGGGGATTCTAGGTGGTATTGTTATTCGAGCTCGGAGCACCATGCCAACGAGATAGTGATCCGAGTCTATATTGGCCCCCCTATATGTTCTGACATTCATCAAGGCTGAGAGGTGGCGGCGTTCGATCAACACGTGGTCAATTTGGTTGAAAGTGGTCCCGTCTGGAGAGGCCCACGTATGTTTGTGGACCGCTTTCCGCGCAAACCAGGTACTTCCAACAACCATTTCGTGTGACCCTGCTAGTTGAATAGTCCGCAGTCCGTTATCATTTGTTTTTTCGTGTAAGCTATGGGAGCCAACGTATCGCCTGAATACGGGTTCCTTCCCTACTTGGCTGTTAAAATCCCCAAGTATGATTTTGATATCATATCTGGGACAGGCTTCGAGGGTTCTTTCTACTGCCTCGTAGAAGGTATCCTTCTCCGACTCTGCAGTCTCCTCTGTAGGGGCGTGAACGTTTATGAGGCTTATATTTCTAAATTTGCCTCGCAAGCGCAGAGTGCATAGCCGTTCGCTTATACTTTCAAAGCCGATAACAGCAGGTTTCATTTTTTGGCTGACTAAGAAACCTACTCCGAGCACATGGTTTACTGGATGGCCGCTATAATATATGGTGTAGTGGCTCTTCTCCAGGAAACCGGTCCCTGTCCATCGCATCTCTTGCAACGCTGTTACATCAGCCCTATATTGGGACAGGGTATCGGCTAGCTGCTTATCAGCTTCATCTCTGTACAGGGAGCGCACGTTCCATGAGAAAATGCGCAAATCGTTGTTCCTTTGTCGTTGCCGGGTCCGTCGTTTTAATATCCGTCCTATCCGAGGCTCCTGTTGTGGCTTCGTAACGGTTGTTTTCCGTGTAGGGTTGTCAGCCCTACCCAACCCCCAACCTGGAGGACCAGTTGGTACAATTTGTCCCGTTTTTAGGCGCGGGAGACTCGCCTTCATCCTTCTCCGTCTGCAGCTTTTCGTCAAGAAAGAGCTCCCAGCGGTCACCACGTGGAGGTGGAGATAGGATTTGGTAGTAGAGCTGTTGGTGTTGGTTCAGCAGGCATTTCCCAGGTTTTATGCTCCATCGTGGGTACCAATCCACGTTTCGCCCCGGGACCTATACTACCCTTTGACCACCACCAGGTTATATTTATACTAGTCTAAATCTATACTATATACTATGATGTTATAATTATGGATAAACAACTTATGTCTAGGTCCTGATTTCCTCATGGCATATTTTTAATGGAAATTCCCCATTCATATTCCTCCTGAAGGATTGAAAAAATAGAAAAATTCTAGGAGAACTCTACCTATTTTTCGGTCCTTTGTCTTTCTTATACTACTTGCCGAAACTGAATAATTTACAATGTTTAGACTGATCTCAAAGATATCAGACGTATTATAGCATTTCATCCCTGACGAAGAGCGCAAGTATATGTAGGTAGAGCTCCCGGAAACCCCAAGAAGGACTTGAAGCATATTGCCAAAAGCCGCTATAAATCGACTGAAAATAAAGGGCGCCAGCTACGCATTGTTCGCCACCAATGCTGATGCAAGCAAAGTATAGAAGTGTCGTCACCTCTGTTGCCAAAAGAATCTTCCTCTGGTTACTCGATATTATTGCATTCTTGTTTTTAAGAGTCGCATTTTTCCAATAAGATAATCCGACTATGCTGCATGCTGAATGGATGAGTTAGGGAGTTGCGATCGCAGCATTTTTCCCCATTTACTCATAGAATCATAACAAGAAACACTAATGAGATGCACAAGAGTTACTTAAATTAACTTTCAAAATAGTGACAGAAATTAAGGATGAAGTTACCACACTAAAAACAAAGGTCGATGACAGGAAACTTGAAATTTCTTAAAACCAGGGCGATCGTTGAGTTTTTTGAGCGTCAGCTTCTTGATCTGGCTATCCCGGGTTCGAATTCGAGTTAGATATCCTGGTATCGTAGACTTGTTGCTTGCACAACATAAAGCGTATTGTGAAAGCAACTGAGGCAATCTTATTGAAAATAAAATGGGGAAGGAGATAAAAATGACAACGAAGAGACTGCATTGTTCCCAATATTCAAGCAAACTAAAAACATACGAAGCTGAAGGGAAATATGAACTACCATTTTGGATTGCAACAATATAAACTGCGGTCACTGATGAAGTCACTCTGACCACTATAACCCCAAAAACTTTAGACGCATGCATCACGGTGTATCAAAATTGAAAAAGAATGAGACGACTCTCCCCCTGTCAAGACATCTAAGGTATATAGATTAATAAACTGGAATTCTTTAGAATCCACCTTTTGTGGTTTGGAGCTAGAGGATGAAGTAATGAAAATGCCGTCAATTTTCGTATCTCCTTCAATAGTTCAGACCTTGCCGCCTGATTTTCTGGGCAAAATGAGGAAATATTAAAATTTCTAATTAGGGAAAATGGAGGAACTGGAATTGGAAAACGGAGAAGTCAAACAAGGATACTTCCAGGAAGCTACAATAGAAAATAGCTTATATCGCATAAATGACAAGGCCCATGTTTCTAAAGAGGACAAACGCAAGGAAGTCTTGATAGGATTGACAGTATAGTTCGTACAATGTGATACGGAACTTTGTAAGGTATGGCTTAAATGAGGCTCCGAAGCACCCACTTCTTCCTCTTTTTTCTATCCAATGATTTCCTCGATATCAAAATCAAAAAGACTCTTCGGCGAAAACTATTTAAAAGCAGATACTCTCCATAGTTCTCTCATCTCATTGAAGAAATTCACAACCTTGATAGGTCAATCGATCAACGGATTTTAACCGTATATGCATTAAATCCCGGCACGCCAAGGAATGTTCGTGCCTGGGCAAAGCAACCACACACAAACTATCTCCCTACCCTGAGCAAAATACTTCTTGTAAGCGCATTATTGCACCCTGCGCATCCACGAATAGGTTTTCGAAGTCGAGGTCAGCCAGTCGATTTCCCGACTCCAATCGATCTCATCTATTGACTTCACCCAAACCACACAAAACGTCTTCGTCCGTCCTCTCGGTCACCCGAATCAAAACCGATTGTGACGTCTAAAAACAAGAAACCGGTAAACCCTGACAAAATCCCATCCATAGTCCTAAAAAAGTGTGATCCAAACACTCCACATCCAAGGCCTATTTTCTCACTGATAGGAAGACTGCCCGTATAATTCCCATTCCCCAAAAAATGGAAACCCCCTTAATGTTGATAGCTACGGGCCTAGCCTTTCTTCCACCGCCAAGATCTTCGAGCGGACCATTAAGTTGAGCACGCGCTTCTTGTCCTTAAGAAGAAGAGAAGAATGTCCGTCTCGGTATTAATCAGAAGACTCCAAACATAGCCTGGATCTTAGATCTGGGAGAAGCTTTCGACTCCGTATGGCAATAAAGGCCCACTTCCTGAAATCCTCAACTTCCATTTGCACCACTGTAAGCTAACCCTTAGCTTCCTAAATGCGTTTTTCTCAAGACGCAACCGTAGTCTTCTTTAAAAAAAGAAATTAACTTTGTGTGTACACCCAAAACGGAGAAGCCATGGACCATAAAAGTGAGAGGCAACTTCTCTCCAATTGATGTGGTGCGCCATCAAAAGGATGGCAGGTTCAGGGCGTCCTTCATTCCAAACAAGACAAAAATCCTCTCCTCATCTCTCATGGCATTAATTTCCTAATCAAATGTCAGAGACACCCCAATCCTCTTATTCCCCGGGTAACACAGATTGAGAACATTGGTAGAATCGGGAAGATTCAGCTTCATGTAACTGCGCCTCATCTCAACTTGCTTGTTCATCTCTCTAGGAAGGAGGCAGTTCAAGACGTAGCTCAACAAGAAGAAGTTACACCGAAAATGAATTCATCTTAAGAAGTGAAAACGATCCTTCTCCTCTCTTTGAATCCGAGGAGGTTACCAATTGTCCACGAAAAGGTAAACAGGAATACTCAATGTATCTAGTAGTAATTTATAGAACTATGACAATTCTATTCGACCCAGTCGCTGATGTAACTTCAGGGGTTGCCTAGATTTGGAGCGAAGCAATGTGGAAATGGTGATCTTGAGGTAGCAGGTAGTTGATGCATGAAGACTAAGTTGACAATGACTGTAATTCAGGCTCAGAAAACTTGTTTAGGCTTAGCTTAGGTCTGAAAAACATGACTCTCGGGCTGGTAACAGTTCCCAGAATATTTATGTTTGCGGATATAAACCAATAAACGATCGATCAGCTTTTGGTAACCCCTTTGAACAGGCTGTTTCTAGGACAGTGGTGAGACAGCGTCTAATGAATTGTCTCTACCCTGGACAAAGCAATAAGTCGTCTTTTTTAAAAAGTTGGATACTTTACCCAAAAAGAGGGTCCTATGAAAAAATAGCCAGGTGTATCATCTTCTAACGAATTCAGGAAGGATATCTCCTGCGCAGGCATGATGTTCATGAGATACAGAAATATAACTAAAGCCTCGGAAAGTAAATGAGGGAAGTAAGAGTTGAATTCGCAGACCAATACGCCTCACACAGGTTACAAGAATCGGTAGAAAAGCGATTGAAGAACTCATATGCCGGATTTCAACCGAAGTGAAATTATCCGTCCGTGAATTCCGGATCAGGGGTAAGGGCTGTGTCCCCCAGGGTACACCCGTTCCTGATTATTGCGACCTGTTCCCTTGCACACGATGCGCTGGTTAGTTTTTCATGAAGAATAAGCATAAATTAATAAAAACAATCGACGAAACAACAGGGAAGGAGGAAGAGCTGAATGCGTTTGGGTAGAGCACAAAAATGCGTCGTTCACAGCAGCAGCTGACATACCCGATGTGACACCGGGGCGCCCAAATAAAGAGGAAGCCTTATCAACTGCCGCGACTGACCGTGCGGAGATGGCAACTATAAAACCTATAAAACCTTGTACTGAGCTGATGGATTCGGACAAAAATCGATTGGAAGTGCAGTCGACCTTCCTAGCTAGAACCGAAGAGGAAAGGTTCATCAGGAAATGCGCAGCAGTGGTTAAGCGTATGCGGTCGGCAATGATCTTCCAGAGGAACGTTAGCAAAGAGGAAAGGTTCATCAGGAAATGCGCAGCAGTGGTTAAACGTATGCGGTCGGCAACGATCTTCCAGAGGAACGTTAGCAAAGGCGTCAAAAACGGGTTGATGGAACTGGAGGAACTATTGGACGGCATCTCCTTCTATAGGCGAACGTGGAGAGCTGCGGAAGATGATTGGAAATCAGAAATAGCCGCACTCTCCGCTGAGAACGCTGCTTGCGTCAAACAGACCGCAGATAGCCCACTGGAAAGCGAACTGGGAAACTTTATCGAAGTAGTTTCCAGAGCCCGAAAAAAGATGGCAAAGAAGGAAAAAAACAAACAACTGACTCCGCCGCTAGAGACACGTTGTCGAAGACAACGGAGCAGAGGTGTCTTCCATACGGAAAACGAGGAGTGGCAGAGTTCTCGTCGAACTGGACCCAAAGTCGACTAACAAGACTACCTCTTACGAAGCGGTCAAAGGGTTATTAGGGGACGGGCTTTTGTTTCTAGCCTAGACACCATGTGCTCTCTAAAAATCCGGGATCTTGACTGTCTCTCAGAAAAGGTCGAAGTAGAGGAGGCGATAAAGCGTGAATGTCCAGAGGTAACCAATGCCCGGGAAGGTATCACCTCTGTAAATGCTCGAGGCCAAAAGCTCGCCGTGGTGGAAATCCCCCAGCAATATGCGAGGAAACTCCTTAACAGCGGGAGAAATAAAATTGGATGGGCAGTATGCAGGGTATGAATGCGGATAGTCCCCACCAAGTGCTACGTCAGCACCTTGCAAGGATCCGGACAGGAGGACAGCATGCCGGAGATGCGGCCAAGTGGATCATCAAGCGAAGACCTGTAATGAAAGCCTGAAAACCTGCAATGAGCGCCGCACACGTTGCGGGCTCGGGACAGTGTCCGATCTTCAGGGCGGAATTGGAGAGGCTTAGGGTCCGAACGGCATGATCCGCATTTTACAAATTAACATGCACCGGAGTGCAACCGCTTACCAGTGCAGTTCGCTGCGGAAGTAAATGCTGATCTAGTGCTGATTAGCGAACAACACCGAAACAAGAACCCGTCCTCATGGCATCTCGACTTATCGGGCACTGCCGCCATCTGGGTTCGGGAACGAGTTTCTCTGGATACGGTGTTTAGGGATAACGTTTTTTAGCATTTACCTCACGCCGAACCAGACGATGCCGAACTTTCGGCACCGCTTGATGCTCTGGAGGGCGCCGTTTCGATCACGGTTAGACGAATCCTGGTAGGCGGTGATTTTAATGCCAGGGCTCTTGAATGGAGCATGCCTCAGTCAGACTCCAGAGGGAAACGGATTCTGGAAATGGCGGCGAGAACCGGGCGGATTCACGCCAACGTTTCGGCGCCCAGACTGTGAAGGGAGCATTCCTGACAGACCTGACACACACCAGTACATCGCGTTCGAAGTAATTGACGATACTTGCCGGCGAGCATCAACACGACCCTGCATGTGTAATGTTGCTTGTGAGGCTGCCATGCCCCGGAGGGGCCCCAGACGCGACAAGCCTTCTATGTATGGACCTAAAGGGAGAGTGTCATAAGCTCCGCCGTTTGGCACAACGTTTGCACGCCAATGAGGAGGCATGTGCCACAGTATAGATCAGCAAAAAAAATAAGTCCACAGTGCTATAAATAAAAGCAAAGCTTACGGCTGGCAGAACCTTGTTAACGAAGTGAATAGGGACCCGTGGGGACTTGGCTATAAGGTTGTCACCCGGAAAATCGGGGCTCCGCGGAGGCCCTGCATGTCAAGTACCGACCAGATGGACCGCATTTTGCGGGCATTGTTCACCAGACACCCTGTACGGAAGAGCTCGAAGAAGCGGTTCTCTCCATGAAAAACAAGAAGGCGCCAGGCCCTGATGGTATCCCGGCGGAAGTTTACTGGTCTTCCGCCAACGGCCAGAATTGCTGCTTGAAGCGTTTAACGCTTGCTTGAAGGAGGGCATTTTTCCTTACCGCTGGAAAGTTGCCAGACTCACGTTGATCAGTAAGGGTAAAGGGCACCCGGAGCTCCCGTCTGCATACCGACCGCTGTGTATACTTGATACAGCCGGAAAGTGCTCAAAAAGTTGATCAGGAATACTCGCTGAAGCGATCTGCGCTGCCAGGGACTTATCCCAAGGCAGCTCGGGTTCAGAACAGGGAGATCCACGGTTAATGCTACTATGGAGGTCGTAGATGCGGACGGATAGTGCTCCTCATAACGCTTGGTGTCAGAAATGTCTTCAATTCCGTAAAATATGTAAACAGGTATGTCAGGCACACTAGAAAACTCATTTCACGTCTTGTGGATATTGAGGAATTATCTTAAAGACCGCTCCCTGCTCAATGAGACGCTAGAGGGCCAGAGCACGATGAAAATCACGTCGGGAGTAGCACAGGGATCCATCCTAGGACCGGACCTCTGGAACGCTTCCTACGATAGTCTGCCGAAATTGCACGAAGGGTCGCGCCGGATAAGCGGAGGGATGACAGCTCACGGTTTTAGCCTTGCTGAAAAAAACCGGTGAAAGGAGTTCCCTGACTTGAAGTCTTCCAAAGCGGGAGAGCGGGAGGGCTAGTCCGAAGTAGTGTGTGAAACGAAAACGGTTCCAGGCTAGTTCTCTGATGACAGGGAGGTGTTTAGTTGGTAGTCCGACAGCATGCTGTTGCGGGAGTCCAACACTCTGTGGGTAAACGCATTCACCTACCCTACTCCCAAAAAATGGTATGGTCGATGTGTTGAGTTTCGAGGCACCTCATTTCCAACCAGCATACCTAAGTGAGCAAAATGAATTGTAATTGACCGTGAAACACATTACACCGTGCGCTATTCAGTGCCAGTTTGAACAGCGACATTAGCCATGGAAATGAAAAAATCGTACCATGGGCCAAGAGTATCGAATAACCAAAGAGAAGTGCGATTTGTGCAGCGAGAGAGTCGCCTTAATTAATTGAAAGTAGCTGTGTTTAGTTGCTCACTTTTATTTATTAATTCAAATACAAGTTTACAAAGTTATTAAAACATGGACTCAAAAATAAAACCAGGAAAGAGTTCTCAATACAAGCATAAAAATCAGAAATGAAAAATAAAATGAAAAATTCGTAAAAATGAACAAACTATCTGAAAAACCACCAGCAAATTATTAACCAAAATTACGTGAAATGATCAGAATTATATCAACCGTGACCACTAATACCAATGGTGCCATCCACGCTGCTTAGCCGCGGCGTTTACATCAGTAGAAGAGCCTTCTATGTTTGATTGAACGTGCTTAGTAAATTGAAGTCGTTTCTGCAGGCGACTTATACTTTTTCTGGCGCCTCTCCTTTGAGCTGAGTCGATTTCACGGTTCAATAGCCCTTCACCATGGTTGGGTTCTTCTTTACGCTGGGGCTGTCGGTCAGCAATATTATCTGGATCGTCAATGATAGCCCAATTGTTGTTGACACCATCAATCTGCTCGGAGTCTTCCACGACTCTGTTCGGTACCATAACTTCGTGATCACTACCATTATCTAAATGCACAACGGATTGTTTTTTGAGATTTTTGGCAGTTCCTTGACGTGAACTGCGCTTGCATGGCCGAGGACTGCTATCATAGTTAACTGGAGTACTGTCATCATCAGACTCGATTTTGCAATTCCGAATGGATTCCAGGCATGCACTTACTCCTGTATGATCGCATCCATTTCCACCAACCTTAACGTTCTTATTTTGGCCGACTTCAAGCCGAACTACAAAATTTGCACTATTATCTGCATGGGGCCTAATAGTTCGTTGATTTTCAAAATGTTTCTCCTCGGAGCATCGAAGATTACCAGATTGCGTAGCGTAGTAATGAGTGGGGCTACTCTTGCGCCGAGTTTGGCCATTGGGCCGGACCATATCGTGCTCAATTCTAGGTGAAGTAGGACTTACATTTTTGGAAGCACGATTGCCATTTCGCCGGGAACGGCCTCTGTTTCTTCGTCGAGCACGTCTATTTGAAGAAGTGCTAGATTCGCTCGGAGCCGATTTCCCAGAAAGTTGGGGCTTATTGCTTTGGGCGCCCTCAACTCTACCCGAACTTTTACTTGATGCTGGACTAATTTCCCGTGGAACTCCACCAGACTGCACTTCGTTGTTTTCAATACCATCGAGCCAAGCCCCAACATAAATCCTAGGTGGCGGACTGGAATCAGGAGCACCTGCATGTTGGAGCCTGCAGCTAAGCCTATTTTTCCGAGGAGGAGTATCCTTATTTCGTTCAGCTTTATCATTGCAAGGGCTACCATTTCGAACATCCGTCTCAGTTCGTTTATTTCCGTTAGATTTATTATTTCGCTTTCCTTCGAAATTTGCTGGTAGACTAAACCGGCCGTGCTGAGTACGGTCTTCGTGAGATCCCCTGACCGTGTTGAGGCGGTTACGAAGATCTACAACTTCTCCCTGCGAAGAATTGGAATTTCGACGATCCGCAATTTCTCGAACGTCGTTAGTCTCATTATTATCACAAGTATAATCGAAATCAACGCGATTACAGTGGCCGGAATAACGCGAAACCGGACCAGACCTCCGGCGATCCCTGTCATCACGCCTTCCAGAGCGTCGTGGCCGTGGTATAGCTCCTTTTCCCGAAGAAGTACCAGAATTTCCATCAGTTTGGTTTGGCATTTCATCGCTCCGATTCAGATGTAGACCTTTGTGCTCCACATTTCTCCCATTGTTCGCATCGCTATTCCGCGGAATTTCACGAAGAGGCGCTTTGTTATTACCATGGCGACCCGCTTTCCTCGTGGATTTACGACCATTCTCCGTTTCGTCGTATTGAGAATTAGTCGTTCGAGTAGTATCAGCGTTGCTGAAACGACCAGCACTTCCGATAACCATATTTTCAACGTAACAAAAAAAATTTATAGAAAGAATTTCAAACAGCGACACTAAATATTCTTAGTTATGACAATCCAGCTCCTTACTAACGTAGCAAAGATCTCCCAGCTCTTTCATAAGAAAACTAACACTTCACTGAGACTATTTCCCCAAGATAGCTCTTATATACCGTCAACTTTAAACTCTTAAATTTAAGGATGAAAGTAAAAAAGGGAATTATGAGGGCGGCCCTCAATATTTCCACTTATTCGATCCTAATTACCAGAATCTAACTTTTAAGAGTCAATTTAAATCAAATTAAATTTAAAAAGTTGAATTTTATGACCTAATTTAGGCTCCACCTTCAATTTCAATCCTTGTATCCCACTTTCCACCAGAAAGACCAATTTTATCTTTATTTATAATTTACGAAGTATTTTTTGAGTCCCTGAATGATGACCGCGAATTTCAATCCTTTCTCGAGAATTTGAAATATTTCAAATTATTTTTTTTTTATTTCTTGCCTGGTTTCAGACTTCGTCGACTCTATAAACCTAAACAATTTTTTTCGGTCCCAAAGTGGTCAACAATAATTTCAGCCCCTTTTCCGACCTGAAATAATCATTCCATGTTTTGTAAATGTTCAGAAGTTTTTAATCCTGCAATCCTTTTTTAAAGATGGAAAAGGTAGCGTGGAACTATACCTCATCCTTATTATCCAATAGTGGCAATTCTAAAGATTTTTGAGAGTTCAGCAGATAGATGCGACCCTTGCGTATCGGCCATCTGGAAGACTGAGATTCCAAACTGACTTTTATTACAGCACTTTAAGAATCAACACAACTCACGTGATTCATATGTAATATTTGCCTTTCATGTCTTTCTCTGTTATGCGACCCTTTCCATTTAATGAATTCAGCGACGATATGAACCAGCACACCGCACTCAGTTCCAGGGCTAGATAGGATAACATATACCTTCATTAAAAAGCTCACATCTCCTGTTAAAGCGGCCACGCTAAAGAAACCTAAAGACTTCACCGCGAGGAAAACGGATCTAAGCGATTACAGATTTCGACCATTCTTTTAAACGTCTTTGCCAAGTTGATTAATTTAATGGGAAAAGTCAGACTAGCCCCTTAAGTGAGGATCACCTGTCCCCAGATTTCGGGTACAGAAATCACCAGTCCACCACCTCGTGCGTTAATTTCGCTGAAATGAGAGGAGCAAAAATAGAACACTTTGTCATTTTATGACGTCGTAGGCAGGATAGGCTCCCAAGACTACGCTCAGCCGCGGTGGAACAATGAATCTTTCCCTAGCAACATCTAACGTCCGTTATCCGTTTTCAACCTTCAATAATAGTAAGCCATAACGCTATTTAGATTAAATATCACCGTGATAAGTCACACCCTACTATTCAGCTTGTTTCTCCTGATATTAAGAGGACACATTCATCCAGGAGCTGGGGGTCTCAAACCCCGGATTCGAAAAAGTAAGGGAGGTCGCCCATGTACATTTTCACCGAAGTTCCAGTCATTCCCAGCGCCCTGAAAGGAAGATCGTCGTCAACCACAAAATATCAACGATTCAACACCTTTTTATCTGTGGAAAAAATGCTTCTAGTTAACCTCAAACGTAGTCTTAGTTTAGATATTCACAGTCGCAGATATTCCACAATCCATCGTCGGGTTATATCAAATTACTCGTAACCTCGCTGGAGACAGGATTCATTTTTCTCCCAAACCAGCTTTTCTTCTCGACCTTAATCACCACAAGACTGTTCTTGGTAGTGTCATATGCATGCAAACAGGGAACAATCTAGTACCGTGAATTACACTCCTTAAACCCATCCCAGTATGACCAAATGCTACTAGACACGTTCGTGGAGAGAAAATCGGGGCACAGAGTGAAATTTATGCAAATGCCCCCATTACCTGTCAAGCCTGTTGCCTGTATTGGGCAAGGGACAGTTATTATAACAATGCCCCACACTTGGTTCAAAACCAACAGCGAATGGGGTACTAATGGACTATTGGAACAATAAAGAAGTTACAGTTCCAGACAAGCACCCCATTCCGCGCAGGTGCAACCTCGCCCTCATTCTCCAGGGCGACAGCATCTTCTATACAAATGACCTGAGAGAGTACCAGTCTCGCCCAAGGACATCCCAAAAAACGGTAATAACAGCGGGTGTTTTAGATAAATTTATTGTAACGATCTTCAAATTAAAAAATATAGCTCAGAAGAAAACACCGTATAATTAAACTCAGATAGCTCAGCCATCAAAACGATACAGAAACGCATTAATATGGTAGATCTAGATTTCTGCTTAGCATACACTTGTGATTCATCTATAACCATCTTAGTAGTTGCTTATTTTTAAGCAAGGTTCCAACGACTAGAGGAACTCTGGACGGGATGTCAGGGGCAAAATCCGCTAATTCTTGTCGAGACTGCCACCAACTCTGAGCGACGTAACTCGTACCTGGATGAGTTCAAACGACATGAGGAGTACTGTTTGGATCTTCTATCATCATTCAAAGACGGTATCAGGCGATATCAAATCACATGGACATCAATAACGACAACTACGAGGCAGCGATGGAGCTGCTCCGTAAAATCGCAATCGCGTGGAATTATCTGCACAAATTCTACAAATTGCCTACAGCCAGGGAGGAACGTGATTCTATCATAAGGCAGTATATGGACGTGACAGATGAATTTTTAGCAAATATGAGTAGCATCGGGATAAGTACTGAACACTGGGACATTGGAAAAACATAGACTGTGCTTCAATTGCTTGAAGAAAGAACACGTGCTCAGCAAATGTCCATCCGCTTCGAGTTGTCATGCCTGCAGTAAACCACACCACACGTTACTCCACAATAACAATCCTACTACCCAGGTCAACAAGCTATCAACTAACGCATTACCCTTTATTCCAACCACCAATTCGTTGACAGGTGAGAGAAATGCTCGGTCACGACCAATGCTATTGGCCTCGGTTCAATTAAGGGTGAGAAGTACTCGACTCAGGCTCAGAACGAAGTTTAATCACCGAATTAGCCGCCCTATTATTTGAAATACTCCGCAAGTTTGCTAGATTCGAAATTTGCGATCTTGGTGCAGTATCGAAAGTTCAAACCAAAGGCATTGAAGTATCAAAGATTCACACAAGATCTGGACGTGAAGGGATTAACGCATCGACATTAGTAGTACCAAATTTACCATTATTTGCCCTTCAGTGCACGCTTAAGTGATTCCCCAAAGAAGCTATCCCGTGATGATTTAGCATACCCATCCTGCGATACACCTGACCGCATCGATATCCTGCTAGGAGCAGACATCTACAGTTCGATGGTACTGCCAGGATTCATCAAGGGATTTCCATGTGCACTTAACACGAAATTTGGTTGGGTGCTGCTTGGGCCAACATCCTAGAAAGGATTGTATGACGTAGACGAACCGAATAATACAACGATTCTTGGAACTCACGGAATCACCAGTCAGTCATGTTTTAACACCAGAAGAGAGCCGCAGAAAAAAGAACCACGAAACGGAAGGTATCTGGGAGATACGTCGTCCGACTTCCCTTCAAAGAATACGCAAAGCCTGCGAGAAGAATTATGCAATTCACAGCAAAAGGCACACCTTCCGTTTTCTCACTTAGAGAAAAAAATGAGTAACAACGAAGACTTCTTCTTCTGTTTCTTCAGCCTTTTTCCCGTTCAGCGGGGTCAGCTCGTCGTGATCAGTTTCGCCATTTGGCTCTATCGAATGCCTGATCTGGGTGCAATCTTGAAGCTTTTAAATCACCATGCAGCGCATCAAGCCACCCTTGTTTCGACCTGCCTTTTGGTCGTTTACCATCGACTTCGATGTTCAGACCAATCTTGGCAAGTGAATTCCCGTTAGCACGAATTACATGACCGTACCATCGAAGACGCCTCCCTCGCAATTTTTCCACGATCGGTGCAACCCCATAACCATCGCCGATATCCTCATTTCGGATATCATCAAAACGTGTCACGCCACTAGTCCAACGAAGCATCTTTGTCTCCATTACCGCAAGATGTCGTTCATTGTCTTTTATAGTTGGCGAACACTCAGAACCACAGAGAGCGACAGGATGGACGACATTGCGGTAAATTTTAGATTTAAGACGTTCGTTGATACGTCGGTCACAAAGAACACCACTTCATCCAGGTTGCGTTAATGCGTGAAGCAAATTCATAACGCAGTTCTCCATTAGCTGATGGCGTTGACCCGAGGTATTTAAATCGCTCAGTTCTGGGCAGATCCTGCCGCTGACAGTGACCCCTGTTTCATGGGGATCGGTCGTCAAAAATGCAGTTTTGTTTAGATTCAATATGAGACCGTGTTGCATGAGGCGATCATTCCGTTTTTGGACAAGTTGTTCAAGATCATTTTTGCTATTAGACGCTAGGAAGATATCATCTGCATAAAGCAATGAATAGGGCGCTGGACGTTGGATGTCACGTGTGACGGTTATTTCGCGAATACGGTTGTCAAGAATGCGTTCAAAAATCTTCATAGTATGGGAAAGTAACCGGATCGGATGGTAATTTGAACATTCTGCTGGACTACCTTTCTTTTTCCATATTGGAACAGTAGTACTTTTTTGCCAGTCAGATGATGTTCTTCCTTCCTGAATAATCCGATTAAAGAATTCACTGAGCCACAGTGTTGGGTCCCAGCTCTTCGCTTTCCAGAGCTCAGATGCGATATCATCAAGTCCTGTGGCTTTTCCCGATTTCATTCGTTTTATTGCCTTCTCGACTTCAGTTGCGCTGACAGGTGGAATTGCTCCAAATGTCGGCAATGATTGTGGAACTGGAAGCACTTGAGGCAACAATATACACAATTCATGGAAGAATACATACAGTTGGTCATATGGTTGAACAGGACAGACATACTATTTGCCACATAATGCTGTGTGCAAGGAAGAGAGTTCAACGACCAAATTGAGAGTGAGAGGAAGTGATAACACCTTGACCGATACTTCGTTGAGAATCAGCAATACTAAAATATGTATCACTATTACTACCGAGGATTTGGTCATAGTACACAAGGATGGCAAAGACCTAGAGAGAACTCTATAGAATTCGACCTCACTCAAACTGAGTACCCGGATACTGTGATTTTTCGACGAAGATTATCTGCCCCTACGTGACAGACCAATTGAGAAACCGAGTCTTTGATATGGTCACCTCTTTTACGCCAGCGAACACATCACCACCATCAATTCGTCTGGCCAAAAATGGCAAAGCAGACAACAAAATGGGCACGATTCTTTCTCAAATGCAAAAACAGCAAGATCGGTAGCCCCCCGGGGTAACGACATTCACATCAATATTGTTGGCTCGTTGCACAAAAGGATACAACTGTGCATGTCCTGATAATGATAAACACTTTTGACCGCAGGTCATCTCATCACGGAATATCAAGATGTGGCAAAGGTTCTAAAAGACCTGAATCTTTCGTTTCGACACCCCAACGCACCTGATTACGGGAAAAGGTATAGAGATTGGGACCCTCATTTGTCAAGCACTGGCTCATCCCGTCGACTCCTGGAGAAACTGGAGAATGACCAACCAGCTCACTTCCAACAGCATGGTCGAAAGATACCACTAGCTTCGATCGTGTACCAGAAAGCACTTAAGTGGCTCAACGTACATCCCAATTCAATTTCTTTGCAGAACAGTCTTGAGCATAATAGATAGACCTCTCGTCCAACAGACAGCCGCAGGGATATTTTCCATTTAAGAACCACAAGCCAATTGCCTATGGCAACGGCATTCGGAAGTCTTCCAACACTAGATGCCAAAGAAAACGCAACGACCCTAAATCTTGGCGCTTTGAAGATCAAGTCTCATTTCAAACTTCATCAGAGTCAAGCTTCTAATCTAGCGAGATCTATATATGGTTGTAATCGGATTTCGTTCGGTATCCCCTTCCGTTCAACGATTCGCTTCCACGATTCCGCAGTCAGTCAGATCTCATGACGTCTCTTCGGGAAATGGGATTCGAAAAAAGGCCCTTCCTGAACTGCGCGTAATTGCTCGTAAGAAGCATCCTTCTGCGCCATATGTGGTAGCCTGAGAAAAAATCCGACACCGCATTCGCGCTACCATTTGGCCTCCCAGAGGACAAGAGCTCACTGCCCTGAGAGGGGAGAGGAGTAATCTCCAGAGTCCCATAATTTTACTTCGCTTAGGCTCAGAATATCCAGCATATATCGCTGAAATTCTTGCTTGAATTGCAGATCGCAAGCATTCTTGGGACCCATGATCCCGAATAGGCGCAAAGCAGACTTGGCATATTGAGATGACGGATAAGTGAACGAAAGACTGGTTTCAGCCTTACGTTGGAAAAAACTGAAGTTGTCATCCCGCCCGTTGGTTCCATATCGATCGCTGAGTCGGTAATTGAATCAAAACCTGGTTACGAACCTTCGATCTATCGCAACAGCCGAAAAAACTGTAGCTGGAGTTTCGACCTTAAGTCGGCTAACCGAAAAAATTGGCGGTCCTACACCTAGCGAGATTTTTTCATGAGTGCAGCGCAGCGTGTTCTGCTCTACAGTGCAGAGGTATAGGCTGACGCTCTTGGTAAGGAGGTATGCCATAAGCAACTTACGCAAATAAATAGAAGGGCAGCTTTGAGAGTAGCTTATCGCACTGCCCCTGAACCTGCCGTGAAAGTGATTGCAAGAATAATTCACGTTACCCTTCTTGCTAAGGAAGGTAAAGCCACATACAAGCGCAAGACAGAAGACTCTATTCGTGAAGAACGGGAATGTACGCTAAATGAATAGCAACTCTGTTGACAAAACAAGACAAGAGGCAGATGAACTGCGTGGTTCATTAGAAATTTAGATGCGTGGCTGAATTGAAAGCATTATGAGACTGACTATTTCCTTACCCAGCCCCTAAGTGGGCATGGAGGTTTTCAGTCTTACTTGTGAAAGATGGGGAAGATGGGGTCACATCTTTTTTGCTTCTGGAATAGGATTCGTCAACGACTTTATTAAAACACAGAGTAGCTCCCAGTAGACAATATTTTTAGGGAGATTCTGAGGAACGCTGATAGGTGATCTCTGTTACACATTACTTTCAGGTTCTTCTTGTTGCAAAGAAGATAGAGGTCGGCCGTTGGAAGGGTCGGATGGCAAGGAGTTCCTTGAACTAATAGTACCCTCACCGCTTCTGTTGGTAAAAGGAATTCCCTGAGTTAAAAGTTCCCCAAAGCAGAAGAGCTAGCCTGAAATAATATGATAAAAGATCCCAGGCTATTTCTTTGACGACTGGGAGGTATTTAATTGGTAGTCGGACGACGTACCGTCGCCGGAATCTTACATTCTGTGCGCAAACGCATTCACCTAAATTGTTTTAAATAATTGGACCCCCCGTAGATATCGTTAGTGAAATATATTCCTCCGCTCATGCCTGTCCAAAGTGTAACGCTCACTATGCTTTCTTATTTATTCATATTTTTCTTCGAATTCCTTTCATCTTTTTATCACTTCGCAAATGATAAGCCTCCAACAGCGAGACCAACACAAATAACCAACGCGTGGCAAATTTATGCTGTGCTGTGAAAAGAAGTATTTACATTGCTCGGAGCCGAGAGGCGGAAAAATAAAATTAATTCGACATCACTTTCTAGAGACTTGTTCGGGAGTTCCATTAACAAATTACTTCCGAAAGGACCCCAACAAAAATCATTACATTCATGAGTGAATCACGCATTAGACTGCTGAAACCACAATAAGTCGGGTGGTCTAATGGGTAAGTAAACTTCAGCTGTTAACTAAGGTATGCGACCTGCATGTATTTAGTTACTACGCTCCTCCAAATTTTATTTTGATAGATTCGAAAATAAGATGCTTGCCAACGAAAGTGATATGAATAAGCACCGAAAAGGTGAGTCTGACCCAATTGTGAGGCTGACATTCTTAGCACTATGTTCCTGCAAAACTTCTTTTAGGACTTTTGTAAGGACTACCCCACGGGGACAACAAGGTATTTTTTCCATCTAAGGGGATGCTGCCCAGCTCGCTAGCGGAAGCGATCGCCAAGCAAACTTTGTAGAGGTGTGGGTAAGTCAGGTACCCGTATAAAGAGTGCTATGTGGAGTGAAATCAAGTGAATATCCGGGGGAAAATGAACTCCTGTGGTAGGTATCAGTAGCCGCTCCGAGTAGCCTAATTAACACTGTGGTGCGTTGTTTTGATACCACAAACTGCTAAAACCCTGACTACTGTTATGAGAGCAGGGAGGCAGAGTCCAGCAGCCCTCCCACCCTGAAGCTAGAAATCTCTTTGAAGTCCACAAAGAATGGCTTACCCAGTGTCCGTAGCCTGACTCTAGCTAGAGCTGGGCAATCGCAGAAGAATTGCAGCTTCGGTAATGCGAATTGTAGGGTATGCTGAGCCTGGCGGTATGGTCCTCTATGGGCCATCGCCCCTTGCAGACCGTCGTTATCTTGAATGCATTTGTACGCGACTGGCACAGGAACTCTCATGATCGGGCTATGTTATAAGCGGGCCAAATCCGCCTAGATTTGGCACAGCTGGTAGGCCTTCGCCATCTAAGGTCCACGGCTACTAAGTTGTGCGAGTAGATTCCGCCATTGACAGCCGCCAGCGAAACACCGACTGTACCCGCCGAAGGGCTGTTAAGAGCAGAGCCTCGCCTAGCCAATCCGTCAGCCCACTTATTCCCCTCTATCTTCCTATGTCCGGGAACCGAGATGAGGTTGATGAGGTTCGAGTGGCATAGTCCGTGGGAAAGCCCAGATTTCCCGAGATATTTTGTCCCGGTGGAATAGTGAACCTGGTAATTTTTACTCAAACCACAATCGAACCGAACAGTTGTCCAGAAAGCGCTAGATAAAACTTATTAAAAAAGAAAGGATAAGGCTTCAAAGAAGTCAAGAGAAACTTTAAGTTAGTTGTGTGTAAAGTAATTGATACTTTTAAAAACAATGATCTGAGTTTATTCATCATGATTCAGGGACTATCGCCTCACCAAGCTAGAGATATTGAGTGACATATAGAAAGAGAGATATGGGAGATAATAACAGCCTTCTTTAGCTCTTGTGATTTAGAAACGAGGTCAGCTCGTTTTGGTGGATTGCGCCAATTTGTTCGGTCATTGGCGTAATCTGAATAGAGTCCCGACGCTCTTAAATCACTATCCCGCACATCAACCCATCGGTGTTTTGATCTGTTACCATCCACTTCCATGTTTAATTTTGGTAAGTGAATTCACATGACCATACCATCAAAAACACCTCTCTCGCAATTTTTCCAGGACCGATGCAACCCAATATCGATCCGATGTGATCAAAGCCTGTCACGCCACTAGTCCAACGCAACATCTTCGTCTTCACTACCGTAAGACGCCAAGATTCAGAACCATAGAAGGCAACGGGGCGGACAACATTGCGGTTAATTTTGGATTCGGAACGTTCGTTGATTAGTCGACCATAAAGAGCACCAGTTGTGGGACACCATATCCAAGTCGCGTTGACGCATGAAGCAATTTTATAACGCAGTTCAACATTAGTTGATAGCATTGATTAGAGATATTCAAATATCACAGCTCTGCGCATGTCATTTCCATTGATAGTGATCCTGCTTGTTTCATTGGGATCGGTCGACAAAAACTTTGTTTTATTTAGATTGAGTCAGTCGGTCAGATCATTCCGTTTTTGAACAAGTTTTGCTATGAGACCCTAAGAAAACATCATCAACATAAAGCAGTCTACAGGGCACTGGATGTTGGATGTCCCATGAGACCGTGTCCATAACAAGAACAAAGAGGGAGTTTCCATCATCACGAAGCGGTTTGATATACCCGCGACACTTCGCACTTTACTTTTCGGATCATGATAGAGCAAGTTAAGACAGCTCACGAGTTCTTCTGATGTTAGGTGTTGCCGAAGAGCATACCAGATGAGTTCCTGTGACACAAGGTGAAATGCCTTCTCTAGATCCCGAAATGAAATTTAAAAGGGACAATGCTCAGTGTTTCTCCATGAGTAACCGCACAATGAGTATTGCATCAGTAGTCGCGCAGTTCTTGACAAACTCAGTTAAATTCACAGTTATTTAAACGATACCGGGAATGAGTTTGTCCAGAATGCGTTCAAAAATCTTGATGGTATGGGACAGCAACGCATCAGACTGGACTGGTTTTTGTTTGAAACAAAACCTTCTTAAAATCGATTCAATGTCTGTCTGTCCGTCTGTCTGTCTCAGCCAATTTACTCGGAAATGGTTGAACCGATTATCAGGAAACTTGGTGAGAACATGTAATCGATGTGTCTTCTTACATGCAGCGAATAGCGATATTTTGTGTTGAGTTTGAAGGGGCGCTCCCCATACAGGCGAAAGAGGGAAGTAAATTTTTTTCGCAGAATAGAATTAGTAATTTTCGAAATTGATTTTGGGCCAAACATAGAGGAGACAGCGCTCAAAAAGTGAAATAGGTCTCGTTCTCAGAACCTATCCAACCGAAAAATCTGAAAAAAATCACAGTGATGAAATATAGACCCCAAAATACATTTCCTTTCGATATCCTCACAAATAAAGTTGAAAATTATATTTATTACCATGTTTTTGAAATTTAGCAGAAAACCCCATCCCAGAAGTACAAAATTTTGCATCAGCATAAGCAATAATATAGGACATAATTCTGAAAAGTTTGAAGGCAATTGAGCTATTATTATCAAAATATTTTGTATTCTTAGCTGTGCACGAATGAAAAATTGTGCATAGAGAGTTTCTCACACAAAATGAAGTTAAGGAATTCATTCAGCCACGGTAGCGCTAACAGGTGGAATTTCTCCCTATGTCGGCAGTGATTGTGCAATTAGGGGATGAACCAATTTTTCCATTGGAATTTACTCAAGATAGATCGGTCACGGCTCGTCGAGTAAGTCAAGTACCGTTCTTATCGTTAACGCAAAAGGATTGTTCGATATCCTGTGTGCATTGGTGTCAAAAGCGACGATACTGATCTCTCTGGCGGTCCCGAGTGTTCAATTTAATAATAGCACCCGCAATAATCAAAGAAAAGCTGAAAAATTGCAATAGGATGTTGGGAGAAAAGCGTTGGGCCTAGCAGGGAAATATAACACGGCCTTCAGGCCAAAACGAAAGTCAAGGCCGGGCAAGTTTACCAAGTTCGTTGAACATGCATTATAGAGAAGATATTCCTAGCATTTGCGGGTCAGGAGAACGATACTCTTATCGACCTTAGTATATTTTACGGACCATAGAGTAACTGCTAAAATGGGTAAAGCTTGAAGTAGTTAACGGCCTCGATGGTTTTCAGATTAGCAGCCTAATTTCCATGAAGCACTATTGAATTGATTCCCAGAGAGTCTGAAAACGTGTGGACATGAGAATGCATCAAATCTGGGCAACGACAACCGAATTGATATTCTTGCTTATGGTGTGACATTAACGACAAACTCAAGAAGTATATTGTTTGCAAGGATATCCCAGAGACTATGTATTTTGCACACTATTGTGGAACGTCATGTATAATGATATATCCAACCTTCAATAAGCCTTGGTAGTGAATAACGCGAAAGACAGCGCTGGTTGCAATTATAAAACATCTTGAAGAAGTCGGGTGGTACTCATGGCAAGATGAACTCTTCTAGTATATCCGTTACAAAACTCCAGCGGCAATATGGTACAGCCAACGACGATGCCGAACGCAGAAATTATATCGTATACTTTGAGGTTGCTCAGGTCTGAGGTAGAAAGAGATGGGTTCTCATCAGGTGCGGAATCTTGTGAACCCGAAATATAGATGCAGGAGCTGAAAGTTAATAGACAGACGGGGATTTTCTTTCTACAGCCCTGTATGTCTGTTCGGCAAATCGACGTACTAAACAACAAACTCAGTCTATCCTAATTATATATTTGCACTGCCAAGCTGGCTAAAGCCATCTTCTCTGCAAAAGCGCCAAACTGCCAGATTCCGCCAATCAAAACCGGAATAGTCATAGCTCCTACTGAAAGTCATGGCAGATTTCTACGGAGGTGGCTAGGGCCGCGGGGACAAAATTCGCGATTGGGGTGAAAATTATTATTATTATTCCTTGATTATCCCAAAATTGACTAAAGTCTCTATTCCGGGCCAGGAAACTCGGAGCGTGGGAGGAGTTGACCTATACAAGTAAATGGTCTACGGATAAAGTGGATACCCTTAAAAGCGGGTCTGCTTTTAAAATTTGTGGGGAAACTATAATTAGGGGTACGATTGACAGTTAATTAAACAATCCTTAAAAGCGCTTAACAGGTAGCAAATGCCAACTTTAAGGAGAGATTTAAATGCTTCAAAATCACTAGGATTCAAACTTTTAACAAAATAAAAGCAAACCCATATTCTATTTGGATTCACATTCGCTTTGCCATTTCTGGAGAAAGACAACAAGCCAAGTTCAAAGCATTAATTTCATTCCTATAAAGTGTTCAAGGCTTACCATTGTTGTACTCAAAAAGCAACAAAGCAAGTAGGCGAAAACTGAACTAGTTCAATCTAATTACAAAAAGAAGTTCGCGGCTAGTGACTTTAATTCGATATAAAGCAAGAAAGCGAAATGTTTCCCAATTCTGGATCATCTGGCTGGACACCAAGAAACGGCAGTAGGCCCATGCAGGGAAGAAATCAAGCCTTTGCCACGTCTGGGAATTTTATTCGTACCAGTTACCCTCGATCCTATCGAGCAAGTGTTTATCCCTCTTCTTCCAGAACTTTAATTTCTGTCGAGACGAATGCTGTGAGGAGGACGCCAGTGACACCGAATCAAGTGGTTCCTTATGTCGACACGCCAGACACCACTTTAAAACGGAGCATTGAGTCAGATGACGTTGTTGTTATCCCCGAAGAATCTATCTCGCCACAACTTCCAAATGATACTGGCTTAAAACCTCGAGTCAGCCTGCAACCAAATTGCACTGTGGAAATACGTAAAATCCCTCGTGAATTCAATTCCATCGCGGTTTTGAATAGCCATTTTTCAAAATACGGGAAGATTGTGAACATTCAGATTGCTTATGAAGCAGATCCAGAAGCCGCAACCGTCACATACTCTAATCCGGCGCAAGCCAATGAAGCCTATCGGAATACTGAAGCGTTTTTAAGACATCGTACTTGGTTCAAACCGGAGACCCCAGTAAATTCAACGGTTTCAACCTATAAAAATTCAATGGTTTCAACCTATAAAGCACCTGCCGCAGTCAGTTCTTTTAAGCGGAAGAGGTACTTTACCATGGCACCGAAGACGAACACAAGGTTGAAATTTTGTCGGAAGGATCAGGAACAAATTGAGGATCTACAGAAGCGGAAGCACGCTCTACTTGAAGGGTATTTGAAGCAGCTAAAAGCGGTGCAGGATATTATGGCGAAGTCCAATCCGTCAGATCCTTCTTATCAAGAAAAAGTCAACATCGTAAAGAGACTGGAGTCATGCATTGAAACAACTCGCGAGGAAATTGCACTTGATGAGGTTCAAAAGGCGACTGAAATGCAATTTCAGCTGCCAGTTAAGGCGCCTGAAGAAACCCGAGAACTATCAAGTTCGTCTTCAGAGGGAGTTGCTACTGATATCGTCGACCGTCCATCATCCAGGTCCGAAGGCGCACCTGCAGATGACGAGCAAACAACGATATTAGTTTCTGGATTCGACAGAGAGGATAGTGGTTCCTTATTAAAACACTTCCAAGTAAGTAAAGAAATTGATGGAAAATTTTGATTGACCTGTAAGTTTGGCCTGATCACTAACACGATTTCTTTTCATCCTTAGTTTTATGGCAAAATTATGAAGCACGACATGGATTCATACCGCTTTCAACTGAAACTGACGTATGCAACTCCGCATAGCGCAAAAAAGGCTTTAGAATGGGGGCAGCATTATAAGGAGAAGAAACTAGAGGTATGTATCTTGTAAAAGACATAGGTTTAGGTTCAAAAATATCCTTTGTTTGTTCTCAATGAAGGAAAACTGCTAACACCCCATGCTTTATTTTTCAGATTAACTGGGCTACAACCGTTGCAGAGGATGCTGACTTGGATTTTTACGATGATGACATTCTTGACTATGAAGAAGATGATGATTAATCGCAGTTCGAAACTGTTAACATACGATACATTCATACAGTACTCAATAAATTTACAAAATTTAAAAAAAAAATATTTATTTAATAATTTAAATTAGGCATTTTCTGAAGTTCTCATGAAGCTACGAAGTAGCGTTTCCCTTTTATATATGTGGTTACCTAAAATGTACTTCAGCTCGCCCCACGAATTCCTGAGACGCTCGCACTCCACCCCTCCTTAATCCTTGACCTCTCCACCCACTTCCGTCTTCCTATCATACCGTATACGGGTGCCAAGCCTGTACACTGACCAAGTTGTTCGTTTGAGAGAGTGTGAGGCCAGCGTACTCCGATGATACGACGCAGGCAGGTATTGGCGAAAGCTTGGAGCTTTTGAATAATAGTGGAGTCCACTTTCCATGTGCTTTTCTCATATAGCAAAGAATATTGGCACAGAACAATCTCAACTTAGTGTTGAAATAACTGCATTTCCAGATTTCAGACAGGACAGCGAATGCGAATCTAGCGTTATTAATGCGTCAAACAGCACCAAGTTTGGTGCCACCGTCGGCAGGAACTACCCTTTCTTGATATACAAATTAATCGAGGCCTTCGATGCTCTGTCTATTAATGCAGATAGCGAGAGTGCGATGACAGGTCAGACTGAAAAACCTTGTTTTGTTCGTGTTTATTTTCAGGGCGGCTCTACTAACATCTCTTTACAAATCCAGAGTCATTTGGCCAAGGTCCATGACCTGGTAAGAGGCAAACAGTGCTCATTAGCGTAGTCTGAATTCGCACGACATTCCAGAAACCAATCATAGTCCGTTTTCGATAGCGAGAGGTGATCGCCGTGAGGCGTTATTGATGTTTCGGTAGCAGGTGGCAGGTTTCAAAATTTAATCGCCTCTTCCGGCAAACGGCTCACCGTAGGCTTAAAACTAAAGGAGATAGTGTCAAGGGACCCAAACTGTAGGGTGTTTTAGGACGGGCATAGACTCGGAATCGAGGAGTGAAAGTAAATCTCGAGCTCCGCAAAGGGTAAAATATCCGCAATACATTTGTTATGACAGACGATACGGAAAGTAATATCCGAGTTGGCAGAGCATTCAATCAGGCAATTGCAGATTTTGAAAGGGGTACACATATCAAGGAAGATACGGCGTTGCTGCAGGGAGGGGAGATTGAGGGTGCGTCGTGACGAGTGAATTTCACGAATGCGGAAGGGAGATAAGACTACACAGCAGTATTTAAAGTATTTAAAGTGTGTTAAGGCTGAATTGAGTTAAAGTCGGAAGAGGAACGTCGGATAAAACCGGACATTTTGGAAGCTCTGTTGAAGATGTCAAGGAAGTGGGAAATGAAACGAAGTTTGTCGTCGAATATTACACCCAGGTCTTGAGAGGAGGTCAGTAGTAAAAGGGGTTGTGCACTAAGCCAATCTTGGGGAGGGTTTAAGTGATGCCAGTGGCATTTGCTGACATTTAGTGTCTGCTTGTTAACTGAACACCAACGGACCATATTATCAAAGTTAAACTGCAAGAGAGCATAGTCCATTGGAGACAAAACAGGGGTAAATAATTTAAGGTCGTCTGCGTAAAGCAAACACGGGCAGGTAAGAATGAGTAGAGGACATTGATAACAAATAGGAAGAGTAGTGTGAGAGATGGGAGGAAAGCCAGGAAATGATTAAGGGAGGGAAGTTTAGTAGAGAAAGTTTAGAGAGGAGAATATTATGGTCAAGGGTATCAATGCACCCTCCTCATCATCATCAACGGCGCAACAACCGGTATCCGGTCTCGTCCTGCCTTAATAAGGAACTCTAGACATCCCGGTTTTGCGCCGAGGTCCACCAATTCGATATCCCGAAAAACTGTCTCGCGTCCTAACCTACGCCATCGCTCCATCTTAGGCAGGGTCTGCCTCGTCTTCTTTTTCTTCTACCTTTCTTCTGCCTTTCTTTTTCTACCATAGATATTGCCCTTATAGACTTTCCGGGCAGGATCATCCTCATCCATAGGGATTAAGTGACCCGCCCACCGTAACCTATTGAGCCGGATTTTATCCACAACCATTCATTCATTCATTATGTAGGCTACGGAATTGTCCATCTTCATGTAGGAGGGCAAACATTCTTCGGAGGATTCTTCTCTCGAACGCAGTCAAGAGTTCGCAATTTTTCTTGCTAAGAACCCAAGTTTCCGAGGAATACATGAGGACTGGCAAGATCATAGTCTTGTACAGTAAGAACTTTGACCCTATGGTGAGACGTTTCGAGCGGAACAGTTTTTGTAAGCTGAAATAGGCTCTGTTGGCTGACAACAACCGTGCGCGGATTTCCTCATCGGAAATGCACCCTCCTGTCGTGAATTAAAGCATTTAGGAACAAAGTTGGTAAAGACCAGAAGATTTGAAGCCGTATCTTGCACGAGACCATGCTGCTCTTTGACAATGGGGTGACCGAAGTGCGCGGTCAACCAGCGGTTGACGTATCTTTCGAGGATTTTGGAGCAAGAGGAGGGAAGCGAGATGGGGTGGTAGTTCACAGCAAGTGAAGGGTCTCCGGTCTTGATAGGGACGTTTAGGACCTCTTTCCAGAGTTGAGGAAAGTAACATTCTTCTAGAAATTTTTTGTAGATAGCTTTGTTTGTACCTTGTATTCTTAAGCCCCAACCCACAGGACATAATTTTAACGGTCGGCAGAAATTCTCAAAAAATCGTGAATTATCAAAAGCCTTATGAGACTCGTTACCATCGATAGAGGTGCCAACACCACTAATTCCACATTTTAGATAATTTCTACGCCGATTATCCATATGATGTGCAGACAGTTTGAAATTTAAACGATGTCAGAATCGAATACCAGGATATGACACCTCAGCAAGTACTAGGCACAAGGATATAACAGGGACAGTAAGCATATCGTGCTCCACTTTTTTGCTAGATAGATTCAATAAAATTCAATCATATGAGGAAACTGTAGAGTATCATTCCCATCTTGAGAGCGAAGAATAATGATGGTCTTTGACTCCCACAAGGTGCGCTTTCCCACAATGGAGCTGCGGGCGGAGGTTAGTACATAGGGTGGATGAGATGAGATATTTCATAAATGAGGGTATGAGAACTACCATACCTCCAATTGCGATTATCCCGACCAGACATCGACCGTGGCATACGGTTTTGATTACACATTAGACTAAGTACACGCTGCAAAACATAAATATTGGCCAAATTTACCTGAAAACTGCCAAAGCCTGCTGGCAGCAAGGCTGACAAAGTTACAGGGCTACCCACGTTCCCATTTTTTCGGTACAAGAGTCATACCCACTAAATGAAAACCAGCATGCTTACCAGAGCGGAAAATCCTGTGAGTCTACTCTTTATTCTTTATTTTCAAAGAAAGAGGATGCAACTCTGGAGGGTGAGTACGCGATAGGGGTGTTCGTGGACATTAAAAGGACCTATGACTGTACGCCGTTCCAAAAACTTTGTAATGTCGCTAGAGTGGATTAAGTGGATCTATGCTATATGAAAGCAGAGATTGCTGTGTGCTGAACCCGACCGATACCTAGGTCGCTACTTAACAGCAGAAGCCACGAAAGGCAGCCTCCATGGGGAATTGTTCTAGACAAGAAGCTTCTTTGAAACAAACGTGTAGAGATAACAGTGTTCTGGAGCCGGAGTCTACTTTTCGAATAAAAACAAGTGGACTTTTCCTTTGGGGGTTTTTAAGCTTAAGTATGCCGGACCCCAAGGGCGACAAACTGATTGATTGACGAGCGGTTGAAGGGCAGACGCATCGCAATCTGTAGTTATATTCAGGGTGCACTGACCGTTTAGACTCCATTCCAAGATTCAATGCGTTGAAAAATACCTTAGCAAAAGAAGATTCAATCTTTCTCATGCCGGGACTGGAATCAGTAGCTAGGGTGTCAGTAGCATTGGCTAGACAGGGAACAAGCTCCCTATACTGACAGATTAATAATAATAATAATCGTTGGCGCAACAATCCATATTGGATCAAGGCCTTGAAGTGTGTTAGAGCACTTCATTCAAGACCGTAACGGTACACCACAGTAAACTGTGGGAGGCAATGTGGTCAGCATTGCGCTCGCCCGAGATTATTACCCTGATTTGACTCAGGTACTCATTCACAGCTGAGTCGACTGGTGTCCGACATCCAGTCACGATAACAAATTCCTATGTCCCCAGCGAGATTTGAACCGCGACCTTCCGCTACG
The DNA here is from genome assembly GCF_905115235.1 of Hermetia illucens. NCBI lineage: Eukaryota > Metazoa > Arthropoda > Insecta > Diptera > Stratiomyidae > Hermetia > Hermetia illucens. The sequence continues at coordinate 37,095,585 of NC_051850.1, forward strand.
ACAGCCCAGCGCTCTAACCACTTGAGCCATCCAGACACACAGACAGATTGCAGAGTCTAAATGCTGTCATACACACCAAATTTTTCCAGTCAGAGCCTAACCCGCGTACCGCAAAGTTTAACCTGTCGAAAAGGCAGGAAGACTTGCATTATTTTAAGCATTCTGACAGGCCATAATTCACTAGCTGGACATATATTCAAAACAGGAATTGTACAAGATGATTCGTGTCCCTCTCTCCTGTAATGGGAAGCGGAATCCGAGAAACATTTGTTATGTGAAAGCAGCACCTACAGACGCATCAGACCTGATATCTTAGGTGTTGATGTGCTTGGAACGGGTAGCACACCCACTAACACAAATCCTGCGATACATAAACGAATCCGGATCCGAATCATTGCAGGCGTCAGCAGTAAGGACGGCCGTAGTTCACAGAGCAGAACCTTCAGACTTCACCACAAAAGCTGAAAAAAGAGTAACCCAAAAAGCTACCGGATGGGTTGTCTAGAAAAATCCGCCAACCCACAGAAGCGAAAAGGAAACCATCATTCGCGGTATATTTATCCAATGGATTGTCAGCAGCCCAAGCAACAGCGAAATTGAAATTATCAATAAGACCTGCTTAACATACGGGCTCAAATTTCAATCCAATGTCTTTCAAAAATAAGAATTTGCATGCTGGAAATGAATTTATTTTGACTTGTCAGACAGAAAAAACATGAAACATAAATAGACACAGTAGGTTATTGCATCAAAGGTAAGCATCTATAGCAATTCGGGATATTCGTAGTTAAACTCAAGACAATCATCGTCATCTGATGTCTCAATAATCGTAGTATCTTCAATTTCATCACCCAAATCGGGTGCCCTATTATTTGAACCAGTATCGACCACTGAAACGTCGCTATCACGTCTGGACTCCGAAGATTCCGGCTGATGACCAGATTTGCCTGATGAATCGTTACGTATATTAATTGACGTTAATATCTCATCCTCGGTTAACGCTGGAATTGCAAAGTTCCTTTCGGAGTAGTGACATTCCGGTTTTCCGTCAATGGGGGAACGGATGGAAAATTAATTGGTGGTGGTATATCTTCATACATAGCTTTAATGGATGCTGTCAATTGTTCCACTAGGCCCAATTTCTCTTCGTGATCAGGCTCCGCAGCGTCGGATTTAGCCGCCATTCCTGTCACCACTCCGAATTGTTTCAAATACCCTTGTAGAAGCTCCCGTTTTCGCTTCAGGATATCTTCTATCTTGTCGAGCTCCATATGACGATATACATATTTCGTATTGCAAAACTTTCTGCTCTTGTTCGGATTTCCAGAAGTATTAGGGTTATCCGAACTACACCAGGAGCCTTTCTCTACAATACTTTTATAGCTTGATTTGTGTCTTGTTATTGAGACACCGTGCTGGTCCCAAGTCCAAACGGAAAGAGGGAGGAACTCGCATGAGGCGCATTGATATTTGCACTATACAAGGAACTCAATGGTGTCTTTACTATTACTATTCTATTAAGGGAAAGTCACACCGCGTCCTTCAAGAACTATTGTGCCTATTTTACTGGTTATAATGTACCTATTGATCATAGTATCTCAAGCAGGCCCAGAACCGTCAGGAACTTTAGTATGTTTATGTGTCCCAGGACGTGTATAGAGGTTTCTTTACGATAAACTGGACACTCGGGATAGCGAGAGAGATCTGTATCGACTTGCTAAAAGCCGTGATGAACGCACACAGGATATCGAACACTTCTGTTGTGTTAATGACAAGAACGGTACTTTGCTTACCAACCGTCGAGCCGCAACGGATAGATGGCAAAAATACTTCGAGCAGATTTCAACTGAAGAATTTGCTCATCCTCCACTTCCACAATGATTGCCGACATTTGGAGTAGTTCCACCAGTCAGCGCAACTGAAGTTGAGGAGGCAATAAAACAAATGAAATCGGGGAAAGCAACAGGACCTGACGACATCGCATCTGAGCACTGGAAAGCGAAGAGCTGGGACCCAACACTGTGGCTCAGTGAATTCTTTAATCGGGACGATGATGCTACGTTGGACTAGTGGCGTCACACGTTTAGATCACATCCGAAATGAGAATATCCGCGATCGTTATGGGGTTGCACCGATCGTGGAAAAGTTGCGAGAGAGGCGTCTTCGATGGTATGGTCACGCAATTCGTGCAAACGAGAATTCACTTGCCAAGATTGGTCTAAACATCGAAGTCGATGGTAAACGACCAACAGGCAGACCTAAGCAACGGTGGCTTGATACGGTGGATGGGGATTTGAAAGCCTCGAGATTACACCCAGATCAGGCATTCGATAGAGCCAAATGGCGAAGCCAATCACGACGAGCCGACCCCGCTTGTGAACAGGACAAAGGCTGAAGAAAAAGAAAGAAGCTATGTTCTGCTCCCTGTAGTTCCTTTGCAGATTAAAGGAGGCACATTTATCCATGCGGTATATTTCCGCCTGGAATATCCTAGTGTACCTACCTATTGGCTCAAAGTACATTTTCCTTGGACCAATGACACCGGCACCCGCTACCTCTGCTGTGAGGGGTCCGTCATGGTACTAAGTAATCAGTAGCTGGTTTAAGCCTTATGTCACAGCCTCGCTCTCCCAGTCTGCCTTGTTACTCCAACGTGTTTCAAACTTCTTATCGAAGTGAAACCTCGTAGTAATGTTATCCCTTGGTATCAGTAATTCGGGAAACCGAATAGAAATAATATCGAATTTTCCTTCGATTTAGACAACTCCCCACCTCACTGATACTACCGGTCATCCTGAATATTGCCCTCCTTGCCTGCATCTCTATGTGCAGATGGAGAGGGGTTAATCCCAGAAGGACCTCCAGGGATGCCGTTGGGTATTGTCCTCATTGCCCCCCAGGTACACAATGGGAAGAAAAAGGGGAGCGAGCGTATACTATAGTTCACCAAACGATTACCTCATCTTCCTACATTGTAAAGTGGGAACAATAGAAGGCAAATTAACTATATCCTTATACGACGCAGGCATTTTCAATATCGGCCGTTATTTGCAGTCCTGCGAATCAAGCCACTTATAAAAAAACGGGAGAAACGCACCACCCCATCCCGACTTAAATTGTGGTGATTTCATGACAGAAGAGAATAAGTGATCTCACTTACGCGATTGCCGACCATTACAAACGTCGAAGAATTGTGACCACATGTTAAAAACGCAATCAACAAATTGGTCTATGTAACCCTGGGGGTCACTTAACCGCATAAACGGTTCATCAATCGAACTTGGTTTTGGAATAGAATGGCGTGAGAAGAAAAGACTGCCATAAATTTATCGTTGATAATACACAAGTCATGGAAATGAGAGGTAGTGCAGCAAATTGTTCAAATTATCGTCCAATCCGGTTGCACCGATCGTAGAAAAGTTTCGAGAGAGGTGTCTTCGATGGTATGGTCACATAATTTGCTCTAAGGAGAATTCCCTTGTCAGGATTCGTATGAACATCAAAGTCGATGAGAAACGACTAAAAGGCCGGCTAAAACAACGATGGCTTCATACGCTGGATGGTGACTTGTAAGCCTCGCGACTGCATCCGGATCAGGCCTTTGATAGAGTATAATCGAAACAATCTTGGCTTCTACTAGCATCTGCTGAAAGTCGTGCAAGGTTTTTAAGGAGGTGGCTATGGCCGCGGGGACAAAATTCGTGATTAGGGTGAAAATTATTATTATTATTCCTTGATTATCCCAAAATTGACTAAAGTCATTCGGGGCCAGGAAACACGAAGCGTGAGAGGAGTCAACCTATCTATACGTTAGTCCTAGCGTACATACCATACAAAAGAGAGTGGTAAAATTAATTTTAGTCAATATAGCTAAATGGTCTACCGATAAAGTGGATACACTTAAAAGTGGATCTGTTTTTAAAATTTGAGGCCAAACTATTATATAATTAGGGGTATGATTGACAGTTGATTAAACAACTTTTAATGAAAGATCTAAATCATTGAAAGACCCATAGCAATTACCTGCTTCAAAATCACTAGGATTCAAACTTTTAAGAGAATAAAAGCAAACTTATATTCTATTTGGATTCTCATTCGCTTTGCCATTTCTGGAGGAAGACAACAAGCCAAGTTCAAAGCATTAATTTCATTCCTATAAAGTGTTCAAGGCTTACCATTGTTGTACTCAAAAAGCAACAAAGCAAGTAGGCGAAAACTGAACTAGTTCAATCTAATTACAAAAAGAAGTTCGCGGCTAGTGACTTTAATTCGATATAAAGCAAGAAAGCGAAATGTTTCCCAATTCTGGATCATCTGGCTGGACACCAAGAAACGGCAGTAGACCCATGCAGGGAAGAAATCAAGCCTTTGCCACGTCTGGGAATTTTATTCGTACCAGTTACCCTCGATCCTATCGAGCAAGTGTTTATCCCTCTTCTTCCAGAACTTTAATTTCTGTCGAGACGAATGCTGTGAGGAGGACGCCAGTGACACTGAATCAAGTGGTTCCTTATGTCGACACGCCAGACACCACTTTAAAACGGAGCATTGAGTCAAATGACGTTGTTGTTATCCCCGAAGAATCTATCTCGCCAAAACTTCCAAATGATACCGGATTGAAACCTCGAGTCAGCCTGCAACCAAATTGCACTGTGGAAATACGTAAAATCCCTCGTGAATTCAATTCCATCGCGGTTTTGAATAGCCATTTTTCAAAATACGGGAAGATTGTGAACATTCAGATTGCTTATGAGGCAGATCCAGAAGCCGCAACCGTCACATACTCTAATCCAGCACAAGCCAGTGAAGCCTATCGAAGTACTGAAGCGTTTCTAAGACATCGTACTTGGTTCAAACAGGAATCCCCAGTCAATTCTTTTAAGCGGAAGAGGTACTTTACCATACCACCTAACACGAACACAAGGTTGAAATTTTGTCGGAAGGATCAGGAAAAGAGAGAGAATCTACAGAAGCGAAAACACACTCTACTTGAAAGGTATTTGAAGCAGCTAAAAACGGTGCAAGATATTCTGGCGAAGTCCAATCCGTCAGATTCTTCTTATCAAGAAAAAGTCAACATCGTAAAAAAACTGGAGTCATGTGTTGAAAGAACGCGCGAGGAAATTGCGCTTGGTGAGATTCAAAAGGCGACTGAAATGCAATTTCAGCTACCGGTTAAGGTGCCTGAAGAAACGCCGAAGCTATCAAGTTCGTCTTCGGAGGGAGGTGCAACTGATATCGTCGACCGTCCATCATCTAGGTCCGAAGGCGCACCTGCAGATAATGAGCCAACAACGATATTAGTTTCTGGATTCGACAAAGAGGATAGTGGTTCCTTATTAAAACACTTCCAAGTAAGTAAAGAAATTGATGGAAAATTTTGATTGACCTGTGAGTTTGGCCTGATCACTAACACGATTTCTTCTCATCCTTAGTTTTATGGCAAAATTATGAAGCACGACATGGATTCATACCGCTTTCAACTGAAACTCACGTATGCAACTCCGCATAGCGCAAAAAAGGCTTTACAATGGGGGCAGCATTTTAAGGAGAAGAAATTAGAGGTGTGTATCTTTTAAAAAACATAGGTTCAGATGCAGAGATGCAGCTATTTCCAAAAATGTCCTCATTTGGTCCCAACTACTAATACCTCTTGTTTTTTCAGATTAACTGGGCCAAAACAGATGCAGAGTATGCTGACTTGGATTGTTACGATGATGACATTCTTGACTATGAAGAAGATGACGATTAATCGCGGATCGAAACTGTTAACAAACGATACATTCATACACTATTCAATAAAAAATCAATTTTCAAAAAAAAATACTCATTTAGTAATTTAAATTAGGCATTTTCTGAAGTTCTCAGAAAGGTACGAAGTAGACTGTTCTAGTTAAACTATCGCTTAACCCTTAACCCTTATGTGGTTACCTGAAATGTATTTCAGCTCGTCCCACGAATTCCCGAGACGCTCGCACTCTCGCTCTACTGTTCTGCGTCAAACGTATTTTGGGCGAACCACTCCCACTCTCACTCTTCAGAGAGTAGATTCCACAGCATAGCATAGCCCGCAATGCAATTGTCACCCCCTTAATGTGTGACCTATCCACCGCCACTTCCGTCTTCCTATCATCATACCGCAGGTATTGGCGAAAGCTTCGGGCAACTTTTAGTTCGGTGCCACCGTCGAGAGAACCGCGCTTTCTAGATATTCAAATTCGATGCTCTGCCCATTAATCCAGATAGGGAGGGTGTGATGACCCATCAGACTGAGTGTTTATCACCAGTGGTGACTGGTGTTTATTCTCAGTCTAGCCATTTGGCTAAGGTCCATGATCCGGCGAGGGAGCAAACAGATGTCAACAGTCGAGGTGTTTGAGGAAGGATGTCATCGTGCATTGGAATCTTACACGTCCCCGGATAGGACAACATAAAGAACCTCGCCGATAACAAGAAGAAATAATCAGGTGTCAAGATGCAACCCTGACGAACTCCGCTTTGTACCTCAAAACCTTCAGAGATTTTACCTTGGTGTAACGCTTGACTTTTCGCGTCATCATATTTCGCTCCGATATTAGCCATTAGTTTCTCCAGAAAGCCCCTACTGCGTGGAGTGATACACTCTGTGTTCTGGTTATAGAAGGCTTCCCCAAAATCGATGAAGAGCAGATGCCGAGAATGTCTAAACTTCGGGCAGTGTTTCAAAATGATCCGTAGGGTGTTGATGTGGTCAATACGTTTTGTCCGTCGACCAAACTTTCAACAAGTTCTTTGAGGCGTTCCAGGATTATTTTAGTTATTATCTTTGCGACGGCAAGAAGTACACAGATACTCCTTCAATTATCACACTCAAAACGGGTCTCCTTCTTTGGAATCTTGGCGATCATCCCCTTCTTCCACTTTCAAGGGTAGGTATCGGATTCCTAAGATTTACGTGCTTTCCAGAGTACAAAAGAAGAATTGCACAGAGTACAATTGCCATTAGTGGGGCAAGGGGGAGAGGAGTACTCCCACCATCTTATTTCACTTAGGCCCAAAATGTTCAATTTATATCGCTGGAATTCCCGCTGAACTTGGAGAAAGTCCGTTTTCAATAGCCAGAGGTGATTGCCGTGAGGTCAGTCCCTATCCAAGGCGTTGTTGACGATTCGATAACAGTAGAGTAAAATTTGCGGGTTGTTAGCCCACGAATTTCTATCCCTCTTAGTCACCTCTTACGACAAGCAGCTTTATTTACACACAGACAATATACAAAAAACAAATTCCTTTTTACATATTGTCCTAAGAGGGAGGGGTAAGTAAATGACTTACCTTACGCTTGATACTAAAGAAGAAGACAGTGTGAAAGAACCCAACCTGTAGGGCGTTGTAGGACCGGCATAGACTCGGAATCGAGGAGTGAAAGTATCCGCACTACATGTGTTAAGAGAGGCGGTGCGGAAAGTTATATCCGAGTTGGCAGAGCAGTATATCAGGCAATTGCAGAGTTTGAAAGGAGTACATATATCAAGGAAGATACGGCGCTACCATAGAAAAGGGAGATTGAGGGTGCGAAATTGTGTATTTTGTATTTTGTAAAAGAGCGCGACAGCCACGGATACGAAAGGATGACCAGACTACACAGTCGGAAGAGAAGCGTAAAACCTGACATTTTGGAAGCTCTACTGATGATGTCAACGAAGTAGAAAGTCAAACGAAGTTTTTCGTCGAATATTACACCCAGGTCTTGGAAAGAGGTCAGTAGTGAAAGGGTTTGTGCAATAATAGAATAGGAAAAGGATGTGGGGAGCGTTTAAGCGAATAGCATGTCTGTGAAGCCAGCGGAAGTATGACAGCTCTCAGCTAAGGAGAAACAGGAAATCCGACTACGGCCGGTGGTACTACAGCCAACCCGTAACCGGAAGAGAAAACTCAGCAGAAGGGAACTTCAGGCACTAAGAAGCGGGATTCAGTCTGCCCACGTAGAATGGTGCATACAGTTGCGAAACCTCCGTATGGAGGGTCGCGAAGCCTGGCGAAGGGACTAAATAGTAAAAATCCTAATCCTACATCATTAACGGAACAGACGAATGGAAGGGAAACCAGACACCCCTACAATTTTCTTGTGCAAGAGCCACATTTTGCAAGGTCAACTGGAATACTCCGTTGAGAGCTACCATACTGTGAACACTTCAAAGCACCTGGCATGGATGGCATCTATCCAGCAATTTTAAAGGAGGGTATGGAGCACCTATAGCTAAGAAATATTTTTCAAGCATGTCTTGGTTTTTTGGTTAGTTAGAAAGTTAAGATAGTCTTCATACCTAAGCCTGGGAAAGATGACTATTCAGGCACCTCAGGCAATACAGCTTGACATCATTCTTGCTGAAAGATTTGAAGAGACTGCTTGAACTTCGCATTCGCGGAAAGGTGCTTAGGTCGCACTAAATGAAAACCAACATGCTTACCAGCGCTATTGCCACTTCTGTGGAGCATGGTGATCGACCCACTACTATGCGAACTGCAATATTTGCCAATACACGATCAAGCTTTTGTTGATAACGTGATTGTGGTTGCTGTTGATCGGGATTTTAAAGCGGTGTGCAGAAATATGCAACGTGCCGTTGATCTGATAGACAGTTGGTCAGATGCAAGATGAAACACAAACAATCGACCAGGAACTAAATTTACATGTGTGCGCGCAGTAAGGTATATAACACAAGAGCACTAACAACGAGAATACTACCACAAATAGGTGGCCTAAGAGCATTACTATGCCATGTGGCGGTGGAAGTCAAAACGGGCGCAGTCCTCACACTTCCTCCCAGTAATGTCTTGAACTTGCTTCTAACGTTCTTCAAGATCGTTTCTCTCGTCGAGGACCAGGTAGCCAGGGAGTCGTAGCTCCCCACGTAAACCAGCTGCTAGCAACACTATCTTCACGAGCAGTTGTACGGAGGTCAAACAAACCGAAAAGCAGGAAATAGGACCAGGGCGGCATACGATGCATTCTCATTTACGGCCAGAAATATTTGTTAAAGACTAGGCGGTTCTTTGTCCGAATACTGGAAAGCAAAGCTCTCTTTCCGGAGGATTCGCTATAGACGTTCTACGTGTATTTGGAGTGTGACTGCAGCCTATAAGGAACTGTTATTTTATTTTATGCTCAGATACGCGTTCTGTTGAGCAGAATTCATGTACTTCAAGAAGAAACTCAATGACTGCCCAGTTTAATCCACCTTCTGGCGAACTCCCAGGAATGGATCCTGTTGAGGGAATCTCAAAAGTGTTTCGTCTGACAGCTGTTGCTTGGTAGGTTCAATGGCCTCAACGGCTTTTTGGGACCAGGCAACCTATTGCGATTCCATGGTTCTATGCGGAAAGGAAAGCGTTAGGGAGATACTCGTGATGAGCAACTTTAAGCAGGATGTCTGGATCGGTTGATAAATTGCCAGGGATGAGATCGTCTAAAAATTTAGTTTGTTGTTCAAGGAATTTGGATATTTCAAGGTTGCAAATGAGCCCTGGTCACCGAAACGCTAAAAAAATGCACTCAATGTGCTAAACGACTTAGCAAGCGAACTTCTTAAGAAACTGGTCAAACTAAAAGGTGGTAAAAGGTTTGACATGAGCCTACCTATCCGGGGGAGAGTACTTTAAAGGAAAGTACACGAAGTCCCTGAGTGCCCAACGGAATTGCAAGGGTCAGCAGTGAGGACGGCTGTAGTTCATAGAGCAGAACCTCCAGACTTCACCACAAAAGCTGGAGTAACCCAAAAAAGCTACCAGATGGGTTGTTTAGAAAAATCCACGAACACACAGAAGGAAAAAGGAAACCACCACTCATGGTATAGGTAGCCAACAGACGAAGTAACAGCGAAATTGAAATGATCAATCAAGAAGAAGCCTAAGACCTGTCAGCTCAAATTTCCAGGCAATATCTTTCAAAAGTAAGTATTTGCATGTTGAAAATGGATTTATTTAACACAGAACAAAATATGAAATATAAATGGACACAGTAAGTTTCATGTTGAGTTTTATTGCATCACAAGTAAGCATCTATAGCAATTCGGGATATTCGTAGTCAAACTCAAGGCAATCATCGTCGTCTGATATCTCAATAATCGGAGGATCTTCAATTTCATTACCCAAATCTGGTGCCTTATTATTTGAACCAGTATCTGCCACTCCAACGTCGCTATCACGTTTGAACTCCGAAGATTCCGGCTGATGATCAGGTGTGCCTGATGAATCGTTACGTATATTAATTGACGTTAATGTCTCATCCTCGGTTAACGCTGGAATCGCTTCCGAGCGATCAACGACCGCGTTTTTGAATGGTACTGATACTGATCCCAAAGTTACTTTCGAAGTAGTGACATTCCAGCTTTCCGTCAATGGGGGAACGGCTGGAAAATCAATTGGTTGTGGTTTCGCCTCGTCATCTGAAATTGTAGAGATCGCCTTGTCGATGGGCATCTCGTAAAACATTTTTGTCGCCACCTGCACTTCATCCAGCGCAATTTCTTCATGCATTGATTCAATGGATGCTGTCAATTGCTTAACTAAATCCAGTTTTTGTTCATGATCAGTCTCCACAGCGTCGGATTTAGCTGCCAATCCTGTCACCATTTTCAATTGTTCCAAATACCCTTGTAAAAGCTCCCGTTTTCGCTTCAGGATATCTTCTATCTTATCGAGCTCCATATGACGATATACATGTTTCGTACTGCAATACTTTCTTTGCTTGTTCGGATTTCCGGAAGTATTAGGGTTATGCGGGCTACACCAGGAACCTTTCTCTACAATACTTTTATAGGCAACGCTGGCCACAATGTCATCCTCGAAAGTTACAGTTGCCGCCTCAGGATCAGCTTGATAGGCAATACGGATACTCATCACTTTGCCATACTTTGAAAAATAACTATCCAACTGAGCGACGGTGTTAAGCCATCGCGGAATCCGACGCAGCTCTATCGTACAGTTTTTCTGCAGCGTAACTAGTGGGGAAGTGTCGCTCTCGTCCGGAGAGCCTAATGCTGCAAAGGGACGTTTACCTGTGCGTCCCACTGCATTGTTTAAACTAGCGCCGTTGTTCATCGGTACAATTCCCCCTCGATAAGCTCCACTCGCTGTCCCACGGAGAAAACTTCCACGATATCTTGAAGAAGAGTCTCCTCGACCACCGCGAAATGTGGAAGAATGCACTCCCCGACCACCGTGAAAAGTGGAAGAATGGACTCCTCGACCACCGCGAAAAGTGGAAGAATGGACTCCTCGACCTCCGCGAAAAGATGAAGAAAATATTCCTCGGCTCCCACGGAAAGTTGACGCGTAGTTACCCCTACCTCCAGCAAAACCGGAAGGAACATTTCGTGTCTGGTTAGAATTAGGAAACATGTTTGGAAATGTATAAGCTCGCTTTTCGTCAGAGAAGTGTGTGAGACGCAAAGCAGGCTTGCTTTATATTCCACTTTGGGGATCAATTATAACATCCGCTTAGTTGATATTTTAATTGGATCTCAATAGGAGGAAAGAATAACTAATTGTTCACTGGAAATGGAATTGATGCTCCGGTAACTTTTAGAAATTCAACATGACCACTTATTCCATTACCATTTACTCCATGGTCATGATCCCAAGGCAAATTCCCAACAATCAAGTGTTTGGTATTTTCTTCAAAGTATATTAAAAACTATTTTTAAAGGACGAGATTACTTAATTGTGCTTTTGTATATGAAATAGATATGTCCCCTGAGACTGAGGATGAATGTTCTGATATGAATTCTTAGGGAAAATTGTTCTCGTTTACCATTAGTATCAATTTTTTCAGTTGTTATTAAAGCATTAAGCCCATCCGAAAGTTCCCTGCCCACTCTAACATGCTGTCGGTCGTGGATCCATTATGTTTGGTCAAGCGTGCTAATATTTCACAATTCCTCCAGTCATCAGGTATTTGTTCGGTTGTCCAGATTCTGCTGATTAGTTTGTCATTCAACTGGTGAATTCTGTTCCTCTTTCTTTTAAGGACTCGGCTAGAATGCTATCAATTCCGGGATTTTTATGTAATTTTAATTTAAACAAAGCAGCCTCTACTTCGTACAAAGTCGGTGAAGTGCGCACTGGTTCTCCGGTGTGAGGCAGGGTTCGAAATGTGTCCACGTTGGGTTGGAGAGATCCTGAAAATAGCGAATCCATAGCTTTTATTTGAGTCACGTCGCTGATGATATTGCCATTTTGATCTCTACAGAAGGTAGTTTGCGGTATGAAAACCTATCCACTCGTACGACGTTTTTTTCAAGCTGTCGTCAAGTCTTGAGACGTTGTTATTAAACACTCGTTGTTTTCGTCTGGAGATCTTCTTAACGTATCACCTTAGTTCATGGGTTGGATTCGTCTTTTATTACTAGTCAATAAGCTTCGTTTTTCTTGTTAATTACTTCCAGGCATCATTGGACCATTCGTTACAATTCTTCCGTTCTACATGCTCAAGGATGTGTTTAACTGCACTCTGGATACCATCCCTAATTTTCCCCATATTTCGTCACTACACTCCTCAGGACCAGCATGGGGTAGTGCAGCGAAATGTGCCTTGATTGGGGACCTGTAAGCCACTTTGACGCTAGGAATCGGGGAATGGAAATATATTTCGAGCTCTGCGAAGGACACGTTGAAAATGTCTGCGCTGCGAATATTATAAAATGCAGGCCGGCAGATGTCGTTAGAGGCGTGTAGTTCAACAGACTTAAAGAAAGTTGAAAAAATATACATAGACTATACAGGTTCTATGATGTAGGATGAGCAGAGTCCGAAAGCGGAGGCAGGAGGGGTAGTCCACATTAGGAAAATTTTTCTTAAAGAAGAGGGAACGGGTGAATTTACATTGCAGCTTTTCAAGGGCAAGACAATCACAGTTACAGGAGGGTGACCAGATCACGGAGCAGTAGTAATTAAGGAGGTTTAGAGGGAGTCAAAATCAGAGGAGGAGCAAAGTATACATCCCGACAATTTTGCTGCTCCATCGGTGACTTCGAGGCAGTGGATGTCGAAGCAGAGCTTATTGTCAAAAGTGACTCTGAGGTCTTTGGTGGAGTTCTGATATGATAAGAAATGTTCGTTGAGAGAGTAGGAAAGGAAGTGGGTGGGGATTTATGCTAGTAGCACACTGAGTGGCACTTTCTGACTTTTAGCGCTAAAACATTGGCAGTGCATCAGCGAACTAGAATGTCTAGGTTTGATTGAAGATAGACACAGTCCATATACAACGATATAGCGGAAAAAAGCTTAAGGTCATCAGCGTAGAGCAAACAGAGGCAAGTAAGGAGGCAGCTCCTTCTTCAACGAGGACGTGGTTGATTTGATTGAGTGTCTGCCTGTCTAGTGGGAAGCAAGTGGAGTTTAAGTCAACGAGTCTTTGGCCATTATCGTTTGTTTCATGACGGAGGCTAACTCCTTAGCAACGTGAGAATCAAAATCGGATGGGTAGTATGCAGGATGCGGATAGTCTCCACCAAGTGCTACAGGTGTCTGGACTATGGACACACGTCAGCAGCTAGCTTGCAAGGGACCGGACAGGAGGACAGCATGCCGGAGATGCGGCCAAGTGGGTCTTCAAGCGAAGACCTGCAATGAAAGCGAGAGTTACGTTCTCTGCAGGGATCGTGGCGCGTCTGGTGAGAGCGTCGCACACGCTCCTGGCTCGGGACGGTGTCCGATCTTCAGGGCGGATTTGGAGAGGGCCAGGGTGGAAACGGCACGATCCGCATTTTACAAATTAACATGCACCGGAGTGCAACCGTTCACCAGTTGTTAGTACAGTTCGCTGCAGAAGTAAACGCTGATCTAGTGCTGATTAGCGAGCAATACCGGAATAAGGACCCGTCCTCATGGCATCTCGACTTGTCGGGCACCACTGCCATCGACGTTCGATTTCGTGTTCTTGCCGAAGACCGGTGGAACAGGTTTGTCTGGATCCGGTGTTTAGGGATAACGTTTTTTAGCGTTTACCTGACGCCGAACGAGAAGAGGCCAAACTTTCGGCGCCGGCTTGATGCTCTGGAGAACACCGTTTCGATCACGTAGAGACGAATCCTGGTAGGCGGTGATTTTAATGCCAGGGCTCTTGAATGGGGCATGCCTCAGTCAGACTCCAGAGGGAAACGGAAACGCCAGGGTGAACATCGGAAAGTTCGCCGAAGCTCTTGGAGCAGGCAGGGCTGCGCTGCAGGGCGCTCCGGGGGTAGTAGTGTCGCAGCTGACGCCTGATAACGATGGAGTGTGAGGCTTCCATGTCCTGGAGGGGCCCCAGGCGCGACAAGCCTTCTAAGTTCTGGTGGACGGCAGAAATTGCCGACCTACGGAGGGAGTGTTATAAGCTCCGCTGTTTGGCATATCGTTTGCACGCCAACGAGGAGGCATGTGCCACAAACGCACAATATAGATCAACAAAAACGAGAATCCGCAGCGCTATAAATAAAAGCAAAGCTCGCGGCTGGCAGAACCTTGTTAACGAGGTAAATGAGGACCCGTAGGGACTTGGCTATAAGCTTGTCACCCGGAAAATCGGGGCTCTGCGGAGGCCCTGCATACGCATTGTGGGGGCATTGTTCCCCAGACACCCTGTACGGGGTGACGTAAATAGCGCGGAAAGCGTGGAGGATTGGCCTCTTTTCACAATGAGAGAGCTCGAAGAAGCGGTTCACTATGAAAGGCGCCAGGCCCTGATGGCATCCCGGCGGAAGTTTACAAACTGGTGTTCCGCTAACCGCCAGAATTGCTGCGTGAAGTATTCAACGCTTGCTCAGACTCATGTTAATCAGTAAGGGTAAAGGAGACCTGGAGCTCCTGTCTGCATACCGACCGCGTTGTATTCTTTACACGTTCGGAAAAGTGCTCGAAAAGCTCATCAGGAGTAGATTCGCTGAAGCCATCCGCGCTGCCGGAGAATTATCCGCAAGGCAGTTTGGGTTCAGAACAAGGTGATCCACAGTGGATGCTGTTATGGAGGTCATAGATGCGGTTCATAGAGACGAGGCACGCAGCCGCCAATCTCAACGGATAGTGCTTCTCATAACGCTTGATGTCAGAAATGCCTTCAATTGCGTAAGATGGACAGATATGCTAGGCACATTGGAAAACTCATTTCACGTACTAAGCTATCTCATGCGGATATTGATGGATTATCTGAAAGACCGCTCCCTGCTCTATGAGACGCTAGATGGCCAAAGGAGGATGGAAACCACGTCGACCTTTTTCTCTTGCGAGAGGTAGGACGACTTTTGTCAGCAGCTTTATGCAGATACAGGGGAGCTCTCTCCAGACAACATTGTCAGAGAGATGCTGAAGAGCGCTTCGTATTGCGCATTATGTTCGGGCCCTTCTTATTCCGAAGAAGATTGAACTCGACCGGCGGAGGGATCGGATGGTCAGGGGTTCCCCGAACTGACACCTCCCTTCCTCTCCCCTCCCCTCTCGCTGATGAAAGGAATTCCCTGACTTGAAGGCTCCCAAAGCAGGGAGAGCGGGAGGGCTAGCCCGACGTAATGTGTCAAACGATTCCAAGCTAGTTCTCTGATGACAGGGAGGTGTTTAATTGGTAGTCCGACAGCGTGCGGTTGCGGGAGTTCAAAACTCTGTGCGTAAACGCATTCACCTACCCTACTCCCAAAAAAAAAAAAATATGGAAGCTATGCCCTCCTGTTGTGCCTCTATGGAATAGTTCATTGCCAATTTTAGCGTTGAAGTCTCCCCATTGGAGGACAGCCTGTCAAAAATTCTGTCCAGTGTAGAATTCGTCTTTAATGACATAATCTTTGTTCTTCGTTGATGCATGGCACTTGATACACCACATATTGACAAACTTCACCTTGAAGCGGATTAAGCAGATTCACCCATTAATCGGTTTGAAATCAGCTGCTTAAATGTGTTGTAAGGGGATGAATGATGGTCAAACGACCATCCTGAGTGCACGAGGATGACCTAGATTGAAGAGCTATCCCAAAAACCTAAAAAGTTGGCAAAATTGACCGTGAAGATCCGCCCGCAAATACTGAAGCTCCATCGGAGCGGTTGATCGACACGTGCTCGATCGACAGGTATAAATATAATTAAATAAATAATAAAATAACAAAAATAAAATTATTAAAAAATAAGACAATTCAGAAAACTCACGATTGCACACTCATAGCTCTGCGTGACTATCGGATATATTCCTACAGTGAAAATTCAGTGAACATAAGAAATATCTTGATCTTCCGATTGAAATTGAGAACATGGAAGGAATTCCTGACAATTTTGCGGCAAAGTGTATTTTTGCACAATCCCAAAAGTGCGAAGAATGGATCGCGTCTTCCTTCCGTAAGTAAAGAGCTGATAAGTAATTCCGGTCTGTATTGAGCGTAATCGAATAGAGCTCAGGCTTTGAGGTAAGCTTTTCATCTAACTCATTTGCATATAAATCACTATCTAAACGGTCGGCCACTTTCCGCTGACCGCACTCGAAGAAACGATAAATTTGTACGAAATTGTTCAGCGGAAGAATTAGCGCCAAACTAGTTGATTCTAGTTTGGCGGAAATTCGCGACAGTTGCTCTAACGGGCACAATCCAATTCACCCAGGGGGGAGGACGGAGACAAGTTAAATAAACGAATTTGCCCGCAAAGAAAGACCGAAACACTTTCTGAATCCGAAAAAAAATCTGCTGTTTGACGGTTCTTTTTGCTCCAGCATGATCAACCGACAATCTTAATTTCCACACTCCCGAAACATTCTTCACCGACATTTTTGCGTAAACATTTTGAATTGGAGACTTTTCCGAGGCGCAGTGGCAGCCTCCACAGTCACTCAAAATCCAGTCCTCGGTATCTCTCAATTCAAATTCATCGTATATTACCCTTTATTCGCATTGCACGAATTTCAGTCCACTTACTTTGAGGATTCTTAGGTGCCATAACTGTGGGAAAGTCGCTTGATGACCCTTGTACTTGTTGCGCACACTTTTTGTCCAATTTGTGGCTAAGTTTTCTGTTTACTAAAATTGCGGTGCTTTCAGCATAATAGGCCTTTCAACCATAAAATTTCTTCGCAGTCGACGGAGCTCACATACACAGCAGGGAAAGGCGACAGTTGTTCTGATGAACGGCGAGAACTTACGTTCAACACTGCAGTCACAATGCCAAAGGAAAATACGTTAATTTTCTTGAAATTCGGTTCATGCACGCGCTACTCGCGGGTTATTCGATTACCGAATCGAGCGATAAGATTCCCAAGATATTCATTGAGGACGGAGTCGCGTAAATATTAAATACAATCTCTACAATCGGTCAATGATACTGTGAAGCCAACACTCCTCAAGTCCATCGCCGCTTCCCGGTTCTTATCAGCCGTCCATCGGTGAACTCTTTTACGAAAAACTGACGTTCTCCAATGCTTATCAGCTGTCTCTCGATCAGCCGGTCCCGTTAAAGTTCTAGAGTTCATGTTTCCAGATCATTCCCCTCTTTCACGATCAAGTCGCTCGAATGCATTCAATAATGTGCAATATGCGGTGAAATTGAAGATAATTGCACACTATAGAATGCATTAATTGATGAAATTAATCCCGAAAAAGACGTATAAAATCCCGCTCCCGTCTTGAAGCCGTGGCCACAAATTCTCCGCTGCAGATCACGGTGTCGCGCTGTGATCCTTATTATCATTTGATAGTCTTTTTGGCAAGTCACATTTTGAAATTTCTGTATATTCGAACACGACATGATTCAGGAGATCTTTTGCTTCGAAGTCTATTTGAACTATTTTGAATATTTTTCTTTTTCTCTAGTCTTTGTCCGGTTCCGCCATTTTATTTTATAAGAGGCCTGGCCTAGATGTAGTCGTGATGCCTTTAACTCATTTTGTTTCCATTTACGAGAAGTCGGATAAAATTTTCGTTGCGCTGGAGTTGATGATTTCGTGATTTTATCCTGCGTGCTGCTGATTATTGACACATCTTGGGGAATAACAAAATGCTGAACCGTCAGAAGGTAAAGCCTAAAAAATTTTTGCTAGTTTAGGTTTTACCTTTTGACGGTTTAACATTTTGTTATTCCCAACGTTTTCGACCCATTCTAAAGTAAGTTTCAATATCGGCGACATAAGTTAAAACAAATGACACAAGTTGCATTTGGGTAGGGGAGCACAAAGACAGTTTTTAAGATGAAATATTTTATTGTCATGAACTTATCAGTGAAAAAATGCGGGAACTTAGAATAACAAACAAATAAAACGATCTGAAATAATTTGGGAATTACAACCATTTGGAACAAAATACAATTATGACTTAAAGCGACCGTCTTACTAATAAAGGACGCAATATCTTCACTTCACTAAAAATGGGAATCTCACTTAACCCTAACATTGGTGCTTACAGAATAGAAACTTAACAGTCAGTACTAAAGTAAGATACAGCTGAGGAAAGCCCCCCAGCGATTTAAAAGCAAACTCATGTCCTATCGTCATGCTTACCATCTCTAAATCTATAAAAGTTTATTCAGAGTCAATAGATCAAAGATTCTTAAAAAATACATCTACATTACACTAAGGGAACTCCAACGATCCACGTATAAAATAGTTTGATTTGTTGCAGTATATTCTGAGAAAATGATCTCCAGAATAAGAAAGTAAAATCCAAGCGTCCATTACATGTGTTAAGGCACAATTTTGTTAATTGTAATTACTCGATTTTCACTACGTTGATATTGATTTGTACCAAACATGATGTAAGGCATAAGGAGACATGTTGCAATCTCATTTCAAAATTGGTGAAGGAGATCCAACACGATTAAAGCTGACGAAATTTTTGACTAGGTTGATGGCGAGTGCGGAACAGACTCGGGAAAGTCCTGTATTGATTGCTCTCGCTGCTATTGCGAGACCAAATCAATGAAAACCGGACTCCTACGACCTCTGATCCTAGACACGACCTTCAGAAAAAAATGCAGATCCAGAAAAAACTATCAATTCTATTCTACACGAAACCATTCTCAGGATCTTAACTCATTGACTAAAATGGCAACTTGATAACAAATACTCCTACAACTAAAATCATGGTATAAAAAAGGAAACTCAATACTGTACAGATTCTACGAAAGAGAACGTAATGCCCTGTGGATTAAAAACCTATTCGCCCTAAAAGCTACTAAAATTTTACAGCCTAAGTTTGCCTCCATCGATTTGTCCAATCGGATTTGTCGGTGTATTCTGAAATTAAACTAGGCGCCTGTAAGGGCGGTCTTATAGCCAAACTGGCGAAGGTTTGACGATTAAGCTGGGGCTGGTCGCGACATGGCGGCGAGAGAGAAGTGAGGATGTGTTTGCCGGCACGAGTGCTATTGCTAGCATTGCCACTAGCAGACGCAGATGTGAGACGTCTACATAATCAACGAGAGATACAAAAAAAAAATTTAAATACATTTTTCATAAAATAGTTTTGATAAGAAAGGTTGTCCACTTACTTCTGCGTGGCCATGTTGAAAATGGACTTCGATACTACAATTTTACCAGTATGCCACCTCCGGACAATGAATTTCATCCGTTCAATAGCGATCACAATTAGGGCTACAGATCTGTAGAAAAAAGTCAAATTGAATATAACGAAAATAGACTCCTTCCTGCAGAAAAATCAACTTACTTGAACGATCTACGTTTCTTTCGACGCGGCTCCCCACCGTTCAGCATACTCAAGGCTTTTGCTTCATTCTCCTGATAAGTTTGCAGAACAATCATCAAATACCTCTTCTGGTGCACTAACGCCTTCCGGTGACTCTCGACTCGTAGATATTTTCCGAACAAATGATTGGCACGTTCTTCCATTTCAGATAGGGTTGTTGCTGCCAATGCTCCCGTTTGGCAAGTTGATTCCAACTCCTCACATTTTCGCTGCAACATTTTTCTTTCATCCGTGAGATATTGTAAAGTCTCAGCCATTTGTCGATTCTCTTTGGCATTTTCGCTCAGCAAATAATTCATCTCCTTTAGTTTCTGCATGAATTGTTCAGGAATGGAATTATCGTTGCCAGCGTTCGCCAGTGCTCCAGCCAATTTAGCTTCACGTTGCGCTCCTCGCTCTACATCTTCTCTGAGCAATTTAATTACTTCATTTAGATGGTCACGTTCGCTTTCCAATTGAACGATTTTGTTACGGATCTCCTGCATTTCGATGGCATTTTGAGTGGTTTCGGCACGTTCCTTTCCTCGGCGATATGCTCGTCTTGTCTCTGCTTCTTGGAGGGTCGAAATCCTCGCTTCAAGACTTTCAATTTCGCGGGTGGCGGATGTTAGACGTTCTTGCAAATGTTCTACTTCCTCATCAGCCAAGTCTTTGTCATGTTTAAGTTTATCCATTTCTTTTTTGAGCTTTTCACTGTATTCAGCCCGATCGATAAGTTCTTTCTCGAAGCGATTTTTTTCGCGCTCAAGGACTTTCTGGAGATCGTTCACGCGTTCGCGTTCTCTTTCGTTTTGGGAGTTAATGAGCTTGAGTTCTTCTTTTAGTCGTTCGATAGCTTCAGCATCTTCCGCCGCCCGGGCAGCCTTCCTTGGCGAATCGGGCGGAGTTTTCAGTAAGCTTGATTTGCGGGCCTCAGTCCTTTGTAGAACGGTCAATTGATTGGTTAAGCGTTCACATTTCTCTCGCTCTTCGTCGAGGATCTTATGCAATTCAGTTTCCTTATCGATTGCTTCCTCGAGCCGGAGCCTCATGGCCTCAATTATGTCTGCATCTTGCTTCTGAATGTCCTGCGTTTGCGCCCTAACTTCATTCAGTTGCTGTTGAAGGAGAGTTGACTTTTGATGCTCTTTCTCTAGCTGAGCCTTGAGTGCTTCTAACTGACTTGTCAAATTATTATCAGCAGCCTGACTCCCATTAGATTTCGTATGAACATTTAAATTGTTTTCTTCTTCACTTTCAATGGCCTTGAGAATATTTGAGTCCAGTTGAGCAGAATAATTCAGTTCTTTCTCCACTTTTTCAGCTATCTCGTCTAGAGAATATGGCTTCGAGTCACCGCTTTGAGATCGAAGACGTTCCAGTTCTGATTCAAGGGCAGCATTATGTTGATCAAGTTCTTGAATTTTCTGACGAAGCTCATTGATCTCATCGGCTGAACCGACACCAGCTTCTATATCCTTAAGACGTTTTTCTTTCACAGCAAGATCTTGCTCAAGTCTTTCGAACTGGGATGAGTAAGACTCGAGATCTAGGACTGCCTTTTGATAGAGAAGAACTTTTTCTGATAGCTCTGCTCTTACCAAATCGAGTTCGGCCTGGATCGCCCCTTTAGCATCTTCAATCTCGGCAACACGATCCGAATGAATCTTCTCATTCTGTTGGTAATTCAAAATGTTTTTCTCGCATTTTGATAAAATCTCGTCCTTTTGTTTCATTTGTTTATTTAGTAGCTCAATTTGGTGATTTAGGTCCAGAATTTTCTCATTCGAATCTGTGGCATTATCAGTCTTACGGGCAAGTGTTGTCTTCAGTTCGGCAATTTCAGAAGTCTTCTCCTCGACAAGTTTTTCAAGCGAACTTACCTTCGACTTGTGTTCATCTATTTGCTGTTTGAGTTCTTCTATCAGAGCAGACTTTGCTTTCAGCTCCACTTCCAACTGGGCATAACCCACCAGCTTCTGCTCTAGCTCATTCTTTTCTTTCACCAGCTCTTCATACATCTTTGTCTTAGTTTCTAACTCCACCTTCAAACGACCGATTTCAGCAGATTTCTCACTTTCGATCGCTTCTAAAGACATTTTCAAGCTCTCAGCCTTATCCTCTGTAGATTTGAGAAGTTTTCGCAAGCTTTCAACTTCCTCGCCTTCCGCGCCAGTGACTTCAATTATCTGCGGAGTTGACTCTTTCATTTTGGTATCATCAGCGAACTCTGAAAAGTTTATTTGACGCGGAACGAATGAGGGTGTAGTGTTGTTGCCCATTTTTGACGATGTTGATGTGGCCATGAAAAAGTTGGGATGGTCGAAGGTGCGCATGGCATTGGATGTTGCTGGGAGGTCAAACATGGTCATATCGCCAGACGGTTTTTCGGTGAGATTGGCTGAGACACGTTTGGATGATTCCTGTATTGAATAAATGAGGATAAGTAATGGGAGGATGTAAATTTAGGGTGAAGTCACCTTAATAGCAAAAACACATACATCTCCGATAAGGACCTAGTCATGCATGCAATTGGTAGTAATATAAATTCAAAAGGTTAAGTGTAAAAATAGACAAAAATGTAGCTTACCATAGTCTTTTCCGGGAAAGACGACTGAGGCAATTCAAGAGGTGTATCCAAGTGGGTCATTGCTCTCCTTATCACGTCAGGCTCATCGAACTCAGATATGGAAACTATATCGCTCAAGGTTCTTCCACTGCCCTTGCTTCCATCCCCTTGCTCAATCGATTTTTCCTTCTCTTTGGAACTATTTTCATTCTGCTCTAAATTAATATTCAAAATGCCTTGCAGCTCCTTTTCCTTCTTATCCAGTTGCTCCTTCAAATGATCAATTTCTTCATTTTTGTCTGCCAGCATTGTTTCCATCAAATCCGGGAGAGCCAACTTGTTAATCATCTCTTTCTTCATCTTTTCCTTAAGTTGCTTAATTTCTTCAGCTTTTACTTTGAGCTCTGCTTCCAACTGAGTGACTCGTCCCGAACCGCCTTGAATCGTAACAGCCAGCTCCGCCTCTTGGCGATTAATTATGGCGACAGATTCCTCTAGCTGGTTCTTCAAATTTGCGATTTGTTTATCACGAGCGGAAAGCGTTTCTTTAAGATTGTAGACTTCACTTTGAAGATCATGAATTCGCGCGGCAAAGCCAGAGGTTCCTTGACGATTCAGCTCTTCGGCACGAAGTCGCTGCTCCTCTAGTTTCGATTGAAGAGTTGAAATTCGTACCACCTGCTCCGTCATTTTTTCTTGAAGGAGTTTTCGCTCATTCTCCAATTCCTGAAAAATAAAAAAACTTAAAATTATCAAAGGGTAATGACAAAAAAATTGCAAGGGAGGGAGGATTTACAAGAAATGCAGTTAAAAAACCTTCACTGCTGAGGATCTGAGAATGAGGCACTTTAACTATTTCTATAGCGCGTTGACCTGCGAGTTGTAAACAAAATTAGGCAAGTTGAACTCGTCAATAAAAACGTTCTCAAAACCAAAAACTACAATTTATCTTCACACAGAGGTTTCCGTCATTTGCTCGATAGGTTGCTGTGCCAAGTTAGGTAGGTACCAAAGGCCGTTCGGAGGAGTCTGCGCTGTAGTGCGCCGTTTTCATGTCTAAGATCATGATTGCTATTGTGAGAGCAGAGCAGCAGAGTCAGCCGGCTCAGATCTTCAGAGTCAGCCCTAAGTATTCAGGAAGGAAAACTAACGAGAAATGTAGTAATTAATGTAAGTGGAACAAAAGCTACGGGCAGCAATCTGCTAGACTTCAGGTTGACCTCACATCAACGCACAATTCCTCACGCGGTCTTCTCTCAGATGAAGAATGTGTTGGGCTGGGCTAGGAGTAAGGAAAGTTTCACTTACATGCTGTTCATGTGCTAGGGGCAAATGAAACTCTCAAATGAATAGACTGAAGCACAACAGACTAGTCTCCTTCCCCCGCAAAAGGTATCGAAACAAGCAAAAAGTGAACAGCACACGTCGAGGACTGCATAGCTAAGGAGAAGCTCGATCTCGAGTATACAGAAACTGAACAATTAAGGCCTTTACCTTGGTGAATGAGCTGGCTGGGGCGGAATCCCCGACGTACACATGGGATCAGGTGTAGACTCTACCTTAAAAATGTAAATACAAAACAAAAATTTTGGATAGGGAAGATCTGGAGGGTGAGCTGCGCGCCACTAATTAGGAGGAAGTGGCCGTCAATCACAGCGCGGCGGACACCAATCTCAGCACCTCAGTATTAAAAGCGATGACTTTGGACCCCAGATAGTGATATGGAAAACGGATTGTCTTCTGGCTTCCAGTTCGCAAATCAATGTCGTCAAAGTGGGGGTAGTCGAAGTCATCGGCATCCCGTAAAGCTAACACAGTTTAGAACATCACTTGTGGCAACCAGAAACCTAAAAAAAAAAACATAATGGAGTCCTTTTCAAGAGCCAATATCAGAAGCCTACTCATATTCTGGGGAAGTTCGCTAGGAATAGAGGCGGTTGTGAGTAAATACATCAACTGCGGTTAAACGTAACAAATTCCAGTAGGAGATTTTAGAGAAAGGAGTACGATTTTCTAAGATTATGGAAACCGAGCTGCTTCATTAAGCAATCGCGGAAGCCCTTCAGTGAGGTGGTCAATAGTGATTTAGAGCTAACACTAGTGACACACTATCACCTGAGATGGCGAGCAGTGTGTAGGCCAAATTGTTTCAAAGGATCATTGAGTACATTTTTAAAATTACGACAGATCAAAAGAAGCCGAGACTATGTTTTGATTCCCGGATGACCAGCAACTTTATTATTTTTTTATCGAGGAAAATGAGGGATACGTCAAACATAAATGAAAGGCGAGAAAAAAGGTTCCAGTTTGAGCTGAACTCGTCTACCCTTGCACAGTGCCTTGTAATCAGTCGATCGAAAGTCAGGCCAACATCCCAGCTAACGAGCAGTAGTAACGAGGTCGGATCAAGTCTAAGGCATGCGACCAATAAAGAAGCCATCCAACTCGCCGAACCCCAGGCCAGATTTACGTCTCCGCTTCAATCAGTCATTATCGGTACACATCTAAAGCAGCCCCATCAGTCCACACATCATGAAAATCGTCACAGCTTCGACAATATTGCTGGGATTTATTGCAAGATTTCAAGGACAGATGCTCTCTGTACAAGACAGCCATCTCACTACTTCACCAGTCACATTGTTACAATCACAAATGCCATAAGGCCACCGGCGAATAGAGGTGCCTGAAGACCTCTGCAACTTCAGATCATCCTAGACTTGTTGCAGGAGATAAAATGCAAAGCATTTCCTGAAATCTAATTTTTTCGAATAGGAACCCCCTCACACATATTGATTATGATCGGTTCCTGAAATGTGGTCACGTTCCTCAACAACGATATCGAGGGTCCCCAAAATGGTAGCTTTCTCGAACTCGAGCGAGAATTTCTACGATATAAGCTCGACATTCTGGCCTTAAGCAAAATAAGAGGATGGGACTCTGGTGAATACTCCTCTCCCTCTTGCCTTTGCTTTTGTACTTTGGAAAGCCAAGTGGTAGGAGACGTGACGCCGGTGTTAAATTGTTTTCTGACGGCGACCGCAAAGCCCTGGAGGCCGGCTTCTGACAGGATTCTCGTGCGATCGGAAAGCACAGTCTTGGCGGCCGTAACGACAACGGTGGGAGGTTTGTTGATTTCTGCAGTTTGACACAAAATTTCAGAACAAATCGTTGAATTTAAAATCCGACGGACGAAAAGATTGCAAACTGCGTAGCTAATCAGAAAATAAAGATATCTGCAACGGTGTTATCATCGGCTGATCTGTAAAAACCTAATGACCCTTGCCTTAAGCCATCCAGCTTCGCTGAGCAGGAAACGATCACAGAAGAGCTCGCCTCTCAGTTGTCGGTAGATGCCATCCGCGTTTTACAATGACAGACCCAGTAGATGACGCGCATGCAGCTAGAAGTTAACAGCATTACGGCTTAGGATGGTGCAGCTGATTTCACTGCCCAAACAATTGATCGAGAGCCGGGCAACCTGCCTGTTCAAGCAGCAGCAAAAGTGAGGATGATCCAAGCTCAGGGCAAAAGAAGCCGCTCCAACTTCTCGTCGATCAACTTAGAATGATCACCAGGCTCATGTTACACACGGACAAAAATGCAAAACCATGAAACTTCAACAAAGGCTGGGGAGCCAGCGATGGCAAATATCGACTCTCCCGCACCCGTAAGGAATTGCCTATACGTTTACGACCAGGTATCGTCATCGTCCTTCTTCTAAAAGTTGTCATTGGAAGAAAGTAGTACGAGCCTCACACTCGCGCCTTGCCAATTATCACGTTCGTTACACACACTAGCTGCTCGGCGTCAACCGGATCCGTATATATTATATCATCCTTCATCAAACGGCATGATCAAGCATTTCAATTGAAACTCAAAGCTGCACTTATATGTTAGCGATACGCCATATGGCTTAACTCATTTCTCGGATTCTGAATAGCCCTAAAAGACTCCCAGTCTTTTTCGATAGAAATGCTCTTCGGCACAACCTGTCTGACCTCAGGTGAGCTCTTTTCTCTATTGGAGGTTAGACCCTCCAGTGCTTTGTGGTTCGTATAAAAGCTTCGTCGCATCAGGATAATGATTCACCTCAGTCCTATGGGCATGCACCACCGACTACGCCGGTCTGATGTGGATGCATTCGCGAGGCTTTCAAATCACCATCGAGCGTATCAAGCCATCGTTGTTTCGGCCGGCCTGATACCGAGATATTTTGATTCAGCAGAGCCTTCAACGTTGATTTCCCTACGTCTAGTAGATTCTGCGATTTTCAGCCAGCCACCTACGATTGAAACTCCAGAGTCGGGAGTTTCCTAGCCATTAGGGTCTGCGTAGCCTAGCTTATCAAAAAATGAAAAGCGGATCACCTTTTGGCCGTAAGTTGCGACCAGGTGAAAAGAAAATGAATGTTTTGCTTTCGTCAGTCAAGACAGCTTCGCACCTTCTGTCTTCACCGTCAGCAATGCTATTTTGCAGCATGCACACTAATTTCATGCTATGTGACTGGCAAAAAAACTGGCACACCTCCGACAATAAAAAGGTCCTCAATTCTAAGGAAAATGGACGAATGATTTAGGCATTTCTCATGGCACGTTTGCTCCCTGTACAGACAAGGAATTGCCAAGAAGCTGTCGATAGCCTGTCCCAATATAGGGCTGATGCAGCAGCGTTAGATAAAATATTCACTGGACAGGGACCGGTTCCCTGGAGAAGGTCCACTACATCGTATATTATAGTGCCATTAGATAAATCATGTGCTCGGAATAGGTTTCTTAATCAGCTAAAAATGAAATCGTTTGTTATCGGAGGGATATAAAAACTACCTTGAAATTATAAGCAAACGGTTATGCACTCGAACTGTAAGCCTTATTAACGTGGAACAAGGGGGGGGGGCTGCAAAGTCAGTAGACCGAACCCTCGAAGCATGTAAGAATGATATCAAAATCGTACTTGGAGATTTAAATAGCCAAGTGGGAACGGAGCCCGTATTGAGGCGATATGCTTTCATAGCTTGCACAAAACTACCAATAGCAACAGACTGCGTCAAGCAGTTCATCAACTGATGTTCAACAGGTGGGACAGCAAATCAATGCCTGACAAATAAGCAACGAGGCATTATCTGTCCCATACATAAAAAGGGCTCGTACCAAAGAGCCTTCAGGCAACAGATCGGATTTTCTCCTTGCGGCAAACGATGAAAAACTGTTGGAATAAAGATATTAGTTAGATTGAGCAGGCGGCACGAGATCTTGGGCTGCAAATTACTGAAGACAAGATGAAGTACATGGTGGCAACGTCAGCACCATAAAGCAAAGAGGTAACAGCATCAAATCATATTGGCCAAATGAGAGCAATAAATATAGGAGACTACATCTTTGAGACCGTTGTTAATTTGGGCAATCTAGAGCAGAAAATCACAACCGATACCAGCTACGACGATTGTTGGCTACAAACATAGCTTGCAAAAACTGTTCCACCCGAAACGTCTCACCATAGAGTCAAAGCTCTTACTGTACAAGACAAAGATCTTCCCAGTCCTCATGTCTTCTTCGGAGGCCTGGGCTCCAAGTAAGAAAAATTGGTATCTCGTGCCCGCGTTCGAAAGAAGAGTCCTTTGAAGAATTTTTGGGCCCCTACAAGAGGGTGAAATCTATGAGCGGTACCACGACCGCCTAGTTATAGATAAAATCCGAGACAAAATAGATCGCCGTTTGCGGATCATTCAATTCGTATGGAGGAAGATGATCGAGCCCGGAGAGTTTATAAAGATAATATATATATATAGTACAAAAAGAAACCCTGCCTGAACTGGAGTGATGGCATTGGCCGGGATGCCAGCCAACTTTTAGGAATATCGAATTGTTGGACCTCAGCGCAAAGCCGGGATGCCTGGAGTTCCTTACTAAGGCAGGTCTAAACCGGATACTCGCTGTTACGTCGTTGATGATGATGAATTTTGAATGAGACAGTGTTTCAGTTTCACTTTAATATCATGCGCAGCAAGAGGTCGAGTAAATAAACGAACACAAATCATGACTGAACCCATATTCGAACTCGGGAAACGAGCGCGACGGGCAATCCAAATGTCGCACCGTCTACATTTTGAAGAAAGAAATTCTAAGCGTGATACTAGTATCTTGAATAAGTTTTGCGATTCGATAGGAGAGGGCGTTGCTACTAGCCATATTTTTTTTTTGTTATGTTGGTACACTCATATTATGAACGTGTCTGTCGATTCATTCTTTGTTTACAAGCCAACTGGCCCTAGTATTTTTTTACAACGGAAAAAATCAAGTATCGCGCAATGATTGAATTTTTATTTTTGGGAGATTTAAAAGCAAAGGAAATTTATGACCAGGTGTCGAAAGTGTATAAGGATTCTTCGCCTTCGATTAGTACAGTAGAAAGTTGGGTTGCTGAATTTGAACGTGGTCGTACAAGCCTTGAAAATGATCCACGTGAAGGACGTCCAAAAACAGCAACAACACCAGAAATCGTAGAAAAAATGAAGGATATCGTATTGGAAAATCGTCGAGTGACTGAAAAAAATTTAGTAGAAGCCCTAGGCATCTCATAAGGGAGTGTAAGCAATATTTTAACTAAAATATTGGGTTTCGGAAAGCTGTGTGTACAATGGGTGCCGCATTCGCTAGCAATGGAACAAAAGCACATTCGAATTCGATTTTCTCAGCAACTACTAGGGCATTCTCGAAAGGATAAAGTAGA
The DNA here is from genome assembly GCF_905115235.1 of Hermetia illucens. NCBI lineage: Eukaryota > Metazoa > Arthropoda > Insecta > Diptera > Stratiomyidae > Hermetia > Hermetia illucens. The sequence continues at coordinate 37,124,544 of NC_051850.1, forward strand.
TTTTGTGGGTCGATTCGTCACTATGAATGAGGCTTGGGTCTATCGCCATAATCCTGAATCAAAACAAGAGGCTAAAGAGTGGAGTGAACCTGGTTCTTCATCTCCGAAACGAGTTCGTCCAGAAATCGCCTAACAAGGTGTTAGCATCCGTTTTTTTGGAATGCGAAAGGAATTTTGTCTGTGGATTACTTGCAAACTGGTGAAACAATAAATTCTGAATATTATTGTAACCTTTTAGACCAGCTGTGAGAAAAAGTTCATGAAAAAAGACTAAGTTTGCAGGAGAAAAAAAATCCTTTTCATCAGGACAATGCACCGTGTCACAAGAGCATTTTGACAAGGGATAAAATCCATGAATTCAAGTTCGAATTATTGGAGCATCCAGCGTATTCACCAGATTTGGTCCCTAGCGACTTCCATCTGTTTCCAAACCTAAAAAAATCATGCGGGGAAACCTTTTTTCATCAAATGATGAGGTCATAACAGCTGTGGAACCGTATTTTTCAGCCCTGCCAGATTCTCACTTCAGGGATGGAGTTCATAAATTGGAATCTCGTTGGAACAAGTGTATTGATGCTCACGGAGACTATACTGAATAATAAAGTGTATTTCAAACCATTAAATTGTGTTTTTCTTATCGAACCACAGAACTTATTGAACAGCCTGGTAGATAGCAAATTATCTTAATTCACCCACTATAACCCATTTAAATCAGAATCGAATCAGAAAAGTAGGGAGAGGCAATTGTAATGGCTCATATAATCGTGTTAGTTACTTTTTGGGAAAACCTACTCCATTTGGCTAAGGACTACGCCCTAACTGAGAATAATGAAACTTTCTTTATGTCTCAGTTTGCAACTAGATAAAAATGACGAGATTTAAGTCTTCGAAAAGGTTATGGAGCAGACGTTTAATGCAAACTGATTTCTTTCACTGTTGACCAATCAAATATCCCATATGTGGCGAGAAAATTAACACTATCACTTACGACTGCAGAAATTACTGAGAGTGCTGATCTAGGGCTGGAACGCAGCGGTGGATCCATTGCCCTTTCATTCATACTAGCATCTCTTTTGCCTCCCCAGCTGGACCGACAGTTTGATGCCCTAGATCCTCTTTGACACATCCAGTAGCCAAGCTTGGATCATAACTTCAATTAGTCGACAAAGTACTTGCAGCCAACAATTTATTGCCACCAATTGCTCAGCTATGCAATGCGCGGTTGAACGAACTTAGTTGAGTCAATTGGAAAGATTCATAAAAAGCAAATTATGGCGAACTAGTTGATAAGAATCAGCTGCAATTAAATGATTCATTACACTCTAGTTTGCACTAGAACTCAAAAACTGAAGACGCAAGACACATGGAGACTTCTTTGCGCAATCTTTTCTTTCAGAAAGCGTATCTTTGTGGCCGCAGAAACCTAATAACCGCAAAAAAAGCTAAGCGCGTCGTCTGATCTGAACGAAGAGCGTTTTCAACAAACAAACAATCGCGGAGAGAGTTTACACGAGCGGAAAGAACTACAAGAAACTGCCCGAATGTATGTTTTCTCAAGCTCGTATTTATTTTTAAATTAGCTTTTATTTACGCTTAGGATCTACGTAAAACGTTCAATTTCCCGCCATTCATTCACTCTCGACTCACCCGCATTGGACTAATCGTCACCGAAACTGGTATTCTCGTAGTTATTGGGGCTGAAGATGTCTCCTCTTCTGTTCTCGTCGCTTTGGTTGAAAGATTTAGCGACATTCTAATTTATGATTATTACTATCAACATTTGGGACCACAATTCCTTCTGATTCGAGTTTAATTGGAGCTAAATTGACCGCTATTATAACCATTGGCTGTTTATTATATTTAATGAATGGGATTTGGGTTATTTGATGGGAACCCAACGTTGGAGCTTTCTTCAACACAATTTGCAATAATCATCCCCACGTTGACTCGGAATTTCACTATGAACCCCTCCACGATCCCAGAGCACTTTCACACAATTCGAATAACGCAACCAAACTGATCGCTGAGTTTAGTAAAGTTCTAAAGCGGTAGACATGTGGGAAAATAAAGGCGAGAACTTGGGCCCGATCGAGGCTGAGGTGCAAGATATAAACAAGTGCCGGAAGACTATGTACGCTGCATTTCTATTTTATGATCCAACCTAATCTAAATTGGGCCTGGTGTTATCAAGATCGGGAATTGGTATCTTCTAGAAAGCATGAAATTATTATTTGTTTTGATTGGGGGGTGGGTGGCTGATCAGATCGTCAGCAAGTTCTATGACTTGGTTTAAACGCATCGAGCGCCCCATAAAAGCGAGGACCAGTTTCGACAAAAATGGGTCGCTTTTTCTATATTGTAGCATTTGATTTTAATAGCCATAATACCATTGAGTTTGATATTGCGGAAGCTTTGAATGTTGCCATTTTTTAAGGCGACGGAGTGGGAGGGAGCAAAATTTGTACAGCCAATGATAATTCGGACAAATGGCGTAAGTCAAAGAGGGTCATGTACTCAAAGATATTTCTGGTTAGTTGGTAGAGAGCTTGTTAACGCAACGACAGGCAATATTTCATATTGTTTGCCTACAGAGTAATATCTTCGATCCATCTTAGTGAGTATATCCATTGAATGATATTGTTGTGTAACTGACGAATAATTAGGACAGCACTTTGTTGTTACGAATTAAATTGTTTTTTATTTGTTTTATTTACATTGCTAAAGCAACTTCTAAACTGAATAACATCTTGATTTTTGGGATTAGTGTGATTTTTCTTCAGATTTTTCAATCCAGTACAGATATTTCTTCTCGTTAGGAGATCGTTCAGTCTACGACTCTAAGGTTACTGGCTATTTTCCAACTTTGACTTCGGCTTGTTGATCCTTTCGGGAAGTCATGACAAAAAGTGCTACCACCAAGATTGACCGACGTTCTTGGAGGTATTGAGGTTTTGAAATGGTGACTGTAATTGTAAGGCTATCAATATAACCAGCTAGTATTTACTCGAGCTCATCATGCTAAGTAAAATTCGGCAATTACTCAAAAGCGATATGAAAATCGACGTCTTTTTTGGACAACTCAATTCAGTGAATTTTATAGTCCAGATAACCGAATTTGCGTTTTATTTTTAGGCGAATAATCTAAAATCAACAACAATCTCAAATGAGAGCAATACTGGAAAAGTCTATTGGAATCAACATAGAAGTAGGAATTTTGATAGAAGACATCATTTACTCAATGCAAAAGATACATTGCAGCTTATATTCCTGCCTTTTTTTAACAAAGCCGATGAAACTTAAACAGAATTTCTGTCAAAAGATAGATGAGATCATTTGCTTTCTTGGGAGGAAAACACTTTATGGATATTCACATTACGGGGAGTGATTACCCCCGAAGCCGGAGCTTTCGTGAGGGCCGGTAATAGAAACTTCAACAAAACTAGATACATATTTCACCCTGAGTCCTGATTTTCCTTCTACTGTCCGGGATTATTCCCTCAGCGACCAGGTTTCGTTTTAACTTGGGAGAGAACCTGTAGGAAACCTGCGGGGCCAAAAGTAGGACTGCCAAGTCGAGCTGCGAAAGCGATGGCCGAGTAAATTTTTGGACAGTTGTGGTTACATTAGGTATCCGCACAAAGAGAGCTTTTCGTCCGTGAGGAGTGGAAAGATTTCCCATCGACCCCGGTTGGTGAATTGGGGCATACCTATTGATGTGTAAATATCTGTTCATGAATTTTTCCTTTCTGATTGCGCATGGGCTAGTGTTTGCTCATTTCTGGTGCGTGAACCAAAATGGCTATGGGAAGGATACCCAGAAAATAGAACCAATATGGGCGAAAACTTAAGGTGGAGGGGATCAGAACCCCAGTAGGGGCGGCTTTTGAGAGTGAACAAGCGGGCGCTCGGTCGTCGATTTTCGTCGACTGCAGTGCCTCGATGGTGAACAACTAGACCAAAGTGAAATCTGATTGCTACAAGTAATTTAGAGTTGGAGAAGGAAATGTTCAAGCGAAGCAGAACCTTCCCTAGGACACCAATAAAGATGGCCAAAAATGATGAGCTGAAAGAAGATCGCTGCCTGACTAAGGCGATTTCGACACTCACCGCACTTGTCCAAGAAGGACGACCACAGAAGGTACTCAGCGACCAGGAAATTGACCCATTTGGGAGAAGCTCCTCAATTCTTCGTTCCCCACCAATGCCAAAGATGGCAAAATATAAAAAGCAGGAAGGCACGTTAGATGCTACGGGTGAAAGTGTCTTAAGAAGGAGTAATCCGGCTAAGACTTATAGAGAACAAAGCCTTGACCCGAAGGAACTACCTTTCAAACAGCTTGGAGCAAAAATAATTGAGCTGTCCGAGTTCTTCAAGGAGAAGCACAACGTGCATCGAGCTATTTAAACATGGTGAGAGCCATTAGGGTCCTCTATAATAGATCGCAAGAGGAGTAAAGAAGTTACAAAGAAAAGGCGAAAACTACCATTCCAACCCTGCCACACAAGTGACACCGAACCGTAGTGTTAGCGATCTACAAAGAAAAAAGTCCGGGAGAAAGACGGTGATCTTCTAGAGAATCAGCAGGCGCCTAAAAGGAAAATAGTACACTAGCAGTTCCGAAGAACGGAACTAAAACGGATCACAGACGCATTGATTTCGTTATGGGCATGGATCCAACTCCATCGACTCCATTTCGAAATCCACGGAGGACAGATTGAGTGAATTGAGCGCCCGAGTCACGATCCTTGGGAAGCGCATCAAGTCCCCTGCTGGAAATGAGAAGACAAACCAGATGATCACAACTAGCATGAGAGAAGCTTTCGAAGAAAACTGTCCACTCCATCTAGAAGGGTAAAACACCATGTTGGAACTCGGATTTAGCAAAACAGAGGAGAGCGCCAAGGATGCTACTCAATCGTGCTCTGTAAGTGTAATTCAGATGCAGGCTGGAAGCATAAGATTGGCTAAACGATCATCATGGAGACGCTTTTGCGAAGAGACTAACTCCCTTGAGGCAACCTCAAAGCTGAAGCGGATTCCGGTTAAAGAACGTAGCCAGAAACTAGGTTACTTACGTTTATAGAACGGGAGGTACACAGCGATGAAAAAACGGAAAACCATTTGCTTGAAGTCCACTTCCCAGGCAGCATCCAAAATCTAATCTCGGGGCCAACAGGTGCATACAGCCCTTAACCGAGAGACTGGATACAAAGTAGTATCACTGGAGCAAGTAAAATGGGCATTCAACTCGTTCTATAGATACAAGTCTGCAGGTCCGGATGGCATCATTCCTGCGCTAGTACATAATAGAGGGAATGGATGCCTTGGGTCTACATATTCGGAATATATATCGGACATGCCTAGCACATGCTTATATTCTAATTAACTGGCGTGATGTGAAGGTGTTATTCATTCCCAAACTAGGAAAACCCACCTACACAGACAAAAAGCTTCCCACCGATCAGTCTAACTTCTTTTCTACTAAAAGGACTAGAAAGACTAATAGATCGATTCATAATGGATACACACATTCCTAAATGGCCGCTTCACCGTAGGCAACACGCCTACCAGAAAGGCAAATCCACGGAAACAGCACTCCATGAACTTACGGCAAAAATTCAAAAGGCAATGTTCGAAAAAGAATAGCCTCAGGCACATTCATGGACATCGAAGGTGCCTTCAATTATGCCTCATTCGCGGCAATTTGTGATGTGACAGGGGCGGAAATCCAGCTGGCACAAACAGTTAAGTATTTAGGAGTACATTTCGACTCCAAGTTAACGTGGAAGCACCATATCCAGGAATAATACCAGAAATCCTGCAGATTGCTCTGGTGCTGTAGAAATGCGATAGGTAAGACCTGGGGACTTTCACCAAAACGGATATACTGGATGTATAAATAATAATAAAACCCATTTTGATGTATGCATGCATCGCCTGGTGGCCGAGACTGAACCTTGCTAACAGCAGGAAACTGCTAACGCAGATTCAGAGGCTTGGTTGTCTAAGTATTACTAAAGCAATGAGTACTACGCCGACTGCGGCATTTGAAGCTATCCTAAATCTACCCCCCATTCACTTGGAGGTGAAACGGAAAGCAATCAATGAAGCGACTGGATACCATTGGGGCGTGGAAAGGCGTCATGCGTCATCGTGGAAATTCCTTGAAAAACATCCGGTAGCCCTAATGCGGACCGATCATATGGTTTCCAGATTCGTCTTTGAAAAACATAATCACCGAAAGAGAAGAATGATTGACAAATAGTCATGAATCTTTTCAGATTACAGACTTAATAATCTTCACCGATGGGTCAGTCATGGAGGGCGGATCGGCCGCGGGAGTGTTCTCGGGGAATCCGATTATAGAACTGGCCCGCCCCCTCGGAGAAATGACCATATTCCAGGCGGAAATATATGCCATTTCATTGGCAGCAGAAAAATATCTGCGAGAAAAATGGAGGGATCACACTATTCGAATCTGTTCCGACAGTCGGGTGGCATTCTCAGCACTAAACAGCAACGACATATCAGCCAGTTGGTGTGGAATTGTCATCAGATGCTGCTGAAACTTGGCCGACTGAACGAAACATTTCTGATGTGGGTGCCGCGGCACTTTAATATCGCTGGTAATGAGGAGGCTGACAGACTGGCTCGCCGAGAGTCTGTATCCACAATGGTGGGGCCAGAACCAGCTCTTGGAATCCGACCATCTACTGTCAAGTCTACTCTGAAGGGTGAAATTGCAAGGATTCACGCAGCCGAGTGGATAAATTTGAACTCTTGTCGGCAGGCGAAAATCCTTGTGAGAGAGCCTAGGATCACTAGAACGGCTTTTTTGTTAGAAGCGGGTTATGAAAACCCTAGTAGGGCTTTTAACGGGACACTGTTCCTTAAACTACCATATGGAAAAAAATGAGGTGGCGATTTCGACTATGTGCAGCCAATGTGAGGAGGAGGAAGAGACGGCCCTGTACTTTTTATGCAACTCCCCGGCATCCGCAGATCTCAGACGAAGACATCTTGGCAAGGTTTTCTTCAATGAAGAATCTGCGCACACTCTGCCTCTGGAGAATGTTCTCAGATTCACTAAAGCCTGCGAACGCCGTAGGCGGAAAGCCATTGAATAGACGATTTACGGGGATAATACAATGGGCCTAACCATTGGCTTCAGTGCTCGGAGCTGCGACTCCCCCCAGCAAACTAAACTAAACTAAAAGGGGTATCAAGGGGAAAACGACAAGGGAACACTTCAGTGAAAAACTTGGAAACACGGAAACACTTTTAGATGAGGAAGGTATAGTTTCATTTGACATTAAAGCCCCTTTCCCTAGTATACCAGTAAAGGAAGCACTGGCATACTTAGAGGAAAAACTAATTAATATCGACGAATCATCGTGGGAATGGAGAAGGAAAGTACGACAACATATGAAGTTAACTAGCTGAATGAGTGAAAGCTACTTCATGTTCAGGAATCGATACTTCAAAACCATAGGGGCATCAACATAGATAATCCGCTGTCAACATTTATTAGAGGCATCTTTATGGAGTGAATAGAGGAATGTATAAAACAACTTGGTATTTTACCAAGATTCTAGGCCAGATATGTTGACGACATTTTTGCAATTGACAAACGAAGCCAACTTGAAACCATACTCAACAAATTGAATACGGTCCACAAGAGTATTACATTCTCCATGGAAGTCGAATACAACCACCAACTAACCTTCTTGGACTTACTCATCATCAACGACAGAGGAAAAATCGATTTCGACATTTACCGAAAATCAACATCCACGCATCCGCGATGCTGAGGTAAATGCGAGGGATAGGATCTATAAGGGCAATATCTATGGCGTAGGCCAGGACGCCAGGCAGCTTTTAGGGATATTGAATTGGTGGACCTCGGCGCAAAACCGGGATGGAGTTACTTATTGAGGCAGGCCTAGACCGGATACCGGTTGTAGCGCCGTTGATGATGATGAACATCTACGCAGCGATCCATCCCAGCAACATCACAACAATCCTTCTCACAAAAAATGACACCGTACAAAATGCTCCATCGCATGCTAACCACGCCTATATCAGAGGAACTTTTAAACAATGAGAAACGCCACATAATTGAAACTGTGGAAAAGAACGGGTTCAACAGGAAACCATAGAAGCAATAATCAGGAAAAAAATTACGAAAATGGAAAGGAATAACCTGATGAGGGTCAACGAACATATAAGGGAAGCAAATCTAGCGAAAGCAAAGTGCAGACCAGTACATGCCCTTAAATCATTGGTAGCCAGACACATCATCGAGGAGAAACATAAAATAATGGAGGATAACCTAAGGGTAATTAAGGAGGTTAATGACTTCCGCATATTGGACGCATTAGAGTTTCATTATCCACAAGATAAGGGAGGAAAAAAGAATTAACAGTTATTTAGGAAACGTCGACAGTTGGCTTTTTGGATTAATTAGGTAATAAAATTAACTAGCAATTAAGGTCTGGATTTAGGTATTTAAGGACAACCTGGACCATAAGCAGTTCAGACAAAAACTCACTGAAGAAGAGGACAACTGATCCTCGAAATACCGGTATATGAGGAATAAACAATCTCACTGTTAGGCATTAATAATAATAATTGTTGGCGCAACAATCCATATGGGATCAAGGCCTTGAAGTGTGTTAGAGCACTTCATTCAAGACCGTAACGGTACACTAGGAGGCAATGTGGTCAGCATTGCGCTGTTAGGCATTAAAAAATAAAATTCGTCTCTTTTTGTTTTTTCATTGCTTTCTTCTATTCGCTAGTGTTATTTGTTGGTCTTGCAAATACCGATATTTCGGGAACCAGCTGTTTCCTTCATCTGTCCTAACAAGTCTACTTGTTAGAAGAAAGCCAGTTTTAATTATTTCAAATAATTTAATCGTTAGAAATACCGCGTAATAATCCCGACTTAAGTCCGAAATGCGAAAACGTCTGGAAGGTGATGAATAGGGAAGTGGCTGAATATATCATCACAACGAAAGCACAACTTTTGGACAAAGTCATTCAATTATAGAAACATCATCCACAAATGGAGACAATAAAATTAAATTATAACAGTAAAAGGCGGCTCAATCAAATTTTGAAAATTTATATAAGTCTATTATAATTAGTTTTCTTGACACTGCAAATCAATATTTTTCAAAGGAATGGATTAGATTCTTCAAATGCGATTAAGTTTTCGGAAAGTAAATTTTGGTAACATCGAATTGGTAATTTGCATAAAATTCATTGTGTCTAATAATTTGGCCAAAGACTGAACATCCCTTCTTTCCATAATTCGTATTTCCATTGTTTTCCATCGTTATATATTAAGTGCCAATTGTAAATCGAGCTAAATTCAAGGAATTAACATACATTAAAGAAGGAAACAAATGGTTCACGAAATACCATATATGGGATAATGGGATATTCTTAAGTCAAAAAAGGAATCTTTTTCGCTTGATTTATAATTGTTTCATTTTAATAATTTTCTACCTTGAAAGCAGACAACTCCATGAAATACAGGTCATTGCTATTAATGTTTTTCAATGGTTCGATAAATCGCACCACCTCTCTAGAGTTGCACAAACCAGACCACCATTTAAAAATTCCACCATGGCAGCATCATTCACAGATTCTGCATGTTTGCTAATTTTGAAAATAACCTTCAAATGTACCAATTTTCAAGAAAACACTCGACTTGAGTCCGGAAGCTTCTCACGAACTGTTTCCATTTTGGGCAATTTGCCAATTTGTTTTTGGAGAGCCGGAAAGTGTACGTGATTGTTCGATAGTAAATTGACCCTCGCACTTTCGAAAGAAAACTTCAATATTTCCATGATCAATATAACTTTATCCATAACGATTGGATTAAATTTAAGATTTTATTAAACAACAGCTGGGCATCTCGATAAAAATTGTAAGTCTGGAAAGAGAATCTTCCAAATAGTTGAAAGTTTGTTTATGAATTTTCCTCTTGTTTAAGTTCAGACGGCCATAAACAAAAATCGAAAGAAACATCAGGGAGAGCTGAAAAACAACAAACTGTGGCCGAAACATGTGTTTGGGGAGAAATGTTGGTGGCTCCTTTGATTATATCTTGCACACGAAACACAAATGATTAAATGGATTTTGTTAGGAAATAGTGCACGAAACGAAAGCTACACAAGATTTCAAAGATAACAATAAACAAGTTGCACAAACATGGGACTGGTGAAAGCAACACGTGGTTTTCTTGTTGTTTACAAAATTGGAAAATAGTATGGGATGTTTGGGAAAAAAAGCGCATTGCACATAGTGTGCACCTCCTTTGGAATTGTTCTACAGATTCTACGCAAGCAGGATTAAGCAATACCGATATAAAGTGGTTTTGGGCATCTTTGTTTATAGTCTCAGCTTGTATGTGTAATGGGTAATGTAAAAATTTAAGAAAGAAGATCCATGCGGGCCGAACATGGTGAACCTGAAAACGATAATAACAGAAACGACGAGGAAGGCACACCCCCTTGGGGATTGTGACATGGGCGTTGCTGCACTACCAGGTGTGATAATATCCAGAGAAATCGAACGCGATTCTTTGGTCACCGGCAAGACACGCAAAAAGCGTAAGACCAATACATCTGTGGTGAACATCGTTTTGAACTGCTCCCCACTTAGCCCTTCTACGGTTTTCGCAGGGGATAGGATCAATGGTTGAAAGATGGAGTATAGCGGGGGCTTTGGTTGAGAAAGACCGTCTAGTGTCATTTGATATCAAAACCCTATTTCCCAGCACGCCTATAAAGGAGGCAATACTGAAATTTTAAGAGTGGCTACTACGGTTTGAGTCGACATCAGAATGGAGGAGAAAGGCAAAGCAATGCTTCCGTCTGCATGAACGAAAATTATTTCACATTCAGAGGAAAATATTTCAACCTCAGGTGTAGCAATGAGCAACCCTCTCTCCCTACTCCTAAGTGAAATCTTTATGGCATCGCTGGAGGAGAGAATGGAGCAGGATGGATCACTGCCAAATATATGGTTGAGGTACGGAAATGACATTTTGGCAGTGATTCTAGAAGCTAGTATCAACAATATATTGAATAACATCAACAAACTACACCCAAAAATAACCTTCACCCATATGATTGAAGTTAATAACCAATTGCGTGTCTTAGATATATTAATCAAACGGCACAACGGACAGCTTTTCTTTTCAATTTACAAGAAACCGACCAGCACTCAGCAAACAACCCCTGTCACTTCGTTCCATAGTTACCAATATAAAATGGCAGCCTATGGCCTTCTGAGAATCCGACTAACAGAAGAAGACTTAGAGATCGAAAAACAATATATTACGAACACTGCAACTAAGAACGGGTAAAATAGCACCAACATAGATACGATGATCTGGAGACACACACGAAGGATAGAACGTAGTAGGCTCCTTACACTGTACAGCCAACAACCGACTTTTACCACAAAAAAGATCAAGCGTCACCTTTTCAAATCTATCTAGGCATATACAACGCACATTGGAAAAGTTCGACATACAACTAGTAGGATCGTATCTAACAGCTAAAATGTCAGCTTGCTAGAGAAAGTGACCGAAAACAGCAAATGAGATGAGCAATATTTATAAAATCCTGAGCAAGCAATCCGAACGTGTATATCGGACAAACGAAAAGGCTGGTAACCACTTCACACACGCATTTAGGGAGCATATGATGCTGATTTGGCATTCAAAAGGAAGCCTGGGAGAACCGACAGGTCTGTAAACTCAAAATGTAAAGGGAGCAACCGCACCAGGTACCAAAGTTTTTGTTTAGGATCTGCGGGATCCTAAGTCCCCATCCACTTGATGGTGGACCGGACTAAATGAGGAGCAAATTACTCCCTCGTTTTTTAGTCCATGGATCCCTAGTATTGGAGCGTAGCACCCCAAGCATTAAGAATTGAAAAAATCAAAAATTTGACTGACGGTTTCGTCCAGGGCAGAGGCAACTCATCAGACGCTGCCTCACCTCTGCCCTGGGAGCAGCGTGACCGAAAGTGCCAACAGGTGGAAAGACGCTCCCTTTTATCATCGCAAAAACACGACAAGGTTGCGAGTTATATTGGACTTAAAACACCAGTCGTTGTAGTTTAAGCTAGACTAAAGCTAGGTTGTTGTTTAGGATCTGCGGGATCCTAAGTCCCCATCCACTTGATGGTGGACGCAGGGCAGAGGTGAGGCAGCGTCTGATGAGTTGCCTCTGCCCTGGACGAAACCGTCAGTCAAATTTCTGATTTTTTCAATACTAAAGTTTTACCAACAAGTCGGCAGGGTGCAGCCTTATACACCTCGATGCTCATCCTGCCGAGACAAAGAGGAAAAAATTAATTTCCGACAGAATGGGGCATATTGGAGCGATGGGGTAAGTATTTTGATGAACGGCTCAACAACCAAAATATCGGCGAGTTGGAGGTCCCGCCAACTAAAGACCACGGGCAAATGCTGCCACCACGCAGCATGGAAGAAACAGTCCGTGCAATTCATCGGCTTAAAAACCATAAGTCGCCAGGAGCTGATGGAATTACACCCGAATTTGTTAAACATGAAGGCGACCAACTATACCAAGTAGCTCATCAACTGGTGCTCAAGGTGTGGGAATCAATGCCTGGCGAATGGCAACAAGGCATTCTCTGTCCCATACATAAAGAGGAAGATATCACGCAGTGCAGCAATTTTAGAGGTATCACGCTGCTGAGTACCATCTATAAGATATTCTCCTCTATCTTGCTAGGTCGGATGGCCCCATACGCCCAAAACGTCATGGGGCAGGGATATCGGATTAGTGGACCTCGGCGTAAAACCGGGTGCTGTATTTACACATACAACTTGAAAATTTTGCTAGAAAAAGAACAAATTTATTTACTAATTGCGCTTGCAAGTAGAGCGCGAGAAGGCTTATTTGCTTACTTATTCTTTATTCTAATCTATTGATACTTAAACCTAATATTGACAATAGTGCTTCCATATTTTTGCGCTATACCCCTACCAGGCAGGAGTATTGAAGAGTGAGAGAATGGCGGACTTCAGCTTGGTGTGGTCCACAGGGTTGAGTTACCCTCCAGATATAGTTGCCTCATAAGTGGATTGGGATGATTCTCCATTCTCTTTCTATCAGATTCACAGCTCGCCGATACACTTTGACGTTGCGACCGAACTTCTTGGTTTCCCAATTGTACGACAAGCTGGCACCAACCCCACTGTTCATGCTTTCTCGAAAAGCGTGCCCAAGCTAGAAAGGAGAAAGACGGGCCTGAAGTTTTGTGGTTTGTGAGGACCGCCTTTTTTCTTGATGGTCACTATCTTCGCTACTTTTCAAGTACTAGGAAAATAACCATTGTTAATGCAGTCAGATTTTTGACAGCTATATTTGAAGTGTCAGATGACATAGGCCCAGTCGCTTTTTTCCTAACAAGGTTTTTAGTGATGGCTGCGAGTTGTTCTAAATTCAAGAAGATTTTTGGGTCCATTGGTTTGCAAGATGGATTGGAGGTGGAAAAGGAAATCAATTTAGTTGATTGCTCATGAAGAAAGTCTCTGATTGTCGAATTTACAATCGAAGTGACAGCCGGGTTGTTTCTAGGTGGAGGTGAGTTCAACTGGGTGAGGAATGACCCCGCAACTACTTCTAGCGTCGTTGCAGATGCTATCATTGCTCTTGGTGGCAAGGAAGTATCTAGCTCTATTTCTGCCTGTCAAACTATTTATGTGTCCAAACATATTTGATCCGGGCTTCACATCTGTTGGCATGCAAGTGAGGTCTGTAGACATCAGGAAATAGTCAAGTACGAGTCGGCTTTTAGGACTTGTAGGTGTGTCGGGTTCTGACTAACAGGGCGGTACCGCACTTAGTAATTTAGTATTGTTCCGGATAATATTATATCCGGTAAAATTTACATTGTGCCTGCCTTTTAATCGTGTCTCTGAAACACAGTATAAATCCGCTTTCAGAAAGGCTACCAACTATTGTGCGTTCGCACGTTGGGCGTGTGACACAAAGAACGCGGAGCTAAATGTGGTAATATTTAACTCCATAAATGCATGATGAGTTGAATAGCAGCGAATTGTCCTTGTCCGTTGGTTTTTGAAGTCCAACTTGTTGCCTTGCGGGGCTCGTAGCGTTGCAGTTCTAGGAAGAGCATTCCTAGCTGCTTTGGCGTAAGATACGCCTGGTTGAGCCATGCTTTGTAACATCTGCGTTACCGCCTGCTTGGCTCGCATTGCATCGGCAGTCTTTTTTGCTCTGCCAGCTTGTTTTCTGGGAAACATGTCCTTGTACGCCGGGCATCCGGGGTAATTGGCGGTATGTCAAGTTTGGCCGTAATTCCAGCAGTGCGGCGACTCTGCCGTGGGTTTTGGGCATTCCCCACGTACAGAGGATATGTCCGAAGTTTTGGCAGTTGTCGCACTGAATTCCTGAATTGGCTTGATTTGCTCAATCGAAATCTTTTGGTGGAGTATATATTTCACCTTGATTACTTTACTGAGCTCTTCAGAGGGTTCGAAGGCAGCCATAAATTGCCACGATTGCGACTTTAACGGGAGTGTTATTAAGGCAGGCCTAAACCGGATACCGATTTTTGCGTCGCTAATGATGAGGATCATAGTTTCACGAAGTCAGCTTGGTTATATCTAGCTCTCGCCAAATTAGAAATACAAAAAATGAAGGCAGGTATCCTGCATTTATTCCCAAGAAATTTCATGACTATTAAACACGTCTCAGATGTACAGTATATGATCATTTCTATTTTTCATTGGGAAATGAGATAAATCAGTCAATTTCCGAAATGATAGAGGACGAGTTACCACCAAACTTTTGTCATGTAGGGGACCAAAAATTCTTCAGAGGGTTCTTCTCTTGAACGCGGACAAAAGTTCGCAATTTTTCTTACTAAGAACCCAAGACTCCGAGAAATACATGAGGACTGCCAAGATCATTGTCTTGTACAGTAAGAGCTTTGACCCTACGGTGAGACGTTTCGAGCGGAACAGTTTTTGTAAGCTGAAATAGGCTCTGTTGGGTGACAACAACCGTGCGCGGATTTCATCGTCGTAGCTGTTATCGGTTGTGATTTTTGATCCTAGATAGGAGAAATTATCTACGGTCTCAAAGTTGTAGTCTCCTATCTTTGTCCTTCCCGTTTGACCAGTGCGCTTTGATGTTTTGGTTGGTTGGTTTTCGGTGCTGACGTTGCCACCATATATTTTGTCTTGCCTTCATTGATGTGCAGCCCTAAATCTCGCGCCGATTATCGCCTGCTCGATCTGGATGAAGGTAGTTTGTACGTCTCGGGTAGTTTTTCCCATGATGTCGATATCGTCAGCATAGGCCAGTAGTTGGGTGGACTTAAAGAGGATCGTACCCCTTGCTTTTATCTCAGCATCACGGATCACTTTTTCCAAAGCCAGATTAAAGAGGACGCATGATAGGGCATCCCCTTGTCGTAGACCGTTGTTGATGTCGAATGGTCTTGAGAGTGATTCTGCTGCTTTTATATGGCCTCGCACATTAGTCAAGGTCAGCCTAGTCAGTCTTATCAATTTCGTTAGGATACCGATTTCTCCCGCCAGATAGCTTATCTGGCATCCTGGCCTACGCCGTCGCTCTAACTGAGGCAGCGTCTGCCACACCTTCTTTATCTGCCATATATATTGTTTTTATAGACTTTCTGGGTTGAGTCATTCTCACCCATACAAATTAAGTGACCCGCCCACCGCAACCTATTGAGCTGGATTTTATCCACAATTGTCATTATATAGGTTACGGAATCATTCATCCTCATGTAATGCCATTTTTCTTGCTAAGAACCCAAAATCACTGGCTTGTACAATAAGAGCTTTGACATTACGATGAGGCGTTTCGGGCGATACAGTTTCTGTAAATTGAAATGGGCTCTGTTAGTAGCCAACAACTGCGCGGATTTCATCGTCGTAGCTAATATCAATTGTGATTTTCGAGAAATTATTAACGGCATCAAAGTTGTAGTCTCCTATTATTATTATTATTATTTGACCAGTGTCATTTAATATTGTTGCTTCGTTGATTTTTGGTGCGTCCGTCGCCAAAGATTTTGTCTTGTCTTCATTAATGTTGGTTGTTCTTCCCATGATATCAATATCGTCAGCATAGGCCTTAAAGAGGTTGATGTCCCTCTTATACACCTCAGCACCACGGATCACTTTTTCCAGGATCACGCTGAAAAGAATGTATGATAGGCCATCTCGTTGTCTTAGGCCGTTGTTGATGTCGAATGGTCTTGAGAGTGATCCTGCCACTTTTATCTGGCCTCGCACGTTGGTCAGTGTCAGCCTAGTCAGTCTTATTAATTTCGTCGGGATACCCAACACCGTGTACAGTTTTACCCTAGCAGGCAGCTTTAAAGTCAATGAAAAGATGATGCAACTGGTATCCATATTCCAGTAGTTTTTCCATTGCTTGCCGCAGAGAGCAAATCTGATCTGTTGCTGATTTGCCTGGAGTGAAGCCTCTTTGGTATGGGCCAATGATATTCTGGGCGTATGGGGCTATTCGGCCTAGCAAGATAGAGGAGAATATCTTATAGATGGTACTCAATAACGTGATACCTCTATAATTGCTGCACTGTGTGACATCTCGCTTTTTATGTATGAAACAGATAATGCCTCGTTGCCAGTCGTCAGGCATTGATTCGCTGTTTCACACCTTGATCACAAGTTGATGAACCACTTCGTGTAGTTAATCGCCTCCATATTTAACCAATTCGGTTATAATTCCATCGGCGACTTGCTTGCTGCACTTGAGCCGCCCGGACACCTTTGTGCTGCTATAATTATGTTAATAATGGTAGGATTTGTACCAATTTTCCCAATTTTGTGACACATATTACTACAAAATTTCGTACCTCCAGAAAGAACTTAAAATAAGATTTATGTTAAATTTTCAAAGTATAATATTGGGTAATTCAATCAAGTAAACATTGAAATGAGTGCAATTCAAGGCCTACATATCATATACATATTCATTCTTTTCTTTTCCAGATTTTTCAGTTAGACAATTTGATACCTCACGCAACAATAAAACAAGTCGAAAAGCTGGACGCTTCAGGTACGAAAGGTTTTGTGTATTTCTTAGTACGTACCACGTAATATATCCATATATTAAGTGAGAGTATCCACTTTCGGGTGATATTGACATTCATAGTCTTCAATTTTCAAAGAAGCAACAAATTTGAGGTATTATAACTTTGTTAGTAATAGTGCGATTTCTACCAAACTTGGTAAGATCATGCTCTATATTATAGCCTATATCACTGCAAAATTTCATGGTACTAGGATGAACTTAAGGGGGGTTTCTAACCAATTACAAAAAATTGTAGTAATATACTATTATTAACTTTATTTAAACAGATATCGGCATGGAAGGTATTTCGGAGCCCAGACGCCATATAGTGGCAGCATCCTGATTTTTTTCAGATTTTTGGGTTGGGTAGTTTCTGAGAATGGCCCCCTTAAAGAAGTGATCACTTTCAACCCCCCGCGCTCCCCATCCTTCCAACGAATGTTAAAACTAAGATCGGCTTTGAAAAGTACTAATCGGGACCTTTAATTTGATACCCCACATGACTAAATTTGATGAAAAAAATTTTACACCCCCCTTTTGCATGTATGGGGACCCCCCCTTAAATTCAACGTAAAAGGATGTAATTCACTGTATGCATGAGCGTTCACAGTTCCCATCTTTCTACCAAATGTGGTGTCAATCGCTATAACCGTCTCCGAGAAAAATGCGTGTGACGGACAGACAGACAGACAGACAGACAGACAGACAGACAGACAGACAGACAGACAGACAGACCTGTGCGGAGTTGCCAAATCTCCCATCAGGCGCGTCCCTTCGTGCGGATAAGGGAATGCTCGGCGGATGCGTAGGAATATGCACATATACGCATTTGCAGGTGTGCGTGTATGGGCATGCTTATGCGCAGGCCGGGTAGGTGGGAAGTAAACGCCCGCCCGTGGATAAAAATTGGCTATGGGAAGGATACCCAGAAATAAAACCAAACATGGAGGAACAGAAGGAGAATAAAGTTACGGTGCAGGGCTTCGGAAATCCAGTACCGGCGGCTTTTGGGAGTGGGCAAGCAGGCTCCCGGCCGTCGATATCCCTCGACTGCAGTGCCTCGGTGGTGGATTACTTGGCCACCGTTGCATCAAATACTACAAGTAGCCTGGAGAAAGAGGCATTTAAAAGGAGTACATCACTCCCGAGAACGCCTGTTCAAAACCCAAGAAAAGATGGGGCACAAACTGGTCAGGTATTAGCCCATAGCGGGGTAACTACACCTGGTCGAAATATGTCGCAGGACTTAGTGGTTGATCCATTTAAGAGAAGCTCGACGATAGCGCGATCTCCTCCGAAATCAACCTTGATGAAGGAAGGAAATCTGGGAAGCATTCGGAAGGCTAATAAGTACGTAAGCGCCCAACGTGAAAACCAAGCGGAGGAGCTATGTCAGAGTCCGGACGAATCATCGTTTGCCCTACTCGGAGGCAAAATAGTAGAGTTGTCTGAATTTATTAAGGACAAACACAACGTGCACCAGGCCATCAAAAACATGGTCCGTACCATTCGGGTATTATACAATGGTGCCAAGGAAGAAAAAAACGCCTCGAAGAAATCAAGCGTCACCCAGGCAACACAAGTGACACCCCCTCAACATCCAAAGGGCGGTAAACTTGAAAAAAGGAGTAGAGAGTGCGCGAACGATTCTTTCGGATGCTCACAGGACGCGAAAAGGCAAAAAGGCCTCTCACCGGCAAAAGGCAAGGGAAACAAAGTTACCAACATCGTGGAAACTGCGGCGCCGGCTCCAATTGACCCAAGGGAGGCAAAGCCTCAAAAAGGGACCAAGGAAGCATGGACCAAGGTTGGTGGAAGGAAAAACACGACGCAGAAAAGAAGATTACGGCCCGAATTAATCATCATCTCCAAAAAAGGGGATATGACTTACGCCGATATCCTTAGGAAGGTCAAATCCGATCCTGAGCTGATGGACCTTGGAGAAAACGTCAGCCGAATCAGACGCTCCCAGAAAGGAGACTTGATGCTGGAGCTGAAGAAGTCTCCGGGCAAAACGGTAGAAAATTTCCTCGGCAAGGTGGAGAAGTCCTTAGGAGAAGAAGCTCAAGTACGGGCCAGAAAGCAGGAGCTTGTCATCGAATGCAAGGACATTGACGAAATCACGACCAAGGAGGATATCCGTGACGCCCTAGAAAAGCAGTTCGGACCACTTGGCTTGCAAGATTCCGCAATCAGGGGACTGAGGAAGGCATACGGAGGCACGCAAACGGCAACTATAAGCTTACCAACTGAAGCAGCGTTCAAACTGCTGGCGGCTGGGAAAGTAAAAATAGGTTGGGTCGTTTGCCGACTCAGGGAGCAGGTATCCCTTAAGCGCTGCTTTAGATGCCTGGAATTCGGCCACATAGCGGCGAAATGCACCGGTGACTGTGACAGGTCAAAATGTTGCAGAAAATGTGGGGGAGAAGGCCATATGTTCAGGGATTGCAAGGCTGAGCCTGAATGCATGCTCTGCAAGGAAAAAAAGGGCGTCGACTGTCGGCACGTTGCAGGCAGCAGCAGATGCCCAGTGTTTAGGCGAGCCTTGAATGCAGTAAAAAAATGAGGTTGATACAAATCAACCTCAACCACTGCGAGGCAGCGCAAGACCTTCTCTCGCAGACCATCTATGAGAAGGGAATCGAAGCTGCCATAATCAGCGAGCCCTATCGCAACAATAAGAGCGGTGCCTGGACTGCAGATGAAACTGGTAAGGCGGCAATATGGGCGTGTGGAAATCAGGCCATTCAAGAAGTGATGGAGTTTCCAGAAGTTGGATTCGTCAGGGCAAAAATAGCTGGTATCTATATTTATAGTTGCTATGCTCCACCAAGCGCGACGATAACAGAATTTGAAGGAATGCTAGGTATGCTAGTCTCGGATGCAAGAAGTCGAAACCCCAAGATCATAGCTGGTGATTTCAACGCGTGGGCCGTGGATTGGGGCAGTCGCACTACGAACACCAGGGGCCGTATCCTGCTCGAGGCTTTCGCGGAGCTAGATTTGGTGCTTGCCAACACGGGAAACGTTTCCACTTTTCGTGGGACAGGGTCGGGCTCAATAGTCGATCTGACATATGTGAGTACCACATTGGCGAGGAGAATGACATGGTTTGTCAGTGAGCATTATACTCACAGCGACCACCAGGCGATTTTCCTCCAGATCGAATATGGGCCATGCGTCGATACGTGTTCCCGTGAGGCTGGAAACCGGGGCTGGTCCGTGAAGGGGCTTGAGGAGGATGCATTCATAGAGATGCTATTGGGAGGCCAAAGTCCCGGTGGTGCGGCTACGGAAAAGGTAGAGCAAATGATGGGACGCATAACAAGAGCATGCGATGCTGCTATGCCGAGGCGACGAGTTCTCGCAAAAAGGCGCTCAAACTATTGGTGGAATGAAGAGATCGCGGTGCTACGGAATGCATGTTTTCGTGCTAGAAGGATCTGCCAACGAGCTAGAGCAAGACCAGACTTCGACGAGAAACGGCTAGCATATGTGAACCTTCGAGGTAGGCTTAAGCAGGCTATACGGACCAGCAAGCGGGAATGCTTCAAGGAGCTTTGCACAGAGGCAGACCAAAGCCCCTGGGGAACAGCGTACAGGATAGTTATGAAGAAGATGAGAGGGCGAACACCACAATTGACCTGTCCGCATCTTCTGCTCGATATCGTGACGGCGCTCTTCCCCCCGGATAAAGGGGAGCGCAAACAACACAAGCGAGCACTCGACGTCTACACCATACCTGCGGTAACTGAGGAGGAACTTATGCAAATTTGCCGGAGAATTGGTGATAATAAAGCACCCGGTCTGGATGCTGTTCCCAATAGAGCCCTTAAACTCGCTGTTAAGACCAGACCCGACTGGTTTATCAGCGTGTTTGAGACATGCATGATAGAAGGAATTTTCCCCGATCGGTGGAAGAGGCAAAAACTAGTTTTGCTCCCGAAGCCGAATAAACACCCAGGACACCCTTCATCATACCGACCGATTTGCCTTATCGACACGGCAGGAAAGATGCTCGAAAGGGTCATCTACAACAGACTGCTCCCTATCATCGAATACAAGGATGGACTATCGGAGCGACAATTTGGATTTCGTCAAGCCCACTCAACCATCGACGCCGTAGACGTTGTTTTGAAGCTGGCTCGAGACGCGATGTCGTCTAAAAAATGCTGTGCCGTAGTGACATTGGACATCAAAAATGCGTTCAATTCCGCAAGCTGGGAGTGGATAAAAAGCTCACTGGCTAACACGGGTGTCCCTAGTTACTTGACTAAGCTCCTCAACAGTTACCTTTCGGAGAGGACACTTTGGTACGACACGGATGAGGGATCCAAGCAGTATACCGTCACCGCAGGAGTACCACAGGGCTCAGTGTTGGGTCCTCTCCTGTGGAACGTCATGTACAATGGGGTCCTTGTCCTTCCCGTGCCAAAGGAGGCCACGATAATCGGTTTCGCAGATGATCTAGCTGTGGTTGTCGTCGCGAAAGAACCTGAAGACGTCGAAATGTACGCTAACGAAACCATTAGCGCCATAAAAGCGTGGCTGGAGATGGTTCAGCTTGACCTTGCGGAACAAAAGACGGAGGCGGTCTTGATTACCAATCGTAGGAAGAGGAATACGATTAATATTCGCGTTGGTGGTCACGTTGTCACTTCGAAGCCGGTTATCAAATACCTGGGGGTGATGATTGACGCTAAGATCAATTTCAGGGGACATCTGGACTATGCCTGTGAGAAAGCGGCAAACACCAGCGTATCATTAGCGCGGATGATGCCTAACATTGGAGGTCCAAGGTATAGTCGCAGATTACTTGTGGCTGGAGTGGTTCGCTCCACACTATTATACGCGGCACCAGTTTGGGAGGAAGCATTAGCGTGTGAGAGTAATCGTAGGAGAGTAAATATGACTTACCGCTTAGTGGCGCTAAGGGTGTGCAGCGCCTTCAGAACAATATCAGGCGAGGCAGCGTGTGTTATTGCGGGAATGATCCCGATAGACATTCTGGCAAATGAGACACGCTGCCTGTACGAGGCAAGGAAGATGAATCCTCTTGAAAAGGATGCAGAATGCCGAAAGGCGGCAAGGCGAGAGTCGCTGGAAAAGTGGCAGAAACGGTGGGATGACTCGCAGAGGGGTCGCTGGACCCACACTTTGATTCCCCGTATTGAAGAGTGGATCCAGCGACGACACGGTGAGATTAACTACCATCTGACGCAATTCCTGTCAGGACATGGTGGTTACAGGAAGTACCTGCACCAATTCAGGCTGGATGATTCTCCCTTGTGTCCTGAATGTGGTTGCACACCTGAAGACCCGGAGCATGTTATGTTCCACTGTCCACGATTTCTCTCAGAAAGGAGGAGTCTGGAAAACTCCCTGAAAACCACTCTAAGCCCGCAGAGTATCGTCGGGGAAATGTTGAAATCGGAGGGAAACTGGTGTGCGGTGAACACCGCCATCAAACAAATACAAGAGGAACTGGCAAGAGCGGAGCGCGCAAGGAGGACGCGAAGAACGGAAGGCGTGGTCGCGTAAAGCGCAGTCCACCCCGCGAAGTAATGCTTTGCGGCGGTCCCGCGGGGAAGGAAAAAGGAGAAAGTGGGGGTGGTTTTAGTGGGTGAGAATCCCACACGCTGCTGCAACCTGGCGCGGCAGTGTCTTTCTAAGATTTCCACCTCCATCCATAAAAAAAAAAAAAAAAAAAAAAAAGACAGACAGACAGACAGACAGACAGACAGACAGACAGACAGACAGACAGACAGACAGACAGACAGACAGACAGACAGACAGACCTGTGAGGAGTGGCCAGATCTCCCATCAGGCGCGACCCCAGCTGGCGGATAGGGGCATACCTATTGATGTGTAAATATGTGTTCATGCACTTTTCTTTTTTGATTGTGCATGGGCTAGTGTTTGCTCATCTCTGGTGCGCGGACCAAAATGGCTATGGGAAGGATACCCAGAACATAAAACCACCATGGAAGACGAGAGAAGGAGGAAACTTACGGTGCAGGGACTCGGAACCCCAGTACCGGCGGCTTTTGGGTGTGAGCAAGCGGGCTCCCGGTCGTCGATATCCCTCGACCGCAGTGCCTCGGTGGTGGACAACTTGGCCACCTTGGCATATAATGCTACAAGTGATTTAGATCTGGAGAAGGAAGTATTCAAGCGAAGTACGACTTTACCGAGAACACCAATAACAAGACCAAACAAAGATGAACTAAAAGCAGCTTTTTGGACAACAAAAACCGTGACAACACCCACCGCACATGTTCAAGATGTTCGACAGCAGGAGGTGCTCCAGGAACAAGGAAGAGATCCATTCAAAAGAAGCTCATCAACTTTGAGATCTCCACCAATGCCAAAGACGATGAAGGACAAAGTACAGGCAAGGTCAACAAACGCCAAAAGTGAAGGACCGTGTAAAAGGGGTAACCCTGCCGGGACTTATAGGGAACAGAGTCCTGATCTGGAGGAATTACCCTTCACCCAGCTTGGGGCAAAAATAGTTGAGCTGTCCGAGTTTATCAAGGACAAGCACAACGTGCACCAAGCCATAAAGAATATGGTGAGGGCCATTAGAGTTCTCTATAATAGATCACAGATGGAGGAAAAGAACGATAAGAACACGCCGAACCACGCTGTGCCAACAGTATCACAAGCGACCCAAGTGACGCCTAACCGTACTACCATCGAATCCCAGCGAAATAAGCGAGTACGTGAAAAAGAGGGGGATCCTTTAAGTAATCAGCAGGCGCCTAAGAGAAAAAAAGGCGGACAGGACATCCGGAAAACCAACACCAACAGGTCAGAAGGAGGAAACCGTACAGCGAATCTAGGAAACTCGACCAGCGTTGCGAAGCCTAAGACCAGCGAAAACGATGGATGGACTAAAGTTACCAACAAAAAAGCGGAACGAAAGGCAAAAGTGCGAACTCGTCCAGATGTAATTGTTATCTCCAGTAAGGGCAATCTGTCCTACGCGGAGATACTCAAAAAGGTCAAAGCGGATCCCGGCCTAAAAGATCTGAGCGGAAATGTAAACCGAATCCGAAGAACCCAGAAAGGGGATCTCATGTTCGAGCTGAAAAGATCCAGCGTGGGCAAAACTGATGACTTTCGCACTCAAGTGAAAAACTCACTTGGGGAGAATGCCGCAGTGCGTGCCCAAAAACATGAGATCTACCTTCAATGTAAGGATCTCGATGAAGTAACATCGAAAGAAGAAATTTGTATTGCTCTGAAGGAGCAATTCAAGTTGAAAGAACTCACCGAGGAGTCTATTGTGGGCTTACGAAAAGCCTATGGTGGTACTCAAACAGCCACAATACGAGTACCAGCGGAGGCAGCACAGATGTTATTGGCTGCCGGAAGGGTTCGGATTGGATGGGTTGTCTGCCGTTTAAGGGAACAAATTTCACTGAAGAGGTGCTTTAAATGCCTCATGTTTGGACACTTCGCGAAGGCATGCACCAGCAGCATTGATCGATCCGATCGATGCAGAAGGTGTGGGGAGAAAGGCCATATTGCCAGAGAGTGCAATAGGGACCCCAATTGCCTATTGTGCGAAGTAAAAGAGGGACAGGATAACCGGCATATTGCCGGGAGTGGTAAATGTCCAGAATTTAGGAAGGCGCTCACTGCAATGAGAAAATGAGGTTTATTCAAATAAACCTGAATCATTGCAGGGTCGCTCAGGATTTACTTGAGCAGGCCACGTTCGAATCTGAGATGGAAATCGCCATCATAAGCGAACCGTATAGACACCGTCACGGTGGCATATGGGTCAAAGATTCGACTGGTGGAGCGGCGATATGGGCTTGCGGTCGACAGGCCATACAATGTACTGCAAGTCAGGCAGGCAGTGGCTTCGTGTGGGCGAAAATAAGTGGTGTATATGTTTACAGCTGCTACGCCCCGCCAAGTTTGACACTGTCTGAATTCGAGCAAATGCTTGATAATCTTGTTCTCGACGCGAAGGGACGAAGTCCAAAGGTGATTGCTGGTGATTTCAATGCTTGGGCCCTAGAGTGGGGTAGTAGGGAATCAAATGCTAGGGGGCGCAGTTTATTAGAAGCTTTTGCGCAGATGGACATAGTTTTGGCTAACGAAGGTGCTGTAAACACCTTCCAGAAAGGGGGATCAGGCTCGGTTGTAGACCTGACCTTTGTCAGCCCTTCGCTGGCGCGTGGTATGTCCTGGTGCGTCAGTGAACGCTACACCCACAGCGATCACCAGGCAGTTTTCTTCGAGACATGTGTCGAACCTCAGGGCAAAGAGCTATCATGCCCGAAACCGAAAAAGATTTCAGGCTGGTCTGCAAAATCTTTGGATGAGCAGAGCTTCTTAGAGGTGTGGTTGGATCAACCTGATATAGCAGGCGCCTCTACGGAAAGAGCTGTCCATCTGGCTCAATGCATCGCCAAAGCATGTGATGCGTCCATGCCTAGGAGGTGCGCATTCCCCCGTAGAAGACCAAACTACTGGTGGAATGATGAACTGACCGGCCTTCGATCAGCCTGCCACCGAGCGAGAAGAGCGGCTCAGAGGGCGGTAGGTAGAGTAGATCAAGGGCAGAAAGAGTGCGCCTACAAGGCAGCCCGCAAAACCCTCAAGCTCGCCATCCAGCGAAGCAAGAGGAAATGCTTTAGGGAGCTCTGCTCAGAAGCGGACGTAAATCCGTGGGGAAGAGCTTATGGAATCGTGATGGGACGATTTAGAGGCCGTTCGTCTCCGCAGATCACGTGCCCCGCCCTCTTGTTGAAAATCATCCAGGGGTTATTCCCCCAGCAAGAGGAGAACACCGACACATTCCAACCACCTCTGAATGTGACGGCAATCCCGCCAGTCACCAGAGACGAGCTCCTCGAGATCTGCGGCAGAATAGGAGACAACAAAGCACCGGGTCTGGACGGAGTACCGAATAAGGCCCTTAAGCTTGCCGTGAAATCCAGGCCGGACATGTTTGCTGAGTTGTTCGAAGCGTGCATGTCCGAGGGAATATTTCCAGCGGTATGGAAGCGGCAGAAGTTGGTGCTTCTGCCTAAGCCTGGTAAACCACCAGGTGAACCATCCTCATACCGACCCATATGTCTTTTGGACACGGTGGGGAAAATGCTAGAGCGGGTAATCTATAATAGATTACTCCCAGTAGTTGAGAGCCAAGGCGGCCTTTCACATCGGCAGTATGGATTCCGTAAAGCCAGATCAACCATTGATGCCATCAAATTGGTTACTGGCTTGGCCGAAGATGCAATCCACGGAAAGGGTAGTACCAGCAAATATTGCGTGGTAGTAACCCTGGACGTGAAAAATGCATTCAATTCGGCCAATTGGAATCTAATCCGGAAATCCCTAGCGAAGGTTGGTATTCCCGCCTACCTCGCCGCAATTGTCGATAGTTATTTAACTGAAAGGAGGCTCTGGTACGACACTGATGACGGACCGCAGGAGTACGTCGTTTCCGCGGGTGTCCCGCAGGGCTCCGTATTGGGCCCACTACTGTGGAACATCATGTACAACGATGTACTTAATCTTCCCCTTCCGGAGGAAGCCACAGTGGTGGGTTACGCTGACGACATTGCACTGGTTGTTGTCTCAAAGCATCTCGAAGATGCTGAGTTATACTCAAGCGAGGCAATCAGTGCTGTCAAATGCTGGTTAGAGAGCTCTGGTCTGACGCTTGCGGAGGAAAAAACGGAAGCGGTCCTCATCACGAAGCGCCGGAAGAGAAATTACGCCTGTGTTAAAGTCGGGAATCATATCATCACTTCCAAGCCGGCCATCAAATACTTGGGGGTGGTGATAGACAGGAAGCTCAGCTATAAGCAACACGTACAGTATGTTTGTGATAAATCATCCACTGCCAGTATGGCCCTGGCCAGGATGATGCCGAACGTGGGAGGGCCACGGCATACCTCTAGGTTGCTTATAGCCAGGGTGGTGACCTCAATTATGCTCTATGCGACCCCAGTTTGGAGCGAGGCGTTGCGGATATCAGTTAACACTAGCAAACTGAATGCAGTCTACAGGAGGACAGCCCTGAGGGTATGCTCTGCCTTCAGGACTGTCTCAGATGATGCAGCATTCGTCATCTCTGGAATGATGCCCATTGACATCTTGGCAGATGAGATGGCGAATATATACCATGCGAAGCCAATCTCTCCCTTATTGCAGACGAAGAAGGCTGAGAGGGAGAGATCCATAAATAGATGGCAAGAGCGGTGGGAATGCTCGGGAAAGGGTCGGTGGACTCACAGGCTCATTCCTGCCATCAGGGAGTGGTTGGAGAGACGACACGGTGAGGTTAATTATAATCTCACCCAGTTTCTCACGGGACATGGAGGATATCTCCAATACCTTCACAGGTTTAAATTGGAGACCTCACCCGACTGTCCAAATTGCGATGGAGTCCCAGAGGACCCAGAGCATGTATTCTTCCACTGTCCGAGATTTGTGGAAGAAAGGAGGAACCTAGAGGAGACTCTAGGAGAGGTGCTGGTACCAGAAAATCTGGTGCCGAAAATGCTAGCACATCAAGAGAATTGGGATGCGGTCAACTCCATGATCGCATCGATTCAAGATAAGTTGCGAAAGGCAGAGGAAAGCAGAAAAGCGCGGTCACGTGCGCCGCGTATAGAAGAAATGGGATTGAGCTAGAGTGAGCTGACTCCGCCCCGTGATGTAATACCTTATGGTGGTGCCGCGGGGCAGGGAGGGAGTCGGGGGTGGTTTTAGTGGGTAAAAATCCCACACGCTGGTGTGTCCAGACCAGTGTCTTTTGAAGATTTCCACCTCCTCAAAAAAAAAAAAAAAAAAAAAAAAAAAAAAAAAAAAAAAAAAAAGACAGACAGACAGACAGACAGACAGACCTGTGCGGAGTTGCCAAATCTCCCATCAGGCGCGTCCCTTCGTGCGGATAAGGGAATGCTCGGCGGATGCGTAGGAATATGCACATATACGCATTTGCAGGTGTGCGTGTATGGGCATGCTTATGCGCAGGCCGGGTAGGTGGGAAGTAAACGCCCGCCCGTGGATAAAAATTGGCTATGGGAAGGATACCCAGAAATAAAACCAAACATGGAGGAACAGAAGGAGAATAAAGTTACGGTGCAGGGCTTCGGAAACCCAGTACCGGCGGCTTTTGGGAGTGGGCAAGCAGGCTCCCGGCCGTCGATATCCCTCGACTGCAGTGCCTCGGTGGTGGATTACTTGGCCACCGTTGCATCAAATACTACAAGTAGCCTGGAGAAAGAGGCATTTAAAAGGAGTACATCACTCCCGAGAACGCCTGTTCAAAACCCAAGAAAAGATGGGGCACAAACTGGTCAGGTATTAGCCCATAGCGGGGTAACTACACCTGGTCGAAATATGTCGCAGGACTTAGTGGTTGATCCATTTAAGAGAAGCTCGACGATAGCGCGATCTCCTCCGAAATCAACCTTGATGAAGGAAGGAAATCTGGGAAGCATTCGGAAGGCTAATAAGTACGTAAGCGCCCAACGTGAAAACCAAGCGGAGGAGCTATGTCAGAGTCCGGAAGAATCATCGTTTGCCCTACTCGGAGGTAAAATAATAGAGTTGTCTGAATTTATTAAGGACAAACACAACGTGCACCAGGCCATCAAAAACATGGTGCGTACCATTCGGGTACTATACAATGGTGCCAAGGAAGAAAAAAACGCCTCGAAGAAATCAAGCGTCACCCAGGCAACACAAGTGACACCCCCTCAACATCCAAAGGGCGGTAAACTTGAAAAAAGGAGTAGAGAGTGCGCGAACGATTCTTTCGGATGCTCACAGGACGCGAAAAGGCAAAAAGGCCTCTCACCGGCAAAAGGCAAGGGAAACAAAGTTACCAACATCGTGGAAACTGCGGCGCCGGCTCCAATTGACCCAAGGGAGGCAAAGCCTCAAAAAGGGACCAAGGAAGCATGGACCAAGGTTGGTGGAAGGAAAAACACGACGCAGAAAAGAAGATTACGGCCCGAATTAATCATCATCTCCAAAAAAGGGGATATGACTTACGCCGATATCCTTAGGAAGGTCAAATCCGATCCTGAGCTGATGGACCTTGGAGAAAACGTCAGCCGAATCAGACGCTCCCAGAAAGGAGACTTGATGCTGGAGCTGAAGAAGTCTCCGGGCAAAACGGTAGAAAATTTCCTCGGCAAGGTGGAGAAGTCCTTAGGAGAAGAAGCTCAAGTACGGGCCAGAAAGCAGGAGCTTGTCATCGAATGCAAGGACATTGACGAAATCACGACCAAGGAGGATATCCGTGACGCCCTAGAAAAGCAGTTCGGACCACTTGGCTTGCAAGATTCCGCAATCAGGGGACTGAGGAAGGCATACGGAGGCACGCAAACGGCAACTATAAGCTTACCAACTGAAGCAGCGTTCAAACTGCTGGCGGCTGGGAAAGTAAAAATAGGTTGGGTCGTTTGCCGACTCAGGGAGCAGGTATCCCTTAAGCGCTGCTTTAGATGCCTGGAATTCGGCCACATAGCGGCGAAATGCACCGGTGACTGTGACAGGTCAAAATGTTGCAGAAAATGTGGGGGAGAAGGCCATATGTTCAGGGAATGCAAGGCTGAGCCTGAATGCATGCTCTGCAAGGAAAAAAAGGGCATCGACTGTCGGCACGTTGCAGGCAGCAGCAGATGCCCAGTGTTTAGGCGAGCCTTGAATGCAGTAAAAAAATGAGGTTGATACAAATCAACCTCAACCACTGCGAGGCAGCGCAAGACCTTCTCTCGCAGACCATCTATGAGAAGGGAATCGAAGCTGCCATAATCAGCGAGCCCTATCGCAACAATAAGAGCGGTGCCTGGACTGCAGATGAAACCGGTAAGGCGGCAATATGGGCGTGTGGAAATCAGGCCATTCAAGAAGTGATGGAGTTTCCGGAAGTTGGATTCGTCAGGGCAAAAATAGCTGGTATCTATATTTATAGTTGCTATGCTCCACCAAGTGCGACGATAACAGAATTCGAAGGAATGCTAGGTATGCTAGTCTCGGATGCAAGAAGTCGAAACCCCAAGATCATAGCTGGTGATTTCAACGCGTGGGCCGTGGATTGGGGCAGTCGCACTACGAACACCAGGGGCCGTATCCTGCTCGAGGCTTTCGCGGAGCTAGATTTGGTGCTTGCCAACACGGGAAACGCTTCCACTTTTCGTGGGACAAGGTCGGGCTCAATAGTCGATCTGACATATGTGAGTACCACATTGGCGAGGAGAATGACATGGTTTGTCAGTGAGCATTATACTCACAGCGACCACCAGGCGATTTTCCTCCAGATCGAATATGGGCCATGCGTCGATGCGTGTTCCCGTGAGGCTGGAAACCGGGGCTGGTCCGTGAAAGGGCTTGAGGAGGATGCATTCATAGAGATGCTATTGGGAGGCCAATGTCCCGGTGGTGCGGCTACGGAAAAGGTAGAGCAAATGATGGGACGCATAACAAGAGCATGCGACGCTGCTATGCCGACGCGACGAGTTCTCGCAAAAAGGCGCTCAAACTATTGGTGGAATGAAGAGATCGCGGTGCTACGGAATGCATGTTTTCGTGCTAGAAGGATCTGCCAACGATCTAGAGCAAGACCAGACTTCGACGAGAAACGGCTAGCATATGTGAACCTTCGAGGTAGGCTTAAGCAGGCTATACGGACCAGCAAGCGAGAATGCTTCAAGGAGCTTTGCACAGAGGCAGACCAAAGCCCCTGGGGAACAGCGTGAGAGCAGACGTTAAGAACGTGAAGGAATTCGCCAGAGAATAGATAATGACGATCCAAAACGAGAACCAAAAAGAACCTAAAATATACGACCATGAAATGCGAACGGCTGCAAATTAGAAGAGTTAGTTGTTCTGAAAAAAAAACTCAATTCGATTCGGGTTTAAAGCTGAAGCCAAAATTTTTAAAACGTACAATGTCATTAAAGAATCCATCCACGAAGGGTCAAAGCTAACTACCACCTGTGCAGAGTTCATAAAGCCATAGACAAGTAACGTATATGTGAAATGAGTAACGGACCATGTAAGATAAGTAGTATAAAGTGAGAAGTAAAAATGAGTTTATAGAACATCATATCAGAATCATTTATTGTTTTTGTTTCAATTTTATTATTATCGCATTTAATTCGGAGTTCGCGGAACATCGGGGGCAACTCACGGATCTGTTCTTGGTCCGGAGCTTTGGAAAGCCTCATGTGATAATCTGATACGATTCGAGGGACCTGATGAATAGCATCTGAGCACGGTTGGACAAGGTCACGGCACACTGCGGATGGTGATGCGGCGAATCATCAGATGAATGACCGAGCATGGATTCTCCCTAGCTCAGGAAAAAAACCGAAATGGCCATCCTGACCAAAGATAGAGTTCCTTCCTATTCAAGTTGATGGAACCATGGTTTTATCGAAGCCGACAGTGAAATACTTCGACATGCACGTTAGACCCGAAGATAAGCCCCGGACCACAGACCTCTTACATTTGCCTTAAAACAAAACCCGACAAAGCGTCTTCTCGTCCACTCATGCACCTGAGCTTCATAAGCCAGTTCACCTGCGATATCCAGCACGTGTCTGGCAGACGATGTAGTTGCTAATGCTTTGTCACGCATTGAGGAGGGCAAGATCCCCGCCACAATCGATTTCCCGACAATCACCGAGGCGCAGAAGGACGGCGCAGTTCTTCATGGCCTCAGGAGCAATTCCGAACAAAATTTCAGGGAGTTCTTCATTTTCCGTTCGATCTCTACATTACACTGCGCGACCTCAGCAAATAGACCAAAGCGATACATTTAGACCGCTCTCCGCAAGTGAGTATTTAACGCCGATCACGATCTGATGCACACAGGTGTCCGAACTGATTACATTTATTTCTGAACAAGGACATCAATTCTTAAGCCAGATAGTGCATCGCATGCCAGAAGTTTAAAAGTTCGAAGCATGTGAAAAAAGAAGTGGGTTTGTTTCCCAGGTCCACCGAGTGCTGGCCACACCATTCACCTCGATATCATTGTCCCATTGCTAGATTAGCAAATTTTCAGGCAATGCCACACAATCATCATCACGCGGTGGTCTGACGGATTACCCTAGAAGCCATTACGGCACTATCGTGTGCCGAGGGCGTCTGTCGAGAGTGGATTCCACGCTTTGGTATGCCCGACGATCATCATCAATTGACCATAGAATGCGCTTGAACCCTTTCTTTTCTCGAAGTTAGACAAACTCCTAGGTTTCAAACGCCACCGAATTACTGCCTGCCACCCCCAGTTCAACGGGATGCTTGAAAGATGGCGTCCTACTTGGCCTACGGACAATCAACTGTGAGGAGTTTGCTGCAAACCCGGCCGAATTTGTATACGGGGAGAACCAGAAGGTCCTCAGCGACCCGGTGCGCGACGTACAATTGAACCTAAATTCAAACGGCCTGTTGCCTCTGCCGGATCAAACCATCGCTATCCATCAACCATGCGAAAAACGTTGCCAGCGTGCCCAGGGATCTGCAGTCAGGCCCGCACGTCTTTGTAAGGGCCGACGCCCTCCCGAAGGCCAGGTGTTTTAGCCGATAGTGTGATCGAGGAAATGGGAGACTAGCACTTTGTGCATGTACGCATTTCAACTCCCCTATCCAAAAAAATTATGATGCTTGATAGCTATAGATAAGTAGATGATCCAAAAGTAAAATATAAACAACTCAAAGTAATGAAATCGAAAGACGAGCACTGAATGAACTAGGCCTTCGTATCTCTTTTACGATCCATGTGAATTCATTAGTAAAACCTGAAGATGATTATTGTGGCTCAAACCTGATCATTCGATCAACGATCGATCTGAACTCAAATATTCTGTCGACAATTTCAATGGTTCTTAAAGATAAGGGCCTTTCATACTAGGTTAAGTGATACTTTCTTAAATGATACTATTTCATTTGGAACTGTGCCCAAGCTCAAACTGAAAACTGATCATGGCGGCGTACTTCAAACCCCGCGCCCCAAATGTTGTCACATTGAACATTATGTTACCACTCTCACTCTTAGTTTACATATCAAGTATCCGTGGTCAAGGCAAATATCCCCACCAAGCATGATTTTAAAAACAGTCTTTAACCGGATAGTTCTGGCCGTCGTCCTTACTTACTCAATTCTTTAAAATAAAAAATAAAAATCGTTCCTTAAGGTCAGTGTTTTTGTTATTTTTGCAGATACGTATTTGGGTAACTACATTTCCACTGAAGTAGGTAGCATGGAGGTACCAAAATACGTATCAAGCAGTCTTCAGTTTGTTTTTAAAAGTGTCCGTGGAACAAAAAAGTGGACAACGATTTTTTTTCAGTTGGTCCGGTCCTTCATCAGTCAATCTATATCAATAAAAAAAATTGATTAGGTCAAGGTTAGTCCTGGACAAGCCGATTTTCGCACTGATTATAATTCGA
This sequence comes from Hermetia illucens, assembly GCF_905115235.1. NCBI lineage: Eukaryota > Metazoa > Arthropoda > Insecta > Diptera > Stratiomyidae > Hermetia > Hermetia illucens. Next base: position 37,158,135 of record NC_051850.1, read on the forward strand.
TACATCTGCAGCTACTTTCTCTCACGGTGCTCCCAGGACAGAGTGCTTAAGTTGAAAAAATAACCCATGGACCAATTTCTACGATCCGTCATCTACTGGATGCGGACTAAGAACTCTCTTAACCCTTAAACGGACAATCTTTGACCCATCTAAAACAATTCGGGATACCGGAAATAGAACACTTCGGTTACCAGCTTAATATGATATGAGGAACTATTAGGAAGCGCGACGATAATAGAATTCGAAGGAATGCTATGTATGCTAGTCCCGGATGCAAAAAGCCGAAACCCCAAGATAGCGGGCGATTTCAACGCATGGGTCGTGGACTGGGGCAGTCGCAGTATGAACATCAAGACTTGGAAATACGGGTAAATGCTTCCACTTTTCGTAGGACAGGGTCGGGCTCAATAGTTGATCTGACATATGTGAGTATCAGATTGCGAGGAGAATGACATGGTTTGTCAGTGAGAAGTATAGTCATAGCGACCACCAAGACATTTTCCTCCAAATCGAATATGGGGCGATGTGTGCTCCCGTAGAGCTGGAAACAAGGGCTGGTCCGTGAAAAGGTTTGAAGAGGATGCAATAATAGAGATACTATTCGGAGGCTACAATCCCGATGATGCGGCTTCGGAAAAGGTAGAGTAAATGCTGGGACGCATAACGAGAGCATGCGACGCTGCTATGCCAAGACAGCGAATCTTCGGAAAACAGCGGTCAAACTATTGATGGAATGAAAAGAACGCAGAGTTGCGGGCTGCGTGTTTTCGAGCTAGAAAGATCTCTCAACGATCTGGAGGAAGACCAGACTTCGACGAGAAACGACAAGTATATGTGAACCTTAGAGGGAGGCTTAAGCAGGCTATACGGACCAGCAAGCGAGAATTCGGTGAGAAAACGGGTGTCCCTAGTTATTTGACTCTCGAAAGTTGCCTTTCGGAGAGGACACTTTGGTACGATACAGATGAGGAATCCAAGCAGTACACCGTCAGCGCAGGAGTACCACAGGGTTCAGTGTTGGGTCCTCTCCTGTGGAACGTGATGTACAATGGAGACCTTGTCCTTCCCGTGTCAAAGGAGGCCACGATAATCGGTTTCGCGGATGATCTATTCATGGTTGCTGTCGCGAAACAACCTGAAGCGTGTGGCCGGAGTGGTTTGCTCTACACTATTGTACGTGACACCAGTTTGGGGGGAAGCATTAGCGTGTGAGAGTTATCGGAGGATGATAAATATGACTTACCGCTTAGTGGCGCTTAGGGTGTGCAGCGCCTTCAGAACAATATTAGGCGACGCGGCGTGTGTTATTACGGGGATGATCCCGATGGACATTCTGGCAAGTGAGCCACGCTGCCCGTACGAGGAAAGGCGAACGAATCCACTTCGTGGCAAGGCGAGAATCGTTGGAAAAGCGGCAGCAATGGTGGGATGACTCGCAGAGGGATCGTTGAACCCACGCTTTGGTTCTCCGTATTGAGGGTGGATCCAGCGAGAACACGGCGAGATTAACTACCATCTGATGAAATCCATGTCAGGACATGGTGGTTTCACGAAGTATCTGCACCAATTCGGGCTGGATGATTCGCCCTTTTGTCCTGAATGTAGTTTGCAAACCTGAGGACCCGGAGCATGTTATGTTCCACTGTCCACGATTTTACTCCGAGAGGAAGAGCCTGGAAGACTCTCCGAAAATCAACATAAGCCCGCAGAACATCGTCGGGGGAAATGCTGAAGTCGGAGGGGAATTGATGTACAGTGAACTCCGTAATCAAAAGTATACAGGTGGAACTTGGAAAAGCGGAGCGCGCAAGGAGGTTTGGTCGCTTGAAGAGCGCAGTCCTCCCCGCGAAGTAATGCTTTACAGCGGTTCCGCGGGGTTTCTATCGATAAAAAATGACAGACATTGAACCGGTTTTAATAAACTTTTGTTTGTTCAAAGCTGGTTCGCTTGAAATCTCCGATTCTACCCTATGTAAGTTTCAAATAGAAAAAATGACTTTAGCGCAAGAAGATCAAAAGCTCACACCATCGCTGGGACTAAGATGGATCTGTGTAAACTCTTCACATTCAAATTCATGGCCACGATTTATTACTCAAACAAGTAAAAGTAAAAGTAATCTAGAAATACTCATAGATTCCAATTGATACAATGAGAGTGGAAATCATGAGACACCACCAGGAGGTTGAACAATTATACAGGCCCAGGATCCTAATCAATCAATCATCTTTCTTTTCTTGCCTCATTTAAATTCTATCAAAATCCACGAACTGCTGTAATAGAAAGCTACTCACCGCATAACCAGTCCTTATACTCGCCACTTGCATCTCCAGATCTTTTATCCGTTTAATAGCGGCCTCTTCAACCCTTGTATGTTTCGAAAGTTTTTGGAAAACACGTTGTACTTCATCAATTGGCAGAGAATGATGTCGTGGTGTATTTATAGGCGAAGCCTGCGGAGTTGGATTTGTTTCCTTCGGTAAATTTTGTACGGAAAACATCTTCCGAGAAATTATCACTCAATGAATTTGAATTGGCAGCATGAAGAGATTCTAATGTTTTCGTCTTTTGATCTAATGTTGTTTCGATATCACGTAGCTGGATAAATAGAAATTGACCAAGAAATGTAGGAATTAGGACACATAGAAATGTACAAAGGTCGAGATGGGATCTGTACCTGTTCTGTGAATTGTTCAATGGCGATGTTCTGTTCAGAGCTGGTGCGTGTATTCCGTAATTGTTCCTCCAATTGGGCAATACGCTCTTGGTAGCCGTGACCTATTTCCGATTTCAAACTTTCTACTTCTTGATGAAGAGTCTCATTTGAACGAGCTTGTGTCGTGATGAATGCTTCCAGTTCCTAAAAAATATCAGAATGAAATATTTACATTGTATTTATTTTTAGGGTGATGAAGGGCAATGTGAGGAAATATTTATTTTTTGTTTATTTAAAACGAGATTGGATCTTTTGGACGTCCCGTGTAACAGCTCCCCATGAACGTGGAATCTCGTTAAGGGGAGCGTTGGGAATACATTTTCGAATGGAAGGCATGTAAAGCAAATGGCAAGTCGGATAATAACAAACAACAAAAAAATACGAGCTCCCCTTTAAGCAATGTAGACATGTTTCCTTACCTTAACCTTTTCATTGAGCACATTTTCGTTCAGCGCTTTGGTGTCGACTTGTGTTTCCAGATCGGTGATGATTTCCCTGAGAACGAAAATTTTGTCGATTGATGCTTTCAATTCCATCTCCAATTTATCTTTCTGGGCTTCATACTCGGACACTTGTTGCGTTAGGTCCCGGATCTGCTGTTCCATTTGCTCGAACTGAATGGCGTAGAAAATAAAGTTTTATTAGTTTTCATAGTTTGTTCAATGGAGACATTCACAGAAGACTAAAAATCTAGGTAGAGACAAATTTCCTTAACTTACATTGGAGTTAGTCCTTATTTTAGTGTGCTAGAAGCATGCAAGTGTTTGAAAGCTTATGAGACTCTGAATTCAGACGATAAGTGTAAAAAATTTTGTAAGTAAGCTACACCGAGAATGAGGAAACATGTAATGGCAAAGCGCCAAAATTAAGCATGAATAGGCTAATGGCAGTGGCAGACTTCACAACATATTGTGAAACACACGGAAAACATATATTTAATGTAACTTACAAATAGTGATACATCGAACATTTTGCCGATTTAAATCAAACATAGGTCCCAAAAACCAAACACTATCCGGAAATCGCGTTTATTAATTTAAATCAACCCCGAGTGCAGATTAAACTTATAAGAAAAAACTACATAAAAATAGAATAATTCCACTAGTAAAATTATATCCGAATCATCTACTTTCTACCGTGAAAATTCTGCATCTACTGCATAGACTCTTGAGAAACATTTATATATTCAAGTTCGTTTGGGGTACTCACCTCTTTCGAAGCCATCTCGAATGAGATGCGTTCCTTTTCTTTTTTCACGAATTTGCAACTTAAGTTTTTCAATTTCTTTTACAAATTCATCGCGTTCTGCTTCCCGATCCGAAGCTTGTATATCCAGAAATTGTCGTGTATCTTTAAGCTTTTTATCGGCTGCGTCAATCTGGGAGATGGTTTACAGCGAGGAAAAAATAGAAAACAAAAAAAGAAGAGATGGGGAATAACAAATATCAACAGCATGTTATTAGCTCAAAGCAAAAAGAGAGAGAAAAATTATGGCGAATCTGGGAAAGTTTTAATATTCGTGTGGTTTTGTATATTTAATAGGAAAATTCTTTGTCTGTTCGACTAAGTTTTCTTGGGGGATCTTTGGCTGTTTAGTATCTTTGGGAGTTCGGGGATGTGATAGAACTACATTATATTTCGTTTTCCTTCTTCAGAAGAGAGAGAGCGATTAATCAATTTGCATCCAACTCAACGGGGTGTTTACCCTATGATTCATGTCAAAATGCGTCTATAAGTAAATACTACAAACCTTTCGCGGGCAGGCTCTATATATCAGCTAAATAATGCTCAATCGACTTTAATTTTCATTGTCACGGCCAATCAATTGCAAAGGCAACGTCATTTTTCTACGGAGACTGTGTGATCATTTCTCGAGATCTCGAATCCACCCGCGACTTTACGCAATTATTTTGGGGCCAATGCAAAGATTTTGGAGGCTTCACCAGATATATGCTGCTTCACGGGCAAATTCTGTGAATGCTCTCCACTTCCGTGGAAAACATGCACTTAGTATCTACCGGTCTAACCACAGAGGAGAGTACAGCGACTCCAACAATTAAAGAAACTTCAGGCACAAAGAAGTGGAATACCGTGAATCTTGGAACCAACCAACGCCTGCGAAAGGCTCTTTGAAAGTAGGCGATGCTCCTTGGAAGTCAGGATGTGGGTAATCCTGCACCACCAGGTGGGGTAATATCCAGAGAAATTGGGCTCAAGAAACCGGATTTTTCGGTAGAAGATGGGGGCAGACAGTCAACCCCGATAAAACTACCGCTACATACATCATCAACGGTACAACAACCGATACCCAGTCTAAGTCTGCCTTAGTAGGGAACTCGAAACACCCCGCGTTTACGCCGAGGTCCACCAATTCGATATCCCTAAAAACTGTCTGGCGTCCTGACCTACACCATCACTCCATCTCAGGCAGGGTCTGCCCGTCCTCTTTCTCTATCATAGATATTGCCCTTTTAAACTTTTTCGGGCTGAATCATCTTCATCCATACGAATTAGGTGACCCGCTCACAGTAACCTGTTGAGCCGGATTTTATCCACAACCAGACGGTCGATGTATTGCTCATAGATTTCGTCGTTATGTGGGCTACGGAATCGTCTATCCTCTTGTAAGGAGCTAAACAATCTTCAGAGGATTCTTCCTCGCGAACGTGGCCAAGATTTCGCAATTTTTGTTTTTTTTTGCTAGAAAACCCAGGTCTCCGAAGAATACATAAGGACTGACTAGATCATAGGCTTGTAGAGTAAGAACTTTGACCCTATATTGAGACGAAACAGTTTTTGACAGCTGAAAAAGGCTCTGCTGGCAGCTAACAACCATCATAGCTGTATCGGTTGTGATTTTTGAGCCTAGATAGGAGAAATTTCCACCGGTCGCAAAGTTGTAGTCTTTTATCTTTATTGTTTTCGTTTAACCAGTACGATTCGATGTCGTTCGTTCTTTCGTTTCTGGCGCTGTCGTTGTCACCATGTGCTTCATCTTGCCTGCTGCTCGATCTGGACGAAGGGAGTTTGTACGTCTCGGCTCGTTCTTCCCATAATGTCAATATCGTCAGTTTAGGCCAGTAATTGGGTGGATTTCAAGAGGATGGTGCCTCTTGTATTTATATCTGCATTGCGAATCACTTTCTCCAGGACCAGGTAGAAGAGGACGCATGTTAGGGCACTCCTTTGTCTTAGATCGTTGTTGATGTTGAATGGCATCGAGAGTGATCCTGCTGGCTGAATTTGGCCTCGCACATTGGTCAGGGTCAGCCTAGTCGGTCTTATAAATTTTGTCGGGATACCGAATTCTCTCATGGCCGTGTACAGTTTTACCCTGGCTATGCTGTCACAGGCGACTTTAAAGTATATGAAAAGATTGTGCAACTCATGTGATATTTCAACAGTTTTTCCATCGCTTGCTGCAGAAAGAAAATCTGATTTGTGACTGATTTGCCTGAAGTGGAGCCTCTTTGGTATGGGCTAATCGTGTCCTGGGCGGATGGGGTTATCCGACTTAGCCAGATAGCGAAGAATATCTTATACATGGTACTGCGTGATATTCCCCTTTTATGTATGAGACAGATAATGCCTTGTTGCCAGTTGTCAGGCATTGATTCACTGTCCCACACCTTGAGCATCAGTTGACTTCCCCCTTATATGTGTTGCGGAGGGCTGTATTATGAATACATACAGCAGACTTTTCTGTTAAGGGGTCATCCCGTGTGAGGGCCATTTTTTTTTTGGTTTTTTTAGAAATTTGTTGTGAAAACCTGGATAAAGATACAAACACGAATTTTTCACTATACATTGATTAATACCTTGGGCGTGCATAATAATTTTTCCAGCCCGATCACATAGTTGGTTACTGAAATACAGAACAATTTACACTCCCATCTCCAAAAAAAGTGTTTTTTCTTATGCCACGCCAGAGGGCGTTGCGTTCATCTTAAAGAAAAAAGTAAACGGCATTCTAACGACAGACTCCGCAAACTAGGATTTATGAAAAATCTTAAAAGATAAATTTTTGGTGCCGTGTTAAACTTTTTTTGTAAATTTTGGTGTTTTTTCAAGGCTTCTTCAATGGAGAAAAAAAACTACCGAAAGAATCGCAATTATCCTAGTTTGCGGACCGTAGAAATATATTCGAATAAGTTGTGAAAATTTCAAAGAATTTCGTTGGATAGATTTTGGGCTATGGTGGCAGCCGATTTTCAACATGCAGTTTCGAGAAAAACACATTTAAAAAGTAGAATGCGATTTTTAGCTATAAAACCTTAACTGACCATTAATCTACTATACCTGGTCAATAAACTTTAGGTTTCTTGAAGAAACACATGTACAGCCTTGGCTTCAATTCTTGTCCTTTTAGCGAAGTCATTCGAAGGTCATTCGGACCGATAAACACGAGCTTTATTACGGCGATCGACGTAAATCTGACATGTGAATCATCACGTGTTTAACACTATAATTCCCGAACGACTCCGAATATCAAAAAATCGCTTTGTCCATATATTCTGCACTATATCCAGATACAATTGATGCCAAAAAAAATCGATTCCGCGGATCCGACACACGAGATGACCTCCTTAACGGTGAGCTGTGTCTAAAAACTCAAAGGTTAATCAAACGAAATTGCAATGTTTCCTAGCCTCTTCCTTTCTATTGGCAATAAGGCTGGTAAAATTGCAAGATCCTTATATTTTTCGGGCACAAGCGCCATGGGTTCGATTTTGCGAAATCTTTGGTATTGGATCAGTAAAGGAGGTTGGATCCAATGAAGGATCCATAAAAAAAATGCCCTAAAAAAGTTGCTGAACAATTCTGTGCCCAAGATTTAGTTGCGGCAATTACGCAATGATTCTCTGTGTCCTCCACCGACGTATAACTAACGGATCTGGTATCATATATGGTTCTGAACTCTTAATGAGTTGTGATGCAAATGCTCAATATATTCGTCAGGGAAGTAGCAAATGCAATCCTGCTCCCGTTCAAAATTGCAGCTATTTGATTTTAGTTAGTCTCACGACTGCGAACGTAGGGTGAACCCCAATGTTCTGTAATGATTTATCTAAAGTTATGGCGGTATTGACCGTGAGAGTCCGCGCGCAGGAGTACAGCACGGAAGTGTGCAAGTGCTCACTCCAGATAACTAATTACAAATGGCGTCCAATGTGGAGTATCCTCCATTTCTAAGGACTAATGATGCACCTCCTAAATACCTCAAGCAGGAGAGACATCGATTGAGGATGTGAACCGCACTAGATCTTCTCTATCAATCGCAGCACATGGGTTTCCAGTTTTACTCAGTATTTTTGGGCGAACCTTCACGGTCAATTATCATTTTAAGTTTTTGGAGCAGCTCTGGCTTCTTGGTCTTTTTATCATCACCCATCCTCCTACGTTATTAGTTTGTCGGGCCGCAAAAACTGAAGTAATTGACCCAAAATTTGTAGTTAAAAAATATTACGAGTTGATTAGAAACTGGCGGGTGCTACGCAAGCTCTGTCAGATCACTATTACTTAGAATTTAGTGTGACCAATACGGGCTCCCTATGAATTGGGGCTTAAAAATACACTCAAAGTCTTCCCACTGCAAACTGCAAACTTCGAAACTTTATTGCTACCGAAACATCACCAACGAATAGACTAACTTTGGCTATCGAAAACGGACTATGGTTTCTAGGATGTGTGCACGCTCCTCGACAACGGTATCGACGTTCTCCAGAAAGTTCATTTTTTTTTCGAGTTAGAATTCCAACGATATAAGTTGAACATTCTGGATCTAAGTAAGATGATGGAGAGTATTCCTCTCCCTCTCGCGGCAATATACTTTTATACTTTGGACTGTTTTTGATGGATAAAGCAAGGCACGCTCTCTTGATCTGGGAGCCGGTTTCAGATTCTGATGCAAGACTCTGGTCCAGGTTAAGGAGCAACACAATTGTACAGTGCTATGCACCATCGGAGGGTTTTCGATATAGTGCAGAAGGATGCTTTCTACAAGCAATTACAAAGGGCGCAATAAGATCTGGCTGACTGCCGGGACGTGAGACGGATCGTGGAGCATAGAGAACTGAAGGCTTTCATTGCCACTGTGAGTGGGCGCGAACGTGATGCGCATTTCAATACCGTACAAACCCCAGGAATTGAAGCACTGCGTGAGCCGTGGCAAAAGGGGATTTATTATTGCACTGATCAGGGAAGCAAAAGATGTTGAAAACAACTACATGATCATAAGTCTCTCGATAGCCTTATTAGAAATTTTAATGGTAGATACCATCCACGACGACAAGCAGCTTAGAGGTATAACATTTGGTGAACTTCCACCACTTGCACATCATATAGCAAACCATCATAACTTGCGGATATGGGCTGCTCCTCCGAACCGAACAGACGATCTCTACGAAAATTTTCCATGCAACCCCTGTAGTCTTGGCAGAGTTGCTACTTCCGCTGGGAATCTGACATCTTTCCCAATAAATTCCCTTAAAATTCCGGAAAAGAAAACCCGTCTTGAGTGCGACAATTAGATGGGTATTTGTATGGTTCCTGCCAACGCGAAGGTGTCAGTTGAAATTATCTTGGTACGCATTAAGAAACAGTTTGAATGGTTGACCGACAGGAAGCAGGCTGGTTGCCATTCTGGATCCTTATGTACTGACCAAATGAATACCCTTCGGATCATTGTGTACCAGTGTGCGGAGTTTAAATCATCATATCACCTGTTCGTCATCGATTTTTGAGAAGGCTTTGAGAGTAAACAAGGAATCTCTCTAAAATACTGTACACAAGATGGGCATTTTAGAGAAACTAATAGCTATTATCAGAGCGATTTACGATGGCGCAGAACGCAACGTGGTGCACTGGACTAAAATATATGAGGAATTTGAAATTCCAAGGAGATTATTATTATTAATAAAAATAAAACTATTATAGGTAGCTTGCTCCTACTACAATATATTTTAATAGTTAGTAAATACGTATTTCGAAAGCTACTTACTTTCTTCCTCAGTACTTAAGCTACAGGCTGAATTATTGAACCCGCCACTCAAGGAGAGTGTTTCCGCTTGATACTTACTTATTACATAGGTGACATTGCACCGCTCGAATCATTAAATTCGTGTGACTTTATCCTCCCAAGCCTACCACAATAAGCGAGGTAATAATAAATTTGGGTTAGCAGAAGACGATGTTCGGGAATCGGAATCCTTTACATCATTTCGAGAAATATTGCACGACCAATGATATCAACGGTGAATGAGTACCAGAGTCAAATCAGGGTAATAATCTCGAGTGAACGCAAAACTACCCACATTGCTCCCTACAGTGTACGGTAGTGCATCATTATGGTCTTGAATGAAGTGCTCAAGAAACTTCAAAGCCCTGATCCAATATGGAAAACGATTATCATTAATGATATTAACCAATTGCCTATTACGACAGATTCCCACGACTCTACGGACAATTAAAAGAGATTTTCCGGTTCTTTTCTCGGGATAGCGTATAAATTGGTAGCAGATGCTCAGAGGACCTCTTTTAAGCTACTCACTGGCATTAAACCAGAGCAGTTTAGCAAGACCCAGGAGAAAGTTCGGAAGGCATTTAATAGTCATCGTCGCTCACCAGTCGGTAATTTTATCGCTATAAAGAAGTCTTATTTTGGACCGTGATTTTAGTTGGGCCCTCAAACCTGATAATATCCAGGATGCAACACGAGAGTGCAACTACGAGGCGGACGAGCCAAAGGCACCTAAAGGGATTGGAATCCAGCATGGACGAAAGCTTATTTATCCTTTAAGTATGCTCCCGTGGAGAACTCCGCCATGCTATTGACATAGCATGCTGGTCCTAAGCCCACGCAAAGGAGGAGAGTTTGAGGCAGCGTACTTTGTACTATCGTCAGTAAAACAAAAATAAAGTACGGAAATCAGGGAGAGAGATAAATAAAGCATATTTGGAGTTATTCCACTATGCTAGGAAGGTAGGATACCTTATCTCTCTTGCTGACAGGTCCCCGCAACAGGCCGACTAAGAAAATGCATACAATGTCGTTAGAAACAACATTATCGGATCGAGTAACAAGCCTCGGAAAAATGGTTAGAGCGTCCACCTTGATCGACCCGGCAAGATGGGCTTCGGTCCTGTTGAGAAATCGGTAGGGGTAGTCCGAGCAAAACAAATACGTGTCTGCACGATAAATGTTGGCACCTTAACTGAAAAGATCGAGGAACTCGCAAGAGCCATTCCGAAAAGGCGCATTGATAACTGCGCTCTGCAAGGAACCCGATGGACGGGTTCCAAAAGCTACGACTTAAAACGCGAACGCGGTAAAAATGGCTATAAACTTCTCTATTTTGGTAACGCTCAACATTCAATACGATGTTAGCATTGCCATCGCAGAGAGTTTAAATGATCCTATTAAAGAAGTCGAGCGATTTGATGACAGGCTGATGAAGCAGACTCACTCATCATTCACTTCTTCACTGCGTACACACCACAGACAGGTCGACCTGATGCCGAGAAAGATGCCTTCTGGCAACTTCTCGATGCAAAGACCTCCAATGTGCCTGATGATGACAATCTCATCATTGCCGGCGACCTTAATGGTCATGTGGGTGAAAAGGCAGACGATAACAGCATAAACTCATAGCTGGGTGGGGAGCGTTTAATCGATTTTGCGGATACCCATGACCTCGTGCTTATGAATTCTTGGTTCATCAAAGGATTGTCTCAGGTTTCTACATTTTATAGTGGGAATAGTAAAACGCAAATAGACCATATTCTCATAAGACTTCCCTAGCCGTTTACTATGAGACATCCTCATGATGTTGAACCGGGTCAAATGGAGAGCAATTTACACCCACGTTTTTTTGGTCCACGGACCCCCTCGTTTGAGGCATAGCACCCAAGCATTACATTACAAAAAACAAGGACTAACGGTTTCGTCCAGGGTGTCTGAAGAGTCGCCTCTGCCCTGGACGAAGCCGTTAGTTCTTGTTTTTTGATATGAGAGAGATTTCGCATTCACTTCTAAGAATGTCAAACGTGGACTTGGGATAGGCCGATACTTCAACCTTGAGGGTACCCTGATGGATGTCACCACTCTCCTAATTTCGACTCTATCTTGGATGGTAAAATTGTGACCCTTGGGTAGAAATCCAGCATCCCCATAAAATTGTTCATCTGACTCTTGTATTGTGTATTTAGTTTAAAACCTATTTTGATCTTGAATATTAATATCCGCCTGGGATTTAGATTGATCAAATTGCGATTTGCGCTGATTAGTTTATTTGCAAAGACACCCAGCCCAATGGCGGAGTTTTCTCAGACAAACCGAAAACATACACACTTATTTTTCGTAAATTTTCTACATAAAAAAGTACTGTTAGGTAAAAATGATTTGCATGTGCGAAGTTAATTATAGCCAGCTATTGGCGTTTGTATATATTACAGTGTCTGTGCGTTTGCTCGGCTTGCTTTAGCTGTCGTTTGCATTTAGCAAGATACACATTAAATTTACATCAATTGCATGATAAATTAGCTTCGGAAGCTCTATTAATAGGTTGTTCTGCTACATGCCGTATTATTAATAATATTCAAAACTCACCTGAGCTTGAAGGTCATCGCGGTCACGTTTGCTATCCTCCACCATCTTATCGCCTTCTCGACAGAACTCCTCAATTAAATGTAGTAGAAATGATGTGTTATCAGACATGTTTTTCGTAGGAGTACTTAGTATATTTCTGGCTTTGTCCTGCAGCTGTGCAAATGATGTTTTTGATTTCTTCTCCTGTCGAAGACGGGGTGGAGATTGAATGTCACCAATACCGTATCCCTCACTTAAGTCTTCTCTTTGTGATGAATCTAATTGTTTTAGTTGCTCGCGTAATTCGTTCAATTCAGTTCCAAGTTCCTTATTTTTGGTAATTGTTAGTTGGAGCTCTTCAATAAGGTACAGACGATCCCGTTCAGGACTTAACTAAGCGATTTTGCAATTCGTGTATTGAAATTGGTTCATTGTTCGGTGAAATATTTGATGAATAAATTTCTTCCTGTCCAGCCTGTTCGGTACAAATTTCCAAACGGTTGATATCCACCGGGAGGCTTAAGTTTGGAACCACGATTTCAGAATTGGGTTCTCGTAATATTCCTTCATTGAAGGAATTAGCACGATTGATTTTTGAAGGACGATTAGGAGCCGCTTTTAGGCCATCTCTTCCTCACAACTGTCACGCTTTTCTTTTGTCTCATCAGCCTTTTCTCGATGTTTATTCAACTTTTCTGATAATACAAGTAGTCCATTTGCTTCAGCTCTCAATTTATCTAAACACTCTTTTAATTCGAATTCTGCATCCGAATTGTTATTCGCTATGAATCCAATCAAAGTAGGATCTTCAATTAATGACAACAGTGCGGAAACATCGGGAACCAATCGAAGAGACTTGGAAATCTTGCTTTGCAGCTCATGATTAGACTGCGTTGATATATTCAGCAGACCCGAACACTGTTCATTGTCGCCTCCTCCGCTCACATTGTGATCTCCTTGATTCATAAACACTCCATATTTCTGCAATTCCTCAACTATTGTACTGTTCAAGTCATTTCACAAAATGATACACATTTTGCCAGTTCCTGTAGCAAATAACGAAGAGTGGTTGACAGTTCCCGCAAGTTGTCGCGTTCACAAACAATCTGATCCAAGTCTCGAGCCAAATCGAATGTAGAGTTTCGCTCGTTTTTGCGTTTGAGTTGTTTTTTGTGTTCGTCTTTCAAGCGAGACATCTGAAATAAACAAAGGAATTGACCGTTGAAAAATTTGTTTTGAGGATGGGGGATCTTTGGTACCTCTTCTTCATGTTTCATTTGCAAATGAACAATTTCCAATTGACTTTCGCCGTGAACTTTTCTCGTAGAAGTATAAGATCTGGTGGCCAGTGGTTATCGTCTGGGGTGGTTCCTGATAGCAGAGCCTGTTGGAAAAGGGAAAAATTTTCTTAATCACAAGTTTTCTGCGAAAATATTCAGATAGAAAAAATATATAATGGAATGGGTTACTTTTGAACCAATATTAATTGAATGACGAACATGGGTTATGTGTTGGCATGCTGATTAGCTGTTTCTGTTTTTTGATACCGCAAACCACTGAATCATTCAATATAATCACTGAGCAATTTAAATGCTAATAATAAAATCTTAATAGGCATAAATTTACACTTAGGCTCGGCTATGTTTAAAAGCTTTTATCAATGCTTCCTAGCTCTCTATCAATTCCGAACAAAGGAGATTTACCAGCCCTTGGAAATGATTAAGACTCCAGAGCTCAAATACCAATTATAAACGGAAGGTTGAGTACGGAGCTGATAACAAGTTCAATGCCTTAACCATTGCAAGCCTGTAATAGGTTTAACGCTTGAACTACTAACCCTCGACGATAATCCATTCAAGAAAATGAAGAAACAGACACTAGAACGCTGCACTACCAGTTAATTAAAATATGGCTCCTATTCTCGACTACTAGACGTTGCTGCCCTCAATGAGAATTGTAGTGAAATGGTAGTAAAACGACTACTGAATTATCTTAGAATCTAAATTGTTATGGAGAGAAATGAAAGCTATTAATTGAGGAAATCATATTCTAGATACGTTTCCGGTTATTGCCTCTTTTACTATTTAGTAACTAATCTCACGGAGAATTATGTGTTTTGAATTAGGCGTTATTCATGCGTCTTGTTTGATTACAATTCATAGTGAGTGTTTTGAAATTTTTTAGGAGAATAGTTTCGTATTTTGTTTGTTTGTTTGTTGCCTGTGTCAATATGGTTTCACGAATTTATGAAGAGTGCGTGTGCGAGTGCGTGAAGTCGCTTTTCTTAACATAATATTTCCCTTTTAAAAGCCCTGATGGTAAGGATCTTGCAACATAACGTGCAAAGCATAGTTAACTTAAAAGATGAGGCTACCAGATTTTACAATTTATACAACATCGACATAGTGTCCCTGCAAGAAACCTATGATATTCACTTTACTCCGGTTTGCAAGCTTATAACAGGATATTGTTTAGTGTCCAGATTGAGAGATGATGGATATGACGGAGTGGCACTCTACTTTCGCAACGGAACACCCTTTAGAAAACTCAATTTGGACACTGAACATGAAATATTGACTGCAGAAACACAAAATTGTAAACCCAACATCACCCCCAAGTATCTAGTGCAGACTTCAGTAAAAAGATTGCAAGACTCATGAACTTTCTCTGCAACTTGTAAAATGTCATTATCATGGGAGACTTCAATACCAGAGCTATTGGATTTTGAGACTAAGTTAACTTGGCGAAAGGTAACATCCTTATAACATCTGAAATATCGACTTCAGACCACCGAATAATGGAAGATCCCCTTCTCGACAATAACATACGCCAGAGTGTGCAAGTCTTCAATACAGGATATATCACTAACAAATGCAGTAACCACTTCCTGGAACTAGGAAACACTTGATACTTCCTACTCGAACAGCAATCACAAACCTATCTTGATACAGAGCCTTGATGTTAAGTGCAAAGATGTTTTCAGAGTAGCCAACATCAAACTTAGGGAATTGATCCAGAACCTACAGCCCCAAAACGACCTGAGGAACTTCACGGTTCAAATACAGGAGCAGATCAAGTTGGCGACACAAAGTTAGGAGAACCACGAAGCCCGGCGCATGGTGAAATAAGGACTTAGGATCCCATCTAAGGAGAAAAATGGAAGCCATGAGAGCTTTCAGACAAACTCCAAACTATTAGAATTTCCTCAGGACCAAACAGCCAACCAAACGATCGAAGCAGAAAATTAGGAGAGCAAACGAAACTTCTGGGGTAACTTATGGGAAGAAATTTCGAACCAGACCGACATCAAACAGTTCTGGCTAAAGATCAGGGGATTCAAAAACTTCCAGGAAGAGTGCAGATGACTTACATCACGGGATAAAGAAGAGAAGAAACAAAAATTGCTCCACAGAAATAGAAGGTAACTATGACAAAAGATCTGTAGCCCTAGATACAACAACATATGCCTCCTATTACCATACGGACTTCAACATGGATGATCTCAACAAAGTTCTTGCTGAGCACAAAAAACAGTCCGCTCCAGAGAATTATATTTTACTCTTTTGTAAATCCTCAGGGATTGTCAACGATCCTTAACGGGTCGGTTACGATACGCCCCCGAGATATCCGAGTAAGTAGTTCTGATCCCCTAACTGGTATAATAGATTCGAGAAACTTTTCAGTCAACAGGACGGGTAGTCGGGTAGTGTGCATTGAACCGGTATTAGTAGACCGCGTTGCCTCGGGCGAGCGCTGAGCCCCCCGTAAGTTCCAGGATCAGCTAATCGTAGGTCAGATCTCAAGCAAGTCGGGTAGGGGCTCTGTCCTCGAGAGTATACCCGTTCTAGATTATTGCGGAGATAGTGGGAATGGAGAGTAAGCTAGCTGATTTATACACAGCACGAAAATGCGTCGCTCACCCCAGCGGCCAGCAAAGGACGCAGTAAGGGATGAAATACCCGACGAGACATCAGAATGCGAAGACGAAAAGGAAGACTCGCAAAGTGATGCGGCACCTGCAACGGAGACTAGAACGCAGACCATACCACGCAGTGCTATAATGAAGCGCATGGTGTTTTACGTAGGCACCTGTCGTGAGACTTAATCCTACGGTCCTCTTAAAACACGGATTGATTTTGTGACCACAATCAGAGCCCCGCTGAGACAAGCAACAACGGTACCAGTCTATACCAAGTGCATGGCTTAGCATTCATACTGGTGGATGCAAGAATTACCTAAATCTCTACCGAACTATGGAGTACGGCACCCGTGTTGATACGCAACACCATGTCGAGGCCCGAAGGTCTCGCTTGAGCATAACCGCAACCACCATGAAACTCCCACTAGGGGGGCCAACAGCAAATAACCGAGCTGTCCTCACATACAACAGGAGTTCACCCGAAGTATGTGAGTCCAGGGGCTTTCCCGGTTCCCATGGTACGAGTATACCCCTGGTAAGGTTTCGTGACCAATTTGCCACTTCAGATGAGTCCCCGTGCAGACTCGGGTCTGATCGCCCTAATTAGGTCTTTGGAGCATTCGCCTACTGAATCACGGCCGGCAAACCAAAGTGATTACAGCGTCTCCCGATGCCACCACTATGGAGGTTCTCCTCGGCCACTTGATTTTGGTTTGACCGATAGGGTTGCCGCCCCATCTTCCTCGCCGCCACCTCTGAGCACCGCAGTGCTATAGTAGCGGAAAGAGGCTCAGTGGAAACTGGCGAAACTAACCAAATGCTTTCGAATATAAACCGAATGGGAGTGCTGTTAACTACTCCGGCCAAAGCTGAAGATGAAAGGCTTATTAAGAAATGCGATCTACGACGTTTCTCCATAAAAACGCCAGCAAAGGAGTTAAAAATGAGCTGATGGAGCTGCAGGAGCTCCTGGGCAGAATTTCGTATTGTAGGCGGTTCTGGAGAGTAAGAGAACCGCGGGAAGCAGAAACAATCGCGCCTCTCCACAGAACACTACCAGAGCCAAATGGATCGTAGACAGGCTATTGCAGAGCGAATTGGAGAAAAACGAAAGGAGGAAGGGACATCTGAAGAAGCAACTCTCCGGGACTCAAAACAAGAAGACGAAGAGGAACAAGAGACAACAACACGCCGCGTCATCGGAAAAACCTCTGTTTAAAATTAACGCGGACAGGAGGGACGGAGCACCAAAAGAAAAGGTGGTGAGACAATGGAGCACTAGAACGCCAGTTTTGCTTATTAAGCCGACGGAAGTCCTCAGTAAAATGCCTTACAAGATCGAACCCGAAGATAGCAGAGCAGAGGTGTCTTCCATTCGTAAGACGAAGGGTGGTGAAGTCGTAGTTGAACTAGGCTCGAGGAGAACAAATAAAGTTACGTTCCGTGAAGCAGGCAAGGGGCTTCTGGGAGAGGCAGCTTTGGTTTCCAGCCTGGAACCCACATGTTCTCGAGGAATCCGAGGTCTTAACTGCCTCACAGAAAAGAACGAGGTAGAAGAGGCGATCAAACGCGGAGGATTGGTATCACTTCTGCGAACTCCCGAGGCCAAAAACTCGCTGTGGTGGAAGTTGCCAAGCTATACGCGAGGAAGCTTCTAAGCAGCGGGATAATCAGAATCGGTTGGGTAGTGTGTAGGATAGGAATCCGGGCCGCCCCACCCAAATGTTACAGATGTTTGGATTATAGGCACTTCTGCAACCTGTCGGGGCCCTGACAGAAGGGCAACATGCCGGAATTGCGATCAGTCAGGCGATAAAGCGAACACCTGTAATGAAAAGGAAAGCTGCTTCCTAGGCAGGGATCGTGACGCGTCTGATGAGAACGTTGCGCACACTGCAGGCTCGGGGCGGTGTCCAGTCTTCAGAGCAGGACTGGAGAGAACTAGGACGCGTTCAACATTATTCGCATCCTATAAATCAATATGCACCGATGTGCAACCGCGCACGAGTTGCTAGCGCAGTTAGCTGCGGAGACCGAAGCTGATTTAGTGCTCATCCATGAGCAGTACCGATACAAGGACCGAGTTTCATGGCACCCTGACATATCAGGTACGCTGCCATATGGGCTCGGAACGGCACCCCCTTAGGGTTCTTACCCAAGGCAGAAGGGACGGCTTTGTCTGGACTCAGTGTTCAAGGATAACGTGTTTCAGTGTCTATCTTACTTGAATGGGCATTCCTCACTCAGACTCCAGAGAGAAACAGATTCTTTCAGGACCGGTAGTTCTAAAGGCCGGATCAACCCCAACGCTCTGGTGCCCAGGCTGCGAGGGAAGCGTTCTAAACCTAACCTTCGCGTTGTAGTCACTGGTGGACGGGTGGTGAATCCTGAAAGACTTCTCGGCAAACGACCACCAATACATTGCCTTCGAAGTGGTGGACACAAACTCTCGATGTACGCCACCCCAGCGCTCTTCCTGTGTATGGAACGTTGCGAAGGTGAACACCGGACGGAGTGTCACAGACTTCGCCGCTTAATAGAACGAGGAGGAGGCATGTGCCACAATGACAGAGTACAGATCAGTCAAAAGGTGACTCCGCAGCGCAATAAACAGGAGCAAAGCTCGCTGCTAGCAGAATCTGGTCGAAGAGGTGAATGAGGACCCGTGAGGACTTGGTTACAAACTGGTAACCTGAAAAATCGGGACTCTGCAGAAGTCCTGTTCACTTAAGACCGAATAGATGGACCGCATTGTACGGAGATTATTTTCTGCGCACCCGTACGGAATGATGACGTCGGCATGGAGCGTGCCGAGGATTCTCCACTTTCATCTAGAAGAAAGTTGGAACAGGCAGTCTGTTCTATGAAAAGCAACAAGGCGCCAGGGCCTGATCGTATTCCAGCAGAGGTATACAAACTGGTATTCCAACACCGGCCAGACCTATTGCATAGCGCATTCAACGCTTGCCTAAAAGATGATCAGCAAAGGGAAAGGCGATCCCGAGTTGCCATCTTCATAGTGCCCACTTGCTTGACACTATTAGAACAGTGCTCGAAAAGTTCATCAGAAGTAGACTTGTTGAAGCGATACGCGCTGCGGACTTATCTTCACGGCAGTTCGATTTTAAAGCAGGGAGATCCACAGTTGATGCTGTCATGCAAGTCGTGGAAGCCGTTTGACAAACAGAGGCATATAGCCGCCGAACTCGTCGGGTGGTGCTCCTCGTAACGCTTGACGAGGCACGTGCCGAACTATCTCTTATGGATATTGAGAGACTACCTGAGGAACCGCTCCCTACTCTATGAAACGGTAGAAGGTGAGAGGAGGATGGATGTCATGTCGGAAGTAGCACAGGGATCCATTCTAGAACCAGACCTCTGGAACGCTACCTATGATAATAATAATAATAATCGTTGGCACAACCATCCTTATTGGATCAGGGCCTTGAAGTGTGTTAGAGCACTTCATTCAAGACCGTAAAGGTACATTACAGTACACTCAAGGAGGCAATGTGGTCAGCATTGCGCTCGCCCGAGATTATTACCTTGATTTGACTCAGGTACTCATTCACAGCTGAGTCGATTGGTATTCGACGTCAAATCACGAACCAAATCCCACTGCTACCAGTAAGATTTGAACCGCGACCTTCAGCCTTGTACTCTAACCGCTCAGATATCCGGACACCTATGGTAGTCTACTTAAACTCGACATGCCAGAACAGTTGCGCCTGGTCGGTTATGCAGATGATGTCGCGGCGCTTGTTGCTGGACGCACTATTGAACAGGCCCAAAGCAGATTCGGCATATTGATGCGACGTGTAAGCGGATGGATGACTACTCATGGTTTGAACCTTGTACAGGAAAAAATCGAAGTAGTCATCTTCACTAAAAGAGAATTCCGACCCTGCGGCCCATATCGTTCGGCGAGTCGATAATCGATTCAAAACCAACGGTAATGTACCTCGTGCTAACTCTTGACTGAAAGATGATCTTTTTTGAGCCAATCAAAGCAGCAGCGAACAAGGCTGCAGCTGGAGTTTCAGCGTTAAGTAGGCTAATGGCAAATATTGAGGGTCCTACATTTAGCAGGCGACGTCTCCTGATGAATTCAATGCAATCTGTTCTGGCCTACGGTGCAGAAGTATGGACAGACGCTCTTGGCAAGAAGGTATATCGCAAGCGCTCTGCAGTTTGGATTAAAAAAAGGCCTGTTCGTCCATCCAAAACTTCGTTCATTAGAATGAATACTCCATGCTACCTGAGGAACATTGAGGCAGAGAGCTTAAAGACAATAGCCACGAAGATACTAGGCTCTACTAAGAGAAAAGAAAGTAATTGGTTTCACCAACGATATTGCCGTGGTTGTTGTGGCAAAACATATCCGTGAGATTGAAACCGATGGACTAGTTCTCGTGGATCACAAGACGGAAGCCGTTCTAATAAAAATCCAGAAGAATCTAGAGTACGCTGAAATACGAGTTGGATACTAGACCATAAGAAGCAAAGAGGGTGTCAAATACTTATGAGGAGGGTGTTGCTCTTTCGAGTCATTAGCTCGGTTTTGCTCTACGCCGCTCGTGCATGGTCTGTAGCATTAAAAGTCAAAGAAATCAAAGGGCACAAGGGTGTGATTTAGTGTGTAGAGACAGATCTTTCATCCGTGAACCGTGCAGTGGTTTTAAAGGCTCCACATCGACGATCTACCTAAAAAAAAAAGCCTGTCACGAGTCGGAATACTCGGCATTGCACTTAATGCTTATTTGTCTACTCCCCAAAGCATTTACCAATATATTTATGCGTTTTGTCCTCTGTCTATATGTCGATCTGCTCTGAATACTCGAGGAAACTGTGAATTTATAAAAGCTTCTTGGAAATCAAATGATCCGCATTTAATGATCATGGACCCAAAAATAGATCATCTGAAGCAGGATGAAAACTGGATTAATGCAAATCAAAAATGCCGATCACACAACTCCACAGTGCCTGCTACTATATATGGGTTCTTCAAAACTTCCCAATACTTCAGCCATATTTTAAGAATGGATAGCGTAAACATTAAACTACGCGGAGAAATTGAAAAACATTCGCTAGGGAAAGTGTTTCAACGATCATGTAATTATGAATTAAGGCTTGGATGTATATTTTCGTACGTATCCTAATTTCGGAAATTTGAGAAACATCCTAAGACAGAAGGCCGGCATATTGGATGTTTGATACTATACGATAAATCTGTAAACATTTCCGAAAGCCAAACCGGAATGTTATTCATCTTTCCAACGGCAAGTTCAAGATGCATGTATAGTCATATCTATTTTTAATCCGAATGCCAATGTGAAGATAATAATGTCAAATGTGGGGTTCAATATTCGAGCACGATCCTGTGGCTATTCGAAATCTGGATTAGATATCACTAGGAGTGTGAAGTGGAAAAGAACTTTATGTTTTTTGAGAAAATATTACAATCACCGGAAGCTATTTCCTAAACTGTAAACGACTTGATTTATTGCAGCGGGGAATTTCTAGGCCACTATGGATTGCAGCGGATCTGCAGAATATATCTCTTATAGATCCATAACTTCGCTCAGGTCGTTAGAAGAACTTGTTACCTGCACTTCTGTCAGTCTTTCAATCATTTTTGAAGAAGGATCCTCGCATTCGCGCCTTTCAATAACATACAATAACATAACTACCGAAGGTAGTATCTAGCAGCCAGCTAAGCAGCTCACAGCCTAAAACAGTCAAGGATCTGCGAAGGTTTTTGGGCATGTTAAACTTCTATCGTCGTTTCTTGCCCAAAGCCGCACAACATCAAGCGATTCTTAACGCCTACTTGTCTGGACCCAAGCCCAAATACTCACGCGTGATTGCGTGGTCCATAACCAAACGACAACTGGCGGACGGTACAATCCTGGCATTCCCTCAATCAGATGCACCCCTAGGCGTAGTCGTCGATGCCTCGGCCATTGCAGTAGGTGCTACCCTTGACCAAAAGCTTCTTTTTCAAGAAATTGAATTCAGCTTAACAGAACTATAGCACTTACGATCGTGAACTATTAGCCGCGTACATGGCAATAAAATACTTCCGATGCTCCCTAGAAGGCAGGCCATTCACTGTGTTAACGGACCGGAAGCCTCTGACCTTCGCTTTTAAGCAGAAGCCCGACAAAGCGTCCCCTCATCAACTTCGGCACTTAAACTTCATACGCCAGTTTACTTCGGACATACAGCAATGTAAATGCAGACACTTTATCACGTATTTCAGAAGTTAAAATCCCTACCACGGTCCATTATTTGGCAGTCGATGAGGCACAGAAGGATTATGCAGTGCTTCAGAGCTTCGGGGACAACTCCAAATACAAATTTTGGGAGTTTCCCCTCTTCGGCTCAACCACCGAAATACTCTGCGAGACCTCGGAAAAGGGGATGTTCCAGCCGCTTTTCGTAAGGAAGTATTCCATGCAGTACACAATCTTGCGTACCCAGGCAGTAGGATAACGAATCGGCTGGTCACAAGCAGATATTTCTGGCCCTCAATAAATAAGGATATTAATTCCGGAGACAAACAGGGCATCGCGTGCCAGAAGTGTAAGTCACTAATCACGTACAGAAAGAAGTAGGCTCATTCCCCTGCTCTACAAAGCGATTTCATACGATTCACATCGACATCATTGGCCACTTGTGAGATTCGCATGATTTCAACTGTTGTCTCATAATCATTGATAGATTTACGCGGTATCCTGACGCAATACCTCTCACCAACATTTCCGCACAATCGCGCGCCGAGGCACTTTGTCGGGAATAGATCCCACGCTTTGGAGTTCCAGCCGAGATGATTGCTGACTAGGGAATGCAGTTCGAGCCTACCTTGTTTTTGTTTTGTTCTACTTGGCCTATGTACAGCCCATCTTGAGGAGTTTGCCGCCAGCTCCGCCGAGCTAGTATACGGGAAGAATTTAAGACTCTCCAGCGGTCTTTCCACCACTGGGCTTTTGCGCTTCGTCCGGCACGCCGTGGCCAAATTAAAATTGCCCTCGCCATTTCGTCATTTTTCGACAAAGGCTAACACCGCCAAGGACCTGGACACCTGAACACACGTCTTCGTTCACGTGGATGCTTCGTGAAAGGCCTTGCAACCACTATAAGGGGGGCCATATGAAATATTGAACAGAGAGGAGCAGTTCTTTAGGCTTGATGCCGACGGCAGGTCCAAGAACGTCTCGGTGTACAAGTTAAAGCCCTTTGTCTCCGGGGCTGAGGTCTTGGGAAAGAAAGGTGCACGGCGCAGGAGATTCAATCTGCGCCCCTAAAATTGGCGGACCAGGAGTCAGGTCTTGTCATGGGGGATGAGGTAGTGTGGAGTCGCTTAGCGGAAATTCTTCCGAGCTCCACACCGAAGTAGTGCAACTCCCCACAACTCGAAACTCATCCACCTGAGTGGCACGCCTGCCTGTTGACAGCAGGTTGACTGCCACGAGGCTGGCGGAGCAACCTGGAAAAAAAACAGTTTGCGGTCAATTATGAAAAGGTAGAGAAGATCTCGAAAAATTGTCACGATTTTGTTTAATTTAGACTTTTGGTTGACTTTATTAAAAATGCAATGATTAGAAAAGAAATTAATATAGAATAACAATAATCAACAATAATCATGTGTTTTGACATGTGGGCCTCTCCAGAGGAGGTCACTTTCAACCAAATTGACCACGTGTTGATTGAACGCCGTCACCTCTCAGCCTTGATGAATATCAGAATATATAGGGGGGCCAATATAGACTCGGATCACTATCTCGTTGGAATGGTGTTCCGAGTTCGAATAACAACACCACCCAGAATCCCCTCTGACAATCAGGTGAGAGTGAATACTGAAGCCATCCACAACACAGCCCTCCGCGACACCTATAAGAGGGAAATGGATGCCGCAATAACCGCAGTCAACAGAGATCCTGGATATGAAACATCAACAAATGATCTTCACAACCATCTGAAGAACGTTATCATTGATACGGCCACAAAGATACTTGGTCCCAGCCGCAACAAAAATCGAAACGGCTGGTTTGGCGATGAATGTAAGCTAGCAACGGAGCGGAAGAATGCCGCATACCGAGTAATGTTGAATTCTCAAAGAACGCGGGCACGCGCAGAGACTTATCACGAACTCCGTCGAGCGGAGAAGCGACTTCACAGACGGAAAAAGGAAGCCTGCGAGAACCAACAAGTCTGTCAACTAGAAAGTACATGGAGCAACCGCACCAGGCGCGCAAGTTTTACCAACAAGTCAGCAGGATGAAGCCTTATACACCTCGATGCTCATCCTGCCGAGACAAAGAGGGAAATCTGATTTCCGACAGAATGGGCATATTGTAGCGATGGGTTGAGTACTTTGATGAGCTACTGAACAACCAGGACATCGGCGAGTTGGAAGTCCCGCCAACTGAAGACGACGGACAAATACTGCCACCATCAAGTATAGGAGAAACAGTCCGTGCAATTCATCGGCTTAAAAATCATAAGTCGCCAGGAGCCGATGGAATTACAGCTGAATTAATTAAATATGGAAGCCAACAGTTACACCAAGTGGTTCATCAACTTGTGCTCAAGGTATGGGACAGCGAATCAATGCTTGACGACTGGGAACGGGGCATTATCTGTCTCATACATAAAAAGGGAAATGTAGAGGTATTACGTTGCTGAGTACCAACTATAAGATATTCTTCACTATCTTGCTAGGCCGGATAGCCCCATACGCCCAGAATATCATTCGTCCATACGAAAGAGGCTTCACTCCAGGCAAGTCAGCAACAAAGCAGATTTTCTCTCTGCACAAGCGATGGAAAAACTGTTGGAATATGGACACCAGTTGCACCATCTCTTCATCGATTTTAAAGCCGCCTATGATAGCATAACCAGGGTAAAACTGTACACGGCCGTGAGAGAATTCGATATCCCGACGCAATTGACAAGATTGACTAGGCTTACCCTGACCAACGTGCTAGGCCAGATAAAAGCAGCAGGATCACTCTCAAGACCAATTAACATAAACGGTCTAAGACAAGGGGATGCGCTATCATGCGTCCTCTTTAACCTGGCTCTCGAGAAAGTATGCAAGGGGTACGATCCTGTTTAAGTCCACCCAACTACTGGCCTATGCTGACGATATCGACATCATGGGAAGAACGACCCGAGACGTACAAACTTCATCCAGACCAAGTCGTGCGAGATCTTGGGCTGCACATCAATGAAAGCAAGGCAAAATATATGGTGGCAAGGTCAGCACCGAAAACCAACCAACCAACAACATCAAACCGCACTGGTCAAACAAGAAGAATAAGGATAGGAGAATACAACTTTGAGACCGTTGACAATTTCTCCTATTTAGGGTCGAAAATCACAGTCGGTAACAGCTGCTATGATGAAATCCGCGCACGGTTGTTGTCAGCCAACAGAGCCTATTTCAGCTTACAAAGACTGTTCCGCTCGAAACGTCTCACCATAGGGTCAAAGTTCTTACTGTACAAGAGTATGATCTTGCCAGTCCTCATGTATTCCTCGGAAACTTGGGTTCTTAGCAAGAAGAATCGCGAACTGTTGGCCGCGTTCGAGAGAAGAATCCTCCGAAGAATTTTTGGCCCCCTACATGAGGATGGACGATTCCGCAGCCTGCATAATGACCAAATCTATAAGCGATACCATGACCGTCAGGTTGTGGATCAAATCGAGTTCAATAGGTTACGGTGGGCAGGACACTTAACCGTATGGATGAGGATGCTCCAGCCCGAAAAGTCTATAAGGGCCATATTTATGGGAGAAAAACAAAACGAGGTAAACCTTGCCTGAGATGGAGCGATGGCGTAGGTAGGGAGGCCCAACAGTTTTAGGGATATCGAATTGGTGGAGCTCGGCCCAAAACCGGGATGTCTGGAGTTCCTTATTAAGGCAGGCCTAGACCGGATACCCGTTGTTGCGCCGTTGATGATGATGATGTGTTTTTACAACACCTTGTTCAGAGTTTAGGTTTCTACATAAACCTTCCAAAAGTTCCTAGCTTTCATACAAAAAAGAAAATTATATGATTCTTTACAAAATATATTTCTTTCAAGCTCTTCCTAATAGAAAGGCACCTTTCGCGAAACAATCTTTAAAACTTGATTATGGGCAATTAAACTATAATTTTATTTAAAGCTGGTAAATCTTCGTCGGCACTTACATTTTTTACAGTGAATTTTGAAAAACATCAATAGGAGCCCTCACAATATAATGGGGAAGAGGATCTTATCTCACAGAAACTCTAGAAGTCTGGAGAGGGTTGAACCACTATCCTAGAAACGGAATCTATCCCCTATCCTGATAACAGCATTTTACTGTATTTTAGAAATTTGCTGGTCAACCATTTTAAGTACAAACTAGTAAACCAATAGTTTGGTGCTAATCATACTCTAATTAGCAATTATAGTGAATAAATGGAATACGCAATTGTATTCTTGCTTCGGCCTGAATAGAAATTTTGAGGCTTAAAGATTCTTATACAGTAATAGCATAAAACCATTCATACCTGGAGTATCCACCGTTCGATTTCAGACATGTTTATAAGATAAACCCAATGTTATGGTAGAGATGCAAATTTTGCACCATGAAAAACAGAATAAAGGACGATATTCTGAGGAAAAAACAAATGTTTCCGACGAAATGTCAATGTTTTTGGACGCAATGGTCAGATATTTCACTGAACATTGATAATGCCAAAAACCAAGGCCGAAATTGGTGGTGGTGCTGAGGAGGCAAATTGACAAAGCATTTGAAAAGTGGAAGATAAATAAATACTATTGCATCACGCAATCAAATAACAATACCATATTTAGATATTTTTATTTCAAATAGGTACAATCAGCGCATTGGAATCTGTATCTTTACATTGAATAAACTAACCTCGTTTTGCTAAGGATAAACAATTTCCTAGAGTAAATTGTCATAAAATGACATCAACAATTTGGTTGAAATTGAAAGTCATCCTCTCTTTATTTTAGGGTATAGGCGTCCAGAATCGATCAACTTCTCCGAATGAATTCCATTTCATTTTCGAGAAATCGGAAATTTTACTGTCATGGAAAACATAAACAATCTTCCTGGGAGTCAAAATTGACAGCAAGATAAACATTGTATACCTAAAAGTGATATTCTCTCATATTGGATGTTATCAACCATAAGTAGATATGTTCCGTGTTGACATTGAATATAATTTGTTTACATGTTTTTCGGCCCCCCCGAAAGAACCAAATTGGAACACACATGAAGATACATGAGTGCTTCTATTAAAAATCTCCAAAAATATCTAATAGGGAACAGGATGTGGATAAATGTAATATTATTTTGAGCAAATATAGAAATAACCGAAAGTCAAGAATATAAATATTACGATTCAGGTTTTTTCTAGGTACAGATACTCAACTTCAGTCCCACACTAAGAACACCTATCATAGGCTTCAGTTTGATTCTTGCAAATATTATCAATCTTATGCGAATAATGCAAACAGTCAATAACTGATATCAAATAAGTAAATACAATTTGTATATCGGAGTATCTGATAAGAAACGTACGAATACCAAAGGCATGTGAATAATTTTGGATAAGATCCTCATCAATTCATTTGCCTAAATCTAATAATCGAGCAATGACCGGTGATTCCCATTTAAATTCAGTGATTGATTGAAAAAGAACTCTTTTTAGTTGTTTCCATTTCCAGAGTTTTAGGGCCATATTTGTTCCATAAATACATTTTTTGAGGGTTTGTAATTACAAGTAACATGTTTTCTAGCACCTTAATATAAATTGCTTCTGCCTTTCAACGTTTTAATTAAGCAGGATTCGTGTGGCATGTTTAACATTTTGGCAGCAGCATGGAGATGGACCAATCTTCGTAGGCGTCCGTTTTGCCTCTTTGATGAACTCTAAGTTTTCCCCATGTTATTTTGTTATAGAGGCTTTAATAAAACTTCTTATAGCAGGGAAAATTTGGAAGGCAGCAAACTAGTTTACTGCCTGACGAAGAAGGATATGACGGTCATGCAGAATATTCCGCAAAAGTTGTGGATAATTGGCAACGTAAATTCCTGTTAATTATCAAGAAGGAAGAAAGTTGGATTATAAAAATAATTTTTGAAAAAACTGCCCTACTTATACCCGATCATCGTTGTTTTTTCTAACAGACTGCACTACAACTAACTTACACCAGTATCGCCTCCGTGCTCTCAGCCTTTGACTTCTCCTTAAAACTCTATTTCGGTATTCTACAGGCAAGCAGACGTGAGTCTTGGTTTACGCAATGCTTCACTTTAGCTCACATCAGTGCACCCATAGTAGGCGCAGACTTCCTGTGTCACTATGGGTTACTAATGCATAAGCAGTAGAGGCCTCTCAATAGACCCTGCAGTCCTTCTTAGGCCATCAGGAAAAATTTTACCCTGCGCAAACAACCCCCTTTCCATAATTTTTTAGGACGCTGCCGATTCGCACACTCTCCCAAAAATACCGAATGTAGTATATCTCAGTTAGTTAAGCATGATGTTCAGCACTACATCAACACTACTGACTCTCCAATCTTCTTGAAGGTGCGTCATTTATCACCCCAGAAACGCGCTGTGGCGCGGAAAGAGTTTGAACATTTACTAACAAACTCTTAACATTGAAAAGTGCAGATTTCTCCAGCAGCAGGTGACATTTCTAGGTCATTCCATCACCTTTGACGGCATACAACCCGACCCAGACAAGGTGCGATTGCGAGCTTTCCGCTGATAAAGTCGGTCAAAGAACTTAGAAGGTTCTTGAGGTTACTAGCCGCGTATCCGAGCATCAAGTACTTCCATTTTTCTCTTCAAGGCAGGCCGTTTACCGTATTTGCGGACCATAGGCCTCTAATGTTTGCCTTAAAGCAGAAGCCCGACCAAATTGGGCACTTAGCCGACATCAGCCAAAAACATCGGACATTCAACGTGTGTCCGGTAAAGATAACTTAGTCGCTCACACTTTGGATCCATTTAACTGTGATTTTATGCCTTAAGAGAACTTAACTCTCCATGCAAAACCGTAACATTTTGTCTTGTATCCATTTTGTATCCAGGAATGAATCTTTGACACTTATGATTTTTCTTCTAGCGTCGTCCTTCATTTGATTTAAAATTATCTAAAGTCTAAATTCGGTGCTTTGTTATTTCGAAGGATTTTCACGCCTGGATTTCCTCGAGGGTAGGAGGTGGGTGGAACTTTTCGAAATCATCGATAAAATGTCGTGTTCCTTCTTTACATAGCGTTGGAGGAAGATGTTAGATGCTCCCCGCCTTCCGGCGAGAACGTAGTCTACTTAATTATAAGTTTATATGGAAAAGCCTCCCATGATTTTCTAAAAGGAAAACATTATAATTATGAAGTTACTGCAGGGTACGTTTATTGCACTTTTCGTTTATTAGGTCGTGATAACCAAACGGTTTATCGGAAGTAAAACGCTGGTCTGCGTATTATTGATAGAGTTTTGGATGATATGGGATCATTCCCCCATTACACCATTTTGATACTATTTACTACTGTTATGATAGCGGCGAATCATAATTTGATAATAAGAATTCGCGATTGAATGTATACATATATGTCCGGCAAGCAAGCGTAGATCAAAGTGAAATTTCAATTCTTTGCGTAACTACGAAAAATTAATTCAAGGAAAATGGTACATGCACTGTCTATGACTCTTAGCATACGTTTTTTTTTTTATTTTTACTAGTTGCTTAGGGTCTAAGATGGGAAAATTCCTATTGAAAGAAGCCGCTAAAATAGGGGTAGTCAATCCCTAGCCTTAGTCTTCAATTGACTACGACGTCTTCAACATAGAATTCATTTAACAGATTATTTAATATATGAGTTTGACCTAGGACAAAAAACAGGGGGAGCTTGTTTAAATTTTGTGTGCAATTTATGGCGACCACATTGTTAAACAAGTCAGAATACCGGAAGCTCGCGCTTCGGTTATAAAGGTTTGTGTTCATCTTATGTAAGAAATTTCAACGCACATTTTTCTATCCGTATATAGCTACAAATCAAACATATTCCTTCATATTTTTCCAAACTACGAGACATACGTATATTTTACAGCCATAGATATTACGCGCACCCTAAACAAACAAACTGCCTATTTCCGAATACTGTACACATATATGGACGTATGTCAATTGATCGTACCCACATTTCCGATTTCTTATATCTATCTGAATTAGGCACTATCTGCAAAGTTCATTAGCACGCATATACTATATATCTACATACGCACATGTCTGGTTGGAGTAATTGATATTCACATACAAATGGCTAAAAAACTAAAACAAAATAATTCTTTCCGACCCCATTCATAAAAACTCATTTTGTTGTGGTATTGACGAATTGACATGTGATGATGACGTCATGCAGGTTGTAGAGTGCACGAAATTCACAAAAAATGGTAAAGTTTTATCCCCTTTAACTTTGTTAATAATAATTGGATTTTCTTCAAACTTGACCAACTTGTGCATTATGGTCTTCATTACACGCATGCCAAATTTTGTATTTCTAGGATGAACATAAGGGGGGTGCCGGGTAAATTTCTAAAATGTGGAAATATACTATTATTAACCTTATTTGTGCAGATATCGGAACCGGATATATTTTGAGGCCTAGATTTTGTAGAGATGCACCACCGTGATTTTTTTCAGATTTTTCGGTTGGATAGGTTCTGAGAACGAGACCTGTTACACTTTTTGTGGGTCATATTTTGAACCCTCATTCCCCTATGTTACACCCAATATCAATTATTGAACCAGCTTCGAAAAGTACTAATTGGGACCTTTCATTTGATACCTCACATGGCTACATTCTGTGAAAAAAAAATTTACACCCTCCATTCACATGTATGGGGAGCCCCCCTTAAACTGAACACAAAATGGCGCCACTTGCTGCAAGTAAAGGGAACACCAGATTACATACTCTCACCAATTTTCATGACAATCGGTCTAGCCGTTTCCGAATAAATCGGGTGTGACAGACAGACGGACAGACGGACAGACAGACACCGTCTCGATTCTAATAAGGTTTTGTTTCACACAAAACCTTAAAAATGTGTGTATCAACAGCGGTTCCGACGTTTCTGCGTTGGATCGAAGATCAGCCACATTCTGGAAGGAATTTGATATTGTTAGTGGCATTGAATAGAAAAAATTGGAAGGTTTTCTTCCCTAATTGCCCGCTGGGGATGACAAGTGGGTTCTTTACAAAAATATTGGACGCGGAGCGGCTTGCAAGGAGGACGACACTTGTGTGTTTGGTAGGTAACTTTTGTACTACTGGGACGGACATAAGGGGGGTTGTCGAGTAAATTTCTAAAGATGTATTTTGAGGCCTGGATTTCGTAGAGATACATCACTGTGATTTTTTTTCAGGTTTTTCAGTTAGATAGGTTCTGGGAACGAGATCTGTTACACTTTGATGGTTATCTTTTGAGCCCTCGCTCCCCTATGTTTCACTCGATATCAAATATGGAACCAACTTCGAAAAGTACCAATCAAGCCCTTTCGTTTGATACCCCACATGGCCTCATTTTATGAAAAAAAAAGTTGTGCACCCCCCATTGACATGTATGAGGAGAACCCTTTCAACTTAACACAAAATGGCGCCAATGTTGTATGTAAAGGGAACAACAGATCACACGCCCCTACCAATTTTCGTGACAATTGGTCCAGCCGTTTCCGAATAAATCGGGTGTGACAGACAGCCAGACAAGGTTTTGCTTCACACAAAACATTAAAAAGGTGGCATGTTGACTTGCGAAAATCCCAAAGGCATCTCACTACATTACGTCAATACGTACGTCCAATAAAATCTTCACAAAATTACTGAATAAAGGAATTAGACTGTACGCAGATAAGAAAATCGATAAAATCCAAAGAAATTTTCGAACTCTCTATCTACAATTGAGCAGTTATTTACGATCAACCAGGTGATAGAAAAATGCTGGGAATTAAACATTGACGTCCATCAAATATTCGTTGACTTTAGACATATGCCCTTATTGGCCGAAATCTACTGTACAAAGTCATTTGTGGTAAACCTCACCAGAATGACAATGTTCCACACACCAGTGCAGGTACGGGTATAAAAGCCTGAGAGGTTCGTTTGAGACAAACGTCGGATTAAAGCAAGAAGATGAACTGGAGCCTTCACTGTTCAATCTCGCGCTGGAGCAGGTTATACGAATACTCTTTGGCTGGTTCTTCCATATCGGCAAAAGAGATTTTTATAAACTTTGACAAAACAGCAAACGAAGTTGATCTACGAACTAATGAATATAAGAAGAAAATTATGACGCCCGACAGACAAACCATTGAGGAGTACAAATTGAAAAACGTAACAATATAACTGACGGACGATAGATGGAAATGAAGTGGACGAAACAAAATGCCGAACTCAGTTCACAAACATACTGCCAATTTTAAAAGCCAACTGAATACAAAGGAAAGCAAAGCTCCGAGTATATAGATCGGAAATAAGACGTGTACTATGCTACGGATATGCAACATGGACACAAGCTTCCGAAAAAGTGCAAGTGGAAAAGTCAGCCCCGAAGAGTATGGCTACTACTTTCTAGTAGTGCTTAGTGGTTAGAGCCCTAGACTCAGCTGTGAATGAATACCTGAGCCAAATCAGGGTAGTAATCACAAGCGAGCGCAATACTGACCACATTACCTCCTACAGTGTGCTGTGGTCCTATCCTACGGTATAGAATGAAGTGCTCTAATACGCTTTTAGTTTCAAATCCAACTGATTGCTTAAAGGAACTACAATGTACGGTCAGTACCACTGGTTCAGGAACATGAGAGTAGCACAGAAAACTTGGCGCGCTAAGTGCGGTTTTAAAGGAAAAATCAGGAACACTCGAAAATTTGAATTCTTTTACGAGCCCAATTCGTGGGTAAAATTGTTTTCTGGACGAGCTTGTAAGAATGATAAAGAAGTTTTTCCCGGAGGGGTTTGAATTTGACCGGCGGCCGTAAGGTGAATAGAATGCATTTGGTCTGTCAGTTTTCACTATTCAGGCGGTCGGTGATCGAATGAAAATGATTCGGCCAACTGGCCAGACATGTTAAAAGGTTTTCAACGGACGAGGAGGAGAAGATGGAAAAGTGGGCGAAGAAACTGACGAGAGACTGTCAAAGGCAGGCAGCTAAAAATATATACACCCCCCCCCCCCTCACCACCTGCATAAAAAAAATGACTCGCAAATTGAAGGCCAAGCACAAATTTAATGAAAAATTTGTCAAGATATGAACTGGAAAACCCTCTCCTTCTCTCTTTCGAACTCACAGCAAATATACGATTATTATAAGCTTCATGTAATTTGAGATTAAGGGGGATATCATATGGAACGACCTTGGTTCTCCATTTATATTTCTTGAGCCCATTCAGCTATGAGCTCAGCTGTAGCAGGTCGAAGACTCATTAAATTTTTGAAGGACCACCCTGAGGATGAGATGTACTACGAATCTTGCCCGTACTTTCGAAGTATCAAACGCAGTGGCAGTTGTTCAGTGGAGAACAGATGCGAACAGACATCCATGCTCATGTTCGCCGTTTTCAGAAAGTGAGAAATAGGTCTGCACAGCCTAACCCAGAGCAAAGAAATTGTTCCCGATATCTATAGGCGAATAATTCAATAAGTCGGTTCGTTGTAAAGTTAAATTATGGCGGAGCGGCGCAGCTTGCGTATCGGACGCACTACGGGATGTCATAGAAACAAAAAAAAAATAGCACTGTGCGCGTTTTTGGATACCGGCAACACATCGCTCACAGAGATACAAGATGTCCTGAGCCGCAAGGGAATGGGAAACACCCTGCCATCGTGGATAGGCAAAATGCTAGAAAGCAGGCAAATAGAAGTACCGACAAGTACAAATTCTATTGTCATGAACACTACTCAAGGTTGTCCAGAGGGCGAGTACTATCGCCGCTTATGTGGAGTATGGTAGTGAACGAACTCCTGGACGTGCTAACAAATATTGGAATACAAGTCCAGGGTTACGCGGACGACATTGTTTTAATCTGTACGGGCAAATATGAAGATACCCTATGTGATAAAATCCAAACTGGACTAAGCGTTACTAGTGCGTGGTGCCGGAAGGTGGGACTGCGGATCAATCCACCCAAAATCACCATAGTACCAGTCACTAGGAGACGTAAGCTTGATCACTTGAGAGCCATAAGGTTACATGACATGGAGGTGAAACGAGAAACAGAGGGCAAATGTTTGGGAATTACGCTAGACTAAAAATTATCCTGAAAGACACATGTTGGAAAGCCCCGAGTCATCTGATGACTTGTAGGTCCATAGCAGGAAAAAAATGGGGTTGTAGCCCGAAGATACTACTTCAGATATTTACTACAATAGTAAGGCCACTGATTACCTATGGAGCGGTAATTTGGGCAGATAAATAAGCTTCAAAGGTTGCCTTGCGTATGTATCATTGGGGCAATGAGGGCATGCCCAACGGCATCCCTGGAAGTCCTTATGGGATTGACCCCTCTCCATCTGTACATACAGATGCAGGCAAGGAGGGTAATATTCAGGATGGCCGGGAGTATCAGTAAGCGAGAAGCTGCCTAAACCGAAGGAAGATTGATATTCTTTCTAGGCGGTATTCCGAATTACTGATAGCAAGGAATAACATGACAACGAGGTTTCACTTTGATATGAAGTTTAAAACACGTTGGAGTAACAAGGCAAACTGAGAGAGCGTGCTGGGACATACGGCTTAAATCAACCACTGATTACTTGGTACATTGACGGATCCCTCACAACAGAGGGAGCGGGTGCCGGTGTCATTGGTCCAAGGAAAGTGTACTTAGAGCCAATGGGTGGGTACACTAGCATATTTCAGGCGGAAATATACGCCATAGACAGATGTGCCTCTGGAGAGATTAAACCAAAGAAACTATCGGGGGCAGAACATTGCTATTCTCACCGACGACCAAGCAGCGATCAAGGCATTCAGGTCGAACCAGGAAAACTGTAAACTGGTATGGGAGTGCCTTGAGAGATTGAATACACTCGGCTCGTCCAACAAGGTCTGAATACTTTGGGTTCCTGGCCATGCTGGGTTGGGAGGCAACGAGGCAGCGGACGAACTAGCCAAGAAGGGACCAGGTACGCCTTTACACGGGCCAGAGCCCTTCTGTGGAATCGGAAACAGTTTCATGGCTATGCCACTAAGAAATGAAGAGGAACGGTTGAGGGAACTATACTGGGCGGGCCTACCAGGCATGGAGCAGTCCAGGGTGCGTATTGGGGAATACGAACCCATGCCCACAAAGGATTGCTTAAACCTTACCAAAAAGAACCTCCGAATCATAGTGGGAATCCTCACTGGTCACTGTCGTCTAAACTATCACCTAGGGAAGCTAAGGATACTGCCGGCAGGTTTTGTGCGGAGTGTGATGAAACCTCTATACACGTCCTGGAACAGTGTACGGCACTTGTGCAAAGTAGGTCGAGGCATCTGGGAGAACATTTAATACCAGATGCAAAGTTGAAAGATCTGGAAGTAGGGAATATTCTAAAGTTCTTGACGGTTATAGACTTGCAGATTAGACTATAACCAGTAAAAGGTGTACAATAGTTCTTTAAGGACGCGGTGCGACTTTCCTTTAACAGAATAATAATAATCGAACGCACGCAAATACGAATCGTGGTGGCCATGACATCGAAAACAATTTTTGACAGGAAAAATTGTTTTTCGGTGTCATCATTCAGTCAGTTCGAGATAGAAAGAACTGAGGAGAAGAAAGACTCCTCGCTTATAATTTATTCAAATTAAGCACTTCTAAAAAGTTGTAAATAAATTAATACGAAACAAAGAATAAGCAAATAAATACAATTAGTATAATTTCTACTATAAAATTACCCACAATAGTTAGAAGAGAATGTGAACTGTTAAACTGGATAAATAGCTGAAATTGGCACTAAATATCAATGCGTTTGATTCCAGTGTTTCTATTCCCTTGATTATAGCGAATGTATTATAGATGATCTCCATTGTCCCTTACTATTACACGAGAATGAATTGATTATATTATGAATTCGATAATGAGAATGTCAAGTCATACTGTACTTATCAACACACCTCTGAAGGCTTTATTCCTTGAGTAAGGTATGAAAAATATCATTAGCTTATTTTAACCTCCATTTCCTAAGCCCCCATTAAATCCAATTATTGCAGGTTTTTTCCTTTCGTACATTTCGTAGCTTTGCCAGAATTTAACTCTCAAAGCATGAGAAAAAGTTTTAGGAAAGTAATCCAGAATTGCTACAAGATACTTCCCGGAAAAGTATATACTATTAGTAACTTCACTGGCAAAACAGTATCTTTTCTAACAATCTAACAGGTTTTAGTAAATAAGATGTAGTTTTACTGCTCTTTACTATGTGGATGGTAGTGACTCAGTAGTCAGGTAGTGAAACAAACATTGGGATTTCGGAGAAACTTTTTTTCAGTTTTGAACATACAAAAGACAACACTCAGAGCAATGTAATCATTATAAAAATTTGCGGTCGGTTTAAAAATTTTCAATATTAATGCACGCGAGTTTTGAGTCTTTAACTTTTGCTCTTTTGAGAATGAAACGCATTTTGTCATTATTCCAGAGAAAAATAAGCATTTTAATGCCCAAAAATGCCAACATCCATTCTAGGTATTTGCTATAAATAAAGTATTGCACAGCGTAATCGTGCATAAGTTTTGGCAATGATAACATACAAGCCGTGGGTTTAAGTATATCTTATCAATTGGATTCGTTGTTATTAAAATGTACACATACGGGAAAGATCGGATAAGGGTCACATCATACCCCGAAAATATTTTTCATCTTCAATCTGAAATTCTCTTTTTAAATCACGTAAAAATATGGTAATTTTTGTTAAAGAGACTCCAAGTTATTATGATTCTAAATGCTAATATAGAAAATAAAATTAAATAAAACAAACAGAGCCATGATCTTACCTCGAATATATCGACCACGAAAATCTTTAATTAATTAAAAGTTGAAATGTTTCCGCTTGATGGCACTCTATCTAAGCAACAGGGGAAAATAAACAATTTCAGATTTTCTGCAAATCTTTAGCAAACCACTTGAGAGACAAAAAAACCAAAAAACACTGTCTGGCCTTTTTGAACTCCCCCACACACAAATAATCGATTTTTTTGGACTCGAAGCTAATCTCTATGACTTCAATTTTGAATTCAATTGAAAGATCCCAAAACAAAATAGATTCTTTTGCTTTATTTGGTAGCCACTCGAAACTGAATCACAAACACACATAAACATGGATTTATTGAAATTATTTCAAATTTATGCCCCTGAAGTGCTTCTAAATGCAGAATGCTGAGGAAGAAGATCAACGGACTAGGACACTCTTTCGCCCCAAATTAATATATTCGCACTCGCGCACATCTGCTATGCATACAATTCATTATGTGTAATACATGCGGCGTGCCACTTGGCTCCACTCTAGGGCCTGAAGTGTTCACTGAACTCAAAGATCTTCGAGCACAGAATACTGTTGACGAGCTTGCTAACCGTTGAGGCACTACAAGAACTGATTTGCAAGGGTTGAATACACTATGTAAAACCATGGAGGCATCCGACTCAAAAGCATCTACACACGATTAACTCACTACACACGCCGAATCCAAATGGCTTCTAAATATCCCGCCACAATCCTTAGCGAATAATCAGATACTTTTGCGGGTCCAGCTAATACCGGGAATTATTCAAGTACGCTCAGAGTACGCGCGAACGAAGGAGGAATATGTGCGACGACGCACTTAAGTTAACGTCTTGATGAAAACTGAACGCCAAACCAAAATACTGAATATACAAATTTTGTTGTTCAGCCTGAGTATCTCGAAAAGAAATGAGAATGAAATTTCAGCATAGATTGTAGATAATTTCTTTTTGGGGCTGCCAGTATGTTTTCGAACGTACAGATATACGCTGGTCGGGGGCATAAAATAGAATCAATAGAATGGAGATTAGGCAATACAAAGCATATGGGTAGGCATTCAAAAAAATGATAAATTATGACGAATCAAGAGCCTTATTGTAATATTTGAGATAAGCTAGGCGCACTATCACCAGATCGTCGATTTGATTTTATGTCGAAAATGACGTGTTTGCGTTGATTGCACAACTTCGATTGCGATTATTATAAACCGCATTTCCAGCACTCAATCGACCGCTTTATCAAGCAAATGAGATTGGCTTTCGGGAAAATGCAAACTTACTCTCGTGATAACGAGCAAATTATTGGCAATTCAATCAAAATGTATTATAAAAACGGCAATTTGCTAATTTAACAATTATTTACCATTTATTTTTTATTTGTATTCTATTGTTACTAGTATGTAGTTATAGTATTATGATCTGTTCAATATCAGTCAATTTTACCTGACTGACTATTTTATTACTGTTGATCTTGAAAACAGTTTAGTAAGTTTCGCGACTGGGGACAAAAAACTCAGAAAGGATCTAATTTTCAGGTTTACGACTTTTCCACTTTCGTTGCAAACTCTGTCGTTTATGAATTAGTCACTCCCTGGTCCAGCGTGTGAAGGAAAACTAATTTCTAAAATTAAACGGCTTCAGCGGAAATGGTTTACCGAATATTTTTCAAAAACCAGCAGTTTTTATTAGTCTTACTATTATAGTTCTCAATGTGATACCATTGGAATCGAATGATCGCGTCAAAAATATGTAAATGTAACATTCGGAAAATGACAGGAACTTTACAAGCATCTATTTACCATACCGTGGATCGAGCAACCTTTACCACCTTTTTCCTTCGATGATTATCTACTTTGCCATGGTGAGTGAGCTCAACAAGGAAGACTCCTAAGGAACTAGAGGAAAAGCCTAATGACAAATGTTAATCAAACCCCAGGCCAAGAGGTAACTTCTGTGCCGAAAGTTGAGTGATCACAGGGGAATGCCTGGCTATGTATACTGGACGCCTGCCAATTTCAATTAAAATTGCCTCTGACGAAATCCGCTTTTTTTGCTAATAAAAGTTATCTGAATCTACATTCAGATTTTCTATATATTTCGAACCAGGCTTCGATTGTGCAATCTTAATATAACGAGCCTCAATATAACGATTTCTTCGATTAAACAAATTTTTGGGAATCCCCTAGAACTGGGGAAAGTTATTGGAAAATCTACCTTCACATTACGACTAACTTTTGCCAGAAACCTCTTTATAACGAATTTTCAATCAGTGCGGAATGTAAATAAAATGTAATTTTCCTCTATATAAGGAATTTTGTCAACTTATAACTTTTACAAAACGAATCCTACCAATTAATCATATACAATTCCACAATAACAACAACAATTGATGTGTCGACAGGCTCAGAAACGGTACGTTTTAATCATTGATCATTACCGTTTTGATGCAAAGTAACGTAAATACTGCTTCAAGTTTTTAAAGTAATTTAAAGTTGCAATGGCTGAAAAACGAAAAAGATGTTCCTTAACCATCGCAGAGAAGCGAAAAATCATTAAGGCAAGAATCCTGCAGAGAAAGAATTGGACATCGCTAAAAAGTTCGAAATTCAAAATTTGCTAAGATTATGCTCTATGCTGTAGTCTACATTATTTCGTGATTCCAGGATGAACTTAAGGGGGGTTTTCCTGCCAATTACTAAAAATTATAGTAACGTACTATTATGAACTTTATTTGAACGAATATCGGTATGGAGGGTATTTCGGAACCAGGCACCATACAGTGGCAGCCTTTTGATTTTTTTTCAGATTTTTCGGTTGTGTATTTTCTGAGAATGGGTCCGTTAAAGAAATGATCACTTTCAACCCCCCACTCCCCACCTTTCCAACAGATGTCAAAACTAATACCGGTTTCGAAAAGTACTAACTGAGACCCATCATTTGATACCCCACATGACTATACTTCATGAAAAAAAAATTTGGAAATTGGACGGTACCAACGGCTTAGCAGAAAACTCTTCTAAACTATGCTGGCTGTATCATCGCAAGGAATGAAGCCTTCCTTAATGTCCATAGATATATGCCTAAAAATGTTACGTTTAAACTTTGCCAAGGAAAGCATGAGAGGGCTGTTCAGATAGTACTATTCCTCCCGGACGATTTGTGGAAAAATGCGGAACTAAACCTGTACATTTTTTTTTGCGCGCCCCTTATCAAATAAATGCTTTCGCTGGGGGTTTGAAACAACTGGGTGTGCAGAACAATCTAAACATCAGCACCTGCTAAGTAGCAGTCCGGGAGACAAATCTTGCAGTGTCGGGATTTCTCTGACTATCGGCATTAACGAAGTATTTGTGTCCACCTCACGTTCCCAAGCTTTTGAACGTGAGGTGGATGCATACCCCAAGACATCTTTATCTAAAGGGTCAATGAGGCGCACAATTTCATAAAGAAATTCTCGCACAGGTCATCGATTACTATTATTATTCAAGAACCAAGAAATAAAGGCGAACAATTTCGGCATATTGATTTCTTGGATACCAACGGCAAAGCTAGACTTCTCCCTTCTTATGTGGTGGTTTCGAAAGACCTCCAGATAATCCTGGTTAAAAACCTATATGATGGCACCGCCACAACAGTCAAATTAACCATTAAAATGTAGTAAGAAGATAATTATATGCCAGAGTGAAATTATGCGGTGTTTCCAACGATTAATTAATTGAAGTAATAAAAACTTGTTGTTTCTTTTTCGTTGGTGTGGGTATTTATTCTTGCAAATACCGATATTTCGGGAACCACCTGTCCCTTCCCTTCCCTTCATCAGTGCTAACTTGGGAACAAGTGGTATTTGCAAGAATAAATACCCACACCAACGAAAAAGAAACAAGTTTTTATTACTTCAAATAATTATATGGTTATAAATTCACCCCTTGGCGGGGTATAGTGCGCCAACCACAGCTACGCGCCATCGTTCGCCTTTACCTGAAATACACTTCAACTCCTCCACAACTTCACGACATGTTTGCATTCCTCCTCTACTGTTCTGCGCCAAGTGCCATTGAGGCGACCCACTCGACCATCTTGGGAGAGTGGATTCCATTGCATAGCGTAGTCCACAATGCAATTGTCGCACCTCCTTAATGTGTCACCTATCCACTGCCCCTTTCGCCTTCCAATCATAGTGCGTACGAGTGCCAGGCCTGTCCGCCGACCATGTTCTTCGATTGTGATAGTATCAGACCAGCGCACTCCGATGAAATGACGCAGACAGATGTTCACGAAGACTTGGAACTTTTGAGTAATAATGGGGTTCACTTTCCATGTGCTATTTCCATATAGAAACACAGAAAGAACGCTAGCACAGAACAGTCTCAACTTGATCTTGGTGTTGAGAAAACTGCATTTCTAGATTTTAGGTCAAGCAGCGAAAGCGGATCGCTGTTGATGCGTTAGGTAACATTAAGTTCCATGCCACCGTTACCAAAAACCGCACTTCCTAGATATATAAATTGATCGACGCCTTCGATACTCTATTCTTTAATGCTCGGATTGTTGCTTCATTGATTATTATTCGAGAACCATAGATTGTTGGTGGAGTAATAAGGGCCAAAACTTCTGGTATGCTGATTTATTGTATACCAACGGGAAAAATACAGCCTATTTTAGTGTAGCCATTTCAAAAGACTTCCACGTTATCTTGGTTAACTATATGATCGCAAAACTATAATTATTGAATTAACAATTATAAGCGAATAGGGAGGAAATTCTCTAGTATTCTACGTAGTCGCACTACGATAAGCAAGAAGTTCTTAGTGAAACGTTTATAATACTTATCCAAACGTCAAGAGTAATGGTATAGGAAAAAAACAGATTGATATGATAATATTCTTCATATTAGTTGGTAAAGCTTACACAGAAAGATCCACACTACTATAACGAACAGACTACAAATCTACTACCTTTCATGAAAACTGACGAGACTGACTAGGCTGACCCTGACCAATGTGCGAAGCCAGATAAAAGCAGCAGGACCACTTTCGAGACCATTCAACAACAGCAACGGCCTGAGACAAGGGGATACCCTATCATGCTGTCCTCTTTAAACTGGCCCTCGAGAAAGTCATTCGTGATGCAGACGTAGATGCCAGGGGCACCATCCTCTTCAAGTCCACCCAACTACTGGCCTATGCTGAGGACATTGACATTATCAGAAGAACGACCCAAGACGTACAATCTGCCTTCATCCAGATCGAGCAGGCGGCGATTGGCGCGAGATCTTGGGCTACACATCAATGAAAGCAAGACAAAGTAATGGTGGAAACGTCAGCACCAAAAACCAACCAACCAACATCAAACCGCACTGGTCAAACGGGAAGAATAAAGAAAGGAGAATACAACTTTGAGACCGTTGATAATTTCTCATATCTAGGGTCGAAAATCACAACCGATAACAGCTACGATGATGAAATCCGCGCACGGTTGGTGGCACCCAACAGAGCCTATTTCTGCTTACCGAAACAGTTCCGCTCGAAACGGCTCACAATAGGGTCAAAGCTCTTACTGTACAAGACAATGATCTTGCCAGTCATCATGTATTCCTTGGAGACTTAGGTTCTTAGCAAGAAAAATTGGGAACTCTTGGCCGCGTTCGAGAGAAGAATCCTCCGAAGAATTTTTGGCCCCCTACATAAGGATGGACGATTCCGTAACCTACATAACGACGAAATCTATGATCGATACCATGGCCCTCAGGTTGTGGATAAAATCCGGCTCAATAGGTTACGGTGGGCGGGTCCCTTAATCCGTATGGATGAGGATGATCCAACCCGGAAAGTCTAGAAGGGCAATATCTATGGTAGAAAAAGAAGACGAGGCAGATCCTACCTGAGATGGAGCGATTTTTTAAATCAATTTTCTTAAAATGCTTTTTTTGAAGCGGCGGACGGTCCTCAGGGCGTAAAAATAAAGATGATTTATTGCGGTTTCCGGTAAATAACAGCTTACACATGCCATTCTCGTGTGAACCTCTAACATTAGTTTATTTTTGCTCAGAAATATTTTTTTAAAAACTTTAAAATCAAAAACTTTCGAAAATGTAATGTAGTTATTTTTCACATTTTTTTAAATGCCGGAGACTTAAATGCGAGGTTCACACGATAATTACAAGTATCCTGAGTAGTAAGAATTTTGATTTTTGTGTTTCAGACTAACGGGAGGGCTGCAATCGTGTCCGCCAATGAGTATCGTTTTTTTACACGCCACACGGTTTTGTGACGTAGAGGGGACTAGGGTGGGGCTAGGAAAGTCTTTTTTTTTAAGTGAAGCCCAATATGTGGCTAATAATTGTACCTAATAAATACCTAATTTGCCAATTTTAGCCTTGATTTACTTCCGAAAACAGACCCTTCTACACTGTACTCCCCCCTTAAGGATTTACCATACCCATATATGCTTTTTATGGATAAGAAGAGGTATGATTCCCGGGTGGATCTGTAATA
This sequence comes from Hermetia illucens, assembly GCF_905115235.1. Classification (NCBI taxonomy): domain Eukaryota; kingdom Metazoa; phylum Arthropoda; class Insecta; order Diptera; family Stratiomyidae; genus Hermetia; species Hermetia illucens. The sequence goes on from NC_051850.1 coordinate 37,201,909, forward strand.
TTGCTATAAAAATAACCTGCTAGTATACCATTAACACTATTTATAGATACATATATGTTGCAGCAGACTTAAGAAGCTTCTTCATGTCATAAAAGCGTGATATTATATCATATATTGGTCTGCAGAATCAAAAAATTTGACTTCTCTGTAATAAAAATATTCTGTAACATCTCTTGAGAAACTACCCTCACACAACTTCTTCGTGATTCCTTTGAAAAACCTAAATATTTACTACACAAAAGTGTAAACAAAGAGCTCTCCAAATATTTTGAGCAATATCATGGCCTTCAATATATACAACAAGAGCATCGTTCTCTCTTTGTAGCCTGATTTATATCAATATCTCCATGGGGATCCCTATCAACAAGGTCGAAGTGGTCCAAAATAAACTATAAACAATATGTTAGATCACATTCAGATCACTAAATTGTAAACTAAGTGCTGATAGATTCCTCAAATAGAATACATGTCCTTCTTTTTGGCGTGCATAGCATAAGAGAGCAAACGATGCTGAGTTGCAACATAGCAAGCCATAAGGAATTTTTCCATTACAATTTTAGAAATTCGCTATACAACGCATGCATCACGCATGATCGCAGTCTTATTTAAAATCGAAAACGACGAGTATTTATAGAATTTCGTCCACATAACTGTGCAGTGATAGACACTCACGAGAATCCAAAAATATGTATTTCGCGAAATATCTGCTATTCTGGGAGCATAAATTACATTTTATTGGGAATAGATATTTATAGCGCTACCATGAATTTAATGCCTGAGGTAAGATTCGGAGAATTGTGTTTATCACCTTCCTACAGGTGAAGGACCTTTATATTGTTTCGATTCGTTTTGCTAGTCCCGTCCGCAAGTATCAAAATCACCAACCTCCCGTTTTATCTCAACTTCTTTATTGTCACACTTGTTTCAAATCAATCAACAAATGCCACCCAATTAGACCCACAAAAGTCACCACTTACCTCAAAATAAATCCCACTTCCTTCCCCTAAAAGATCGATTTTTTCTAAAGACATCCTGCCTTCATACATTCCATCTTAACACTTCATGTGACCTAAGTTCGGATCAAAAGAATTAGAGCAGACACCGGCGATTTTTCGGAAAATAAGATTGCTTACACCTTATGTGTCATTTTGTATCGGAAATTTCTCAACGACATCATCATAGCAATCGTTTTCCGTTCATACGATTTATTTACACGAGTGACGAAATTTATAGAAGAAAATTGTCTGGGGGAGATCGTACACTGGCACGAGAGTATTTTTAGAAAAACATACTTCCTCCTCTATGTTTTCTCTTTTCAAAATAGTATCTTCAATTTCTCCGAAGTAATGTGAAAGGGGGTGGGTGGTATGTCGCTTAGTGATGCCAGATAATGACAGAAGTGAAACCATTCGCCTTTAGGGATTAGTTTGATAAGGAATAAACTTTCATGTTATTTTTCTCTAATTTGATTCTAAAATAAGAAGGTAATTCCGGGAACCAGATGATAATCTAATTTGCTGATTATCTAACTTTGAAACATTTTAAAGATATCCTGAAAATCTTAGGATGAGTCAAGGATTTCATTAGTAAAATAATTAATTCCAGGCTTTAAGGAAATTCTTCCTGGAAAAATAGGTAGGCAAACGCTGATAAAAGATAATCTTTATCTACTTTTTAGGAGATTTTAAGTTCCTGAGATGTTAGGTCTTAGGACACACAAATAAAATCATTAGTTGATTGACTCCCATTTCCATGAGGGTATAATTACTAAATATTCATCATCAGGTCCCTGGACATGAACATACAGGAAGAGCCCAAATTGATAAGAGAACACAATCTGTTGACAAAAAAGATGATAGAATCTGTAGGTGTGCCTTCTCCTATCACGCGGTATTTCTCGAAAATATTCTTTTCAGCTTTGTAAGGATGTTTTCTTATTTTGTTGCCTTAAATATAGCAGTCAGTGAAATAAATAAAAAGAAAGCCCAGAGTGAAGGAAGGAAATGTAACTGAAAAAGAATACAGATACAGCTAAAGAAACATCATCATCATCAAAATCTGGTTATCATCCTTTTAGAAGATAAGAACATTTTTCTTTGTTTGACTAAACAGTGACTTTAATCGACAAACATTGTCCCTTCTTCACTGTTTTTTCCTTTGCTCCCAACTGATTCCCGAGATACAATATTTGTTGAATAAAATTACTTTGCGGCCAGGAAAGGAAGAACATTCTTTAATTTCATCACTGGAAAAATTGGTAGCAAACCACTCCAAAATAGAAAGAAGTCGAGAAACCGGTAAACCGCTTCAGGTATGAAAGGTTTTATATATTTCTATTATGGAAACATTTCAGTGTACATTTGTCATTGTCATATTACGTAGCACGTAATATATGCATATATTATGTGAGAATATCCACTTCCGCCTGATACTGACACTAAGTCTTGAATTTACACAGAAGCGAGAACTTTGACCTATTAGAAGTTTGTTAATAATTGTGCGATTTGCGCGGAACTTGATAGGATCATGCTCTATGTTGTACATTGCTGCAAAATTTTGTGACTCTAGAATGAACTTAAGGGGGTTTGAGTAAATTACTAAAAACTATAGTAATATACTATTATTAGCTTTATTACAACAGATATCAGTATGGAGGATATTTCGGAGTCTAGGCAACATATAGTAGAAGCCTCCTGCTTTTTTTCAGATTTGTCGGTTGGATAGTTTCTGAGAACGGTTCCGTCAACGAAAGGATCACTTTTGACCCCCAACACTTCCAACAAATGTCAAAACTAAGACCGGCTTCGAAAAGGACTAACCGACACCTTCCATTTGATATACACACATATCTATATTTGGTATACTAAAAGCACCACTCTAATAGGGTTGCCAAAGGTTCAACCAAGTATCGCAATGCTGTAAAGGAGAGCAATCCGGCTTGACCCAGCAGAAGCCAGCAACAACGCCTTCCAATGTTTTCAAACCAACGCCTATCTATGAAAACCGTTTGTATGTTGTAGTAACAAAGTACCAGAGAGAAATTAATAAAATATTGCCAATGCTCAATGAATCTGTTATAAGATCAGATGATCAGGAACTTAGGTGGTCAAAGGGTAGTATAGGTCCCAGGGCGGAACGTGGATTGGTACCCACGATGGAGAATAAAACCTAACAAACGCCTGCTGAATCAACACCAACAACTCTACTACCAAACCCTATCTCCACCTCCACGTGGTGACCGCTGGGAGCTCCTTCTTAACGAAAAGCTGCAGATGGAGAAGGATGAAGGCAAATCTCCTGCGTCTAAAAACGGGACAAATTGTACCAACTGGAGGATGGGTAGGGCTAATAACCCTACACGGAAAACAACCTGTTACCAAGCCACAAAAATAGCCTCGGACTGGATTGACTATTCAACGACGAACCCGGCAACGACAATGGGATAACAATTTGCGCATTTTCTGATGGAAAGTGCGATCCCTGTACAGAGAAAGAGCTGCCAAGCAGCTAGCCCATACCCTGTCCCAATATAGGGCTGGTGTAACAACGTTGCAGGACATGTGTTGGAGAGGGACCGGTTTCCTGGAGAAGAGCCACTACATCATATATTATAGCAGCCATCCAGTAAACTATGTGCAAGGAGTAGATTTCTTAGTCAGCCAAAAAATGAAAACTGCTGTTATCGGCTTTGAAAATATAAGCGACAGGCTATGCACTCTGCGCTTGCGAGGCAAATTTAGAGATATAAGGCTCATAAACGTTCAAACACCTACAGAGGAGACTGCAGAGTCAGAGAAGGATACCTTCTAGGAGGCAGTAGAACGAACCCTCGAAGCCTGTCCCAAGTATGACATCAAAATCATACTTGGAGATTTCAACAGTCAAGTAGAGATGGAGCACGTATTCAGGCGATAAGTCGGCTCCCATAGCTTTCATAGGGATACCAATAATAACGGACTGCGCATTATTCAATTAGCAGTAACGCACAAAATAGTTGTTGGAAGTACCTGGTTTGCGCGGAAAGCGGTCCACAAACATATGTGGGCCTCTCCAGACGGGACCACTTTCAACCAAATCGACCATGTGCTGATTGAACGCCGCTACCTCTCAGCTTTGATGAATGTCAGAGCATATGGGGGGGCCAATATAGACACGGATCATAATCTCGTTGGCATCGTGCTCCTGTGCTTCACAACCACATGAAAAGCGTTATCACGGCCACAAACATACTTGGCCCCAGCCGCAAGAAAACTTGGAATAGCTGGTTTGACGATGAATATAAGTTAGCAACGAAGAATGCCGCATACCGAGTAATGTCGCATTCTCAAAAAACGCAGGCACGCGCAGAGACCTACCAAGAACTCCGTCGAACAGAAAAACGACTTCAGGCACACAAGTTCTACCAACAAGTCAACAGGATGACGCCTTATACACCTCGATACTCATCTTGCAGAGAAAAGGAAAGAAATCTGTTTTCCGACTGAATGGGTATATTGAAGCGATGGGTTGAGTATTTTTATGAACTGCTCAACAACCAAAATATCAACAAGTTGCATCGCCAGAAAACGAAGGAATTACAGCCGAATTTGTTAAATATGGAGGCGACCAATTACATGGAGCGATTCATCAACTGATGCTCAAGGTGTGGGACAGCGAATCAATGCCTGACGACCGGCAACAGGACATCATATGTTCCACACATAAAAAGGGGGATACCACACAGTGCAGCAATTATAGAAGTATCACGTTGCTGAGTACCATCTATAAGATATTCTCCGCTATCTTGCTACGTCGGTTAGCCCCATACGCTCAGAACATCATCAACTCATGCCAAGGAGGCTTCACTCCAGCGATGGAAAAACTGTTGGAATATGGATATTAGTTGCATTATCTTTTCATCAACTTTAAAGCCGCATATGGCAGCATAGCCAGAGTGAAACTGTACAAGGCCATGAGAGAATTCGGTATTCCGACAAAATTATTAAGACTGACTAGGCTGACCCTGGCCAATGTGCGAGGCCAGATAAAAGCAGCAGGACCACTTTCGAGACCATTCAACATCAATAACGGCCTAAGACAAAGGGATACCCTGTCATGCGTCCTCTTCAACCTGGGCCTGGAAAACGTAATTCGCGATGCAGACGTAGATGCGAGGGGCACCATCCTCTTCAAGTCCACCCAACTACTGGCCTATGCTGACGATATCGACATCATGGGAAGAACCACCCGAGACGTACAAACTGCCTTCATCCAGGTCGAGCAGGCAAGGCGAGATCTCAGGCTGCACATTACTGAAGGCAAGATGAAATACATGATGGCAACGTCAACGCCAAAAACCAAAAAACCAGCAAGATCGAATCGCACTGGTCAAACGAGGGCAATAAAGATAGGAGACTTCAATTTCGAGACCGTTGAAAATTTGTCCTATCTTGGGTCGAAAATCAAAACCGATAATAGATATGGCGATGAAATCCACGTACGATTTGCCAGCCAACAGAGCCTATTTCAGCTTACAAAAACTGTTCGGCTCGAAACGGCTCACCATAGGGTCAAAGCTCCTACTGTACAAGACTATCATCTTGCCAGTCCCTATTTATTCCTCGGAAACTTGGATTCTTAGCAAAAAAAATAGCGAACTCTTGGCCGCTTTCGAGAGAAGAATCCTTCGAAAAATTGTTGGCCCCTAGATGAGGATGGACGATTCCGTAACCTACATAACGACGAAATCTATGAGCGATACCATGACCGTCTGGTTGTGGATAAAATCGGGCTCAATAGGTTGCGGTGACGGGTCGTTTAACCCGTATGGATGAGGATGATCCAGCCCGGAAAGTCTATAAGGACAATATCTATGGTAGAAAAAAAAAGACGAGGCAGATCCTCCCTGAGATGGAGTGATGGCGTAGGTCAGGACGCCAGACTACTGTTAAGGATATCGAATTGGTAGACCTCGGCACAAAACCGGGGTGTCTGGAGTTTCTTATTAAGTCAGGCCTAGACGGGAAACCGGTTGTTGCGGCGTTGATGATGATAATGATCAGGAACTTAAGAGTAAGATCTTTGACATCGTGAAAGCACTTAATTAATTTGGAATGTGATCACCTAATTTCCCTTGGTAGAAATGGTGAAAATACGTCAGTATAAAGCGTAAGGGCAAATAAATCAAACATCGAATATTATGCAAATAGCAACAACTTGGATCATCTTGCTCTGCATACTATACTATACTATTAACCATTCTCCTCTTTCAAAGTTTATTTCGGGTTTAATATAATGGCAAATTTAGGGAAGACAGTTATGGTGGCATTATTTTGGCGTTCCGCAAATCCATTCGTTTCCGTCAAGTCAACTATGTTTCAGATTATGATATTATCATAGCTAAAACACTATTTCTAATTTCATGATCGTGTCAGTCTATCTCACTAGCTCTAACAGGGAGTTCAAAACACCCTTTGGTAGGCTCCTCACTTTTTGTGAGGAGTATAACAATGGACTCATCACGGAGGATCTTAATGCTAGATCCAAAAATCGGTGACTACTTCACTGATGGTAAATGGATAAGATTGGAGGCTGCTGTCCTCAACTCCTCATTAAATTTTCTTAATAATGCGATGTCCATTTTTTTCAACCCTTCGCCTTTGCCCAATCAATCGGGCTCGGTTCTAGACATAGCTCTTGCTAATTCTGCTAGTCAACGTTGGCAGTGAAATCCGACTATGGATAAAATATCTAATAATCACCACACTCACATTTGCTTCTCTACGCAGATATTACTACCCTTACTAACACTTTGAAAAGGGAAATGCAACTAGATCTTGCACCAATCATATGGCCCAGCCGAAGGTGGGGTGGGCCCCGGAGCTTAAATTGTACTTTGGAAGTAAACAAATCGCGTATAGGCGATTTAGGGTTAAATTCAGGACCGTAAATTTTCTCCTATTTGAGGAGGCCAAACGTCTTTGGAAGATGGTTGTTGTTGACACGAAGTGAAAGTGTTGGCGCGAAATTTGGTCTGACCTATCTGTGACAAAATATGTCAAGTTCTTCTTGAAATCCACGAAGGATTTTCATAGTTACCTCAGCGACAAGTCCCCATGTTGGGATCCTAAGAAAAATCTTCTTTATCTTGATTTTCTGGCTGGGCAGTACATCCCCTTCCCCCTCTCTCTCAGACATCCCACTGTTTCCCAGTCCTTCTCTCTAGAAGAGCTGACTGCTGCATTACTAAGGCACAAGCATGCCTCAGCAGCTGGCACCGATAACATCACTTATCAACAAGTACGTTGATTGGTGCTGGAAACATTGTCTGTACTGCTACAGGGACTGAATCTCATCTGATGTAGGTAGAGTCCTTCTGAGAACTAATTGATTATTCTGGTGGTGCCCATCCCAAAAACACTTAAGGACCCAGAACTCTTGACCAGTTACCGCCCTGTTGCTCTCATTAATGTGTCAATCTGCTTAACTCCATGATCAAGGTTGGTATCAATAATTTCATTGATGAATATAAAGTCCTGCCTGCTAGCTGCTATGACTATTCGGCAGGCAAATTTACGTTTACTTCCATAAATGATATCCTTTTACACATTGCAATAGCAAAAAGTAAAGGTCAGCAGGGGTTGGTTGTGGTGCTGGAGGTGAAGAAGGTTGATCTGGCTACCCTTAGCGAAATAATGTCACATTTCCGCTTTTCTGTTAAGATTGTTTTATGGGTGTCAAGATAATGTCCAATAGACGTCTACAAATAAGACTGGACAGCATTCAAGTTGGAAGTAGCATTCCCAAGGATGCATTTTAAGTCCAATGTTGTTTAATATTTATACAACATCCCTACATAATAAATGCTCAGACAGCATTGAAATCTTCCAATATGCGGACGATTTACACATTTTGGCCACTGGAGAGGATGTTTGTCGACATCCAAAGGTTTGCAATGGCAGGTAAATGCGTTTTTTGATGAATCCCGAAGATTGGACCTACCAATCAACATAACCAAATCCCAATCTATATCCTTCAAGAGAAGCAGGATAACACCCCTGCTTAGTGAAATTAATAATCTGACCCTTGCCCATCTCAAATCCATCACCTTTTTAGGCAGGGAGATGACGGAACGAGTTCAGTCAGAGACAACTTGAACTCCATTATTCCTAAAACCGCAAAAGTAGGCAGGTTGATTCATTTTTCAATTGGTATTTCTTGGGATCTCACGCCCCGTGAAGCCATCAATCTCTATAGATCTGTGGTAAGACCCATTAAAGAGTATGCCGCTACGTCCACTATGAATCCGAGAAAATATTTTGAAAACAAATTCAACTCAATATCTGATTGTATCCTGAGAAGATGATTGTGGCTGACCAGAACCATCCCAGATTTTTGCGTTGGCCAACGAGCCGCCTCTTCGTTTGAGAAGGTCCCTCCTACCAGCGAAAGAACTTCTTAAATTAAAGGAAAGAAATTCCAAAACCTATCATTTGGTGTTCAGAACCTGGATGTTAAAAATGACCTCCCCTCGATCTATAAGTCGTTCCTCAGTTTGTTTGACTTTGTAATTCCCAATGTTGTTCCCGCAACCTCTAATAAGATTCAGGTTGTCCTGTCATATGATTTGGGGGTCACCACGCAAGGCGGCGGAGGGCCTCAAATCAAGGGGTTTTCGGATCCTGGCTTCTGATCCGGCGTTCATGCGTGATAGGTCTGCCTGTGCAGTAGTTGGTCCGGATGGGACGCAAGTTTCACATTTTTCCTTGGAGTTCAGTTCAGTTTTTTACTATGATTCAATACATGAAGGTGACTTTCTGGATGGGTAAAGAGAATGCTATCATTACAGACTCTCTCTATACGTATAAATTACTCAAACAAACTACGCCATCGCATCATCTAGTTGGTAAAATACATGCCCTTGCTTCTGACCCCCTTTTTCAGTCTTTAAAAGTTCTATGGCGTCTGACGCTCGCGGGACACCCATTAAATGAACTCGCACCCTCGCTCCTTACACCCGTAAGGAGCTGGACTCTAGTATTACAAGTTTGGTCGAACCCTTCCCTGTATATGTTCTGAATACAAGTCAGAAATACTCCTATAGAAAGTGGAAGGATGACTTTTTGACCATTTTTCTCCAACATTCACGTTGCTTTACCCATAATTCAACCGGAGGCTACGCGTACGCTTACAGCTTCCGAAGCAAAATTACTGAATCGTCCTCAGAGCAATGACACATATAGCAAAGTTTTTCTCAAAACATTTGGAAACATAGATTCGGACAAATGTAACATTTGCATGGTTAGACAAACTAACGAAGACATAATCTTCGAGTGTCAGGACTATGCCCGGTTTCGGGTTAAGTGTAGATGGTATAATCTGTTTTTAACCTTCAACAAATATTTTTGAGTAGAGATCCTTACATGACTGATGACCTTTTATATTTCTTTAAACAGACTAAAGTCAGATTATAATACATATCGTTTCAGTTTCTTCGCGGCGCGGCATATCCTGCCATCCCCGTTCTTTTTCCTTGCATCGATCTATCATTATCCCTCGGCGCTCCAATGGTTCGCAATGGTTGAGTTTGGTTGGTAGAGTTGCGGAGATGTGTCAGATACCTTTAAAACTATCGAGCAGCCTCTATGAGTTCGTGTGTCAAGTTGCTACTGGCTTTCTGTGGGAGGTTTTTCGGATTTTATTTCACCCGAAGAAATACCGAATCTTGGTTTTCCGGACCTCAATCACCCTTGATTCTAAAATCATCAACTACAATAACGCATTTTTTTCAACTCAAATATTAATAACTCAGTAACAACTAAACATTCACAACCCTAAAATATTAATAACTAATATCTGTTAAACTTGAAACACGTGTCCAGTCTGTTCGGGCGGGATTTGACGCTAATGTGTTTGTAAATTTGTCGGCTAATTAAAGAAAGAATTAAACTTAATAAATTTGTGTTTGGCGGTTTTTGGCCATAAATGATAGTGTGTTTCTGACAACATAGGCTAAATGACTGCCATCAGCCCTGCTGGTGTACTTGGTGGGTGGAATTACGGCCTGTTTGAACTGTTAGCCTGCTGAGTCCCAGGGGACAAACAAGCAACAACAACGACTGTATTTTGTGAAAACAAAATTTACACACTTCTTTTGCATGTATTGGGACCCCGCTCCCCTTAAATTCAACGTAGAATGATGTAGATAGGTAGGTAAGTATCGGTGGCCGCTCCAAGAAGCCCAATTAGCGCTGGGGTGCGCCGTTCTGATACTATGTATAAACTCGAAAGACCAAAGTGCTGTTATGAGAGCAGAGAGCCAGAGCCTAGCTGGCTCGGATCTTCAGAGCCAGCCCGTAGCATTCACGAAGGGAAGCAGCTCTCTGAGGTCCCCAAAGAATGGTTTACCCAGTGTCTGTATCCTGACTCTAGGTAGAGCTGAGCAATCGTAAAGAAAGTGCGTGAGGGTTTCCCTTTCTTCTCCGCAGCTTCGGCAATGCGAATTGTAGGGCATGCCGAGCCTGGTGGCACCGTCCCCTATGAGTGCCCCAAAAGACAACCGCAATCTTGTGACTCAGTGAATTCTTTAACCGGGTTATTCAGGAAGGAAGAACACCATCTGACTGGCAGGAAAGTACCACTGTTCCAATATGGAAAAAGAAAGGCAACCCAGCAGAATGTTCAAATTACCGTCCGATCCGGTTACTTTCCCATACCATGAAGATTTTTGAACGCATTCTTGACAACCGTATTCGCGAAATCGTTGAAATAACCGTGAATCAACCCGGATTTGTCAAGAACTGCGGAACTACTGACGCAATACACGCTGCGCGGTTACTCATGGAGAAACACCCGTGAGAAGCATCGCCCTCTTTACATTGCCTTTCTGGATCTAGAGAAAGCGTTTGACAGTGTACCACACGAACTCATCTGGTATGCTTTACGACAACACTTCGTGCCAGAAGAACTCGTGCGCTGGGTTCAATTGTTCTACCACGATCCGAAAATTAAAGTTCGAAGTATGGCGGGTGTATCAAAACCGCTTCGTGTCTCTGTTGGAGTTCATCAAGGAAGTGCCCTCTCACCACTCCTCTTTGTCCTTGTTATGGACACCGTCACACGGGATATCCAACGTCCAGCGCCCTACACACTGCTTTATGCAGATGATGTTTTCCTAGCATCTGATAGCAAAAATGATCTCGAGCAACTTGTTCAAAAATGGAATGATCGCCTCATACAACACGGTCTCAGATTGAATTTAAGCAAAACTGAATTTTTGACGACCGATCCCCATGAAACAGGCACAATCACTGTCAGCGGCAGTGATCTGCCCAGAACTGAGCGATTTAAATACCTCGGGTCAACGCTATCAGCCAATGGAGAGCTGCGTTATGAAATTGCTTCACGCATTAACGCAACCTGGATGAAGTGGCGTTCCACAACTGGTGTCCTTTGTGATCGACGTATCAACGAACGTCTCAAATCTAAAATTTACCGCAATGTCGTCCGTCCAGTCGCTCTCTATGGTTCTGAGTGTTGGCCGACCATAAAAGACAATGAACGACGTCTTGCGATAATGGAGACGAAGATGCTACGTTGGACTAGTGGCGTCACACGTTTAGATCACATCCGAAATGAGGATATCCGCGATCGTTATGGGGTTGCACCGATCGTGGAAAAGTTGCGAGAGAGGCGTCTTCGATGGTATGGTCACGCAATTCGTGCAAAGGAGAATTCACTTGCAAATATTGGTCTGAACATCGAAGTCGATGGTAAACGACCAAAAGGCAGACCTAAGCAACGGTGGCTTGATACGCTGGATGGGGATTTGAAAGCCTCGAGATTGCACCCAGATCAGGCATTCGATAGAGCCAAATGGCGAAGCCGATCACGACGCTTGTGAACGCTTGTGAACGGGACAAAGGCTGAAGAAAAAGAAGAATCTTGTATGCATTTGAACGCATCTAGCACAGGACCTCTCATGATCGGACGGGCCAAATCCTCTTGCGTGTGGCATAGTCCATGAGGAATGCTCAGATTTCTCAAGGATGTTATTGTGGCCATAGGACTTGGCTGCCCAGCATCCGGACTCACGTAGTCTGACATCACTGCAGCTACAAAGTTTCTAATGTGGAGGTCTAGGGGGAGGAGATGCAGGAGTACATTGAGATCATCTGCCGGGCAGGACTACGTTCAGTCGTGGTAAGTGGAATTCATGTTTCCTTGTCTTGATGGTGAATAGCATCAGTTCACGTTTTAGTTGGATTTATGCTGAGGCACACCTTTCCCAACGCTCCTTTAATGATGTCGCTCATAATGGAGGGAAACATCACTGTACACTTATATCACCAAGCCGGTATACGCCACTATGTTCATCCCGCTTCTGTTCAATATTCCTTAAATTTCGCTATCACTATTGGCAAAACCACTGAAAATATGGCGCCACCCTGTGACGTGCCTGTGTTCACAGCTGGGGTCAAGTGGTTGCCTCCCAGATCCGACTGAATTATCCTGCTACTGAGCATGGATATAATCCAATGCGTAAGATACTCCTCCAATCCAAAACTGGTCAAGGCTTCCTTGATGGCGTTGGTACTAACGTTGTGAAAGCTCTCTCTATATCCAAGAAGGCAGTTAGGGTATACTGTTTTTACTACAGTGACCGTTCAACGTGCCAATTACCTCGTGGAGAGCGGATCCTGTTGATTTTCCTTTTCAACAAACCACGGCACAACCTTTTCCTGCTGCTTCTGTAGCATGACTCGTATTATGTCATCTGGGCCCGGAGATTTATATTTGGAGAACCTATTTATAGCCCAGTCTATCTTATCCTCAGTAATTACCGATTTGATAGTCTCGCACGGCGAGGGTAGCCGCAAACCCTCCAATCAAGGTTCTGACTCACAGTCCTCCTCGCTCGCAGGAAAGTGCGTCTGAATAAGCAGCTCCAAGGTTTCACCAGAAGATTCCGTCTAGAAGCCTCCCGACTTTTTAAGAAAGGATGGGCTCTTATGTTCCTTAGGCAGAATCTTGCTAGGTTGCGCAGATTCGCTGTTGCTTTCAATGTTCTGACAATAGTTCAACCAAGACCGCCAAGAGGCCCCGATTGGAATTTCTTTAGGCAGTCTGTGTATGGCTGTCAATATTTATGACTGTAGTAGATCTACATTCCACGGTGGCAGCGTCTTCTAGCTGTACTCAGTAGGGCACGAGACTTTAAAGGCGGTATCGAATGTCTTTTCCAGAGCGCCGGTTTTCGACTCCAGTTCGTCTGTCGTGCCAATTTTACTAATTTGCGCACCGAGGAGTTTGTTTTTAATTACTTGAGAAGACTTTCTTCAGTTGATCCTCCTGGGGTCTCTGAAAAGTTTAGAGACCTCTGCGGCGAAATCTAGACTGAAAAGATCCAACTGTGATCTGAGAAGGAATGATGTAACTCACTGTATACGTGAACGCGAGCGTACCCATCTTTCCACCAAATATGGTGACAATCGCTATAACCGTTTCTGAGAAAAATTCGTGTGTAAAGTGGTGGGAAGGTCAATAAATGCCAAAGGTGAAGGAGTATTCATAAACCTTTAAGTTCATTCTAGCACCACGGACACGCAACAATGTAGGGCATAGCATGATCCTACCTGGTGGAAATCGCACTATTACTACCGAAATCATAGTAGTTACAAGTTTTCGCTTCCACTACGTACTAATGGAAAAAATGCACATTCAAATGACTTTATAAGAGAAATACACAAAAACTTTCATACCTGAAGCGTCTAGCTTCCGGTTTCCCGATTTGTTTATTGTTTGTTCATTTCGGAGGAATTTCCTATCAATCAGTGATTAAAGCTCGTTAAACATTTCTCGATAAACTTCCTGGCTGCAACCTAAGCGGATTTAATAAGACCTAACCAGTTTGTAAGCAGGAATAAATATCATTAAAGAGCCAGAATACTTATCAATTCAAGTGGAAATATGTCATTGTTGAGCACTACGCGCATGCATAGTGCACACTACCATATCGAATTTACTGGAAAAGATTGATATTACACCATTAAAATCTGAAATTCTGCCTGAAATCACTTTCTAAATGGTTGCAGATAAAAATAGTTAAATTAATGATGGGAATTTGGATAGATTTGATGATTGAGTGCTTTTATAATTTAGTGAAAAGTTAGAATACTAAATGTTATTTCTGTGATAAATGCTATCAATTATATACTTTTATTCGTCAAATTTACAACTTCGGTAAACTTGTCCATGCCGCATTCGTCTACTACGTTTTTCACTTCATATTACCTGAATCTTCAACTTTTACTTTCAACATTCACATAGTAATCCGAGACGATGCTGGTGAAGAGTAATACATTCGCATATCTCAAATCATCATTCCAACCAGCAATTCCACAAACAAAATATGACAGAATCGCATTTTTTTGTCACTTACCTGAATGTGATTTTCCAACTCTTGCACGATATCCTGTTTAGCCAAGGTAACCTGTTCCTGTAGACGTCGATGATAATCTGCAGCAATGTCACGAATCTCTTGACTCTCATTGATACCTACATCATCTTGTTCAATTATCAAACAAGGGGATATATCGTCGTCATCCCCCACTAGAGTAAGGTTATGCCCATCATGGTCAACAGGCGATTTGGCCTTTAGATTGTCAATAGTTCAATTTTTTATATATTTTACATTCATTTTGTTTGTGGAAATAGGTATTTTGGTTGTTTTAATTATTCGGGGCAAACCGGTTGATTGATTGAGAATTGTGTTGTTATTGGACATGTGTACGAGGATATATAGAAAGAAAAAGAGAGAGAAAATATCATGCGGTTATTAACTCACGTTAGAATTAAACTCGGGTGGTAGCATGTACTTATGCTTTCGATACTCTGCAATCTCTAAGGTTCGGTTTGTACTCTAAAAGGAACGCGCGCTCTCATTGAATGCAGACGGACATCTGAATTTCATTTCCCAACAAAAATGATGGTAATCTTTCTTAAAATGGAACGAGATTTTGGAGCCTTGGCTAAGGAGTTGTGCTGGAGATAGAAATCTTTATAATAAATATATTTCGCAGTAAGTTGATAAGCTATGACAGAACATCCTTCGCCGTGAGTTCTTTTATCGGGAACTATGTCTGACGCTACAATAGTCAATTTCATAGACATAGGACTTAACAAGAGACAAGCACAAAGAAGATACATTTTGTAAGAATCTACGCAAATAAATATGAAGTGATACGAACAAAAGTCGAAACATAAAAAGAAACATAAACCGCCTCAGCCCAAGCAGTGTTAACATTTTAAGCAGGACCGGACTCCTCCTTAAAAACTATTAATATAAATGAATAATGTCCACCTACACCCAATGAAATGAGACGAAACAATCATAAAATTCGCGTGCATTATATTAATTACTAACGTTATTGTTTCTATATCGTTAATAAATTATTGCAGTTACGAACAACGAATAAAAAAAATGCACTCACCAGAAGTTCATCGTCAATTTGTTTCGGCGAAGTTGATCTTCTCATTTCTTCACTGGGCGCTCCCTAAAAAATTAAATGTACGCCATTAATTACACTAACGAAATTAAATTCCAATATCTAATAAATAACACAGAATATACGAAAATGATACCTGGGAAGAAGTAGATGATTCAAGGAAGTAAAAAGATACTAAGTAAAATAACCCCTGGCACCAGAAGCGTTCAAACATCTCAACTGTTGTTAACAAAACGAGAAACAAGGGAACGCTACGCTCGTTCTTACTACACAACTTCAGTTGTTTTTGTTGAAAGGACGTCGCCTGTATTATCCATTACCAGAGTCAAACAAGAGGCCAGCAATTCCAAAACCTAAAGATAATTGACGAAGCCGACAATGCAGACCTGTCAGCACCTCAGTACAGCGATGCTTACACCCTTCAATCCCACGACAGATCGCTTTCTACATCGATATTTCGCCCCCCCCCCACCCTACTTTGACATCTCCAGCCCATTTGAAATTGAAGGTGTCCCTTTATTTAACGTGCAAATTCCATGTAATTCGAGTCTACTCTTTTCGCAGAGTTAGGGAAGCTCCTTGGCTTCAAATGGCATAGGACTACTACATAACATCCGCAGTCCAGTTTTCCCAAGACATCTTGTAGATGCCGCTTTTTTTGCTTTTCCTTCTTCTGGTCTTTCTCATTGCCTAATTGTGCTTTGGCGTGCGAATCCTACTTGATCGTACTGCTTCGATGCCTTCTTTGGCCAAGATTCGTCGCAAAGCTGGGAACACTTCCGTTGAGTATGTTATGCTGGCTCCGGGTCCTCGAGGGCTACTTTTAGAGTTTTGGAGCGAGGCGAGCATCATTGGCGGGATCATGTGGTCGGTTTGCTCCGCTGAACCCGCGCGGTTTCAGCTGGTGGCGGTCCATCGGTGGCACGAACTTGAACGCCACCGTGAATTCACCTCTGCCGCCTCATTGAACGGCCATGGAAACCGTTGACAGCCTGATTTAAAGGAAATAGAATAAATTTCTATACGAGTTTCTGCAACTCTTTAATATTCTAAACTCGTTGAACCCAGAGATTTAGTACTATAGGAAATTAGATGGATTCTACGTTGAAAATAAAGTGATCGGACAATTTAATATTTCTTATTATTAATGGAAAGCTCAACAACAAATTATCAAGACCACGATTATCGAAGGGAAACGATCATTATCCCAAAGGGGATTAGGAGGAAGACGGGGAAAAGAAAGTTCTCAAGCAAAAAGAATTAAATCGGTTATAGAATTTTTACTGATAAATTAGCCTTTATTAGGAATAAGTGAAAATCGATATTCAAATCGAAAATATTAATAAATAAAACAAACTCAGCCGTAGCCGGTGCCAAGCCCGGTTGTGAAAGGAAGAGGGATGGATAGCTTCAGTCTGAATGGCTGTACGCCACCGCAGCATCTCAGGGGGTAGGTGCGGAAAGTGCACGACCAGAAGCATTGCTCCGCCTGCGGCAGCTGCTTCGCCATAATCTGTGGCAACTACTGCAGCTTAGGCAGCAGATGAAGTGGACTGACGAAATGAACGTCTTCATCATCCACTCCTACTAAGAAATAGCGGCGAAGGCGGGTACAACATCTTACCGTGAGATTCGTCGAGCGTTTCCCGCAATTCGCGTACGTGACTGTGTAGCGAGTCGCAGACCAGTACCGCTCCCGCCATCATCAGGGAGCATGTTCGACTCGAGTTCATCGAGGAAACTGGAAACCAAGAGTCGATGGGGACTGAGGCGGTGGCATCAACAACACCACGACGCACTGCAGACAACAGTTTCAATATACGCCGGGGCAGAGGTAGAGGCATGGTTGACGTGGCGGCACAACATCACCAAGTCGATTGCTGCGCGCATATTTTTACAGCAAAGAGCAGGCGAGTCCCTTGCGTGCGGCTGTCTGTAAGGCAGACTGTGGACTGACTCCACTTAACTTGAAGGATCGATTTTTCAATCTTCTGAGTGGGGTGAAGTCGGACCAAGAACGGATCGATGAATGGAAGTCGAAGGCAATGCACGGTAAACACGTGAATTGTCTTTGGCAGCCATTTGTCGATTTGCATCTGTCGAACAGGATAGCGTGATCGCCACCCGAGCTTATAAAAAGCTCATCATGAAAGAACGGGTGGAGAACGACCAGTGCAGAATATGTGGTTCGGCGTTAGAGACGTTGGGCCATCTCATTTCTGGCTGTACCGGTGCAATACATCACCAGGCATAATGCTGTATGTAAGATTATCCATCAAAACTTTGCATATAAGCATGGGCTGATCACGGGAACATGTTCGGTTTACCGATATGAGCCGCAAGCAGTACTTGATAGTTCTGCTTACAGCATGTATTGGGACCGGCAAGTTCTGACTGATCGCCATATCGCACACAACAAGCCTGACGTACTGTTAGTTGACAAGAGGGGTCGCTCCGCGTATATTATTGATGTTGCTATCCCCCATAATAGCAGCGTTGATCGGAAATACGTGGAGAAGAAGGTGAACTATGAGCCACTGGCTCGAGAAATCAAAGAAATTTTGCGTCTCGAGAAAGTGG
The DNA here is from genome assembly GCF_905115235.1 of Hermetia illucens. Lineage (NCBI taxonomy): Eukaryota > Metazoa > Arthropoda > Insecta > Diptera > Stratiomyidae > Hermetia > Hermetia illucens. Next base: position 37,219,974 of record NC_051850.1, read on the forward strand.
TTTTAGTTCCCATAATATTGTCAGCTACAGGTATTGAATCACTCATGGCTTCCCTTCATGTCCTGGGACTCTCATATAGTCTGGTTCAAACCATGCATAAATACACCATGCTACATACGTAAAACAAACAACCGATCGCAAGCCCGATTGTGAAAGAAGGAAGGATGAATAGCGTCAGTTTGAATGGTTGTAGGCCATGGCAACGTCTCAGGGGGTAAATGAGGAAAGTGTAGCAACTTTATAGTCTTCCAGATTACTCACTGAGCAAGCTATCGCCACACCTGGCAGCTGGGCTTCTTTCCCAAGATAAACAGCAGAATACTTTTGATATTAAAAGGCTCCAGAACGAAGAAATGAAGAATGACGAAAACGCTGAGCCGACAACAGGAAGCCGATAGCATGGATCTGAAGTGGATTCAGCGGAAAGACGCAATCAAAACGGCGGCAAGAAAAACCATCGGACATGAACCTCGACACAAGGGATTAAGTAATTTAACAAAGAGTGCCAACAGTCACTGGCAACAATATCGGGAGCAACCCACAAGAGTCAAATGAGACAAATGCTTAAAATTAAGGAGTAGAAAATCTGCAGAAAGGAGAAACGAAAGCATACAAACGACCAACCAGAACCATATTGGAGACATGAGGCAGATAAAGAATCTAAGGCCCAATATTTCGAGAAGCTACTCAATGTCACATCGCAAACTCCTTCCCGTACATTGAAGAAGAAGAGGCTATGCATTCACCTCGCCTGGCATCTACACTCGGAGAAGTCAAGGAATATTGGGGTGTGCATTTTGTCCTATTTACAAAAAAAGTGAAAAGACTGTGAAGGGATATCGCTGTTGTGCACATATTACAAATTGCTGTGAAAACCCTTCTCAAAAAATATTGTTGACGAATACTGGGGGAGAGGGAAGTTATTCTAAAGCTAAACGAAAAGAAGAACAAAATCATGGTACAAACCAGCGGAAAAAGCAATAACACAAAACGCCAGACCAAACAATTACAACTTCGAATAAGTCGCCAGTTTTGTGTACGTAGGTGCAGCTCTTATAATGGACAATAACGAATTAAAAGAAATTAACAGCCGTACCATGCTTGCCAACAAAACATTTTACCCCATACTGCCAATCCTGAAAAATGTACACAAGAGGAGACAAATAGAGGAGATTCTACTCCGTGCGCATTGCTTCAATTTGTAAGATGAAAAAATATCATTGCACATGTTCGCTGTTCTTCAATCACTTGCGCGTGAAAAAATCGTGCATTTACTCTGGTGTTATGCCGCGTATGTGATGCATGGGATGAGGCCTCAATTTGGTCCTCCTATATGTAATCTTCGTGGTCTTGCGTTACTACCGCGAGAAATGGACGATGAACCATGCAGAGGAACAAAAAATAAATGCTTTCGAACGGCATATCCACAGGAAGATCTTAGGCCCAGTGAGGATGGACGCCGGATGGCAAATCAGATACAACAGTTAGTTGTACCTACTATACGATAAATCAGAAGCCGCCAACTATATTAGGATTGGAAAGTTTCAAGAGTAGATAATGTGAAGTCAGAAGAATTCCGAGGCACCTACTCAAAGCCAAGTTGCAGGTGATGCGTCCATGCCCAGTAAATGTTTATTCTCCAGTAGAAGATCTAACAACTGGAGGATTAATAAACTGTCCCGCCTTTTATCCGCTTGCCACCGAGCCAGATGAACAGCTCAGAAGGTGGTAGCTAGGATCGATCAGAGGCAAAAAGACCGCAAAATCTTGAAGCTGGCCATCGAGCGAATTAAGATGGATCCTTAAAATAAGGAGCTCTGCACGCTGACGAACGTACATCCTTAGTATCTATAGAATCGTGATAGAACGATTCAGCGGACGTTCATTTCCGCGGATAAAGTGTCCTGCCCCTCTTTTTAAAAGCATCCAGGAGGCTGTTAGTATCTGTGCAGGTTTAAACTGGACACTTCACCTAATTTTCCACACAGTGATGGAATTCCACAGGATCCAGCGCACGTATTCTTCCACTATCCAAGATTTATGAAAGAGAGGAGGAATTTAGAGGAAAGGAAAGATGCTGACATCTGAAAATCTGGTGCGGAGAATGCCGGTATGTCAGGAGGAATGCGACCCGATCAGCGTTATGATTAAATCTACCCAGAGTGAAAGCCAGGGCGAAGGGGAGACCAAAAAAGCGGAACTGTGAACGTAGGTTATGCTGTGATACCTTATGGTGCTTCCACGGGAGGAGAGAGTCGAGGGTAGCTTTAGTGGGTACAAATGTTGGCGTGTAAAGACCAGTATCTTTTGCAGATTTCCACCCCTCCCTAAAACAATGCAGACAATAGACAGATTTTAATAAGGTTTTGTATTACACAAAATCTTTAATCGGACGTCAAAATAGTAAAATATCTCGATATCATTTAGACATAAATTAGATTGGAAAACTCACATTCGAAAAAGGAAAAATAAACGAAAATTGCCTATCGGAAAATGTATTTGCTTATGCATCAAACTTCCAAACTAAACATCAGCACAAAAGTTTTACTTTACTACAATTCTTAAACTAATCGGTCAAAGGCTAGTATAGGTTCCAGGGCGAAACGTGGATTGTTACCCACGATGGAGCATAAAACCTGGGAACTACTACTACCAAAACCTATCTCCACTTCCACGTGCTGACCGCTGGGAGCTCTTTCTTAACGAAAAGCTGCAGACGGAGAAGGATGAAGGCGATCCTCACGCGCCTAAAAACTGGTCAAATTGTACCAACTAACCCTCCAGGTTGGGGGTTAGGTAGGGCTGACAACCCTACACGGAAAAGAACATGAACAGGGAAGACTGCAGAGTCGGAGAAGGATACCTTCCACGAGGCAATTGAGTGAACCCTCGAAACCTGCCCCAAGTATGATATCAAAATCATACTTGGAGATTTCAACAGTCAACTAGGGACGGAGCCCGTATTCAGGCGATACGTCGGCTCTCATAGCTTACATAAAGATACCAATAATAACGGACTGCGGATTATTTAGTTAGCAGTATCGCACGAAATGGTTGTTGGAAGTTGGTTTGCGCAGAAAGCGGTCCGCAAACATACATGGGCCTCTGCAAACGGGACTACTTTCAACCAAATTGGCCATGTGCTGATTGAACGCCGCCACCTGTCTTGATGAATGTCAGAACATGTATGGGGCCGATATAGACTCGGACCACTATCTCGCTGGCATAGTACTCCGGGCACGAATTGCAACACCACTCAGAATCCCCTCTGACGATCAGGTGAGAGAAAATACTGAAGCCATCCACAACACATCCTCCGTAACACCTATAAGGGAGAATTGGATGCCGCAATAACCGCATTCAACAGATACCCTGGAGATGAAACATCAACAAATAATCTTCACAACCACCTGAAAAGCCTTATCATTGATACGGCCACAAATATACATGACTCCAGCCGTAAGAAAAGTCGGAACGGCTGGTTTGACGATGAATGTAAGCTAACAGCGGAACGGAAGAATGCTACATACCGGGTAATATTGAATTCTCAAAGAAGAGACGTACCAAGAACTCCGTCGAACGGAGAAGCGACTTCACAGGCGGAAAACATGGGAGAACCAACAGATCTGTGAAGTACAGGGAGCAACCGCACCAGGCGCGGAAGTTTATACACCTCGATGCTCATCCTGCCGAGACAAAGAGGGAAATCTGATTTCCGACAGAATGGACATATTGGAGCGATGGGTTGAGTACTTTGAGGAACAGCTCAACAACCAAAATATCGCCAAGTTGGAGGTCCCGCCAAATGAAGACGACAGACAAATGCTGTCACCCCTAAGCATAGAAGAAATAGTCCATGCAATCCACCGGCTTAAAAACCATAAGTCGCCAGGGGCCGATGGAATTACAGCCGAAGTGGTTAAATATGGAGGCCACCAACTACACCAAGTGGTTCATCAACTTATGCTCAAGATGTGGGACAGCGAACCAATGCCTGACGACTGGCAGCAAGGCATTATCTGTCCTACACATGAAAAGGGGGATATCACGCAGTGCAGCAATTATGAGAGGTATTACTTTGGTGAGTACCATCTATAAGATACTGTATTCTCCGTTATCTTGCTAGGTCGGATAGCCCCATCCGCTCAGGACATCATTAGCCCATACCAAAGAGACTTCACTCCAGGCAAATCAGCAACAGATCAGATTTTCTCTCTGCGGCAACCCATGCCATATTGGAATATGGACATCAGTTGCACCATCTTTTCATCGACCGCCTATGACAGCATAGCCAGGGTAAAACTACATGGCCATCAAAGAATTCCCGACGAAATCAGTAAGACTAACTAGGCTGACCCTGACCAATGTGCGAGGCCAGATAAAAGCAGCATGATCACTCTCAATACCATTCAACATCAACAACGGTCTAAGACAAGGGGATCCCCTATTATGCGTCCTCTTCAACCTGGCCCTGGAGAAAGGGATTCCAAGGGAACCATCCTCTTCAAGTCCACCCAACTACTGGCATTCGCTGACGATATTGATTAACTTTGAGACCGTGGAAAATTTCTCCTATCTAGGGTCGAAAATCACAACCGATAACAGCTATGACGATGCAATCCGGGCATTGTTGGTAGCCAACAGAGCCTATTTTAGTTTACAAAAACTGTTCAGTAAAAAAAATAGCAAACTCTTGGCCGCGTTCGAGAGAAGAATCCTCTGAAAAAGTTTTCACCCCCTATATGAAAATGGACGATTCCGTAGCCTACATAACGACGAAATCTATGAGCGATACCACGGCCGTTTGACTTTGGATAAAACCCGGGTGAACAGGTAGCGGTTGGCAAGTCACTTAATCCGTATGGATGCCAGCCCAGAAAGTCTATAGGGGCAATATCTATGATAGAAAAAGAAGACGAGGCAGAACCTGCCTGAGATGGAGTTATGGCGTAGATCAGGACGCCAGACAGCTTGTAGGGAAATCGAATTGGTGGCGCAAAACCGGGGTGTCTGGAGTTCCTTATTAGGGCAGGCCTGGATCGGATACCGGTTGTTGCGCCGTTGATGATGATGATGAAATCAGCACCGAGGTGGACGCCCCAAAGAGGATGTTACCGACGAAAACATAAAAAAAATCCAGAAAATAATTTTGGATGATAGCAATGTGAAGGTGATCGATCAAAGGAACGTGTTGAAAAGCTATGTACAAAGTGGATGTCGCGCGAGCTTACAATCGACCAGAAACAACGAGTGGACAATTCTGAGCAGTACTGACGAAATGACGGATCTCCGGGAAGCCACAGTGGTGGATACTTTTAGGTTGTTTAGGCCTGAAGGGAAAAGGGAAAGGGGGTTCGGAATAAAGACACATAGATAAATAGCTTATAGCTCTAAGGTTCCAAGGATCTTAATCACTCTGATAGAGACATATTTATTATGATATATCAAATCTACACAGACTACAGGAGAGCATGAAGAGTCATTGTGAACACTGACCGATCAAATTGCATAGAAAAGAAATAATCACACAGTTCTAATTTATCAATGAAAGTCAAATTGTGCTGCTTACCTCAAAGTCCTTATCACATTTTTCAATTTCCAATTGTTCAGTCAGCATTTTTATCTCTGCTTCATACTTCATCTTCACTTTCTCTATTTCCTCACTCAAATAATCGTCAAACTTTTTCTGCACCATAAAATATATTCGCATCTCATCCGAATTTAAATATTTCTGAAACTGTTCAATTTGTTTACTAGCCGGAATGGGGCCTGGCTCGAAATTCTCAAACGATGTCATGTTCACACCGATCATATCTCCCAACTGGCGTTCTCTAGAATTCCGATTGGACGTGGACATCTTTTCCTCGTTATCCGTTAGAAAATGTTCGCCTAAATCCTCATCACTCTCACTAACAAGATCAATTTCAATTTCCGATAGTCGTTGACCGGTTGTGCTGCTCTCCTGATCTCGAGGCCAATAAGGTTTCTTGAATTGTTCTAACGTTTCGGCTAGCTGTTTTCGCAGTTGTTGTACTTCCCCCGATAATGCTTCACTTTGAGTTTGCAGCTCTTCACGAACTTTTACCGACTGTTGCAGTGATTCAGTCAATTTTTCAATTAGTTGATCGCGTTGTATGAGTTCGTCGGGAAAGTTAAAGACCTGCAAATTGAGGAGGGTGTCAGTATGAATTGCGATTGAATCTATGTAAATGTGTGGAGTAGTGACAAAAAATTTCTATTGTTGCAAATTGCAATGAACTCGATTTGTATATTTGAACTGTGGGTCGATTGGAGATCTTCGCGAGGATTGCACGTTATTTACTGCACGTTCTCTAAACAAAACTAAACTATAACCTCGCTTAAAATGCTTATCGTTTACTCAGTTCATCGTTTCTTCTGATTAAACGCTATTTAAGTTATTCCTCATAGATTAAGTATTCATTCAAGCTCAGAATAGAAAAGCATTGCCATCATGCTACTTTTGAAACAGAATATCACTCTAAACTTGCATGGAACTGCTTTGAAAAATAAAGCTGATATCAGCGTAAATTGTCTGTAACAAATTCTAATTTAATCAGTTCAAATCATACCAACCACAACCACTTACCTTAGGAGCAAAGTCATCAAGTAATGTCCGATATTCTGTTGATGTTGTTGTCGCCAAACTGCTTGAATCCCTTCCGGACGGTGGTAAATCCCGCAATGAATCTCGATTTTCAGGAGAGGTCGTAAACGAGTCCCGTGCATGGGCCGAATGCAATTGCATATTGAGTGACTCTAAACATACATCTTTGCTCGCCACAATCTCTTGTAGATCTTTCACTTTATTCTCGAGCATTTGGATCATATTCAAACTAATAATGCTATCAAAATCGTTCGATGTGTTATCATTGCCGCCGTCAGCGCATTGTTGCGATTGTCTCTCGGACTCCTCAGTTATGTCGTCGAGAGCTTCTTTGAAGAAGTCACCTTTGACCTGTTCCATGCGTTTAACGACAATCACTTTATCGACCAACTCATCTGCATCCGGATCGGATTTCTTAGCACTTTTCGAATTTTCGGCTTTACTTGAGCTCTTTCCACTGCGTGAACTATTATCACTAGCCAGCAGTTTTTCACTTTCCGATTTTCTTGGACTTCGTGTAAGGTTTTCACTGGGCAAATTCTTTTCACTTGGCAAAGAATCGTGAGAATCTCCAAGAATTTTATTCATTTGTGACTCATCATTGATATCGATGTGTGGACCTAATGAGCTTAGTTCATCGTCATTCAAAGTCATCTCTACAGAATGATTAGATTCCATCACCTCTTCAACTAGTTGGTCCCGTTCAAAGCTTTGATTTAGATCTTCATGACTAGGGCGAGGTTGTATAACTCTTAGCTGAGAGTCCAAGCTTAAACACTCATGTGGATCAACGTTTAAGATAGAGGATTTAAAATCTAAACTTCTAGTGTACAACTGACTTGACTCATCGATTTCCGGCACATCGTTCTCTGTCCTTTCACTAACCTCATCTTTTCTGCTTCGACCTGTTTCTTTCAACGATTCCGACTTGTCTAGGTGAAAATGTTGTGTCAAACCACCTCCTGACAGAGCCTTGTCATCGATAAGAAAATCTGCGCTGACATCACCAGGATCGAGATCAAACAACTGCCTCTTTTTCATTACAGCTTCGTTGGACTTTGATTTACTGTCCGGCTGGTCAGCATCGCTTGATGCCTCCGTGATGGCTTCTTCGATGTCTTCTTCAATGCTGCTTACACTTTTAGGTTCGTTGTCCATTTTGACAGTTTTTATTATATCATTGGAGTTGATTGTGAACAAATATGTGGCTGTGTTGCATTCAGGGTCAGCAGGGAACGAATGTGAACTTTTTTCATTCTGATTTGGAGGCTCGGTGAAGCTTGCGTTGATTAGTAAATCGTTTTGGACTGTAGTTCCCGCTGCATTGTTGCTTTCTGGTAGTTTGGTCTTCACGCGTCTTATAATTGAAGTAAACTGAAATTGAAATTGAAGTATTTCATTTGTGTTCCGATTAAATTATAAAATTGACTACAAAATAAAAGAGAGAATTTTGACTAAGAAAATAACAACGGAAATATAATTGCCGGAAAACGTTATTAAAAGTGGGTATGCTTGATATGCAGCCCGCTTTCATCCTTAAGATATAAATGTTCAAAGCCAATAGACATATGCGGCTGCATTTTACGCATAATGCGGGTTGTGGCGTTCCGAGGTACCCGAGCAAATTGTTCTCACGCCCTAGCTGACAATATGCCTGCGACCTATGTAGTAAGTAATCGTTTCTCTGGGACATATTAGGAGCCCCCGGAGCAGCGAACAGGTCTCTGCCAACGTCAGTGGAATGATGTGAGCCTAACTCTACTAAGGTGGTACGTGTGGCATGCATCTGGAGTTATCAAATTTAGGACCCTGGTCGGGTAGTTTACATTGAACCAGTTTAGTAGATCGTGTCGGCCTGAGCTAGGGCTGACCCATCCATGCGCTCCGGGACCAGCTAAGCGTATATCCGACCTTAGGGAATTGAGGTAGGGGTCCTTCCTCCGAGGGTACTCCTATTCCTGATTATTGCGTTCCACTCCTTTGCGCATGATCCCCTAATATAAATTCTATCGAGAGCAAAAACACCAAAAACGAAACGCTGGTTGCGTTTGGATTCAGTATGCAACTGCGCAAGCTCGACAGCTCCGCTCATTAAAATGACGGACGGTAAGGAAAACCTTTGCAAAAATCCTCGGCGGAATCTGCAAAATAAAGCCCTAAGTGGAGGAAAAAGTTACAAAACGAAAGACGACGGAGTCTTAGTTGAATTAGGTCCTAGGACAAACAGGAAGAGTGTATTGTGGGACAGTTTCTAGGCTACAGTCCATGTCCCCTTTGGAAATTCGGGATATTAACTATCTTATAGAAAATACCGAAATGGAAAAGACCATCAATCGTAAATACCCAGAGGTAACCAATGCCCTGGGAATTCTCGGAGCCAAAAATTTGCTGTAATGGACGTTGCCGTATAATCCATAAGGAAAGTTTTTAAAAGCGGAAAAGTCAGAATTATTTGGGAATACGCGGTCTGATCAAGAAATTCGAGGACTTTCTCGATAACTCTTTATTACAAATATTTACAATTGTTCTAATTTATCCCCTTCAAAATACTCCCCTTGCGAGCGAATACACTCTTCCATGAATCTGGAAAACTCTGTTTCATGGATGCTGCTCAGCTGTTTCAACGTTTTTATCTTGATCTCCTCTATCATCTGAAACTGCTGTCCTTTCATTGGATACTTAAATTTTAGGAACAGCCAGAAGTTACACGGAGCCAGGTGAGGGAAATAAGGGTATGGGGGAAGATTGTCATCCAGTTTTTGGCGAAAAATTCGCGAATTCGCGAGGTTGAATGCCTTCCTGGACGAGCGTCATCTTCCGTTGATGTTCCGCCTCCCATGAACCGTTTAAACCAATCGTGACACCATCCACGACTCATCGCTTCATCACCAAAGGCTTGCTGCAGTATTTGAAAAGTTCAAGTGAACGATTTGGTCAATTTAACGCAAAATTGCACACACCACGTTGTTGCTCCTTCGCGAAACGCGAAAAACAGACTTCAGTAGCCGAACAGTCACCGAACAATCGCTTTTGTGAAGGTTAAAGCAACAAAACAAAATGGAAATTACTCAAGAAGCTTGTCGCTAAAAAATGAGCGCCGAACCAGCTGCGCGCAATTTGAAAAATCCTGGAACTTTTCGATCGGACCTGGTGTGTAGAATAGGAATACGGGTAGCCCCCAGCAAGTGTTACAGGTTTTTAATCTATGGGCATATGGTCACAACCTGCTGGGATCTAACAGGAGGATACCATGCCGGAGATGAGGGTAGGTGAATCACAAAGTGAAGACTTGGAACGTAAGCATTTCATCTCACTCTTTGCGGGGAACGTGGTGCATTTGGGGAGAGTAGTGCACATATTGCGGATTCAAAGCAAAACTAGAAAATGCTATGACGCGGCTAGCATAACCTGGAGATATAAGGGCGGGTCCTGATTTGAGATGACTTTAATGCCACATTTGAATGCGGTAGAAAGCGTTTGCGACGTAACCAACGTAACAATCGGGGAGAGTTTGCCCCAGACTTCGCAACACGATAAGTAAAAGTAAAGTTCACTGTTGGCAGCAGCTAGTCCATGAGGTGGAGGAGGATCCATAAGGACTTGGTTATAAACAGGTCACCCAAAAAATTAGAGTTCTGCTAAAGCCCAGTTCATTGAATGCCGTATAGATGGATCACCCACCAGGGCCCAACGGTATTCCGGCAGAGGTATAAACTAGTGCTCTACCAACAGTTCTGCACATTGCCGCTTGCCTGTAGGGGGACATTTTTGCCTGTCGCTGTAAAGTGACGAGGCCCGCGATGATCAACAAAGGTAAAATAAATCCTAAGGGAGCAGGGTAATCCACGATGGATACTGACATGGAGGTCGTGGATGGGGTCCTTCCAGCTGAGGTGCGCAGGCATTCATCGCGAAGAGTAGTGCTCCTCGTAGATATCAGAAATGCTTTCAATTCCGTTAAATGGATAGATACTTCTGTGCATATTGAGGGATTATTTGAGAAACCGACCCTTGCTCTATGGGAAGATAGAGGGTTAGGGGAGGATGGAGATTGCATTGAGGGTAGCACAGGAATCCATCTTCGGGCCAGATCTCTGGAACGCTTCCTATGATGGCTTGCTAAAACTCGACATGCAAGACGATTTGCGAGGATGGAGGTTTACAATATTAAGAATATACGTTCCGTTGACTGTATGTTTTTTACTGGGACATGGACGGCACCATCCACACTTTTTTTATAATGAAAAAAGACGAATTTTATTTATTAACGCCGAATAGTGAGTTTTTTGTTGTGGAAAATCGTAGGACATCAGCAACAGATCCAGGGCAAATCTTTCCGGACAACAATGACAGAAAGATGCTGACGAGGGCTGACAGATGGATCCGGGTTGTCCTTCTTGCAAAGAAGTTTGGGCTCGGCCAGAGGAGGGATCGAAAGGTGGTGGGTTGTTTGAATTAACGAATTCGCTTCCTTCTCTCCGCCCGTAGTTGATTGAATTCCCTGACATGAAAACTCCTTAAGGCGGGAGAGCGGAAAGGCTAGACCGAAGTTATATGCCAAAATGATTCCATGTAAGTTCTCTGATGCCTTGGAGGTGCTTGTTTGGTAATCCAAGGCTTATCGTTGTGGAAGTCTAAGACTGAGTACATAAACGTATTTATCCACCCTAGTCAAAAAGAAAGTGTGCGACTACCATACCAAACTTACCTGACTACCATACCATATACTTTTGGGTCAAGTTTTTTAGTTCTTAATAGTTTTGTAAATAGCTTTTGCTGCAAGATCCTTGGTAGCACGATCGATATATCTCACTGTTAAATATGGGCTGGATTCTAACGCAGAGGTATGAGACAGGGGTACGAATTTTACTACTGCACCAGAACGGATTAAGTTAATGTACACTTGAATGGTTGACGCCAAATATAGTTTCCTCGGAGCTATCACCTTTGAGGGTGATAAGACTCTCTTTCTTTGAGGGGATAGCTGAGTGGTTAGAGCACAAGGCTTTCATTCGGAAGGTCGCGGTTCAAATCTTACAGTAGGATTTTTATCGTGATTTGACGTCGGATACCAGTCGACTCAGCTGAGAATGAGTACCTGAGTCAAATCAGGGTAATAATCTCGGGCGAGCGCTTAGTGCGATCAAGGTCATACTGCCGAAAACATTTTCGAAGCCAATACTCACTGGTGAGTAGCAAGAAATTGTCGAAGACTTTGTCATCAAGCAAATGTACAAATAATGAAGTGTGAAGCTTACTTCTCAAGCATTCGCTCTCGGCCAAGTCATATCCCAACGAATTGCGAGACGGAGGACACTACGGAATGACTTAAGATCATAATTCCTAAATTGCCAGGCGAGAAAGGAGTAGAATTTTCGACATGTGCTGAGGATGATATACCAGGGGCACACATGATGACAGTGCATCCTCCTACAGCCGCAGCGCTAGAAATGGAGGATCTTATGGGCCTAATAATTGCCAAAATTAGATTTCCAGACGGGATTATCAAGAGTCTTCAGCAGTAAGGTGAAGGGCAAAGGTATATTCACGATTGGTGTAGATAACCAATCCCCGGAGACAATTAAAAAACAAAACTGCATCATAAATTGTAGATTTGGCTACATATCTGTGCATATTTACAGAAAGAAACGGAGGAATACTTCAGAGGAGACATTCGATGAAAAGCCAACTGAAATTGCAGAAGGAATCGCGGAAGCCATATAAGCTGAAAGAGCAGGACCAAGCAGAGAAGTAGACCTGCTACCCAATAAGGAGAAGCTGGACAAGCTAGACTTGGATTTTCCAGGGCTCAAGGAGGACAGCGACAAACAGGAAAGCGGCATGTTCGAGGAGGAAGACGACACTCCAAAAGTAGAGAAAAACTCCAAACACTAATGGAGCTAATGGCCAGCACTAAGAAAGTCCAAGTAAACCTCCACCATGCAACAGCTGCATTCTCAGTGATTTCAAGGACAATCTTCAACATTGAAACAGTGCGGGCTCAAGAATGCTGAGTTAACCCGTGGGCAGATTCGTGGTCTGCAAGAAAGAAATACACAGATAATTTGCGACCCTCCTTGCGATAAACCATGAGCTTGCATCATTTTTAAACGTAATTTAAAATATATGTCTTTCAGAGTTGCCAACTGGAGACCTTGTCGCTGCATAAGTTTCACTGGAACCCGGGGAGAGAACTCAGAAGGCAGTCGTGCATGGAACTACTTCCCAGAAGACGACATCCGGATCTCACCGGAGTCATCCGCTAGACTGGAGAAGTTCTACGAGAAGAAGGCGCTACCACTTCTTCTTAGCTGCAATACCAACCCCCACCATGAAGTGTGAGGAAGCAGCGACACTAATCGAAGTGGTGAGTTCCTTCATGAATTCGTCCCTAGAAATAATTTACTTAATGTAGGGAACACGCCAATATTCGTGACCGGCACCAGGCAACAGGTACAAGACATAACTCTAGGAAACACTCTGATGAGCGGCTTAATCAAGAATAGGAGGGTCTTGGTTGAGACCTCTATGTCAGATTATGGAATAATCACCTACACTACACACCTGCGTGATAACATGACTCATCTACAGGTGAGCGGTGACATCGGGAGTGATATAGAGCTTGAAAAAGTGGTTGAAGGCTTCAACAGAATCGACATTGACATGTATGAGGCCATCTATCCGGCAAGGACCACCAAGTCATCAAAGGACATAAAGGAGGTAGAATAGGGACAGAATGAGAGCGGAGGTACAAAAACTTTTCAACCGGGCGGAACAAACCGAAGTACGAAAGAACATTGTCCACGTAAAGCAACGCCATTAGGGAACCAAAATGAACCAGCTTCAGGGAATTCTATGAAGGCAGTATCTTCTATATGTCTGAAAAAGGAAGATGCAACTTCAATCGAGAATGAGGAGGACAGATCTCATTTCCCAAGATGCTACCCCACGGCGGAAGGCAATAGCATTCTGCCTGACACTCCAACGACCGACAGAAGTGGAAAGAAGGTGAATAGGAAACTGGCGAAAGAGCTATATAGGCAAGCATGGTCTTTATTCCGAAAGCGGATAAAAAGGATTATTTTTAACCCTAAATCTTTCAGACTAATCTGTCCGACATCGTTCACTTAAAACGGTGGAGAGGATTATAGACAAGAACATTATAACTAACGTTCGAATGCGCAGTGTTCTACATTCATATCAATACGCTTACTGGACAAAACAGTCAACCGAAGCTGACGGACGTATTACGGATGCCATAGAAACAAAAGAAATAGCACTGTGTGCGTTTTTGAACATCGAAGGAGCGATAGCACATCACGTAAAGTGTGGGAAACACACGTCTAATGAGTTGTCTTTGCCTTGGACGAAACCGCAAATCACACAACTATAAAGATACTTTATGTGACAGAATCCAAACTGGACTACAAAACTAACTGATAGAGGAGGGCTTGGCTGTACATCAATTCAATCAAACCGCAGTACCATTCGCTAGGAAGAGTAAGCTTGATCACCTGAGAGCCATTCGATTAGATAGCACGTCGGTGGAACGAGTAACAGAGGCCGAATATTTGAGACTCACACTAGACAAAAAACTACTCTGGAAGACATATGTTGAAAACAAATGTCGCAAAGCGATAAAGGCTTTGATGACTTACAGGTCCATATAAGGGAGCACTGGGTTGTCATAGGGAAGGCCGTGGTTCAAATCTCACTGGTGGCAATGGGATTTGTATCGTGACTTGACGTCGGATACCACTCGACTCAGCTGTGAATGAGTACCTGAGTCAAATCAGGGTAATAATCACGGACGAGCGCAATGCTGACCACATTGCCTCCTACAACTCACTGTAGTGTACCGTTACGGTCTTGAATGAAGTGCTCTAACACACTTCAACGCCCTGATCCAATATGGATTGTTGCGCCAATGATTATTATTATTGTTATAAGGGGAAAATGGGGTGAAACCGCGAGAATACTACACTGGATATACCCTGCAATAGTAAAGCCTATGATTACCTATGGCGCAGTAAACTGAGCAGCAGAAAGGAACATGCCGGACAGCATACCTAGAGGTCTTTCTGGGATTGACCCTCCTCCGTCTGCACATATAGATGCAGGTAAGGAGCGCGTTGTTCAGAATGTCCGGGAGTACCAATGTGGCTGGGCGCTGCCTAATGGAAGAAAGGGGATTATTCTATCTAGGCGACATCCCGAATTACTAATTTGAAATACGTTGGAGTAACAGAGCAAACTAAAAACTCCGCCATGCTATTAACATAGTATGCTGGTCCCAAGCCCAAGTAAAGGAGGAGGGTTTGAGGCAACGTACTTTGTACTATCCCCAGCAAAACAAAAATAAAATGTTGAGAAATCTCAACATCTCTCTTGGTGACAGGTCCCGCGACAGGCCGACCAAGAAAATACATAGAACGTCGTTACAAACATGATGATCGGATTGAGTCACAAGCCTCGGAGAAATACTAGGGCGTCCACCTCAGTCGACGTGCCCCGGTCATGCCGAGAAATGGGCAAAGGTTCTTGACGGATGAACGGCGTCAGGACGTAGGCAGGTTAATCCGAACAAAACAAATACGTGTCTGCACGCTAAATGTGGGTACCCTAACTGGAAAGACCGAGGAGCTCGCAAGAGCCCTACGGAAAAGGCGCATTGATATCTGCGCTCTGTAAGAAACCCGATGGTCTGGTGAACGCAGTAAAAATGGCTATAAACTTCTCTATTTTGGTAGCCCACACACTCAATATGGTGTTGGCATTGCCATCTCAGAGGATTTTCGTGATGCCAGTAAAGAAGTCGAATGATTCGATGATCAGCTGGCAACTTCTCGATGAAAAGACTTGTCACGTGCCTGCTGACGACTATATCATCATTGCCGGCGACCTTAATTGTCATGTGGGTGAAAAGGCAGACGGTAACAGGTGTCATGGGGAAAGGGGTTCGGAGCGTGCAATGATGAGGTGAATCGATTTTGCGGACACCCATCACCTTGTATTTATGAATACATGGTTCATCAAACGATTGTCTCATCTTCCTACATTTTATAGTGGGAACAGTAAAACGCAAATCGACTCTATTTTCATAACACATTTTACCACTGCCACTGATTGTCATTCCCTATGAGACCATCATACCTCAACATCGGCCATTGATTGTCGTCCTGCGAATTAAGACACCCATAAAACAGCATGAGCAACGCACTGGCCCGCGGCGCATTAAATGGTGGCGATTTCGTGAGAAGAAAGAAGAAACGATCTCACTCACACGATTACCAACCATTACGAAAGTGGAAGAATTGTAGAACAAAATGGAAATGGAAATGGAAAATGGAAGTCACCAAGCCGGATAAGCGGTACATCAACCGAGATACTTGGCTTTGGAATGATGGTGTTGAAATGAAGATGCGTGAATAGAAACGCCTCTACCACAAATTCTCGACGATAAAACACCAGCCAATTAGCAAATTTGTAAGAATGCCAACCGGGAAGCAAAGAAAGCGGTCGCTGTCACTCGAGCGAACCATTACGAAAATCTTTACAATAAACTATAAACTATCGACTTGCAAAAAGCCGTAACGAACGTGCACAGGATATCGAACACGTCTGTTGCGTTAATGACAGCAACGGTACTTTGCTTACCAATCGTCGAGCCGCAACGGATAGATGGCGAGAATATTTCGTGCAGATTTCAACTAAAGAATTTGCTGATCCTCCACTTCCACAATCATTGCCGACATTTGGACCAGTTCCACCTGCCAGCGCAACTGGTGCTCAGAGGTGGCGGCGAGGAAGATGGGGCGGCAACCCTGTCGGCCAAACCAAAACCAAGCGGCCGAGGAGAACCTCCATAGTGGTGGCACCGGGAGACGCTGTAATCACTTTGGTTTGCCGGCCGTGATTCAGTAGGCGAATGCTTCAAAGGCCTAATCAGGGCGATCAGACCCAAGTCTGCACGGGGACTCATCTGAATTGGCAAATTGGTCACGAAACCTTACCAGGGGTATACTGGTACCATGCGAACCGGGATAGCCCCTGGACTCTCATACTTCCGGTGAACTCCCGTTGTATGTGAGTACAGCTCGGTTGTTTGCGGTTGGCCCCCTAGTGGGAGTTTCATGGGGGTTGTGGTTATGCTCAAACGTGAAGAGACCTTCGGGCCTCGGCGTGGTGTTGCGTTTCAACACGGGTGCCGTACTCCTTAGTTCGGTAGAGATTTAGCTATGTCTTGGATCCACCAGTATGAATGCTAAGCCATGCACTTGGTATAGACTGGTGCCGTTGTTGCTTGTCTCAGCGGGGCTGTGATTGTGGTCTCAAAATCAATCCGTGTCTTAAGAAGACCGTGGCATTAAGTCGTCCAGACAGGTGCTCACATTAAACCCTCAAGGACTTAACATCCGAAATGAGAATATCCACGATCATTATGGGGTTACACCGATCGTGAAAAAATTGCGAGAGAGGCGTCTTCGATGGTGTGGTCACGTAATTCACGCCAACGAGAATTCACTTGCCAATATTGGTCTGAACATCGAACTCGATGGTAGACGCTGGATGGGAATTTAAAAGCCTCGAGATTGCACCCAGATCAGGCATTCGATAGAGCCAAATGGCGATACCGATCACGACGAACTGATCCCGCTTGTGAACGGGACAAAAGCTGAAGAAAACGAAGAATGTTCAAGCACTTAGAATCTGCCAAGTTAATTCCAAACTGGTATGAGAATGTCTTAACAGAGAGAGTCGGAAATGGGTTCATGGCTAGTACGCTAAAAAAACCGGAGAGGAACGACTGAGGGAACTGTACTGGGCGAACCTACCAGGAGTGGAACCGTCTAGGGTACTTATGGGAGACAACCCAAGCGCTCGAACGAACAGCCTCCAGAAGATGAAATAGACTTTCGGACTAAAATATTTTCAACGAGACAAACCAAACAAATCTCTAGAAATACATTGGTATTAGCAACGACACCCAGGATAATGAAACCCAACAACCCAATGGAGATATCATATCCCAAATGAGCCAATCAGTCTATCAATGATGACAGTCTATCAACGAGGCGATATAATCAACATTTCCAACTTGATAGTTTGAAAATGGAATATTGAAAGATTACTGCAAAGGCTATTGAAGATCGATAAATATGAATTGAATTTCGAAACGCAAATACAACGTAAAGTTCTATTTTAAAAGCAATGCAGCCAAAATAAGCCGCATCTCGAAGCTTTCTGGACACGAGGTCGTAAATGCAGAAAAGTAGAGACTCAACTGAATGATCTCAATTGAGTGCAATTCAATAATTTAATAAAGACATACCCAACCATAAATATTGCTGGAGATTGAATTATCCATTGTTGATGACTGATGAGATGACTTTTTTTAACTTTCAACATGAATTCATTCCACCAACGATTCTTAATAGAGACGACTGAGCCACACTTCTTACTTCGCACTAATTGAATCAAATGGGTTAAACTCCAACTCCACAAGGGCTAATCAACGTCATTCTCGCACACAAAATAAAAAGTTTCCACTAAGAAATCCACTCAGACAAAACCATGGGTCAGAACGCATTCTAGGTGGTCACCAGATGGATAAATTCAAATTCTTCCCTTGCATCTCCAATTAATTTTAAACATACTATAATGACACGATGCACGGTGAAAACTATCAACCACACACGAAAATACGAATATCGCACTGATACTCCCCAAACGTAAGCCACCGAAACCGAAAATATCTATTTTCAGGATCCACCTCTCAAGTGCTGATGCTGGACTAGCTTAGCAGTAGGGAACTAGGGGAGGCTACTGTTGCTTAAAGCACTCTACGATAAATAATGCATAAAGTATATGAAAGTATGCCTGATGCGCCTGCAGCTCCATATTTTCTTAAAATGGCATTAGAGGGAAATCAGGGGAAAGGAGTCACACTTCTGAGGAGCTGCATTTAGACTGCCATTGTCTCGTGTCTTACTCGGTTGCATGTCAGACAATCATGAAGCGTCCAAGTTTCGATTGAAGCTTCTTTCATTCACTATCCGAAAAATGTCTATTGTTTTCAGAGAATCTCGCAGAGTGGGTGGGAATAAGCAATACTGAAAGATTTGTCAACAATCTCACCTACAATCTTTTAAAATATCAAATGAGAAACGCATCAACAGAGGGTTCTGTGCGAACGGGAATGGTTCGGGAACATGGCACGTTGTATTTCCACGACAATCAGATGGATTCCCTGTTTTAAAATTAGAATCTACCGCGTCTCGGCCGAGAGGAAATGCCACAAGATTTATCTGTGACAAGAGTTCGAAAAAGCTTGAATGAAACCAAATAAACATTTCATTCGACGAGAGTATTATCAAATAGTGCAGTCAGTCATAACTCACAGGGTGGCGATTTATGCCGTTTATTATGCAATCAATAAGATAATGGAAATTACCTCAGAATATCGTAAAAAATGACTGCTAGCTACCCCTATCATAGCTGTGCAATGCCCTCTTAGCATCCGCATCATTGGCACTTCCGAGAAAATCCAGCGAAATATACCGCAGGCACTCAGTTCTGAGCCAGCCAGATGGCCCTTCTTTCAACGCATCTCATTTCCGAAGACTCTACTTGAATTTCAAGTGCATGCCACTAACCGATCCCTTAGGTATCTCGCCGAAAGAAAAATATTATGAAAATCCAAAGATCCCGCATAAATTCCCTGCGTACAACGAAGAAGGTTCGGAAATATCCAGTAAAAAATAAGCAGAGATCAATCAAATGGATTTGGATTAATTGCAACGAAAACAAAGATACACGTTGGAGGAAATAGTGTGAAGCATGGAAACCATAAATTTTCCTGAATAACAGATGGAACGATCATGTTATTTGTCCGTTGATAATAATAAGGGAAATTAGTCAAAGTGGATTAAGGAAATTGCCAAAATTGAGACTATTTTCCAAAATTGAAAATGATTTGTTCTCAAACCGCATTGAAACAATTTGGAGCTGGACTTGATCACGGTGACTATGGATCATCTTTTAGGAAAACATACTATTTTATGTTGACGCCCTTAATCTAAAGCCGGTTCCACATGTTTGCTGCTTGCATCAAACTCCATACCTTCATGAAAATGCGTTATGCTAGCCATAGACGTGCAACGTTATTGGTTACAGAGAGTGCACGCCCGGGGGAAGTTACGGTTGCCGCAACCTAATCGACCAACTGCAACTTGTTCTTCTTCTTCCTTTTCTTCAGCCTTTGTCCCATTTACAAGCGGGGTTGGCTCGTGGTGATCGGTTCCGCCATGACCATAGCCCTATCGAATGCCTGATCTGTGTGCAATCTCGAGGCTTTTAAATCCCCATCCAGCGTATCAAGCCACCGTTATTTCGGCCTGCCTTTTAGTCGTTTACCATCGACCCGATGTTCAGACCAATCTTGGCAAGTGAATTCTCGTTTGCACGAATTGCGTGACCATACCATCGAAGACGCCTCTCTCGCAATTTTTCCATGATTGGTGCAACCCCATAACGATCGTGGATATCCTCATTTCGGATGTGATCAAAACGTGTCACGCCACTAGTCCAACGCAACATCTTCGTCTCCATTACCGCAAGACGCCGTTCATTGTATTTTACAGTCAGCTAACACTCAGAACCATAGAAAGCGACTGGACGGACGACATTGCGGTAGATTTTAAATTTGAGACGTTCGATGATACGATGATCACAAAGAACACCAGTTGTGGAACGCCACTTCATCCAGGTTGCGTTAATGCATGAAGCAATTTCATAACGCAGATCTCCATTGGCTGATAGCGTTGACACTGCCGCTGACAGTGATTGTGCCTGTTTCATGGGGATCGGTTGTCAAAAATTCAGTTTCGTTTAGATTCAATCTAAGACCGTGTTGCATGGGGCGATCATTCCATTTTTGGACAAGTTGCTCGAGATCATTTTTGCTATCAGTTGCTAGGAAAACATCGTCTGCATAAAGTAGTGTGTAGGGCGCTGGACATTGAATTTCCCGGGTGACGGTGTCCATAACAAGAACGAAAAGAAGTGGTGAGAGGGCGCTTCCTTGATGAACACCAACAGAGACACGAAACGATTTTGGTACACCCGCCATACTTCCAACTTTACTTTTCGGATCGTGGTAGAGAAATTGGACCCAGCGCACGAGTTCTTCTGGCACTAAGTGTTGTCGTAAAGGATACCAGGTGAGTTCGTGTGGCACACGGTCAAACGATTTCTCTAGATCCAGAAATGCAATGTAAAGATGGCGATGTTTCTCACGGTGTTTCTCTATGAGTAACCGCGCAGCGTGTATTGCGTCAGTAGTTCCGCAGTTTTTGACAAATCCAGCTTGATTCACGATTATTTCAACGATTTCGCGAATACGGTTGTCAAGAATGCGTTCAAAAATGTTCATGGTATTGGAAAGTAACCGGATCGGATGGTAATTTGAACATTCTGCTGGACTACCTTTCTTTCCATATTGGAACAGTGGTACTTTCTTGCCAGTCAGATGGTGTTCTTCCTTCCTGAATAACCCGATTAAAGAACTCACTGAGCGACTGGGTCCCAGCTCTTCGCTTTCAACAGCTCCGATGCTATGTCGTCAAGTCCTGTGGCGTTCCCCGATTTCATTCGTTTTAATGCCTCCTCCACTTCAGTTGCGCTGACAGGTGGAACTGGTCCAAATGTCGGCAATGATTGTGAAAGTTGAGGATGAGCAAATTCTTCAGTTGAAATCTGCTTGAAGTATTCGCGCCATCTACCCCTCGCTGCTCGACGGTTGGTAAGCAACGTACCGTTCTTGTCATTAACGCAACAGAAGTGCTCGATATCATCTGTACGTTCGTTACGGCTTTTAGCAAGTCGATACAAATCTCTCTCACCATCCCGAGTGTCCAGTTTATCGTAAAGATTTTTACAATGGTTCGCTCGGGTAACAGCGACCGCTTTCTTTGCTTCCCGGTTGGCATTCTTATAAATTTGCCAATTGGCCGCTGTTTTATCGTCGATAAATTTGTGGTAGAAGCGTTTCTTTTCATGGACCTTCATTTCAACATCATCATTCCAAATCCAAGTATCTCGGTTGATGTACCGGTTTCCCGGCTTGGTGACCGCGAGGGTTGCAGAGGCCACTTTGTGGATCGTGTCTTTCATTTGGTTCCACGATCGTGTGAGTGAGATCGTTTCTTCTTTCTTCTCACGAAATGGCCACCATTTAATGCACCGCGGGCGCCAACAATTATTATTAAATGATCCTGAGCTATAGAAACGGTCAAAGTAGCGGCAAGACGCATACTCAAAACAGACGTCAGGTTGGTCTGCAAAAGCATTATTTAAGCAAACTTTCTTGTAAGCGTCAGTAGATCAGCCAAGTAAAGCAAAAACTTCCACGGGGGAAACTCTCTATATAGTGTAATGCATCCCAAAAGTATACGACATGCTCAAGTCCGGGAGATGGTCATTCCCCAACAGAAGACCCAACTACTGGTTGGTTAACCTTGCCATCCAGTCGGATGAGCGGCTGAGAGAGCGGTAACTATGATCGATTAGCGAAAAGAAACTTATCTCTGGAGAAACCTAAGCTAGCTATCCAGCGAAACTAAAAAAAATGTTTTAAGAAACTGTCTTCAAAGCGGACGTAAACTCGTGACAAAACGCATATTGAATTGAGATTGAACGACGTTCGCTACTTATCCGGCGACAATTATCCCGGGCGCATTGTTGTAGAAGGAGAGGCATTAATGAACTAGACTGGAGCTTACATAGGGATACCAATGCCAACGAACTGCAGATTATTTAGTTAACAGTATCATACGAAATGGTTATTGGAAGTACCTGGTTTGCGCGGAAAGCGGTCCACAAGCATACGTGGGCCTCTCCAAAAGGGACCACTTTCAACCAAATTGACCAGGTGCTGATCGAACGCCAACACCTCTCAGCTTTGATGAATGTAAGAACATGTAGGGGGGCCAATATAGACTGGGATCAGTATCTCGTTGGCATCGTGGTCCGAGCTCGAATCACGAGACCACCTAAAATCCCCTCTTTGAATCAGAGGAGAGTGAATACTGAAGCCATTCACAACACAGCTCTTCGTAACACCTATAAAGGGAAAATGGATGATGCAATAACCGCAGCTAACAGATGTCCTGGAGATGAAACATCAGCAAATGATCTTGACAACCACCGCATACCGAGTAATGTTGCATTCTCAAGGAACACGGGCACGCGCAGAGACTTATCACGAACTCCGTCGGTCGGAGAAGCGACTTTACCGACGGAAACAGGAAGCCTGGGAGAATCAACAAGTCAGCTGTGAACTAGAAAAGTACAGGGAGCAACCGCACCAGGCGCGCAAGTTTTACCAACAAGTCAGCAGGATGAAGCCTTCTACACGTCGATGCTCATCCTGCCGAGATAAAGAAGGAAATCTGATTTCCGACAGAATGAGCATATTGGAGGGATGGGTTGAGTATTTAGATGAACTGCTCAACAACTAAAACATCGGTGAGTTGGAGGTACCGCCAACAGAAAATGAGGGACAAATTCTGTCACCACCAAGCATAGAAGAAGCAGTCCGTGCAATTCATCGACTTAAAAACCATTAGCCGCCAGGAGCCGATGGAATCAGAGTCGAATTTGTTACATATGGAGGCGACCAATTACACCAAGCGGCTCATCAACTGATATTCAAAGTGTGGGACAGCGAATCAATGTAGACTGCCAACGGGGCATTATCTGTCCCATACATAAAAAGGGGGATATCACGCACTGCAGCAATTATAGAAGTATCACGTTGCTGAGTACCATCTGTAAGATATTCTCCGCTATGTTGCTAGGCCGGATAGCCCCATACGCCCAAAACATCATTGGACCATACCAAAGAGGCTTCACTCCAGGCAAATCAGCAACAGATCAAATTTTCTCTCTGCGGCAAGCGATGGACATCAGTTGCACCATTTTGCATCGACTTTAAGGCCGCCTATGACAGCATAGCCAGGATAAAACTATACACGACCATGAGAGAATTCGGTATCCCAACGAAATTGATAAGCCTGACTAGGCTGTTCCTGACCAACGTGCGAGGCCAGATAAAAGCAACAGGATCACCCTCCAGACAATTTAAAATCAACAACGACGATATCGACATCATGGGAAGAACAACCCGAGATGTACAGTCTACGGTCATCCAGACCGAGCAGGCGACGCGCGATGTTGGGCTGCACAGTAATGAAGTACATGGTAGCAACATCAGCGCCAAAACAAAAAGAACGAACAACATTGAATCGGACTGGTAAAACGAAAACAATGAAGTTAGGAGACTGAAACTTTGAGACCGTTGATAATTTCTCCTATCTAGGGTCAAAAATCACAACCGATAATAGCGATGACGATGAAATCCGTGCACGGTTGTTGGCAGCCAACAGAGCCTATTTCAGCTTACAAAAACTGTTTCGCTCGAAACGTCTCACCGTAGGGTCAAACCTCTTACTATA
The DNA here is from genome assembly GCF_905115235.1 of Hermetia illucens. Lineage (NCBI taxonomy): Eukaryota > Metazoa > Arthropoda > Insecta > Diptera > Stratiomyidae > Hermetia > Hermetia illucens. Next base: position 37,244,115 of record NC_051850.1, read on the forward strand.
CAAGACTATGATCTTGCCAATCCTCATGTATTCCTCGGAGACTTGGGTTCTTAGTAAAAAAACTGCGAACTCTTGGCCGCGTTCGAGAGAAGAATCATCCGAAGGATTTTTGGCCCCCTATGTGAGGATGGACGATTCCGTAGCCTACATAACGACGAAATCTATGAGCCATGCCATGACCATTTGGTTCAACAGGTTGGGTGGGCGGGTCACTTAATCCGTATGGATGAGGATGATCCAGCCCGGAAAGTCGGTAAGGGCAATATCTATGGTAGAAAAAGAAGACGAGGCAGACCCTGCCTGAGATGGAGCGATGGCTTAGGTCAGGACACCAGACAGCTTTTAGGGTTATCGAATTGGTGGACCTCGGCGCAAAACCGGGGTGTCTGGAATTCCGTATGAAGGCAGGCCTAGACCGGATACCGGTTGTTGTGCTGTTGATGACGATGAATACTATACAACTATCCATTCAATTTCCCGACTTTAATTGCGAACTTCTGAATATTTGTTAAGCAATGCTCAACCCTCTCCGTTATGACAGACAAAGTGAGACAAGCAAAGTTTCGGAAAATATTACACTGTTGTATTCCTACCTATGGAACAGTCATGCACCAATTTTTTTATACACGAAGACAACACAATTTCTAATACCTCAAACGCAAAGCTCCTGCTTTCAGGTTTGTTTTTCATCTACTAAATATTCATACTCTGTCGTATAAATGAAGTTATGATTCCTACTGACCTTCCAGTTTTAAGAGCCAATATTACCAGAAAAAGTGAGCCAAACACCGAGATAATATTCGTCTTAGAACAAAGTACCACAGAAATTAATAATGGCTGAATAACATGGGATGTAAAGCAAACATGGGATGTAAACCTTGAATTTTTTTATGCTTATTCAATTGAGCTGTGAATTGCGTTGTACCTGATCCGATATGATAATCATGAAATTTGTAATGACTTGAAAAAATAGAGAGCAAAAAGCCCAAAACAAGTATCTATAATGCATGAGTATCGAAAAACGCGTATGGACATCGTGGAACTGATTAACACTCGTGTGTATTACAAACCATGTAGCCACCTCAAACACTACAATTGTAACAATCGTAAATAGTAGCCAAGATAGTATCTATTGTTGGTAAATATGAACTAGACAGAAACAAGTGTAAACGAGGCATATGGATCTATACAGGTAGAATAGTCCCGCAGATGTGCACGAATCCACTAGCTACTTTTTGGGCATAGCTTCTTCGCTGAGACTACGTGCTTTTCTCTAATGAGAAATGAAGGTTTCGATTATCTAATCCAAATAAACACAGATACAGACATGCAGAGCTGTCTGAATGCTGACTACTTTCAATTTCAATCTAATAATTACGTCATCTACCTAAGCTTATTATCGACTGATAAAGAACTATTTTAACAATAGCCGATCCAACGAAAAATAATCTTACCCGTCAAAAGATAGACGTCAAAAGATTTCAGCTCTTGGAAATGCACAGCCCAAACAGGTATTCCACACTTCGTGGAACACGAGACCAAATGTATCAAAGGATGCAAAAGAAATACGACACGTACCTGTTCATGAAAAAAATGACGAAACCTACCCGAATTTAGCGCAACATTACCATAACCAGAAATTGGATAGCGCTTGGAATTTCGATAGTGGTTTTGGCGGGAACCTGGATCATGGTCCTCATGTATGCACACCAAAGATGATCAGAAGATGGTGATACTAACATGAAAGGATGGACTTCGGTTTTTTGATGGACCATACAAGGACATGATACGTGGAAAGAGGTTCGAGTGTACACTCGCGGTGACACAATAACGATCGCTTCAAGATCGAGTGTAGTTTAGATATTAAATCATTCAGTAATGGTTGAATGGGAACGAAAAGTGTGCTTGTAATATAAGGATCTAAAAATCAGTAGAACCTTCATATATTGGATTCAAACTGGGAAATATTTTGAAGTTTTGAACAATATTATTTTCTTCGAACGGTACTGGCTTGTTGTTTAGCAAAGAGCTACGATGTTGATATATGGAGATACATTAAGGAAAATTTTCCCTTTCTTGTCATCATCAACGGCGCAACAACCGGTGTCCGATCTAGGCCTGCCTTAATAAGAAACTCCAGACATCCCGGTTTTGTGCCGAGGTCCACCAATTCCATATCCCTAAAAGCTGTCTGGCGTCTGTCCTACGCCATTGCTCCATCTCAGGCAGGGTCTGCCTCGTCTTGCCCTTGTAGACTTTCCGGGCTGAATCATCTTCATCCATACGGATTAAGTGACCCGCCCACCGCAACCTGTTGAGCCGGATTTTATCCAGAACCAGACGGTCATGGTATCGCTCATAGATTTCGTCGTTATGTACGTTACGGAATCGTCCATCCTCATGTAGGGGACCAAAAATTCTTCGGAGCATTCTTCTCCGAGGGATACATAAGGACTAGCAAGATCATAGTCTTGAACAGTATGAGCTTTGACCCTTTAGTGAAACGTTTCGAGCGAAACAGTTTTTGTAAACTGAAATAGGTTCTGTTGGCTGCCAACAACCCTGCGCAGATTTCATCGTCGTAGCTGTTATCGGTTGTGATTTTCGACCCTAGATACGAGAAATTATCAACGGTCTCAAAGTAGATTACACTATCTTCATTGTTTTCGTTTCACCAGTGCGATTCGATGTTGTTCGTTCTTTTGGTTTTGGCGCTGACGTTGCCGGCATGTACTTCGTCTTGCCTTCATTAATGTGCAGCCCAAGATCTCGCGCCGCCTGCTCGATCTGGATGAAGGTAGACTGTACATCTCGGATTGTTCTTCACATGATGTCGATATCGTCAGCGTAGGCCATTAGTTGGGTGAACTTGAAGAGGATGGTGCCTCTCGCATTTACATCGGCATCGCGAATCACTTTCTCCAGGGCCAGGTTAAAGAGGACGCATGATAGGGCATCCCCTTGTCTTAGACCGTTGTTGATTTTAAATTGCCTGGAGGGTGATCCTGTTGCTTTTATCTGGCCTCGCACGATGGTCAGGAACAGCCTAGTCAGGCTTATCAATTTCGTTGGGATACCGAATTCTCTCATGGTCGTGTATAGTTTTATCCTGGCTATGCTGTCATAGGCGGCCTTAGAGTCGATACAAAATGGTGCAACTGATGTCCATCGCTTGCCGCAGAGAGAAAATTTGATCTGTTGCTGATTTGCCTGGAGTGAAGCCTCTTTGGTATAGGCCAATGATGTTCTGGGTGTATGGGGCTATCCGGCCTAGCAAGATAGTGAAGAATATCTTATAGATGGCACTCAGCAACGTTATACCTCTATAATTGCTGCACTGCGTGATATCCCCCTTTTTATATATGAGGCAGATAATGCCTCGTTGCCAGTCGTCAAGCATTGATTCATCATCATCATCAACGGCGCAACAACCGGTATCCGGTCTAGGCCTGCCTTAATAAGGAACTCCAGACATCCCGGTTTTGCGCCGAGGTCCACCAATTCGATATCCCTAACAGCTGTCTGGCGTCCTGGCCCACGCCATCGCTCCATCTTAGGCAGGGTCTGCCTCGTCTTCTTTTCCTACCATAGATATTGCCCTTATAGACTTTCCGGGTGGGATCATCTTCATCCATACGGATTAAGTGACCCGCCCACCGTAACCTATTGAGCCGGATTTTATCCACAACCGGACGGTCATGGTATCGCTCATAGATTTCGTCATTGTGTAGGCTACGGAATCGTCCATCCTCATGTAGGGGGCCAAAAATTCTTCGGAGGATTCTTCTCTCGAACGCGGCCAAGAGTTCGCAATTTTTCTTGCTAAGAACCCAAGTTTCCGAGGAATACATGAGGACTGGCAAGATCATAGTCTTGTACAGTAAGAGCTTTGACCCTATGGTGAGACGTTTCGAGCGGAACAGTCTTTGTAAGCTGAAGTAGGCTCTGTTGGCTGACAACAACCGTGCGCGGATTTCCTCATCGCAGTTGTTATCGGTTGTGATTTTCGACCCTAGATAGGAGAAATTGTCAACGGTCTCAAAGTTGTATTCCCCTATCCTTATTCTTGTTCGTGCTTGTGTTTGACCAGTGCGGTTTGATGTTGTTGGTTGATTCGTCTTCGGTGCTGACGTTGCCACCATGTATTTTGTCTTGCCTTCATTGATGTGCAGCCCAAGATCTCGCGCCGCCTGCTCGATCTGGATGAAGGCAGTTTGAACGTCTCGGGTGGTTCTTCCCATGATGTCGATATCGTCAGCATAGGCCAGTAGTTGGGTGGACTTGAAGAGGATCGTACCTCTTGCATTCACCTCAGCATCACGGATCACCTTCTCGAGGGCCAGGTTAAAGAGGACGCATGATAGCGCATCCCCTTGTCGTAGACCGTTGTTGATGTCGAATGGTCTTGAGAGTGATCCTGCTGCTTTTATCTGGCCTCGCACATTGGTCAGGGTCAGCCTAGTCAGTCTTGTTAATTTCGTCGGGATACCGAATTCTCTCATGGCCGTGTACAGTTTTACCCTGGCTATGCTATCATAGGCGGCTTTAAAGTCGATGAACAGATGGTGCAACTGTTGTCCATATTCCAACAGTTTTTCCATCGCCTGCCGCAGAGAGAAAATCTGATCTGTTGCTGATTTGCCTGGAGTGAAGCCTCTTTGGTATGGGCCAATGATGTTCTGGGCGTATGGGGCTATCCGGCCTAGCAAGATAGTGGAGAATATCTTATAGATGGTACTCAGCAACATGATACCTCTATAATTGCTGCACTGTGTGATATCTCCCCTTTTTATGTATGAGACAGATTATGCCTCGCTGCCAATCGTCAGGCATTGATTCGCTGTCCCATACCTTGAGCACAAGTTGATGAACCACTTGGTGTAACTGGTCGCCTCCATATTTAACCAATTCGGCTGTAATTCCATCGGCTCCTGGCGACTTATGATTTTTTAGCCGATGAATTGCACGGACTGTTTCTCCTAAACTTGGTGGTGGCAGTATTTGTCCGTCGTCTTCAGTTGGCGGGATCTCCAACTCGCCGATGTTCTGGTTGTTCAGTAGCTCATCAAAGTACTCAACCCATCGCTCTAATATGTCCATTCTGTCGGAAATCAGATTTCCCTCTTTGTCTCGGCAGGATGAGCATCGAGGTGTATAAGGCTTCATCCTGCTGACTTGTTGGTAAAACTTGCGCGCCTGGTGCGGTTGCTCCCTGTACTTTTCTAGTTCACAGACTTGTTGGTTCTCCCAGGCTTCCTTTTTCCGTCTGTGAAGTCGCTTCTCCGCTCGACGGAGTTCGTGATAAGTCTCTGCGCGTGCCCGCGTTCTTTGAGAATGCAACATTACTCGGTATGCGGCATTCTTCCGTTCCGTTGCTAGCTTACATTCATCGTCAAACCAGCCGTTCCGACTCCTTTTGCGGCTGGGGCCAAATATATTTGTGGCCGTATCCATGATAACGTTCTTCAGGTGGTTGTGAAGATCATTAGTTGATGCTTCATCTCCAGGTCCTCTATTGACTGCGGTTATTGCGGCATCCATTTCCCTCTTATAGGTGTCGCGGAGGGTTGTGTTGTGGATGGCTTCAGTGTTCACTCTCACCTGATTGTCAGAGGGGATTCTAGGTGGTATTGTTATTCGAGCTCGGAGCACCATGCCAACGAGATAGTGATCCGAGTCTATATTGGCCCCCCTATATGTTCTGACATTCATCAAGGCTGAGAGGTGGCGGCGTTCGATCAACACGTGGTCAATTTGGTTGAAAGTGGTCCCGTCTGGAGAGGCCCACGTATGTTTGTGGACCGCTTTCCGCGCAAACCAGGTACTTCCAACAACCATTTCGTGTGACCCTGCTAATTGAATAGTCCGCAGTCCGTTATCATTTGTTTTTTCGTGTAAGCTATGGGAGCCAACGTATCGCCTGAATACGGGCTCCTTCCCTACTTGGCTGTTGAAATCCCCAAGTATGATTTTGATATCATATCTGGGACAGGCTTCGAGGGCTCTTTCTACTGCCTCGTAGAAGGTATCCTTCTCCAACTCTGCAGTCTCCTCTGTAGGGGCGTGAACGTTTATGAGGCTTATATTTCTAAACTTGCCTCGCAAGCGCAGAGTGCATAGCCGTTCGCTTATACTTTCAAAGCCGATAACAGCAGGTTTCATTTTTTGGCTGACTAAGAAACCTACTCCGAGCACATGGTTTACTGGATGGCCGCTATAATATATGGTGTAGTGGCTCTTCTCCAGGAAACCGGTCCCTGTCCATCGCATCTCTTGCAACGCTGTTACATCAGCCCTATATTGGGACAGGGTATCGGCTAGCTGTTTATCAGCTTCATCTCTGTACAGGGAGCGCACGTTCCATGAGAAAATGCGCAAATCGTTGTTCCTTTGTCGTTGCCGGGTCCGTCGTTTTAATATCCGTCCTATCCGAGGCTCTTGTTGTGGCTTCGTAACGGTTGTTTTCCGTGTAGGGTTGTCAGCCCTACCCAACCCCCAACCTGGAGGACCAGTTGGTACAATTTGTCCCGTTTTTAGGCGCGGGAGACTCGCCTTCATCCTTCTCCGTCTGCAGCTTTTCGTTAAGAAAGAGCTCCCAGCGGTCACCACGTGGAGGTGGAGATAGGGTTTGGTAGTAGAGCTGTTGGTGTTGGTTCAGCAGGCATTTCCCAGGTTTTATGCTCCATCGTGGGTACCAATCCACGTTTCGCCCCGGGACCTATACTACCCTTTGACCACCAGCATTGATTCGGTTGGTGTAATTGGTCGCCTCCATATTTAACCAATTCGGCTGTAATTCCACGGACTGTTTCTTCTATGCTTGGTGGTGGTAGATGTTCTGGTTGTTCAGTAGCTCATCAAAGTACTCAACCCATCCCTCCAATATGCTCATTCTGTCGGAAATCAGATTTCCCTCTTTGTCTCGGCAGGATGAGCATCGAGGTGTATAAGGCTTCATCCTGCTGACTTTTTGGTAAAACTTCCGCGCCTGGTGCGGTTGCTACCTGTACTTTTCGAATTCACAGAGCTGCTGGTTCTCCCAGCCTTCCTTTTTTCATCGGTGAAGTCGCTTCTCCGCTCGACGGAGTTCGTGGTAAGTCTCTGCGCGTGCCCGCATTCTTTGAGAAAGCAAAATTACTCGATATGCGTGATATTCCCCGTTCAGTAGCTAGCTTACATTCATCGTCAAACCAGCAGTTCCGACTTTTCTTGCGGCTGTGGCCAATTATATTTGTGGCCGTATCAATGATAACATTCTTCAGGTGGTTGTGAAAATCATTTGTTGAGACTTCATTTCCAGGGTCTCTGTTGACTGCGGTTATGTGGCATCCATTTCGCCCTTATAAATGTTGCGGAGGGTTGTGTTGTGAATGGCTTCAGTATTCAATCTCACGTCATTGTCAGAGGGGATTGTAGGTGGTGTCGTAATTCGAGCTCGGAGCACCATGCCAACGAGATATTGGTCCGAGTCTATATAGGCCCTCCTATATGTTCTGACATTCATCAAGACTGAGAGGTGGCGGGGTTCAATCAGTACGTGGTCAATCAACAACCATTTCGTGCGATACGGTTAACTGAATAATCCGCAGTCCGTTATCATTGGTATCCCTATGTAAGCTATGGGAGCCGACGTATCGCCTAAATACGCGCTCCGTCCGTACTTGACTGTTGAAATTCCCAAGGATGATTTTGATATCATACCCAAAGTACCCAAAGGCTTCGAGGATGCGCTCAACTGCCTCATAGAAGGTATCTTTCTCCGACTCTGCAGTCTCCTCTGTAGGAGTGTAAACGTTTATGATGCTTTTTTTAGCTAAACGTTTTATTTCGTTTCTGGATATCCAATAATTTGGAAAACGATTCATCCAATTTTCTTTGCAAGATCTTCTACAAGAGAAGAATGTAGGCTGTTAAGAAAGCTCCCTCGAACTCCTGCAAACGAATCCTTTAGAGAATTGCCGACGATTTCCATTGTATTCGCCTTTGCGAACGGCCTGTGATTCAGCATGGCATCAGCCTGTTGCAAGGTTAAACCCTGTTGTATGATTAAAACCATTTTCTTCGTCAAAAAGTGCTTGACTGCAACTGAAGAACATATTAACATAATATCATGCAGCAAGAATGAATTCATAGACTTGGACAGACTCTGGTGAAAGCGTCGCACACACTGTGGGCTCGGAACGGTATCCAATCTTTAGGGCGGAACTGGAAAGGATTAGGGCGCGAATGGCATGATCCGCATTTTACAAATGAGCATTCACCGGAATGCAACCGCTCAGCAGTTGCTAGCGCAGTTCGCTGCGGAGGTAAATGCTGATCTAGTACTAATCAGCAAGCAATACCGAAATAGGGACCCGGCTTCATGGCATCTCGACTTATCGGGCACCACCGCTATCAGGGTTCAGGACGACCTTCGACTTCGCGTTCTTGCCCAAGGCCGAGAGAATAAATTTGTCTGGTTTCGGTATTTAGGAATAACGTTTTTTAAGAGGTTACCTAACGCCGAATGAGATGATGCCGGATTTTCGGCGGCGGCTTGATGGGATTATCTGAAAGACCGCTCCCTGCTCTATGAGACGCTAGAGGGGCCAGGGATCCATTCTAGGGCCGGACCCCTAGAACGCTTTCTACGATAGTTTGCTGAGACCCGATATGCCTGAAGAGCCATACCTGGTCGGTTATGCAGACAACGTTGCGGCACTTGTTGGCAGACGCACTGTTGAACAGATGCAGAACAGACTTGGCATATTAATGCGACTGGTAGGCGAATGGATGACTGTTCATGATTTCAGCCTTGCACTGGGAGAAACCGAAGTAGTCAACTTAACCAGAAAGATAATTCCGACCCTGCGTCCCATATCGATTGAGTTGAGTCAAAACCAGCAATTAAACACCTTCGTTTAATGCTCGACTCGAAGATGAGCTTCTTCGAGCAAATCAAAGCGGCAGTGGACAGGGCTGCAGCTGGAGTCTCGGCCTTGAGTCGGCTAATGGCGAATGTTAGGGGTCCTATACTAGGAGACTCCTCCTAGGACAATAAGTAATTGGAGTTTACTCTGTTTGTTGTGCGTTAAATTAAATAAATAGGAGACGTCTCCTTATGGGAGCAAGGCAGTCGGCTCTGCTCTATTGCGCGGAAATATAGGCTGATGCCCTTGACAAGGAAGTGCATCGTAAGCGCCTTGCTCAAGTACAGAGACGGGGAGCTTTGCGAGTGGCGTCTGCTAATCGCATTGTTTCAGAATCGGTGGTGATGGTGATCGCGGTAGTGATCCCGGTTGCTCACCTTGCCAAGCAGCGTAAAGCTATCTCCCGCCGTAAGGGCGAAAACTTAAGAGAGATAGTTGCCCGTGAAGAGCGTCAACGCACCCTTACGTAGTGGCAACTCTTTTAGCAAAATGAGCTAAATGGATTGCATAGCTCATCGACAATTTAGACCCGTGGCTGAACCGAACGCACGGTAATATTGATTTCTTCCTTACCCAACTTCTAAGCGATCATGGAGGTTTTGCAGTCTTACCTGTACAGGAAGGCGTGATTTCCTGATTGTGTGTTCTGCAATGGAGTGGCGGACGACCATGAACATACCTTTTTTTCTTGTAAAAAGTGAGACGGCTTTCATCAGCAGCTTTATGCAGACATGGGGAAGCTCTCTCCAGACATCATTGTCAGAGAGATGCTGAAGAGCGTTGACAGAGGAAGTCGTGTTACGCATTATTTTCGGGCTCTTATTGCGAAGACTGAACTCGACCGGCGAAGGGACCGGATGGCAAGGGATTGCCTAAACTCCCTCCCGCCCTCCTCTCCCGTTTGTGAAAGGGATTCCCTGCCTTGAGGGCTCCCAAAGCCCAAATGTCAAACAGTCCCAGACTAGTTCTCTGATTACAGGGAAGTGTTTAGTTGATACTCCAACAGCGTACTGTTGCGGGAGTCCAACACCCTCTGAGTAAATGCATTCACCCAGCATACTCCCAAAAGAACAAAAAAGTAGCAGTGCATAGTGTGCCTAAGATGGGAATGATGATGTCCGCGATAATTAACCGTCAAGAAAACACTCGTCGAAGACCTAACTACTTTTCTTCGTATTTGCTCCCGCGAGATTTAATAATTGTGGTGTTAAATTATGATTAAGGGATACGGGAAGAACAGAGATTTCAGCTTCTGTATCAACAAGGTAGTGGTGCCAGCTGAAGGGGTCGTAAATGGTGAGTCGACGTGGTGTTGCATTTCGGGTAACGGTCACCAGAGCTTCCTACATGTTAGTTTATTTAAGTGAACGTGTAGGGACTGATACATTTTGTAGCTTTATTGCCGAACCTACGGCAATACGAGCATGTCCCGGTGCATGTCGACGATCCCCACGACCCGAACTACTACCCGATCTCCCTTTTCGAGAGGTGCATCTAGATCTGATTCTACTTCCCAATCGCAAAGCACCGACTGCTTCTGCCAATTTAGAAACGGTGGCGATTAACACTGGCACCGTCTGCTGTAGCTGAACCAAAATGGCCTGTGCGCCCTCCAGAAGATTCAACTGCCACAAGACTGCACGAAGGCTTGACGCACGGTCACCAATAGTAAACTCTGTCAGTAAGTGATTAAGTTTGGCTAGCTCACTAACTGGCAGACGAAACCATGATGGCGGGTTCATACGCAAACCGCAAGGGAAACGAAACAACCCACGAAAGCCAACGTTAGACAAGAGAGACGATGGCCTGAAAGAGCGAAAAGAAAAAGGAAAGAAACCGTGATGGAAAAAGAGGCCTTTTCTTTTTTTATTTATATTTATTTTTCTTAACAAACTTTTTGTATGAACAAAATTTTTAGTATTTGGCTCTTTGGGTGGTGGTCTTTGGAAACTAGGAAACTATTCGAGATGAGATGAACAGTTAACTTTTCCCTTCAACTTCGTTAACATTCGTCTTTCTTGGCTTCCTAACTTTCTAAGTTCGAAAAATAATTTTTGCTGTGCCGTCCGGCACGCAAGCTGCTCGCCATACTTATACGGTGTCGGTTAGTTGAAACCCAACTCACCTTATGGTAAGCTCTGTGCTCAAACAATATACCACCACGTTAGGTGAAACGAAAGTGGGATAAGGCACATGAGTACGTGAAATGAGTGACCGCCAGAGGAGGTTCTATCGTGGGATTCGGGTTCGAGATAGGCCTTCTCTCGATGGGACATGGTGGCTTGATTGAGTTTCTATTCTCGCGGAACCTTGCTTTGTCAGGGTTATGTTCTTTGCAGAGCAGATTCGGCGGACTGAGGACAGAGGACAAGAACGGAGAACAGAGGACAGGCGCCAAAGGAAGATGGACAGAAGGCGGAGGAACGAAGACAGAGGAAAGAGCACTAGGGACAGAATACAGAGGACAGAAGTCTATGACATCCGCAATCTAAACGAATTTGGCGCCCATATAGTGAACGGTACTTTTGATTTTAGCAAATGCCTCGCTAGCAGTAAAACGCTTCGATGCGCTAATGCATACATGCATGGTTGGATGATGGAGGAAATTTCTCGACGAAGCTTCATCTGCAATAAGGTGAGCGAATGGTCACAGTGACCCTGTTGAAAAGCCACCAGTTCCTTGTGTTTCGTATTAGTGTTGTATTGTGATATCTTATATGTTGTGTTATACGCAGAGAGGTAGTTGACTAGGTGAGAGGTTTCGTTCCAATTCTCCGCACTGGGCTAATTCCAGTCAAGTCGTTGGGAACCACTGACGGAAGGCGATCAGAACCAAGTCTGCAAAGGATTCATCTGAAGTGCCTCTTATCACAAAGTCTTACCGTAAGTAATCTGGTCGATGATATTAGAACTAGGATGGCCCTCATATGCATATGCTCCAGGAAAATTTCTGAAGGATATGTTCTCATCCTGATTATTTGCGGTTACTCCCCTTGACGGAGTTTCTTAGTGGTTGTGACTGTGTCCATACCTTAGAGCCCCTTGTGGGCTTAAGCGCGAATTCGTTCGCGTGATCCCTTAGTTACAGCAGAGGTTTTAGATAGGCCATGCATTCACCGCTATGAGTGCTGAACTTGAATTCATTATAAGCCAATACCCCAGTGCCACGATGGGGTTCTGATTGTGGCCAATTTGTGTCCGAATAGGACAGTGGGTTTATGCTTTCTGGTTAAGAGAGCGCGCCTTGTAGTAGCTATCAGCAACAATCTCGCTTAAATTGGAGAGAGCGAACGTTATACTGACTCGTAATACTGTTATCGAGAAAAGCCTAAACTGGAGGTCAGTCTGTATTCGAGACTAACTCACAAATTCTTTTAGTCGCTTTCTACGATAACTAAGAACAACTTTGAATTTGTTATTAAACCCCATCTGACAGCAAAAGAGCAAAAGGATTTCGAGACAGGTAGGGGCCGCCAAAAGAAGTTTCTCAATAACATTCGAGGTACAAGAAACCTCAGGTGAAGATACGATCCATCGTGAATATTCTTCGGGTCACGGGATATCCGATTTTGAGCGCGCGATTAAACCGATATTTTTTTTTGTTTTCCCAGTTAGTTTTCAGAATGAATTTTCACAATATTCCCAGTTGAATATTACAAGTTCTGGTGCGGTCGCAATACACCCGATTGCGGGAGACGTTGAAATTTTATTCATTACACGAAAGGGATTGATGTATCTGGAAAGACCTCCACACTGCTTAGCCTGACGAGCACTTCAGTGGAACTGCACTTAGGTGCTGGCGGACCTACTCGGCCAACTTTACCCATCATTTATTAATATTTCACAGATTATTAGAAGGAAGATAAAAATTTACTCAACTAAGCTCTGTAGACTTGTGCATAAATATTTGCAGTCTGAATACTGGACGATGTGGCGATGAGAAGACTACTTCTGTCCAAGCTGGTATATTCAAGCATACATTCATTAAAGCAGCGAAGGTCGATAGCATCCCTTTTCGGCGCTAGTAAACGGAAACACAACCAGTCAGGCGCCAACAGTGCTGCCAATTGTAATACTTAACCTAATACGAGATTCCTATGTCCACTCACTTTCTTCCTTCAAACAAAACCCGCAGATTTCACCGGAAATATTGTTTGCGCATTTCATACAAGCAAACGCTAATAGTCTCACCTGGCGTTACTCAAATTTCGCTGACTGTAGAACGCACAAGAGAACTTTATGTTCGCGCTATAACGTGGAAAGTGTCGATTCACAGCCGACGGAAATATTAACTGAAGCAATTGAAACTTAGAATGTTTCCACGGATAAGCTGGAACGAAATATTTTCATTTCGCGATGATTTAATACATTTTATGGATCACGTTGCAGTGCAAGGAACTGTGTGGTGTGCGGTCGTCGTACGGAGGAAATCAGACCAAAAAATGTTCGGAAGCGCACTAACTTCTAAGCCTTTGGAGAAGGATTAAGATCGTCATATTCAAGGGAACTTCTAATAACTCATGCAAATATGGGAAATGTTTATCCAAATCCAACCAAAAACCCCTGGGGGAGAGATGATCCGTTTCCAGCTAAAATATTTGCTTAAAATGAATTTATGGTTCTTGGACAGATTTATGACTTCGAAAGGATGGCTGTACGGTGGGACAGCCAATGAAGACTTCCCGGAATCCGAAAATAGTGATAGCTTGGCGTGTGCCTCCAACGAAGGGCACAAGCCCGACTCCACCACGGCTCCCCGCACTCCCTTGAGAACATAAACAAAGCTAAAATTGAAAGTGTTTCGTCTCGCGAGCTCGACAGCTGCCGCACTTGTCGCCTGTGCCCACTCCCAAGCCAACGATGATCCACGCAAAGCAAATTTGCATATTCCAATTGTTATTTCCCGCAAACCACCATGGACGGGAGGGTCTGGGAATCGTAAACCGCGGAATTCGCTCGGGATCGATCCCCATGTTGGCAGGCTCGCGCTGACTGCATCGTGCCCCGCATGAGGAGTTTGGCAGCTATTTTTAGTCGATCCCGTGCATCGCAAAACGAGTTTTCGACCGCAGCGACGGTTGGTGAGTGCCGCCCGGTCGACCGCCAGCCAGCCAAACTCAATCCAAACACACAAATACCGTGGCCACGCTATTTGGCACGCGATATGTTATGAAATTCCAATTAGATGCGGATCGGGAAATATATTGTGTTGCAAAAATTGGGTTAGGCTGGATTCCTAGCCAAGTTTCCAGGTGATGAGTGGTGTAAGCAAAACTTTGTTTACTTACAGTCGATGGGCAGATTGGCCTTGTTGCCTGCGAAACGGCGGGGATTGCGGGTAATCCATGCACGAATTGATCACTCCCACAGATTATGTCACTCCGCGCGTCGAGCAAAGCAAGTTCAATTAATTTTTATTAAAGTTAAAGACACTTTTCGACGTAAAAACGCAGCAAACGATATTGCACACAACCGCGCGGACTCTGTCCAATTTGACAAGTTTTCGATTCTTTGACAACGGCAATAAATGTCAAGGTAACCGGAACGGTGGAAACGAAACGAAACTAGAAATATAGGAATATACACTAGCGGCCAATAGGTGCCGCTTCAAACTCCATGACGTAACTGATAAAATCAGTTATTGGAGTGTTACGTAATTATGAGATAATTTGTAACAGTAACAGTTGGAACAAAATCGCAAAATAAAAAGTAAACCGGAACCCAAAAATTTGAAGTCGCTAAACCGGACGCTTTAGGTATGGAAGGTTTTGTGTATTTCTTATGGATGGACCTTTGCCCCATCAGCACCCAGTTTGCAATGCATATGCATATATATTGTCAGAATATTCACTTGAGTGTCCAAATATGAGCAAAAGCAACAACTTTGCCGTATTATATCTTTATTAGTAATAGTGTAATTTGCACCAAACTTGGTAAAATTGTGGTGAAGCGAAGAACTTGGTGTCGAATGCATGCAATTCCGATCGAGACTGCCATGACTTTAAAAAACAATTTTTGACAGCACAAATGATTTTTCTTAGTCAGAAAGTCAGAAAAGTCGACAGGAGAAAGCTTAAACACATCAATTCGGTTAAACTTTAAGCTGAATCGATTAAACGGTGTGAAAATCAAATCTAACTAAACTAGAAAAAAAACACAATTTAAAGTACATATTTTTACTAATAATTATTGACCCCGCACAGGATTCCATTCTTAGGTGCGGATTTCCTGTACCACTGTGGGTTGCTAGTTGTCTGCACAACAGATCCCTCATTGACCCCATAACCTGATTCTTGATGACCTGATAACCTCAAACTGCACGCCCAACAATGTTTCAATCGTTTTTGAAGAAGCTGCCGAACCACATACCTTATTTGTTCATTTCTTCAAAAACGCCGCAGTTTCACTACTGAAGGTAGTCTCTGAGCCTGTTACTCGTGGCGTTCAACACTACCGGCTCTCCTATGTTTTCTGCGGTGCGTCCATTGCCACTGCAGAAGCTCGCAGTTACGCGGGAACAGTTGGAGGAACTTCTTAAACAGGGTATTTGCAGATTTTCACACGAAGGGTGGTCTTCGCCACTTCACATGGTCCCTAATCCGAATAGCGAATGGAGAGCTTGTGGCGATTACAAACGTCTAAATGCCTAGACAACTCCAGACCAATACCCCAATAGCTGAGTTTTTAGAGCGCAAGGCTGCTGTTGGGAAGGTCGCCGTTCAAATCTCACTGGTGGCAGTGGGATTTTGTTATCGTGATTTAACGTCAGATACCAGTAGACTCAGTTGTGAATGAGTACCTGAGTCAAATCAAGGTAATAATCTTGGACGAGCGCAATGCTGACCACATTGCCTCCTACAGTGTACTGTAGCGTTGTACCGTTACGATCTTGAATGAAGTGCTCCAGCACTCTTCAAGACCCTGATCCAACATGGATTGTTGCGCCAACGATTCACGATTTTATGCACTCTACCACAAATTGCCGTATTTTGTCGACCTCTGACATAGTCAAGGCATTCAAAAACAGCAGATCTTTCGCACCTTTTGAGTTCACTAGGATGACTTTTGGACTGTGCAATGTGGCGCAAACCTTTCAGAAGTTCATCCACTCTGTGCTGTGAAACCTCCACTTCTCTTTCGTTTATTTGGATGATGTGCTGGTCGCGTCCAAGTACTCAACGTTGAGTAATGTAAATTCTGATAGTCGCAGGTGTGATTCCTCGGCAACCCTATCGCCCTTGAAAACACTAGGGTTTCTTGCTTCATGCTTCTGAAAAGAGTTAAGGATCTGAGAAGGTTCTTGAACATGTTGAACTTCTACCGTCGTTTTTACCCAAGGTCGCCCATCATCGATTGATCCTTAACGTCTACTTATCAAGGACGAAAACTAAACACTCCCGCCTGATTTCGCACTAGCTAGAGATTTTCCAGGTGTTTGAGACCGCCAAGCAACAGCTGCTGAAAACTATACTTCCGGTATTTCCTCAGTGAAGTGAGACCCTAGGCGTATTAGTCGATGCCTCAGACATCGCCGCTGGTGCTGCTTTTCAACAAAAGGCGACTCCAATCTCTTCTTCTCCAAGCAGCTGATTCTCGTGAATGCATTTACGCCTTCAAATCAGGAAACTCCTTTCACCAACGGGAAGGGGGAGGAGAAGGGGAACTGTCAGTTCAAAGAACCCCCACCATGCGGCTCCTCCATCGGTTGAACTCTATCTTCTTTGCAACGAAAAGAACCCGAATGTAATGCGCAACATGGCTCCATCTGTGAGCGCTTCACAGCATCTCCTCGACATTGTTTTCTGGAGAGAGATTCCCTTGGTTCAAATAGGTGCCACGCACCTAAGTTGCTACTGAACCGCGCAGTACAGTGCCTTTAGTTTCATTTCGTCAAAAGACTTGCCACTCACCTAGGGTGCGTTGCCGTTCTCCAGGAGCAACCACCTCCCTTGGCTCTTTGCCCTTGCGTGCAACTGCATGAAGGGCAAATCCCGCCATCATCATTACGGACTGGTCAGAGACAGTAGGGTACGCAGACACCATTCACAAAGCTCTCATCTCTGTACTTGCGTGACACGCGGACGATATATCTTCCTGCCAGGAGCATCAGTCCATACCTCTGCGTCGTAGAGCATGACCGACTGCGTTGAATTCATCGGGAGGTGTCGCCTGCTAGACGTAGAACCCCCATTATTTGCCATTAACCGACTTAAGGTCGAAACTTCAGTTGCACCCGTTTTCGTTTAATTTGCTCAAAAAGCTCATCTTTGAGTCAAAAGTCAGTCCAAGGTGCTTTATCGTTGGTTTTGACTTGATTATCGCCTCGCCGAACGATATGGGACGCAGGGTCGGAATTCTCTATTTAGTCAGGATGACTACTTCGGTTTTTTCCCGTGCAAGGTTGAAACCATGAGCAGCCTTCGATCCGCTTACCCGTCGCATCAATATGCCAAACTTGCTTTGCGCCTGTTCGACAGTGGGTCCAGTAACAAGCGCCGCGACATCAGCTGCATACCCCACCAGGCGGCTAGGCTATTATAGGAAGCGTTTCAGAATCGCAGCCCTAGGATGGATCCCTGCGCTACCCCCAACGTGATCTCCATCGCCTTCTGACCGTCTAACGTTTCATAGGGGAGGGAGCGGTTCTTCAGATAGCCCCTCAATATCTGGAAGGGATAGTTCCGCACGTGAAAAGTATTGTCTAATGTGCTAGAATGTCTCTCTATCTTAAGGAATTAAAGCCGTTTCTTCAACTCTGGATCTCCCCGCTCTAAAAACCGAACTGCCGTGATGAGGTTTTGCACTCTCCCAGCAGTGTCAAGCAAACAAAGTGGGCGGAATGGAGACTCAGGGTCGCCTTTCCTCTTTCTGGTTAGAGCAAGCTTCGCCATCTTCCAACAAGAAGGGAAAATGCCCTTTTTCACGCAAGCGTTGAATGCGTCGAGCAGTAGGTCTGGCTGGTGTTGGAACACCAGTTTGTATACCTCTGCTGGGATACCATCGGGTTCTAGCGCATTCGTACTTTTCATAGAGAGGACTGCCTGTTCTAACTCTTTTATAGAGAAAAGTGGACGCTCCTTGGTGCTCTTCGCACCGACGTCATCATCCCGTATGGGACGCGCAAGGAATAGTGACCGTACAATTTGGTGCATCTGCTCGGCCTGAAGCGAACAGGGTTTCCGCAGAATCCCAGTTTTTCGGGTTACCAGTTTGTAACCGAGTCCCCATGGGTCCCCATTCACCTCGCCGACCAGATCCAGTCAGCAGCGAGCTTTCCTCTTGTTTATTGCTCTGTCATTATGGGACATGCCTCCTCTCAGTCGTTTAGACGTTGTGTCAAGCGGCGGTGTCTAAAACACTCCTTCCGGAGCTCTTCACGATTGCTGCGGGCCCATTACTTTAGAACGTGATGAATGATCTTCTTCAACGCATCGAACATCCGTGAGAAGCTACCCTTATTGGTCATGCTGCCGACATTGCAATTGTGATAGTAATTAATAACATCTTGAGGATAATATCACAATATTAGAAAAGGCATAATCCCGAGGTGGCTTTTGGTAGTCACTGTGTGTTCATCCTTCTGCTGTATGCAACGCCAGTTTGGACAAAGGTCCTTCATGTTCAAGCATATAGATGGTGGCTATTGATATTTTGTCTGAGGAGATGGGAAGATTGTACAACTGCAAACCAAGCGGTTGGGACAATTTTCATAAGGGGCATAGACGCCGAAGTTGGAGACCAAATATCCAGCTTTTAATTATGTGCAGCATCACAATGTAATGTCTATGGATATTTCCGAGGGGCATAGCTCGTAAGGTGAGGTGGTTTCGGTAGGTTAAAGCTCCAAACTATGGACCGATCCTAATAAAGTTTTTTGGGGTAGGGAGGTGAAATGTATTTACGTACAAAGTGCCGGAATTCTATCTCAGCACGACGACTAAAGAACCTCCTGGTGGGTCTAGGAATCTAACGCGGAATCGTTTGACGCATTACCTCAGGCCAGGAATATTCAGTGTAAGAGCGAAACCCCGTGGTTCAGGGAGCCTCAGCTAGATTGGTATCTATCCTATCCATCTCCTTGTTTTCACTTTAAAAATATGTATCGTGGCTCCATATGTCCTCGCTCTGCAGCGTGGTACGGAAGCAATTCACACTCTTCCATCAAAAGGTGGTGGCAATGGCGCAGCTGCATATCTTTGGTGAGATGCATGGTTTATTTACTCCACCTCCTTTCTTTCTCAAGGTTGCGGTGAAGCGCTTAGAGTGCGCGCTTTCTCTTCACAGACGATGGTTTTCTTATTTCTCTCGCTTTTTCTGAGGTATATAAACTTTCATTCAGCAATATGGAGAGCGATTGGGATAACTCCTGTTATCTCGATTACTACTAGTTCCCTGATGGTACTGGGGGAATCAGCCTACATTTCGGAAACATAAAGGAAGATGGACTGAACCGCGCTCATCAGCAAGCCTGCTGGATAAGGGAGCTCCGACATTGGATATTAACCGGAAAATATCCTAGTCGCAGTTTTGTCTGTGGTATTGCGAATCTGCTTGAAGAAGGTCATCTTCGTGCCTATCATGATTTCACTACCGGGTTCAAAGAACCCAGATTTCACCAACCTAGATAGGGAGGATTGTGGAAAGCTTCCATTTAGTCAAGGCAATGATTTCGGTTTTCTCCAAAGCTAGGGAGAATTGATGTCCAGCCATCCATCTTCTCATCCACCGCATCACCACCCCCAGTGTACGCTGAGTTTGCTCAATTGCGTGCGCGGTAACCAGTACGTAGGACCATCAACTTACTCAGCCAGATTCCCGGATCTCGTAGAGCAGGACACGGTCCTTTAAATAGTCTCCCAATACCCGCAATAGGTAGCCTGGAGTATGGAAACTATTTTGCAGCGCCTCAAGCATGTAGTACAACCTTGCAGAATTGAAGGCTTTTCTTAAGTCTAGCATCACAAGGAGCACCAATCGCCGACAGTGGCGACTGTGTGGTTCAGCCTGTTTTATCGATTTGACCACTTCCTTAATGGCATCAATTGGGGATCGACTCGTTCTGAAACCATATTGTTTGGGGGCTTTTCCGCTATGCCCAACTTACTGAGATGATCGTACGCTGACAGCGCATTGGGGTCGTCTTTGCCCTTGCCTGCCAGCACAAAACTTGCAACCAACGGAAGGGAAAACACCCGTTGTCAAACATGCGTTGAATACGCTAAGTAGCTAGCTCGGCTTATACTTGGATACAAAGTTTAGCACTTCACCGGCAGTACCATCCGGTTTTGGTGTTTTTGTTTGTTTCTTATGGACAGAACCGCTTCTTCCAGTTACTTTACGTTGAAGAGTGGGCATTCCTCGGTACTCCTCTTCTAATCGAGAGCGTCAGCTCGGATGTGGTGGATAGAAAAAGTGCCTTCAGCATTTCTTTCATTTTCACTGCCTCCATGGAACAGAGTGATCAATAGGCACTGATCTTTTTTGGTAACTAGCTTATGGATCCTTGTTTACGTCGTTGATTAGCTCCTGCCAGTTGCACCACCAACGATTCAGTTGCAATTCGTCTATCCGCGTCTGGGGTTTTTCTTCATTTACTCCTTTTTATAGAGTTTTGGCAAATTTTCCAACGTCGATTTTGCCGATGTTTGCCAGACGTCAGAATATTGGGAGAAGCCGTTTGCCACTTGGAAGGAAATATAATGGTGATCACTGGCATTGAAATCTTATGTAGGAAAGGTCACATTATGAATAGTGCCCTTGTAACTAGGACCTCTGAATGCTGGAGTGTTAGCTCTATATAGAGCAATTAGTCTTGTCTTGGCCACCATTTCCAAAACTCTTCTGTCGCGAAAATTTGGGGGAGCCCCGCTCTATACGAGGGTTCTGGAGTTACAGTCTCTTTCACCTAGAATTCCCCCTTCCATTTCTTGTCCTCCAAGACGCGGAGCCTAGATCGAAAAGGGGACATTAATTCGTTCAGTGTGAGGTAAACGCTGAGAAAGTCATTTGCATACAATGAGCCTGAACGAAATCATCTCTTCCACTATGGGCCCGAAATTTCAAGTTACCGTATCGGTAATCCACCTCTTCTCCTTGCACCAGCTGAGTGAGCAGTTGTATTCCTATCCATGTTTGCTTGCAGGATATAGATCATAGTTGCTTGACTTTTTATTTTTTACAACACTTCTTTGTAGGCTTGGCCCTGTTGGGAGTCGGGAACGTAACCCACATCTTCTTTCTGCAGACAAGCATCACATAATTTCTCCGACTCACACTTGCAACAAAAAGTGTTTCTGCCAACCGCTATGCAAACTCCTGCTATGTGCCCGTAGGCCCTGTACTGGAAGCAACTTGTTAGAATTGCCTCTGTCTTATTCTGCAGATGATTCACCTGATCAGTATTTTCCCGCAATGAAGAAGTTGATTCGCTGTCTTTTCATGGACAATGAAAATAGCGAGTTGGTTGTAGTTGATAGATTAATTCTCAGCTTGAGGTTGATCGTATCTGGGTCATCCCTTGTTATCGCTTCCTCCACCTTCCCCGTGTTGGCAAGACAGTCCAGATCCCTTATTTTGAGGGTTCACATGGATTCTAGGTTGGAAACCATTGTTTTCGTGCCGAGAATGCTATAGACTGCCCCACAAAACGTACTCTTCTTGTCAGTCATTGGGCCAAGTTCGATAAGCATACCGTCGATCAGAGTCCACCGGAAAGCTTTAACGTCTACCCCAGCGTTTTCTGGTTTGGCGTTATTGTGGACTTCTCGAGGAACCTTCGCGAAAAATCTTCCTTCGTTCGGTTTGATCAGAAGAGCCTCTGCCCGTGATTTTCTCCTCCTCTTTTTCTTTGGCGCTGATGTTGTCTTTGTATTTGTTGTTGAATTTCCGCCTTAAGTTGTTGTTATTGAATTTTCGCCTTTTTTCTTTGTTGCTTGGTCTTTTTGGTTACCACTCGCAGGAACAACTACGCAGATCTACGCTGTTTTACTTTCGCCTACTTTTATCAATTGCTGGTTCTCCCTCTGGAGACGCTGGGTACCGCTTTTGTGGAGCTGGGTGCTGACCACCCCGCATTTCTTTAGCTATACTTCCTCTAGCCTTGTCCCTCGGATGAGATGAATCCTCTTCGGTGAGATGGCTTGCGTTTCCATTTGGTTGGCGAGTCAGTCAATCTTTTTTCTGTAGGAGTGTCTCGCAAGCCGGGGCTTGCTATCTTTTCTCGCCGCCTTTTTTCGACCTAGATCTCGATAGCGTGTCTGCTTTATAGCCGTCAAAACTATTACCGTCCACGGTGTTATTCTTTTTATCACTACTAGTTGCCTTCTCCGCTGAGACAATAGGTCTTTCTATAATACATTCTCAGTGGATGACCAGTGCAGTTTGTGCTTCTTGCAAAGGAATCATAGCTAGCTAGTATTAAACGTACTTGCAGCCCTGCCAAGATTATTATCGGGACGGAGACATCCATAACATTAATCTGAACGCCGTTTCCACGGGATGTCACTCTGGCGCAGTAAGGTAACAGCTTGCAACGGCTAGCCGTCAAGGTGCAACTTATTCTGAATTGTGTGCCAAATCTTAAGTCGATGCTATGCTTCACCACCAGGCTGACTGGTGGTTATCCGGGGCTACCATCTGAGAGGTGTGAGTCAACTTGATTTGGAAATAAACAAGGATAGTTACTGCCCACCAAAATTCGCCCTGTTTCCTTGGACATTAGAGAGCAGACCTTAATAACGCACATTGTAGCACGAAGTCTCATACGTTCGTATGTGTTTGGCTATATTCCTAAAAGTTTCCACTGCGCTCAATACCCAATGAATAAATTATTGCAATTGGAATCTCCCATGCATGTTGAGTACCATAAGTCCTCCTGCTCATCTTCAAATTAATCGTCAATATTTACGTAAAACCAGCCCACCAATAAACAAAGAGTCATCTCCCATTTCCCCCATCAAAAGGGCTTCGCGCGGCATCCGTACTACAGGGCGAAGTCCTTCGACCAGAATACAAGTACATACCTCTTCCAGGAGCGGTAAATCTATTTTGATTTTATGGTCAATGAAAATAATTAGAATGGCTGCTTCGGTTATCGGGTCCTGTGCATCTCAATTAAAATCATATTTATTTAACCACTCAAAGAGCCATTCAACTGTGTCATAATTTACTGCCGGGGATGAGCACGTAGCAAGCATTCCCAACGTGATAGTGAATGAATGAGACACTAAATTTTCCACTGCCATTTCCGCATAGAATGGAGCCTGTGTGCATATTGAGAGCAATTTAAAATCAATGGCCTGATAATAATTCAAATTTGCTGGGAGCCCCTCAACGAGGCTTATTATGGAAAGGAAATGGAAAATTTACATTTACAGAAGATGCCGAGATTGCAGAGGATGAGAGGGACACAGAGGCTGAGGGGGACACAAGAAAGGATTCATGGAACAGAATGCCCGGACCTTCTTGACATCTTTGATGGAATCCTCATCGGTTTAGCCAATTGAAAGATGAGGTCAAGATATGGAAATGGCATTGACTAGTCATGCACAATATCATGGATTCATGCAAACGCAGCCTTCACTGTGTTCAAAGACGTTGACTGATAATAATGACACTCGAAATGATTCTCTACATGTGGGAATTAACCGAAAGCCGGAGGGTGATATGCAACCCCCAGTCACTGGAAATCCATATATTTCATTCCATTTCAATGGGTGATGCCTCGGTTTTCCAGAGTTTACCTTCATTGCTCCATTTTAATGGACAAAACTACTATGCGACGGGTTCACCGTTTCCTTTCATAGACACAAAAAAACTCCGCATCTTTGCTCCTACAACCAACCCCCAGGAGCCGGAAGCAGTGGTCAAAATTTTCGCGAGTACTTCCACGTGTCACTTATTTGACGATGAACAGCCATCATTTCTGTTAATACAATGGGGAGTCAATAAATTTGATATCCAACTTCGAAGAATGTTCACTTAGTATCCTTCCTATCCTTGGCCGTTTATCTCATTGAGGGATTACTATGTGCAGCATTGGCTTCCCAAGAACCAGTCAAAACCACCATAGGACCATTCACTGGAAAGTCTAAGTTTGATCACCAGAGAGCCATTAGGTTACATAGCATACAGATGAAACGAGGAACATAGGTTAAATATTTGGGAATTACACTAGACCAAAAATTATTCTGGAAAACCCATGTTGGAAACACTTATCGGAAAGCTACGGGGCTTTGATGACTTGCAGGTCCAAAGTAGGAAAAAAATGGGGTTGCACCCCGAAGATAATACTTTGGATACACACTGCAATAGTAAAGCCTATGATTACCTATGGGGTGGTAATCTGGGCAGAAAGAACTGAACTCAGCACAACAGCCAGGGAGTTACACAAACTCCAAAGACTGTTTTGAGTGTGTATCACTGGGGCAAAGAGGACATGCCTAGCGGCATTCTTGGAGGTCCTTCTGGGATTAACTCCTCTCCATCTGCACCTACAGATGCTGGAAAGTCGGGCGATCTTCAGAATTGCCAGGAGTATCAGCGAGGGGGGGGGGGGCGCTTAAATAGAAGGAAGATTGATGTTTTTTCAAGACGGTATCCCGAATTTCCGATATCAAGGGATAACATGATGATAAGAAGTCTAAAACTCGTTGGAGCTGCAGGAGAAACTGTGAGATTGTGGCAGGTCCCTACGGCTTAAACCAGTAACTTATTACCTGGTGCACTGACAGATCCCTTACGACAGAGAGAGCAGGCGCCGGGGTCATCGGTCTAAGGAAAACGGACTTTAAACAAATGGGTAAGCCCACCAACATATTTCAGGCGGAAATATGCGCCTTAGACAGATGTCCCTCTTTCAACCTCCAAAGAAACTATAGGAGTCAAAACACCGCTATTCTGACCTACAGCCAAGCGGTTATTAAGGCACTTAAGTACTAGCAGCTGAACTCTAAACTGGTATGGCAATGGCTTGAAAGCCCGAGCATGCAGGACTTGTACGATAAGGTCTGCTTATTTTGGGTTTTAGGCCAGGTTCGGTTGGAATTCAATGAGGCAGCAAACGAACTGTCCAGAAAGGGAAAACGGACACCTCTGCACGGACTAGAACCTTTCTGTGGAATCGGAAATGGGTTCGGGGTTATGACATTGAAAAATGAAGAGAAACACTGGGCGAACTTACCAGGAATGGAATTCTCCAGGGTGATTATGGGGGATACGAACCAAAGTGCAAAAAGGAGTCTTTAAACCGTATCAAGAAAAACTTCCAGATTAATGTAGGAATACTTATTGGTCACTGGCACCTGAGAGAATTAATACCAGGTGCCAAGTTGAAATACTTAGAAGTAGAGAATATATTTAAATCTCTGACGGTTATAGGCTTTCTTGACATACTATAGTT
This sequence comes from Hermetia illucens, assembly GCF_905115235.1. Classification (NCBI taxonomy): domain Eukaryota; kingdom Metazoa; phylum Arthropoda; class Insecta; order Diptera; family Stratiomyidae; genus Hermetia; species Hermetia illucens. Next base: position 37,269,423 of record NC_051850.1, read on the forward strand.
AACAGGTAGACTATAACCAATAAAAGGGACACAAAAGTTCTTTTAGGACGCAGTACAACTTCCCTTGACAGAATAATCAATAATAAAATGCACCAATTTGAATAAATAGATCAATAGATCAAATGTCAAATACGGGGGTTGATTTTAAAATTATATATATACGGTTGCCATTCACCTCTTGGTATGGTATAGCGCGTTAACGACACCTACACGCAATCGTTCGCGGTTACTTGAAATGCTTTTCAGCCCCCGCCATGACTTTCCGGAACGCTCGCACTCCCCTCTATTGTTCTGCGCCTAATACCCTTGGGGTGACCCACTCGTCGGCCATCTTGGGAGAGTCGATTTTATTGCATGGCGTAGCCCTCAATCCTTAATGTGTGACCTATCAACTGTCACTTCCGTCTTCCGAAAGCAGTGCGTGCAAATGCCAAGCCTGTGCACCGACTAGGTTCTTCGTTTGAGATAGTGTCAGGTCAGCGTACTAGGATGATACGATGCAGACAGGCATTGCCGAAAACTTGGAGCTTTTGAGTAACAATGGAATTCACTTTCCATTTGCTTCCCCCATATAGCAATACAGAAAGAACACTAGCACAGAACAGTATCAACTTGATCTCAGTGTTGAAATCACTGCCTTTCCAGATTTTAGACATGGCTGCGAAATCGGATCGGGGAGAGTGCAATGGCTCGTCGGACTGAGAACCTTAGTTTTATTAGTCCCCCAATTAATCCAACTCCGCTTGCCTCTCTTTCCAGGTAATTCTTGCATCCACCAGTTTGAATGCTAAGCCATGCACTTGGTATAGACTGGTACCGTTGTTGCTTGTCTCAGCGGGGCTCTGATTGTGGTCACAAAATCAATCCGTGTCTTAAGAGGACCGTAGGATTAAGTCTCACGGCAGGTACCTACGTTAAACACCATGGACGTAACTGCCTCTCTTTCCAGTTAACCCGTTCGGGAGTTCCGTCCCCACGTACTCGAGGAGGGCGATCAGACCCGAGTCTGCAAGGGACTCATCTGGAGTGGCTTCGGCCACGAAGCCTCACCGGAGGTTATCTGGTACCATGGGAACCGGGATGGCCCTCTGAGACCATATGCCCCAGGAGAATTTCTGGAGGATGTGTTCTCGGCCCGGTTATTTGCGGTTGGCCCCCTAGTGGGAGTTTCATGGTGGTTGTGGTTATGCCTACATCACGGGCAGAACTCCTCGGAGCTCAAGCGTGGAGTTGCGCTATACAACTCGGGTGTCGTACCCCTTAGTTGCGGCAGAGGTGGTAGATAGGCATCGCATCCACTGGTATGAATGCTGAGCCTGCACTCAGTATAAACCTGGACCGCTGTGCTTGCATAGCGGGGTTCTGATTGTGGTCCCAAAATCAATCCGTGTCCGAAAAGGACCGTGGGATTATGCCTACACGGCAGGTACTCACGGTAAACCCCCAGGACTTTCATGCCTCTCTTTCCAAATCCATACCCATTGGATCAAGGTCCATGATCTGGTGAGGAAGAAAACAAATATCAGTCGAGGTGTTTGAGGAAAGATGTCATCGTCTACTGGATTCCTCCACGTCCTTCGGACAAGAAAGCATGAAGAAATAATATCGGTGATAAGATATAACCCTGACGGACTTTAAGATTTTACCTTGGTGCAGCACGTATCATTTTGCACATGATAATATCGATTAGTTTCTCCGGAATGCCCCTCCTGCGTAGAGCACTCCAGATAACCTTCCTGTTCACGCGATCGAAAGCTTTCCCGACGGCGATGAAGAGCTGGTGATCTAAACTCTGCGCACTGTTCCAAAATGATCCGTAAGGTGTTGAAGTGGTCGATGCAGGAGCTTCCAGAGCGGAAATCAGCCTGTTTTCTGTTGATCAAACTTTCCAGATGTTCTTCGATGCATTCCAGGATTATTTTAGTCATTATCTTTGCAGCGCAGGGAGCACGCAGCTATCCCTCCAATTGTCACCCTCAAAGTGGATACCCTTCTTTGCAATCTTAACGATCATGCCCTTCTTCCACACTCTCGGAAAGGTGTTGGATTCCCAAGATTTCGGTACGAGTGATAGCAGCAGATCTGCAGTAACTGAGATGTAGTTATAAATAACTCTGCGGGGAGACGGTCAAGCCAAGCGACTTTACTTCGTTTGAGCACATTGATGCTTGGAGAAATTATTCGCATCCGCATGCAGGTCCTTTAAAGGACCATCGAAAGATTTGCGACAACATGCAAGCCCTTTCGTGATTCGGTATATATTTCTAAAATCATTGCGATCTGCGGCGTCTTCTACTTCCCTGATCAGCGCAATAGCAAATTCTCTCTTGTCACGCTGCTCCCTACGTTGAACTTCTCGGAATTTCGCTCTAGATCTTATGACGCCCCTTCGCGTCCGATCAGTAAGATAGCTCTCCCGTTGTCGACGGCAACTGGACTATACAAGCTGTCGATATTTAAGTCGAAGGGGGCCGAGGTCTCAAACCGAGAAGTGGCGGAAACAACACGCAAGCGAACGTAAGGGGCTATCAGATGATGATCCCATCTAGGAGAAACTTACAAATCGACTCCTGATCGTGAAGTGGTCGATCTGATTGCTCGTACGGTATCGGTCAGTTGAAATCCAACTGACCTTATGTCTGGCTCTGTGCTCGAACAATGTGTTACCAATGACGAGGTGGTGGAAGTTACAGAAATCCTCAAACTCCCACCATTGCCGTTACGGTCACCAAGACCGTGTTTCCCCATCATATGTCCGGGCAAGGTGGTGTCAGATCCCATCAATTGTTCGTAAAAGGCATCCTTTTCTACTATGCCGGAAGTCTGTGTTTGTGCGTAGCATTGCACAATTGTGATTCTCCTTAGCCTGGACCGAAATCTTGCAATTAAAGGTCTGTCCCAGGTCAAGAGAGCGGACCTTTCGGTAGTCTTCAGGAGCAACACAACACCGAATTCGCGTCTGTTACCACTTTCCAGAGTACGAAAGCACGTTGCCATTAATGTGGCCAGAGGGAGAAGAGTACTATGTAGAGTCCAGTCCAGTCCAGTTTATATCGTTGGGATTCCAGAAATCAATCATAGTTCGTTTTTGATACTCAAAGGTCATAATCGTGACGTCAGTTACTAATCGAGGCGTTGTTAATGTTTCGGTAGCAATATAGTTTGAAAATTTACAAGCCCATAAATTGCTATCCCTTTTAGTCGGCTCTTACGACAAGCAGGGAAAACTTTGAGTATATTTTTAAGCTGCAACACAGAGGAAGACAATTTGAAATTTGAATGAATAGATCAAGAAATCTCTGCCCGTGTATCAGGAGCCAGCCCCGTCGGGACTCTGGTCTGATAGTATGCATTGCACCGGTATTACTAGACCGCGTTGCCCCAAGCGAGCGCTGATCCGTCCGCGAGTTGCGGGATCAGTTGTGAAACGCATTGGGCTGCGACGTTTCTCCCGAAAAACATCAGCAAAGGCTGTTAGCTGGAAGTGCTCTTGGACAGAATTTCGTATTACAGGTGGAAATGGAGTGTAACAGAATATGCGTGAAAAACAGAAACAACCGCGCTCCCGCTGAGAACAACTCAAACCATTACAGAGTAAACTGGGGAAAAAACTTCATGAGGAGGGGACATCTAAAGGAGACTTCACTCAGGGACTCTCCAGGACTCAAAAGAAGAAGGCGAAGAGGGATAATAGGCAACAATACACCGTGCCATCAGAAAATCCTCTGCCTAAAATTAAGGCGGATACGAAGGATGGAGCACCAAAAGAAAAGGTGAGGAGACGATCCGATGGAGCCGATGGAAAGCAAGACCTTTGCGAAAGTCCGCAGCGAAATCCGTTATAGGATGAAGCCCGAAGATGTCGTAGCGGAAGTGTCTTTCAATCAGAAAACGAAGTGTGGTGGAGTCATCATCGAACTAGACTCGAGGATAACAGATAAAGGTACGTTCCGTGAAGCCCCACCAAACCAACCAAATGTTACAGATGTTTGGATTATGGGCACACGTCTGCAACCTGCTGCGGAACTGACGCGAGGGCAGCATGTCGCAGATATAGTTAGCCAAGCCGTAAGGGGATTACCTACAACGAAAATGAGAATTGCGTTATATGCAAGGATGGTGACGCGTCTGGTAAGAGCGTTGCGCACACTATAGGCTCGGGGCGGTGTCCAGTCTTCATAGCAGAAGTGGAAGGAACTAGGACGCGATCAACATGATCCGCATTCCACAGATTCCACGGAGTGCAACCGCTCACGAGTTGCTGACACAGTTCGGTGCGAAAACCAAAGCTGATCTAGTGCTCATCAGTGAACAGTTCCGAAACAGGGACCCAGTTCATGTCATTCTCCTCAAACGGGGGGGAAGGGGGGGGGGGTGTTGTCTGGGTCCGGTGTTTGGAGGTAACGTTTTTCAATGTCGACCTAACGCCGAACGATGCCATACTTTTAACGCAAACATGATTCTATGGAGGGCGCTGTCTTGGATGCAGAGGGGCCGATCCTAATCGAGAGTGACTTCAATGCCAGGGAACTTGAATGGGGCATGCCTCATCCAGACTCCAGAGGGAAACGAATTCTCGAAATGACGGCGAGGAGAGGACTTCTAGTTTTAAACACCGTTCCGGCGCCCAGGCTGAGAGGGAAACATTCCCGACCTGACCCTTGCGTCGGAATCGTCGGTGGTAGATGGGTTGCGACCATCAGTATATTGCCTCCGAAGTGGTCGTTGAGAGATGGCGAGGGCTACGCTGATCAGTAAAGGGCAAGCCGTCCCTGAGCTGCTACCTGTTTATAGACTCTTTTGTATGCTTGACAAGGTCGGGAAAGTGCTCGAAAAGCTCTTTAGAAGTAGACATGCCGTAGCGATGGGTGCTGCCGGAGACTTATCCCCAAGGTAGTTTGGCTTAAGAACGGGGAGGTCCACAGTTCATGACGTCATGCAAATCGTGGATGCCGTTCATCGAGCAGAGGCACGCAGTCGTAGATCTCGATGGGTGGTGCTCTTCATGACGCTTGAAGTCGGAAATGCCTTGAATTCCGTAAGATAGAAAGACATTCGAGGCACATTAGACAATACTTTTCATGTGCCGAGTTATCTCTTACGGATATTGAGGGATTATCTGTGGAACTGCTCCCTGCTCTATGAGAGGCTCGAGGGTCAGAGGAGAATGAAGGCCACGTCATAGGTACCACAGGGATCCATCCTAAGGTCGGACCTCTGGAATGCTTCCTATGATAGTTTGCTTAGACTCGACATGTCAGAAGAGTCGCGCCTGGTCGATTATGCAGATGTTGTCGTGGCGCTTGTTGCTGGACGCACAGTCGAATACGCACAAAGCATACTTGGCATATGGATGCGGCGGGTGAGCGGATGGATGGACTGTTCATGGTTTCAACCTTGCACTGGAAAAAATCGATCGTCCTGACTAAAAAGAGAATTTTAACCGTGCGTCTCATATCGACAAGCAAGTTGATAATCGAGTTGAAATCAACGGTAAAGTATCTTGGACTGACACTTGGCATAAAGATGAGCTTTTCCAGCAAGTCAAAGAAAGCAGCAGTGGCAAAGATTGCAGCTGGAGGTTCGCCTTAAGTCGGCTAATGGCTAATATTTGGCGTCCTAGGTCTAGCAGATGACGTCTCCAAATGAGTTGAACGCAGTCGATTCTGCTCTACGGCGCAGAGGTATGGGCTGATGCTCTGGGCGAGGAGGTATATCGTAAGCATCTTGCTCGAGTATAGAGACGAGAAGCTTTGTAAGTGGCATCTGCCTACCGCACTGTCCGGCGTGATGATGATCGCGGGAGGGATCTATGTTGCCTTTCTTGCTAAGGAGCGAAAAGCCATATACAAGCGTAATGAAAAAGAGTCAAGGGAGGTGGTTACTTGTAAAGAACCACAACGTGCACTAGATGAGTGGCGACTCTCTTGGCGACGTGAGACCAGAAGCAAATGGACTGCATCGGAAGCATAGTGACTCTGTCTATTTTCTTACCTAGCTTCTTAGTGGGCATGGAGTTTTCGGTCTTATCTTTTAGTTAGGTTTTAGTCTTACCTTACCTCTTAAGATTGGGAAGGTACGATCTCCTGATTGTGTGTTTTGCAATGGAGTTGATGACGACGCCCATCACACCTTTTTTTCTTGCGGAAGATGGGATCGGATTGCCACCAGGCAACATTGTCGAGGAGGTGCTGACAGGTGGAGTCGTGTTGCGCAATACGTTCGGGTCCTTCCCGTTGCAAAGAACATAGAGCTAACAGGTGGAGGGGCCGGATGGCAGGGAGTTCCTTGAACTGACAGTTCCCTTCCTTCTTTCCCCTTCTGTTTGGTGAAAGTAATTCTCTGATTTAGAGGTCTGAAATAATGTGACAAAAGGTTCCAGGCTTGGGGCAGGTGTTTAATTTGTAGTCCGACGGCTTTCCGTTGCGGGAGTCAAACATTCTGTGCGTAAATGCGTTCACGTACCCTACCCAAAAAAAACCCGATTCCGAGGCTACCCTAGTGTTATAACACAGTAATATGAGCATGGTCAATAATCAGTTGACATCACAACAGGATAGAGGTCTGAACAGAAGCATCCCAGCAGGAAGTGGAAATCCTTTAAACTTCATATGAAATACAGGGTTGGCACATGTTAGGAAGATTTTCTAAGCTCACCTAATCCGCTTTCAGAAGAAGGATTACTTACACCAATTCTACAGGCTAGGTAATGGCTTTGGAATCCCCAAGATTTCGCTCCAAGAATAACCACTAACAAGGTCGCACCCAGCCTATGAAAACGCCATTATCATTAACACTGCACTTCTCAATATTATCTGGAGTTACTTTCTCTAATGGCACACTCCAAATTGCTCTCAGATTCATTAATTTCGTATTACACTTGAATCATTTCAAGAACGGGGCATGCAATCAAATTAAGATCTCCTTCGCAATGCCATCCCAGGCAGTCGCCATTATCATAATACCCAATTCCACTTAAGAGCTCGCAACATTCAATACTCAGCATCCAATGCGCCCCATTCAGTATGGCTCGTTAAATTTTCCAACGTGTTGCCTTTTTCATGTTTTCATGTATTTATTCCGGGGAGAAAGTCATTTCCACAATTTCCAAAAAAGTTCGTTTTGCATGGCAGCGTAACGACTCTCCCTCCGCCATTTCTAACAATGCCTTAATACCGTTTTCCAATATTCTCGTGTGATTCAATCGAATTTAATCGATTTTGAATATTCGTGGAAATTACAGTGCACTGGGAAATTTTCTAAAGACTTTCCAACTCTTGGAGGTTCCCCACTCATGGCGTGGATTACAATACTTTGGGGAGTAACCGGAGCAACAAGAAACATCATTTTTGGGTATTAATTTACATTTTTATCTCGCAAATGTTCGGGAAAGTGGAATAAGATGTACTAAAATGTCGCAGAAAATCGAATGTGAGATAATCTTATTCGGAAAATGCTTTGTTTGGATTTGCCGAGTTCGTTTTTCCACTTGCAGATCCTCTTAAACTTGAATCTTCGTTAAAATTTAAACTTGAAATCCTAGTTCAAAGGGATTTCCCTCTCGGAAAACAAGCTTTTCATGCATATTTCGTGAAGAGGAGGAAACATGTAGGAAGATGATGGCTTAGGGTGTTTGCATGGTATTTCGAGAGACCAGCTTACGGCATTAGAAGGATAAGTTTCCAGTCAGGAAAATATTAGTCCGCGTTCAAATAACTTTTCCAGAATTTTGATACAAAGCAGATGCTTTGTGGGAGCTCGGATAGTCTAATCGGGAAAGTTTTATGTTATTTCCTTCAATACTTTCTTCATGTATTCTGAATTAGGAGCCGTGAAGTTCGACCTGTTGCTTTAAATTCTAACGAACCCCTGGCTTTATTCAAACTTTTCTGAATTAATTAGTGAATTGATGAATGGTGAGCCGCAGATAGGTTGTGGTAGGTTCTGTAGGCTCTTAAGCATTCAAATGGGAAATTAAAATTAAAGCCCCTCTTGCTTATGGTATTATTCCGTATTTGAATTTGCTGAGTAGGTTATGACCGCTATATTTGGTGCAAATATTGATCCAGTTTGATGCTTTGCACTTTCAAATCAAAATTTAAAGAGTATACATATGTTGCCAAATCTACATAGTCCTGGGATTCGAAGAAGAATATCAGCTCCTGTTTATTGGATGAAGAATTCGTAAAACCGTCGGCGAAATCTTTACATAGGATACGGAAGCTAATCCTTGTCAAAAGGACTACAAGCCTTCTCTGTGAGAGCAGAAGCCGAATCGCTGTCAAAATTTCTGGGTGGTTAATTCTGATCTGTAGATCAGATCTGTACTGTCTGACCACAGTTGGATTCTCTTCAGTCTAGATCTCGCCGCAGAGGTCTCCAAGCCCTTGAGAGACCGCAGAAGGATCGACTGGAGGAAGTTTGGTCAGGTAATTAAGAACAAACTTTCCGGTGCGCAAGTCAAAGGTCGGGGCTCTGGGGAAGCCATTTGATACCGCCTTCAAAGTCCCGTGCCCTGCTAAGTACAGCAAAAAGACCCTGCCACCGTGGAGGAACGAAGATCTCTCTAGTCTCAGGAAGCTGAGAATAAAAATACTGGCAGCCATACAAGGACTGCCTAAAGAAGTACAAGTCGACCATCAGGACCGCCAAGAGGCGGTCTTGGCTAGACTATTGTCGGAACATGGAAAGCACTAGTGAATCCGCGAGGCTCAGTAAGATTCTGTCCAAGGAACATAAGAACCCATCCTTCCTTAAAAAGTCGGAAGGTTCCTGGGCGGAATCTTCTAGCGAAACCTTGGAGCTGGTGGTGCAAACGCACTTTCCCTCCAGCGAGGAGGACTATGAGTCAGAACCTCGCTTGGAGGGTTTGCGGCAACCCCAGCTGTGCGAGACTATCAAATCGGTAATTACCGGGGATAGGATCGGTTGGGCTATAAACAGCTTTTCCGCATACAAATCTCCAGGCCCAGATGGCATAATGCCAGTCATGTTACAGAAGCAACAGGACAGGGTTGTGCCGTGGCTTGTTGAGATTTACCGGAGCTGCATCACTTTAGAATATGTACCGCAGTCCTGGAGGCGCGCACGGGTGGTTTTCATACCGAAAGCGAGCAGGCGCGGTCATGAGTCCGCGAAGGACTTTCGGCCAATCAGCCTGACCTCTTTCGTGCTGAAGACTCTAGAACGCGTCCTGGACATTCACTTAAGGACGATTATGGAGAGAACGCCTTTTTCTAAGTCCCAGCATGCCTGCCTCAAAGGAAAATCCACAGAAACCGCCCTGCACGAGGTAATTGGCACGGTTGAGCGGTCGCTGCAGTACAAGCAGTATACCCTTGCTGCCTTCTTGGATATAGAAGGAGCTTTCAACAACGTCAGTACCAACGCCATCAAGGAAGCCTTGACCGGTATTGGATTGGAGGGGTATCTCACGCATTGGATTATATCCATGCTGAGTACCAGGATAATCCAGTCGGATCTAGGAGGTAACCCCTTGACCAGAGCTGTGAACAGAGGCACGCCCCAGGATGGTGCCATCTCACCGGTGCTCTGTTTAATAGTAATGAACAAAAGTTCATTGAACAAAAGTTCATTACTATTAAACAGAACAGATTTACGAACATTGGACAGCAGCGGGGTGGTGATATTAGTATCAGGGATGTTTCTGTCTATTATGAGCGACATCATGGAAGAAGCGTTGCGAAAGGTGTGCCTGTGGGCCGCAAGATGCGGACTCAGCATAAACCCAACCAAAACGCAACTGATGCTATTCACCACCAAGACAAGGATACCTGAATTACCACTGCTGAATGAATAAAGATTGGTTCTTTCCTCTAATGTAAAGTATCTGGGTGTAATCCTGGATCCTAAGCTAAATTGGAGGTTGAACATAGAACTGAGGGTTAAGAAGGCCTGTATAGCCTTCTATGCCTGTTAGAGAACCTTTGCAAAGAAATGGGGTCTCCGGCCGAGGATGGTTCTCTGGATGTACACCGCTGTAGTGCGTCCGATCCTGACGTACGGCTCTATTGTATGGTGGCAGACTTTGAAGAAGAAATACAATATAACGAAGCTTAATAGGATTCAAAGAACCGCGTGTGCAGGTGCTACGGGGGCTTTGCAGTCCTGCCTGGCAGATGCTCTCAATGTACTCCTGCATCTCCTCCCCCTAGACCTCTACATCAAATATGTTGCAGCGTGCAGTGCCGTCAGACTACGTGAGTCCGGATGCTGGGCAGCGAAGTCCTACGGCCACAGCAGCATCCTAGATGAAATACCTCGAGAAATCTGGGCATCCCCCACGGACTATGTCACACGCAAGCTGAACTTTACCGGAAACTTTGCTGTGGAACTTCCAACCAGGGCAAAGTGGAAAGGTGTTGCAAGACTATGACACGGTATTCTTTACCGCCGGATCAAAGATGGCCTATGGAGTCGGTGCGGGGGTCTTCTTGAATACACACGGTGTATCCAAAACGTATGGTCTCCCAGGTTTCACCAGTGTATTCCAGGCGGAAGTACTGGCGATATTGGAAGTCTGTCGATGGCTGGAGCGTGATTCGAGCCCCAAGCGTAACATAGCCATTCTGACCGTCAGCCAAGCGGCCATCAAGGCCTTGTACTCAACGACGACATCTTCCCGGCTGGTGGGGCAGTGCAGAGACGCGCTCAACCATCTGGGCTGCACGCTTAAGGTCACTCTCCTCTGGGTTCCCGGGCAGAGGAACATAGAGGTGAATGAGCGGGCTGACGGATTGGCCAGGCAAGGCTCTGCTCTTGGCGGCCCCTCGGGGAATACAGTCGGTGTTCCGCTGGCGGCGTCGGGGGTCGAGTCTACTCGCACTACCTAGCAGCCGCGGGCCTGAGATGGCGAAGGCTTACAAGCTGTGCCAAATCAAGGAGAATTTGGCCCGCTTATAACATAGCCCAATCACGAGAGCTCCTGTGCCAGACGCGTGCAAATGCATTCAAGATTACGGCGGTCTCCACGGGGCACTGGCCCATAGGGGACCATGCCGCTAGGCTCGGCTTATCCTACAACTCCCATTACCGAAGCTGCGGAGAAGGAAGGGAAACCCTCATGCACTTTCTCTGCGATTGCCCAGCTCTGGCTAAAGTCAGGCTGCGGACACTGGGTAAACCATTCTTTGCGGACCTCAGTGAGATTTCTAGCTACAGGGTCGGAGAGCTGCTTTCCATCGTGAATGCTAGGGACTGGCTCTGAAGATCCGAGCCAGCTGGACTCTGCTTCCCTGTTCCTATAACAACAGTCACGGTCTTAGAAGTTTGTGGCATCAAAACGGTGCACCAAAGCGCTAATTGGGCTCCTCGGAGTGGCCACTGATACCTACCTACCTTGTTTCTAAATTTTGGTTAGGAAGTTCTTTCTTGCTTCTACGATCGGTTATAGAGCACTTTAGGAGCTTTCATCTGCACTGTTGTATTTTTCCTAGATAAACGCTATATGGAGGCTACTATTCTCGGCTGTATTATTCTTTTAAGACACCACTTCTGCTTTCAAGAAATTATTTCTACTTATCTGAGCTTTATTTAAGAACAGGCCAACTTCTTCTTTTTCATAGATCAATTTCCTGGGCCTGAAGTATCCTCCGTGATTGCGGTGGGCATCGAAAGCAATATTCCGGTCCAGCATCTCCTTTTAGCTCAACCTTCATTGCTTTTGTTTTTAGCGCTTCTCATAAAGTAGAATTCGTTTGAACACCTACTTTGCCAAATCTACATCATCTGGCCGGGAGCTCACTTGCTTCGGTTTTGGTTTCATGCTCTGGGTATTGTTCATTCCTATTTTGGCCTACGCATCAGAAACGAGCAAAGATGTGCCTATGCAGTTTGAAAAGACAGTGCATAAGTACCTCTTTATATATCAATATGTATATGTGGTTGCCATTCACCTCTTGCATAACGTGTCAACCACACCTATGTGTCATCGCTCGCGGTTTCCTGAAATGTGCTTCAGCTCCTCCCACGCCTTCCCGAAACGCTTCCAGTCGCCAAATGCCCTTGGGGCGACTCACTCGTTAACTATCTTGGGACAGTGCATGATGTAGCCCACAATGCAATTGTCACCCCTCCTCAAATTGTAACCTATTCACTGACACTACCGTCTTCCGAACACAGTGCGTACGAGTGCCAGGTCTGTCGGTTGACCATGTTCTTCGTTTAAGATAGTGTCAGGCCAACGCACTCCGATGATGACGAAAGCTTGGAGCTGGGGAACAGTGGAGTCTACTTTCCATGTGCTACTCCCATATAGAAACACAGAAAGAACACTGGCACAGAACAGTCTAAACTTGATTTTGGTGTTGAGATAACTGCATTTCCAGTTTTAGACAAGGCAGCGAAAGCAGATCTAGCATTGTTGATGGGTCGGGCAACGTCCATTGCTCTGCCCATTAGTGAAAATAGGGAGAATGCGTTGATCCGTCGGACTGAGAACCTTGGTTTTGTTTGGTCCAACTCTACTTGCCTTTCTTTCCAAATCTAGAACCATTTGGCCATGGTCCATGACCCGGTGAGAAAATAGGTGGACGTCATCAGCCTAGTCGAGGTATTGGAGGAAAAACGTCATCGTCCATTGAACTCCTCCACGTACTCCGGACAGGGCAGCATGAAGAACATCACCGATAACAAGAAGAAATAATATCGGTGACAAGATGCATCCCCTGCGGGCTCTGCTTTGGACTTCAAAATCCTCAGAGATTTTTCCTCGGTGCATCACGTGACATTTTGGGCCATCATATGTCGATCTGATAAGAGCTATTAGTTTCCCCGGAATGCCTCTTCTGCTTAGAGGATTCCAAATATACTCCGTGTTCATGCAATCAAAAACTTTTTCGAAATCGATGAAGAGTAAGTGAAGCGAAAATCTAAACTCCCGCATTGTTCTAAAATAATTCGTAGGGTGTTGATGTGGTCAATGCAGGAAGATTCGGAGCGGAAACCAGCCTGTCTCTGTCAAGCACGCAGATGCCCCTCCAATTGTCACAGTGAAAAAGGGTCCCCTTCCTTGTGATATTGACGATCATCCCCTTCTTTCACGCTCTGGGTAAGGTCTCGGATTGCCACCATTTCCGTATGAGTGGAAGAAGCAGATCTGCGGTGCAGCGATAAATAATTTTGCAGGGAGACCGTTAAGTCCAGCGGTTTTACTTCTTTTGAGTGCATTGATGGCTGAAATGATTTATTTTCTGCTAGGAAGAACAAACCGTATCCGCCAAGCCATTTCATTTATAAGAGTCGGTATTTGGAGGATGTAATATGGTTGAGAACCATTGTGAAGTGTTCTGCCCACTTCTTTAGTTGTTCACCATCGTGGATGAGAAGTCGGCCGTTGATGTCCTTCACAGGCCTATCGAAAGATTTGCGAGCACATGCAGCTCTTTCGTGATGGGGTGTATATTCGTGAAATCATTACGATATGGGACACCTCCTGCTTATCTGACCAGCGCAATAGCAAATTTTTTTCTGTCATGACGAACACTACGCTGAACTTCTGAAGCTGTTGCTCGGTATCGGTGTTCAAGCGTGTTCAGTAGAGTCTTCAACCTCTTCCGTTTTTCGATGCGCTTCCTCGATTCCGCAGTCGAGACGGGGTCGACAACCTATATAGTACCTGAGGAAAGAGCACGTCTAAAGGCGGCCCATGCCGATATGCTCAGGCGGGGTTCTCAGTATATCGGCCGTTCCATTAACAAGATAGCGCTCCCACTGTCGAGTGACACCTGAATTATACAAGTGATCGATGTTAAACTTCGGGGGTCTTAGCTCTACAACCCTGCGGAAAGTGGCGGACGCAATACGTTAGCCAACGTAAGCGATCATAAGATATTACACACATCCAAGAGACAACTCCTAAATCGACTGCTGGTTTATTTGATTTCTGGTACGGTGTCGGTCAGTTGAAACCCCATTGACAGAAAGGTACAGAAATTCACGAATCTCCCATCATAACCGTTGCGGTTGTCAGATCCCGCGTTAGCATTCAGATCACCCATCACGATCATAGTATCACCTTTAGGAAGTCTCCCCTGAATTGCATTTAATTTCTCGTAGAAAGCATCGTTCTCCACTATATGGGAAGTCACCTTTGTGCGTAGCATTGTACAATTGTGATGCTCCTTAACTTAAATCCGAATCTTGCAGTTAGGAGTCTGTGAGAAACAAGCTCCCAAGTCAAGGTCGTCTTGCGGTAGCCTTCAAAAGCAACATGACGCCGGATTCGAGTCTGGTACTATTTGGCTTTCCAGACTACAAAAGTATAATACATTGCCGCAACAGGGGCTCTCCAGAGTCCCGCCATCTTTGTAAAATGGGTGATAGGTAAGTGATAGAACTACTATCATGGACCAGTCCTCAGCAACTTTTGGGACGCAAAGAAAAGAAAAGAACAACAGAAACGAAACCTTTCTCCGAGAAATGATTCCTGATTAGCCAAGCTAAGGAACCAGGATCGAGGACTTCCTACTTTTCTCAATAAAACAGATGAAAGAGGGAGACCTTTCTATGAAAAAGAAGAAGGTGTCAAGACCCGATGATATTCCGGCAGAGGAATTCAAATTGGTGCTCCTACATCGAGCAGACATACTACCCGGCGCTTTTAACGCCTGTCCTTCCCGATGCAAAGTGGAAAGACTTGCGCTGATCAGCAAAGAGAAAGGCCACCCTGAGCTGCTGTCTGTATAAGACCACCTTGTATGCTTGACATGGCCGGGAAAGTGCTCGGAAAGCTCATATGAAATAGAGTAACTGAGGGGATACGTGCTATTGTGTTATTCCCATGGCAGTTCGGTTTTAGAGGAGGGAGATTCACAGTGACAGTGTAAGCAGTCATGCAAGTCGTGGATGAGATTCATGGATCAGAAGCACACTGCCACCGACCTTGACGAGTAGTGCTCCTCGTAATGCTAGATACCAGAAATGCCTTTCATTTCATAAGATGGATCTTTTACGGACATTGAGGGATTATCTGAGAAACCGCTCCTTGCTTTATGAGAAGCAAGAGGGTCAGAGGAGAATGGAGTTCAGGACCGGACTTCTGGAACGCTTCCTACCATAATCTGCTAGGACTGAACATACCAGAAGCACTGTGCTTGGTCGATTATGAAGATGATGTTGCAGTGCATATTGCCGGACACACTGTCGGACAGGTGTTACGCGGACTTGTTATATTGATACGACGGGTAAGAGGATGGCTGACTTTTTATGGTGTCAACTTTCCATCGAAAAAAACTGAAATAGTCATCCTGACTAAAAAGATAATCCCGACCCTGCGTCCTGTATTAATGGGCAGTGGATAATCGAGTCAAAGTCAATGGTTAAGTATCTTGGAATGACGCTCGACTCGAAGTAGAGGTACAAGGAGCTTTGCGGCGTGGCGTTTGCCTATCGCGCTGTCTTTGAATTGGTATAGAAGGGCAAGGGGAAGAGAGCCAAAGTAAGTGGTTGTTTATGAAGAACGGCGACGCTCTTGGCAAAATGAAATAAAAAGCAAATGGACTGCGCAGCCCATTGATGCATGGCTGCATTAGAACCATGGTGAGACTATTTTCTTACCCAGCTACTAAGTGGGCATCGAGGTTTCCAGCATTACTTGCACAAGACTGGGAGGGCACGATAACCTTATTTTGTGGGTTTTGCAATGGTGTACTGGATGCAGTCGATCACATCTGCGACATGATAAAATGAAATTTGCTATTGCGCTGGTCAGAGAAGCGGAAGATGCCGCAAGATGCAATGATTTCAGAAGCGTATACCATATTGCGAAAGAACTTGCATGTGGTCGTAAACCTTTCCATGTTCCTGAAAAGGAGTTAACAGTCGACCCTTCATCCACGATCACAAATTACTCAAGAGGTGGAAGAACACTTCATAACGATTTTTAACTGGATACGGACTGTTCCTCCAAGCAGAAGAGAAATCATTCGGCCATGCGTTCAGGCGGAGTAAAGCGGTCTCCCCGCAGAGTTATTTATCCCTGAACCTACTACTTCCACTCGTATGGAAATCTTCAGAATCCGAGACCTTTTCCAGAGACTGGTAGAAGGAGTTGACCATTAAGATTTCAAGCAAGGGCACAAACTTTGAGTGTGACACTTGGGAAGATAATAGCTAAAATAACCAGGCTAACCGGGCTGGTTTCCGTTCCCGATCCTGCATTGAACCACATCAACACCCTATGGATTATTTTGGAACGGTGCATGCAGTTCTCTTCACCTACTCTTCATTGATTTCGTGAAAACACTCGATAGTATTAACAGGGAGTGTATCTGACGTGCTCTACGGAGAGCGGCATTCCAGAAAACTAACAACTATTACCAGAGTACTTTTTATGGTGTACATGTCTCTTCAGCCCATCCTTAGGTTGATCGCCTCTTGGTCTGGTTGGGCGAAAAGACGGTTTGTGGGTTTTTTAGCTGTATATAAACTTCCTCCAGTTGTTGTGACTGCTTTGGGGGTGTAGACCGATCGTAAGCCATGTAAGCCGAAAAGACAGTGTAATTGCTGTTATATTAAGATCTAGGGAAGCATGTAAGGGCTTTCTGGCAAAGGAACTGGTTCCTGGGCTTCTTTCGAACGTTATTTTTGGGACTGTAGAATTTATTGTCCTTTTTTTGTCATACCTCCTCCGATTCAGAGCGCCTGTATTAAACCGAGGTTAATATCTTCGAAGTATGTTTTCCGAGACGCATTTTGAGTTCATCAGGTAGATCTGGACTACCTTCAACGTTGCTTGTCAATATAGGGATGAATGTCCATGGCTTAATTCAGCATCTCGCTAGCAGTATCCACTGGATATACTGCGTACCCTCCTCTCCTACTGAAAAGACACTTTTCCAGGGCCTCCAGCCGTTCTCTATTAATGAGGAGTAGGGAAGGTAGATATTCTTTTAAGGCTCCTCCTTCTGCAGCATCACCCAGTCGTTCACAGGATTCATTATTGTGAGGATGGAGGCATTGCACAAACTTGTCTCTGTTAATACGGTAGCCAAATCCGAGCAACAGATGTCTAAAGGAATTTCATGATGCGGGATTAGCTGAGTTTTCTGGTTTCCTAGGAATTGCTCATCTTAGTAACGTATGAGTTGAAAAAAATCTCAGCAAAACTAGTCCTCATATGTTGGAAGGAGTCAAAATATCGGACAGTTTCTTTCTCGTCCGACGCACTATTGAAGATGTACTCAATGGTGATCTTAGGTATAATAGCTTGGCCTGCGGACTGTTTCTTTCAGCGGCAGTTTATCACTAATGGAATAACGGTACAGGTCTTCGATGAACAATTCTGTTATGTGGCCGGTATCGCTCCTTTTTATGATGAGGTTGCCCAGTTTCCGTAAAGCTGCAAACCTTCCCCCTTTTGCTAGTATATATCCTTTTCAGTTAAGCTTAGCTGCAGTGCTCTGTGTTTTCTGCTGATTCTCCGGGAATTGGTTTTTGTATTTATTAATTACTAGATGTTAGGTTTCGGCTGTTTTGTTCGACTTATTGACCATACTGGCCTCCTTACTCTCAACAATATTGTTGGTCTTCTGGTATTCATTGTAACATTAAAATGCTTTAATTGGGGTTTTTTCGGCATTAGTTTCACGGGGAACCCCAGGATATGTCAGTTTCGGTGTAGGTGTACTATGGTTGGTACTCACTACACATTTCGACAAAGGTGTTTTCCAGCCTGAAAATCGAAAGTCCATCTTTTATCTCACTATTAGAAGTCGACAAGATCACTAGGTTGAAACCGAAAGTCGATATGAGAGTGTATTTGATGGTAGAATTCTAATCCTGAACCAAGTCTAACCAAACCAATCTTATGCCTCATTAAGATAAGGATTCCTCTTTGGGTTAAAGAAAAAAAATTACTAAAAATATCTCTTGCCTTTCGCAAAAGACGACTAAAAGGGATAGAATTCTGTTATCTCTCAAGCCGTGAATTTCAATTCTCCTTTTCAGTATCGAAAAGCTATTGACAATTAGTTCGAGAGTCCAAAAGTGCTTGGCTTCATATAATCTGAACAAAGGTTGTAGCACCTCAAGCTAGACATTATTTATTATTATTTTAAGGTACTGTGCTATGTACTCTGAAAAGTCTATAGGAAACAAGCTTAAATCCGGTGTCGCAATTTCTTCTTTTTCTTCAGCGTTTGTCCCGTTCACACGCGGGGTCGGCTCGTCGTGATCGGCTTCGCCATTTGGCTCTATAGAATGCCTGATCTGGGTGCAATCTCGAGGCTTTCAGATCCCCCCATCCAGCGTATCAAGCCACCGTTGTTTAGGTCTGCCTTTTGGTCGTTTACCATCGACTTCGATGTTCAGACCAATCTTGGCAAGTGAATTCTCGTTTGCACGAATTGCGTGATCATACCATCGAAGACGCCTCTCTCGCAACTTTTCCACGATCGGTGCAACCCCATAACGATCGCGGATATCCTCATTTCGGATGTGATCTAAACGTGTGACGCCACTAGTCCAACGTAGCATCTTCGTCTCCATTACCGCAAGACGCCGTTCATTGTCTTTTATGGTCGGCCAACACTTAGAACCATAGAGAGCGTTAGGGAAACAACAAAGTCCGTTTCTCTTGACCCAGGAGTTGTTTTCAGACAAGATACTGACTCGGAGGTTCCGGTTCAGTATGAGGAATATTCCAGTAGCATTGAGTTTTCTGATATAAAGAAAAATTTCTTAAAAGTAGCATCACCATTCCGTCATGATGGGCTCTGATAACAGTTTTTAGGCCTGGTTTTAAGGATCGTGATGATTAGCTTAAGAGTTTAGGAGATTTCTGGAGCTTTCAGTGCCTGGTTATTGATGGCTTATTGGTCTAGTTTATATATCTATAATCGGAGTTAGGAGTGCTTGACCGACCCGTTATTAGCTCTTTTAACCCACCAATTGCTTTCTTGTGATTTGCTGGAATGTAACCAAATGCAGGTTCAGTTCAGAGTTCTCCAAATATGGCTTGGTTGTGATGGAGGATTTTATCGATAGTACTGAAATGCTGGATGATTAGGCCTTTTTGGAACTCGGACCTATGGTACGTGGTGGTCGAAATGTTTGGATGGCATGGAACAATTGAGGTACCGGTTTCCCGACAGGTCTTCTGATGATCATTTTGAGGTTTTGGATCAACTTTTCCGGTGACTGCTTTTATAGGTCCCAGGGCGAAACGTGGATTGGTACTCACGATGGAGCATAAAATCTGGGAAAAGCCTGCTGAACCAACAGCAACAGCTCTACTGCCAAACCCTACCTCCACCTCCACGTGGTGACCGCTGGGAGCTCTTTCATAACGAAAAGCTGCAGACGGAGAAAAATGAAGGCGAGTCTCCGGCGCGTAAAAACGGGATAAATCGTACCAACTGGTCCCCCACGTTGGGGTTTGGGTAGGGCTGACAACCCTACATGGAAAACCGATGTTACGGAGCCACGAAAGGAGCCTCGAACAGGATGAACTTTACAACGACGAACCCGGCAACGACAACGGACTAACGATTTGCGCATTTTCTCATGGAACGTACGCTCCCTGTACAGAGATAAAGCTGGTCAGCAGCTAGCCGATACCTTGCCCCAATATAGGGCTGATATAGGGTTACAAGTGATGCGATGGACAGGGACCGGTTTCCTGGAGAAGAGCCGCTACATCATATATTATAGCGGTCATCCAGTAAACCATGTGCTCGGAGTAGGTTTCTTAGTCAGCCAAAAAATGAAACCTGCTGTTATCGGCTTTGAAAACATAAGCGAACGGCTATGCACTCTGCGCTTGCCAGGGAAGTTTAGAAATATAAGCCTCATTAACGTTCACGCCCCTACAGAGGAGACTGCAGAGTCGGAGAAGGATATCTTCTACGAGGCAGTAGAACGAACCCTCGAAGCCTGTCCCAGATATGATATTAAAATCATACTTGGGGATTTTAACAGCTAAGTAGGGAAGGAGCCCGGGAGCCCGTATTCAGGCGATACGTTGGCTCCCATAGGTTACACGAAAAAACAAATGATAACGGACTGCGGATTATTCAATTAGCAGGGCCACACGAAATGGTTGTTGGAAGTACCTGGTTTGCGCGGAAAGCGGTCCACAAACATATTTGGGCCTCTCCAGACGGGACCACTTTCAACCAAATTGACCACGTGTTGATCGAACGCCGCCACTTCTCAGCCTTGATGAATTTCAAAACATATAGGGGGCCAATATAGACTCGGATCACTATCTCGTTGGCATGGTGCTCCGAGCTCGAATAACAATACCATCTAGAATCCCCTCTGACAATCAGATGAGAGTGAACACTGAAGCCATCCACAACATTATCCTCTGCGACACCTATAAGAGGGAAATGGATGCTGCAATAACTGCAGTCAATAGAGGACCTGGAGATGAAGCATGTGGTCTTCACAATCACCTGATGAACATTATCATGGATACGGCCATAAACATACTTGGCCCCGCAAAAGGAGTCGGAACGGTTGGTTTGACGATGAATGTAAGCTAGCAACGGAACGGAAGAATGCCGCATTCCGAGTAATGTTGCATTCTCAAAGAACGCGGGCACGCGCGAAGACTTATCACGAACTCCGTCGAGCGGAGAAGCGACTTCACAGACGGAAAAAGGAAGAAGAACGAACAAGTCTGTGAACTAGAAAAGTACAGGGAGCAACCGCACCAGACGCGGAAGTTTTACCAACAAGTCAGCAGGATGAAGCCTTATACACCTCGAGACAAAGAGGGAAATCTGATTTCCGACAGAATGGGCATATTGGAGCGATGGGCTGAGTACTTTGATGAGCTACTGAACAACCAGAACATCGGCGAGTTGGAGGTCCCGCCAACTGAATACGATGGACAAATACTGCCACCACCAAGTTTAGGAGAAACAGTCCGTGCAATTCATCGGCTAAAAAATCATAAGTCGGCAGGAGCCGATGGAATTACAGCCGAATTGGTTAAATATGGAGGCGCCAGTTACACCAAGTGGTTCACCAACTTGTGCTCAAGGTATGGGACAGCGAATCAATGTCTGACGATTGGTAACGAGGCATTATCTGTCTCATACATAAAGAGGGAGATATCACACAGTGTAGCAATTATAGAGGTATCATGTTGCTGAGTACCATCTATAAGATATTCTCTGCTATCTTGCTAGGCCGGATAGCCCCATACGCCCAGAACATCATTGGCCCATACCAAAGAGGCTTCACTCCAGGCAAATCGGCAACAGATCAGATTTTCTCTTTGCGGCAAGCGATGGAAAAACTGTTGGAATATGGAAAACAGTTGCACCATCTATTCATCGACTTTAAAGCCGCCTATGATAGCATAGGCAGGGTAAAACTGTACACGGCCATGAGCAAATTCGGTATCCCGACGAAATTAATAAGACTAACTAGGCTGACCCTGACCAATGTGCGAGACCAGATAAAAGCAGCAGGATCACTCTCAAGACCATTCGACATCAACAACGGTCTACGACAAGGGGATGCCCTATCATGCGTCCTCTTTAACCTGGCCCTCGAAAAAGTGATCCGTGATGATGAGGTAAATGCAAGAGGTACGATCCTCTTCAAGTCCACCCAACTACTGGCCTATGCTGACGATATCGACATCATGGGAAGAACCACCCGAGACGTACAAACTGCCTTAATCCAGATCGAGCAGGTGGTAATTGGCGCGAGATCTTGGGTTGCACATCAATGAAGGTAAGACAAAATATATGGTGGCAACGTCAGCACCGAAGACAAATCAACCAACAACATCAAACTGCACTGGTCGAGCACGAAGAAGAATAAGGATAGGAGAACTTTGAGACCGTTGACAATTTCTCCTATCTAGGGTCGAAAATCACAACCGGTAGCAGCTACGATGATGAAATCCGCGCACGGTTGTTGTCAGCCAACAGAGCCTATTTCAGCTTACAAAGACTGTTCCGCTCGAAACGTCTCACCATAGGGTCAAAGTTCTCACTGTACAAGACAATGATCTTGCCAGTTTTCACATACTCGTATTCCTCGGAGACTTGGGTTCTTAGCAAGAAAAATTGCGAACTCTTGGCCGCGTTCGAGAGAATAATCCTCCGAAGAATTTTTGGCCCCCTACATGAGGATGGACGATTCCGTAGCCTATGCAATGACTAAATCTATGAGCGATACCATGACCGTCCGGTTGTGGATAAAATCCGACTCAATAGGTTACGGTGGGCGGGTCACTTAATCCGTATGGATGAGGATGATCCCACCCGGAAAGTCTATAAGGGCAATATCTATGGTAGAAAAAGAAGACGACGCAGACCCTGCCTAAGATGGAGCGATGGCGTAGGTCAGGACGAATTGGTGGACCTCGGCGTAAAGCCGGGATGTCTGGAGTTCCTTATTAAGGCAGGCCTAGACCGGATACCGGTTGTTGCGCCGTTGATGATGATGTGATGGAGGATTTTATCGATAGTACTGAAATGCTGGGTGATTAGGCTTTTTTGGACTTCGGACCTATGGTACGTGGTGGTCGAAATGTTTGGATGGCATGGAACAACTGAGGTACTGGTTTCCCGACAGGTCTCTGATGATCATTTTGAGGTTTTGGATCAACTTTTGCGGGGACTACTTTTCTTTCAGAGCGTCCTCTAGTTTTTTCCAAGAACTTTTGCTTCTAAAACAAAATATTTCCTAGGCTACTGATAGAGAAAAAGAGAGAGTTGTGTTGCGTTCTCTGGGATGGCAACACTTCCCGTATAACCAGGCTTTTGTTTATAATTGCCGTTAAATAAAACTCCTTCAATTTCTCTCAGTCTAGCTTTATTTTATTCTGAATAGTATCTTAATAAGTACGACTTCTTTAAAGTTCCGGGACCTTACCGAAAAGAATTTTCTATGTTGTTGACGTTTCCTGTCAACTTCCAGAAAAGAAGAAAGTCCAGCCTAGCGCTTTGTGGCACCAACTATCATTGCTCAGTTGAGATGGGTCAATAAACAATAATTCGTTGATGGAAGCAGCCAATGTTGCAGAATTTCAACCAGTTCCAGATAACTGTAAAACACTGCGATATTATAATCCGATTGTTGGTCTCTGAAATGAGGGGATGCTGGTTTCAATGAAATCCGACTCAGTAATGCTGTCACACGGCCACAGCTGAATCGCATGACAACAACTCCATATTTTGACCAAGAGGGGGTTGAGCCAACGCCTCAAGCCGAAACTAGAAACGTCCTTTTGTGGTAAAGTTTCTTTCTCCTGTAAATTTCAGGCGTTAATAATGTGGACAATCTTGTTTGTAGACAGGCGACAGGGGAGTGGTGCTTAAAAGGAAGGTAGTCAGCTGATCATCATATGTGATAAAGCCGAAAAATTGAGCTTCGCCAGCTCACCTTGCAAGCTGTCATGGACAAGGATTATCCATGCCGAAACCGTTTACACAAAGGCAGATGGCCAGTAGAGTTCCGAGAAGACTAACTGACTGGTTTTCACGCTCCTCCCATGACTTCGGCTATATTTAAGATCTTCGCGGGAGTTTTCGCCTTTTGCAAACGGAATTCCACTCTCCAGGAATTCCGTTGAACACCGCGCATGTAGGCAAGGTATGTCGTTTGCATGGGATTACATTTTGTTAAATAGTTCCTTAAAATATTCAAATATAAAAGTTTTCCGTTTCTATTTGCCATTTTGGCCATCCACAACATCAATGTAAATTATATAGCACGGCTGTTTGATTGGCACCCCCTTAAAGGAGCATATTCCTATCCACTTCTCTTATCTCTCCTATAGCCGATTCTCGTTTGCTCCCAAAAGTCCTTTCAGAAAATAATATTCCGGCAACACATCAAAAAAGGGATGTTCCCTAGTGCCATAGTATCCTCCATCACTAGACCCTCTTCCATTCAAACAGAAGTGTCTCTTTCAATATCGGTTTTCGAATAATTACTTCTTTAAGAGCACTTCACTTTCTGGTCGATCTTGTGCAGTGTTAACTGGGTAGCTTTTCGGACAGTCATGGGCAGCTATGGTTACAGAAGACTTTTTTAATCAGCCGTGTTCCATTGCTCCTTCCAATGTTGAAAGGGACATGCTGAGGTGCTCTTGATATGAACTCATTTTTTAGAAGCTTTTGTGAGCTGAAAGTCTAAAAATAATTCAAGGAAGTAGAGGTGTATCGTACGATTTTACACCGGTAGAATCTGGATCCGTGATGTACTTCATGAAGGTCTGCCAAACGATTATTGCTGTTCTGAATACTAACGATAACTTTTTTCCCAAATATATTTTGATATAATCTCTATAATGTCACAGGATATACCGTCGGGTGTAATATCGTTTATACAAGTATGCACCAGTAAGGAACTATCTCTAATATATATAGTTTGTAAGTTTTCTGGAACAAATCCAAAACAAACTGAAGTGGGGCTATGTCTACATATGAATGCTTTTAATGGTGATACTTGGAACATAGTTCAGGTCCATTACTGTGAATGGATATTGAGGAAACATGGGAAGGTGAATTAGTTTCGCAAAACCAACTTCACCTTTCTGAAACTTCCTTAAAGCAAGCAAACCTCCCAAGAAAAGCGAACTTCAAACTACCTAAATGTTTACCTGTCTCCATTTATATTGTCTCCTACTCCACAAAAACATGTGTTTCGAACTATCCTCCCATAAAAACCTTAACTAAATCCTGCATAGAAATTCGCTGACACTTTAACACCATTCTCTGCGAAACTTGAACCACAGTATTACCCAATACGACCCTTTTAATCCTCTTTATATGTCTACTTCGGATAAACTTCTGAAAATCCTTTGATTCCACATTATAATCCTGGGGTATGAATGTAGGCGCACTTTGATTACATTTCACAACCTAGCACTCTCCCTGGTTAGCACTACAACTTCTATAGTTTTAACGAGTGTTCGTGCCAAACTTTTTCAACACAATTCTACACATTTAGGAAGTCATTCAACCATCGTCCTTTTTCCAGAAACTGTGCTGGCACTGGAACACGACCGTCAAAACTAATTCAAGTGGTCATACAGGAAAGTGCAATTTCTGAAGAGCGGGAATGGGTGTCACTGAAGGCAAGAACGGATAATTCGTCGTCCTGAATTTGCTCGTCCTTTTTTCTCGGAACGCTTTTAGGGCAAACAAAAAGGTTTAGGAATGAGAAGAATCAGGAAGTGGGCAGATGAATGTGGGGATGCTTCAAATTCAGATGTGAATCGAGTCGTGCCATTTGAAAATATCGCGACAAAATGATGAATGATGGAGTGGGGGTGAAAATGCTTGTAGGAAACGTGTACCATTTGTCCTAGTTTGAAGTTATGAATGAATTTTTTTGAATTTTGTTCGCTTTTGTTGGTGAGATATGTCAGCTTTTTTGTACTAATGCAAGGTAGATTGTCCCGGAAATGAACGTGAAAAATGCAAAGTTTGTTTAACCTACCTCGTTGGAAATTAGACCAGGGATCCTCAAAATCTTTCTATCTGAGTCTATATGAAAGATATGCAAACTGACTATGTTAGAGCTTGTGATTCCAGTAGTGATAGCTTTTAAGGAGTAGACAAGTGCGCTTCTGTACAGTCATATTCATTAATCGAGCGTTAGTGGAGGACAACTGTTTCGAAGGGTCACTGAAGGGAGAGTGTCCAATGAGAAAATCGTCTTTAATGGCTCAATGGTACAACAAAAAAATTAAGAGAAATATTCAGGAAGGGTGGAGGGAGAGAATAGGTATCCAATTTTATGAAATTGTAAGAGTACGTTTGCTGATAACGGGTTGTCACTTTCTCTTCGAAAGATAAGTAAAAGGACACTGAGTTGGGCTATCATTAATGCTCGTTGGGTGAGAAATAAGACTCCAAATCATAAGTTTTGAGGTCGAAATTCCCAGGTTAGCGAGATGAGAAGACACTTAAATCTAACTAGGCCAAGAAGAAAGTATGTAAGTCAGATCGTTTTCCCGAAGTATTAAGAAATAAAACAAGTCGGGAAACCGGAAGCTGGACGCTTCAGGTACGAAAGGTTTTGTGCATTTCTTAGTACGTAGCACGTAATATATGCATATACAATATTATGTGAGAATATCTACTTTCGGATGATATTGACATTTATAGCCTTGGATTTGCAAAGAAGCGACAACTTTGAGTTATTATAACTTTGTTAGCAATAGTGCGATTTCCACCAAACTTGGTAACATCATGCTCTATATTACACCCCATATTGTTGCGAAATTTCGTGGTCCTAGCATGAATTTAAGGGGGGTTTTGCAGCGAATTACTAAAAATTATAGTAATATACTATTATTAACTTTATTTGTGCAGATATCAGTGTGGAAGGTATTTCGGAGCCCAGGCACCATATAGTGGCAGCCTCTTGATTTTTTTCAGATTTTTCGGTTGGGTAGTTGCTGAGAATGGCCCCCGTAAAGGAATGGTCACTTTCAACCCCCCGCACTCCCCACCTTCCCAACGAATGTCAAAACTAAGACCGTTTTCGAAAAGTACTAACTGAGACCTTTAATTTGATACCCCACATGACTATATTTGATGAAAAAAAAAATTACACCCCCCTTTTGCATGTATGGGGACCCCCCCTTAAATTCGACGTAAGAGGATGTAACTCACTGTATGCGTGAGCGTTCACAGTTCCCACCTTTTTACCAAATTTGGTGTCAATCGCTGTAACCGTTTCCGAGAAAAATGCGTGTGACGGACAGACAGACAGACAGACAGACAGACGGACAGACAGACAGACAGACAGACAGACAGACGGTAAACCGATTTTAATAAGGTTTTGTGTTTACACAAAACCTTAAAAAGGAGGTGAAAAGAAATGCCTACCGTTTCTTCCATCCCAGAGGCCACTGACAAGATATTGCACCACTTCTTTTTCGAAGGATGCATGATCGTTCCTCTCTTTTCACAACTTTACAAAAGTGCTAGGGTTGTGAACTATAATGAACGACTCAGTCAAGCACTAATTATTAGTGGAATCACTAGAAACTTATGGTTCTGAATGTGACAGCCTGGGCCTAACCATTCGTAATAGATCTTGAGGTAAATGCAAGAGGTACGATCCTCTTTAAGTCCACCCAACTGCTGGCCTATGCTGACGATATCGACATCATGGGAACAACCACCCGAGACGTACAAACTGCCTTCATCCAGATCGAGCAGGCGGCGCGAGATCTTGGGCAGCATGAAGGCAAGACAAAATATATGGTGGCAACGTCAGCACCGAAAACGAACCAGCCAAGAACATCAAACCGCACTGATCAAACGGGAAGAATAAGGATAGGAGAATACAACTTTGAGACCGTTGATCATTTCTCCTATCTAGGGTCGAAAATCACAACCCATAACAGCTACGATGATGAAATCTGCGCACGGTTGTTGTCAGCCGCTCGAAACGTCTCACCATAGGGTCAAAGTTCTCACTGTACAAGTCTATGATCTCGCCAGTCCTCATGTATTCCTCGGAAACTTGGGTTCTTAGCAAGAAAAATTGCGAACTCTTGGCCGCGTTCGAGAGAAGAATCCTCCGAAGAATTTTTGGCCCCCCTACATGAGGATGGACGATTCCGTAGCCTACACAATGACGAAACCTATGAGCGATACCATGACCGTCCAGTTGTGGATAAAATCCGGCTCATAGGTTACGGTGGGCAGGTCACTTAATCCGTATGGATGAGGATGATCCCACCCGGAAAGTCTATAAGGGCAATATCTATGGTAGGAAAAGAAGACGAGACAGACCCTGCCTAAGATGGAGCGATGGCGTAGGTCAGGACGCCAGACAGCTTTTGTTCTGGTTTTGAGCCATAGGTGTAGAAAACACCAGTATATCCTGACACGAATTCTTCTGGTTCGTCCCAGTTTTCTCTTCGTGTCAAGATAACTTCATATCTTCTACCAAACAGATGTATGGGGATCGGAGAATCAGAAGGCATTGCGAAAACTGCATTCAGTTGTCTCAATAACACTTCCAATGCTCAGTGCCCTCCACGTCCATTGTTTCCTCATAGATCTAATCGGATTAGTCTATGAGCTGCAAAGTCTGTGAGTGGCAAAGTGATTCGTGGTTTGATTTGGATTTTTAGTACATGTTTGGGGCACCAACTGCCAATCAAATCAACGGCGGGTTGTGTATTTCTACACACTGTTCCGCGATTTTGACCAACCACTAGCACTGTCACGTCATCAGCATAAGCTTGAGGGTGTCTTTGTAAATTTTGCAGTTGGCATAGTAGTAACATACTCCACAGAAGTAATGGCACACTCCCTTAAGGGCCACCTTTTGTCACTTCAGCTGTTAGGTAGCAATCAACACCTACCTCAGCACACAACAATCTCTGCGTTAGCACAGCGTAGATCCACTTAATTAAAATTTTATCAACACCATGCACGGCATCATAGAGCTTTTGTAAAGGCACACATTTAAACGCCTCTTCAATCTCCACGAGCACCCCCATTGCGTACTTGCCTTTCCACCTTGATAAACATGTTGGTTTTCATTTTGTGGGTGTGACCTTTGCGCCTTCTCGCGAGAACGTCCCATTCGCGAGTCTCTCCAGACGTTTCAGCGAAAATGATGTTAAGCTGACTTGCCTGAAGTTCTTTGGATTTGAATAGTCATCTTTTCCAGGCTTAACCTTCTGCCAAGAGGAGGATACGTAACCCAGAGCAAGACATACTCGAAAAATATTTCTTGGGAGTTACTCTAAGTGCTCCTTTAGCATTTCTGGGTAGATGCATCCATGCTTTGAAGTGTTCAATAGTAGTAGTATAGCGGCTCTTGGCTTTCCATTGGTTGTAACCGCTCTAGCAGTGTCCCAGTTCCCCTTGCAACACCTTCGTGTTGACGACCGTGACGTTCCTCGTCTTACCCTTAACCTGGTATTGTAAGTTGACCGCAAAGGTCCTGGGAACAGAATTGTATCAACATGCTTGCATCTAACAATTTTGATATTTGCCAGGCTTGCCGCCAGTAGGAAGGGGCTTTGGCATGCTGCAGGTAAATTTGGCTAACTCTTATATTTGTAGACATCAGTGCAGTCCAACATGAAAAGCGCCACTAATTGAAAAGTTTGCTGCGTTCAGTGTGGATCTCACCGGGGTTACCAGCTTGTCCTCACCTTCCGCTGAAATTCCCGCTTTATTGCATCCAATTTCTTTGGATATCGCCAGACGTGGTGGTATAGCAACGTCCATGTCCTCATTACCAAGAAACTTCACCCTCTTTCGCAGTGCCTTCTGTTGTCGTCAGCTTGGAGCTCTCCCAGGTTTACGGTGTCAAGGTTGCGTGGATCTACTTCCAGATACCGGAGTTAGACCAGTTGCCTCCACATCACTAGCTTCCCTTTTCAAACCTGTAATCCCTTTTCCTTTGCGGCTGAAGTTTCCTTCTGCCGTCCCTTCCTGTTTCGTTTTTTGAAGGGTTAGTTAACAGTGTCATCGACTGGCCGGCAGTAGTCAGTTTTCCAGTTCCTCTTATTAAGAGAGTTTCTGCACTATGTTTTTTTGGCTGATCGCGCTGTAGACTTCGACTGAAGGGGAGAGCCTGTCTTCTACAGATTTCATCTGATTTCTGTTTTTGCAGATCCTTAGTGTAGTAGTCAACTACCAGCGGTTCCCCACCACGACAAGGTTGTGTCCGAGGGGAAGATGCTGAAACATACTGTAAGGGTTAGTTTGACGAAAACATAGGGGGTGGTCAAGGGTTGGCTTGAACCATAATTCACTTTTGGTGATCACTAAGCAGTAAGTCTTATTAAAGGCAAATCTAGAAACCATATGTTCGGCAGGTTGCAGAGCCACCTGATATTTGTCAAAAGATTTGCAAGCGATGAGAGCCGTGCGTATGAGTCTTTCAACACCTTTCCGTCTAGCCTCTAAATAAAATGGCGGTATATTTACGATATCTTCGAGTTCCGCGGTCGACGCAGTACTCATTGCTCTAGTAATACTTACGCAACCGACCCTTTGAATTTGCCCCAGCAGTTTCCCCGCTGTTATCAAACGATGCTTGCATACGTGGAAATGGGCTTTGTAATGGATGTGTATAGCCAATTGATCCGTTCAAACGCCAGACCCTCTATCTCGTTACTATCGGCTAGAATCCAGTGTCGCCGATGGTTTAGCCTTAAGTTAGATGGTAATAAGACTGAAGTGCAGTTGACAGAAAACAGATAAACTTCCGATCTGGATCCTCCTATACCAATCACATAATCACCCTACGGATGAATGTGGAGCAATAGCGGGAATTTAGATCATCGCATCATCTGCTCTTCATCGATTTTGAGAAAGCTTTCCGCAGCGTCAATAGGCTGTGTATCTGGTGTGCCCTATGCAGATGGAATATTCCAGAAAAACTAATACCTATTATCAGAGCGATATATGATGGCGAAAATGTCACGTGCTGCATCAAGGAAAAATCTCAGAGTAATTTGTAGTTCAAAGCGGAGTTCGCTGTGGTTGCTTATTGTCACCGATATTATTTTTTCTTGTTATCGGTGGCGTTTTTCATGCTGCTTCGTCTGGGGGACATAAGGGAGTTCAATTGACCATGACATCTTCCCTTAAACACCTAGATTACGATAATGACATCTGTTTGCTCTGTTATTGAGTCGTAGATCCTGGCTAAATGGCTCTGGATTTGTCAAGAGAGGCAAACAGAGTCGGACTGAACATAAACACCAACAAATCCAAAGTCCTCAGTCCGGGGGGTCATTCCATTCTTCCTATCTGGATTAGTGGGCAGAACATGGAAGTCGATGATCAATTTGTAAGAAGCGTCATTTTTACCGGCGGAGGCATTGAACTTTATAGTGTTCGACCCAACAATAGCGTTATATCCGCCTTCGCTACCTTGACTTGAATCTCGAAATACAATTATTCAACACTATCGTCAAGTCGAAACTGTTCTGTGCTACTGGTATTTCTGTGTGGCTATATGGAAGTAGCACATGGGAAGTGACCACCAAAAAGTTTTCAGCTCTTCATGTTCGCATCGTGTTATCGAGATTTTCTGGACTAAGACAATAACCAACGAAGGACTTATAGTCCTAAAACCTTCTACGTGTCGTGTTGCAGAGGAAGTTCAAGTTCTCGAAAAATCCTAGAAGCAGTTTAAATACATTGCTAGGAACTGACAGCGATAATGTGCAGATATGGTTGATGTGTTTTGCCCTTTGAATATGGCAACCATATATATTAAAGGAAAGAGAACCCCTCCTTGTGGGCACCTCCTAAGACGTCCTGCCTCAATTGACTTTTTTATAACCATTATAAGGGCATCCACTCCAGCTCATGGAGGAACCAACTGATCAAGTTCACAAATCATCACGAAGGAGATCTAATTGAAGGTTCTTTCGATGTCCATAAATGCATCCAAAGTGTATTGATCCTTTTCTCAATTCAAAGCATTTCTGGTAGGCATGTTACCTGTTTTTCCCTTGTCCGCACCAAGCATAATAATAATAATTGTTGGCATGACAATGCATCCACTGATGATCCGACTGGTATTCGACGTCTAGGCATATAAATTCTTTTGCCTTCCGAGAGATTTGAACCGAGACTTTCCTCTGCGACAGACTACCATCTTACCGCATCCTTGTTATTGTCCTCTGTTTTACCAAATCCGAATTCCAACATGGTGTTTCACCCTTCTTTGGCATGTTGAGTGGAGAGCTCTCTTTGAAAGCTTCTCTCATGGTAATTGTGATCAGTTGGGTTGTTTTTTCAATTTCAGCAACGGGTTTGATGCGTCCGCTAAGGATCCCATGAGGATCTGCAATCCGATTCCTACCAGATATTCCATTAGTTCCCATCCTGTCACGTTGATGTAGAAACTTGCTCAACATATATGGTGGGCGTTAGCATCACATCATGCTATTATCCCCATGCCTTACTTCTGGCATATTGGTTAGCTCTGATGAATGCCCCGCTGGGAACTTCGTCTACGCCATAAGGAAAATAAGCAGAACACCATAGAGTTAGGGAATGGAAGCTTTTTGAAAACACCATGCAAGAGCAGGGTCTACATATTATTTCCATTGACAGACAACCAGTCAGCATGTCGGAAGTTTAAGCCCCTAATTTCGACACCAACAATCCATGGTTCTTCTATGAGGTGCATACATACCTTGCAACTGTTGATCCGACGATAAGTGCAGCTGTCGCTCTACAAATTTATTTGATAGATATGGCATCCCATCTACGATTTAGATGCCGTGTGCTGCACGCAATGTGACATAGCCAAGCCCGTAGTAGAGCCGGTAAACACTTGTTCTCGAACCTTCTTAATACAATATCTGGTTCACGAACGCAGATAGTGAGGAAAGTTCCCGGTCTATCAGCTATTTCTCTTGCTTTGCTGCCTAACTGCATCCAAGTGGAGGTGTTGAGACTATTCTGGACACCAAGTTGTTCCAAGACCTCTGCAGTATTACACCCCTCTTCTGGAAGGCAAATCAAACACTTTTTAAACGACGGCATCTCGGAAAGCCTCTTCGGGGTCAGTCACACACCCTCCCACACATCTTTAAAGAAGAAGCAGTACTGTCTGAGCAAGTCACTCACGCTTTCGTCGTCAAAGTTTATTCGTAACGTTTTATGGTATACACCTACCGACTCAAAGTGAACCTTGATGCCTTATGATGATGCAATCCTTACAGCTAGGAGAAGTTTCCTCCTAAGCTGCTCGCATAGTGACTAGATTGATTGATGACGTCATAGAAAACCCATCCATTGGCTTCGATTGCAAAAGAAAACGTGGTCGTTACTGGCTGAGGCCCCTTTGTAGCCATTTGAGCAGAAGAGTTGTGATCGTCAGAAGACCGCTGAAATTTTGATTTGTCCTTATTTATTTATTTATTCGTTTATTTAATTAAGGATAATATACAAAAAAGTAAATTAAAAAATTTAAAAAAAAAAGTAAATCGCTTAAGTGACGCTTAAAATTAAAGCAGGAGACAGAGCTAAAGGACCCAAAGCCAGCTGTAGGGCGTTGTAGGACCGATATAGCTTCGGGATCGGGGAGTGAAAGTAAATGTGGAGCTCCGCGTAGGGTACTTAAAAAATGTCCGCACTATGTATACTACCAGAGGCAGTCCATCAGGTAATTACAGAAGAAAGCGTACACATATCAAAGGAGATGTGGCGTCGCTGCAGAGAAGTGGGATTAACGGATAGTGTACCCGGAAAAGGTTCTTTTTGAAGAAGAGGGTCCGGGCGAATTTACGTTGTACAGCTTCGAGAGCGTGGCCGTCATGGTTGCGGGAAGGAAACCCGGCAATGCAGCAATATTCAAAGATATTTCTGACAAGGGAGTTGAAAAGTGGGAAGGGATTAAGGTAGAGTCGGAGGAGGAGCGTTGGATAAAACTAGGCATTTGGAAGCACGATTGATGATGTCAATGAAGTGGGAACTGAAACGAAGTTAGTCATCGAAGATGATATCCAAGTCTTGAAAGGGGTTCTCCACCAAGACAGTAGGGAAAGAATGTTGAGGAGGGTTTTAGTGAATAGTACATCTAGTGGCATTTGCTGACGTTCAGTGTCAGAAGCAACGGGATAAGTGACCATGAAAAGAAACTCTTCAGGAATGATATGATAGGTAGGAGAAAAGCCAAGAGATGATTGAGGGAGGGGCTGAGTTGAGAGAGTTTAGAGTGGAGAACATTGCGTTCAACGGTATCAAAGGCTTTGGCGAAATCAATACAAATAGTGTGTACCTCCTGTCGTGCCAAAGATGCCCCGGGCGATCGTTTCCCTTCAACATTGGCCCAGAGGTGCCTGGAGGCATTTTGCCCATAGGCATTGTTTCGCCCAAAGGTGGTTTGCCCAGAGGCTGCTTGCTGCCCGAAGGAAGAAGCTTACCCGTAGGTAAGATTTTAGCCTCAGCACGTAGCGCCGATTGCAGTATGGTCAGGGGTTCTGCCTCGGCTAGTCCGCTAACCACGGGGTCCCAATTGAATTGCCTGCCACTTGAATAGGTGGAGAATTTGGGTCTAGACGTCTTGATCAGGGTTTGATCGGAATATATATCACGCTTTTGTTTTGTATTTTCGGTTTTTAATTTTTTCAAAGTTATCTGCCATGCCCTTTGTCTTACCGGGGAAAATAAGACGATCTCCGCAGAGTCCCTTTTTGCCGAAACAAGGCCAGTTGAAACTGTCGTTCGCCTGGTACCCAGAGTTCACCGTTCACAGCGAAATCTTAACTACTGTGGTAATTCAGCCCACGGCATGATAGTCACACCTTGACTAGGGTGTTTTGATTACCGCTTAGTTTTAGGTGTCACCTCTGGGTCCCTCGAGGATTCTCCTCACTGAACTTCCTCATCATGAGATGGTAGCTAATTGTCGAGAAGATTTTTTATAATTAATTTGGTCGTCGCGCTGTTGTTATCACATAGATTATTATCTAAAATTACCCCGATTCCTTTTCAAATGCTATGTGAAATTCTCGAGGGCGTTTAGCAGATCTATTAGTATGCAACAGATCAGCATGTCGAGAGTTATATCACTGCTTTCCTTTTCACCAAAAACCCATAGATTAATTTTATTTAAATCTTGGCTAACAGGCTACCTCCAAACTAAAACCATTAACCATAGTTCTGGTATAAGGTATATAAATGTCTTGCAGCCATAGATCCATTGACTAATGTGCAGTGGTCGTCTTATAATGTTGCAAATTTATTTGGGAAACATCCCATCTACGCGTTGAATGGGGGGTTGCAAGTCCCTTCCATTTTTCTTAAGAACAGGCACTCGTAACGTGACAATCTTAAATACATAGGAAACTCGGTAGTTTCCTTATTACCGCACTCGGTTCTGGAAAGCCGATAGTAAGGAAACTTCCTGGCCAACTAGTTATCTCTTCTACTCTACTGTTTTGCACCTTCAATTAGATGCGTTGTGGTTATTCTGGATCCTAAGTACATTCGAAACCTCATTGTCATTTCACTCTTCACCTGAAAGGCAGAGAAAACACCTGCTGAACGATAGCAGCTTGGAGACCCTCTTCAAGGTTCGTTGAAGGCGAAGCAGTACTGCTTAATCTTATGGCTAGTGCTTTTGTTGGTAAAGTTTATGCGTGATATTTTGCGGTATACACCTACCGACTTAGTCAAAGCTTGATGTTTTTTGATGATGAAGGAGTTTCTCCGTAGGATATTTCTATCGCTCACTATCTTAACCGGATGGGTTGCTGTCGTCATACAAGACTCATCTATAGGTTTCCTTGGATGCAACGGATACTCCACAATTGCCGGATGAGCCTTCTTTGCTGCCCTTTGGGTTGATGAGTTGTGATCTCTAAAGCACCGCTGCCGTTTCCGCAAATGTACTGGACGATCCTTTTCCTCTAACCTTTGCACAACCCGAGGGTTATAGTATGTACAGAGGCGGTTTACTTGAAGGCGGTGTGCTCGAAAGCAGTTTGACCGAAGACGATATGCCCGAAAGCGGTTGATCCGGAGGTATTGTTTTGCCAGAGGTATGCTTCCTTGGTGGTAAATTTTTACCTGTGGATTAGATTTTGCACACTGAATATTGGATCCTACACTATGGTAGATGGAGGAGTTCGCAAAATGACTAGAAATTCAACTCCGACTTTGGTATTGGCGGTTTTAACATGAAAAAAGAAAGATAGTTTACTGGTCACGATTCAAAAAGCAAGGCTGGGAGTGTAGCAGGTATATGAAAACTCTTTCTTTGCTCAACTGGCACTCATCAAGGAAATCACCTCTCGCCACACCTCTTTCTTTAGCCATGGCCCAGCACCATATGAGTTGCTATATGCAATTGTTTTTTTCTCACAACAAAACTGATCTTCAGCAACTGCAAATCTAACGCAGCGTCGTTCGCTCTGTTATTTTCGATAGCACGTGCCGATTCCCAATGCCAATGAACGCCGCCCTGCGGTAATGGTGTTAGATCAGTGGCGCATCACTTTATGATCAGAACCGAAATGAGGACATACGCGATCGATACGAATTTATATCCTTTGTGGAAAAATTACGAGAGGGGCATGTTGGTATAGTACACTCAGATAATTCGCGCTAATAAGAACTTACTGATTATTGAAATTGAAGGGAAATGATGAAAAGACTGACAGAAAGAACGATGACTTGGTACGCTAGATGTTGGTTTGGAAGCTTCTCGACTTGATCCGGACAAAGTCTCTGACCAAGTAAAATAACAAGTTCGATCCTGGGAGGAAACCATGCTTCTGAACGGGACAAAGCTAGAGAAGACAGAAATTATCTGTGGCTGGGATTCTTCCAACAAATCTTTGTGACTTTGGTATGCTTCCATAGAAAATTTCCAAAAGGGAGAAGAAAAAGGGGGGGGGGTTTAGCTTTGTCGATTTTTTAATTTTTCAATCATCGAGATTTCCCGCGTAGGGGAAGATGTTCCTGGGATTTTTTATTGTTAGTTTCGCTCGATATTCGCCTAGACCGGGGACTTTTCTGCTGTTTCCATCAGGGTCGCCTCCACTCATGATCCCCTGTCAAACGTGTCGTATTAAGATGTGGCTGATTTAAGACGATTCCAATAGTGGGTGAAGTGGAAAGCAAAAACTGGATACTGGGTCCGTAAACTACTTAATGATTTATTTGGGAGGGGATACAATGGATTATTTATATAGACGGTTTACGCAAGACTGGTTCGAAAGCATTTCAGTCCGTTAAATTTCATAACATATAATAGTTGAGGACATGCATTCCTACATCGCACTTCAGTTAATTATTTGGAGATTATGTTGAACGAGTAAGGGCTACCAAGATTTTGTTGTTTCAGTGCCGATAGAATCCTTTTTGGAAATTCGCATCAAACAAGTGCGAAAATTAATGCTATGGTGGGCTTTAAATTAGGTAGGATAAAATAGAGGTAATAACGACTGATAAATCGCTGCAGACATAGCAAAAAATGAGCAGCAATTACAGCAAACAATTGTCCTTTTTTCGAATTTTCTCAACCCTTTCCATTCTGCAAAAAGACAAAGCTCTCGGACAGTTTTAATCTTTCTCATTGAAGCACATTAACATCACAATCTCCCCAGACAAAAGAAGACAATACTTGTACGTCCTATTTACGTCAAAATAATTCCCAACTAAAGAAGGAAGCATCAGAGAAAAAGTCACTCCGCATTGTCCTAAATTAACTAATTACACCATTTAAGTTGGTTTCCTTGGTTTCCCTGTAAGTCTTGCAGATTATCCGAATGTTTCCGTTGCTTTTTTCGTCCGTTAAGTCACCATTGAGGAAAACAAAGAGAGAGAAAAAGACCCTTGCCGGGGGATGAGGCGCTTGTATATTGATAAAAAAAACACCAAACACCAGACATCCCAGTTGATTTACTCCTGCCGCTAATTGCAATTAATTATAATCTACCACGAAATTCACTTTTGTTATCTCAGGCCGGGGCAAGCATCTAATTAGGCCTTATAAGAGACACAACTCAAGGTTTGGATGAAGTGATGCCTAAAAATAGGACTAATGAGGTGGTTGGGAATAATCGTTGTTCAAGTACAAGATGGTACCGCGGTGGTTGTGCGATAATTAGAGAGTTTGGAACCGTGGGAAGAATATGGAAGGATTTTGAAACTTTCTTGGTTGGAGGAATTTATAACCAATAGAGATGGCTTAAACTGACTTAATTAGGCTAATATCGACAATAAATTGCTCCAATAATTTAATTTGGTTTTCTCTAATTAACAGAAATTGTTCTGAAGTAGGAGGTTAATTGGTGGCATTTCTTGGCAAATGATGCTGTGATTTGGATTATTTCATTAAGGAGAATCAAAAGGATCAACTCAGAAGCATCTTCATTTTATGACTCGACTACATAAATTTCTATGAAGTACTTAACCACTATTACTCTATGAATTCTCTTCTGAGTTTATAAGGGAATATTGGAATAGTTTTCGCATATGATATTTAAAAATTCAACCATCACAGTAATCAAGCGAGTTTTCAAACCGTGGTGAGTAGTGGTAACCGAAGTTGATTTGACATCAACAATGGGCTAAGGCAAGGAGATGCCCTATCATGAGCCCTCTTTAACTTGGCCCTGGAAAAAGTGGTGTGTGATGCTGAGGTAAATGCGGGAGGAGCCATGGGCTGCATAATGAGGAGAATAAAGAGAGGAGACTACAACTTTGAAACCGTTGATAATTTCTCCTATCTAGGCTCGATAACAGCTACGAGGATGGAATCCGCGCAGAATATATTTTAGCTTACAAAAACTGTTGCGCTGGAAACGTTTCGCCATAGAGTCAAAGCTCTTACTGTACAAGACAATGATCTTGCCACTCCTCATGTATTTCACAAAGGCTTTGGTTTTTAGCAGGATAAATTGCGAGCTTTTAGCTCTGAGGTAGAAAAAGAAGACGTGGCAGACCCTGCCTCTGATGGAACGATGGCATCGGCTAGGACGTTAGACGGCTTTTCCAAAACTCTTCTTGGTTTTATAAAGAATTCCTCTACTTGAAATGCGCAGCCTGCAAATTTCCTTTAAGACGATTACAGATCACCTCCAAGAGTCTACCTCCAACCGTGGTGTCAAGCTACAAGGACAGAATGTGTCTATGTGAAGTTTAATCAAAGATTTCGACCGAAACGTCCTCCTCATGAGGGGAATAGAAACCTGCCTTGATTTTATATGTTGTACGACTTGCCATATAAGCACGAAGAAGGGCACCCGTCAGAAAATTTGCAAAAACTGTGAGATAAGCCGTCAAGCGAGAGGCACGTAGGTATGATTTACTAAAATCCATACTTTCATTTTCCATTGTTGTTGAGGCTCTACAGCCCATTTCCAGCTTTGGCCTTTAGGATGTCGTTCCTCCGCCCATATCGATCCATCGATCGCGTCCTCCAATTTTGAAATGTGAGCAGTGACGCGTTGTCTTCGTCAACAGAATGCTGCCCGTGAGTCTCAGGGTTTTCCTATCGATCTTCGTCCTTCTGCTCTTCCTTTGAATATTCTTTTATACAGGGTGCGGCAGCATAACTTCCTTTTTTAAAATGCGCGCCACTCAGTTAGTTGATGTCATAGCGGAGCGCTAGTGGTCTCGTTCAAGAGGGGATACTGTAAAGTTTTGTCCCGACACGGTTCAGTCGCATTCATGCGTTGGAATAGTGAGGAGCGTGTCTTTGCCGTTGAGGTTTACTTTTCAAGCGGATGTTCGGTTATTGCAACACAGCGTGCATTTCGGAATCGCTTTAATTTAGCCCCGTTGGCTCCCGTCCCAGACCGCAAATCAATTGTTACATGGGTCATTACATTCAGACAAACTGCAAGTGCGACAAAAGGAAGAACTGGAGTCCCTCGGCCCGTTAGATTACCTGAGAACATTGAAGCAGTGAGAGCGTGAATGTTGCGATCGCCACGGCGTTCTGCGCACAAACACGCATCTGCACTTGGACTATCCGATCGTTCTGTGAGAAGAAATCTTCGTGATGATCTTCATTTTCATCCCTATAAGATGGCGATATTGCAGGAACTTTCAGAACATGACTTCAATTCTCGGATGAACGCGTGTGAGCTTCTTCTTGATGTCGTTCCCGGGGGTGCTATTGTTTTTTTAGCGCTTCATTTCTGTGGGTCGGTTAACAAACAAAACATGCGCTACTGGGCTGACACCAACCCTTGAGAATT
Organism: Hermetia illucens; assembly: GCF_905115235.1. Lineage (NCBI taxonomy): Eukaryota > Metazoa > Arthropoda > Insecta > Diptera > Stratiomyidae > Hermetia > Hermetia illucens. The sequence goes on from NC_051850.1 coordinate 37,309,081, forward strand.
GCATCAAAAACCTTTGCATTCACCCAAAGTCACAGTGTGGTGTGCAATTTCCTCAGCTGGAATTATTGGTCCCTGGTTTTTTGAGGAAAATGAGGTTACAGTGACAGTGAATTCGGACCGGTATGTAAACATGCTACAGAATTTTTTTTTCCCACGGCTAGAAAATTTGGATTTGGGGGACACTTGGTTCCAACAAGACGGTGCAACAGCACACACTTCAAGAGCATCGATGTCTGTTTTGAGGGAACACTTTCCAGAGCGCCTCATCTCAATTAGAGGCGATTTGGAATGACCGGCACGCTCTCCCGATCTGTCCCCTTGTGATTTTTTTCTATGGGGTTTTTTGAAATCCCGTGTTAATGTGAACCGTCCAAGAACCCTACAAGATTTGAAGACCAACATCCAAGAAGAAATTGCCAACATAACACCTGCTATGCTAAGAAGAGTCATGACAAACGCCAGAAATCGGTTTACGCAATGTATGGAGAGTGGGGGACGTCACCTAACAGATTTGATCGTCAAAACAATGTAAATAAAAACTTTAGACATGTACCTACATTATAAAAAATAAATAAATATTTTCCGATGCATACAATAGTTTTTATTGAGTTTTGAAAAAAGGAAGTTATGCTGCCGCACCCTGTATATCCAAGTGTCGTTCATACGATGAACGTGACCAGCCCATTCCAACTTCTGAAGTTTTATCAATTTAGAGTCTTCAGGGTCGTAAAATATTCTCGTTTAGCTTCCATTATTTCTTTCAGGACCTCTCGAAGGTATTGAGCAGTTTTTCGGAAGTTTATATTAGGGTCCATGTTTCACAACCTTGGAGCTTTGCTTTCTTATGAATGTAGCTGACTTTTATAATCGCAGGACCGTGTAAAAGGCTCTGTTTTCGAGCTGAATTCAAAGTTTTATTTCATTAAGTTCATTTCCATTTTTCGCCAGCTGTACACTTAAGCATGAAAAGTTGTCTATAATTTCTATGTTGTACTCATCAATCATTATATTCTTCTATCTTTCTCCTTTGCGTCATAATTTTCGCCTTGTCTTCGTTAATTTGTGGAGCGACTTCTTTAGTTGCACAGACAACTTTTGTATAACGTGCTCCAATGCCAGATTGAACGGTAGAGGTGCCAGCCCATCCCCTTGTTTTAATTCGACGTTTGTCCCCTACGTTTCTGTCATGCTATTAGTGACTTTGACCTGCGCCGTTACCTGGCGTCAACTTGCCACATGTCGACCATACTTGCAGGATCTACTCGTAGTTCAAGATGGGGGTAGCAAACGCATGGATGGCTTTCGCTTTCGCCTGATTTGCTGAGTTTAGCGGGGATATCATTTATGTCCAGCGCCTTGTTCATTTTTTGACATTTGGTTGCTGACTCCATTTCGTTCACTATTGTCAGTTCAATGTTCCCATTATCGTCATGATCATGAGTCTAAACCTACCTAAGTAAGGAACTCCAGGCACCTCAGGGTTGCGCCGAGGTCCACCAAGTCGATATCCTTAAAACCTGTCAGGCGTCCTGATCTACGCCATCGCTCCATCTCAGGCAGGGTCTGCCTCGTATTCTTTTTCTAACGTAGATATTGCCCTTATAGATTTTCCGGGCTGGATCATCCTCAGTTTTTCTAGGTTGAAATTGGCCCTTTTGGCAGCCAACAAACGTGCGCGGATTTCACTTTATAGCTGTTATTGGTTGTGATTTTCGATGCTAGATAGGAGAAATTTTCTACGGTAACAAAGTTCTAGTCTCCTATCTTTATTCTTGTCGTTTGACTAGTGACGTTGCCATCGTATACTTCATCTTGCCTGCATTAATGTACAGGCCCCAGCCTGCTCGATCCGGATGAATGTAGACCGTATATCTCGGGTTGTTCTTCCGATAATGTCAATATCGTCAGCGTAGGTTAATAGCTGGGTGGACTTAAAGAGGATGGCTCCTCTTGCATTAAAATGTGCATCGCGGATCACTTTTTTCAGGGCCAGGAGGACGCATGGTAGAGCATACCCTTGTCTTAGACCGTTATTGATGTTAAAAGATCTTGAGAGTAATCCTGCTGCTTTTATCTGACCTCGCACATTGTTCACGGTCAACCTAGTCAGTCTTATAAATTTCGTCGAGGTACCGAATTCTCTCATGACCATGCACAGTTTTACCCTGGCTATTCCTTCATAGGCGGCTTTAAAGTCCATGAAAAGATGGCGCAACTCATTTTCGTATTCAAACAGTTTCTCCATCGGTTGCCGCAGAAAGAAAATCTGATCTGTTATTGATTTGCTTGGAGTGAAGCCACTTTTGGTATGGACCGATTATATTCGTGGTGTATGGGACTATCCGGCCTAGCAAGATAGTGGAGAATATCTTATAGATGGTACTCAGCAACTTGATACCTTGCACTGCATGATATCCCCCTTTTTATGCACGGGACAGATAATGCCCCCAGAAAATGCCTATTGTCAGTCATTGATCCGTTTTCCCACCCCTGGAGCATAAGTTGATGAACTGATTGGCCGCCTCCCTATTTAACCAACTCGGATGTAATTCCATCGCCTCCTGCGGCTTATGGTTGGTAAGCCGAGGAATAACACGGACTCTTTCTTCCATGGTTGGTGGTTGCAGCATTTTTGCGTCGTCTTCAGTTAGCGGGACTTCCAACTCTCCGGTTGGTTGTCAAACAGTTCATCAAAATACTCAACCCATCGCTCCAATATGCCCATTCTGTCGGAAATCAGATTCCCTCTTTGGCTCAGAAGGAAGTATGTTATGTGTGGCGTTTACGCCACCTCCCAAGGATAACGACCACGATTTTTTATTTGCGCGAGGTTGATTCTCACAGGATATAATGCTATACAGGTCGTTCACTGATTAGAACAGTATGAGGAAACAATGCATGTATACGAAGTTGGACGTGGTTTTTATTGTTTATTAATAGTTTATTTACTTATTTGTTATTTATTATTAGTTAGGAATTTAAGGGCATTAGGTGCCAGAAAAAGTTGCGTGACTAGGAACTTGTCGGAGACTAGAACTGTAGTCCCTCCGGCAGGTGGCTATCGGTCCGGAAAAGGTTAAAATTGGGAAATAATGGTTTATTGCGATAGTTTAGCCTACTTTCATCCAGGAGAACTATTTGTGATCGCCGAGAAACAATTCGACCTCAGGTCTACGAGCCTGGCTACAGAATTGATGTTCAACCCAATGATTCCAACATCCACGTTTAGACGCCAGAAGGTTGATCATTGTGTTGAATATCATCATAAACTGCTGATATTGCTCAGTCAGATGGGGCTAGTCAGGGATGGAGGGGTCCGTTTTTGGACGTTCTTCCTCTCCACGATTTTGGCGAAGTTAGGGCACTTGCACTAGGAACTTTTGTTCGGCGTCTAAATGGTTCATCCAGTATCCGTAGCCAGACTCTAACTAGCGCTGAGCAATCGCAAAGCAAGTGCCTGAGAATTTCTTCTCCGCAGCTTTGGTAATGCGAATTATAGAATAAGTCGAGCCTGGCGGCATGGTTTCCTATGAGCCAGTACGCGAAGAAGACCACGGTAATCGCATCTGGGAAAGGAGCTCTCGTGATCGGGCTATGTTATAAGCGGGCCAAATTCATCTAGACTTGGCAATTCGCCATCTAAGGCCCGCGGCTGCTAAGTAGTGCGAGTAGATTCCACCCTTGACTGTGGCCAGCGAGACACCGACTTTACCCGCCGAAGGACTGCCAAAAGCAGAGCCCCGCCTAGTTCATCCGTCAGCTCGCTCAGTCCCCTCTATGTTGCTACGCCTGGGGACCCAGAGGAGGGTGATCTTGAGCGTGCCGTCTAGACTGTTCAGCGCATTCCTGCACTGCCCCATCAGCCTGGAGGATGTGAATACAAGGCCATAATGGCCGCTTGGCTGTCGATCAGATTAGCTATGTTACACTTGGACCAGTACTTCCGCTTGGAATACACTGGCGAAACCTGGGAAACTATACGGCTCGAATACACTGTGTGTATTTGACAAAACCCCCGCACCGACTCCACAGACCATCTTTGATTCATCGATGAGGATTACTGCGTCATAACCTTGCAACACGCCGCCGGTCTTCAACTCTGACCTCGTTGGAAAGTCCACAGCAGTTTCTCGTGAAGTTCAGCTTGCGTGTAACATAGTCCGTGGGATGCCCAGATTTCCGGAGGTACTTCGTCTAGGATGTTAGTGTGGCTGAAGGGCTTTGCTGTCCAACATCCAGACTCACGTAGTCTGACGTCACTGCACGCTACAACGTTTTTAATGTGGAGGTCTAGAGGGAGGAAATGCAGGAGTACACTGAGAGCACACGCGGTTCTTGGAATCATATTAAGCTTCGTTCTATTATATTTTTAGCTCAAAGCCTGCCACCATACAATAGAGCCGTACGTTAGGATTGGAAGCACCACACCGATGAACATCCAGAAAACCATTCTCGGCCGGAGACTCTCTCACACTTATATCACCAAGTCGTCCGTATACGTCACTAGTTTTACCCCGATGCTGTCCAATATTCCTTAAATTTCGCTGATCATTATTGACAAGAGCACTGGAGGCGTGCCTGTGCTCACAGGTCTGGTCAGGTGGTTGTCTCCCAGTTCCGGCAGAATTATCCTGCTACTGAGCATGGATATAATCCAATGCGTAAGATACTCCTCCAAACCAATCCTGGTCAAGGGTTCCTTGATGGCGTTGGCGCTAATGTTGTTGAATGCTCTCTCTATATCCAAGAAGGCAGCTAGGGTATACTGCTTGTGCTGTAGTGACTGCTCAATAACCTCGTTGAGAGCGGTTTCTGTCGGTTTGTCTTTAATGTTGGGACTTAGAGAAAGGCGTTCTCTCTATAATCGCCCTTAAGTGGATGTCCAATATGCGCTCTAGGGTCTTCAACACGAAAGAGGTGAGGCTAATTGGTCGAAAATTCTTCGTAAACTTAGGGCCGTGCTTGTCCGTTTTCGGTATGAAAACCACTCGTGCGAATCTTCAGAACTGTGGTACGTATCCTAAATAGATACAGCTCCGGTAAATCTCAACAAGCTACGGCACAACCCTTTCCTGCTGCTTCTGTAGCATGACCGGCATTTTGCCATCTGAGCCCGAAGATTTATCATATATGCGGAGAAGCTGTTTATAGCCCAGTCGATCTTATCTAATTATCGTTGGTAATTACCGATTTGGCAGTCCAGTACGGTTTGGGTGGCCGCAAACCCTCCTAGCGAGGCTCCAACTCACAGTCCTTCTTACTGGCGAGAAAGTGCGTCTAAACTCCAAGGTTTCACCAGAAGATTCTGTGTAAGAGCATCCAACTTTTATAAAAAAAGGATCTTACCGAGCCTCGCACATTCACTGATGTTTTCGCTGTTCTGACAATAGTCCAACCAAGGCCGGCCTTGATGACGGACTTGCACTTCTTCAGGCAGTTCTAGTATGGCTGCCAATATTTATGCCTTATGCATGTTGAAGATTTCCCTGGTCAGCTTCCTGAGGCTGGGCAGATCTTCATTCCATCACGATGGCAGTGTCTTCTTGTTGTACTTAGTAGGGCACAAGACTTTAAAGGCGATATCGAATGGCTTTTGCAATCTTTCTAATTTGCGCACCGGAGAGTTTGTTCTTGATTACTCGACAAAACTTTCTCCAGTTGAACCTCTTAGGGTTTCTGAGGGATTTGGAGACTTCTGGAGTGAGATTTAGACTGAAAAGTATTCAACTGCAATCTGAGAAGAATCTCTGGTCAGACACTCTCCAGTTCTCCACTCTAAGGGTGATACCAAGTACCTCCTCCTCCTAACCGTAACAGTACTGTGACGTGTGTACTGTGTGTATTGCCCCTAATACACACCCATAGATTTGTAGTAATAATAAAATGAAAGAATGACTCACCTCCCGCGTTGCGTATGCCTTGCATTGGCTTCGCAGCCTATTAACAGGTTGGCCTTGTTTGTTGCTATGGTGGTCATAAAATGTTGTACTTTTTCTGGCGGAGCTGATCGGTCGTGAGCCATGTAAGCCGAGGAAATATACACGTTCTCCGTAGTTCGTGGCTGGTTCTTGCTGCGTACTTTTCTCCGAGCTCCTACACACTCTACTTTGCTTGTTCGATCTGTTGAGATCGATTGCATTTGAGAGTGGTTCGCTTTGCCTTTTGCTCGTCTGCCAGACATTTGCTATTATATTCCTTAATCATCGCTTGCTATTTAATGAAGTCTTTTTCATCCCCGTACCGGTCTCCTTATCAATCTTGCTGAGAATATGCATTCTAGTACTGGTTCTTGAGCGAGACACCAGTGGACCCTCGCTTGTTTGCTGGTTTCCGGTGACCGGCGTTCTTGCCGGTCTTTACTTTTCAGGGGTCCTTCGAGCTCGACGGTCTCGGGTTAGGGTTATTAATGTCTGGTACTCGTCACACACAGCTTGACGGCAATGGATTTCAGACTGCAAGCCACTAGTTTGTTTGCCGTTCGTCCTCTGATGATGCGCCTGACATCACCAACTCTTCTTCTACCGTCGATTTGTTTGTTTTTTTAATAATTCAGTCCATGTCTTGGTCCCGCGGGTAGTCCGGGAAGAATGTCGACCCTGACTATTACGGTTACCAGGGTAAGGGCGTTATTTGAAACTAAAGGTACCCAAGATATTCAGAGTTCGCATACTGATGACCAAGCTCCTTATTCGCCACGCAACCTTTGCGTATGCTCTTCCACTTTGGGTTGGGGTCCTATTAACACCTTCTCCAGTGCCAGAAGGACGATTCCCGGACTGTTGCTTCGACTCATCTCCCCGCCAGATCCACTTGCCCTTAACACATGACTAGCAGACAAGCAGATCCTCATCAGTTGAGTGAGCCTACTCCCAGCCTGGCCCTACACAGTCTTGGCCCGTCTGACGACGGTTTCCAGCGGCCACCGCGACGAGGTCGTATGAGGGTTTGTCAAATTATGCAACTTTAACCTGAAGCATAATCAGACCCGGCCGCCTATAAGAAGTGAACAATGGTATAAAGAAACGAACCACTTCCCTTGACTTTGCTGCAATTATGAAGACTATAAGCTCTATAATTACACTGTTAGCAGAGGTAATAGTTACATACTTGCAATGAATAAGTTCAACCACATGTGATTTCGTAGAATTCGGCTAGTATTTCAGACTAGATTCAACAAGTTTGATTACGTCAGACAGGAAAATCAAACAAAGGGCCTGACACATCCAATTAACAATTTACTGCAGGATGCCTGCATCTATTATCTGTCCATTGCATTTCACTTAATACGAACGAGTCACACCGACGCACGTACATCACCTCATTAACTTCCATGCATCTATTAAAAGTTTTACAGGATATATTGCAGAATAGTCCGGGCTCGAATTGGGCATGGGAGATTTTCCCGTGTTGAAATGTGCACCTTTGTCCCTACCCTAAATAAATTTATCTATTCGTAACAGATATTGTGCCCAGGAGAGATAATTAATGTGAGCATGTGAATAACGAAAATTTATACAATAAAATAGTGTAGTCTGCCCCTGGTCCCTGCAAATCATGACAGCAACAGCAAAGGATATTTGCAGTTGCCGGGGCTCATCAGTATGGTAAATAGTGGATGGTTTTGAAGGAGTAAGCGTTCGGGACGGCCTGCATTGTCATATGAATACGTTCCAGGATGGAGTTGCTTCTGCAATCTGGCTGTCTCTGGAAAACTTTCCTAATAAATTTACATTATGTACCAAGTGTGACACGGGCAATGCATACGACATTTGCATACAGTTCCCTGGCATGACTGCACATGATACCGGGAAAGTTCCCAAGCCAACCGCAGTGTTTCTGATTTTTGCCTCCACGCTGTGAGGGCACGCTCACGTAGTTAACTTGGGTTTTTAAATGTTAAACGTAAACGCTAGTTTGTTGGGAAATTTTCCTGAGAAGGGGGATGCACTCTGCAACTTCTTTCCCAACTTTTAGCCTGAGCAAAACCTCGTCCAAAACTGCTTTTTTGTTTGAGTTGAAATTAGTTTCAGTCGAGGAATTTCAGGAGTTTTCTTGGCTTGTGGCTTACTCCCTGTATTTGCAGGAGATATAGGCAACCAATGTGAGTAGGTGAAAAGAGATATAAGCTCCCAACGTGGGAACATGACGGAGGTAATAGACATATACCTCTTTTTTGGGGATGCAAATATTTAAATGGGACCTTAAAGCGTTCTCAAAGGTGGAGTAGCTGTGATGTAGAATACAGCAAGCTAAGCCACCCACGTGTCACGTCCCACAGTTCATTTACGGCTCTATCTTTATCTCATCATCCTGCCTAAATTCCAAATGTACACATCTGTCACCGAGAAATGCCTTCGAGAGCGACGACATTTTACATCGATACGTCTACTCCATCCGAACTCAATTTCCTCTGCGATTGTCAACTCTAGGAGCCAGTTTCCTGTGCTAGCATATAATCCGTAATCTACAAGTCAAATCCGTCAAGGTGATCAACATTTCGACATCTTATTGACTTTTTAACCCCAATAACCAAAGTATCCGTCAATTGGTGAAACATTGAAGTAATCCCGACTCCGTTCAATTGTAGATTCCCGCCATTCATCCACTCACCCGTTCGAATTTCAATCTACATATCTCCCGCCAGTCGTGTCACCAGACCTGCTGCATCCTTGCCCTTGCTTTCCGATTTTAAGTCTTCCAGGGGAGGAAATTTTCATTTTGATTTTGCCAAGGAACATTTCGTGTTGAATTCCAATCACTTTCGTCACTCAATCGAATCTTGCCTTTAACAGTTCGACAAGTTTTCCAGTCAAAAGATTGAGATGATCCCGTTCAAACTTCTATGCCTCAACGGGGTGCTGAGGACGAAGAAGAAATGATGGAAGGCGGGTACAACTAGGGGGTGGGAAGATGAAAATAGGAATATTCGCTGCTGGGATATGAATTTATTCTGGAGCAACTGCCGAGGATCCCCTATTATATGATGGCAGCCGAGACGGAATCAACGGGAATTCTTGAGCAGGCTTGCGGAATTGTCATACCAGAACAGAAACGTTGGGGGCTATATGCTCAGTTTATGCTGTATGAGTCGGAAATTGAATTTTCCCATTTAATGGCAGTATCTGGTATCGTAACAGCCACACTGTGGAAGTCAGAATAAAAAGCGAGTCCTGAAAACGGCTAGAAAATAGGACGAAGGAACAAATGAAAAACGTGCAGAATGAGATTAGTATCCGAGAAATGGCTTTACAGCTCATCCCACAAGGACCCTGTGACTAACCCAATGCATAATTCCATCTTCGAGATGTGTACCGTATACATGCAGACATGGATACATGCAAATGAGTAGAGCTACATAACACGGCGTACAGGACAATTTATCTTGTCACTTAGTCCTTTCTGGTGTTATTCAATTCATCCTCAGGAAAATGTGAACAAGCGGAGAGCGAGCTCCCTGGGAACTGCCGCACGAGTGGAAACCGAGAGGAAATATTGTTAACAACTTTAACAAAATGGAAATATGATGATATCATTTATCCATTTGTCATTCTATTCTGAATTATTGTTGCCGTAATGGAGGAAAAATGATGGGGCGATGGGTACGGATAGCAAAGCACTAAGTCAATTCCTTAATTCTTCTGCTGGGATAAAAGGACACCACTTCGTGTACGCCCCTCCTAGGTTTTTTGCCAGGAGAGAGAACGATAATCATTTGTCATTTAACGCTTGCAGCTAAACAGCCAAGGGAGGCTCTGTGGCAACGAGTATTTTATCGAAACGAGGGAAAAATTAAGATAGAATCCTGCTGAGATGCATACGAAATTATTCGAGAGGTGAACGGGAACAGACGCGTAGACACAATGACAGACTGAAATTTAGGTGGATTAAAGAGATTAATGTTAAATGTGTCACGACGCCAGGGAGCAATATACTTTAATGTACTTTAATGGGGTTAAAGTAATCATGATATTACGGAGGAGAGTTTTGGATTACTACAAAAAAAAATAATGGACCGAAATTTTCTTAATTTCTTTTTCCAGCCCTCTATCTGTTGACGGTTGGCCTTTTATCCCGCCGGGCTCCTTAACCCTACGACAAAGTTCATCTGTAATTCAACGCTGCCTCTACGCTACTGGACAAAAGGAGCTAGAGTTCGTAAATAGATTTAAAGTGCTTTCTAAAAGGGATAAAAGTCTGGGAAAGTACCATGAGGACGAGCATTAGCTGCCGGAAATGGCTTTTGATTCGTTGCTGGAATGTATGAACGATGCTCAACAACAACAACAATATAACGATCGCCTTTTCCTACTTGTGCGAAAATTTCAGCGATATTGGTTGGTCATTTTGAAACCAACAATGCGAGATGGTGGGACTCTGGTGACAAAACCTTCCCTTCCTACAGTACTATGTTTTTGTACATTAGAAAGTTTAGTGGGAACAGGATCGAGTCCAGTGTCCGACTGTCACTGGTAGCTAGCGCAGGAAGAATCTAGAAGCCTAAGAACAAAATGCCAGTGCTCAGAGCTACGAACAATTGGAGCTTTCCGATGTAGTATGATAGGCTGCCCTGTGAGGTTGGGTTTTAAGAATACACCCAAAGTCTTCCCTGCTTGTCGTAAGAGACCACTAAAGAGATAGAAATTTGTGGGCATTCTGAAACTTTTGAAACTTTACTGCTACCGAAAGGTCGACTCCGCCAAGGATAGGGACTGGCCTCAAGGCAATCGAAAACGAACTATGATTTGTTTCTGAAATGTACATATACTCCTCGACAGCCGTAGTGTGGTTCCTCAGAATACTCGCTTTCTATAACTTGAGTGGGAATTCCAACGATATAAGCTGGACATCCTGGGCCTAAGCGAAGTAAGTTGGTTGGACTCTGGAGAGTACTTTTCTCCCTCTTGCTACACTAATGGAAATGCGCTTTTATATACTGGAAAGCCAAGTGATAGCAGATGCAATTTGTCCTATCTTGACCTGGTAGTCGGTTTCTGACAGATTTCTAACTGTAAGATTTCGGTACAGGTTAAGGAGCATCACGATTGTACAGGGTGCGGCAGCATAACTTATTTATTTTTTATAATGTAGGTACATGTCCAAAGTTTTTATTTATATTGTTTTGAAGATCAAATCTGCTAGATGACGTCCCCAATTCTCCATACATTGCGTAAACCGATTTCTGGCGTTTGTCATGACTCTTGTTAGCATAGCAGGTGTTATGTTGGCAATTTTTTCTTGGATGTTGGTCTTCAAATCTTGTAGGGTTCTTGGACGGTTCACATAAACACGGGATTTCAAAAAACCCCATAGAAAAAAATCACAAGGGGACAGATCGGGAGAGCGTGCCGGCCTTTCCAAATCGCCTCTAATTATGATAAGGCGCTCTGGAAAGTATTCCCTCAAAACAGCCATCGATGCTCTTGAAGTGTGTGCTGTTGCACCGTCTTGTTTGAACCAAGTGTCCCCCAAATCCAAATTTTCTAGCCGTGGGAAAAAAAATTCTGTAGCATGTTTACATACCGGTCCGAATTCACTGTCACTGTAACCTCATTTTCCTCAAAAAACCAGGGACCAATAATTCCAGCTGAGGAAATTGCACATCACACTGTGACTTTGGGTGAATGCAAAGGTTTTTGATGCAATTCTCGAGGGTTGGTGTCAGCCCAGTAGCGCATGTTTTGTTTGTTAACCGACCCACAGAAATGAAAATGGGCTTCAGCGCTAAAAAAACAATAGCACCCCCGGGAACGACATCAAGAAGAAGCTCACACGCGTTCATCCGAGAATTGAAGTCATGTTCTGAAAGTTCCTGCAATATCGCCGTCATATAGGGATGAAAATGAAGATCATCACGAAGAATTCTTCTCACAGAACGATCGGATAGTCCAAGGGCAGATGCGTGTTTGCGCGCAGAACGCCGTGGCGATCGCAACATTGACGCTCTCACTGCTTCAATGTTCTCAGGTGATCTAACGGGCCGAGGGACTCCAGTTCTTCCTTTTGTCGCACTTGCAGTTTGTCTGAATGTAATGACCCATGTAACAATTGATTTGCGGTCTGGGACAGGAGCCAATGGGGCTAAATTAAAGCGATTCCGAAATGCGCGCTGTGTTGCAATAACCGAACATCCGCTTGAAAAGTAAACCTCAACGGCAAAGACACGCTCCTCACTATTCCAACGCATGATGGCGACTGAACCGTGTCGGGACAAAACTTTACAGTATCCCCTCTTGAACGAGACCACTAGCGCTCCGCTATGACATCAACTAACTAAGTGGCGCGCATTTTAAAAAAGGAAGTTATGCTGCCGCACCCTGTACAACGCTACGCGTGGAAAAATCTGATATAGTATAGGAGAATTCTTTCTACCAGCACCCTCAGGTAGGCTTGCTAAAGACATTGTGATCGTGATGGATGATTTGAATGCCAAGGTGAGATCTGACAACACCTTGCTCGGACATGCGATGAGAAAAATCAGTCTTGGCGACCGTAATGGTAATGGTAAGAGGATGCAATTTTCACCGCCTCGTAATTGACGGCACATTGTTCGAGCACAGAGCCTGCCAAAACGTCAGTTTGGTTTCAAGTGGTCGATACAGTATGTGAGAATACCGACCACTTTGCGATCTCGGTAGATTTAGGAGTTGTCTCTTGGATGTTCGTAACAAGAGAGATGCTAATATCGGCCTTGAGAGGGATCACCATCTGATGGTCACCTACATTCGCTTGCGGGTTGCGTCAGCCACTTCTCGGAGGTTTGGATAAGTGGGAAAGCTATCTTGCTGATCGGATGGCAGATGTACTGAGTAATCTGCCTGAGAATATCAATGACCATTGGGCCGCCATCGAAAATGGTCTTTTCTTGAGAAATTCAGCGTGTACACCATACCATGAAAGAATTTGCTATTGCTCTCGTCAGGGAAGCGCAAGATCCAAGATACTACATCACCAAAAAGCTTGCACGTGGTCGCAAATCTTGGAATGTTCCTTCAATGGACGTCAACGGTCGACTTCTCATCCACGACGATGAACAGCTGAAGAGGTGTATAAAGAACTTAACAGCGGTTCCTAATCGTATCCGCATCCAAAGAAGTTCGTCCTCCTGTGGATGAAGTGGTTATTCGCCGTAGCATGCGCATACGGATTTTTCCTCCAACGGAGTAAAGTCGGCCGTTGAGAGTCTTCTAGCAGAGTTATTTACCTGCAATTAGTGCAGATCTGCTGCTTCCACCCGTATGTCAATCTTGGGAAGGAAAAAATGATCGTCCAAATCCTAAAGGACGTGGAGGGATTCAATGGAATATGATATCGTTCCTCAAACCTTTCGACTACGCGGATGACATCAACTTGCTTTCTCACCGGGTCTTGAAGTTTGGCCAAATGGTCCTAGATTTGGGAAGAGACGCAAGTAAAGTTAGATAGTAAATAAACACCAACAAAACCAAGGTTTGCAGTCTGACGCACTCTACCTATCGGCAATAATGGGCAGAGCATCAAATTGTTTTTTTTTGGAAGCGTGGTTTGTGATGACGGTGGCACCGAACTAGATGTTGCCCGACGCATTAACGGCGCTAGATCTCCTTTCACAGCTTTGTATAAAAGCTGGAAATGTTATTTCAACGCCAAGATTGAGACTGTCCTGTGTTGGTATTTTTTCTGTGGGGCGCTCTAAGTTTTCGTCAATACCTGTCTGTGTCGTATTGTCGGAGTGCGCACAAACCCCAACGAAGGACTTGGTCGGTGCACATGCCTGCCACTCGTACGCACAGTGACCGGAGGACGGAAGTGGCACTGAATAGGTCATACTTTAAGAGGGGCGACAATTGCATTGCGGGCTACGCTATGCAGTGAAATCCCATGGTCGACGAGTGGGTTGCACCATGGGCACTTGGCGCAGAATAGTAGAGGAAGTGTGCGAACGTCTCTGGAAGTAGTGCGGGGTCCTGAATGGCATTTTAGGTAACCGATGCCGTGTAGATGCGGTTGGCGCGCTATACCCCACCAAGGGGAGAATGGTAAATATATATGTGGCTCTGACAGTATCTTCTGCGGACAAGGAAGGCCTTAAAGTTCTGAAGAAGAACACTCGACAGTTGGGGGGATTTATATGCTGCTTGTTGTTGGACAGAAAATGGCTAAAATAATTTTGGAATAAATCGTGTTTACGAGGTGACAATTTGATGAAAAGATGGCAGTCTGATTTCTGCTTTGGATCCTCATGTATCGTCCAATTTTTATACCTAGGACGACCGAAGGTTGGAACTTGATGTCGCTGGATGCATCCAAAGTGCTAACTCCACTTTCGATGTTTTACCTGAATCTAAAAATGCAATTATCTCATTACCATCATCAATTTGAGGTTATTCCAAGCATTAAGAGAAGGTGCTGCTATTTGTGGGTAATATGTGGAAAGTCACCACGGAAAGTGATCAATAAAATGACTCATCTAAAGGAGGGCTGTGATATCAGAAACGAACTGAAACTGTAGACGGTAGTGGAAGACCTCAACGGAGTCATTATCGATGAATATAGATCCAGCAATACGGCAAAGACAATCACATCATCAGCAAATCATTTTATATTAGTTGACGGATGCATTACGCGTCGCAAACGGTACCGAGGAAATACCTTTGTATGCGCTTTTCAATATCGAAGGTATTTTTAATAACATGCCGCCTGCTGAAATACAGAATACACTAATCCGCCTTCTGGGTGGGCAACATATTAGAAAACTGATAAGTACCAATAAGTAACAGCTCCATTGTCAAAAACACAACGCAAGGGTGGGGTACTATTACCGCTAATGTGGAATATAGTGGTTGATCAACTCCAAGGTAAGCTAGCAAATATTGGAACAAAGGTTTAGAGTTATAAGGGGCACATGGGTGATTGCTCTACGTAAAATATAATTCAAACCAACGGATAAGTATCTCCAGTGGGACGGGTGTGGCGGGAAGAAACTCCGACGCTTAATTACCCGAGGGATTGAAGATGCAGTCACTAGCCGGAAACTCCGTTTATCATTCAGGGTAACAAGATGTAGAGCTATCCGGGGAGGAGTCCGCAATGCTGACTACATTGTCTACTACAGTGCAACATAGTGCTGTAGTATACCGTTACGGTCTTGAATGAAGTGCTCTAACACACTTCAAGGCCCTGATACAATATGGATTGTTGCGTCAACAATTACTATTATTATTAACATGTAGCGCTCAAGTGTATCAAGGAGTTTCTTTAGTGTATAAAAGCCATGATAAGAGAAATCAGGTTGGCGTGAGGTATGGGCCGGGATGAAAGAAGAGTGAAAATGCCAGTCGATAAAGTGAGCCAGCCAGCAAAAGCGAGTCTGCGTGAGCGGTTGAATGATTGAACAGGACAGCAAAGCCTCAAGAGGAAAATGGGCTTAACTCTCGAGAAAGTGGAGAGATGGGGAAGGAGGCTAAAGCTGCTAGAGTAGTGCACTTAGGCACATAGATGCGAACAACACCAAAAGTTAGCAAGGCCTTGAGAAGTAATTGGACCTTATTGGGCTTCCAGAGTTAGCGGTAAAAACGCTAAGGAAAGCCCACGGAGGACAATAACCGTTATTAGCTGTTGGCGGCAGGGAGAGTACGAATAGGCTATGTCGGTTTAGGATCTTTAACAAAGATTTTCACTTGTCGGCAGGAGTTCAAATTTCTCTATTCAGCTCGTGAATCGTCGCAAGTTTACCATTCAGAGTAGAGTTGACAGTGGATGGTCAGATGTCAAAGCTGGCTCTGGCTCACTATTGTGCATCAACACCCTTGGCGAGCAAGTCAGTTAGCCTTTTCATTACTAGTGATGTTCGAGTGCCGTGGCACCTATATCAGGAATGTTTCCTTCACTCGGCCAAGTTTCAGTAGCAGCTGGTGATACCTGCCATTAAATGTCGCCTTTCCAAGCGGAAATGATATCAAGCCTACACGCGTCGTTAGCTGCTTTCTGTTTCACCTCCAAATGAATGGGGGATGGATTTAGGATAGTTTTGAGTACCGCGATCTGGGTAGTACCCATTGTAACAGTAATACTTAGGCATATGAGCCTTTATATCTATGCCAGTAACTTTCAGTTGTTACCAAAGTTCAGTCTCATTAATATGAAAATGGGATTTATTATGGATGTACATATCTGTTGAATCCATTCTGGTGAAGGTCTGCAGGTCTTTCTTATTACAGTCTTACAGCGTCAGAGCAATCTGCAGGGTTTCTGGCATTGCACCTGGATTTAATACCCCTACGTTAGCTTGCTATGGGGGCTTCGAGTTTACTTGAAGCTTACTCTGCTAGTAGGCGCGACGGGAGGGGTGGCATGAGTGGGTTATGGGATTTCTCCGGAGACATGAATATCCTCGAGAGCGCGGAATAAGAATTTCAATTAAAAAAGAAGATAATAACAGGTCCACATCATTTTCTATCCAAAACTGTATAAAGCTCACCCAGGGTCCCAATTTCCACATAATTTTCACCCCGACTCCGGATCTTCTCTCTACGGCTCTACTTACTTGCTGTAAGAGACTACTGAAAGAGGTAAAACTTTGTGGGCCCGTAATTATAATGGATGATCTGAATCAGAAGGTGGGTTATGATAGCACGTTTTGCGTTCTTGGAGACTGTAATGACAATGGTGTGAGGTTTATGGTTTCTTGCAGCTATCACTGCTTCGTCATTGGCGCACATCGTTCATCGTATAGTCAGTACTCGAACACAACATGATCAGCAAAGATTTAGGAATTGTCTGGGTGGAACACAACGGAGTTGCCCACATCGTTCTTGAGCGAGATTATTACTTGGATGCCTGGGTTGTGTATTTCATCTGCATCTACTTGTAGGGGTGCAGGGCCGTGAACCTTTAAGTTCAACCCGTTTCGCTTCTGTGATTCGGTTTTCGTTCGGCAACAAAAGAACTGAACATCTTGATAGGCATTAAGCAGGCGTCAAAAGTGTTTTATTCCGGTGGGAACCTTCAGGTTATCACTAAAATCTGCGAAGTCTGGGCGGGTGCCAAGCGCAAGGTCATCTATACACCTTCAAAAAAGTAGGATTCCTATGGACGACTGGATAGTTATTAGAGGGGAGGAACCCCAAACGAACAGCCGAATTTTTCTTGCTCCGCATAAACGGAGACTGCCTGGAGGCACTGGAAAAGGTAAAATATATATATATATACGAGTAAGTACAGTTCGGAGTTAGGAACGCAAAAGTGAAAGTGTTCCGCTCTTCAAAATGGACGATGATCTTAATCCAATCAACACCGCCGACGAGGTTCGTTGGAGGAGATGAATATCGACGGTCCGAAGGGAACTGACGAACTCCTCACACTAGCAGATCATGCTGAGGGTAACGCAGATAAATCTGCAGCACTCGAAGTGCGCGTAAGCTAATCTGCTTGCCTCCTAGAGGAGGACATCGACATCGCATTAGTACAGGAGCTGTGGGTTGGAGGCGACCGAACCATCGAATGGTTACAAATCAGAAATTACAATTTATTCCACAGCACAGGAGACGCTGATCGAAATGGTGCACGCTTTTCTGTGTTCGGATCTGAGTTACAAAGACCTAGTCGTGGTTAAACTGAAGCAGGCGGGAGCAGAGAACGTCTATATTTCTTCAGATGAACTGCAACATTTGGCGACCTCCGTAGCAACCACCACCGTAGCCAACGCAAGGCATACGCTTTGGGGCAGCTCGGAAATCAATAAAAGACGTGAGTCGTTCTTTGATTTTATTAGCAATACAAATCTATCGATGTGTAACAGAGCCAGTACACCAATCATCCATTTTCTCAGCTCAGAGAACTGTTACGGTTGGAAGAACGTCCTTAATATCATTCTACTAACCGACAATGGGATTTTTAGGGTGGGAAACTGGAGAGTGTCTGACGCAAATTGGTAAGAGGGCCACGACAGACGAACTAGAGTCAAAGGTCGGGCCTTTAGAAAAGTCGTTGAATAACGCCTTTAAAGCTCCCGCCCGGCTAAATACAACAAGAAAACACTGCCACGGTAGTGGAATGAAGATCTCGCCGTCACCGCAGTGGAATGAAGATCTGTCAGTCGAACAAGGACTGTCTGAAAACGTACAAATCGGTTATTAAGACTGTCAAGAGGCGGTGCTGGTTAGACTATTGTCAGAACATTGAAAGAACCAGCAAATTCGAAAGGCTCAGTAAAATTCTGTACAAGGAACATAGGAGCCTTTCGTTTCTTAAAAAGTAGGAAGGCTCCACCATCTCTCCGGTGCCCTCTCGTAGATTACCAGTGGAAGAAGAGTTGGGAAAGGTGTACCTGAGGCCGCATGATGTGGACTCGGAGCTGATGCTATCCGCCTTCAAGGTAAAGGTCCTTGAATTCCACCTACCGTGACTGAATGAACAAAGATTGGTTCATTCCTCAAATGTAAGGTATCTAAATGTAACCCTGGAAGCTAAATTGGACATTGCGAGTTAAGAAAGTCTGTATAGCCTTCTATGCTCACAAGAAAACCTTTGTAAGGAAATGGTGTCTCCGACCAAGGGTGGTTCTCTGGATGTACACAGCTGCGGTGCGTGCGTATGGCATTATTGTACGGTGGCAAAATTTGAGCAAAAAGTACAATAGGACGAAGCTTCATAGAATTCCAAGAACCGCACGTGTAGATACTACCGGGGCTCAATGAAGTCCTGCATTGCTTACCCCTATACCTCAACATTAAATACGTTGTAGGTGCTGTGCGACCAGGCTATGTGAATCCGAATGCTGGACAGCAAATCCTTGGGGCTACAGGAACATTCTAGACGAAGTACCTTGTAAAATCTGGACACACACAAGCCGAACTTCACGAGATTGAGCGGGCTAACGGATTGGCCAGGCGGTGTTTTGCTCTTGACAGTCCTTCGGCCGGTACAGTCTGTGCCCCCCTAGCAACTGTTAACAGTGAAATCTACTAGCTCTACTTAGCAACCACGGACCACAGATGGCAAAGCTTCGCTACCTGTGCCAAGTCCAGAAGGAATTAGCCCACTTAGAACAAAACCCGATCACCAGAGGTTCTGGCCCTGTTCATACTGGTCCATAGGAAACCATGCCGCCAGGCTTGGAATACCCTATAATTCGCATTGTCGAAGTTACGGAAAAGAGGGGGAAACCTTCAGGCACTTCCTTTCTGATTGCCTGGCTCTAGCTAGAGTTAGGCTACGAAAACTAGGGTAACCATTTATTGGGCTTTAGAGAGATTTCTAGTTGGAAAGTGAGAGAGCTGCTTTCCTTCGTGAATACTATAGGCTGGCTCTGAATATCTGAACCCGCTGGACTCTGCCTCCTTGTTCTCATAATGGCAGTCACGATCTTAGGAGTTTGTGGCATCAAAATGACGTGCACAGCGCTAATGGGGCGGCCACCATACATACCCGTCTTTTGTAAAAAAAAAGCACACGTGGCGGACCTTACCTCAGATGGGGTTATGATTTAGGGGAGAACAGCAGATAGCTTTTGTAGACATCAATTTGGCGGACCTCGACGCAAAACTGTCTCCAATTATGATGGGAGGGGCGTTCCTCTCTCTTTTACGATTCTATATCACTGTAATCTAGCAAACCAGACTGAAGAAAGGTTGAATTTTTTCTCGGATTAATGCTTACTGCATGCCCTACCAGCCTTCATGTCCAAGCAACCGGTATCTGACAAAATATTGAATACGATAGTCTAGTCCAGAATGAAGAGCATCTCAATAGTAGATTGTTATGCATCAACGCAGAATTCCGATATAGAGCAAGTCAATGCAGTCTTATAGTTGACGCTGCGATTGTGACGCTTCACCTGAATGCTTTGCTGGAACTTGTGATGAGGAAATGCGGTGTAAGGGACCGTGTTGGCAAAATTTTCTGGCTTTCTGTGGCTTCCATCTCCGCATCATTTTACAGGACACCGTTCGAGCATATAAGGTCAAATGGATTGCAATGGTGGCAATGGACCCGCCTTAATTATTTTGTCCAAAATCTGGGAACGTAAGTACTTTATCATCAACATCAAGTGAAGATTGTTCCGCGCCAATGTTCTCTTTGTGCTACTATATGGGGATAGCACTTGGAAAGGGACCATCATTTTCACTTTTAAGTTGGAAGCCTTTTTTATCACTTGTTTCTGTCACCAGTGGGCGAATACCTGGCGTAGAATAGTTGAGGAGTAATTCAACCTTCTCGGGAGAGCAGGAGGGAGCAGAAGCGCCTCTTTAAGGGGCATTTATACTTTCATTGCCGCCCACAATATGTGTCCATTCCTTTTCTTATTTGAAATGAACATTGGTACCCCTCCTCATTGTATTCCAAAATCCTGCTTGATTTATGTATTTTATGTAATATTCCTTTTCAAGCGACTCCATTCAGCAATTATAAGAAAAGCTTTTTAATACTTTAACCTCCATCCATCATCCATTCTTTTCACTCTGTTTTCATTATTTCGCTCACAAATTAAACGAAAGCATAAAAAATTCATTAGGAATCCATTCTCCTTTTGCCGTTTAGAAAATCATACCTCGACTACCCGAACAATGCTTAAAATCTTTCTCCACATTTGACTGTGAGCATTCCGCTCAAAGTAAACTCTTTCGGAATAAATTGAAGCAAAACATCCATGAAGCAAAATAACACAGCAAAAACCACTCCAAACATTTAAAGACCCCGGTCCCATCCCACTTGGCAGGAATCCCTTACAAAGGAACACTGCACGGAGCACATTTTCATTTTCAGCAAAAATAGGTATTTTCATAATTTCTACAACAGACGAAACCATTTCATTTTATAGATGTGGTTTCCCTTTGAATTCAAACAGGACCAACATGACGGAATTCATTCTTTGGATTTTTCAGCAAGATTAACATCGCAGACATCATCCCCAAATGAGTCTAAATAAATAGCTTCCACTGCTTCCATTGGCTTCCTTCAATGAAAATTGGTTTCTTGGAAATACTAAGGGAAATTAATCTTCAAAAGTGTATCGCTGTGAATGAGGAGCGAAGGCATAAATGAAAAGATGAAGATTTACTTAATTGGGCGCACCGAATGGGATGGGAGCAAGGAGATCAGATCAAAGGTCGGAAGTCCTCGGATATGGGTTTGCAATTAGATTAACTACTTCCGGAATATAGATTTTTACTGATCAGACAGAAAGGATACTTTCTGCTTTTTATAAATTAATATCCTTTTTTTGGGTACAACCTAAAGATGAAGGGAATAATATTTGAAGATAGCGCCTTCGAAGATGAAATGATCTTTGCACAGGAAGCTCTCCTTTCTTTGAGGATTTTGTAGTTTAATTGGGGAGCCAAACAACCCAACCTTGTACATAAGTAATTGGATGATAGCCCTGAAGTCATCAGATTGTATTCTTCCCTAATGAACTAAACCCTTTGATTTAATAAAGCAGTAGTAAGACAATATGAAGATGTTAATTGGTCCAATTAGGTTGCTCATGGAGCTATTATGAGTATTACGTCGCGATTAGTAGCGCTTTTATAGTTACCTTATACCTTTGATATATATGAGGGGCTGTATCTCTGAATGCTGACAGGATCTCCCAAAGCGTAAAGATAGGTTCTACAAATACACATATATACTAGCATTTCGCCACGTCGTCATTAGTCCGTGTCCAAAACAATACAGCATCAATCTATTCTGTTTACACCGAAGAAGGGCTTCAACGCAATTATCTTTCCATTTCAATGAACCAATTCTGCTTTCACCGCATGAATACATCAATGGATGGATGAATGCCGAAGGTAAATCCTCTCCAAAGTCAGATGGGAATGCTTCTGTGACGAACCAAACATTGGCATCCATTGACCTTCACATCCATCCATGGATGCTGGGAAGCATTCAAGTCTCCAGAACACAAATATGTTTAAGTGATTATCGGAAATTTATCTAAGGTTTGCTGAACGTCAGTCAGGCAAACGATTTGGATATTAATTAGGGTAGAAGCCACACTACGAAAGTCTCGAGAATATCCTGAACTTAAAGCATATTTTGAATTTATCTGAACGGCAATTAATCACAGTTGAAATTTATTGGAAGGGAAATTAATGGAAGGAACACCCATGTATCAGAGGTTAAGCGTCATCAGGACGTCGATGTATAGCGGTGGTTGGGGGCAGATTTTCTGAATGATGCTAGGATTCTCGAATTTCCATGGTAATTTCCAATTTGTCATTGAGGTGTATCTTTCATCTCTGCTAAATTTTGGGGAATAGGCTGGGATTTGAGAACGAGCAACGAATTTTGTGTGGCTCTATTTTGTCTGCGTCTACGATTTTTTCATTGGAAATTTGAAAATCATTTCAAACGATGACGATCATGTCTTAATATGAGACGAATTCTTGTGATTTTGGGGGAAAGATGCTCACGTCTAATATATATACTACACATGGTTACCATATCGATATCGCCTGCGGTTTGTTGAAATGCGCTTCAGCTCCCCCATGAATTCACGAGATGCCCGCACTCCTCCTCTGCTGTTCTTCGCCAAGTACTCGGGGGCCACCCACTAGTCGGTTATCTTGAAATAATGGGTTCCACTGGATTGCATAGCCAGCAATGTCATTGTCGCCTTCCTTTATGCGTGATACAATCGAAGATGCCTCTCCCACAACTTTGGTACAACCCCATATCGATCACGGATATCCTCATTGTGGATGTGATCAAAGTGTGTCACACCACGAGTCCAACGCAACACGTTTGTCAGCATTACCGGAAGACACCGTTCATTGTCTTTTATAGTCGCCCAACACTCGGAATTAAAGAGGGCGACAAGGCGGACGAGGTTGCGGTAATTTTTCGATTTGTGGCGTTCGTTGACACGTCGATTAAAAGGAACACCAGTTGTGGAGCGTCACTTCATCCAGCTTGCGCTAATGCGTGAAGCAATTTCACAACGTAGTTTTCCATTGGCTGATAGCATTGACCTGAGATATTTAAATTGTTCAGTTCTGGGCAGGTCGCTGCCATTGACAGCGATTGCGGAGTGCGAGTGCTTCATGGGGATCGGTTGTCAAAAATTCAGTTTTATTCAGATTCAATCTGAGACCGCGTTGCATGAGGTAATCATTCCATTTTTGGACAAGTTGCTCGAAATTATTTTTGTTATTAGACGCTAGGAAAACATCATTTGCATAAAGCAGTGTATAGGGATGAACGTTGGATATCTCATGTGACAGTACCTCCTTGATGAAAATCAATAGAGACACGAATCGCGGCATTTAGAACTTTACTTTTCGGATCGGGGTAGAACAGTTGGCCCACTGCCCGAGTTTTTCTGGCTTTTGTTGTCATGGAACATACCAGAAGAGTTCGTGTGGCATAGAATCAAACGCTTTCTCCCGATCCAGAAATGTAATGTAAAGAGGGCAATGCTTTTCAAGGTGTTTCTCCATGAGTAACCGCACAGCATGTATCAGTAGTTCCGCAGTTCTTGACAAATCCGGCTTGATTTGCGGTTATTTCAACGATTTCGCGAATGCCGTTGTCAAGAATGCGTCCAAAAATCTTCATAGTATGGGAAAGTAACCGGATCGGACGGTAATTTGAACATTCTGCTGGACTACCTTTCCTTTTCCATGTTGGAACTGGGATACTTCCTTCCTAGTCACATGGTGTTCTACCTTCCTTCCTAACCAAATTAAAGAATTCACTGAGCCTCAGTTTTGGGTCCCAGCCTTTCACATTTCAGAGCGCAAAAGAGCAGCAAAGGCTAGCTCTAGCAAGGACGATGCCTAATATTAGACGCGGCTCTTGTCTGGGCATGCGCACAGAATAATACTGTGAACCAGGAATGGGTAAGTTCGGCATACCGGCCAATCGCGCTGAGGGAATGCAGTGCATAGAGGACAGTATCCGGTGAGGCAGTGTGCCATCGCGTGGATAATTCCCTTGGATCTTCTAGCGAATGAGGCACACTGTCTTCACCTGCGAGGGCTGAAGTGAATGCGGGCTTCCAAAAAGCCACTAGGAAGGAGCTATACAGGAGATGGCGGCAACGGTGGGATAATTCCGAGAAGGGGCGCTGTGGATACAGTAAGTACTTACATCGCTTCGGATTGGATGAGTCCTCAGACTGTCCCAAATGTCTCGCTACACCCGAGGACCCAGACTATGTTATGTTTCATTGTTCGAGATTGACGACTGAAAAAGGAATATTGAACGATTTCCTCAACGTAGTTATGGGACCCCAAAATTTTGTGGGGGACATTCTGTAATTGGAAGGAAATTAGACCGCAATGAACGCAACAGTAGCTGCGATAGAAGAAAACGAGCTGGATCGAACCCGGAGAGCGCAACAGACGCGTGACTCAGTTGCTTTGGTGTAAACTAGAGTTCTCCTCGCGAAGTATATATATATCCTGCGGGGATATAGGCGGGGAAGTGGGGATGGCTTCAGTGGGTCAGAATCCCACACACTGCAGCAACTTGTCGCAGTAGCGTGTTTTTAAGATTTCTACCTCCACCCATAAAAAAACCAATCCAACATCTAGCTCCGGTAAGATCAAAATGACGTCTCCTGGGAAGTAACTCGATACCATGACTGCTTCTCGATTTCTCCCTCCGGCTTCCAGTGAGACTTGTACAGCCGCAAGGTCTCCGTTCAGGAATTCTGAAAGACATATATATTTTAAATTACGTTTAAGAATTATGCAAGCTCTTGGTTTTTCGCTGGGGGAGTTCCAAATTACCTATATGGTTCCTCCTTGCTGACCACGAATCTGCCCCTGGTATACCCAGGGCTCCGGAGCCAGTACTATTCCAATGTTATCCTTGGAATATTTCTTTGCAATTACTGCAGATGCAGCTTATGCATGGTGCAGGTTTACCTGGGCTATCTTATTGTTGGCCATTGGCTGCGTTGGTATTTGGAGCTTTTCTCCACAGTCAGAGTATCACCCTCCTTCTCCTCCTCATGGCGTTTTCCTGCACTTTGCTGTCCACTCTTAGCCCTAGAAGATTTAGGTCCACTTCCCTACTTATAATAAAAATAATAATAATAATCGTTGGCACAACAATCCATATTGGATCAGGGCCTTGAAGTGTGTTAGAGCAGTTCATTCAAGACCGTAACGGTACACTATAGTACACTGTAGGAGGCAATGTGGTCCGCATTGCTCTCGCCCGAGATAATTACTCTGATTTGACTCAAGTGCTCATTCACACCTGAGTCGACTGGTATCCGACGTCAAATCATGATACAAATCCCACTGCCACCAGTGAGATTTGAACCGCGACTTTCCGTACGACAGCCTTGCGCTCTAACCGCTCAGCTATACGGACTTCCCTTCTTGTCAGGTAAACGTCCCACATACTTCCAGTTCTCTCAGCCTCAGTGGACTACGAGATGCTCCTGGTATATCGTCCACAGCATATGTCGACAATGCTGCTATATATATATAGTTCTAAGCTACTCCACAGTATCTACCGTCGCGCAGTCCATCAGTATATGACCTGGTCGAAAGCGCATCTCGGTGAATACCAGCTTGGCACTGTATCCCTGACGACAAGGTTTTCGATAGTTTCCTGCTTCTTACGAATGAGTATTTGCTCGGGAAACGTTTTTGACAATATAACCAGTAGAATGTTTCCTGAGCCTTGACCTACCCGGGATTTCCCCCGTCTTGCGTTTAGGTTTGGGTTTTTTGGGAGCTTTCCCTTCGTATAAGCTAATCTCCGCTGCTGCCCGCTTTCTTGGTTCCAATGAAGATGGCTTAGATCTGTCTTGAGTCTTCTTGACGGTCTCTTCTGGTTTCAGACCTTCTTTCAGATAATAAGGTATCATCTAGTACATGGGCCACTGAGCTTTGCCTCCTTCTTGAATTTTGGTATACTAATCTTAGACGTACTTTTGCTTGTCCCTAGGTTTTGAACAGTGATCTCGCTTGTTTGGTTTCAGCTATTTTGATTTTTATTCGTGACTCATATTGGTCCCACAATTAAGGGGGTTAGGAAGTTCACCATTCCATAGATCCTCGTCGCACGGTAAAGCCAAATTTACTCACTGATTCGACCAGATATCAGTGAGGCGTTCTAATGCAGTCAGTTACCCCCGACCACAAACTGTCCAACGGCATGGTTTGCATGACACTCTGGATTGGGGGAGGCGCTTTTCGACTCCTGACTCCAAATCCATGGCCATGGCCGACGATGATACTTAATGGCTCCGCGCTCTTCTTACTCAGAGGCTTAACCACCTTTGTATGTTACCTTTGCGATGAGAAGCCGGTTCCGATTTCACTACGATTTCAGATAAAACACGTGGTCTAAATTTACTAGTGGCGCTAGTTCACTGTTAAATTCATAATTACTAAAGACTTTTTACAATTTGTATAGTAAAAACAACTAAATTGTCAAAAAGGTACATCAAGTATACTATGTTTCTATATTCGATTCACTTTTGAGGCTCACTTGAACGACTCCCATATAGAGTTGATGATAAATTTACCTAACATTTGGTGTAAATGGTTGCGAAGAGCTACACTCAATACAATACACAATTGCCAAGCTCTTCTTGTTTCAATCTTCCATCTTGGAACGACAATGCTGAGACTAACTTCTCAGACCACTACTAAGTATCAAATCACCAACCACCTTGCCAATTTTATTCATAACATTATTCCCCAACATCGGGATATATTCATATCACATCTTGATCCCAATTCCTAAATCACATTACGTATGAATAATTTTGATTCCACTTTATGAAATATGCATAATCATCGTCCTGGAAATTCCTGGAGATTACTCACACGTGATGGAGGACGATTGAGCCCACAAAGTCATACTACATGCCGAGCTTAGTTCACCAACACTTGGGAAAGTTTTTCAGTGAAGTGAATTCCAACCTCTGGAGTGAGCGTCAAATTTCCATTTTGCCGGTAACGTGAGGCGTCAATGGGGGATGAATTTAGTGTGATTTCACGGCACGACACTTCTCGATCACGAGTACTTTCTCCCGCTGCACGTTGATTTGCGTACGGATGAAGTGGCTAAGCATTTCTGTAATAGTTAGATTTGCAGCCCCTCAAAACTCTTCTGGTCCAATTAACATTCAGCGCCGGTGCTGAAGTCCTGGCAATTAAATATTGAAATTTAGGTTTCACGAAAATGCTTCCGCATTCACTCAACAAGTGCCAATTAAACTCCCCCGAGACACTTGCAGCTCACCCTGTGCCTGAAGTATCTATGGGTTATAAAAAGGCAGAAACATAAATAATGAACTCGGGGCTAGTCCTCGTTGAGAATTTATGATTTTCACTAACCGCTCTTTATTCTAGTGGCACTTAGCCACTCTGCGCTGCTGCTCCGGCATCCCTATTATCGAGGCTATTAACCGAAAGTAAGCGAACGTCTAAAAACTCCAAGCACGTTATGGTTTCCAGTGCAGTTCTGAATTGAAACAGAAAAGATAGAAGATGGCCCATTATACACGGAGCACGGAACCTGTAGAGCCAGACCGTCGGTCCGGTTTCTGCTCACATTATATAAATATTGGACATTATGCAGGCGCTTCTGTTGAAATTTCATTAAACTTTTGAGATGATAAAGTGTAAAGGACTCCGAACGGTTTCCTTGGTCCGGGCTGCTCCCGGACTGGGAGAGCTATCTGCGTATAGCGAAACACAATATAGCACTTATGGAACTACTACCACTAGCTGGGGGCTTACTTGCGACGTTTTGAACTTTTCCCATCTTTGAATATGGTGATAGCGACGTCGTTAGCATTGATGGCGGAAAAACAAGGAGAATTTTTTTTAGAAAACACCTTTCTGTTCCATATCACCAACGGACATGTTCGTTGAAAAAAGTTTATCGGAAAAAGAGTTCTTTTTCATGAAAGTTTCCGGAGTGGATAGCGACAGTTTACCCTTGCATTTTCATGTCGCATAAGAGCAGATACCCTCGAAATTTGTATTTCCTGCTGTAGAGGAACTGCGGGCTGTTATGCCGAATTCGATGTTTGGTGTTGAATCCTGCCATAGAGCTTTGTGTCCTTGAGTAATCCGCAATAGTGAAGGTGAACTCCATGAATATATACCTGAGTAGATGCTAATATAATGTGGAACAGACGAGGTACGTAGCATGCAAGTCACATAATACCGGGTAATAAAATTCGGCAGTGATTTTTCTGTAAAGTGACAATTTTCCCAGAAAATTCAGCACCGTCATGGGCATCATAGAAACCAGTTATGTTGAAAATAGACACTCACAAAGGAAGGCACACCTGAATTTAGCGGCAGTTTCGCAAATGCTCCTGCAAAATTTTCAATAGGATTTTAAAGAAGAGCAAAGTATCTACAACATTAAACTCTGTAAATTTTACACGCAATGCCAAGGATATGTGTAAATTTCATTCTATGTGACTGGAATCTGAACCACCGCCGTAATGTGTATCGAGTTGACAAAATTATTAAATTTCTTGCGCGCTGCTGCCAGCCCGGGATGTGGAAATATGTGCATGACAAATTTCAATTTTCCAAACGAGGTTTCACGTGTTTCCTGAAAATTCATTTGGTTATGCTTTGCGGGTAATAAATGAAAACTTGGAAGTTCGAACAACAAAGATAAAATCCGAGTATGCATGGAAATTGATGCTAACGAGGTCTACCTGCTTTGGAGCGTTATCGAAACAGCTTGGCTGCGGTATGGAAAACCACACGCGTATGTGCAGGGCGAAATGTCAGATGCCACAAATTTGGCCTCATTGCAGTATAACGGGCTTATTTTTGTAACCAACAAAGCTGTTTTGAAATCAAAGAGCTGACATGAATAAAGCCTGAAGGATATACAACAACATGTTTACAATATTTCCATCAATTTAGATAATTTTCCCAATGAAAACCACAAATTTGAATTAATCTAAAATGTGAATACTTCGCAAAGAAGACTTGAGCGTTTTGAAATTCAGGGGGTTCAAATTGTTACCGAAATTGGATTGCAGAAAGGACCACCAAGAATGGAGTCCTACACGCTAAGTCCTGCCTGTCAGAAACTTCTCCTCCACATTTACCAGAAAAAGCGGGAGGAAGGGATTCCGATGATGTGGATACGGTTGGCCTAATACCGGTATGTGAAAATTAATCACGGTAGATCGAATATCATAAACAGAAGGTACTGCGGAAGAAGGTGAAGCTTCTTCGCAATGAAGACATGGACGTCGCTGCAGCACTACATGTGCCCATGTCTAAATAAATTGGACGCAAGAAAGCTCTGGGTTCGTGTGCAATTTTTAACGAAACGGGAAACGGGAAGTGACGTTCCCAAGGTGCCTGAGTAAGTAGTTCTTACCCGCAAGCTGGCGGTGCACCTGCGCCTTAGGTAGCAGCCTTGAAAAGGCCTTTTAATGAAGAGCGAATCGCGTACGACCGGTATACAAACAGCTCTCTCGATGGAGTAATGTGAGCCTAGTCTGCCAAGATGGTAGTTGCGACATATATCAGGCAGAATTTTAGCAACCCTGGTCGGGTAGTATGCATTGACTCGGCATTGGTAGACCTTGTTGCCTCGAGCTAACGCTGATCAGTCCGTGAGTTCCGGGATCAAATAAGCGTAGGTCAGACCTCAGGCCACTGGGGTAGGGGCTTTGTCTCCGGGGGTATACGCGTTCCTGACTATTGCGACGCTGGTAAAACCTAAATGGCGGATAAAAATAATATGAATGAGGACAAAGTGGGAATGGAAAATGAGTTGACGACGTTTGTACGCAGCACGAAAATGTGTCACTCGCCCCAGCGCTCAGTGAAAGACGCAAGGGCTAAAATACCCGATGCCGTGCCGTTGTTGCGAAAGGAGGCACAGCGGAAAGTACTGACATTGAATAGATAACTTCGAGTGGGAGCGCTATCGACTACTCTTGCGAAAACCGAGGAGGAAAAACTTATAACTTATCATCTTATAGAGAATAACAGAAGATGCGCGAAAAGCAGAAACAACCGCGCTTCCTTCCCGTTGAGAACGCTGGGACCGCTAAACGGATCGCAGAACAAACTGAAAAAAAAAAGAAAGTTGAAGAGGCATTTGAAGGCAAATTTCCTCAGACAGTCTCTAGGGTCCAAAAAAAGGAATGCGAAGAGGGACTGGACTTGGACTCTTGTGTTGTTGTCTCTTAACAGTTATCGCTCGATTGTTGTCTCTTAACAACAACACGCCGCGTCATCAGAAAAACTTCTGTCTAAAATTTAGGCGGAGACGAAAAACAGTGAGGAGACGAAGGCGGACTATACCGCCAGCTTTGCTTACGAAGCGTTATAGGATCAAGACCGAAAATAATGAAGCGAAAGTGTTAAAGGTTGGTGAAGACCTGCTTAAATTAGGCCAGAGGACAACAGAATGTACCTTCTGTGAAACAGTCAAAAGCCTACTGGTAGAGAAAGCTTTGGTTTTTCCCTGCTCTCTGGAAATGCGAGAAATTGACTGCCTCACAAAAAAGAACGAAGTAGGAGATCAAGCGGCAATGACTGGAAGTTATCAATGTCCGGATTGGTATCACCTTTGCGTGCGACGCTTGTGCTGATCAGCAAAGGGAAATGCGCCCTTGCCTGCCTGCAACCCGACTATTTTGTATACTTCACATTGCCGGGAAAGTGGTCCAAAAGCTCATCAGAAATACACTCGTTGAAGCGATATATGCTGCCGAAGACTTATCCCCATGGCAGTTCAGATTTTAAGCAGGGAGATCCACAATTGATGCAAGTCGTCCATGCCGTTCATCGAGCCAACGCACACAACCGTCAAACGGAGACTGCCTATATAGTTGGAAAGAACGGTTTCTACACGCATTTCTGCAGAGGTTTCAAACAGATGAAATTCTGATCGAGATGAGTGATCCGAACGACATGGGAGGCTTTGACACCTTGTTCGGACACGTGATCGGGAAGCATGAACTTGGCGACTTTAACAATAATGGTGGGGGGCTTATGGATCTTTGCATTCGTCTCGACATTGGTGGCACATTTTTCAAGCACAGAGCCTGCCATAAGATCAGTGGGGTTTCAAGTGACCCACATCGTACGGGGAATCACACACTTTGCAATCAGCAGTAGATTTAGGCATTGTCTCCTAGATGTGCGTAACAATGTAGGCGTTGACATCGGCCTTAAAATGAATCGTCATCTGATGGTCGCTTACGTTCGCTTGCGTATTACGTCAACCACTTCTCGCAAGGTAAGAGGACTAGGAACCCCGAATTTAACATCGACCGTTTAAATGATCCAGTTATCGCTCGATAGTGGGAGACCTATTTTGCTGATTGAACGGCAGATAGACTGAGTGACCGGCCTGAAAATATCGATGCACCTTTGACCGCCATTAAAAATGTTCGTTTCTCGCGAAGCCTTATCATAAGATCTGATTGATTAAGAAATCGTGGAAGTGGATCGATGAATGGAAGGAGTTGATGTCACTACTGATCGTTGTGGGTTATGCCAGACTTGACGGAGCAAAATGCCGGGAAGTTCAATGCAGTGTACGCCTGGCGAAACAAAATTTTCTATTACGCGGAAGATGCCGCAGAAAGTAATTATTTCAGAAATGTATATCGTATCGCGAAAAATTTGCAAGTGGTCTCAAAGAATTCGATGGTCCTATGAAGGACTTTAAGTGAGTGCTCATATGCTACGACGAGTATCTGAAGGGGCGGAGAGAACATTCCACCACGCTTCTTAATCGTATCACATTTCGTGGAGTATTTCCCATGTGGATAAAATGGTTAGTCACCATAACATGCGGATACTGACTATTGCCACAAACAGAAGGGCAATCCTTTGGGCGATCAGTGCACTCAAACTGAGTAAAACCGCAGAGTTTTATTAATCCCTACACCTGCAGTTTCTACTCGTATGAAAATCTTGGGAATCCGAGACTTCTCCCAAAGAGTGGAAGAAGAAGTTGAGAGTTAAGATTCCACGGGAATGTGACAATTGTTACAAAAATAATAGCTAAAATAATTCTGGGACGCATTATAGCACATCTCGAATGCTTAACGAATAGAGACCAGGCTGGTCTCCACTTCGGAAACTGATGCATTGATCACATAAAACTCTACGGATCATTTTGAAACCACACGCGGAGTTTAGATCTTCGCTCCACCTACTCTTTATCGATTTCAGGAGAGCTTTCGACAGCATGAATAGGGAGTGTATCTAGTGTGCTCTAAGAAGAAGAGGCAGTCCGGAGAAACTAATAGCTATTAATACCGAGATGTCACATGTTGCACTGCGGTAAAATCTGAAAGAAATTTAAAGTCCAAAGTGGAGTATTGTAAACACAAAACCTTATTAAAATCGGTTTACTGTCTGTCTGTCCGTCACACGCATTTTTCTCGAAGACGGTTATAGTGATTGACACCAAATTTGGTAGAAAGGTGGGAACTATGAACGCTCACGCATACAGTGAGTTACATTCTTTTACGTCAAATTTAAGGGGGTCCCCATACATGCAAAATGGGGTGTACATTTTTGTTTTCATCAAATATAGTCATGTGGGGTATCAAATGAATCTCGGTTAGTACTTTTCGAAACCGGTCTTAGTTTTGATATTTGTTGGAAAGGTGTTTAAAAAGTCGAAAGGCTCCTACACGGAACTCACTAGTGAAACCTTGGAGCTGCCAGTTCAGACGCACTTTCCCGCCAATTAGGAAGACTGTGAGTCTGATCCTTATTTGGAGGGTATACAGCCGCCCCAGCCGTACGAGACTTATATCAAATCAACGATTACTGTGGATAAATTCGGTTGGGCTCAGTCTCCGTATATAAATTTCCGGGTCCAAATGATGTAATGCCAGTCATGCTAAAGAGGCAGCATAGAAGGGTTGTTCCGTGGCTTGTCAAGATTTATTCAAATTCAAATCCACAGAAATCGTTCTCCGCAAGGTAATTGGCACGGTTGAGCAGTCACCGCAACCGCTTGATCAGAGCTGTGAACTGAGGCACCCCCAGGGTGATGCTATCTCTCCGGTGCCTTGGTTTATAGTGATGGCAGATGCTCTCAATATACTCCTACACGCCCTCCCCCTAGACCTCCACGTTAAATAGGCTTGTAGTGTGTAGTGCCGCCAGACTAAGTGAGTCCGGATGCTTGACAATGAAACCCTAAGGTCATAGTAACATCCTAGACGAAGTACTTTGGGAAATCTGGATGCTACACGCAAACTAACTTCTCGAAAAACTTTGTTGAGGACTTTCCAACCAGGCTAGAATGGAAGACCGGCGCTACAGGTTATGACACAGTGTTCTTCACCGATGAATCAAAGATTGCCTATGGAGTCGGTGCGGAAGTTTTGTTGAATACATACAATGTATCCGAATCGTACAGTCTTCTAGGTTTCGCCAGTGTGTTCCAAGCTGAAGTACTGTGGATACCGAAAGTCTGTCAATAGCTGGGGCATGATCAGAGCCCCAAGCGCAACATAACTATTCTGACCAACAGCCATTAAGGCCTTGCACTAAGGGGCGACATCGTTGAGTGGGGGAGCAGTGCAGAAACGCACGCTCAAAGTCACCTTCCTCTGGGTTCCCGACATAGGAACATAGAGAGGAATCAGCAGGCTGACGGACTGGCTAGGCTATTGGCAGCCCTTCGATGGGTTCAGTTTGTGTCTCACTGGCTCCTATCAAAGGTGCAATTTTCTCGCGCTACTTGGCAGTCGCGGACCTAATGTGGCGAAGGATCCCTACCTGTACCAAACTAATGATCGACAGACGCGTGAAAATGCATACACGATTACGGCGGTTTGTACGGGACACTGACCCATAGGGGATCATGACGATGACGCCAGGCTCGGAGAAGAGTGGGCAACCCTCAGACGCTTCCTTTGCGATCGCCCAGCTTTAGCTAGCATCAGGCTACAGACATTACGTAAACTATTCTTTGGGAACCTCAGAGAGCTTTCTAGCTGTAGGGTGGGAGAGCTGCTTTCCTTCGTGAATGCTACAGAAGACCTGAGCCGGCTGGACTCTGCTTCCTTGCTGTTATGAACAGCAGTCATGCTATCAAAACGGCGCAACACAGCTCTAATTGGGCTCCTCGGAGTGGTCACTCATATCTACCTACTCTTCTCTCTTATATTAAATTATTCTTATTCAACGAGTTTTTGATTTGGCAATCACGACCTGACTATTGGGCTTAGAATGCTTATAATCTTCATTAATTCAGATAGGAAAGTGCTTACATATAATCGGTTCCTCAACATATTAATTTTTGTTCCTCAATATAACTCTGACGTCATTTCAATTTCCCATTATCCGAAAGTAATCTTTGAAACATATTTGAGGAAATTTACTACTAAATTCAGAAGCAATAATGAAATTGACATTTACAAGCTGCAGTTCAGGATCATTCCAACTAAAACCGCAAGGACCTTCCTTTAATCTGTGGTTTCCAATCTAATTTCATTTCTGTGCAATCACGTATAACCGCAATCATTGGTTGAAAGCGTGCTCAGACCCAATTTCGTAATACGATTCTCAATTTTTATTGGTCGTTACATTCACTGGTTATTTCCAATTTAGTTCTAATAATGTCGGAGATTTTCTCTAACGGCAACCTTTAATCTGCTCGGTTTCCACCCTTCGTTGCCTTGACTTTTTGGTGGTGTCCCATAGCGACCATGGATAATTTATTGCTTAAATTGCAAATATCTTGCAGATGGCTGTCCAGATTCCAGGGTTTATGACACTGAAAGGGGTGGTCATTGATATATTGTAACTAGGACGCATCATCACATGTAATTCCGTGAATGAAGGAGGGATCAGGGAAAGGGAACCTCGAAAATGTAATTAATTTTTTGAATGTTAATTGGATATTTTACCTGGGGGAAATAGTTACTACGAATCCTGTATACGAGTCAAGCACACCTGTCATGTACTCAACCCTTATAAAGCGATTATCTCTCTCCCCCGAAACAATACTTCTTGGAAAAACTGAAAATCCGATTCAAAATTCCACTTGTCCGTGAACCGGTATTATTTCACAAGCTCAACTTTCACCACATTCGCATCATAAATCAGATCAGAGCGAAAATTCAATTATGCAGCTCAAACAGATTTCTGTATCTAAACCGCACTGGCACGTCTACCCTGGGGAACCCACATCAAATAACTTTCCACAGAGATTCTGCATTTTCCCAGCTGCATCCCAGAGTATCCGATGTTGTGGTATCTCACAGTGAAAGTTTCATTCCAAATCGCTCCTTCACCTGAGAACTAACAAGCGATTTTCCCCAGATCGATAAGTTAAAGTTTAATTGCATTTGCACTTCATTCCCAGTTAGCTACTGGAAGCTCACAGCTCCATTGCGACGGGGCGCAGCGGTGAAAGGACGTTTTAATCGTGAATCACATCAACGGAATGGAGTGGAAATTGGGTGGCAGACTGCGAGAAAGTCGCCGGTTAATCGCAATTTATACAAAGCAAAACGAGAAAATCTAAAACTTTACAATCTGCAACGCAGAAAAGATTAAATGCTTCGGAAGTGACGTGACTTTCGAGAAAATTGCTTTGTGTAAGAGAAATGGAGTTTGTTGGAAATATTCTAACTTATTGTTTAGCAGCAAAAGATTGGCTTCGTGCAACTGTTAGAACGCTTTGTCGAGATTTTGTCAGGAATAAGTTCTATGTGCGCTCCTTCCGTATGGTCAATTAGAGCACTTTCGTGATTGACGATCGAATGAAGTTATAAACAAAGACCAGGACAATTTAATGAATTATACAAGTCCTTGTAAACCGGAAAATTTCGTGAAAATTTACCTCATGTTCTCGGCTCCGGGTTCGAATCCTAGCACGGATGCTAACTTTATGCTTCTGAAAAGATTGAATCACCTTTGGTAAAAAACTAGTCGGGAAACCGGACGTTGGACGCTTCAGATATGAAAGGTTTTGTGTATTTCTTTAAAAAAGACATTTAAGTGCACATATCACCTTCATCATCAACGGCGCAACAACCGGTATCCGGTCTAGGCCTGCCTTAATAACGAACTCCACACATCCCGGTTTTGCGCCGAGGTCCACCAATTCGATATCCCTAAAAGCTGTCTGGCATCCTAACCTACGCCATCGCTCCATCTTAGGCAGGGTCTGCTTCGTCTTCTTTTTCTACCATAGATGTTGCCTTTATAGACTTTCCGAGCTGGATCATCCTCATCCATACGGATTAAATGAGTCCTCCACCGCAACCTATTTAGCCGGATTTTCTTTACAACCTGACGGTCATGGTATCGCTCATAGATTTCGTCATTACGTAGGCTATGGAATCGTCCATCCTCATGTAGGGGACCAAAAATTCTTCGGAGGATTCTTCTTTCGAACGTGGCCAAGAGTTCGCAATTTTTCTTGCTAAGAACCCAAGTCTCCGAGGAGTACATGAGGACTGGCAAGATCATTGTCGTGTACAGTAAGAGCTTTGACCCTATGGTGAGACGTTTTGAGCGGAACAGTTTTTGTAAGCTGAAATAGGCTCTGTACGCTGACAACAACCGTGTGCGGATTTCCTCATCGTAGCTGTTATCGGTTGTGATTTTCGACCCTAGATAGGAGAAATTGTCAACAGTCGTATTTTCCTATCCTTATTCTTCCTGTTTGATTAGTGCGGTTTGATGTTGTTGGTTGGTTCGTCTTCGGTGCTGACGTTGCCACTATATATTTTGTCTTGCCTTCATTGATGTGCAGCCCAAGATCTCGCGCCGCTTACTCGATCTGGATGAAAGGAGTTTGTACGTCTCGGGTGGTTCTTCCCATGATGTCGATATCGTCAGCATAGGCCAGTAGTTGGGCGGACTTAAAGAGAATCGTACTTCTTGCATTTTCCTCAGTATCACGGATCACTTTCTCGAGGGCCAGGTTAAAGAGGAAGCATGATATGGCATCCTCTTGTCGTAGACCGTTGTTGATGTTGAACGGTCTTGAGAGTGATCCTGCTGCTTTTATCTGGCCTCGCACATTGGTCAAGGTCAGCCTAGCCAGTCTTATTAATTTCGTCGGGATACCGAATTCACTCATGGCGTGTATAGTTTTACCCTGGCTATGCTATCATAGGCAGCTTTAAAGTCGATGAAAAGTTGGTGCAACTGTTGTCCATATTCCAACAGTTTTCCATTGCTTGCCGCAGAGAGAAAATCTGATCTGCTGCTGATTTGCCTTGAGTGAAGCCTCTTTGGTATGGGTCAATGATGTTCTGGGCGTATGGGGCTATCCGGCCTAGCAAGATAGCGGAGAATATCTTATAGATGGTACTCAGCAACGTGATACCTCTATAATTGCTGCACTGTGTGATATATCCCTTTTTATGTATGAGACAGGTAATGCCTCGTTGCCAATCGTCAGACATTGATTCGCTGTCCCATTCCTTGAGCACAAGTTGATGAACCACTTGCTGTAACTGGTCGCCTCCATATTTAACTAATTCGGCTGTAATTTCATTGGCTCCTGGCGACTTATGATTTTTAAGCCGATGAATTGCACGGACTGTTTTTCCTATACTTGGTAGTGGCAATATTTGTCCGTCGTCTTCAGTTGGCGGAACCTCCAACTCGCCAATGTTCTGGTTGTTCAGTAGTTCATCAAAGTACTCAACCAATCCCTCCAATATGCCCATTCTGTCGGAAATCAGATTTCCCTTTTTGTCTCGGCAGGATGAGTATCATGTATAGGGCATCATCCTGCTGACTTGTTGGTAAAACTTCCACGCCTGGTGCGGTTGTTCCCTATACTTTTCGAGTTTACAGACTTGTTGGTTCTCCCAGGCTTCCTTTTTCCGTCTGTGGAGTCGCTTCTCCGCTCGACGGAGTTCGTGATAAGTCTCTGCGCGTGCCCGCGTTCTTTGAGAATGCAACATTACTCGGAATGCGGCATTCTTCCGTTCCGTTGCTAGCTTACATTCATCGTCAAACTAGCCGTTTCGAGTTTTTTTGCGGCTGGGGCCAAGTATCTTTGGGGCCGTATCAATGACAACATTTTTCAGGTGGCTGTGAAGATCATTTGTTGATGCTTCATCTCCAGGACCTCTGTTGACTGCGGTTATTGCGGCATCCATTTCCCTCTTATAGGTGTCGCGGAGGGCTGTGTTGTGGATTGCCTCAGTATTCACTCTCACCTGATTGCCAGAGGGGATTGCAGGTGGTGTTGTGTTTCGAACTCGGAGCACCATGCCAACGAGATAATGGTCCGAGTCAATATTAGCCCCCCTATATGTTCTGACATTCATCAAGGCTGGAGAGGTGGCGGCGTTCAATCAGCACGTGGTCAATTTGGTTGAAAGTGGTCCCATCTGGAGAGGCCCACATATGCTTGTGAACCGCTTTCCGCGCAAACCAGGTACTTCCAACAACCATTTCGTGTGACACTGCTAATTGAATGATCCGCAGTCCATTATCATTTGTATTTTGGTGTAAGCTATGAGAGTCAGAGTATCGCCTGAATACGGGCTCCGTTCCTACTTGACTATTGAAATCTCCAAGCATAATTTTGATATCATACTTGGGACAGCCTTCGAGAGTGTGCTCAACTGCCTCGTAGAAGGTATCCTTCTCCGACACTACAGTCTCCTCTGTAGGGGCGTGAACGTTTATGAGGCTTATATTCCTAAACTTGCTTCGCAAACGCATAGTGCATAGCCGTTCGTTTATATTTTCAAAGTCGATAACAGCAGGTTTCATTTTTTGGTTGTCTAAGAAACCGACTCCGAGCATATGGTTTACTGGACGACCGCTATAATATATGGTGTAGTGGCCCTTCTCCAAGAAACCGGTCCTGTCCATCGCATCTCTTCTAACGCTGTTATATCAGGCCTTTATTGGGACAGGGTATCGCCTAGCTACTCAGCAGCATTCGGTCTGTGCAGGGAGGGCAGGTTCCATGAGAAAATGAGCAAATCGTTAATCCGTTGTCGTTGCCGGGTTCGTCGTTGTAAGATCCATCCTGTCCGAGGCTCCTTTCGTGGCTTCGTAACATCAGTTTTTCGTGTAGGGTTGTCAGCCCTACCCTACCCCCAACCTGGAGGACCAGTTGATACATTTGGTCCCGTTTTTAGGCGCGGGAGACTCGCCTTCATTCTTCTTCGTCTGCAGTTTTTCATAAAGAAAGAACTCCCAACGATCACCACGTGGAGTTGGAGATGGTTTGGTAGTAGAGCTGTTGGTGTTGGTTCTGCAGGCGTTTCCCGGGTTTTATGCTCCATCGTGGGTACCAATCCACGTTTCGCCCTGGCACCTATACTACCCTTTGACCGCTACTGTCAGTGCCATTAAATCTTCCGTGATAGTTACTCTCGATGTGAAGAATGCCTTCAATACTGCGAAATGGAGCATAATAATTGCCCAAAGGAGTGGCAACATTGGCTGACGGTCGCAGAGCATAAAACCCAAGTAGCCTTGATCACTAAACGAAGGAAGGAAACGTCGATAAAGATCATAATTGGCGAACACATCATACATTCGCAGGAGTCATGCTTGATCAAAGTCTAAAATCCAAGCCCCTTTTGAGAATTTATCAACCAAGGCTTCATTGTTTGCAAGAATGTTACCAAATGTAGTTGGTGCTAGGCAAAGCCGCCTACTCCTTATCTCAAAAGTTGTGACCTCCATCTTGCTTTATGCAGCTCCAGTCTGGGCATCGACATTAAAGCTAGAAGTAAATAGGAGGAAAATCGCAGCCCCAAGTCTATTGACTGCATTGCGAACATCGTGCGCTTACCGTCCAACATCAGACGAAGGAGCATGTTTGATAGCAGGCATGATCCTCATCGACATCTTGGAGAACGAGGTTCGACGCTTCTATGACTCATCATATGCAATTGGCGAGTTCTGTACTTATCGTCGGTAATTGGCACGAACTGAAACCATTTAGAATGGCATGGATGGGATGATTCAGCTAAAGGACGCTCGACTCATAAGATTATTCTAGATGACTCAAAATGAATCAAACTAAAGCATGGTGAAGTTAGCTACGACCGGACTCAGCGGTTGTCATTCGCGAATATCATAGATGAAATATTATTCTCTGAGAAAACTTGAAGGGCGATGGCAAATTGAATGAATAATAATAATCGTTGGCACCACAATCCATATTGGATCAGGGCCTTGAAGTGTGTTAGAGCACTTCATTCAAGACCGTAATGGTACACTACAGTACACTGTAGGAGGGAATGTGATCAGCATTACGCTCGCCCGAGATTATTACCCTGATTTGACTCAGGTACTCATTCACAGCTGAGTCGACTGGTATCCGACGTCAAATCACGATACAAATCCCTCTGCCACCAGCGAGATTTGAACCGCGACCTTCCGTACGACAGCCTTGTGCTCTAACCACTCAGACATCCGGACAAATTGAATGAAGGCGATCCACAATCTGCTGAGGAAAGAGGAGCTTCGGAGGAAAGTAGTAAATAACGACACGAACGGCAGTTCGTAACTGATGCTACGTGTCCCTCCTGTAATGAGGAAGCGGAATCCACGGAACATTTCCTATGTGAATGCCCCGCCTATGGACGCATCAGGCATTAGGCCTTTGGTGCCGATGTTCTCCAATTGCGACGGGTAACATCACATCCACTAACGGAAATCCTGCGATACGTTAACGAATCCGGAATAGACGGGGGTGACGAGTACAATGGGCCAACACGGCCTGAGTGCCCAGAAGCTGTAGCTTCTCCCCCACCATACACACACACACACAACTGATGTTGCCCCGCGGCGCAATACTGAAAAGGCAATCCCGCGGGGCAAGGGAAAGAGAAGGAAGTGGTTTTAGTGAGTAAAAGTCTCACATAATCGAATGGCAGGAGGCAGCGGTAGGTTTTGAACCTTTCCACCTTCCAACGCCAAAAAAGGCAGACAGACAGGCAGACAGATAGACAAATAGACGGACAGACTGAGAGACAGTAAACCGATTTTAATAAGGTTTTGTTTTGTGGTGGGCGAATGCTCCAAGGTCTTGGACGATCTGACCCTAGCCTGCACGTGGACTCATCGGAATCAGCCTCAGCCACGAATCCTTACAGAGGTTATCTGATACTATGGGAACCTGAAAGTCCTCTGGATTCATATGTTTCAGGTGAATTCCTGAGGCATTTGTTTTCGGTCCGACTATTGTCATGGGGTTGTTTTTATGTCCATATCGCGCACAATTAGGATAAAATGCTCCTTAGTTCAATAGCCGCACTTCCCGCTGAGAACACCGCTAGCACTAAACGGATTCCAGGTGGCCCCCTACAAAGTAAACTGGGGGAAAAGCGGAAAGAGGAAGACGCGCATGAAGGAG
Source organism: Hermetia illucens (assembly GCF_905115235.1). Taxonomy (NCBI): domain Eukaryota; kingdom Metazoa; phylum Arthropoda; class Insecta; order Diptera; family Stratiomyidae; genus Hermetia; species Hermetia illucens. The sequence continues at coordinate 37,350,361 of NC_051850.1, forward strand.
GTTTTATCCAAGTAGTTTCCAGGACCCAAAAAGGAGGCAAAGAAGAGCAAAAGGAAAGAATTCGCTACGCCGCCTGACATCCGTCTGTCCAAAGATAGCCTCTTTATGTCCAACCGAAAACCAGTAACAGAAAAGACAAACGAAGAAGGACTAGGCAACCGACTCTGCTCATTAAGCGGACGGAAGGCAACACATTTGCGAAAGTAGTTAGTGAAATCCACTACAAGACAAAACCCGAAGACAATGGAGCAGAATATCTTCCATACGGAAACCAGAGGGTCCGCTACTGGGGAACAAGGCACTCGTTCCTTTTCTAGAGCCTTTCTGCTCTCTAGAAATCTGAGATCTTGACTCCCTCACAGAAAAGGCCGAAGTGGAGGAGACCATAAAGCGAGATAGTTATCACTGCTGCGAATGTTCGAGGCCAACAAGTCGCTATGGTGGAAGTCCCCGAGCAATATGTCAGGAAATTGCTTACAGCAGGAGAATCGAAACTGAGTGGGTAGTATGCACGGTATGAATGTGGATAACTCCCACCAAGTGCTATAGGTGTTTGGACTAAGGGCACGCGTCAGCAACTTACAAGGGACCCGAAAAGAGAAAAGCATGCAGCAGATGCGGTCAGGTAGGTCACCAAACAAAAACCTGTAATGAGAGCGAAAATTGCGTTCTCTCATACTCGGGTTTGGGGTGGTGTCCAATCTTCAGGGCGGAGCTAGAAAGGACTAAGATGCGCCGAGTATGATCCGAATCCTACAAATTAACATGCACCGGAATAAAACTCCTCACCGGTTGCTAGCTCAGTTCGCTGCGCAGGTAAAACCTGATCTAGTGCTAATTAGCGAGCAATATCACGGTTTATCAGGTAATGCTGCCATCTGGGCTCGGATGGCGTTGGACTTCGTATTCTTGCCCAAGGGCGAGGGAACGGCTTTGTCTGGATTCGGTGTTTTTAGAAACGTTTTTTTAGCATTCAGCTGACACCGAATGAGACGATGCCGGACCAGGCAGGCTTGATACTCTAGGGGACGCCGGCAAGGGGCGAATCCTGGTAGGCGGTGACTTGAATGTTAGAGTCCTTGAATGGGACATGCCTCGGCCAGACTCCAGAGGGAAACAGATCTTGCAAACGGCGGGAAGAACCAGGCTCGTAGTTTTAAACACCAGATCCATGCCAACGTTCCGGCGCTAAGGCTGGGTGGTTAGCATCTCTGACGTAACTGTTACGTCAGAATCGCTGCTACCGTCGGTGGTCGGATGGCGAGCCCTAGAACACTTCTCGACAAGTGATAACCAGTACTTCGCGTTCGAACTGGTTGACGCTATTTGCCGGTGTGCACCAACTCAGCGCTTACCATGCATGTCGAATGTCGCGAACATCGGGAATTCGTCGAAGCTCTTGAAAAAGGCAGAGTCGGGCTGGAAGACGCTTTGGGGGATGGTAGCGTTGCAGCTGACAGTCTCGTAAACTCATGATAACGACCTGATAACGACTGAGGGTGCTTTCCATGCACCGGAGCTGTGATAAACCTCGTAAACCCAGTGATGAATCTGATAACGACAGAGTGTGCCTTCCATGCACCGGAGAAGCTCCAGCTGTGGACAAAAATTGCCGACCAATGAAAGGAGTATCATAAACTCCGCCAGACAAAAGCCTAGTCAACCGTGGCAGACAAAAGCCTAGTCAACGGTACTGTAGAACCTGAAGCCATCCGCACTACCGGGGGCTAATCCCCAAGGCAGTTCCGGTTTAGAGCAGGGAAATCCACGGTGGATGCTGTCTCCTCAATTGATGTTGCTGCTTTCCCGAATTTTATTTGTTGCGCATTGGTATTGTAACGGCGAAAGGCGGAAGTGCCTTACTATTGTATAATTTTATTAATTGAACGATCAATTTCTGTAAGATCCGGATCTCTTCTTCCAGGAAATAGCCCAAAGCCACGACTGGTACCCGGGCTCTCCCCTTGGATGGCCACGGGATCTCCGTCAGAAATTCTAAATGGCATTTATATTTTAAATTGAATCTAGGAATGGCGCAAGCGCTTGGTATTTTCCAACAGGAAATGAAAATAACCAACATACTTCATTTCCTTAAACTACGAATCTGCCCTCGATACGCCCAAGACTCTTGAGTCAGTACTGTTCCAGCCCTTGAAAATGGCCCTTATAATTATAGCAGACACAGCTTTTGTATTGTGGAGGTTTTGCTCTTATTGCTTGGAGCTCTTCTCCAATGTTGGAGTAGTATCTCTCTCCTCCAACATGTCGCTTCTCTGTGTCTCGTTATGTGTGTTAGGTCCTAGAAGTTCCAGGGGTAGGTCGTTCAGCCTCTTCTCCATGGGCGGCAGTTTCATTTCCTTGTTTCAGCTTGTACTTTTGGCCTCTATGACTTCCGCGATTCCTTCGATCAGTTAATTAGGCATTACTGGAGCATTAAAAACTACGACTATGAGGTAGCCAGAGCTGGCAAAAGTTTTCTCATTCGAGTGGAAAAGCGTCCAACGGCACAAAAGGTATGGTAACATTGTTGCCGAGAATTCTGGGGTATTTCCGGAGAATTCCATTATGGGGCTTTTCAAATCTACTCGATATGCACCCTTTTACTGAAAAGGGAAAAACGCCCTCAGTAAACTAGAGTGGTCGCATCACTCGAAACCACTAACAACACTAATTCAAAACGCCATATCATACCAGGATATGGTATGACGCTGCGACATCATTACCAAATTGGTCAACGTGGATCCTGAATGGAAATAATTCTTGCTGAGTCTGCTCTAACCAGCAAAGTTGCAAGGATAAATGGATTGAGGAGAGAAATTGCCGCCAAGACTAAGTTCCGACCTTCGAAATTTGCCTTATGACAATTGAACTTAGTAGGCTTGCGAGCGATAAAAGAGTGGAGTCGGGATATCTGAGCATCGAAATCGAGAGCAGGATAATGGGCATCAGAGGCAACGTAAGACGGGGCATGAAGGGTTTAGGAAACGCAACGCACAGGAAGGTTAGAGAGGACAAGGTCAAGAATGCGATCTAAGTAGTTTTTAGAAAGGTGAAACTGGAGGGCGCCACAGAAGGAAGGGAAGGTGGGTGGAGTTATTAGGGAAGGAAGGAAGGCCAGGAGCAATGCGCCAGGAGTGCATAGGAAAATTAAAATCACCACAGACGATGAAAGGAGGTGAGGGAAATAAAACGATTAGGACATTTAATAATCTGTTGAAGAAATCCTCGTGAGGAAAAGGCTAAGGCAGGGAAAATATATACAAGATATGATAGTGGGCCATACGTTTGGCGGAATGACTCGTATGGTGACAAAATTGTAGGTGGAGAAGGAGGAGGAAAAGAAGACTTCGTCACGGAGAGGGGAGTTAACAGCTATTAGGGCAGTTCCGCCGGTTATTTTGCCAAGCGCAGCGCAATCTCTGTCACAACGAGGGAGAGAGTAACCTCGAGGAGCTCGGAACCTAAAATCCTGTCATCCAGCCAGTTTTTTGAAATGCAGAATGATGAAATGAAGCTGGAATGCTTAGGCGGATATTTTGAAATTCGACAGCTTGGTCTTTAGACCGATCGCAAATTTTCACGATTCTTAGTCCTCTGATAAGGGTTGACGAAGACCTTCTGTGGCCATAAGGAAGATTGGACGACAGCATCGAAGTCGTTTGCTCGGGCGATATCAGATCGGAAGGGTCTGCGGTTCAGCGGTGGCGGGTCGATGATGCACAGGAGGAAGCTTGTGGTGGTGCCAATGCAACGACAGTAGGATAATCGTCAAAAGTGCGTAGCGCAGCCGATGCTGAGTAAGGAGCATGTCCCTCGGATGGAGGACGATTTTTCAGTTGGCTAGCGGACGTCGTCAGGCCGATACAATCTGTTGGGTACTTTGCTCCTCCTATTTCAATACCTTGCTGGCTACTTCAGACCGTTTATTGTATTTAAAGTCGGCATGTTTACCAACTGTCCAAGTGTCCGGATAGCTCAGTGGTTAGAGCACTAGGCTGTCATACGGAAGGTCGCGGTTCAAATCTCACCGGTGGCAGTGGGATTTGTATCGTGATTTGACGTCGGATACCAGTCGACTCAGCTGTGAATGAGTACCTGAGTTAAATCAGGGTAATAATCTCGGGCGAGCGCAATGCTGACCACGTTGCCTCCTACAGTGTACTGTAGTGTACCGTTACGGTCTTGAATGAAGTGCTCTAACACACTTCAAGGCCCTGATCCAATATGGATTGTTGCGCCAACGATTTATCAACGATTGCGCCAACGATTATTATTCCCGAGTTATCACAATCTCGGCAGATGCCGGATTTTACCTAATACTAGCACTAAGTGCCAAGCATTTAGGCTCGGACGATCCTACCTACTTAAAAACTAAAAGGGGCACTGGTGGTGGTGGCCGGCGGTAGGTCAGCGGGAGAATCCGTCGAGTACTCCCCGCAACATCGACCACGTATGCAGAATGGTGTACTTCTGCATGGTTTGAACCAGACTGTGCGAAAGTCCCAGGACATCAAGGGAAGCCGTCAGGGATGTAGGTACAATACCTGTAGCTGACAATATTATGGGAACTACAACCACCCGCTCGAGACGCCAAATTTCTTTGATTTCCCGAGCCAATGGCTCATAGTTCACCTTCTTCTCCACGTATTTTCGTTCAATGTTGCTATTATGGGGGATAGCAACATCAATAATATACGCGGAGCGACCCGTCTTGTCAACTAACAGTACGTCAGGCTTGTTGTGTGCGGTATGGCGATCAGTCAGAACTTGCCGGTCCCAATACATGCTGTAAGCAGAACTATCAAGTACTGCTTGCGGCTCGTATCGGTAAACCGGACATGTCCCCGTGATCAGCCCATGCTTGTATGCAAGGTTTTGATGGATAACCTTACATACAGCATTATGCCTGGTGATGTACTGCACCGGTGCGATAACAGTACAGCCAGAAATGAGATGGTCCAACGTCTCTAACGCCGAACCACACATTCTTATTATTATTATTATTATTATGTTTACCAACTACCTTTCAGTCACCTATTACACAATGCTAAAATACCCTTTTAAAGGAAGAATAATTAAGAATACTAAAATATCCTTTAAGGAAATTTGATTAGGGATTCTAGGAAACAAGTTACGTTTCAATTTATTATATGATGGGGCTCTGTTGAAGAGGGGTGGCTGATTTGCCTTGAGTTGTTTAAACAGGCAGCAGGCCTTAGGGATTACAGTAGGCATACACAGTTACCAGCTAATCAATAGGTGCGTTAGTATTACGACCGGTGCTGAAAGTGATGGCAAATTGTTTGTCATTTAATTAAGCCCAAAATAACAGGTTTCTTCCAAAGGCACTCGTTTCTATCAATATCTAATTATGCAGGAACTGAAGCGTAAGAGGGGATTAAAGTATTCGAAAACTTCCTCTTGCGGCTTAAATAAACTTTCCAGGGAAAAATTTAATTAAAGAAATAAATTGTGATGAAAAACTCTCTCCGCATTTAAGTGTGAAATGGAAATAAACGTGTTCATTACTCCTTATTACAGCTTGCCTAGGAACTTCAGGGAAACCTGTAAATTGGGCATTTATTTACAATGGAAAACGTAATTTGGCAACATTATCAAAAGATTGTATTTCTTACGGAGAAATTCGAATTGAGATTTCCTTTGGTATTTGCGTCTAATTAAAACTTCATAACGAAATCCGCCAGCAGTTCAGGCTTGGCCTAGAATCCATTTCCAGCACAACTGAAACTTAATTAGTAGATATGAAATTATGTTTCTAGACCTGGATAGCGGAAAATTCATAATTTGCAAATTACACAGAAAACTTGGCTAAAAGGCGCCTTTTGCAACACAAACTCCCAAAACGAAGCAAATCAGATAAACATTATTTTCCCTCTGGCCCAGCATCGGATGGGAGACTCAGTGGGATCAGTATCATAAGCAACTTTTCTGTGTGTCCTTATATACTTCGTTAAAGTCCTTAAAAGTTTGTCAGTGTTTTCGATTTGGTTTTAAGTCGGGGATGAGGTCCGAGCTAAAGAGATTTCGAAGTCCACTCGCTTCAACTCACAACTTGAAAATCCGATAATGCTTGCTGAAGTATCACATGAAATCCGAAATCATAGGAAAGTTACTTTCCTCATTTCCACTGCTTTTCTCATCTTTCAATTCGCGGAAAAATGGTAGAATATTTTCCATCCCATGGAGACTGTGTGCATTTTTTTCCACGAGAATATAGAGTGAAATGGTGCACAAGGGAGAGGGGGAGGGGCAGGGTGTAAGGGTAAAGACGAGGAAATTAAAATTTATTATTTGGCGACAATGTCGCATTGTTTTCCGACGACAAAGTAGAAATAATTCAAGCTCTCCCAGGCCCCATCCGTGAAATTTATTAGAGCAATGAAAGTCGCGTTCAAGGCTTTGTTCTTTCCAGCTATGAAATTATTTATTCGCGAATGACTGACATTCAACACATTTAAATTGAAATAAATCATTTTGGTGAATTTGAAATTTAAAATATGACGACGGAGCACGGGACCAACCCCTCGCTGGAGTTCATATTTCAAGTCTTTTTTCATTTCACCGTCAATGGAGGTGAAGTCTACCCTAGTCCTCCTCGCTGGAGAGGCTATATTGGGCCCAGTTTATAAATAGCAGCGAAATATATCATTTTCTGTTGTTAATTTAATAATATCGCGCTTTAAATAATTGGATTAATTACGCTTCAGCATGAGCCTTGGAAAATGCCAAACGAATTTCATGCAGTGTTTGCCGGGACGATAAGGATCAATTAACAGATTAAGCTGGAAATACGATCTGACATTGAAACAGGAGGTCGTGCCATGCTATATGGGCCACGAATAATTAATTTTTCAATTATTTCTGTAGCTTGTTGCAAAATATTTCAAAGGTGGATATTGTAAGATAATCACACAACTGGAATGCAGTTAAATAAAGAGGTGAAGTACGGGAACAGGGACGACTCTTTGTTTCAGTAAAAATTAATAAAATAAAAATCTTGGAGCCTTGGGTGGATTTTTTCCACAACAAAGAGAGTTTTAATAGTCCCAGGAACTATTATTTCAAATCAACGATTTTTTGTATGAAATGAAAGCGGCCTTAATGTAGGAACTCCTCTGGAAGTCGGGAGGGCGAACTTAAGAATTGACTGCTCCAAGCTACAGATTTATGACAAATATACGGAAGAGTACGTCCTTCGGCTATAGGATTAATAGATTGTCTGCACACTCCTTGATAACGGAGTTGTTTTTAAATAGATCGCGACCTACACCTTCCTAAGAGATTTTTTGTTTTGAGAGGTAGAAATCGTACAAAGAGGCGACTGCGCCAGGTTGCAGCAGTTTGTGGGACTTTCACCCACTAAAACTACTCCCACTTCTCCGCTCATATTTTCGGGGGACCACTTTGAAGTATTACTTCACGAGCAGGGCTCTGTTTTACACCAGCGCAGCTAAGTCACGCGTCCGTCGCGCTTTCCGAGTCGTTCCACTTCATTCAGCTTCTCGCTGGCAATTGGCTGGTATGCTGAACTTACCCTTCCCTGGTTCACTGTGTTATCCAGTGCGCACGCCAGGACAGGAGCCGCGTATAGCAGGATGGATTTCACCACCTCTACGGTAAAAGTCGGCGACTAGATTTTGGCCTTCCACTATTAGGTGGTCAAAGGGTAGTATAGGTCTCGGGGCGAAACGTGGATTGGTACCCACGATGGAGCATAAAACCCGGGAAACGCCTGCTGAACCAACACCAACAGCTCTACTACCAAACCCTATCTCCAACTCCACGTGGTGATCGTTGGGAGTTCTTTCTTTATGAAAAACTGCAGACGAAGAAGAATTAAGGCGGGTCTCCCGCGCCTAAAAACGGGACCAAATGTATCAACTGGTCCTCCAGGTTGGGGGTAGGGTAGGGCTGACAACCCTACACGAAAAACTGATGTTACGAAGCCACGAAGGAGCCTCGGACAGGATGGATCTTACAACGACGAACCCGGCAACGACAACGGATTAACGATTTGCTCATTTTCTCATGGAACCTGCCCTCCCTGCACAGACCGAATGCTGCTGAGTAGCTAGCCGATACCCTATCCCAATAAAGGGCTGATATAACAGCGTTAGAAGAGATGCGATGGACAGGACCGGTTTCTTGGAGAAGGGCCACTACACCATATATTATAGCGGTCGTCCAGTAAACCATATGCTCGGAGTCGGTTTCTTAGTCAGCCAAAAAATGAAACTTGCTGTTATCGACTTTGAAAACATAAACGAACGGCTATGCACTCTGCCCTTGCGAGGCAAGTTTAGAACTATAAGCCTCATAAACGTTCACGCCCCAACAGAGGAGACTGCAGAGTCGGAGAAGGATACCTTCTCTGAGGCAGTAGAACGAACCCTCGAAGCCTGTCCCAGATATGATATCAAAATCATACTTGGGGATTTTAGCAGCCAAGTAGGGAAGGAGCCCGTATTCAGGCGATACGTTGGCTCCCATAGCTTACACGAAAAAACAAATGATAACGGACTGCGGACTATTCAATTAGCAGGGTCACGCGAAATGGTTGTTGGAAGTACCTGGTTTGCGCGGAAAGCGGTCCACAAACATACATGGGCCTCTCCAGACGGGACCACTTTCAACCAAATTGACCACGTGTTGATGGAACGCCGCCATCTCTCAGCCTTGATGAATGTCAGAACATATAGGGGGGCCAATATAGACTCGGATCACTATCTCGTTAGCATGGTGCTCCGAGCTCGAATAACAATACCATCTAGAATCCCCTCTGACAATCAGGTGAGAGTGAATACTGAAGCCATCCACAACACAACCCTCCGCGACACCTATAAGAGGGAAATGGACGCCGCAATAACCGCAGTCAACAGAGGACCTGGAGATGAAGCGTAAACAAATGATCCTCACAATCACCTGAAGAACGTTATCACGGATACGGCCACAAACATACTTGGCCCCAGCCGCAAAAAGAGTCGGAACGGCTGGTTTGACGATAAATGTAAGCTAGCAACGGAACGGAAGAATGCCGCATACCGACTAATGTTGCATTCTCAAAGAACGCGGGCACGCGCAGAGACTTATCACGAACTCCGTCGAGCGGAGAAGCGATTTCACAGACGGAAAAAGAAAGCCTGAGAGAACCAACAAGTCTGTGAACTAGAAAAGTACAGGGAGCAACCGCACCAGGCGCGGAAGTTTTACCAACAAGTCAGCACGATGAAGCCTTATACACCTCGATGCTCATCCTGCCGAGACAAAGAGGGAAATCTGATTTCCGACAGAATGGGCATATTAGAGCGATGGGTTGAGTACTTTGATGAGCTACTGAACAACCAGAACATCGGCGAGTTGGAGGTCCCACCAACTGAAGACGACGGACAAATACTGCCACCACCAAGTTTAGTACAAACAGTCCGTGCAATTCATCGGTTAAAAAATCATAAGTCGCCAGGAGTCGATGGAATTACAGCCGAATTGGTTAAATATGGAGGCGACCAGTTACACCAAGTGGTTTACCAACTTGTGCTCAAGGTATGGGACAGCGAATCAATGCCTGACGATTAGCAACGAGGAATAATCTGTCTCATACATAAAAAGGGAGATATCACAGAGTGCAACAATTATAGAGGTATCACGTTGCTGAGTACCATCTATAAGATATTCTCCACTATCTTGCTAGGCCGGATAGCCCCATACGCCCAGAACATCATTGGCCCATACCAAAGAGGCTTCACTCCAGGCAAATCAGCAACAGATCAGATTTTCTCTCTGCGGCAGGCGATGGAAAAACTGTTGGAATATGGACAACAGTTGCACCATCTGTTCATCGACTTTAAAGCCCCTATGATAGCATAGCCAGGGTAAAACTGTACACGGCCATGAGAGAATTCGGTATCCCGACGAAATTAATAAGACTGACTAGGCTGACCCTGACCAATGTGCGAGGCCAGATAAAAGCAGGAGGATCACTCTCAAGACCAATCGACATCAACAACGGTCTACGACAAGGGGATGCGCTATCATGCGTCCTCTTTAACCTGGCCCTCGAGAAAGTGATCCGTGATGCTGAGGTGAATGCAAGAGGTACGATCCTCTTCAAGTCCACCCAACTACTGGCCTATGCTGACGATATCGTCATCATGGGAAGAACCACCCGAGACGTACAAACTGCCTTCATCCAGATCGAGCAGGCGGTAATTGGCGCGAGATTTTGGGCTGCACATTAATGAAGGCAAGACAAAATATATGATGGCAACGTCAGCACCGAAGACGAATCAACCAGCAACATCAAACCGCACTGGTCAAACACAAACACGAAGAAGAATAAGGATAGGAGAATACAACTTTGAGACCGTTGACAATTTCGCCTATCTAGGGTCGAAAATCACAACCGATAACAAATACGATGATGAAATCCGCGCACGGTTGTTGTCAGCCAACAGAGCCTATTTCAGCTTACAAAAACTGTTCCGCTCGAAACGTTTCACCATAGGGTCAAAGCTCTTACTGTACAAGACTATGATCTTGCCAGTCCTCATGTTTTCCTCGGAAACTTGGGTTCTTAGCAAGAAAAATTGCGAACTCTTGGCCGCGTTCGAGAGAAGAATCCTCCGAAGAATTTTTGGCCCCCTACCAGAGGATGGACGATTCCGTAGCCTACACAATGACGAAATCTATGAGCGATACCATGACCGTCCGGTTGTGGATAAAATCCGGCTCAATAGGTTACGGTGGGCGGGTCACTTAATCCGTATGGATGAAGATGATCCCACCCGGAAAGTCTATAAGGGCAATATCTATGGTAGAAAAAGAAGACGAGGCAGACCCTGCCTAAGATGGAGCGATGGCGTAGGTCAGGACGCCAGAAAGCTTTTAGGGATATCGAATTGGTGGACCTCGGCGCAAAACCGGGATGTCTGGAGTTCGTTATTAAGGCAGGCCTAGACCGGATACCGGTTGTTGCGCCGTTGATGATGGTGACTATTAGGCATCCTCCTTGCTACAGATGAGCTGGCCTTTCCTGCCCTTTCATGCGCATAATCCAAGTACTCCTTAGCTTAATTTTCAGGTATCTAACGATTTTCAAACGACTTCGTGATTACCAAACCGGATTTTGACAGTAATGTTTTTCCTGCGATTGTCTTATCTTCCGCCAGACCCAGTCTCACCATTTGAAGCCATGTTTTGATGGCTTGAATGGTTTCACTTGCATATAGTTCCACGTCTAGGGGGTGTTTTGCAGCTACTACCACAGCCAGGTCGTCTGCAAAACCAATCGAACCTCTTTTCGCACGCGAAGGCTGAGCACTTCGTCATACATTACGTTGCACGGCAAGGGCCCCAGTACGGAGCCTTGGGGAGCACCTGTTGTCACAATATATTCCTTCGGCCCGTCGTCCGTCTGGTACTAAAGAAGTGTCTTTAGTACACCCAGTTTAGCCAGGGTACCCTTAATTCAACTCCAATTGGCTGAGTTAAAAGCATTCCTGACATCCAGTATTACCACCACGCAGCACTTACCAGCAGCCGGTGCCTCCCGGGCCAGATCCACGACCGTTGCAATGGCATCAACCGTGGACTACTCTACAAAACCCATACTGACAACCCGGTAGCTCGACGAACGGAAGCAACCTGTTGTATATCACCCTCTCCAACATCTTCCTCATAGTGTTTAACAGACAGATAAGGCGATATGAAGAGGGTGCGTCAGGTAGGTTTTGGGGTTTCGGTAGCAGAACCAACATCTGCCTCTTCCACTGAGCGGGAAATATTCCTTCAACCATAATAATAATCATAATAATAATCGTTGGCAGAACACTCCATATTGGATCAGGGCTTTGAAGTGTGTTAGAGTACTTCATTCAAGACCGTAATGGTACACTACAGTACACTGTATGAGGCAGTGTGGTCAGCATTGCGCTCGCCCGAGATTATTACCCTGATTTGACTCAGGTACTCATTCACAGCTGAGTCGCCTGGTATCCGACATCCAATCACGATAAGAAATCCCTCCGCCACCAGTGAGATTTGAACCGCGACCTTCCGCTACGATAGCCTAGCGCTCAAACCAATTGAGTCATCTGAACACCATGCATGACTCAAATGTACTTATGAACCATGCGGGCCTGATTTTAGCAGCCAACTTCAGGGCTTTGTTCGGAATCCCATCCAATCCCGGAGCCTTATTGTCTCTAATTCGGCAACAGATCTCCCGTAGTTCCTCTTCGGTAGCCCCGGAGATTGTAAAGACGGCCTGCTGAACCATTGGTTACAGTCCACTTTCTTTTTGCTGTGGGAAAGGATTGCGATTATTTTTAACAAGAGTCGCGGGCAGGTTACTTGGGGTGATTTCTGTCCGCGAATCTTCTTCATTACAAGCTTGTAAGCAGCACCCCACGGGTTCGTATATGCTTCAAGGCATAACTGCTTGTAGCAATTCCTCTTACTTTCCCGTATTGCCTTCTTGAGGCTACTTCAAAGATCGCGATATTCTTTCTCCGACTGCTGATGTTCTAGCTTCCCTCTTGCCCTCTGGCAAAGCATCCTCGCTCGCAGACACGATGCTCTCAACAACGCGATTTGGTTTTTTGGTTCCACTAGTAGTTTAGTTTTCTACTGTGGTGGAACTTGCGTCGCGGCATTGTAGATTCGCATGCCTTAATTACATGTTGACATAACTGGCTCACTTTTTGCAGCATCGTCCTCTCCGGGTCGTAACCTCCTTCTAAAGCCGTCAGGAATCTCTTTTCCTCGAAAGCTCCAGTGGACTACCTAGCTATCCTGCCTTTTGACGCTCACTCGACTGTCGCCTCCCCCGTTTCTGATGTCGAGAAAGATGGCCTGATGGTCACTGTGGGTGTAGTGCTCACTCACCCGGCAGACCATTCCTCTTGCCAACTAGGTACTGAGGTAAGTTAGATCGACGATTGAGCCTAGTCCTCTGCCTTGGAAGGTGGGTACGCATCCAACGTTGGCGAGTACGATGTCCAGCTCGACTTGCCCAGTCTAAAGCCCACGCGTTGAAATCGCCGGAAATGATTTTGGGGCTGTGGTCTCTAGCGTCCAACACCAAGCCATCTAGCAGCTCATATTGCACTAATGTTGTACTAGGAGGAATATAGCAGCTGTAAATATGGACGCCATTGACTTTTGCCCGTACAAAGCCGGCTCCTGGGAATGCCATTGTTTCTTGAATGGCTTGCCGTCCATATGCCCATATCGCCTCGCTTCCCGATGAGGTAATTCGTTGAAGCGACAATATCAAAAACTTGTAAGAAGTACGAAACGAAGTTTCTTCAGAACGAGAACGAACAAGACTGTGCAGGATCCTTAAAAGGGTTGACTCTACTAAATTGTGCTCTTCTAGGAAACTGAATGATAATTTTACAAACTTAACCATGCAAAAGTGAAAGCGGCTGTACTGTCCTTGGAGCACGTTAAAGAACCTGGCAGGGATAGTATCTATCCGGCGATAGATAGAAATATTTTTCTAGCATATTTTACGTGCCCATCTGTTGGCAGAAGGTTAAAGTAGTCTTTATTACGAATCCTGGGAAATATGGCTATTCAAACCCAAAGAACTTCAGATAGATTAACTATCATTATTGTCGTTGGAATACCTCACAATTGCAGAAGCCGCAATCACTGAATGAACACCAACATGCTTGCTCGTGTAGAAAGTCCTGTGACTACGCTTTTTATTCCTACCCGTCCTAGATAGAGGACCCAACTCAGAAAGGCCAGTACACGAGAGGAGTATTCGCGAACATTGAAGACTTCTTTACCGGGAAGCTTTTTCAACAACCTTGTAATGCAGTGAAAGAGGAGAGTTCCCACAATATTGTAATTAAGTAAACCCATGCTATGCTAACGCAAAAATAGTAGGGGCTTTCGAAAAATCCAAATAAGACCACGATGATATCATTTACAAAAGGTAGGAAACTGAATAGTCTTTACTTTTCAGAGATGAGGGAGATAACACTTCGACCTTTAAGGAAGTGAAATGTAGGTTCTTCTAAATAAGAAGCTTCTTTAGAACAAGCATAGATTGGTAAAGATGAAGCGAGCTTTCATAGCCTCGACTTGGGAACTCGGGTCACATGTGGTAATTTGGACACAAGTGGCTGTCAATAGGTCTATGCTCGACTATCCATCCGTAGCATGGTGGATTAAGGTGAAACAAAAGGGGTTTCGCTGTAAGCTAGCCTCATTGCCCCGCGCTAAAAATATATTACTCATTTTGCAGCCCTTGGATTTATATGTATACTCAGATTAATATAATCGTAGTAGCTCATAGATTAACTCATTTAGATCCATGAGGAAACATTGGACATGAGGATTCCCTTAGACCTAGGCAGATCAGGAGGACGTTTGACTGGGTAGGCTGGGGTCTCCTACACCGACGGATTTGAAAACAGAATAAGGTTCTGGAAGAGGGGTTTATCTCTCAGATTAAAACGGCAATTGTTTTTCAAATCGATGTATATGTGATCCTGAGAGTGACAACCTGGGCGATTTACAATTGATTCAAGGACATCGCAATCTGACATTGATGATAACGTTGAGCAGTCTTTTGATCATCGCCAAAATTATTCGAAAGTGTAGATATCGTTTGAACTCTACTTCTAGATTCAATATTTCCACCATATTTCTCTGGGTCCCCGGTCATTGTAGTATAGAGGGAAATGCAATCTGGAATGTCTTGGCAAAAAAGAGTTCAATTTTAGTCGCTTCACCTTTGTTGTTCTGCATCAAGTGCTATTGGGACGCACCACTTGTCCGCATGGCGTAGTTAGCAATGGAATTGTCCACATTGTTTGAAATAGTGACAGAGCCTAAATCCCATTAGTCATACTAAAGTTCTTCTGTTAGAACTAAACAAACATACTGCGGAGTTTATTCTGTCGAATAGCAGAAAGTATTCTGATTGGTCAAAACTCACTATATGCAGCCACAATAGGAGTAAGGAGTACTAGAAGAGTATATGTGTTCATCCTTTAACAAGAAAGTTAAAATTGGTACTTTTTCTTTTTTTTTTTTTGTGCGTACACGGAGGTGGAAAATCTTAGAAAGACACGTCCGCCGCAGCTCCGCCGCTCGAACGGCGGAACTACAGCGGGCGCGTGTGGGATTCACACCCACTAAAAACCACCCCCGGTCTCTCCAGCCCCAGCCCCGCGGGACCACCATTGCTCTTAGGCACTCATCCTTCTCCTATTTCCGGCTTTCCTGTTTCTTTGTCCCTTCAGCAACTTCTCCTGCATTTGGATGATTGCGGAACCAACCGCAAGCCACTTCTCCTCGGACTCCAGCATCTCAGTAACTAAGCTCTCCGGGGTCCAGCTCCTGCCCAGCACCTGGTTTAAGCTCTTTCTCTCCATCGCAAATCGTGGGCAGTGAAACATCACATGCTCTGGATCCTCCGGTATGCCATCGCATCTGGGACAGTTCGGAAAATCATCCAACCCAAAGCGGTGCAGATACTGCCTGTAGCAACCACCGTGTCCCGTGAGGAACTGGGTAATGTGGTAGTTGGTCTCCCCATGTTTTCGCTCAAGCCACACCCTAATGTTGGGAATGAGCCTGTGCGTCCACCGACCTTTCGCAGACTCGTCCCATCTGCGACTCTGACCTTGCCGCATTTCTACGCTGTGCATGCCCCTCCATATGTCTTGCATTGTACAGGACACTCATTTCTTTGGCCAGAATGTCAACCGGGATCATGCCTGCCACCACCAATACTGCCTCATCTGATGTGGATCTAAAAGCACTGCAAACCCTCAAAGCCATCCGCCGGTAAACCGAGTTCACCTGCTTCCGTCTCTGAGAGTTTGCAAGCGCCTCTGCCCACACAGGCGACGAGTAGAGCAGGATTGAGCGCACCACTCCGGCTAGCACCAACCTCCGGCAATGTTTCGGTCCACCAATATTTGGCAACATTTTTGCAAGTGCCGTGGTGGCACTGGCTGCCTTTTGGCATGCATACTCTAGGTGTTCCCTAAAACTCAATTTGGTGTCAATTATTACCCCCAGGTATTTGATAGCCGGCTTTGATACGACCGTATGTCCACCGACCTCCACTTTCACAGTATTATTTTTCCTGCGTTTCGTTATTAAGACCGCTTCCGTTTTCGCGTCCGCCAAGGTCAGCCCGGCCTTTTCTAGCCAGGACTTTACCGCTCTCACTGCTTCTGTTGCTATATTATGGAAATGTCTGTCTATGAGTACATCAGGTATTGGACATTTGGTAGTGGTGTACTGGAACCCAATTGCAGCAGGTAACGTAACATCCACTAACAGAGGTCCTGAGATACAGAAATAAATATGGGATTTTCCATGAGAGAGCCAGGTATAATGGTCCACCGGCTGAGTCGCTCTTTCACCCTACACACATGCGCATGCTCTAAAAGCACACGAGATTCATAAGTTCCCAACCGGAAACTCCGCATTGATTAGCGTTGATTAAGCTATGAATAAAATTATGAAGAACTCTTCAGACGCTGCCGCACCTCTGCTCTGGGAGCAGCGTGACTGAAAGTGGCAGCAGGTGGAAAGACGCTCCTTTATATAATCGCAAAAACACGACAAAGTTGAGAATTTTATTCAAGTTAAGCCGCCAGTAGTTTGAGCCTAAGCCTGGCTAAAGCTAGGTTATTGTTGGGGATATGGTGTTGGACTGAATATGAGGTTGGACCGGACCAAATGGAGAGCAATTTATTCCCAGGTTTTTTGGTCCACGGACCCCTCGTTTAGGGCGTAGCATCCAAACACCGTTTGTTTTTGTTTTTTGAATGCTTGGGTGCTATGCCCCAAACGAGGGACCGTGGACTAAAAAACGTGAGAGTAAGTTGCTCTCCATTTGGTTTGGTCCAACATCATGTAGATGTGGATCCCCCATATCCCAAACAAAATTATGAAGTTTTTAGATTAAGTTTAAGTTGATTTGTAGTTATATATATCCCAATCAACCCTTTGGGGAGTGCCCACGTACTCGAGAAGTGTGATCAGACCCGAGTCTGCAAGGGACTCTACTAAAGTGACTCTTTCAACAAAGCCTCACCAGAGGTTATCTGGTACCTTGGCAACCGGGATGGTCCTCTGACCGCATATATTTCAGAAGAATTTCGGGAGGATATGCTCTCGACCCGGTTATTTGCGATTAGCTCCCTTGTGGGAGTTTCATGGTGGCTTTGGTTGTGCCTATATCGCGGGTAGATTTTCTTGTGGTCTCAAGCGCTGTACAACTTGGGCGCCATACCCCTTAGTTGTGGTAGGGGTGTTCGATAGGTCTGGCATCCACTGGTATAAATGCTGAGCCAGTATAAACCAGCACCGCTGCGCTCGTCATGGTGGGGCTCTAATTGTGGTCTCTAAATCAATCATGGTATTATGCCTACACGGCAGGTATTAAACCCCCATGACCTTCAAGTACTTGGATATATTTTTATTAAACGTGTTAAAATAGAAAACTTGACCTAGAATACCAGAGTATATACATATGACCAAGTTCAAGCTACAATTCTCACATTTTCTATTTTTGCACATCTCCAAGAGTCAAATCCTTTCAGAGAAAACAAAAGTAGAAGACATTCCTTTCTTCCAGATACGATGTTATGAATAGACTACGCCACATAGAACATCATGCCCCATTGTCTAGAAGGTGCTCTCGACATATTTTCTTTATGAGTCGACACTTAATTCGAAGAAAGTGACAAGGTCCCTTCTGAAGGCACCTCACTATGGTTCTCATTTAAAATTCAATTACATACGAATCTCATTCGCTTCATTATTCCGTATACGTAGTTAATAAGTAAATGCAATTTGGGTATTCTGTAATATAGTAAAAAGACTCCGAGGTCCTTAAATATTCCATTTCTGACAAAGGACAAGTCCTACCGCATTTGAAATGTAAATACGAATACGAGCATCAACAAGATTCTGGACTAGTTCTTGGACATCTCTAATACCCTTGTTTTATCACACTGAAGTCCTTTTCTCGTTTCTATTTGTGCCCCTTCCACTGTCTGGTTCCTTTTTCCGGTCAACCTTTACATCGACGACAATTTATTCAACATCCTTAAATCCTTGTCACACAGGATAGGCCTGCGAGAATGGAAGATGGAGAAAATTGATCAGAATTTCGAAATATCTTCGTATAAGCTCCAAGCTATGGACGCAATACTGTCTGCCTGTAGTCTTGTTTTTGTGTGGTAGGATAAAGCGGGGTTTAGCTTCTGGTGAGTTCATGTAGCTCATCTTGCGGTGGGTAGGGCTCTCGGGCTAATCTGGTTTGTTATGGAAGACACGCTTATATGTTACCTTTATTAATTGAAGGGAAATTTGGGCTACTCTTTATTATGGTACTCTTTTTTTGTGGGTTATTTTCTCTTTTAATTGCCAGTGTTTGCCCTATGAAACCCAATATATAACTTATAAGATAAGAAAGTGGAAAATCACCTGAGCCTAGACATGTCCCTATTCGTTGGCATGAGTAGAAAGTGGGCTTTGTTGATGGTGTTCTGTAAACCACACGAGGAGCGCAAGGAGCTGGCGACGAAATACTACAGCATGAATGTCCGTCGAGACGGAGATTGGAATAGTCCGGGAAGACAACATAATTTATGGTCCATAGAAAACATTCTCCTTTTGCTTTTGTTTCCCTTTTGTTGAATTGTCTGGAAACCTTTTGTTACCCGGAAGTAGGCTAGCTGTAAGGATGAAGTAAATGCTAGAAAATATTTCCTGATGAGCCAATCACGAGAGAAACCACTGAAAAAACATCCTGGCGTAAACCAGTCGGCGGCTTCATTGTGTCGAAAACCATTGTAACTGTCGTCGTTAATTGCATTCATCAGCAAAGAATGCTTCCACGTTATTTCATAATTAGCTTGCGACAGAAGCTCCTAACGACATCTGTTCGCTCGTTATTACGAGTTTTCCCATTCATTGCTGGCATCGCTCAGCATCAAGGAGCAAGTTGGCTACTATTCACGTTAAGCCTCCCTCATCGTTCTTACTGTCGCCATTGTAATTCGTCACAAGTGAAATAGACTAGAAAATTGCTTGATATGAGTTGTAATTAAATTTGAGCCCTAGACAGGAAAAGGCTGCGAAGCCTGCCTAAGCCGGAGAAAGTGTTGCCTGGTGGTTTGGTAGCAATATTTTGAAGGGAGGGGGATATTGTGGCGGCAATCAGTGAAATTATTAAACATCTGCCAGGCAGATGTCGCATTTAAATGATTGCTTGGAACTTTCAATGTACTTCAAAGTGTTCTACGGAATGAATTGGTGAAATATTGTGTCTCCTCTTTGGTGTAGTTGGGAAAGTGGTATACTATATTTGCGACAATATTTCGAAGATTTAATCTTTCGATTCAACTTTTCCTGCGATATGGGCAAGTACCGGTTCTAGTAGTTCAAGTCCCTCTATAGCTACATCCTAATAAGACCCCCTAGAAAAAGCGTCCACTTTTCCGTTTTTAGTCTCTGCCTCGTTTGCAGCGCAATTAGCTTATATGGATCGGTCTCACCAAATCTCCTGGTTGAGAGTGTGGCCTGCGTCGGGTAGTCTCAAAGATAATGCACCTCTCATGCACCTCGCATCGATAATGCATCTCGCATTTGATGAATACCAAAACGTCAACAACCCCTCCGATAGAGACTGACCTCACGACTAAGACCTTTGACCATCGAAAACGCACTATGATGGAAAGTGCGTACGACAACGATAACGAGGGCTTTTAGAATGCTCGCTTTCTCCAACTTTAGTGGAAATTCTAACGATATAAGCTGGACATTCTAGGTCAAAGCGAAGTAAGATGGTTCTACTCTTGAAAGTACTCTCCTTCCTCTTACCATATTTATGACAACGTGTTTTTGTACTCTGGAAAGTTATAAGGTTATCTTCTTCAGCTCCCTCCAAGACTTTCCGAGATACTTGCATTTTTCCTCTGCTGTTATGTGCGAAGTGCTCTCGGGGTGACCCACTCGCCGGCCACCTTTGTAGAGTGAATTCCACTGAATGGCGTAGCCCGCAATGCAATTGTCACCCTCCTTAAAGCGTGACCTTCCACTGCCACTTCCAACTTCAGGTCACAGTGCATACGAGTGGCAAGGTTATGCGCCTACCAAGTTCTTCGTTGAAGATAATGTCGGTCCAGCGCACTCCGATGACACGCACAGGTATTGACGAAAGCTTCGAGTTTTTGGGTAACAGTAAAGTTCACTTTCCATGTGATAATCCCATATAGCAACACAGAAAGAACACTAACACAGAACAGACTCAACTTGATCGTAGCGTTGAGGCAACTGTATTTCCAGATTTTAGACAGTTTAGCGAAAGCGGATCTAGTGATATTAATGCGCCGGGTAACATCTAGTTCGCTGCCACCATCCGTAGAAACTGCGCTTCCTAGATATACAAATTAATCGACGTCTTTGCTGCTCTATCCATTAATGCAGATAGAGAGAGTGCGTTGACCCGTCAGACTGCAAACCTTGTTTTTGTTAGTGTTTTGTTGGACTGAAGCCAACTCCACTTGCGTCTCTTTCAAAGGCCACAGCCATTCGGCCAAGGTCTATGACCCTGTGAGAAAGCAAACAGATGTCATCAACGTAGCCGAGGTGTTTGAGGAAAGATGTCATTGTGCATTGAACTACTCTACGTCCTACGAAAATACTATCTGTCACAAGGTGCAACCCTGGAGAACTCCGCCTTTTACCTTAAAGTCCTCCGAAATTTAACCTCAGTGGAGCACATGAAATTCCGCCCCATCATATGTCGCTAATAGCTGATAGTTAGTCTGGAATGCCCCTCCTGCGTAGAGCACCCCTGATACACTACTTTCTCGAAATTGATGAAGAGCAGGTGATTAGAAAATCTAAAATCCGTGTACTATTCCAAAATGACCTGAAGAGTGTTGACGTGATCAATGCAGGAGGATTTCTGACGAAATCCAGCCTGTTCTCTGTCGATGAAGCTTCCGGGATGTTCTTTGATGCGTTCCAGATTTATTTTGCTATTCTCTTTGCAACGGCAGAGGGCTCGCAGATACCTCTCCAATTGTCAAAGGGATTTTGACAATAATCCCCTTCTTCTACTTTCTGGGAAATATTTCAGATTCCCACGATTTCCATATGACCGGAAGCAGCAGATCTGCAAGGAGACCGTCAAGTCCATCAGCTTTACTACGTTTGAGTGCAGTAATGGCCGAAATGCTTTCAATTTTGCCTGGTGGAGCACACCATATTCGCATGTTCCGGTGAGTAGCCATTTCATCCACAAGCGGAGGAACTTGTTCGGATGTGATACGGTTAGAAACCGTGGCGAAGTGTCCTTTCCGCCTTTTCAGTTGTTCATCATCGAGGATGGGAAGTCCTTTGGCATCTTTCATAGGACCATCGAATGATTTGCGACCACATGCAAGCTATTTCAAGATGCGGTATACATTTCTGAAATTCCGTGGCATCTTCCGTTTCCCTGACCTGCGCAACTGCAAATTCTCTCCTGTCACGGCGTACATTACGTTGAAATTCTCGGGAATTTGTTTGGTATCGGAGCTCGAGAACGTCACGGACGCCATCTTTCGCAGCGGCCAGTAGAGCTTTTATCGTGCATCGATCCGCTTCCACGATTGCGCAGTGAGCCAGACCTTATGACACCTCTTCGGAACGTGGCCGACCACCTGTGCAGCACCCGAGAAAAGAGCACATTTGATGGCAACCCAATGTTTATGGATATTTTCAGACGCGTTATTCAATATGTATGCCGTTAGATCAAGAGGATAACTCTCCCAATGTCGAACGATAGCTGGGTCATACAAGCGGCCGATGTTGAACTTTGGGAGTCGCAGCCTCCAATGCCTGCTAGAAATGGTAGACGCAACATGCCGACCATCAAATGGGGACCCCTTCGGGTCCGATGACAGCGCATCTCCTGTTACGCATATCCAAGAGATCACACATGAAGTGGCCGATCTGATTGTTCATGCGGTGTCGTTTAGTTGAAATCCAGCTGACTTTATGGCATGCTCTCTGCTCGAACAATGCGCCACCAACAACGAGGCAGCGAAAGTTACAGAAAACTACGAACCTCCCACCTTTACCGTTACGGTCGCCAAGACTGTGTTTCCCCATCACATGTTCGGCAAGGTGTTGTCTGATCCCACCTTGATATCAATATATCCCCGATCACGATCACCTTTAGGAAGCTTCCCCCTGAATTGCGTTTAATTCCTCGTAGAAAGCATTCTTCTCTACTATATCGGAAGTCTTCTTTGGTGAATAGCATTGTACAATTGAATTCTCCTTAAACTGGGCCGAAATCTTGCAGTCAGGAGTCTGTCAAAAACCGGCTCCCAGGTCAAGAGAGTGCACTTTGCGGTAGATGTCAGAAGCAACCCGACATCGGATTCGCGTCTGCTACCATTTGGCTTTCCCGAACACAAAAACACATTGCCGCAAGTAGGAGATGAGTACTCTTCAGAGTCCCATCATCTTACCACGTTTAGACCCAGAATGTCCTGCTTATATCCCTGGTATTCCTGCTCAAGTTGGATAAAAAGAGCATTCTGGAATCTCACTACCGTTATTGCGGAGTATGCGCACATTCCAGAAACCAATCATAGTTCGTTTTCGATAGCCAAAAGTCGTTACGGCGTTTTGGTAGCAATAAAGTTTCAAAATTTGCAGGTTGCTAGCCCACAAATGTCTATTCGTTTTAGTCGCCTCTTATGACAACCAGGGAAGCCTCGAAAGGGATTGCCATCTAATGCTCCTTTACGCTCGCTTGCGTGCTACATACGCCATTTCTCGCGAGGTTAGAAAGCTGCGACCCCCTAAGTTCAATATCGACCGCTTGTACAACCCAGCTGTCGCTTGAGAGTGGGGGGGTTATCATGCTGACCGAACGGCAGATATATTGAGTAACAAACCAGAGAACATCGATGAGGATTGGACCGCCATCAAAAATGCTCTTTTCTCGGGTGCTGCGCAGGGGGTTGCCCACGTCTCGAAAGGGCGTCTTAAGATCTAGCTGACTGCGGAATCGTGGAAGCGGATTGATGAACGGAAGGGGATGAAGGCTACCGCTACAACTGAAGGGGACATAATGCGCTCGAACTTCGATATTGAGCGAAATTGAAATCCTGGGACGCATCAAAGAACATCCCGAAAGCTTGATCGATAGCGAACAGGACAGTTTCCATTCCCCATCCTCCGCCATTGACCGCATCAGTACCCACGGATCATAGTAGAGCAGCGCGCAGAGTTTAGATCTTTGGATTACCCACTTTTCATCGATTTCGAGGAACCGATAATGTGCACAGAGATTGTATCTGGAGTGCTCTATCCAGGAGGGGCATTCCCGAGAAACCAATAGCTATTTTCGGAGCGAAATATAATGGCGCAAAATGGCAGGTGCTGCACCGAGGTAACGTCTCAGTAGATTTCGAAATCAGTGCCGATGTACTTTGATATCGTCGATACATCAGACGGCCTGGTACGAGGCCGGTGCGAGACGGTTCTTTCTTTTTCCCTTGGCCGCTGCAGAGTGCAGTTGTACTTTAGTACCGTAGATTACAATTACGGTTACTGTGGCAACCTCGAATTAAAAGTCGCTACAAATGTCGTGCTTAGCCGGCTGCAGAGGAGGATTATTTTAATGAACAGTCCACACCGAGATCAAGTTTTCCACAACCGATGTGTTTAAGTTTTTGGTGTGAAGTCGAGATTTTCCTGCAAATCCATGTTGGCAGAACCCCGATCGAAAGAGGGTCGCTGACCAGGCAGACCGTGCACTCGAATTTGCATTCCAGTCCCAGCTCAACAAAGAGGTACCGACTGCGAGCATTCCGTCGTTCCAGAACAATGCAATTTTGCATTTGGCTGTCCGGCAACGCTACCATCTCCCAATACGGATAGATTTGGTTTTAGGGGCTCTCAGCAACCGCAACCAATGGCAACATTAGTACTATTCGGATCAACGACAAGCAATTCAACATTCAGTTTCGGATCATCCGCGACTAATGAACCTTCATCAAATTCAACCGGCAATACTACATAAGCTTTCGGACCAGCACCACAACGGTCTCCACTCGTTTATTCGCCGCAGCAACCTGTAGGCTGCAATCGACCGCAACGAGGCAATGACCAGCCCAAGTCAGCGTGCTCGGGTCAAATCTCGAACGTTTTGTGTATTGCGAAGGAGGGAAATCCATAACGATTTGCTGCTGATCTCATCCTTGCATGTGTCCATCAACTCTGTAATTGCGAAATCCTTGCTGCAAGAGCCGGCGCTAGGTTTTTAAAGAGGAACGCTCTGCTCCGGTGTTCTGCCTCCGCTTCGGTGACTTGGCTTACCAAGTCAACATGTTTCATAAGGACAAAGCGACGAGAGGCCACATCCCTCCTGTGGCAGCCGTCTCAAGAACGGGTGCCTTCTTATTACGGCGCAATCCGATGCCAGACGCCACGTGCTTTAATCATGCGCTTATTGGTCTCGACAAAGAGACCATCGAGCTGGTCGCGGACTGCTCCTATGTAGGACTGAAGGAGTAGCTGATATGCCGGGTGTCAATAAGTGAGGAAGCGAAGCTGAATTGCTTGCTGAACGAGCTGATGCCGGGAGGCCGTACCCTCAGCCAGCTGCTTCAAGAAACGAGGCGGCAGGGTGGCAATAAAGTCCGCTGAGAACTGTCGAAATCTCTGCGGTTGCAGCGACTCATGGTCCCTGCGCGGAAGTGTACGCGCGCCTCGTGGTCTAGCGAAATACGTCTAGAGGTCGAGGACTTTAGACAAAGAGTGGCTTCCCTTGCGAACGCAGTCTCCAAACTGGTAGCGACTGTAAGTACTTTGCGTTCCGGAGGTAGATCTCAATCGCAGTCACAGTCGAAGTCTGCTTTTTGAAAATGGCGTTCGGGACTCAGTTGTGGAGATGCTTATGCAAAGTGCCTCTAGCAAGATTCCATAAGGATCGCAGTTAATGAGATTTTATTCCTTCATTTTAATCCCCCGGGGACTGCTTTCAATAGACCATCAAACGTGACCGGAAATAGCGTCCGTGCATAGCGTCTTCTCTATCTGATCTCATCGGATGCCCCCTCCTCGGCGTCATAAAATTGCGGATTGCAATTCAAGGATTATCGCAAATTATGAAAATGATCCAAAGGGTATGGATGTGGTTAGTGCAGGAGGATCGATTAAGTCAACTAGGTGTTAGGATTGATACTGCTCGTTTTTGCAATTTCAACGATCATCCCCTTGCTCTACTCCCTGGGAAAGATAAAATAAAACACATATAAAAAGATATCAATGAATTGACACATCACGGCTATTTTAGATGAAGAAATCCCTCATGAGTTTCAACAATTCCCGCCGCTTACTATCATATTCCTTGTGTTCAATGACAAAACCATAAATTTAAAATAAGGGTAAAATTCCCTAAAATATATTCAGGAAGAAACCAGAACTTGTGTGGATGATCTAATTTATTGTATTAGATGTGTAACAAATTCCAACCACCTTCAATTTATTCTACATTCAATTCAATTTAGTGAATTCGTACATAATAGGCCATAAGATAGCTCTCCTCCTGAGGACTCGCAACGATTAACTGCTCCATTTAACATATCTCAACAAATGAGAAATATAGCCTGAGGGTCCTGAAACTTTGCCTAAAGGAAATGTATCTTTGTATATTTAAGCACGCAAACTATGCCACCTGTCCCTGGATTCTGTGCGCTTGAAGCCCTGCCGCACATGTAGGAGCCTCCCATATTCTTGTCGTAAGCCAATTCAAATTTACGATACAGCTCGCATATGCAAAGTTCCTTTGCCTTTCGTTTGGCATGCATTATTGTATCCTATCACGGGAAAATGCTTTCCACAAATATTTATCTTGAGGATTTAGCCAAACCGTCTGGTTACGAGGAATCCATAGGCAAATTCGCACCCCCGCGCCTCCCTGTCGGGGTGATTATTTGCTTATTTGGAAATTTCCTCATACATATGTATGGTATTATCAATCCATTCAACTTTCCGATTTTCCAGCATATTTTCCATGGTTGCTTGATATTTCATGACCGGAGGTGAAATCTTATCTGACGGGATTATCTGTTTTCTGACGAGACTTCAACCAAGTGAGCATATGTCGGAGCACGTATAGTTGGCAGTGATGGTAACAATGTGAAAGGAGCTGATTTCACTCTGTAGAAGGTTTTCAACATTTTGGGCATTTGTTATTTCATCCCCAGGCAGCCTGAGTATTCTGGGGATGCACCGAATTTGATGTGCTTGTTTCAGGCAGCAATGATGAAACGCTGGCATTTGATAAGACAGAATATAATTGCATCCAAGTGTTGTGGTTATTCTGAACGCTGTGACCGTTGCAACGATTTTATGCACCTCCTTTCTCAGTGCCAGTCGCCACTATTCATATAGTGAAGAAGCCGCTGTGGTAGCCATGCGTTTACGGTTAGAAGTAGAGGCTTAAGGAGACTCATAGCTTCCATTGAATTTCGGCAGGATGTGGTTGGTTGTGAGGTACCATACATACGTACATACTGCAGAGACGGCACTACTGTAAATTGGCCTTTCTAACCTCATTAAGATGCAAATGAAGGCTGCTCAAGGCAGTGGTTTCATGAAAGCTCTCACTTTATCCGCATTTATTTGAATAGCTTTTGGGGTAATTATTACGGTTTCATAGTTTCTCTAAGGAATGATTATATGTATTTTTGCTATGTAAGGGCTTGGTACATAGATACTACTTCATAGTATTTTTGTAATTTGTATTTTCAGCTCATGACAGTCTATTTGGACACTCTGAATTTCTTAGTAGTCAACTTTAGAGTAAATTCCTCGTGAAACTCGCTATTCTTGCCGTTATATCACTCAGTAATGACCGTTTCCAAAATTGAGATATAAAATCAAATAAAAGTGGGTAGACGATGTCAATGAAGTAGGTGTGGTCCTATTCGTGAAGCCGCATCTAGATTTTCGATTTTCAATCATGTTTAATAAACTCTTATAATGACTGCTAGTGGCTATTCCGAACTTAAAGAAGATGGCGAAATTTACCGTGAAGGTCCGCTCTTAGCTGAGCGCAATTCTACAGGAGTGTCTTGTCGACACGCGCATGCACATTACTGTGTTAGTTAGGCTCGGAGACGTGAGGGTTGTGTCCTACGACCAAAAGAGAGAATCCACGACTAATCAAATTATCAATCGGCATTTCTACGGTCTCAGAGCTTGAGTAAATGCGGCCCTTAGGATTCCCACCCTTCCTTGGTATTCATAGGTCATAATAATTAAGGTCACGAATCAGATCCATGAATCGAAGATAAAACAAGTCAATTAACAAAATCACGGATCTTTAGGTTTAATCTCAGGCAAGTAACATTCGAGACGCAGAACATTTCGTCAGCTCAAAACTGAATCCCTTGCTCACTGATCGCACGATGGCCCAAAAATGAAAAAGAAAGGATCTGCGGTACTTTCCTCAAACAGCAGACTAAAACTTTCCATCGCGCGCATCTCTTCTTTTTCTTCAGCCTTTGTCCCCTCACAAGCGGGGTCGGCTTGTCGTGATCGGTTTTGCCATTTGGCTCTATCGAATGCCTGATCTGGGTGCAATCTTTTAAATTTCCATCCAACGTATCAAGCCACCGTTGTTTAGGCTCGTCTTTTAGTCGTTTACCATCGACATCGATATTCAGACCAATCTTGGCAAGTGAGTTCTTGTTAGCGCGAATTGCATGACCATACTATCCAAGATACCTCTCTCGTAACTTTTCCACGATCGGTGCAGCCCCATAACGATCGCGGATATCCTCATTTCGGATGTGATCAAAACGTGTCCCGCCCATCCAACGTAACATCTTCGCCCCCATTACCGCAGGACGCCGTTCATTATGTTTTATAGTTGGCCAACACTCAGAACCATAAAGAGCGACAGGACGGACAACATTGTGATAAATTTTAAATTTGAGACGCTCGTTGATACGTCCATCACAAACAACACCAGTTGTGGAACGCCACTTCATCCAGGTTACCTTAATACGTGAAGCCATTTCATAGCGCAGTTCTCCATCTCTGATAGCGTTGACCCGAGGTATTTAAATCGCTCAGTTCTGGGCAAATCACTGTCGCTGACAGCGATTGTGCCTGTTTCATGGGGATCGGTTGTCAAAAATTCAGTTTTGTTTAGATTCAAGCTGAGATCGTGTTGCATGAGGCGATCATTCCATTTTTGGACAAGTTGCTCGAGATAATTTTTGCTATTAAATGCTAGGGAAACATCATCTGCATAAGGCAGTGTGCAGGGCATTGGACGTTGGATATCCTGTGTGACGGTGTCCATAACAAGAACAAAGAGGAGTGGTGAGAAGGCGCTTCCTTGATGAGTACCAACAGAGACACTAAGCGGTTTTGATACACCCGCCATACTTCGAACTTTACTTTTCAGATCGTGGTAGAGAAATTGACCCCAGCGCACGCATAACATCAATAATCACAGATTGCAAGATGCATTCAGCTATTTGACAGCAGAATGCAAGTAAATAAATGTTTCCCCATTACCTACGTCGATCTACTAGACAAAAATTCATTTTCCAGCTCGGCAACCATGACCAGGCGATAAGAAGACTATAGGAAGTCAACGGTCATTTTAATGTTTGCAAATATGTGTGATTTGCTGAACACATTGTCTTCTATAGGGTACTCTAACCCTGCAGAGTACCGCTACGGTCTTGAATCAAGTACTGTAACACACTTCAAGGCCTTGATCCAACATGGATTGTTGCGCCAACGACAATTATTATTATTTATTATTTCAGCGCATTTTAAGGTGATCAGGTTTCGGAATAGTAATTATAAAAGGAAATAAAAATGATCATCTTGCAAAGCATCTTTAAAATATGTTAATATCTTCGTGTATTGTAGAGTCAGAGAGAGTAGTGGTCAAAGGGTAGTATAGGTCCCAGGGCAAAACGTGGATTGGTACCCACGATGGAGCATAAAACCTGAGAAATGCCTGCTGAACCAACACCAACAGCTCTACTACCAAACACTATCACCACCTCCACGTGGTGACCGCTGGGAGCTCTTTCTTAACGAAAAGCTGCAGACGGAGAAGGATGAAGGCGAGTCTCCCGCCCCCAAAAACGGGATAAACTGTACCAACTGGTCCTCCAGGTTGGGGGTTGAGTAGAGCTGACAACCCTCCACGGACAATCGAAGTTACGGAGCCACGAAAGGAGCCTCGGGCAGGATAGATTTTAAAACGACGGACCCGGCAGCGACAATGTATCAACGATTTGCGCATTTTCTCATGGAAAGTGCGCTCCCTGTACAGAGATGAAGCTACCAAGCAGCTAGCCGATACCCTCCCCCAATATAGGGCTGATATAATAGGGTTACAAGAGATGCGACGCACAGGGACCGGTTTCTTGGAGAAGAGCCGCTACACCATATATTATAGCGGTCATCCAGTAAACCATGTGCTCGGAGTAGGTTTCCTAGTCAGCCAAAAAATGAAACCTGCTGTTATCGGCTTTGAAAACATAAGCGAACGGCTATGCACTCTGCATTTGCGAGGCAAGTTTAGAAATATAAGCCTCATTAACGTTCACGCCCCTACAGAAGAGACTGCAGAGTCGGAAAAGGATACCTTCTACGAGGCAGTAGAACGAACCTTCGAAGCCTTGCCCAGATATGATATCAAAATCATACTTGGGGATTTTAACAGCAAAGTAGGGAAGGAGCCCGTATTTAGGCGAAACGTTGGGTTCCATAGCTTACACGAAAAAACAAATGATAACGGACTGCGGGTTATTCAATTAGCAGGGTCACACGAAATGGTTCTTCAAAGTACCTGGTTTTCGCGGAAAGCGGTCCACAAACATACGCGAGCCTCTCCCGATGGGACCACTTTCAACCAAATTGACCACGAGTTGATCGAACGCCGCCACCTCTCAGCCTTGATGAAAGTCAGAACATATAAGCGGGCCAATATAGACTCGGATCACTATCTTGTTGGCATGGTGCTCCGAGCTCGAATAACAATACCATCTAGAATCCCCTCTGACAATCAGGTGAAAGTGAACACTGGAGCCATCCACAACACAACCTTCTGCGACACCTATAAGAGGGAAATGGATGCCGCAATAACCGCAGTCAACAGAGGACCTGGAGATGAAGCATCAACAAATGATCTTCACAATCACCTGAAGAACGTTATCATGGATACGGCCACAAAGATACTTGGCCCCAGTTGGAAAAGGAGTTGGAACGGCTGGTTTGACGATGAATGTAAGCTAGCAACGGAACGGATGAATGTTGCATACCGAGTAATGTTGCATTCTCAAAGAACGCGGGCACGCGTAGAGACTTATCATGAACTCCGTCGAGTGGAAAAGCGACTTCACAGACGGAAAAAGGAAGCCTGGAATAACCAACAAGTCTGTGAACTAGAAAGGTACAGGGAGCAGCCGCACCAGGCGCGGAAGTTTTAGCAACAAGTCAGCAGGATGAAGCCTTATACACCTCGATGTTCATCCTGCCGAGACAAAGAGGGAAATCTGATTTCCGACAGAATGGGCATATTAGAGCGATGGGTTGAGTACTTTGATGAGCTACTGAACAACCAGAACATCGGCGAGTTGGAAGTCCCGCCAACTGAAAACGACGGGCAAATACTGCCACCATCAAGTTTAGGAGAAACAGTTCGTGCAATTCATAGGCTAAAAAATCATAAGTCGCCAGGAGTCGATGGAATTACAGCCGAATTGGTTAAATATAAAGGCGACCAGTTACACCAAGTGGTTCATCAACTTGTGCTCAAGGTAAGGGACAGCGAATCAATGCCTGACGATTGACAACGACGCATTATCTGCCTCATACATAAAAAGGGATATATCACACAGTGCAGCAATTATAGAGGTATCACGTTGCTGAGTACCATCTATAAGATATTCTCCGGTATCTTGCTAGGCCGGATAGCCCCATACGCCCAGAACATCGTTGGCCCATACCAAAGAGGCTTCACTTCAAGCAAATCAGCAACAGATCAGATTTTCTCTGTGCGGCAAGCGATGGAAAAACTGTTGGAATATGGACAACAGTTGCATCATCTGTTCATCGACTTTAAAGCCGCCTATGATAGCATAGCCAGGGTAAAACTGTACACGGCCATGAGAGAATTCGGTATCCCGACGAAATAATTAAGACTGACTAGGTTGACCCTGACCAATGTGCGAGGCCAGATAAAAGCAGCAGGATTACTGTCAAAACCATTCGACATCAACAACGGTCTACGACAAGGGGATGCCCTATCATGCGTCCTCTTTAACCTGGCCATCGAGAAAGTGATCCGTGATGCTGAGGTAAATGCAAGAGGTACGATCCCCTTTAAGTCCACCCAACTACAGGCCCATGTTGACGATATTGACATCATGGAAAGAGCGACCCGAGACGTACAAACTGTCTTCATCCAGATCGAGCAGGCGACGATTGGCGCGAAATCTTGGGCTGCACATCAATGAAGGCAAAACAAAATATATGGTGGCAACGTCAGCACCGAAAACCAACCAACCAACAACATCAAATCGCACTGGTCAAACGTGAAGAATAAAGATAGGAAAATAGAACTTTGAGATTGGGCCGGCTACAGTTTGGTTTGTATAGTATTTATTTGCCTCTTTCTTTTAGGCTCTGTAAGGAGGCCTGATGAGAAAGGGATGAAAAGGGGCAATTCCCCCGGGCTCGGAATTTTTTCGGGGGCCCAGAATTGTAATTTCACATACAAAAGGTGATCATATGGGACCCCACATAATTTTCATCTCAGGCCCGTATAACTAACCGGAGTTTCTCTATTCGGCCCTGCTTGTAAGGCTCACTTTGGGGGAGGTACGATAGAAACACCAAGGTAGAGAAAGGGTCGGATGAGGATGCAATTTCTAGTCTATCTGCCCCATCGATTATGATATACCTGTCTCAACTTCTTCGGCTTCGTGTGCAAACGATTCTGATGCGAGCATAACGCACTATGTGTAAGAAACGTGGAGGTTTTTACGTGACGGGAAGGACATTTTAAAGTCACCAAGTGCCACCCCTTCTCCATGGTTGGTATAGAGACATTCAAGTGGACGTCGACAGGACAATTCTAGGAAGCTAGATATGCTGGTGACAAGCACAGTCAGTTTTCAATCATTCTCTCCTTTTGGAATCGCTCTATCCCTGCGATGGATCGTAGGCTTTCTGGACCCAATCTTCTACGTTCATTCAAGAAGGCAACGATCAAATCCAGGTTTCTTGCATTTCTCGCATTTATTAAAAAAATCTGTTGCGAAAAATGTATTGCTTATAAGAAACAAGTCGGGAAACTGGAAGCTCGACGCTTCAGGTACGAAAAGTTTTGTGTATTTCTTGGTACGTAGCACGTAATATATCCATATATTATGTGAGAGTATCCACTTTCGGGTGATATTGACATTCATAGTCTTCAATTTTCATAGAAGCAACAACTTAGATGTATTATAACTTTGTTAGTAATAGTGCGATTTCCACCATACTTTGTAAGATGATGCTCTACATTGTAGCCTATATTACTGCTAGGTGCTAAGATAAACTTAAGGGGGGCTTTGCAGCGAATTTACACCCCCCTTTTGGGGACCGCCCTTAAATTCGACGTAACAGGATGTAACTAACAATATGCGTGCGCGTTCACAGTTCCCACCTTTGTACGAAATTTGGTGTCAATTGCTATAACCGTCTCCAAGAAAAATGCGTGTGACGGACAGATAGACAGACAGACAGACAGATAGACAGACGGACAGACGGGCAGACGAACAGACAGACAGGAGGAGTGGTTGGAAAGACGACACGATGAGATTATTTATAATCTCACCCAGTTTCTCACGGGACATGGAGGATATCTCCAATACCTTCACAGGTTTAAATTGCAGACCTCACCCGACTGCCCAAATTGCGGTGGAGTCCCAGAGGACCCAGAGCATGTATTCTTCCACTGTCCGACACTTTTGGAAGAAAGGAGGAATCTAAAGGAGACTCTAGGAGTGGTGCTGGTACCAGAAAATCTGATGCCGAAAATGCTAGCACATCAAGAGAATTGGGATGCGGTCAAATGCATGAACGGATCTATCCAAAATAAATTGCGAAAGCCAGAGGAGAGGAGAAAAGCGCGGTCACGTGCGCCGCGTATAGAAGAAAGTGACAAAGCTAGAGTGAGCTGACTCCTCCTCGTGATGTAAAACCTTACGGTGGTTCCGCAGGGCAGGGAGGGAGTCTGGGGTGGTTTTAGTGGGTAAAACTCACACACGCTGGTGTGTCCAGATCAGTGTCTTTTGAAGATTTCCACCTCCTCGAAAAAAAAAAAGACAGACAGACAGACAGACAGTAAACCGATTTTAATAAGGTTTTGTGTTTACACAAAACCTTAAAAAGGACAAATGGGGAGATCTAGATGTCTTACACCAATTTTATTGTCACGTGACTAACACTCAGGTTTTTATTTCGACCCCAAAGTAGTATAACTTGTAACCGCTGTTGTAATCGTCTGAGGTGATATAATTTCATTAACGCTTTATTTTAATTTGCCTTGAACAAAACTAATTTAGCTACAACTCTGTCGACTAAGTAAGGATAAAACAAACCTTCCATTCACCGTAAATAAGCAGAGCAACACTAATTTCGAATAGCACGAGGAGAGGAAAGCTAGCGAGTAGAACGCCCCTAACCATAACTCAATGCTTCCCAGAACCCGAGGACTAACTACCACCTTGTCGGTTGTTTATGACCCTACGAGCAACATAACATTACGGAGCTGTTAAGGTTTCACTTACCTAAGAGAAATACTTGGGCTAATTCATCTGTTTCAAGCCCAGGAGGAAGCAGAAATAAAAGAAGTAAACGACGCGCCCAGGGCTGTTATTCCTCGAGTTAAGAAGTAAACAAAGCGAAAAAAGCATTTCTTGGCACCGCTTTCCTGGCAAAGTGCAGAAAACTAGGCACAGACAAAGGATATGGAACTATTTTTTACAATGGGCTGACATCCTTCATGCTATTTCGCAGACACCATTCTTTCCCAAGAACTAATGATACTTGCAGAGTGTTTAAGTGTATGAACAAGCCACCCCCAAAAAGGAAACAAAGCCGAAGTCGCGGTAAGAATAAAGTTTTTAACGGTATTGTAAACTTAATTAACCAAGGTCGTCCCGCTATCCACTTAGGACGTTCTGTGTACACTAAAAATTTATTTTATATTTAATGAGATAATATCCTTGGAGCAAAGTTGTAATGGGGATCGCACAGCGTCTTACTTTCCGCTTCCCACAATGAGCTTGTGGAAGGACAACCAGGCGGAATCGTAGGGCACAAGGAGAGTATCAACGAAGGATGCTCCACTAACGAGCTATAAACGTAAAATTAGACGGATAGAATGGATTTATTTGTCAATCAATGGTGGTGATGCCGCTGCCTATGTTTGCGGTTTCAATGACTACGAACGATACGACAAGGAGCACCGACAAGGAAGTTTGCTCGATGACAACCATTGAGTAATTGGGGTCGTAAATTTTTCGCTTAAAGATTCTTAAGATATTAACTAATGGTCCGGTCTTTCTCACCCTTCCACCGTCGCGCCGGGTCGTCGGAAGCAGGCTGGGAAATTATAAGCCACTTGAGTGGAGGTAATAAG
Source organism: Hermetia illucens (assembly GCF_905115235.1). Classification (NCBI taxonomy): domain Eukaryota; kingdom Metazoa; phylum Arthropoda; class Insecta; order Diptera; family Stratiomyidae; genus Hermetia; species Hermetia illucens. Next base: position 37,385,102 of record NC_051850.1, read on the forward strand.
TCTTCTTTTATTACTTCCAGGATAGGAGGGAATGCCATTGTAAGTGGAAAATTACCAGAAATAGAAAGTAGAATTATTCGATTGATTGCAGGCAAGCAGGATGTAGAGAACAATAAAACAATCTTTTGTTATACGAGGAAGGCTGGTTCGATAAATTGCTCGTTGCTGATGGATGTAAGGTTGAGCTCTGGTGAAAGATTTATTGTTTAATCTCCTTGAACATAGCCGCAGTGTTTCGAACCCCCGCTAACGTCGACTGATCAGGAATAAAGAAATTATATACTCATACTTTGCAAGGACTTACAGCTTCCTCCGTGCATATTACGATCAAATACGTTCAGAGTGATTTTTCAGTAGCGTGGAAGTTCATATTGCTGGAAGTATTTAAGAATTTTTTTATTTTGTCTACTGTTTTAGGAACAGCAATCAAATAACGTCAAAAGAAGATGCTAACAAGCGTAGACAACCACGAAGGATAAAAGCAAATATTCAACCTGGAAAGACTATGAGGGAATATCTATTCTGGAAAGCGAAGATGTGATAGACCCTGTTCGAGACGGAGCGATGCTGTTGCGTCGTTGATGATGATAAAGATATTTTGCAGAAAACATTCAGAACCCACAAAATGAGGTAATATTTTCTGAATATATGTCTACCAGATGATTGCTGCGAAACCTGAATAAGTCGTATACTGGGTACTACACGATTTTGGTATGAAAGGATTTGCGATTTTATCTTATAAAAAATTTGGCTGCGTGATTGTTCTACATGATATGGATAATCTGCTATCGGTACAGTAGATTCACATGAAATGCATTTAATAAAACTACGTCTTTATTTGTAACATCAGGACTTTTAACAAACTCCAGCATGGAGCCATGCATTACGGATTATGCCGCTGCAAAATTTCATATTCATAGGTTCATTTAAAGGTTAAAATTAGGAGGATTACTCAGCATATGTCCAAAATGGCATAATATAAAATTATGAATAGATATAGGGATGGGATGCAGCTATATTTTGAGGCATTACCGTGGCTTCTTCCAGGTTTATGGATAGTGTAGTATGTAAACTACTGAGACCGTGATTCCTGCAATGGGAGCAAGGAGGCAGAGTTCAGCCGCCTGAAATCTTCAGAGCCAGCCCGCAGCATTTACGAAGAAAAACAGCTTTCCCCCCAAGTAGCGAAAGATGTCTCTCAGGTCCTTAAAGAAAGATCTACCTAGTATCTGGACCCTATCTCCAGTTAGAGCTTGGCAATGGCAAAGTAAGTGCCTGAGGGTTTCCCCCTTGCCAATTGATCTCCTATGTATGCATTTGCACGTGTCTGCCGCAAAAGCTCTCCCGATCGGGTTTGTCATAAACTGGTTAAATCCTCCTTGACTTCAGCCTTCGCCATCTGAAGTCCGCGGCTGCTAAATAGTCCGAGTAGATTTCACCTTATACAATTACCAGTGGGACATAGACTGTACCCGGCAGCCCTTCCAAGGTCAGAGTTCCATCTGGCCAGTCCGCTAACCCGTTCATGTCCATATGACCGGAAACCCAGGAAAGGGTGATCTTGAGCTGAGTACAAGACCTCTTGGCAGTCGGTCAGAATAGGTATGTTACACTTGGGGCTCGGATCATGCTCCAGCCATTGACTAGCTTTCAGTATCGTCAGTACTTCCGCTTAGGATACATTGGCGAAACCTGGGAGACTTTACGACGCGAAAACTTTCGCTCCGACTCCACAGACCATCTTTGATTCGGCGGTGAAGAATACTGTGTTATAGCCTTGCAATATGCCAGCCCTGGTTAGATTACTATGGCGTAGGGCTTTGCTGTCTAGCACATTACATTACATTACTCACGTTATCTGACACTGCATATTAAAACGTATTTAATGTGGAGGTCTAGGAGTACATTGAGAACATCGACCGGCAAGGCAGCAGAGCCTCGGTAGCACCTGTACACGCGGTTCTTTGAAACCTATTAAGTTTCGCTCTATTGTACCCACCATACACCATACAATAGAGCGGTACGTTAGAATGGGACTCACCACAGCTGTGGATATCCAGCGAACTATCTCACGCCATTTCTTTCTAAACGTTCATTTACAGGCATAGAAGGCTGTAAAGGTTTTGTTAACACAGAGTTCTTTCTTTAACCTCCAATTTAGTTTTGGATTACAACCATAGATTTTACATTCGAGGGAAGAACCTTTGTTCATTCAGCTCTTGTCTTGGTGATGGATAGCGTCAGTTCCGTTTCGGTAGGGTTTATGCCGAGTCCCCATCTTGCAGCCCTTAGACACGCCTTTTCCAAAGCCCCTTCCACGATGTCACTCATAATGGGGGAAAGCATCCCTGACGCTAATATAACTAAGTCGTCGGCATATGCCACCACCTTCACCCTGCTGCGATTAAATATTTTCAAAATTACACTATTAATCAGAGCAACGGAGAGATGGCGCCACCCGTGCCTCTGTTCACAGCGCTGGTCAAGTGACTGCCCTCCCGATCCGATTGGATTATCCTGTTTTTTAGCATGAATATTATTAAATGCGTAATATACACCTCCAATCCAATACTGATTAAGGCTTCTTTGATAGCGTTGTTACTGACATTGTTGACTGCTCCCTCTATATCCAAGACGGCAACAAGAGTATACTGCATGTACTGCAGTGACGGTTCAACCGTGCCAATTACCTAGTGGCGAGGTAGGCATGCCGGGACTTAGCATATGGCGTTCTCTCCTTAATCCTGTAGGGATTTCAATACGATAGAGGTGAAGCTAATAGGTCGAAAATGCTTCGTCGACACATGGCCGCGCCTGCCCGCTTTCAGTATGAAAATCACTCGTCAGCGTCTCCAAGACTGTCATACATATCCCAAAGAGATACAGCTCCGGCAAATCTCGAGAAGCCACGGCTTAACCCTGTCTGCGGAGAAGCAGTTTACAGCCTAGTCGACTTTATAATAATAATAATAATAATCGTTGGCGCTACAATCCATGTTGGATCAGGGCCTCGAAGTGTGTTAGAGCACTTCATTCAAGACCGTTACGGTACACTAGGAGGCAATGTGGTTAGCATTGCGCTCGCCCGAGATTATTACCCTGATTTGACTCAGGTACTCATTCACAGCTGAGTCAGTCAAACCACGATACAAATTACACTGCCACCAGTGAGATTTGAACCGCGACCTTCCGTACGACAGCCTTGCGCTCTAACCACTCAGCTATCCGAGCTAGTCGACTTTGTCCTCGGCAATTACCGATTTGATAGTTTCATTCGGCTGGGGCGGCTGCATACCCTCCAAGCAAGGCTCTGATTCACAGTCATCCTCGCTGGCGGAGAAATGCGTCTGAACTAGCAACTCTGGGGTTTCACTAAAAGATTCCGACAATGCGCCCTCTGGCTTTTTAAGAAAGGATGGGCTCCAATGTCGTGTTTTACTAAGCCTCCTAATAATACTAATAAGCAGGTTCGTCTAGGCAGCGGATGAAGTAGACTGAAGAACGGCGGGGGCGAGTACAACATTTTATCGCTCCTTATTGCACCAGAGATTCGTCGAGCGTTTCCCGTAATTCGCACATGGAACTCGCAGTGACACAATTTCGACCATCATCAGAGTGTCTGTTGGACTTAACGTCATCGCGAAAACTGGTGACCAAGAGTCAATGGGGGCAGAGGCGGCGGCATCAACAATATCACGCCGCACTGCAGGCAACAGCTTCAGTATTTGCTGAAGCACTCTTCTCCACCTGAGGTTCGGGACGAATTTCAAAGAGCGGAAATGGATGAATGGATGAACCCTCTGCAATTTATTCTTCACCCATCTGCTGGCATTGCCAGAGCTGAGTTGAGGCATCCTAGCAATGTCCTGCCTTAGTGAGTCCCGCCAACATTCCAGATGAATTTTCAATGGTGTCTCCCTTCGGTCACTCAAACTAATAACGCGATAGCGAACCTTCTAACCATGCAGTCTGACAGCCGTAACTGCACCACAATACACAAGTGATTGTAGTTGCAGCAGCGACATATCAGCACACAGTCGATTCATTTTCATTGATTTGAGATAGAATTTTCGGAGTTGCGGAAGATGCATAGAGCCTGGGAATACCTGGTCTATGCAAAGGATCTATTTCCGAGAGTTCTATACACGCTGTTTGGAATTCGTCCCGAAGCTCAGCGGAAACCTCAGCTGGATGGTTGAGAAGAGTGCTTCGGTGAGTACTGAAGCTGTTGCCTGCAGTGCGGCGTGGTGTTGTTGATGTCGCCGCCTCTGCCCCCATCAATTCTCGTTCACCAGTTTCTGCGGTGACCTCAAATCGAACGCGCTCCCTGATAATGGCCAGGATTGTGTCTTTGCGAATTATAAAACGATATTGGTCGTGCTGTAGAGTCACGTGCAGGAATTACGGCAAACGCCCGGGGAATCTCTGGTGCAACAAGGGGCGCTAAGATGTTGTACCCACCCCCACAGTCTACTACTGTCTACTCCTTTGGTACAAACAGCTTTCGCTGTCGGAAATTGTCAAAGATTTCATTAACATAGCCATTGGAGCTTGTGCTGCGCTGAGTTTTCCAAAGAAAAGGTTAAACCTTGCAGAATTGAATGTGCTCTTTATATCAAGAATAACCAATGAATAATGTTTCTCGTTGTCAAATGTTTCCTTGACTAGATTATAATATAGATATATGCCATTCACCCCTTGGTGGGGTATAACACCGCAATCACACCTACGCATCATCGTTCGCGGTTACCTGAAATGCTTTTCAGCTCTCCCCACGACTCAAGATGCTCGCGCTTATCCTCTATTGTTCCGCGGCGTGTGCCCCTGGGGTGACCCACCCATCGGTCGTCTTGGGAGGGTGGATTGCAATGCATGGCGTAGCCCGCAATGTAATTATCGGCCCTCCTTAATGTATGACCTATCTACTACCGCTTCCGTTTTCCGATCACATATCGTACGAGTGGCAGGTCTGTGCGCCAACCAAATTCTTCGTTTGAGATAGTATCAGGCCAGAGCGCTCCAATGATGCGACGCAGACAGGTGTTCACGGAGGAATGGAGTTTTCGAGTAACAGTGGAGCTCACTTTCCATGTGCTACTTCCTTAAAGCAACACAGAAAGAATACTAGCAACAGAACACTAGCACAAAAGAATCTTAGAATCTGAACTTGATCTTGGTGTTAAAATAATTGCATTTCCAGAAGGGGTGGCGAAAGCGGCAGAAACGACGCACTATTAGTTTCTCGGGAATGCCCCTCTCGCGTAGAGCACTCCAGATACACTCACTGGTTACACTAAAGCGAAAGATTTCTCACAATCGATGAAGAGCGCACTTTTCTAAAATGATCCGTAGGCCTGACTGCTTTCTGTCGATCAAGCTTTGTTTGTTCCATAATTATTTAAGCTATTATCTTTGCAACAGCAGGGAACACGCTCCAATCCTTATGCTCAAAACGGGTCCCCTTCTTTGGAATCTTGACGATCATCCCTTTCTCCCACTCTCTGGTAAGGGTCTCGGATTACCAAGATTTCCATACGAGTGGTAGACGCAGATCCGCATAACTGCAGGCGTGACGATAAATAATTCTGCAGGGAGACTATCTAACTTAGCGGCTGTACTCCGTTTTAGTGCATTGTTGCCCGGAATGATTTGCCTTCTGCTTGAAGGAATAGTTCGTATCTGTATGTTATGACAACTAATCATTTTATTCACAAAAGAAGGAACTTCACCGGATATGGTAGGTTTAAGTGAGGGAAGTGTTCTTTCACCTATTCAGTTGTTCATCATCGTGGATCAGAAGTCGACCGTTGACGTCTTTCACAGGACCATCGAAAGATTTGCGACCACATGCATGTTTTCCCGTGATGCGGTATACATTTCAGAAATCATTGTGGTCTGCAGGTATCTTCCATTTTCCCGACCAGCGCAATAGCAAATTCCCTCTTGCTACAGCATACACTACACTGAACTTCTCGGGATTTCACCCGATATCGAGTCCGAGCGTATCACTCTCGCAATCACTTGCAATGGTCAGTGGAGCCTTCCTTTCATCGATCCGCTTCCACGATTTCGCAATCAGTCAGATCTTATGACGCCCCTTGAGGCGTGACCAACGACCTGTTTAGCACCCGAGAAAAGAACATTTTTGATGGCGGCTCAATGTTCATCGACATCCTCAGGTGGGTTAGTCAGTATACCTACCGTTCGATCAGTAAGATAATATAGTTCCCCATTGTCGAGCGACAACGCAACGGATCCTTCTTGCAGCCGATGTCTGCGCCTCTTTTGTTACGCACATCCAGGCGACAGATTTTAAATCTACCGCTGATTGCGATGTGGTCGATCTGATTGCTCGTATAGCGTCGGTCAGTTGAAACCCAGCTGACCTTATGTGTGCTCGAACAATGAGCTACCAATGACGAGGCGGTGGAAGTTGCAGGAATCCACAAACCTTCTACCATTACCGTGACGGTTGCTAAGACGTTGCTTCAAAAATCACATATCCGAGGAAGGTGTTATTAGATTCCACCTTGGCATTCAGATCCGCCATCACAATCAATTTACATATATAACCTTTAGGAAGCCTCCACTCAACTGTGTTTAATTTTCCGTAGAAAGCATATTTCTCCACTATATCGGAATACTCTGTTGGTACATAGCATCGTACTAATTTAATGCTCCTTAACCAGGACCGGAATCGTGCAGTTAGAAGCCTGTCAGAAACCGGCACCCAGGTAAGGATTCGTGTCTGTTACCACTTGGCTTTCCAGGGCACAAAAGCATATTGCCCTTAGTGCGGCAAGAGGGAGAGGAGTACTCTCCAAAGTCCCACCATTTTATTTCGCTTGGACCCAGGATGGAGAAAGGGAGCATTCTAAGGAACCTCGCTACCATTGTTGAGAAGCGTGCGCATATTCCAGAAATTAATCATAGTCCGTTTTCGATAGCCAAAGGTCTTCGGCGTGAGATTAGTCACTATGCGAAGGGTTGTTGATATTTTGGTAGTAATAATGTTTCAAAATTTGTTGGTTACTAACCGAAAAATGTCTATCCATTTTAGTCGCCTCTTACGACAAGGAGGGAAGACTTTAAGTGTATTCTTAAGCCCCAACTCATAAAGCGCAATATTAGACTAGGACTAGATTATAGGCCACTTTGAAGGTCAAACTGTCCTAACCACTGCTTTCAATTATACGTGTCTGTTGTGTCTGTTCTAAAACCTTCTCTGGATGTTGGCTTACCTAATGACTTATCGAGTTTCAAAATCAGCACAAGCTTTTTCCATTTCGATTCTGCGGGGAAAGCAATGAAAATACTATACCCTGGGTCATTCTTCTTTATTAGAAGGAGGTTCCTTGTGTTGAGGAAACAATGTCGTAATTGTACCCCGCAGTAATCTACGGCACTTGATAGGAGGAGACCTTTTTCCATTTATTGTCGAAATCACCGACTTGTATCTACCACCTTGGGTCGAATCTGCCTCTTCACAAAGACACTTGGAGCTATTCTTTTGATTTTTGACGACAGCCCATTGTAATTTTTACATGCGTATACGCACCTTAGCAGGGAAATATCACACGCTCAATATATTTATTTGTCTCTTTATCTGTCTGCCACATGAATTTCTTTCGGAAGCGATGATTCTCACAGGTAGTTAACTTGGGTTCTTTAAATTATATAAGAAAATTTTGTTAAATTTTATTCAAAACTGTCATGACGACCGCCTCTGAAGTTTCTGTGTATGGGTATGACCTCTAGGCTCTTACAAAAACCAGGAAATAACAGAACATAAGACCAGTGAGTTAGATTGCAAAGTGCATACAAAAATCTGTGAAATAACCTAAGCCTCTTATGGACCGAAACATATTATCTATTACCACTTTCTTAAGGAGAAATTGAAAACCTCAGTGCATCATTCTGAATTGACAATTTCTCCTATCTAGGGTCGAAAATCACAACCGATAACAGCTACGATGATAAAATCCGCGCACGGTTGTTGTCAGCCAACACAACCTATTTCAGCTTACAAAAACTGTTCCGCTCGAAACGTCTCACCATGGGTTGACTTTCTGTACAACACAATCATCTTGCCAGTCCTCATGTATTCCTCGGAGACTTGGGTTCTTAGCAAGAAGAATTGCGAACTCTTGGCCGCGTTCGAGAGAAGAATCCTCCAAATAATTTTTGGCCCCCTACATGAGGATGGAAGATTCCGTAGCCTACATAACGACGAAATCTATGAGCGATACCATGGGCGGGTGACTTAATCCGTATGGATGAGGATGATCCAGCCCGGAAAGTCTATAAGGGCAATATCTATGATAGAAAGAGAAGACGAGGCAGACCCTGTCTAAGATGAAGCGATGGCGTAGGTCTGGACGCCAGACAGCTTTTAGGAATATCGAATTCGTGGACCTCGGCGCAAAACCAGGATGTCTGGAGTCCCTTATTAAAGCAGGCCTAGACCGGATACCGGTTGTTATGCCGTTGATGATGATGATTCTGAATTAATCTTACCTGCATGCGAGTCTTCTATCTATCGTGAGAAGCAGTTTCCAGGAAAAATACTTTCAAAGTCCTTGGATATATATGTGCCTGCGATTGTATAATCGAACCTCCTGCGAGTTATTTGGGGATTCCACTTATCACACATTCAAAGCCAACACTCAGCATTATTTCTGCGAGGACTGTCTCCATTAATCATTCTCATGAAAGATAAGATTAAGATGACGGCAGAGTTTCAGATACTCAGTTTTTGTGAGGACTGACAATTAGTTTTCATTCATCCTCGACATTTTGCAAGTTTCATTAGTTCTAGTTAAATATAATAAGTGAGGAGATAAATCTAAGTAAGTACGACTGCGAGATAGTTGAGAAGCACAAAGTTTGCTGCGATGAATCTGGAAAATTAATTTCAATTTCATTAGTGGATCCTAACTAAGAGAGGAATCCCAATAAATTCATGGGTCTTGGGTCAAAGTTTCCACTGAGCGAGTTAAAAATAATTTTCATTATGGCTTGGCCTGCGGTACTGCTATGACCATTTCAATTTTAATATCGCAAATCCCGTAAAAGTACAGTCCTGCATCCTTTAGTAATACGTGCACAACATATACGTACGTTCATAGGCTAGAACCCACTTTAGCCAGATTACATTTTCAAATGTAGGAAGCGCAACCCATACAGACACCACCGTCATATTATATACGTAGTTGACCTATCCTATTTTATGTATGCACACACCACGTCCTTATGGAAGTACATCAACAAGGGAGGCATTTTTTAATTAATTTTTATGACCCGAAATCCTGTGGCGACCACTAGCATACACAGCTGAATACATTAATCTTAGCCTGCCTACTTTAATGAAGCCTATTACAGCTTCTAAAGAGGCTCCCTATGCGGGCCAGGATATCTAGTTGATTCGTAGGCGCCCCATTCACGTGGAATGAATGGCAACATGATGGCTCACTCGAATGGATACTTTTCGTGCTTCTGCATGAGGGACATCCCATATACAATTTATTTAATTTTTTTAGGGGGGTTAATGCATGCCCAAGTTTTAATGAAGTTTAAATTAAATGTTGGAGGTTGAAAAATAGCTGAGGGTCAACGGGAGGATATATTGGCTTTTAAGGTAAGTAATTTTACTGTTACTTCATTAGTTCATATTTTGAAATTTATTGTTTCAGTGACAATGGAACATACATTTTCACTATAGCTGGATCTCCCTTAGTATTGCGGGAAGCCAACTCGCAGCATATTATTTTGGCTATTCCAGGAAACCGGACTGGAACTTTTTGCCATGCTTGAAATGAATTCGCCTCTGGTGATTTACTCCTTTGTAGTTGAATACCAGATGATACCAGCTGTTGGGATTAGATTATGAGACGACGCCAACGTAATTGGTAAGAGTTTAGTTCTACATTACATGTTAACTAACGAAGACAGAGTACCATAAAATCAAAACTATGGTCAGTTCCGATCTGCTTGATCGGAACCTTGGGCAATAGAGGAGCACATCATCCGCATCCTGCGTTACGCAATCTCAAATCGCGCTGTTCGGAGATTTACCATGACCAAATCGGAGGAAGTATCTTCAGTAACCTCCATGTCCGCCAAGAAATTGTGTCAAGTCATAGCCCACGTTCCAAAACCTCCGTTTAATCCAGTTTTCCACGTTCGGTTTCAACCTCTGAGTCCAGTGCCCTTTCTTCCTCTCTTCCTATTGTTTCTGCCATTCTGCCAATGATAGGTCCCTTTCCGAATCGGTAGGCCTTCAATCGCCCAGATATCGATAGGCATCATCACAGCTATTATATACGCTACGTCGTCGAATGTCACTAAGCTGATAAACCGCTGTTATTTTCCTTCTGCTGTGGTCAAAATGTAGTAAAGGTCCAAATGAAAAGCTGCAGATGAAGAAGGATGATGGCGAATCTCCCGCTCCTAAAAATGGGACAAATTGTACCAACTGGTCCTTCAGGTTGGGGTTTGGTAGGGCTGACAAACCACACACAGAAAATAATTTGTTTCGAAGCTATAAAAGGAGCCTCGGATTGGACTGAGAACATAACAACAAACCCGACAATGAAATCGAAATAATGATTTGCGCATTTTCTCATAAGACCTGCGCTCCCTATACAGAGAAGGAGTTCCCCAACAACTAGCCGATACCCTGTCCCAATACCGGGCTGATGTAACAGCGTTGCAGGAGATGCGTTGGACAGGGACTGGTTTCCTGGAGAAAAGCTACTACACCATATATTATTGTGGCCATCCAGTAAATCATGTGCTCGGAGTAGGTTTCTTAGTCATCACAAATATGAAACCTGCTGTTATTGGCTTTCAAAACACAATACAAGGCTATGCACTCTGCGCTTGCGAGGCAAATTTAAAAACATAAACCTTATTAACATGCACGCCCCTACAGAGGAGACTGCAGAGAAGGACATCTTTTAAGAGGCAGTTGAGCGGATTCTCCAAGGCTGTCCCAAGTATGATATCAAAATCATTCTTGGGGATTCTAACAGCCAAGCAGGGACGGAGCCACATTCAGGCGATAGCTCGAATCCCATAGCTTACGTAGGGACACCAATGATAATGGATTATTGAAAGTATCTGGTTTGCGCGGAAAGCGGACCATAAAAGAAACGTGGGCCTCTCCAGACGGGACCACTTTCAACCAAATTGACCACGAGTTGATTGAACGCCGCTGCCTCCCAGTCTTGATGAATGTCAAAATATATAAGGGGGCTAATATAGACTCGGATCCGTATCTGGATGGTATAATGCTACGGGCTTATATTACAATACCACGAACTCTCTGATACTCAGATGAGAGTGAACACTGAAGCCATCTATAAGAGAGTTCTCCATAACGCCTATAAGGGGGGAAGTGGACGCCGCAGTAATCGCAGTCAAAAGAAGTCCGGGAGATGAAGCATCAAAAAATGATCTTCAGAATCACCAGAAAAACGTTATCATAAATATGGACGCAAACATACTTGGCTCCAGTCGCAGAAAAGGCCAGAACGGCTGGCTCGACGATGAATGTAAGCTAGCAATGGAACGAAAGAATGCTGCATACCGACTAATCTTGCATTCTCAAAGAACGGAGACTTATTACGGACTCCATCAAGCGGAGAAGTGACTTTACAGACGGAAGAAGAAGCCTGGGAGAAGTAACTGGTCTGTGGACTCGAAAAATACAGGGAGCAACCACACCGGGCGCGGAAGCTTTATCAATAAGTCAGTAGAATAAAGCCTTATACATCTCGATGCTCATCCTGCCGAGACAAAGAGGGAAATTTGATTTCCGACAGAATGGGCATATTGGAACGATGGGTTGAATATTTTGATGAACTGCTCAACAACCAAAATATCGCCGAGTAGGAGGTCCCACCAATTCATGGGCTTAAAAATCATAAATCGCCAGGAGTCGATGATATTACATCCGACTTGGTTTAATATGGGGGCGACCAACTACACCAAGTGGTTCATCAACTGATGCTCAAGGTGTGGGGCAGCGAATCAATGCTTGACGACTGGCGACGTGGCATTATTTGTACCATACATCAAAAGGAGATATTAGGCAGTGTAACAATTGCAGAGGTATTTCGTTGCTGGATACCAAGATATTGTTACGTTACTTGCTTTATGTAGCTCATATCTTTAGATTTCGTAGCACTAGACAAAAATTCCTTCTATAACTTTAATATCAGCGTTTATTTTACACTAAATTATGCAACCATACTGTATAACTAATTATGGATCAATTTCTTCAGCTGGTACAATTCGTATTTACAACCGATACGATCTGTTCTAACTCTAAAATTAGACTGACCCATGGGGCGGACCTCCGGTAAATTAGCAACAGGTCAGATTTCATCTTTGTGGCAAGCCATGGAAAAACTGTTGGAATATGGACAACAGTAGCGTCATTTTTTCATCGACTTTAAAACTGTGCTCGTTGAGAAGAGAGAATTCGGTATCCCTGCGAAATTGATAAGACTGACTAGGCTGGCCCTGACCAATGGACGAGGCCAGATAAAAGCAACAGCACTCTCGGACCATTCAATGGCAAGAACAGTCTAAAACAAGGGAACCCCCTATCATGCGTCCTCTTTAACCTGGACCTACAAAAAGTGATTTGTGATGCGCGAGAGGTTCAAGTCCACCCAACTACTGGCCTATGCTAACGATATCTTCATCATGGGGAGAACGACCTGAGGCGTGTGTGTGTGTGTGTTTGACGTGGGGGGAGGCAAAGCCTCTGAGTATTCAGACCTTAATCATCCATTGTGCTCGATTCCCCCGTCTAACGGATTACCCCCGATTCGTTTATGAATCGCAGGATTTCCGTTAGTGGATTTGATGCTATCCACTGCAGTTGGAGCACATCACCACCAAAAATCTGACGTCTGATGCATCCGTAAACGGGGCACTCACATAGAAAATGTTCCGTGGATTCCGCTTCCTCATTACAGGATGGACACGTATCATCTTGGATAATTCCTATTCTCTCCATATGCCCAGGTAGTGAATTATGGCCAGTCAGCATGCCCAAAATATTTTTGCAAGTCTTCCTGCTTTTCGACAGGATAAACTTTGCAATGTTTGGTTCTGACAGGAAGAGTTTGGTCTATCTAGCAGCACTGAGGCTTCGCCACCTGTCATTATGGGAAGCTTGGACCCATTTTTTGATAGCAGCAACAGGCAATGCTGCCGACACCCCAATTGCTGGTTCCGGTTCAGGCATGAGGAAAGTTGAAGCCTCCTTTGCTAAGGCATCCGAGATTTTATTTCCCTCTACACCACAATGACCAGGTACCCAGAGTAAATCCACCGTATTGAATCTGGAAGCAGAATTCAATCGGCTTCTACATTCCTGAACGATTTTTGAAGTCGTCAAAGTACTACTCAACGTCTTCAATGCAGCTTGACTATCGCTACAGATTGCGATGCGCCTGCCCTTCAACCGCTCGTCAATCATCCACGTTGCAGCCTTTAGGATCGCATAAACTTCAGCCTGAAAGACCGTTGTGTATTGTCTCAAAGGAAAAGTCCACTTCCCGTTTTTATTCGAGAGGTAGACTCCTGCTCGAGAACTGTTTTCTGCCATAGGTGTAGAAGACGTCAGTATATCCTGACACGCATTCTTCTGGTTCTTTCCAGTTTTCTCTCCGTTTCAAGATAACATCATATCTTCTACCAAACAGATGTATGGGGATCTGAGAATCAGAAGGCATCGCGAAAACTAGATTCAGTTCTCCCAATGACTCTTCCAATGCTTTGTGCCCCCACATCCATTGTTTTCCCATAGATCTAATCGAATTAGTCTATGAGCCGCCTTCATTGCAGTGCTCTGAATAAACAAATCCAAGGGCTACAAATTTAGTAATGCATTCAGAGCTGCGCCAGATGTGGTGCTCATGGCAATGGTGATACCCAGACACACAGTTCTTTGCAGTGTGGCTAGTTTGCAGCGAAAACTCTTCTGTTTCACCTTAACCCACCACACTACGGATGCATATGCGAACATCGGTCTAATAATAGCAACATATATCCACATTACTACCTGAGGCCTAAGTCCCCATGTCGAGGCAAAGGTCCGCCTACACAGCCCATAAGCTGTGAAAGCTCGTTTCATCTTTACCTCTACATGTTTGTTCCAAAGAAGCTTCTTGTCTAGAATAACTTCAAGATATTTCACTTCTTTGAAGACTTGAAGAGTTGTACCCCTCATCTCTGGAAGGCAAAGTCCATTCAGTTTCCTCCTTTTTGTAAATAAAACCATTGTGGTTTTATTTGGATTTACTGAAAGTCCATGCCTGAGACCCCAACTGTCAATCAAATCAACGGCGCGTTGTGTATTTCTACACACCATTCTGAGATCTCGACCAACAGCCAGTACAGCTACATCCTCCGCATAAGCTTGAACGTGTATTGACAGATTTTGTAGTTCGCATTGTAGTGAGTTGATCAACATACTTCGCAGAAGTGGCGACAGCACACCTCCTTGAGGGCAGCCTTTCGTCGCGTCCCTTGTTAGGTAGCGATCAACACCCACTTCAGCACACAAGCTTTTGGAAGGGCGCCAAGTCAAAAGCCCCTTCAATGTCTATCTTTGAAACCAAAGAATGAAGAGCAGACTCACAGGACTTTCCACGTTGGTAAGCATGTTGGTTTTCATTTAGGGGTTGCGACTTTAGCACCTTCTCGCTAATGTGACACTCAACCAGTCTCTTTAGACATTTCAGCGAAAATGATATTAGGCTGATTTGGCTGAAGTTTTTTGGATTAGAATAGTCATTGACCCGAGGCGTACAAACTATCTTCATCCAGGTCGAGCAAGCGGTGTGAGATCTTGGGCTGCACATCAGTGAATGTAAGACAAAATATAATATATGGTGGCAACGTCAGCACCCAAAACCAACCAGCCAGCAACATCAAACCGCACTGGTCAAACGGGAAGAATAAAGATAGGAGACTACAACTTTGAGACCATTGATTATTTCTCTTATGTAGGGTTGAAAATTACAACCGAAAACAGCTGCGAAGATAAGGTCCGCGCACGGTTGTTGCTTGCTAACAGAGTGGCATAGGTCTGGACGCTAGACAGCTTTTAGGGATTTCTAATTGGTGGCGCAAAACCGGGATGTCTGGAGTTCCTTATTAAGGCAAGCTTAGACCGAATATCAGTTGTTGCGCCGTTGATGATGACGAATGACCAGGCAGTGGAAGCTGGTGAAATCCACAAACCGCTCCCCATTGTCGTTACAGTCGTTGAGATCGTGTTTGCCCAGCACATGTTATCAGAGCTCACCTCGGTATTAAGGTCAATCATCACGACTGCAGTGTCGGAAATCTATCTTCGACCACATTGAATAGCTAGTAAAAAGCCCTGTTTCCCTCCATACCAGATATCTCCGTAGCTATATAACACTGTACTACTGAAATGTTCTTCGATCTGGTCTGGAATTCAGTATACTATCCAATGGGTTCCCAAGTACTGAGGGTGCGCGGCGGAAGCATATATTCGATACCAGATTCCCGCTTACTTCCGCCAAGCTTTCCGGTGCCTCAAGAGGAAAAGGAATCATCTTCAGAGTCTCACTAGCTAACCTCGGTTAAAACCTGAGAAAGTTCAGGTTCCGCTTCCGCAATCGAGGAGCGTACGTACATTCCAAAAAGTAGCTCGCGTTCGATAGCCGTCCTCATCTGACACATGGGTATCGATTCAATGGTGAAAGTGAGAAGCAAAATATACAGGTTGCCAACGCAGAAATCTCTGTCCTTTTCGTCGCTTATCAAAACTAATACTTTTGGTGAATCCCACGTCTACCAGTTTACAGGGGAGTAACTACCTCAGCGGAGCATCAACTTTCTGTCTTAATAATAAATACCCTTAGTCTGGGTAGGGTTGGGCGCGCCTACTTCCTGAGACGTCTAGGTGTTACACGGTCATTCAGACTCCCTTCCCTTCTCTCTAACGGGCTCGTTGGATGATCTCTTGGGAGGTAATTTGATATGCGCGATACAGCTATCTCTTTGAGCTAAATATCTATTGACAAAGTTTATTCCATTGTCAAATTCTGCTGATATTCCTTGCGTCCTTTTTCCAAATATCTCTCCCATTTTTCAACTTGAGTTTGTCTATTCTACTTTTGTGACTGAAGCCTGAAAGTTCGGGCAATCCTTTCGATCACGTCAAACAATTTAGTGTAAATTGTATCTTATGATCGCTAAATAAATTAGGAGAAAATGAATTATCTAAAATGCGAAGGAAATGATTGACACAGCATTGACAGTAATTGATAACATGCTTCCGAGTTGCAAAATAATATGCGGCCAGGCTGTCGTTTAGCCTGAAATGTTCGACATAATTCTTTTCCATTGTAATACGTGATCTCCAATTTTTATGGAAAGAAAGCGAAAATCGAACGCAATAATGATGTGGGTACATTCTGTACACGTCTCCCAGCCTTTCACCTGAATGGACAGGGATTCATTTGCTTGGTTGAGCTTTCAGCCAATTTACCTGCACATCGGCTTCCATGGCTGGGTATCCTGAAAGTTGAGTAGGTTACGGCATAAATCACCATTTGACTTTTTGATGCAGCATATAAATTTCGCAGAAAAGATATAATCATTTTTACTGAATTATATGGCAAAGAACATTTAGATTGGCAGCTATTTTCGGCATAAGGCTTCAGATTTTCGTCTTTAATTTTCCGCTCCTCTGGCTAACATAGGGAAGTTAACTCCACAATTACGGAAATTTCTACTTTGTGGAATATTCAAATGTTACAAATTTATTGCGCATAAAATTCACTATATAATGAAGTTTTCAGATGTTAGTGGGTTCTACCACCAAAGATGCTGTAAATGTTCCTTAACAACTTTTATTTATTACTCTCGAACGGATATGGTTCTGCGGCAAGTTTAGACCCTGTTAAAGTGCTCCATTCCCATCCTGGCAATACCACTATACATTATGCATAGTATTTTAATAGCGAAAGTTCGTTTCCTTGTTACTAATGGACATACACAACACATTAACGTATGATTTTCCACAGTTTTCAACCCGAACTGTTATCCGCGTGGCAGAACACACTCCAGTCTGGCAGGTGCTGGGATACGGAAGTGGATACAAATTTTATGGATAGGGGCTATAAAATGGTGGTGGTGGATAATTAAGGATTAATGATGTTGCTCCTGCAGCCAGGGCAAGAAGGAGCGGAATTAGGATACACGGAGAAAGGGCGAGAAGAATTTGTGGAGTTCAGGCGTTGGAGTAATTAGTACCATCAAAACTTAATTATTTAGTTTAAGTCCCGCTATAAGCGTTCGTCTTGGAAGTATGGAAATTACAATTTTAAAGACGGTAATATTTTACTTGCAAATATATGCTGTAAGGGAGAACATATCGAGGATCTTTTAGATGGTTTCGAAACTTCTTTTAAATTTAAATTCAAGAGTTGGGAGCTAATCAACTTCGCCTAATGGACTGCTGATATGTTGGCCTTTATAATCATTTTACAAGTCGGAAATCAATAGCGCCATAAAAACTGACCTGCCAGTTGAACACGTTGCGGTAGATGTGGAAGGAGCCATAAAATTCATGGACAACGAAGCAAAACTATGAACTATCAAAAGCCATCGCTCACCAAACTAAGTCTGCTAACCAGCGGGAACCAATATCGTACGAGAACTGACGAAGAAGCCGGTATACTACCTAAAAGCAGACAAAGGTAATGCGATTGTAATTATGGATAAGCAACATTACGACAACCTAGTAATGGAAAAGTTGACTGGAGGAAACTACTTTGAGTTGAGGAATGACCCGCTACCAGGATCCATAAAACGAGTACAGAAGGCCCTAAAAGAACGCCCTCTAGTGGTTGATAACCCAGTCCGGCTGCGGATGCCAAACCCCTCTTTACCCAGAATTAGATGCCAACCAAAAATACACAAATCAGCAATGAGATGAGGGAGATAATTGCAGATTCTAACTCCCCTACTTACAACATTGCGAAGTGGTTGATTGAGGAATGCCAAAAATTGGAATCTATCAAGAAAAACCGATCTGTCAAAAATTCGCAAAAAATTGATTGAAAGATTGAGTGCAGTGGGGGCATTGGCGGATAATGAACGCCTAGTGTCATTTGATGTAAAAGCTCTATTTCCCAGTACGCCTGTAAAGGAGGCAATAAACAAAATTTGAAGAGTCGCTACTACGGTTTGGTTCGACTCCAGAATGGAGGAGAAAGGCTAAACAATATGCGAGGTTGGTTTCCCTCTGCATGAATGAAAATTATTTCAGATTCAGGGGGAATACTTCAAGACAACCTCGGGTGTAGCAATCCTCTCTCCGCACTCCTAAGTGGAATCTTTATGGCATCACTGGAGGAGAAAATTGAGCAGGATGGATTATTGCCAAACATATAATTGAGGTACGTGGATTACATTTTGACAGTGATCCCGGCTACAAGCATCCAGAATATGCACCCTAAAATAACCTTCACTCATGAGATTGAAGTTAACAACCAATTGCCTTTCTTAGATTTATTAATGAAACGTCAAAACGGACAATTTTCTTTTTCTATTTTCAGGAAACCCACCAGCACCCAGCGTACAATCCCGGCTGCTTCGTTCCATAGCTACCAGCATAAAATGGCAGGTTATGGCACAGAGGAAGACTACCGGAGCGAAAAACTCTACATTATGGACACTGCAAGGAAAAACGGGTACACCAGCACCACCATAGACACGATGATCAAGCGACATATACAAAGGTTAGAACGTAGTAATCTCACTACACTGTATACCCAACAATCAACCTTTACCCCTCTAAAACGACCAAGTGTCACCTTCTTAAATCTGTCCAAGCATATAAAACGAACATTGAAAAGGTTTGACATACAACTGGTAGGATCAAGTCGCATCTACCAGCTAAAATTCCAGCTGGCTAGGGAAAAGGACCGAAAAATGGTAGAGGAAATGAGCGGCATATTTAAAATCGCTTGCTCAAATTGTCCGAAGGTGTATATCGGAGAAACGAAAAGACTGGTAACTACCAGATTTAGGGAACATACGAAGGAGGCAGAGTTGGCTGTCACGTACTCCCGAAAACCTACAAAATCTATGGTGGCTAAACAAATGGTGGAATGCGGCCATAAAATAAGCGCCGTTGATTTGGAAGTTTTAAAACAGGTAAGGAAAATTAACCAACTGAACGCCTACGAAAGCCTGTTCATAAGCAAACAACCGGTAGACACTAGGTTGAATTCAGACCTAGATAATTGCTATTCTCCATTATTTAAAAAAACTTTTTAAAAAACTAAACCTCTTCTTCTTTCAGGATCGATAAATTAATCATTAGAACGTAATTAAATATTTATTCCTTCAACGTGGGACAAATGCAATTCATTCTATGCGTCGTGGTTCCGAGTTCCAGCTTTTCTACCAAATCTAGTGTCGAATAATGTAAGCGCTTCTGAGAAACAGAGTGGCAGACCGGTGGACAACACCGGCGGCTTTGCGGTTGAGCAAACGGGCTCTCGGCCGTCAATATAGCTCTGCACTGTCTCGTTGGTGGATAATTTGGCCACCGTGGCATATAATGCTATAAGTGGTTTAGATTTACTGAGAGAGGTATCCAGAGGGACACCAATAACGAAGGAAAAGAATAGTGGTTAAATCTAAGACTAGTGGCCTTGATGAAGGGAACAGGTGGTTCCCGAAATATAGGTATATGCAAGGTCGAAAAATATTACTGGCGAAAAGAAAAGCAGGTCTTAATTATTTCAAATAATTTAATCGCAAGAAACATCGCGAGGTTACACTGAGAACAAAACACAGTGGGTTGAAAAGAGGCGGTTTCAACAGGAGATACTCTCAGGGAGAAGAAGGAAGAAACAGGTTCCAGGTCGTCCTATCAAAGTAACCTAATTGTTGTGTCACATCATCGATCCACCACCAAACAAAAGAGAACAGAAGGAAGATGAGGATTATCAAGGAATTCAGGCAGGCGTCTAAGAGGAAGAAAGGAATAGCAGTTCTAAAGGACTGAACTAAAAGTTCGGAAAGTTGAAACCTTATGCCTCAAGTGCGAGCGTTGGCAATCACATCGAAACCTAAAGGAAAAAACAATGGTTTATGGGCAAAAATTGCTAAGAAAAAAGCAAAGAAGGAAGCAAAGATGCACATTAACCCTGAGCAAGTCCCACCAAGGGCAATCCGTCATACACGGAGATATTGAAAAAGATCAAAGCTGGCCTCGACCTAAAAAATTTATGTTAAAACGTCAACAAGACCCGAAGGATCCAGAAAAAATTCAGATTGGACAACACTGACGCCTTTCATAACTAAATTGTAACCTCGCTTGGGGAGAATGTCACAGTACATTTTAAAAAACATGAGATCTATAAACAGTGCAAGGATCTCTATTAGAGGATGGAAACAACAATTCAAGTTGAAAGTATTTGGTAAAAATTCCTCACCTAAACTGCGATCACCAGGCAATTATCTCTACAATATGGGGATAGCCACACAGCAGGGAAACAGCATTACCAAAGCCGAGGACATCAGGGATTACAAAGGCTTTAGAGAAGCAAACTTTCATGGAAGTGTGCCTAAAGCAACCTATTAAGGACCCACGAAAAGGGTTCTCCATTTGTATCCATCGCCATAGCATGTGATGCACCCATGCCCAGGACGGCCACTACCTCCAGTAGAAGACCCAACTGTTGGTGGAATTGTGGACTAGCTTGCTTGACCGTCCATCGAATGGTGATTGGACAATTCAGAGGACCTACATTTCCATAGATCACGAGCCTTGACCCTTTGTTGACAATTATCCAGAGGCTTATTCTCCCAGCAAGAGACGGGCACTTAAACCTTTCAGCAACATTTCTGAATGTCGCAGAATGGGGTACTTAAGTTGGCGTGAAATCCACATGGGCCATGTGCGCTGATTGGGTTCACCCTGGAGCATAAAACCTGGGAAACACCTGCTGAACCAACACCAACAGCTCTACTACCAAACCCTATCTCCACCTCCACGTGGTGACCGCTGGGAGCTCTTTCTTAAAATCGTGCTTGGGGATTTTAACAGCCAAATAGAGACCGAGCCCGTATTTAGTCGATACGTTGGCTCCCATAACCTACATAAAGATACCAATGATAACGGACTGCGGACAACTCGATGAGCTGTATTACACGAATTGGATGTTGGAAATTGGTCCAAATGTGGGCCTCTCCAGACGAGACTACTTTCAACCAAATTGACCACGGATTACTATCTCATTGGCATGGTGCTCCGAGCTCGAATAACAACACCACCTGCAATCCCCTGTAACAATAAGGTGAGAGTTAATACTGAAGTAGTACACAGCATAGCCCTTCGTAGCACCTATAAGGGGAAATGGATGCTGCAATAACCGCAGCCAACAGAGATCCTGGAGGTGAAGCATCAACAAATAATCTTCACCATCACACTCAGGTGCACAAGTTTTACCAAAAAGTCAGCAGGATGAAGCCTTATATTCCTCGACGCTCATCCTACCGAGACAAAGAGGGAAATTTAATTTCCAACAGAATGGGCGTATTGGAGCGATGGGATGAGTACTTTGATGAACTACTGAATAACCAGAACATCGGCGAGTTGGAGGTCCCGTCAACTGAAGACGACTGGCAAATACTGCCACCATCATATCTAGAAGAAACATTCCGTGCAATTCATCGGCTTAAAAATCATAAGTCACCAGGAACCGATGGAATTACAGCCGAATTAGTTAAATATGGAGTCGACCAATTACACCAAGCAGTTCATCCACTTATGCTCAAGGTGGGGGTCAGCGAATCAATACCTGACGACTGACAGAGAGGCATTATCTGTCCCATACATAAAAAGGGAAATATTACGCAGTGTAACAATTATAAAGGTATCACGTTGCTGAGTACCATCTATGAGATATTCTCCGCTATCTTGCTAGGCCGGATAGCGCTATGCGCTCAAAATATCATTGGCCCATACCAAGAGGCGAGCAAATCAGCAACAGATCAGATTTTTTCTCTGCGAGAAGCGATAGAAAAACTATTGGAATATGGACGTCAGATTCACAATATCTTCATCGACTTTAAAGCCGCCTATGACAGCAGAGCCAGTGTAAAACTGTACACGGCCAGGAGCGAATTCGGTATCCTGACGAAATTGATAAAAGTGACTACGCTGGCCCTGACCAATGTGCCAGACCAGATAAAAGCAGGAGGATCACTCTCAAGGCCATTCGACATCAACAACGGTCTACGACAACGATATGCCCTATCATGCGTCCTCTCTAACCTGGCCCTCGAGAAAGTGATCCGTGATGCTTAGGTAAATGCCAGGGGTCCACCCAATTACTGGCCTATGCTGACGATATCGACATCATGGGAAGAGCAACCCGAGACGTATAAACTGCCTTCATCCAGATCGAGCAGGCGGCAATCGGCGTGAGATCTCGGGCTGCACATCAATGAAGGCAAGACAAAATATATGGTGGCAATGTCAGCACCAAAAACCAACCAAGCAGCAACATCAAACCGCACTGGTCAAGCGGGAAGAATAAAGATAGGAGACTACAACTTTGAGACCGTTGAAAATTTCTCACATCATCACATCACAACCGATAACAGCTATGACGATGAAATCCACGCACGGTTTCAGCTTACAAAAACTGTTCCGCTCGAAACGTCTCAAGAAAGGGTCACAGCTCTATATTATTATTCCGTTAAGAGAAAGTCGCACCGCGCCCTTGAAGAACTATTGTGCCCCTTTTACTGGTTATAGTGTACCTACCAGCTCTTACTGGGCAAGACTATGACCATGCCAGTCCTCATGTATTACGAAATCTATGAGCGATACCATGACCGTCAGGTTGTGGATCAAACCCGGCTCAATAGGTTACGGTGCATTCTAAAGTACTCATAATGCCATGACTCTGACCGGCGTCAAAGAAGACCAGGTCTAAAATTGAGGAGACCATTTAATAGAAACCACTAGACGATTCATTACAACTTGAAGGAGGCCTTTCTCTAAGTTGCACGAATAATAATAATAATAATCGTTGGCGCAACAATCCATGTTGGATCAGGGCCTTGAAGTGTGTTAGAGCACTTCATTCAAGACCGTAACGGTACACTAGGAGGCAATGTGGTCAGCATTGCGCTCGCCCGAGATTATTACCCTGATTTGACTCAGGTACTCATTCACAGCTGAGTCGACTGGTATCCGACGTCAAATCACGATACAAATTCCACTGCCACCAGTGAGATTTGAACCGCAACCTTCCGTACGACAGCCTTGCGCTCTAACCACTCAGCTATCCGGACAAGTTGCACGAATGATGGAGCAAAGCATCGGAAGTCCCACTAACAACCTTTGGGCTAATGTTTCTACATCGTGGAGAGGTAATGCTGGCAGAGTGTCTGATAGTATGGCGTTTCCCTTGGCTTCAACGCAGCGTTATTTAGCAAATGGATACTTAGCAAGCTCCATCTAAAAACCGTTTTCAAATATCGACTGCCCTCACCTAGAGGCAGAAAAATTATTCTACGTTTGGCAGATAACTACTAGCCAACTACTCAGCACTATGTTACTTGCAACTACTAAAGGTGAAATCATGGGAGGAATTGAAGTATATTTTTAAGAGTGTTCACTAATGACGCGTAGGAATAGTTGACGTACTATGCCCCACATAGGGCTTTATGACAACCATGCATTTAATTTTCAAAGCAAACCATACAGCACTTCAGGTGAGCGGAAACATCCTAGTCCACGCTAGTTCAAGAGCCTGAAAAATGATGTTTGCCGGAAGCATCACCACCCTAGGCGACAGATATATCGAACTCTCAGTCGAACCATATCTTAAAGCTCTAGTGAATTGAAATCCCAGGCCAATTCTGTACGAGACTTCTACAGTAAAACGTCATTATCGCAACCTCTTCAGGAACATCAGATTTCCTATCTGCAAGGAGCTACACCGTCTTAGTCATTCGATGTCAGAATCACGAGAAAATCGCGCAGAAATACTTCAAATCCAAACATATACCAGATCGCAATAAGGAGTGTCCCACCTGTAGGGAACACGTCTACCTGGACATAATAAGCTTTCTAGCGACATCAGAAGGGACGTTATTCTGCATCATAATCATCGATAGGCAGACCAGCTTTCGCTATTTCTATAGAAGGGCGGACTTATGAACCTATCGTCCGAGTAGGTTATGAATAGTGAATAGTATGATTCGGTGCTCCTTACTCGATCGCAATGGATAGGTATCCTGGTTCGACGCTGAAGTGTTCACTAAATGCATCAAGTTACTCGGAATCGAACGCATCATAATAACACCTAACTACTCCCAGACCAACGATTGTATGGACATTGCTGCAGGAATTTAAAGTGGGCCACCACGAAATACAGCTTAGACCCGTCTTCTCTTCAAGTATATAACATAATTGGAACGGATAGCATTTTTTTTTACTGCCACCAACCGCACACCAATAGCCTACTCCTGTAGGTAGAATAATATGGAATAACGAGCACTATTTCATGAGATGCCTCCAGCTCCAACCAAATTATTTCCTCCCAAGTTGTTGATCCTTTACAGCGCATCAGGTTCACGAGTCTTCAAACTTACATCCTGGAAAGCAAACATCCCAGCTCCACGTGCATTACACAAAGAGCAAATATCACAAATGAATTCACTCAATTTAACGATTAAAATTGAATTTAAAATTTAACAAGATACCCAACTTAAGCAAACGATGAGGAAAGATTCTGTAGCTGTCATTTGATAGCCCCGGGCATCATGCGAATACGCTCGTCTGCCAACATGGGGTGAAGCAATATTTGCGTTGAAGCAGGAATTCCAACGAGGAAGATGAAAGGCAAACATGCTACGAACAGGCAAAAGTGTACTATTTTCACTTAATAAAGTTTCCGAAAATCACTAGACTTGCAAGCCTCGTGCAAACTTGCACGTTTCAGTTCAACTTCTACAACTGCCGTGATTTCACCTCTCAAACAATTTTCGAGAGGAAATTTTCTTTCTCCATATCCCCAGGGTCAGACAACTTTTTTACAATGAGATTTACAAACCGTGAACAAAGGAAAATCCAGGAAGGAGCCTGGCCACAGAATAAGTTCCGAACACAAAGCCGCAGGGTCGGGGGCAGACTTGGGGCATGAAAGTCAGGAGTGTTGAATAATGTGATTGAATGTAACGCCCGGAAATTTCCTGATGGCCAATTTAATTATGACAATTCCAAAAGAAAACTCGATGAGAAATGTGTAAAATTGAAAAGTTGTTCTCAAGAAGTTTGAATAGAAAGTCCTTGCGAGTTGCTCGTGCAGACAGTAATAAACACGGATTCGCTATTCTCTCGTGCCCCCGCAAATGAAGACACAGTGTAAGCATCAAGCTTATCTACCCTCTCGAAAAACGTCCTAGATGTGATTGAATGCCAATATTTCCACTTAAATCCCCCCCCCCCCCTCCGCCAGCCTTTAGGGAAAAGGAGCCCACATTGCAATCTTAGCAAGGATTTCGGACTTCCAAGAATTTCCATTCAAACTGCAAATAAACTCGATTGACCGGTCATAATCAAAGTTTTGTTATTAGCCCTACAGTCGTCTTCTGGGATCTTTATTGTCCTTATTTCGCAATATTTCCTCTGCTCCCTTCTCTCTATTTCATCCAAGTATGAGTTCCGGGGTAAACATCAGTCAAATAAAATCGAAGAAACTGTATATTTGCCACTCAGCTCCCATCTTCCGAAGTCCATTCTCCAGATTTTCTGCTGGAGCATCAAAAAACTTGGTTGACTTATGGGCTATAAAGAAGAAGTGAAACATCAACAGGACTATTAGGACGAGCAGCAGTGGATACTCGGAACCCGTGGAAGACTGCTCTGCACAACGCGCACTATTCGAACCGAGCAGCCATCGCGATTGATGGCACTCACTTAAGTTATCGATTCGGGACGATTTCCATAGCTGAGCCATCTGTTTCCTAGCACCACTGATACCAGCGAACTGAGTTTTATGGGAGCACTGATATATGATTATGTGATTTCTTTAATGTGCAACTATAAATTCAAATTTGATTTACTCGTTGAAATGCATGTACACAAGCGTTTATTGCGGCGTAATATGGGACAAAGTGCTCGGAAGTTCTGGGACCCTGCCAGGATATTTTATAAGTGGGAGAGAAGACTGCTCGGGGGACAGCGTGACTAAGAGCTGTCGTGATTTAGTTCATTGCATTAAGAACATGGAGTAGAAATCCGAAGAAATTACTTTGGGTTTTATCAGGGAGATTAGAGCACAGGACTTTATCAGCGTGATGTATAAGCAAGGAAGTCACACTTGTCTAGTGTAATCCTGCTGAACTATAAACTTTGGTCATTGCACTGGACAGTTGATTGTATCAATGGCTATGTATCCTGGACAAATTGTTTCATGTATATATCACTGTTCATATAGTAGTATCTTAATCCTGATATTTATTTAGATAAAGAATTAAAATTAAGACAGAAGTTAGTGTTCAGAATAGTCTTTAAATGGATCAATAGCCTTTTGTTGCATTTTTTTTCGAACTTAATTGTTCTTCAGGAAAAGGCGAGTTATCACAATTACCAAACTGAGTACCTATGGAGATCGTGGCAGAGCTGTTAACACCTGTCAAGGATGGTGTGGATACATGCCATACTTTAGGCCAGGGAAAGGGCAACTTCAGAAGATGGTGAAAGTCCTCCAACTGAGCAACTCTTTATTAGAGGAAAATGCAAATCAACTAAGCGAAGATACCATCGTGTTGCTGAAGAGAATTGACGATATCTGCTAAGCAGTTAACTTGTTTAGCAGTTTTGAGTGAAACTTCTAAATTAATTAGGGATAGAAAGAGGGCCCATGGGAATATCGCACCAGAAAATTTCCAAGTAACTTCTAGGTGAATCGCTTGGAAGGAAGTGAAAATGCGATGTTACTATCACAACACGAAGAACCGCGAGAGTCAGTTGTCAAGTTAGATATGTTGGGAACCGGAAGCTTGGCGCTTCAAGTGTGAAAGATTTCTTATGCAGGAATATTTGAAATTTGAATAGGGTGCTGTAAATTTGCAAAAGGGATACCTTTGACTCACCCAAATTTTGTCAACAATTATTATGATTCTGTTAAGGGAAAGTCGCACCGCGTCCTTGAAGAACTATTGTGCCCCTTTTACTGGTTATAGTGTACCTATTGATCATAGTATCTCAAGCAGGCCTGTAACCGTTAGGAACTTTAGTATGTTCCCCACTTCCAGATGTTTCAGCTTTGCATCTGGTATTAAGTGATCTCCCAGATGTCTCGACCTACTTTGCACAAGTGCCGGACACTGTCCCAGGACGTATATAGTATGACCTATCCTAAACGAAAATAAATGGGGGAATGGGGAATGCGATGGCGAGAATTGCTGTAAAATTTTATACTTTTGGAAAAAACTTAAGGACCAGAATTCGACATGGAGAGTGTTTTTAGGCTTGGATGTGATGTGTCTTTTTTTTTAGAAATTCTTAAGCAGGTAATTTTTGAACACAGGCTTTTGATTTAAGTGTACAATTTTTAACCCCCACTCTCCTCACTTTACAACTAACACTAAAACTTAAACTTATAATCTACAGTACTAGTGAAAGTCTGATCCCTTTGGTACCCAAAGGAAAACAATTCCACCGCCCTCTCTGAATTTCGTGTCAATCTGTATAAACGACAAGAAATCCTTTCCGGAAGACAGGTTGTATTTATCAAGGGGGAAGGGTTGTGATAACCAGTCTCCAAATCAGGGTACCAGCGATTTTTGTTAGTGAGTATAGGGCTTCCGGCCGGCAAAATTCCTTGACTGCAAGGTTTTGGTAGTAGAAAGCTCGACAGCTGTGACAGGTGCTCATATGAAATACGACATTACCAAAAACATCCTCTTCTTCTGAATGTAATTATGCGGTGTTTCCAGCGATTAATTATTTGAAATAATAAACAAGTCGGAATACCGGAAGCTCGCGCTTCGGGTATAAAGGTTTTGTGTTCATCTTATGTATGGAATTTCAACGCACATTTTTCTATCCGTATATAGCTACAAATCCAACATATTGCTTCATATTTTTCCAAACTACGAGACATACGTACATATTACAGCCATCGATATTACGCTCACCCTAAACAAACAAACTGCCTATATCCGAATAACGTACACATATATGCACGTATATAAATTGATCGTACCCATATTTCCGATTTACTTCTTATATCTATCTGAATAGGCACTACCCACAAAGTTCATTAGCACGCATATACTATATACCTACATACATAGTTGATATTCATATACAAATGACTAAAAAACTAAAACAAAATAATTCTTTGGGACCCCATTCATAAGAACTCATTTGGTTGTGGTATTGACGAATTGATATGTGATGATGACGTCATGCAGTCATGCATGAAGAGTGCCCGAAATCACAAAAAATGGTAAAGTTTTACCCCCTATAACTTTGTCAATAATGGTTGGATTTTCTTCAAACTTGACTAGCTTGTGCACTATGTTCTTTATTATACGCATGCCAAATTTTGTACTTCTGGGATGAATATAAGGGGGGTTGCCGGGTAAATTTCTAAAATGTGGAAATATACTATTATTAACTTTATTTGTGCAGATATCGCAACCGGATATATTTTGAGGCCTAGATTTCGTAGAGATGCACTATTGAGATTTTTTTCAGATTTTTCGGTTGGATAGGTTCTGAGAACGAGACCTGTTACACTTTTTGGGGGTCATATTTTGAGCCCTCACTCCCCTATGTTTCACCCGATATCAAATATTGAACCAGTTTCGAAAAGTACTAATTGAGACCTTTCATTTGATATCCCACATGGCCACATTTTATGAAAAAAAATTTTGCACCCTCCTTTCACATGTATGGGGAGCCCCCCCTTAAACTTATCACAAAATGGCGTCAGTTACTGCATGTAAAGGGAACGGCAGATTACATACTTCTACCAATTTTCGTGACAATCGGTTCAGCCGTTTCCGAATAAATCGGGTGTGACAGACAGACAGACAGACAGACAGACAGACAGACAGACAGACAGACAGACATCGAATCGATTCTAATAAGGTTTTGTTTCACACAAAACCTTAACAACATGTTTTTTCCTTATTCGCTGGTGTTGTTGGTTTATTTTTGCAAGTTTGGGACTGGTTAGCACTGATGAAGGAAACAAGTGGTTCCCGCAATATAGGTATTAGCAAAAATAGACCATCAACACCAGCGAATAAGGAAAAAAACAAGTTTTGTATTATTTCAAATCCTCTTCTTTTTCTTTAGCCTTTGACCCGTTTATAAGCGGGGTCGGCTCGCGCTAATCGGTTGATTTGGATGCAATCGGGAGGCTTTCAAATCACCATCCAGCGGGTCAAGCCAAAATTGTTTTGTCTGGTCATTTGGTTGCCTACCATTGACATCAATGTCCAGGCCAACTTTGGAGAGTGGATTCCCCTTAGCGCGTATCGGGGTCCTTTCTGCGTCGGCTGAGGTGAACATCTAATGCCTAGGGCGATCATTTTGCGACATGGGATAAATTTTTTTGGTCGGCGTGCCACGGGACTGTGACCAAGAGAGATGAGGTGGCATTTAGCATAGTGGAATAACTCCAATTATACTTTCTTGTCGGATAGCTAAGTGCTTAGAGCACAAGGATGTCGTACGGAAGGTCGCGGTTCAAATGTCGCTGGTGACAGTGAAATGTGTGTCGTGATTTGACGTCGGATACCAGTCGACCCAGCTGTGAATGAATACCTGAGTCAAATGAGGGTAATAATAGCGCAATGCTGACCACATTGCCTCCTACAGTATACTCTAGTGTACCGTTACGGTCTTGAATGAGGTGCTCTAACACACTTCAAGGCCCTGATCCAATATGGATTGTTGCGCCAACGATTATTATTATTATACTTTCTTTATTTCTTGCTCTGATCTCAACATTTGATTTTTATTTTACTGAGGATAGTGCAAAATACATTCCCTCAAACTCTGCCCCTTTTTACCTGAGTATGCTATGTAAATAACAGGGCGGAATTTTACCAAAAACACCCATAATAAAGGCAAATAAATATAAGCTAAGATTGCTGGCCAATGAAAACGGCTACAACTTCTGCCAGATTTGCTTATGAAGAGCGTCCGCAAGAAGTAGTTCAGGACCAGGAGATAGGCACAATCTGGAGAAGTTCTTCTATTCCAAGATCTCTTTCAAATGACAAAGGCTTCAAAGGGTAGGCTTGTAAGAAAGGCCAATGAATGTCTTGAAAGGTTGAGGAGTGTGTAAAAGGTATGATCCGGCTAAAAACAGTAAGTGATAGAGGTCTCATCCGGAGAATCGCCCTTTATAAAGCTTGGACCGAAAATACTGTAGTTTATCTGTTCAAGTTTATCAAGGTCAAACAAAATGCGCATCTACCAATAAGAAAGATGATGAAAGTCGTTAGCATTTCATAGGAGGGAAAAAGTTTCGGGGAAAATCCAGAACTAGCTACCTCGACGATGTGATAGGATAAACAAGCAAAAAATTGATTCCAGAAATGTACAGAGAGGATTGTAATACCCAGTGAAGATAATCAAGAAAGGTAAAATTTGTCATCCTAAAAGAGCTGGACGTAAATATATGCAAGCCCCACAGAAGCCATAAAGGGGATTTCATGTCCGAGTTGAAAAGATCCGGTCAATGTACATTTGATGGCCTTTGTAACAACGTAAGAACCTACGTGATATCCCAATAGCATGAGATTTATATATATGTTTCCAGTTTCCAGTCCACCCATCATTGAGTAGTGTCAATTCATTGATATGAAACTAATTGTGTTGATTGACACTTTGAAAGCAGACATCTGGAAACCCGTCTTAAGAGCACGAACAATGTTCGATTTATAGGATATATCATTATCCGGAATTACAACAACACTGGCGCTGGCATTTTAGTCAGAGAAGGCTACCATTTTGACGAAGTTATCATGAAGAACCTGTTCGCTTCTTTCACTGCGGCGGCAATAGCGAAAACAGCAGATAATAGGCGGATTTTGGTCGTCTCCGTCTATATTAAGTGCAGCTTCCACACTGAGCACCTTGTTCAACACTTGGGAGTCTTGGGCAATCTTAGGCTAAAGTCTAAATATCTTATTTTCAGTGGCGACTTCAACTCGAGGCAAACTTTCTGAGGCAATACGGCAGTCAACAGAAATGTTGGAACCCTACTGAAACCTTAAGATGGTCCCATCGATTTCGATAACATGACCTTCTAGTCACTCCTTCTTTAACTACTCCCTACTGTCTAAGGAAACAAGACAAAGCTTTCAGATAATCGCCTGTAAG
Organism: Hermetia illucens; assembly: GCF_905115235.1. Lineage (NCBI taxonomy): Eukaryota > Metazoa > Arthropoda > Insecta > Diptera > Stratiomyidae > Hermetia > Hermetia illucens. The sequence continues at coordinate 37,416,546 of NC_051850.1, forward strand.
ACCCTATCAGGTATGTCAAACCACTATGCAGTAGAACTTAAACTGTCCTCGACCTCTCTCTCTCTACCTTTACGAGCCATAACGACTATCAGATATTTTACACAGACGAACTGGGATAAATTGAAGTCAGATTTAGCAACAAGTCGGAACTTGAAGAAAATCACAACCACCAGCAATTTGTTTAATAAAGAAGTCAACGAATCAATCATTTTGGCGGCAGATGCCATTAATACGGCTACACGCAGAAACACGAAGCTTATTAAAGTCGATGAATTTCAGTACAACTCACTTCCCCACGACATAATGCTACACCTGAAGGTCAGACAGATTTGACGCAGAAATCTCAAGCGAAGGTTCCATAAGCACGGAAATAGATTAATGCTGAATATAAAGCAATGCTCTCCTAGATCTTCTAGGAAATGGTAGTGAATTTCCGTAACAAAGAAATGACCCGCAAATTAACAGATATCAAACCAGAGCCAAATATGTTCCAAGCCGTAAATAGGCTAACCGGGAAGCGCAAATCCCACAACTTCGTTCTGCCTAAGAACAGGGAACCTATCTGCAGTGATGTTGGAAAACCAACAGTCCTTGTGGAATCTTTTAAGTAATAACTTAATGTATCTCCTCCACGGAAAGACCCAACCCTTACTGTCACTGTTCAATCAACAGTCAAAGAATTCATCCCGAGCTCGACCCTTTTTCCTCAGACAAACTCACGGATTCGCGAAATTTTCCGAGCTTATCACAACCCACCTCACTAGTGAAAAACCTGAACGGTAAAAAGTCAGCCGCGCCTGGTGAAATTCCAAACTTTGTCGTAAGAAATCTACCCGTGGTTTGAATCAAGCTCCTACTTGCAGTCTACAACAACTGCATAAATGACGGTTATTTCTCATCCACTTGGAAAATAGCCAAAAGTGTCGTCATTAGGAAACAGGGTGTCTCTAAGGAGCCAGAGAATAATAGGTCGATTTCCTTACTATCTAACTTGAGCCAAATATTTGAGAGAATATGGACAATCAAGTTGGTCCAGCATTGGGATCTCGATAACATAATTCCTAACCATAAGTTTGAATTCCGATTCCAACACTCTAACCAGCACGCTCTAAGCTACCGTGAGTACCTGACTAAATGTCAATAACAAACCATAGCCTGCGATCTTGAGCTAGAAAAGTCCTTTGATTCCGGCATTTACAAATTAATTGAAAATCACTTCCATATCCCGATCATAAGACTTGCTATCAGTTTTTTTGAAGAAAGACACTTCTATGTCAACGTTGGTCGCTAGAATCATCTGGAGTGCCAGAAGGGTCCGTCTATGGCCCAACTCTGTATAATAATATTTTCATGGATGACGTTCTGTCCCCGGAAATCAGTACTGACCTGATTCAATTTGGCAATTAAAGTGATGGAGAAGTAGCTCGTACTTCTCTGTAATTATAACCAAAAATGTGGAATAAAAATAAAATAAATAAATAAAAAATTTAAACAAAAAATCTAGCTACCTTTGTCCTTGATTCATCCAGAAGAATGCTAGATCCTTAAAGCTCAAAGTCGGAAATACCACAGTGAATAGGTCAGAATTAGGAATTCAAATCAATGAATTTTTAAAGTTCAATCTTCACCATAAGCTCGCTATTAGTAAGGCGCGATGGATTAAGTATAATCCACTTTCTTCTTCGTATTATAGGTCTAGGCACCAAAACCAAACTGACTCTATATAAAACCGTGATACGACCAATAATATGTTACGGAACCCCAACGTGGATCACACCCTCATCGGAAGTCACGGAAAAGCGTATGGTCTTCGAATGTCGGATATTAACACACTGCACTGGACTATCTTAGAATTGGAAGAAAAGTGCGACCGGAGTGCTGAAGTAAACCTTTGAGCAAATGTCAGACCACTTAGAGAATTCAATCTCATTCTCTTGGGAAGGTTTTTCGAAAGAACGGAAATTATGTCACTGGTACTATCCATTTTCGTTATTGATGTCGTTTTTTATGCTGCCTTTTCCGAAGGGCGGAGAAAGCTAAAACACAGTTCTGTAGACCCAAAGGGCTCGTGGCCACTTATGAACCATTCTTCTCCCTTGATAATTGCGTTGGAGGAAGTCTTATCAAAGACTAATTTAGAAAACATATAATCGGCAAGCAACAGGGCCAACAGATGCTAGCCTATAGTTTCCATTTCACGTCCAGATGAATAGGAGTAAATTTAGGATACCTTCAAGTGCCGCATTCAGCAATACTTAGGCAACCGAGCCTTTGAATCTAGTTCAGTGGCTTCTTGCTGTTAGTAAACTCCGGCTCGACTACCAAGCGATACACATACATCAAAATTTATTATGAATGTGTACAACGAATCCGTTATGATGAAAGTTTCCAGGTCTTACCTATCCCAGGCCTACAACACCAGAGCAATCTGCAGGATTTTGACATTGTTCCTGGATATAGTGCTTCCGCTTTTAACCTGGAGTCAAGATGTACTCTCGAATACTTGACTGTTTGCACCATGTGGATTTCCGCCTCTTCTAACGGGGTAGCATACACTTGCCTCCCTTAGCATGATTAGTCTAGTCTTCCTAGCGTTCACCGTGATTCCATTACGGAAGCATTAACAGTAGATTATCAGCCAGTTAGCATTCAAATGGTTACGTACTAGGTCCGCAAACTTGCCGATAATTATTACGGCTCGTTCGCAAATACTTGCATAAAGAGCTTGTGTGGAGGTAGCTTTTTAAATTTCCCGGCTCAGTAGACTTCTGTCCGACCTGATATATTGTCTCCACTCCAGGATGTGATGGATCTCATGAATTAACAGTGGACCCAATGAAATCACAAAATTGAAGCCACCTTTGATTTCCATGAATGCGCCTAATATATGTGGTTGCCATTTGCCCCTTGGTGAGGTATAACGCGTTGTCGTTCGCAGTTTTGCGAAATGCGCTTAAGTCCCCGCCATGTCTGTATTTCTCTTCTGCTGTTTTGAATGGACCTAAGCGGTATTCTTTTTTGGGCATCACCTTCTTCGTTCTTTGGTGAAGATCCGATTCAACTGTGTGGTCGCCCCAAGCGAGGTAGGCTCTTTGCAAATACGGATGCTGTTTCTCTTAAGAGCACCCTGAGTCTCTTTGTACCCATTTCAGCCAACAGATGAATCAGAACTCAGAACTCGGTTCAGGAGTATCCTGTAGTTTGCCAAATCCCATCCTCTACTCTTCAAACGAAAATGCCGTGGGCTACACACCTCCCTTTACTGGTCTTATGAGCCACTTGTAATGTCGCTGTCCCAAGCCCGTAGTAGAGCCGACCGCCTGCTTGTTCCAAACCCTTATTAATATCCGGTTCCAGAATGCCGAGAACCTAAGCGTCATTATGTTGCGCTGGAAGGCAGAGGAAGCACTTTTCGAATAATAGCAGCTCAGAGACGCCCTTCAGGGTTAGCCGCGTACCCTTTCACACATCGCTGTGGGAGCAGAAGAATTGCCTGAGCATATCGTTCGTGTCCTCGGCCAAGTTCAGCCGTTACATTTTACGGTGTACACCTACCGTTCTAAAGCGGAGCTCGATGTCTTGTGGTAATACAATTTTTATAGCTAGGGGGAGTTTCGGCTAAGTTGTTCACCATGCTAAATATCGTAACCGAATGGATTGATGTAGGCTTAATTGTCAATCATCATAATAATGATTGTCAGCTGAGTCCTCTTTGCTTAATTGTCAATCATCATAATAATGATTGTCAGCTGAGTCCTCTTTGCTGCCCTTTGGACTTAGGAGTTCGGGTCGTCAAAGCACCGTTACCGCTTCGATTTTTCATTAGCCGCAGATGTCTCGTGCGAGGTTTTGGTTGGCCTGGAGGCACTTTGTCCGAAGCCGGCTAGCCCGAATGCGGTTTATCCGGAGGTGTTGTTTTGCCAGAAGACGGTTTGCCAGCAAGTTGTTTTCTGCCCAAATACAGATGCTCACTCGTAGGAAATACTTTAGCTTGAGGAGGTGGTGGCGACTGTAGTTCGAGGTCAGGGGTGCTAACAGAAGGGGTTTGCTTCAACTAGAGTGACCCCAATCGGATTTTTTCCCAATAGAATGAATGAAAAACCAGAGTTGGGGTTGGATCGCCGCGGTCAAAATTTAGTTTCGGTTTCTTATGGTTTATAGATAGAGTTTTCATAGTTGCATGCCATGGCCTTTGTTTTACCCAAGAAAGTAAATCGATCTCGCCAGAACCCCTTTTTACCAAAACAAGGCTAGTTGGGACTTGAGTTTGTCCGGTCTCCAGAGTTCACCGTTCATTGCCACATTTTTACCCATGTCACCGTTCAGCTCACGGCATTGTAGTTACACCCTGGCTTGAGTTTTGATCGCCGCTTAACTTTAGCTTTCACCTCTGGTTCTCTAAAGAGTCTTCCTTACTGAGCTGTCCCACCACATTCATTGCGTATAACTACCATACTTGCTCCAAGCGCTGCTCCTCTTCTTCTGTAGCTCTCAAATGCCTAACACCATCGAATTGGCCCATTCTCCGGTGCATTGTTTTTGTGTTCCACTTTTATCAATTTGCTTCTATCAATATTTTCGTTTTTCCTAAAGTCTTGTTTTTTCTACTTCCATTTCTATTTATCCACCCTTTGTGATACCTTTCACTTCTCGTGACGTTTCTTGTAATCCTATGCTGCGTGCTCGCTATCTTTTCGCGTTCTGCTTGGTATATTCAGACAATTTTACAATTTACTTCCGTCACTTTGAAACTTCCCAAATAGCCCCATCATGTGGTTTTATCCTTGCGTTTCGTTAATTCTTCCATCTTTTCTTTATGCTCTTTTGCAGCTGCCGTTTTTTTCTCTACCGCTACAGTGAATGAAAGGTCGAATTCTTTCCCCGGAATTCACTCCGACTCCTCCTCTTTCAGCTCTCTGTAAATTTCGTTCTGACACTTTGCAACTTTCTAGGTAGCTTTCTCCTATGTATTCTGACGTTTCTGAAGAGTATCCTTCAATTTAGCATTGGATCTCCAATTACTATCAAATCATCGACATTAGGAAGCTTCTTCTTAACGGATGTTTCCGCTGGTGTGATATAGCTCTGCACAGTTGTGATGCTCCTTAACTTAGATCGAAATCTCAAAGTCAGGATCACGCCAAAATTCGGCGAGAGGAGGGCTCTTTGATAGGACTGTCAGCAACATTTTGCGTCTGCTGCCGCTGAGCTCTCCAGAGTATAAAAGCGTTAGTTATTTATTTATTTATTTCAATACACAGAAAACAAATTCGTTATTACATATTTTCCTCAGAGGGAAAAGCAAGTAAATGGCTTACCTTACGCTTAAAATTAGAGAAGGAGACAGAGTCAAGGGACCCAAACTGTAGGGCGTTGTAGGACCTGCAAAGCCTCGGGACCGGGGGTGGAAGTAAATCTCGAGTTCCGCGAAGGGTACTTCAAAAATGTCCGCACTACGTGTGTTATGAGAGGCGTTCCGGAAAATAATATACGAGTTGGCAGAGCAGTCCATCAGGCAATTGCAGAGTTTGATAAGGGTACAGGGGGTGTTGTTGCAGGGGAGGGGAGATTGAGAGTGCGGAGTCGTGATGGATAGTCAACCAGTGGAAGATTCTTTTTGTAAAAGGGGGTCCGGGTGAATTTGAGTTGTACATCTTTAAGAGGATGCGGAAAGAGGAGCAGGCTACAAAGCAATGTTCAAGGATGTTTCTGACAAGGGAATTGAATAGTGTTAAGGAGGACGGAATTGAGGTAAAGTCGGAGGAGGAACGCGGGGTGATACCAGATATTTTGGAAGCTCTATTGATGATGGCAACGAAGTGGGAACTGGAACTAAGTTTGTTGTCGAATATTACACCCAGGTCTTGGAAGGAGGTCAGTAGTGAAAGGGGTTGCCCACTAAAAGAATAGGAAAAGGATGTTGGGGAGGGTTCGAGCGAATAGCTCATCTAGTAGCATTTGCTAACATTCAGTGTTAGCTTGTTGACCGAACACCAAAGGACCGAATTATCAAGGTTGGACTACAAGAGAACACAGTCCAGCGAAGAGGAAACAGAGGCAAATGATTTAGAGTCGTCTGCGTAAAGCAAACACGGGCAGGTGATGCAGGAGAGGCGAGATCATTGACAAAAAACCGGAAGAGGAGGGGCGCAAGAGTAGGGCCTTGGGGAACGCCAGAGGAAGGAGTAAAGGAACGAGATGAGTAACCATTAAACGAAACTTTACAGGAACGGTATGAGAGATAGGAGAAAAGCCAGGAGATGCTTGAGAGATGGACGTTTAATAGAGAGAGTTTAGAGATGAGAATATTATGGTCAACGGTATCAAAGGCTTTGGAGAAATCAGCACAAATAGCATGTACCATGATCTCGAGCAACTTCTCCAAAAATGGAGTGATCGCCTCATGCAACACGATATCAGATTGAATCTAAACAAAATTGAATTTTAGACGACCGATCCCCATGAAACAGGCACAATCACTGTCAGCGGTAGTGATCTGCCCAGAACTGAGCCAATGGAGAACTGCGTTATGAAATTGCTTCACGCATTAACGCAACCTGGATGAAGAGGCGTTCCGCAACTGGTGTTCTTTGTGATCAACGTATCAACAAAAGTCTCAAATCTAAAATTTACCGCAATGTTATCCATCCTGTCGCCGTCTATGGTTCTGAGTGTTGGCCAACTATAAAAGACAATGAACGGCGTCTTGCGGTAATGGAGACAAAGATGTTGCGTTGGACTAGTGGCGTGACACGTTTTGTTCACATCCGAAATGAGGATATCCGCGATCGTTATGGGGTTGCACCGATCGTGGAAAAGTTGCGATAGAGGCATCTTCGCTGGTATGGTCACGCAATTCGTGCTAACGAGAATTCACTTACCAAGATTGGTGTGAACATCGAAGTGGATGGTAAACGACCAAAAGGCAGGCCGAAACAACGGTGGCTTGATACGCTGGATGGGGATTTAAAAGCCTCGAGATTACACCCAGATCAGGCATTCGATAGAGCCAAATGGCGAAACCGATCACGACGAGCCGACCCCGCTTGTGAACGGGACAAAGGCTGAAGAAAAAGAAGAAGCATAAATAGCATGTACCTCCTATCGTGAATTAAAGCATTTTGAAGCCATAGATCTATGCTTCACGAAACCAATGAAGTGACCGAAGTATGCGGCCAACGGTCGTTCACGTATCTTCACAGGATTTTCGAGCAAGACAAGGGAAGAGAGGTGGGGCTGTAGTTCAGAGCAGGAAAAGGGTCTCCGCTCTTGAGGATAAAGATGATAAGGGGCCTCTTTCCAGAGATGTGGAAAGGAGCATTTTTTTAGGTTTTTGTTGTAGATTATACTCAGAGAGAAGGAAATGTGTGTCCTACAATTAAGAAGGAAGAGGTTAGGAACCCCATCGAGGCCAGGTCCGACGTTGGGGTCAACATGACCAATGAAGAGAGGAATGGCCAGAGATTCAGAGCAGTCTACAGACGTAGAGAATGGAGAGGTCGAAGGAGAAAACACAGAAGAGAACTAGGTAGAGAGAATGTCGCAGGATTGTTGTGGGAAGTTGGCAGTATAATCAGCAAAACTGGTAGAAGAAGGGAGAAATTGGGTGGGGTTATGCCACAGTAGGAAGAGGAATGCTCTTCAGAGAGTGAGTGATTGAGAATTGGGGAGGCCGTTATTGTATTAAAAATTTGCCAGGCAGAGCTGACGAGAAGGGGGCGGGGGGTGGAATTCTCTCCGGACTGTCCGCAATAAAAATCTCAGTGAAGAGAATAATTTGCGCCAGAGAACCATATTATTTTCACTCCGGACCAGAATTAGAGAGGTCAGTCTCTGCCATGTGCTATTGATGTTTTGGCAGCAAGATAATTTCGAAATTTGGTAGGTTACTAGTTCATAAGTCCCTATCTCTTTTAATTCAAGGCAGTGCGGTCAACAGCAAGGCTATAAATGTTTTTTTTTTCATATGTCTTCATGGCTGGATTTTAATCAGCCCCACTCTGGCCGGTTTTATTATTACTTGTATTTATCAACCCTCTTTCTGTCAGCAAACTATAGGGATGCCTCTGCTAGACAAAGGTAGTTTTAACAGATTTATTAACGGTGTTAATTATTGTTCATTTCAGAGTTCACAATGAGTACAAAGTTCTGCGTAAAGCAATCATTACCCATTTTCTATATCAATGAACACAGGGTGAGCAGTGTTCGGGGTAGTGAACACCTTTCAAATCACTGCTATTACTGAGCACATTAATTTAATTTTTGCCTTCAAATTTCACACTTCGGTGATCAAGGACTTTCACATATATGCGGTATCAGAAACAAAGTCAGAATGTGGAGGATACTTGAAAATATACAAAACCAACAGAATCTAGTGAAGTGCGAAAGCAAACATCCGCATTTCATCAGAAAATACAGCCCCAAACAGCTCAGTAATTACGTTGTTCCCATAAAAGCCCACCACTTGCAAAATCATTTACTCAACCGCTTTATCGAATAACTTCCAGTGAATGCATGGCAGACACATTGGCAGGCCTTCCCCGGTGGAATTTTATGGTAATTTGAATGCAATGGCACAAAAGTATCGAGAATCCATGCTCGATCCTCCCTGCGCGAAAAGCGTTATACGTAAAACGGGAAAAAGTAAGTCCTTGTTCTACATTATTCATCTCTTGTGAGTAGAAACTACGTACCACCGCCACTCGCACAGCTTGTTGCTCACGGTGGAACCACGCCAAACCTTTGTAATTGACATTTTGAAGTGATGCTCGTCCTTAACAAGCATCTCGCGGAACACATCACTGTCACAGAGGAAACATATTGAATTTCGTGTTGTCGATAATAATCGATGATTTCAAAATGGTTGATTCACCTGCAAAAGCAATTTGGGCCCAGTCAAACAATCCATCATGTGAAGGGACACATGTGCGAAATTAGTGCGTGGCAAGCAGCTAAATGAGTGGCATAACACTCGGTTGGAAAATGTCCTTGTTGTGTTTGGGAAATTATCCGAGTTTTACTATTTGCTGCTGGTAAGTGCTATTGACATAGTTCCGACGTTTCGATTACAGAATTAATGGGGGCTCCGGTGCTCGTTTAGTGGCTGGGTATGTGCCGTCATTCAGCTGCAACGAATATCCTTGTTAGTCACGTTCCGAGCAAGTTACAAATACATAGCTTAAAGTATTAGAATGAATTACAAATCGACCTCTTTCAACGAGTTGAATCCCAGCGATGGTGAGTCCTTCAAAACTCCCAAGAAAAGATCTGTTCCCCTCCTGTGGAGTTTGCAAGAGGTGCAACTCCACAAAACAATACTTGAACTGTATCAAGATTTAATCTGGCTCCGGTAAAGTTGAATATAATACACCCTCAGATCCATTCCGCAGCGAGCAGAGAACATGAAGCAGCACTTGTTGATCTACGTGTCAGAATCCTTTGTGAGGTCGACCTTTTGACGAAATATTGTAATGCCGGTGTCATCCTTGAACTTTTCCCGGGGCGTACCCAACCGCAATTCTATTTCATGCTCAATGTTTGTCACGCTTTCCTCATTCCTTAAATGAATTTCGGATTGTTGGCTCAGAATTAACAATTTTCCGACATTATTACGCTCCCCACGAAAGAGAAATGGCTCCCTCCGCTGCTCAAAAGGGTGTCTCATTTATGTCACTTGATTATCCTGAATTTGTAGATTTTCATGTCACCGTTCCTAATGGGATTATATGTACACCATGAAGGATTCCATTTCCACATCCTCGTGTCCTGTAAGTTGTAGGCAGACAGGCACCGAGCCACACGCATGGATGCGTTGGTGAATGAGCTCCTACATATTTTTGGAAATATACTTACATCGGTAAATTATTACGCTCAGAAGACCGAATGAGATTGGGGAAACTTACCAAATGTAAGAGGAGATAGTATTTTCTTGCACAGTCGTTGCGTTCCGCAAAGTACTCGGTACATGATGTTTTGCTGAGGAGCCATATTATATGGAGGAATGCTTTCAGAGTATCTTGAGTTGGGCACTAAGATGAAATTCAAGGCTTTTGAATTATGTAGACTTTGAAAGGGTGAAAGTAACAAGAAAAGTGCGACATAAGAAACTTTATCTAAATGACATGGGGTCCCTTTTCGGTGTGGTTAAGTTTGTTGGCTTTAGAAACAAAAGACCTTGAGGATTTCATCTAAATTTTACCATTTTACGAGTCCTCGTAAGGACACTGCGTACTGATTCATCTTTTGATTATCAGATGACTTTAGAGGCAGCTAAAAAGCAAGACCTTTTTCTGCTCGAATTCAAGCCAGCTCTCGACGTTTTAAGTATTCATATAGCAGAGGCAAAAGTCTCTAGATAAAGTACAGATACCCAGCTACTTTGAGCAATCTGTCATTTGACTTTCTAGAATGTAGCTGCAGGTTCAGATAACCAACGAAGTATTATTCAGTTGATACTATCAACTATGAATTGCAACCATAGCACCCGTCATGGTTACTAATTCAGATAGGTCAGGTTATCTGTGCCGTGTTGGCAGATCTCATGTCAGGCGCGTCCTTTCGTGCGAATAAATGAATGCTTGAGGAATTCCTATGAACTGGCATTTGTAAGCATCTTCAGGTGTGTGTGCATGAGTACAACGAGCAACCTGTAAGGAGGAATCGGAGCCAAGAATCCTCCAAAGATATGGAGAGAAGCCTCACAAGCTGGGTATTTTTCAGCTCACAGTGAGGTGACTGCACCTAGCTTGAAGATGCCATAGGAACTAGTGCTGAACCCAGGAGAAACTCAACAATCCTGCGAGCTCATCTTGTGTCAAAATTAGCGAAAAAGAGAGAAGATAGGGGAGCTCGAGGAAAACAAGTAAACACGGAAGTGCACCGATACAAAATCAATCAGAAAAAAGAGGCCGAATACGAACGAATCGTTTTTCGACCTGCCCAGATAGAATATATTATGGTTGTCCGAATTCATAAAGGACAAACACAATGTGCACCATCCCACTAAAAATATGGCCAACGCCTTTAGGGCTATGTAACATTGTTAAGAACGACCAAATAACACGAAGAAAACAAACAGTACTCAGGCAACACTAGTGGCGCCTAATCAAAAGCCAAAGGATATAAGGGAAGCGGGGAAGTATAGCTCCAAAAAAGAGCAATGTGACACGCAAGCGTAGATTACAGTCTGAATTTATCTTCATTCCCAAAACAGGTGACGTGACATATTTTCAGGAAGGACAAATCCTGCCTGCAGTTAATCGAGAGGGAAGAGGGAAAAAGACCAAAATCAAGGCCAAAAAGCAAGAGACATTGTCTAGGCCAAGGGGTATGCAAGCAATAAAAGAGCAAATATCAGCTTAAAGGTTGAAGCAGTTTTCAAGCGGCTGGCAGCCGAGAAAATGAAAATAGGATGGGTCATTTACCGAATCAGAGGGCGGGTGAACCTCAAGTGCTGTTTCAGGTGACTAGAATTTGGCCCCATATCGGCGATATTATCGAAGAATATAAAAATGGCCCATCGAAACGTCAGTTGGGTTTTTGTCGAGCTCATTCAACGATCGAAGGCGTAGATATGATTTCGAAGCTAGCTGGCAACGCGATGTTTTCCAGTTAATACTCTTCCGTGGTAATGGACGGCAGAAATGGGTTCAATTCAGCTAACCAAGAATGGATCAAAATCTCAATGGCTAAAACGAGTGTCCCTAGTTACTTGACTAACTGATTCGAAAGCTACTTCTCGGAAAGAGCACTATGGTACGATACGGATGAGGTATTTAGGCACCGCACCGTCACTGCAATCGTTCCACAGGGTTCAATGTTAGGTCCTCCCCTATAGAATGTGATGTGCAGTGGGGTGGGGGTCCTTCCCATGCCGAAGGAGACCACGATAGTCGTTTTCACAGATGATCTGATCGTGATTGTCGTTGTGAAATAATTTGAAGATGTTGACGTGAATGCTAATGAAATTTTCAGAGCAATAAAAGCGTGGTTGGAGATGGTTTTCCCGACTGTCGGAACAGATTCGAATGATCCGACCCCTATAAACATTCTTCTGATGCCAGTAAAATGGCATAGATATCAGGCTCGAATATGGTCGTCATTTTCCCGAGAGGTCGAGCCAATTCCATAATCGGATATCCCGTGAAAACCTCAGCTTCCGATCCGTTTTCCATGACTGTTCAGCCAGTGAAGATTATTACGTCCATAATCCCAAAAGACTCGTGGCCATTTATCGACCATTCTTCTCGGAGTATGTCTTTTCAAAAATGAATCTGGAAACCATATGAACGGTGGGCATCCAAGCCACCTGATATTTGCCAAGAAATTTCCAGATGAACGCATGACCGTATAATTGACCGCCTTTCCAGGCGCAAATGGTATCTAGCCTATTTGCATCGTTAGCTACTTTCGGTTTCACCCCCAAATGGATTGGGCAGCTTCGAGTACTGCGGTCGGCGTACTGTTCATTGCTCCGGTAATTCTTAGGCAACTGAGTCTCTAAATCTGCGTCGGGAGCATCCTGCTGTTAGCAAAGTTCAGTCTCGCCCATCAGGCGATGCATACATACATCAATCTGCAGGATTTCTGGTATTGTTCCTGGATATGGTGCTTACACGTTAACTTGGAACCGAGATGTACTCCGAAAAATTTGATTGTTTGTACTTGCTAGATTTTCGCCCCCGCTAAGATAGGTAGGATGTAGTTGCCTCACCTGACTTATGAAATCCAAATGGTGAACTTTCAAACTTATATTTAACTTTCCCTCTCTCCTAATCATAGAAACCAAGCCCCTCAAAAACCTTTTCCATTTTTTTGTCCACCGCCTGTTTTACGGATTCAAAACAATCTCATTCTTTCTTGTCTGCAGCCAGTCTATCTGGTTCCTATATCGCTACTGTGGTTTTCTTTATCAGTCAGCTGCCGTGAAGTCATGCCACATGCTACTCGTAGCCGCCTGAGTGGAGCACAGTGCATCGGTTCACAGCTATGTATTTCAGCTCCCGAGAAGCTTGCACTCTCTTTCCAATGTTTTGCGCTCTGGGGTTCTAGGATGACCCTTTTGTCGGTGATAATGGAATAATGGATTCCATGGGGTGGCATAGCCTGAACTGGAACTGTTACCTTTTCTTAATGATTTATCCACAACAGTGGAACAGTGCGTGGAAGAGTGAGATTAAGGACCGTCGGAATCTGCTTCAGAGACATTTGGTCAAGGAGCCTGACCCAGCAAGGGAACAAGTAGAAATCATCAACATAGTCGAGAAGGAGAACGCCACTAACCATAGAGGCACATCACAAACTCCAGAAAATGCTGTGAAAAATGTGACCCTTAAGGAAAAAAAAATTATCGGTGAAACGATGCAACGAAATTTTAGCACTTTCGTACATTCCTGTGATAACAGCTTTTAGTTACTCTGGGATACCCCTTCTGCGTAGAGCACTCTAGCTCACTCTCTGTTCACGCTGTTCAAATTTTGGTCGAAATCGATGAATAGTAGGTGATGTGGTGATCTAGGAGGAGGATTTCTAATGTAATGTTGGTACAGAAAGATTCAGAGCGGAAATCAGCATGTTCATTGTCAACCTAGTTAACGAGTTATTTTTTGGTGTGTTCCAGGATGATTTAAGTTAATATCTTTGCGACAATAGGAAGCACCTAAATAGTTGTCGTACTCAAGACGTGTTATTTTTTCGGAATCCTAACAATGAGAAAGAATGATATTCCAAAAGTTTGTGAATGGGCGGAAATAACAACCTGGCAGAGATGGTAGGACAACACAGAAGAGTCAAGGTGAAGCCTTAAACCCTTGTTTTTTGTTTAGGATAGGGAGAAGAGATGCATATATGCACAAAGTGCCAAACTCCTGCCTCAAACAGGTTACGGCGTAAAACACTTCCCACTTCCATCTACGGCTTTTACCTGAAACTGCTTGCCATATTATCTTAGACCAAGTCTGTTCAGTATAGAAGCAAGTGTCCCGGAATTCAGGGAGCCTCGTCTTTCCTATCCATCCCCTTTTTATGCACTTTTCAGCCGAGTGACAATAGCGCTACCATCTTCTGCACAAAATCGATTGGTTGGTTGATTTTCCGATTGTGTGCAGGTAAGACTGCAAATACCCGCGTCCGATGAGCAGATGTGTTGTAGTCAAACCCTCAATCTGCTCCAAGAAGGTCATCTTCGTATCTATCATGGTGACGTGGCATTTTACCACCGGCTCGGAAAAGGCCATGATTGCACCAACCTTAATATAAATGACTGGAACTATTCTCTTGGTCAGGGCGACCACTTGGGTTTCTCCAGAAGTAGGATGAATCCATGGGCAGTCATTAATCTGGTGACTCGCTACATCACCGTTCCCAATGTGCACTGGACTTGTTCAACTGTGCATGCGGCAGCCAGTGCTGAAATATCCAGATACAATACATCAGGCATCTCGAGGTCCAAACCAGGGATATATCCCTCATCCATCTTGAAGTAACCTTCGTTCTAAGATATCCTTCCCCAGTCTCCTAAAGCGGGATGCAGTCCTTTATATAGTCTTTCAATATCGATAAAAGGTAGCCTTGAATACGGAAACAATTTTCCAGCATCTTGAGCATGTCTTACCACTTCGCAGAATGGGAAGGCGTTTCGTTCATCGAGCGTTGCAAGGTGCACCACTCATCGGCAGTGGTGACCGTGGAGAGTAGAAAGTATCTAGAAGGTGTCTTCCATTCTCATTGCTTCCTGGGAACAGAATGATCGATCACCTCCAGCAGCAATCAGGATATGTTAACGATAGCGCAGGTGCACGTGAGAATTTCTTAGTGCTACCGATATTCAGGGCAATAAATCTCAACCATCTCTATTTGGCGCAAGAACTTGATTAAATCATGCCCCATTCAAAGGCTTGGCCATTAAGGTCTCTTTCGACTGAAATTATTGCTTCGGTGTTTCGAATCTCTCCGTTTCACTTCTATAATTGTTCACCTTTTGCAACTCTTCTTTGAGGAATTGATATCGATGGAACTGGGAACATGAGCCACGACTTCTTTCTGCTGGCGGCAATCCTTAGAAACAATACATCATTTTTCCGACGCGCAAGTATTCGCTTTATGCCCAGGTCCGCCAAACTTGTAATCAAAAGTGCTTTTGTCCTGCTCTTTGTAAACCCCGGCGGTGCCCGTAGACCCAGCACTTAAAGCAGCGGGTTTGAGTTCTTTGACGCTTTATCCTGCGGATTTGTATAATATTTTGCACAATGAAAAAGTTGGCTCGCTATCTTTTCATGGACGGTGAGAATGACTAATGGTGCGACAGTCCAGCACAATTTTGTCGAAGTAGCACATGGATTCTAGCCAGGAAATCACTGCTTTGGGTTTAAAATGCTATGGACTCTCAGCAAAACCTATCTTGTCGTCAGTTTTCGACTCAAGTTCGACAAATTTACCGTAGGTTCCAGTCAGGTAGATAGGTTTGGAATATCGTTATTAAAGCGTCTTCTGGTTGGGCGTTGTTGTGAATTTTCCGAAGAGCCACCGGGAAAAATGATCTTCGTTTGGTTTCATGAGAAAGAACTCTGACTGCCCCTTCTCTTTTCCTTTGTTTCCGTAGTCGACCTTGACTTTGCTATAATGTATTACAATGTAGTCTCTTCCATCGATATCCAACTTACGATCTAGTTGCTTTACTTTGTTTGAAGGCATTGACAAAAAAAATAATTTCACCTCTGCTTCAATAATCATATTACGGTGGCTTGTCATACCACCCACAACAGGGCAACTCCATTGGAGACGACACGATTCGAAATTATTGTTAAGTGCTGTGTGTAGATAAAAAGCCTATCGTTAGCATTTCCACAGGACCATCGAAGAGCCTATGACAATCTAAGCTTTTTTTCATGCGGTATACTGTAGAGAAATTGTTACTATTTATGACGGCGTCTGCTCCCTTGATGAACGCAATTGCGGAGTGATAAAATTCGCAATGTCGCAAACTTTGTCAATGTAAAGGAGCGCCTGCGTGTGTCCCCCACTATTGCTCGCAGCCATCATCAGAGTTCTCATCTTATTACTTTCAGCAGTCTCCACCATGTATCCGTTGTCAACCATTTATTACAGCATTATTTTAGAAGTGGTCAACCTGGACTAAAATCCCGTCGTTAAGATTCTCTAGAAACTACGGCGATCGTCGGCAACAGTACAGCACCATGTTTGTGTCCACTATCACTGGAACTCTGAGTTAGCGGGGAGGAAGACGGAGTAGCAATCCTGCCGGCTGAATTAAAACCAAGTGGTTGAGGAGAACCTCCACATAGTGGCGGCGAAAAACTTGATAAAACTAATTTGCTAGTCGTGATATAGTAAGCGAATGCTCCGAGGCTGAATTAGGGCGATCAGGCCCAAGTCTGCACAGGGATTCATCTGAAGTGGCTTCGGCCACGAAATCTTACCAGGGGCATACTGGTATCATAGGAACCGGGATAGCCTTCTGAATTTAAATGTCTCAGGGGAATTCCTGGGGCATGTATTATACTTTCAGACGATTTTTTGCGGTTGGCTCCCTAATGGGAGTTTCATAGGGATTGCTGGTTACGTCCAAGTGGACAAAAAACCTTCGGCCGTGGAGTTGCGTTTCCACTTGTGTGCCATACTACTCAATTCGGTGGAGACTTAAGTAGGTCTTACATCCACCAGTATGAAAGCTGAGCCATGGGATGGGATGGGATGAGCTCCCAATTTACCGTCCTTGCTAGGTTAGGTCTAAATGGCGGATATTCAGGTAAAACCACCAGGATCATCCCTAGGCTTTCATGAGCACAAAATCTCTATAACCGCAAGAAGCAGAGGTGTATTCATCAGAATCTCACCCGTCAGTATCCGTGATGCCAGTCCTATTCGACGCATTGTTAACTTTTCCAAGGCAGAATATACAAAACTCCTCCGCGAACCAGAATATTAACTCGTGACAGCAAGATCGAGAGCCAACGGTAAATCAACTCTACCCTTCGAAATTCGCAGGTTTTCTGACCTACAAATGTTTATTTCTGTTAGTAGCCCTCAACCACGTAAGGAGATTTAAGATGCTTCTGCGAGGAAGATAGGAGGATGACCGTCAATCGCTTCCTGGTTCTCACGACACTGGAGCAGATCCTAAAACGTGTATAGTGAAGTGGAAGATCGTTTTCTCCCATACCAAGTGACGTCCAATAATTAATTCTTGGGCTAGCTCCCTAGAGCAGATTTATGGGCAAAAAATACATGAACGTTTTTCATTACTTGCTCCTTATTATCTCCTTGGTACAGACGAGCGTTTTGATTTAGACGGAAAAATGATCCATCAAGATGGCTTTCTCTCCGCTTGGGATCTTGGGGGGATAGCCATGCCTTATCTCTTAAGTATTTTCGGAACCCAGAACAGGTTGTCCGTAACCAGTACTCTCTAGTATCGCCCTTCACAGACAACCAGGCTCTCACAGATCCTCCACATCGAAAGAGTCATAACCCAAATTTATCAAACTACTCAGCTTAACTAGTTCGCTTCCCACGTATTTCAAAATTAATCTTGTCCCAGGACCTAAATCCCATTAATTACCGCATAAATCCCGGTGGTTCAAAACAAAAAGCACATTCTCTCAGTCAGCCTGCACTGCAGATATTTGAACCATAAACAATATGTCTTTTCCAATATGCCCTTCCTTATGCACAATGTCGTTATGCATGCATGGGTAATACCCGAATTATCGTGAACATGTCGCACTCATCAACATGTAATTGAAGCCTCATTAACTTTAACGAACAACAGCCATAACTACCCAAGCAGCCGAAACGAGGATTCATTTAATTTTCGCATAATACATAAATATCCTGTTTAATATCCACAGCAAATGATTTTCCGCGGAACGTTCCATGAAGCTGCTACTCATATCCTGAAAAGCGAAACAAAATAATTGATGGGTTTACAGTCACCATTTGACTGCATCATTATCACTCCAGCAGGACCAAACTATTCATGAATGATTAAAAGCATTTTTGGGCTGGAACATTTGGCATGAAAAGTCATTGCGGTTTGCAGCTGTTTCGTGGTGATCCTAGACTCCAAAGAAGTCATAAGTTATGTTTCCTGTAACCATAACTACGTGTGTATCAAAACTGCCTTATGATGGAATAATTACTTTGGACTTGCTGTATAAAGTAGGCACTGCGAATATCCTGCAGCAGAATCAACACAGACCAGATATGGGGAATGATCCCAAACAACACATCTCGTTTTTCACTCTATCAAGTTTTCCTGGGACGCGAATGCTCCGGAGCCCATCGTGATCATATCTGTCTACAGAAGAAAACACTTTCCACCATTCCACTCCGCCTGTTGGTCCTGGCGCCACATCCCGTTTGATTCGGCTTTTAGTGTAATAAGTAGTATCACGGCTCCTTGAAAATTTCATCGCTCAAAGGCGAGAAAGGAAGTTTGTACAGAAAGTTGAGCCTTTGGTTTGGATTTAGTTGAAAGAATTTCCCGGCAAGGAAGTTGGCAGACTGATTGGTGAACTGGAAAAAGGAGAAAAGCCAGTGGAAACTAAAAAGGATGCTATGTGCTGGGAAGAGAAAATATCGGTTAGTGGGTATACTCATTCGTTTGAAGTTGTCACGGATGTGATTATGGGCTTGGATCACCAGAGTGGACCTAGTCCCTGTTAATCGAATGTGTTCCAGTTGAGTTTTCAACTGTTACACTGGTTTTCCGGTCATTCGAAAAATTTCAAAGTTTGCATTTTCAAAGTCAAATGCTAATTTCTTTTCGAGTGTATTAAATTCAAGAAAGGGTCTGCTTTACTCGATAATCCAAGTGGGTTTAGGTTACTTACTTTCCATCCCCATGAGACGAGTGTCAGCAGGTCCTCAATAAGCCGTGAGTTCGAGGAGACCAACATGTCTTTTTAATGAAATGCTAAGCAGACAGGAAGCCAACAAATCAATTCAGAGGCTAAATGACATCACATGAAAAGCGGTCCGAGCCAAAATCTATTTGCCATCCAACCACTTGAATCATTCGCTTATTACCTTGTATGCTAATCGGCTTCTGCGTTTAACCTGAAACATGTGTTTGCCGCTGGTGTTTTGAATTTTCACAGTCAACGTGCATCTACTCCATCATCCCATCACAAGCTAAAGTCCTCGCTGCAATCTGAATTTGGTTTAAACAAATTACATGAGCCCCAACGCCTGCATTCATGCTTAACGGCGAGCGTGGAGACATCCCCTAGCCACCCAGCAACACAGAACGAGTATCTGCAACGGTGTGCAAACTCATAATTAGTTTGAAGTGATGAATAGCATTTTCAAACGAAAAACATCCACTTGGTTACATCAAGGTTGCGTCAGGTCAAACGGAAAGATTCTTTACGTTCAGAACCACATCCCCCTCTTCCACTGTTGCCCCAAAACGGGGCGTACTAATAAATGCCTGCTCCGACCTTTCATATCATATTTTCAAAATTCCAACTTACTCTCGGAGCGCTTCCGAAAATATTTCAAGGATTTCCAAGTGAAAGTTCACTGGGCCTGATGAAGGCTAACGATATGCCGAAGCCATCTAACATTGAGATCCTGGCTTGAATGTGAAAGCTGCAAGGAAAGGTGCAGGGTGTCCGTAATTTGAATAAATTTCAAAACGACATACCCATCTGCTTACTAATTCGCCCCGCAACGCGACCATCCGGGCTGTGGATTGACTTTGTTTTCGAATTTCTCTCCGTCAATTTAATGATTTTATAGTTAACGCTTGCGGATAATGGAGATGAAGTTCAACAATTAGAACCTGCTTGAAATTCATTGAGGATTTTGTGTCGTTTCAATTTTATCAGAGGACGTGCGACAATCTGCTGAAATGCGAATTATGAGAGCCATTACGTCGTTGGAAATTCTTGCCAAGTACTCTGAGAGTCATTTATGGAAAGTTATGAACTGAAGGATGTCTATAAATTTAAATGTATTTAAGGACTGATTTCAAATTCTGAGCATTGCTGCACTCCACCTCAGATACCACTTTGTCGTGGTGTAGGAGCCTGTAGTAAGTCACTATTATGCCAAGGGTGTCCAGAAGCACATGAAAATAGAAGCAATAGATTGCAACTCTCCAAGTGGTAAGGAGTCACAGACTTCGAATCCACCCGCGACTTTGAGAAATCAGGTCGTGCAGAGTCACAGATTTTGGCAGCCTCACCAGTTTACTATTCCCCCACAGGCAAATCTTTGGTAAACAGGCTCTCCACTTCAATGGAAAACCTACACTCAATGTCTACGGCGCGATCAATCAGAAACATACATAGTAGAGGAACTCCCTTAATAAGCGAAACTGGAAACCTGACTACGGCCAGCCTGTCAGTGACACTGTTGCCTAATTCTTCCTAAAAGCAGGGGAAGGGACTACAGGCTTGTCTGTCAGAACATTCTCTTTCATCTCTACCAGAAAAAGTGAAAGAAAGGGAAGCTGGTGATGTGGACGCAACTGGTTTAATTGCGGTGTGTGGAAAGATATCCATGCAGCCCAACAACAGAAGACACTGCCAAAAAGGGCGAAGTTTCTTGCCAATGAGGACGTGAGCGTTGCTACACTAACAAGTGTATCGACATCCAGAGAACTCGGACACAAGAAAGTGGAACTTCGGCGGAAGGTCAAGGAAATCTGGTAACCCCGGTGAATTCCGCACTGGATGTAGTAGACTATTCAGTTACCGATGGTTTCCACATTCGACTACACTTATGTCTACAAATATAGAGTTAATCAAATCAACCTGCAGCATGCCAAAGTCTCTTCCCATCTACTGACAGCAACGCTGGCAAAGTTGTAGGACTGTCCTTATATATTTCTGGTCCAAGATTGGATCAGTAAAGGGAACCAAGAGGGAGAAGGAGACCTAGAGCCTGCACCCTGATGTCAAAATTATTAGAAGCAACCATGCTGAGACAATTCTGTTCCCAAGACCCAGTTTTGGTCAACTTGCAATACCAGGTTAATGGCAACAAACGATATAGTTATCTCTGCTTACTTACTCTATGATTCTTTGTATCCTCTGCCGGCGCAAGAACTAAGGGATCTGGTAGAATATTCAGCATCTTGAACTCTTTGAACTCTCTGTCTTTCAAATTCAATCCTGTCCGGATAGCTGAGTGGTTAGAGCATAAGGCTGTCGTACGAAAGGTTGCGGTTCAAATCTCACTCGTGGCAGTGGGATTTGTATCGTGATCTGACGTCGCATACCAGTCGAATTATATAAAGGAACACTTCGGCCACGCTGCTCCCAGGGCAGAAGTGAAGCAGCGTCTGACGATTTGCCTCTGCCCTGGTAAGTAACCGTAACGCTGTCATCGCCTGACATTTTTTTTAAAGTTTGGGTGCTAAGCCCTAAAAGAGGGGTCTGTGGACCAAGAAAAAGAAGGAGTAAGTTTTTCCCCATTTGGTCCGGTCCGGCATCAAGTTGATGCGGATTTAGGACACCACAATTCTCAAAAAAAATAAAATACGGATTTTATAATTACATAGTCTAATACTTCATTTCCTTTGAGATGCCAAAACTGGAGTCAATTTTCCTTTTCAAAAAAAAACCTTTGAGAGTTCGTGGTTGCCTCTAGGGCTGGTTTTTGATGCGTCGCGTTGCGTACGGCTAGCAACGAACCACGCTTCTTGCACTATCAAACTCTTAACCAAAATCTCTTAAACCATTCGCTGTTCCGTGGAACGGGCACAGATCAAAATCGCTTTAACCCTCTTTTTGCTTCAGCCTTAAGGGGGCTTTACACGCAACGATACATTGTAGCAATTTATCGTAACGATCAGATTGTTACAATTTATCGTTGTGTGTAAACGGGAGATTGTAGCGATTTATTGGGATTGGAGTTGGAGTGGATGGTTGATGCCGGCCGGCATCAATTTCTGGGAATCGTAACGATTCTTCACCTTTCTCACCAAACAACCGATGTACAGCGACAGCAACACTACTTCCTCCATGGTTAAAGCTTTTATAAAGACTGGGGGGTCGATCTAGGGTGACATTTGACAAGAAATCGTTACAATTTAGCGTAGCGTGTAAACAGTGCTCTACTCTTTCGATTTGTTGGAGCGATAAATCGTTCAATGAATTGTTACGAGTTATCGTTGCGTGTAAAGCCCTCTTTAGCCTTCACACCTTCTGTGCCAGCTTCTTGGATGCGCACTGTGATTTTCTAAAGATCGTGCTGCGAAAATGATACTTTTGGTTTACATTGTGATATCGCCGAAATAATTATAACACCAAAATATCCACCGATCACCAAAATATCAACGGTATTCACATCAATTTTACATGAATCAGAAATGAATTTTCGAGCAAGAACAATATCCAAAGTTAAAACACAAAAGAGGATACGGGGATAGTACCTTTGTTTGGATTTTAGAACTTCTGCGGGAATTCATACACACGAGTTCACATGATGTGTAATAATCATAATTAAAGCCTTTCGACAATTGTCCGCAATGGCAGAAGTCAAATCGCGAACGATACCAGCATAGATGTTGAACAAATCATCTCGAGTCCTTTCAGGGTTACGTGGCACGCCCGCCGGGATAACAACTCCACCGGCGCTTTCAAAACAATCAGCAACTTGCTCTGCTCCAAGGAACCCCCATACACTCCTCGCTGTGTCGATGTCGGAAAGATCCGCTTCAAGAATCAGGACAGGGGCTGCTCGATACCACCAGATGCCCCAGCCAAAAATCCTTCGATCGTTACATCACGCCTTCACGTCTGCCTCCGGTGCCAATCCCTATCTCACCCGCCGGTCCAGCTGTTCAACCAAGAACCGCTCCCTATCTCGCTACGTTCGCCTTGAACTCTGTTGAGTTCATGTTGCGGCGACATGTGTGTGCGCCTACGGATGCGACAAATCATTCCGCTCTGTCAAGATTAATTCACCCGAATGCATTCAATAAAGTGCAATCTGCGGTGAACATTAGAGTAATTGCACATTATGAAATGCATTATTTGAGCAAATTAATTCAGAAAGAGGCGAATGAGATTTCGCTCCCATCACGAAGCCGCGATCACTACAGTAATTAGAGGCTGACGAGTGTTAGACGAAGTCTCAATCTTAAATCACCCTTGCTTAGAATTTAGTCTGACTATTCCAGGCGAACAATACAAAGACGGAATCCTAGGAAAACGGATTGGAAAAAGTATAATCAACTTTTTGACAAGAAAGTATAAAAAAAGTCAAGCGACGACGGCTTTACGGTTTCTTACCAGGGCAGAGGCAAATCGTCAGACGCTGCCTCACCTCTGCCCTGGGAGCAGCGTGACCGTAACGGCTCGCAGATGTTGAATGCTCCTTTATATAATTCGTAGAACACGACATGCCTACGAATTATATTGAGCGCAAATCCGCCTTATTGACCGAGAGCTGGCCAGAGCTGAAATATTCGTTTAGAGAATTTTAAAAAAGTTTGGGTGCAAGCCCTAAGCAAGGGGTCCGTGGACCAGAAAAGAGGGAGTAAGTTGCTCTCCAATTGGTCCGGTCCTGCATCAAGTTGATGCGGACTTAGGACCCCCTTCATTCTCAAAACGAATAAGAAAGTATAGTTCCGTAGGCGATTAAGCACCCCTTTGCCGATAGAAGATCAATAAAGAACTCTGAACAGTACACTTTTAGAGTGTTTTGCCCTATTTCCGGGAAATTTAAGGATTCAGAAAGTCAACCAGATGATTTCTGATTCGTGTTTGCAAAGGCAATAATAATGAAGACTGATTAAACTCCCTGAATTCACTCGTAAAATATTGGAAGCAAGACTCACTTAGAACGTATTGTGAGGAACTGGATAGAAAAAGGGAGACTTCCAAAGCCCCTAAAAAGGATAATTCGGCCAAGTTGGACTCCCTTCGAAAAACCGGATGGACCTTTCACCCACTCCAGGAAAGATGATTAATCAAATCTGAAGAACTTCAAACAAATCAATTTAACATCATTTTCACTGAAATGTCTGGAGAGACTGGTTGAGCGTCATATTTGTGGGAAAGCACCAAAGTTGCACCCACTAAATGGAAACCAATATGCTTAGCAACGTGGGAAGCCTTGTGAGTCTGCTCTTCACTCACGGGCTTCAAAGATAGAGGGGGCAACTCTCAAAAGCGAGTACGCAATGGGAATATTCGTGGACATTGAAGGGATGTTTGGCGTGCGCCCTTCCAAAAACTTTCCAATACCGTCAGAGCCCATAGTGCCTAAGGTACTTTAATTAAGCAGATCTACCCTATGCTAACGCAGAGATAGCTGTGTGCTAAAGTGGATGTTGATCGTTACTTAGTAACGGAAGCGACGAAGGCTGTACTCAAGGGGGTGTGTTATCACCAATTCTGTGGAGCATGTTGGTCGACTCACTGCTATATGAAGTGGAAAATTTGTAAATACATGCTCAAGCTTATGCTGATAACGTGGGTATATTAGTATATCTCGGAACGGTGTGTAGAAATACACACCGCACCGTTGATTTGATCGACAGTTGCCCCCTCAGGAATGGACTTTCAATAAAACCACAATGGAATTATTTACAAAAGGGAGGAAACTGGTTTTTGGCTTCCGAGAACGAACAAGTTTCCTATAATAGCAACGCAACTTCCCTTCTTTTTCTTCAGCCTTTGTCCCGTTCACAAGCGGGGCTGGCTTGTCGTGATCGGTATCGCAATTTAGCTCCATCAAATGCCTGATGTGCACGCAATCGCGAGGCTTTTAAATCCCCATACAGCGTATCAAGCCACCATTGTTTCGGACGGCCTATTGGTCGTTTACGATCGACTTTGATGTTCAGACCAATCCTAGCAAGTGAATTCCCGTTAGTGGGAATTACATGACCATACCATCGAAGACGTTTCTCTCGCAATTATTCCACGATCGGTGCAACCCCATATCGATCGCGGATATCCTCACTTCGGATGTGATCAAAACGTCTCACGCCACTAGTCCAACGCAACATCTTCGTCTCCATTACCACAAGACGCCATTCATTGTTTTTTAGAGTCGGCCAACACTCAAAACCACAGAGAACGATGAGATGGACGCCTTTGCGGTAAATTTTAGATTTGAGAGTTTCGTTGATACGTCGATCACAAAAAACACCAGCTGTGAAACGCGTGCGTTGCGTTAGTGCGTAGAGCAATTTCATAACGCAAATCACCATTGGCTAATAACATTAATCCGAGATGTTGAAATCGTTCAGTTCTGGGCAGATCTCTGCCGCTGACAGTGAATGTTCCTGTTTCATGAGGATCGGTCGTCATCATCTGGAGATTATTTTTACTATTAGATGCTAGGAAAACATCATCTGCATAACGCAGTGTATAGGGCGCTGGAAGTTGGATGTCCCGTGTGACAAGAACAAAGCGGAGTGGTGGGAGGGCGCTTCCTTGATGAACCCAAACAAAGACGCGAAGCGGTTTTGATACACCAGCCCCACTTCGAACTTTACTTTTCGGATCTTCTGACACTAAGTGTTGTCGTAGAGTATACCAGATGAGTCCGTGTGGCACACGGTCAAACCCTTTCTTTAGATCTAAAAATGCAATTAAAGAGAACGATGCTTCTGACGGTATTTCTCCATAAGTAATCGCGCAGCGTGTACTGCGTCAACAATTCCGCAGTTCTTCACAAATCCGGCTTGATTAACGGTTATTTCAATAATTTCGCAAATACGGTTGTCAAAAATGGGTTCAAAAATCTTCATGGTATAGGAAAGAAACCGGACCGGACGTAATTTGAACATTCTGTTGGACTGCCTTTCTTTTTCCATATTGGAACTATAGTACTTTCCAGTCAGATGCTGTTCTACCTTCCTGAATAACCCGATTAAAGAATTCACTGAGCCACAGTGTTGGGTCCCCCCTCTTCGCTTTCCAGAGCTCAGATGCGTTGTTGTCAGATGTTGCGGCTTTCCCGATTTCATTCGTTTTATTGCCTCCTCGATTTCAGTTGCGCTGACAGTTACGTCACCGCGTTTTACGTGGGACACGGATTGATTTTGTGACCAGAATCAGAGCCCCGCTGCAGTAAACTACGACGGTAAGAGTCTATACCGAGTGGATGGCTCAGCATGGGGGATGCAAGTCCTACCTAAATCTCTACCGAACTAAGGAGTACTGTACCCGTGTTGAAACGCAACACCACGCTGAGCTGTTCGCTTGAACGCAAACACAACCCGCATGAAGCTCCCACCAGGTAGCCAACCGCAAACAGCCGAGCTAAACGCATATAAAACAAGAATTCTCCCAAAGTATGTGAATCCAAGGGCTATCCCGGTTCCCATGGTACCAGTATACCCCTGATCGCCCTAATTAAGCCTTTGGAGCATTCGCCTACTCCATCACGGTCGGCAAGCCAATGCGATACAGCGTCTCCCGGTGCCACCACTATGGAGGTTCTCCTCGGCCACATGGTTTTGGTTCAGCCGACAAGATTGCTTCCCCGTCTTTCTCCCCGCCAACTCTGAGGTGGACTAACCCAGAGTATCCAGACTTTGTTGAACGAAGCGAGCGTATGCACTCTCACAAGGCATTCTCATACCAGTTTAAAATTCACCTGGTTAGACCAAAGTGCCTTAAACGCTGCTTGGCTATCAGGCAGAAAAGCAATGAAATTAAAGGAGATACATCTGTCTACGGCTCCAAGTACATTTTCCTTTGACCAATGACATCGGAAACCGCTCCCTCTGCTGCAAGGGATCCCTCAGCTTCCCGCCGCACTGATACTCCCGGCTATCTGTATGTGCAGATGAAGAGGGTTTAATCCCAGAAGGACTTCCAGGGATGCCTTTGGGCATGTCCTCATTGCCCCACTGATACACACGCAAGCCAGTCTTTGCAGTTTGTTTAATTCCTTAACTTGTATACTGAGTTCGGTTCCGGATTTGTGGATTTGTGTTCGTTATAATTCATACAGATGACTTGTTTTTGAATTAATAAAAGGGAGCAAATACCACCTTGTAACAACTTTGGCCACGCTGCTCCCAGGGCAGAGGTGAGGCAGCGTTTGGTGAGTTGCCTCCGCCTTGGACAAAACCGCAAGTCTTAAATTTTGCATCTTGGGTGCTTGTCCAAGGACGAGGGTTCCGTGGACCACAATCGCGAAAGCATATTGCTTTCCAACTGGTCCGGTCCGCCATTAAGTGGATGGCAGATTTAGGAATCCCTCAATTCCTAAACAAAATTTTAGATTCTAAGATGATTTCTAGGCCTTTCGGGATTAGTGTTGGGAAGATGCCATCTACTCCGATTGATTTCAGGGATTTAAAAGTTCCCACTACCACCTTATCCCTGTTAGTTTCCAGCTCTCCTTTGTTCCCCTTTTATTCGTTGTTGGGGTGCTAGGCAGAATGTGAATGAGAAATAACTTTTGAGGAGCAGGTATACTCTGTACTCCTCATTCTCGGTAGATGTCCCATCCTCTTTCTTTGAACAGCGAGAAGATATTGCCTAGTCTTTGGCTACAGCTTTGTAAAGCCTGTTGGCTCTTGCGGTTGTTGTTCCATTTTGCTTCCCTGATCGCGTTGCTATACGCAGTCGCCGCTCCATTGAACGTGAGCCATGTCATCTCTTGGGAAGTAGCCCGATGCCACGACTGCCTCTCGGATGCTCCCCCTCCTCGCAAGATGAGTCCCAAATTACCTGCATGCACCCTCCTTGTAGACCGCGATCTGCCCGCGATACACTCAGGGCTCATGAGCCAACACTATTCCAATGTTCTCCATGGAACTTACCCTTGCAATTACTGTAGATGTTGCTTTGGCATGGTAGAGGTTTATCTGGGATGTCTTAATGCTGGTCATTGGCTCCGTTATTGTTTGGACTTCTTTTCCACTGTCGGGGTATCACAGTTCTCCTGGGACATGGCACTTTCCTGCGCGTCGCTGCCCACCCTAAGCCCTAGAAAGTCTAGGTCGAAATCGTCCAGCTTCTGCTCTTCATTGGGCAGCAGGTATACTTTCGTGACTGATCCAGCCCTTTCCACCTCTATGGCTTTCTGGAGAAACACTGTCATCATGGGTGCTCCTGGTGTATCATCTCCAGCACATTGACAGTTTTGTTTCTCCCCAGCCTGGCAATTTAAGAACTATGGTCCTAAGCCACTCTTCAGTTTCTTCCGCGCAGTCCACTAGTATGTGACCTGCTCGCAAGCTTATCCCGGTGAACGCACGTTTCGCAATCCATCCCTTGCACATCTGCCTGATAACAAAGTCTTTAATGGTCTCCTGCTCCTCCTGCTAATCGCGGGCTTCCTGATTCTTCTCTTCGCCCCTGACCTACCCGGGTTTTCTCCTTTGTTGGGTTCAGATTTGGATTTTTCTGAAGCCTTGCGGCTAATCTCCGATGCTCCCTGCTTTCTTGGTTCCGGTCTGTCCTCAGCCTTCTTAAGGGCCTCTTCTGGTTCCAGCCCTTCCTTCACATAACATAGCTACCATTTACCCGAGCGCCATTTCGGTCTGTCTCCTCCTTGACGTCTGATATATTGATCTCAGACGAGCTTTTGCTTGCCCCTGGTGAACAGTTGTTTGTGTTGATTGTTGTCCTCGCAGTATACCAATGTTGGCCTTGGATCTAGTGCTTGACATACCAACTTCTCCTTTCTAGGGTGTAATCACCTGATTCTCCGTATTTCGGAGATGTGCTTCCGCTTGGTTGACCAGTTTGCTTGCGCTATGAAGTCTCGCTAATTTTATTGTAGTTTTCTTTATTTTTGCAATGTTACTCATTTGATTCCCACGAGTAAGGGAGTTAGGAGGTCCGCCGTGCCATAGCCCCCGTAACATGGTCAGGTCAAGCTTACTCACAGAGGCGACCAGGTATCAGTGGGGCTCCGTTCGAATTCAGTCAGTTACCCCTGATTGGAAATTATCCAATGAACACGGTTCGACCCCCTGCATTGGGGGAAGTGTTTTCGGCTCCCCAGTCTAGATTCGTAGCGTTTTGTTGATAGTAGAGCCAGAGAGAGACAGGTTGGCTCCAGGGAACTATATTCTGTGTCAATCTATCCTGCAGTGCACTGCTTGACCCCTTTCTTAACCTGACCTGGCCTAGTTTTCGATGAATTAAAAGTCTTCGGTATATGCAGTAGCTGGACGAGCCCAAGAAGGTCTCCAATTCCCCTTCAATTGTAACTTCGATTGCGATTGTAATAAAATGGCAATGCGGCCCGGCCCTTTCCTCAATATTAGTTCATACAAGTTTATTTCACATATTTTATTATAAGTCAACATCCGTCACTATAAATTGGGCTCGACTGCCGAGTAAGTTACCGATTTTATCCCTTCTCAGATATATTTTCTTCAGAATTTTCCCTTCATAAAGTTTACTAAAAAGATTGCAGATTGAATTGTAGTCAAGTGGGCTGGCAGTAGGACTAATATTCAATACGAGTGGCCACGAGGATGGACTTACAAAGGATCAGAAGTCCCGTGCTGCCTCTTACCAGCATAGTTCATTGTACAGTGATAAAGCTTCGGTGTCACATTCATTCTAATATTATTTCAAATTTCCATCCTAAATAGCCCACTCACTCCAGAATACACGAATGACTGTACAATTAGTATTGATTTTCAAAAGGTACGTCCTACCTTCCGCTGGGATTCCCTCGCCCCGACAATTTTCCTTTATTGAACTTCAGTTGCTTCGCCAACAACATGAAAGTAAACAGCAAGGTAAACTAAGGCAGTCAAGGACATTTTCTATGGAACCTATTCCCTTTGTCGAAGAAAAGATACTATATCTGTGAATATAGCGCCGAATTTCGTCCCGTGTACTACTTGAAAACGCGTTTTGTGAGCGCCAACGTTCGTAACACTTCTTGGGTGCTCTTCAGTGAACAAAGGGATGCCATTTGATCACCTACCGTACTTGTCATTCCCACTCATTTCCACAGCCTTACATAAGTACCAGGCAAGGATATTGTGAACATTTCTCATATCTTTGCGCTCCAACCATTCTTTCCTTTCCTTTCATCGTTTTTGCTGTTGACTCCCGCAAAATACACGGAAATTTAGTGATGCTCTTTGCAATTTAGTTTTGAAAAACGTTTTCCAAGGGATCGGGAATGTTACTTAGTCGGCAAGGATAGGAAGACTTGGGTTTTGGGCCGAGTGGAGCACGGCTAACATATGACAATGTTGATTTTCATAAGTTACCCAAGAGCCGGAGGAACGTTCTTATCTCGGCATATTCAAAAGATATTGCCTGGTTGAATGCTGCCGGCAGTGGAGGAATAAGACTGAGCCAGTGACAACGAAAGAATATTTGCTTTCCTGAAATTCATTTCGCATCATGGTTTCCTCGGTATCTTTAAAATCCCATTGCATGAAATTCAATTTGTTCGAAAGTACGGTCCCAATAGGTAAGTAGGTTTGTGTTTGGCAATAAGAGGAGCTAACGCGTCCTGCCATCGCGCACCGTCCCATAAAGGCGCTCGTAAAGGAAGACACTCCAGATCGGATATGTGCTCACCGCAGCACCTCCCCTTTATCCTTGCAGCTTGTTTGTGTACGGGTAATGTACAATATTTTTGCAGTTTAACAGAAAC
Source organism: Hermetia illucens (assembly GCF_905115235.1). NCBI lineage: Eukaryota > Metazoa > Arthropoda > Insecta > Diptera > Stratiomyidae > Hermetia > Hermetia illucens. Next base: position 37,447,122 of record NC_051850.1, read on the forward strand.
AACATACATACTAATGTCCTGGAACAGCAGCTCCCACTTCCACGGTTGTTATAATGTACAGAAGTGGTGCCTCAGGATGCTGCTTGGTACTGTGACATGTGGTATTTCCACAAGGTTTTTCAATTAAGTTGTCAACAGCGACGATATACATAGGAAAAATGTGTTATGTGTTATGCTTTTTGGTTTTTATTGCGACTACTAACCATGAAGTATCTGAGTCATGCAAAGCGGAGTGACGTTTTTAGTTATCTTGAATGCAACTTGCAGGGAGCTGATAAATATGTTATTTGCAGTAAATTTTGAGGGTCACTAAGCTCCTGAACTTTACCATCTGCGCCTTGTGTATCATTTCGATATATCAGGGCTAAGTAAAAAGAACACCAGGTGATCGGTCCTGTCTCAAAATGAAGGATTTTACGATACTTCAGGCTTAAGTTCTAATCAGGCTGTTGCGCTCTCGATCATTATTATTATTGATTATAAGCGAACCAAATAAGGACTCAGTGTATATATGGAACAACTGTATCTGTCTACCGCCAATTAGGGACTCCTTTTCATTGAGCCCTCTACATCTTCCAAAATATAAACTAGAAAAAAGAAAGCCAATAAGACAGGAGAGAAGATAAAAGTAGAAAAAGGCAACAAGGAGAAAGAAGAAAGAAAGGAGGGAGCGATGAGTCAAAGGAAAGCGAATAATAGCGGAGGCTATTTATTTATTTATTTATTTAATCGCGGACAACAAACAGAGAAAATTCCAATTAATTATTGTCCTCAGGAGGAGGAGAAAGCAAAAAACTTATCCTACGTTTAAAACTACTTAAAGTAGGGAGGTTAAAAGGACCATGCTGTTTTGTATTATAATTTCGGCAAAGCCTGGGAATCGGGGAATGAAAATAGACTTGGAGCTCCGCGAAGGGCACGTTGAAAATGTCTGCATTACGCGTGTTATAAGACGCAGGACGGCAGGTGATCTCGTCAGCGGCGGAGCAGTCCATCAGACTCGAGGAAAGTTTAAAGAATGTGCATACACACATACAAACAGCTTAAGGTCGTCTACATAGAGCAAACAAGGACAAGTAAGGAGGGGAGGAAGGCCGTTAATAAAAAATAAAAATAGCAAAGGACCCAGAATAGACCCCTGTGGGGCGCCAGAAGAGGGGGAGAAGGAGCGGGAAGTACAGCCGTCAAAAGAGACGCGGAAGGTTCGGTTGGAAAGGTAAGAGGCAAGCCATAAAACAAGTGGTATGGGAACGTTTAGAGACGAGAGTTTGGATAGAAGTATCTTGTGATTTACAGTGTCGAAGGCTTCCGCGAAGTCAGTGTAAATGGTATGCACTTCTTGCCGTGAATTTAGACATTTGGCGACAAAGTTGATAAAGTGAAGCAGGTTGGAGGCAGTGGACCTACGTTTAACGAAGCCGTGTTGCTCTTTCACTATGTGTTGGCCAAAGTGGGCGGACAATCAGTCGCTGACATATCTTTCCAGGATTTTGGATCAGGAGGAGAGGAGGGAAATGGGACGGTAATTCTCGGCAAGCGAACGATCGCCACTTTTGTGAATGGGGATAATGAGAGCCTCTTTCCACAAGCTGAGAAAATGATTCTCTTCAAGACTTTTGTTGAAAATAAGAGATAGGGCAAGGGAGATGGACTTACCAGTTTTGAGCAAAAAGAGGTTTGGAAGACAATCGTAGCCAGGTCCCACCTTCGCATCAAGTTCGCCAATGAGGTATTCGACAAGGATAGGGGTAAGAAGGGGAATGGTAGGCGATGCGGGGCGGGCTACATCTACTATCGGGAGGGATTCGCAGGAAGGAGGGGGAACATAGACTGACGAAAAGTAGCGGCAGAGTAAATCACAAGATAGTTGGGGGAGTTAGCTGAGAGGCCAGAGAATTTAATGGACAGAGGGGATAACTGGGCAGGGCAGCAGGAGTTCCGAATGTGGGACCAGAAAGGTTTCAGATTTCCGCACTTTAGTGAGTCTTCCACGCTGGATAAATATTCGTTTCTGGAGCTACGTATTAGGGATTTGACCGAGGAATGAAGGAATTTGAAAAAAAACTAAGTCAGCAACGTTTCTAGAAGGCAGGAACTTCTTTCTCGCAGTCTGTTTTTGACGTAGTTTTTTATGAATTTTAGTGGTGAACCAGACGGGGTAAGAGCGTAAGCACTTAGGAGAGGAGGGAACGTAACAAGGAAGAAGATCAGATAAAATGGTAGAGAAAGGGTTGAGTGCTTGGTCACAAGTAAATGGAGAGAGGAGGGGGACCCAGTTGATTGACGCCAGGGCTGAGTTCAGACCTTCGAAGTTCGCCTTACGAAAGTTGAACTTGGTAGGCTTGCGAGCGACAGGAGAGTGGAGTCGGGATATCTGAACATCGAACTCGAGAGCAGGATGATGGGCGTCAGAGGCAACGTAAGACGTAAACTGGAGGGCGCCACAGGTGTACATGAAAGTGGATAAAGGAAGGGAGGGTGGGTCGAGTTATTAGGGAGGGGGGGAAGGCCAGGAGTAATGGGCCAGGAGAGCATAGAAAGATTAAAGTCGCCACAGAGAATGAAAGGAAGTGAGGGAAACAAAACGATTAGGACCTGTGATAATCTGTCGAATAAATCCTCGTACAGAGATGGTGATCTTAGGCAGTGAAAATATACACACGATATGATAAAGGGACCTATGTTTGGCGGAAGGACACGTATGGTAGCAGAATCGTAGGAGAAGGAGGAGGAGGAAAAGATGATTTCGGCACGGAGAGGGGACTTAACAGCTATAAGGGCACCTCGGCCAATTATCTTGCCAAGCGCTACGCAGTCTCTGTCACAACGAAAGACAGAGTAACATTCGAGGAGCTCAGAATCTAAAATCCTGTCATCCAGCCAGGTTTCAGAAATGCAGATGACATGATGTTGGAATGCTAAGGCAGACAGTTTGAAATCCGACAGCTTGGTCTTTAGACCCCTTATATTTTGATAAAATAGAGTATAGTTATTGGAATCATTCAAGTTCGGCGAGGCGGGCGGGCGGGCGGGCGGGCCGGAAATTTTCACGAAGCTTAGACCTCTGATAAGGCTTAACGAAGACCCCCTGTGGCCAAAAGGAGGATTGGACGATAGCATCGAAGTCATGGGCATATGTCACTTTAAAGGAAGGTATCACTCGGTCAGGAGAGCCATCCTTCGTCAGCTTCACACAGGAAAGAGGTGAAAAAGTTGAGTTGGTTTTGCTTCTGATATAGGCCAGAATTTCGTCGCAAGTTGAATCGACGCTAAAGTCGCCGTGTGTTAATGCAGCAGCTGAATTGCATCTGATAGCGTGGTACCGCAGCAGGCGTTACAACGATAGGTACCGTTAGGTTAGGGTAGAGATAAGTAAGTAAGGGGAGCAAGAGGAGGGAAGGTAAAGAGACCAGAAAAGAAAGAAGCCAGAAAAAGGGAGAAGGGACGGGGATGAAGAAATTCGTCTGAGATATTGTAAGGCGGCGCAAAGCTAAATAAAAGCTTCGTCATATGTTTATAGGAAAGGTACCTAAAGGTATACCAGTTGCATGTCTTTTCGGATGCTTTGGAGAAGTCGTATGATGTAGCGGCCTATTTAAATGGAGTTCGCACTGTTCATTTTCTATGTGCAAAGTCGAAGGTGGCACCATTAAAAACAGTAAACCTGCCAAGATTGGAGCTTTGCGCATCAAGGTTATCAGCTGAATTCGTTCATCGGCTTAAACGTGACATTGAAATCCCTGATCATGATAGTTTTTACTTCGAAATCGTTCTATGTTGTTCTTCATTCTATACGTCTGTAGCTAATCGGGTCGCTGCTACACAACAAACATTCTCGCCAAATCAATGGAGGCAGGCTCACTCAAAGGAGAATCCAGCAGACTTGGTACCAAGAGGTGTCCCCCCCTCCTCTGCCCTCTGGTTCTACGGACCAGTATTTCTTCATGGAAATGAAGAATGTTGGAAAGTGTAGATATCAAGTTAGAGAAAAAATATATGAAGTCCATGGTGAAGGACGCAACTTCGTTTATTAATCATACTGATCACCAAAATTTCTTTCACTAATTGCAATGTTTAGTGGTATATGTGCTACGTTTCGTTAGGAACATACGAACGCCAAAACACAAGAAACAGAACAAACCGCTTTTAACTTTCACAGAAATAGTGACATCCTCTCCTCTCGCATTGATAATCAAAGAAGCTCAATTGAATGTATATCTTTACAACAACTGATGTCTAGCAACAAAACAACAGTGATCCATTAAGTAGTCTGCTTCCATTTCTGGATGATTTAGAACTCCTAAGAGTTGGTGGTTGGTTCGAAGGTCCAAGCTTAACTTATGACACCTAGCACCCTATCATCTATCCTTATGCGCATTACGTTACAAGATGGATTTCGGATGACCTGCATCATAAGCATCTCCCAGCCAGCCCACAACCATTACTGGCGATAGCCAAAGATTTTGGCCTATCAAGAGCAGAAACTGTGTGGGATGACTAAACTAAAACTCATGACATAGCTTTTAGAAAACCTATACGCTCACTGAGTGCATTCAGCCAGACCACTCACAAATTCTAGGGTCGGCTTTACCGGGTCTCTGTGGCTCCATTTCAAGGGCAGAGGCAACAGTCCACAAAAGGCATGTCTTGCTATTTTTTATTGCTTTGCAACAAAAGGGGTTCACCCAAGCTAGTAACAAATTTAACAACACAAGCATTCGTCAATGCGCTGAAACGTTGCATCGGACGGAAGGGAAAGTGCCGAAATCTGTATTGCGACAATTCAACCACGTTCGTAGGCGTGAACAATAAGCTGGCAGACTTAAGGGAAATCATATACGAGGAAAAAGCCCAAGGACTACTAGCCAACTACTGTATACCTAAGGGTATTGGTTTCCATTTCATCTCACCATGATCCCCATATTTCGGCGGCCTGTGGGAGGCGACAGTAAAATCCGAGCACCTCGATGTCCCAAAAGCCAAAAAAGGATAAATTTCATTCTCGTTAATAAACTTGCTACTTTAGTCATCGAAATTCTGGAACGGACTTCACTTAATTCTTAGTTAAGTCCTTGAGGGTTTTACGTGAGCGCCTGTCTAGACGACTTAATCTCACGGTCTTCTTAGGACACGGATTGATTTTGTGACCACAATCAAAGCCCCGCTCAGACACGCAACAATGGTACCAGTCTATACCAAGTGCATGGCTTGGCATTCACACTGGTGAATGCAAGACTTACCTAAATCTCTACCGAACTAAGGAGAACGGCACCCGTGTTGAAACGCAACACCACGCCGAGGCCCGAAGATCTCTTCTCACTTGAGCATCACCACAACCCCCATGAAACTCCCACTAGGGGGCCAACCGCAAATAACCGTGCTGTATTCACATACAACGGGAGTTCACCCGAAGTATGAGAGTCCAGGGGCTATCCCGATTCCCATGGTACCAGTATAACCCTGGTAAGGTTTCGTGACTAATTTGCCACTTCACCGGCCTCGTGCCAGGCCGCCAGATATACTGATGGAAGTTCAGTGGATAGGTGGTGGGTGCGTTCACGCTACCGGCGATGCAGTGGGTGGTTCAAGTCTTCGCTGTGCCGCCACATCACTCCGCCCTCAGCTGAAACCGTGCAGGTTCAGCGGAGGAACCCGGGACGTGATTCCTCCAATTCTGTTTCTGGGCGAACCCTAGTTTAGAGAAAAGGTTTGGTCTCGGCAAGGAGACCCAATTGGGCCCACCCTGGACGCCGAGCGTGAAAGAGTGCTCTTATCGTTCCAGACCTTTAAAGGAGCCTTCATATGGCGGGTATAGCAGGTTCCAAGAAGCGTCTACCCTAATAAGAACCTACTAGCACATCTCAAAGTCCCTGGGGCTATCCACCTCTGATGGTATATGTGGGAAAATTACGAAGTCGGTCGCAGTATCGAGACCGCATCCCTGGGTAAACGCAGCATGTTCGAATTACTTAACCCCGCTCTGATATCCAGTACAGGGTCGACGGGGAACCGCAGATTCTCCCCGTACACCATCTCCGCGGCGCTGAACGTGAATTCGTTTTCCTGGGCTGTACGAAGGCCGAGGAGAACGAAAGGCAAGGATTGAGATCACGACGAATCGTTGCGGGCCACTAAGGAGGCCTTCCAATGCATTTTTGCCAGTCTTTCTATAGAGTTCACTTTTTGCAGTCTCCTTGCTCCTTCGATTTGTAGGTGTTTGCGAAGCCAGGTGTTGACAATTACCCGCAGTGGAATTGTCGATTGACTTTAATCAACACCATTTTCCAAACGACCTTTTAAACTCAGAAAACTTATCGCTTCTGACGGTATGCCTGCTATCCAGGTCCTCTTCTCCATCACACAACATTGTCACATTGGAAAATATCTCCACACACTTCTTACAACTGCCAGTCTTCCGTTTCGAGCACTTCTTCAAAAGGTTATGCTATCTAAAGCAAGCTAAAAAGCTTTTCCGTTGCCCCTTAGGCAACAATATCCCTAATGTTATTTCGAAAACAGTGGCGTTGATTTTCTAATGGCTATCTCCAAATAACAGCATGGGACCAGTTTCAACTGGTGCTGGTGCTGTTGTAGTTGCATTTCCAGATTTTAGACAAAGCAGTAAAGGCGAATTTGGCGCTGTTAATGCCTCGTGCGTGCGATGACTGCGCATGGTTGCTGTACAGCCTTTGAGAAAATAGTAACTCATCGCTTCGCTTTTCTCAAACGGGCTCGGGTACGCAGTGCTTTCCATAATATCCAACTTGGTTTACGACGGAAATACATACAAAAATTTGTTTAAAACATGCACTGCGAAAGTACTTTCTGGTTTCTAAAAATGTCACCGATCTTGCTCATCTCATGCCTTCTACACATAAACAATATTTTATGAGCGTCAAGGTTGTCCTTGCTCGTAGTTATTTGAATCGGTTTGGTCCCGTGTTTGCCATCCCCCACCCCACCAATCTTTCCCCGCTTAACATCACTGACCCCACTGCCATAACTCCCGACCACTGCGAATTCTATGCATTTTCTCGGTGCAGACATCAAACACAGATTGACCCACTTAAGTTGAGTAATAGCAAAAAAACATCAATTTATTACTTCAAACCTTCTGAACTTCGTTGGTAAAACGCTTAGTTCACAGCAGAGGATACACCCTATTTACACCAACTTATTTAAGCCTTTGATGCCGTTTGCCACAATATTAACCTCTTTAAACTCTCTCTGCGTAACTTCTTCTCCCCAATCATCTCTTCACTCTTCTCCTATCTACAACCATTCCTGCTGTTTTTCCTTTCATGGTTATTCATCACGTTTCTTCTGTCTAGCCTGTGGTGTTACCCAAGGCCTCTACTAGTCCTATTTTTAATTTTTCCCTCTATTCACACTTGCCTGTGTTTGCTTTACGCAGATGACCTTAAATTATTTTCCCCTGCTTCGCGCTAAGGGGCGGAGAAGAAGCAACTATGTCAACCGGACTAAACTCTAGAAGCCGAGGTACTCACTATGGTTTACTGGCCGTAATGCAGTGGACGAATGCTCCGAACGAATAATAAGGGCGATCTGCACGGGGACTTATCTGAAGTGGCAATGTGTCACGAAACATTACCAGAGCTATACTGATACCATGGGAACCGGGGTAGCCCCAGAATTCACCTGTCTCATGTAGGAGCTTCATGGGGATAGTGGTTACGTTCAAGCGAAAAGAGACCACCGTTTCAACTTCGGTAGAGATTTAGGTAAGTCTTGCATCCACCAGTATGAATAAATTAAGCCATGGATTCAGTATAAACTGGTACCATTATGCTTATCTCAGTAGTGCTCTGATTGTGATCATAAAATCAACTCGAGTTTTAAGAAGAGCGCGGAAATAACAGGTGCTCACGTAAAGCCACTGAGATGCAACTGCCTGTTTCGTCACCGCACGACCGGGTTCTCTTACAATGTAATCTAGGTATTCTGATGCGTTGGTGTTTGCTAAACAAACTTACACTAAACCTCATTGCTTAAACTGTATTGTAATTTTGTCTTCTCTCGGATATTATAATTCGGACAATTTTGAAGTCCCTTCTGTGAAACTCGACCGCTATCTCTAGTCCCCAATCCCGAGATTATGCTGATCCTGCAACGCCCTGCAACTTGGGTATTTGACACTACCGTAATATATTCGTGAGAGAAGCTACTTATGTAAATAACTACTCCTTTTTCTAAGGACAATATTTAATTGGAAATTCAAATATCACTGTTTTGCCCCTTAAATTAAATAAATAAATAAATAACTCCGCCATAGCCGGTCCCAAGCTTGGTTGTGAAAGGAGAACGGGTAGACAATTTCAGTTTGAATGGCTGTAAGGAGGAGAAATTTGAGATACGGTACAGATAAGCAGCCCGAAGTCTAGGCAACATGATGCCTTGGAGCATGACACCGCCTGCTGCAGCTGTTTCCCCACAATCTGCAATTAGCAGATTCACGTAGGTAGCCCAGTTGACTTATATGAACCTCTTCATCTCACGCTCCTACTCCGAGATAACAACGGACGGGGCAGGTAGAATATCTTACCGCCCCTTGTTGCACCAGAGATTCGTCGAGTGTTTCTCGCAATACTCACACGTGACCATAGACCAGGTATTCCCAGGCTGTATACATCTCCAACAACTCTGAGAATTCTATTTCAAATCAATGATGAGACTGTGTCTCGACTCTGTGCTGATATGTCGGACCTGCAACTATAACCATTTCTGTATTGTGGTGCAGTTGCAGTTACCAGATTGCACGGATTCGCTTTCGCGTTATGGTATGAGTAACTGAAGAGAAAACAATGAAAAATTTGTCAGGAACGTCGGCGGGTCTCATCGCCGCAGAACATTGTCAAGCTGACTCAAAAATCAGCACCGGTAATGCTACCAAACGGGTGAAGGATAAAGCGCAGAGGGTTTACCGGAACTATGCCATTCTGGACGCATGGCGGTATGGTAAAAGTCACTACAGACGTGATCTGAATGTAACGTACAGGAGGAACCAGCGGAGTTTTTTCAGATCTCTCAACGAATCCTAATAGCGTGTCTAGGCAGTACAGTTTTCGGTGACGTAAGCGAAAGAATATTGGAGTAGCATTTTATGAATTACCCATCCAGCATGCTAAACATGCTGGGTGGATTCCAGCAGAAGGCACCCGCTATACCAAATCATGCTCGGCAGGAATTTCCCGGATGATATTGAAGAGGGTTTGACGAGCCATAAACAGGTCGGTGAAGTGATCGGTTGCAGAATTTCTGGAATAAAAAATGTACCAGTGTACTTTTGACTGCATCCCATTGACTCGAAGCAAAAAAAGTTGTTTGTGACAGTCATGAAAGGATGAATTTCCACCTTTTCAGTGCGTTGATCTGAGGGTACCAACACCTTAGGGCCCATTCGCATATGGAGAGGCATCTGCTTCCATGGCTACTAAATGATGTTAGAAGGTTTGGGTTTGCAGTAAAATATGGCTGATGCATTAAAAGCGAGCTGCCACACTTGACGTAGTTAGATGACCAACTTGGGAGTCTGTGGCGAATAGCTGACATGTTTAGCCGTGATATTCGGATGGAATTCAGATTAGATAAATGTCATCAAAGGTCATCAAGAGCCCCATGCCCTGTGGGATTCTCCGATTTAAGGGTTAAACCACAAGTTCGGAACTCGCTTCTGGGATACAACATACCTTACCATGGAGACGTCACATCTTCGCCGATCTATAAAGCTTTATCTGCTGCGTTTCCTTCGAGCACCGTATTTTGATATAAAACTTCTTTAAAACTCTCCTCGTCAAACTTATTGACTGCCAACTCATTCTTATAAGATATATGATTTCAAAAATGATAACCTGGTAACCACTGCGTGTATATTCTTCGTTGGTGTACCACCGGGATCCTTAGCTAAAATATCCGGGATCCTTAGCGCAAATATGGCATCTAACACCATTTCTCTCTTTCGGAAGGTGTTTACGCCTCCAGTGATAGCAAATCTTGCGTTCATTTTTCGGCTGTTCCATTCTTCAGCCCATGCGTTGAAATCGCCAGCCATTATCTTAGGACTATGGTTGTTTTATCCATTGCTAGCCTCCCCACTATAGATTATAACCCCTCTCTCGTAAAACTTGATGCCGCATAGCAACTGTAGACGAATATTCCACCTATTTTTGCTCTAGGATTTTCGTGGTTCCTTCTATGGCTCGATTTCCCCACGTCCATATTGCCGCTTTTCCGCTCTTATCCGTAACCTCCACTACCTAGACTTTTGTACTGCTCGCAAGTCCTGGTCCGCTTGGCAATGGTGTAGGTTTAGCTGTAGGATCCTCATTTGCGCTCACCTACCTAAACACCAGACATGTGCTGCTGAATGTGATATTGGCGCTGTCAGTGTCACTTATTTGCCTGCAGAACAGGCAATTGGTTATATCTTTGAAGTCTTTTGAAATGTGTCTTTCTTAAGCATTTCTGGTACATGGTGTACACTAGTACATTTTTTCGCCACATGCCCAAATTTCAAACACCTGAAGCATCTTTTTAGAGTTATCTGCCGACTGCGATGACCCAACTAATATACACTTAACTTGTAGTGATATCTCTTTTGGGCACTTCAATAGGTAAATTTATTAACGCAGTTTGTGTGCCGCCATATGCCTTCCTTAGCTGTAGAATACCTGCCTCCTGCACCGAATGTATTCCCGACTGAAATCTTAAGGCTTGGCAAATTCCTCGGCCCGGCCTCTCTTTCACAGCATTTTTTTCTTTTTGACCTTAGTCCGTGTGGAACCTTAAACGCATTTACCGTCTTTCGCTGTAAGAATTGGTAGTCTTTGGTTTGAGAACTTTCGTATTGTGTATGGGGACGTTCTCTCGATTTTCCGTTTTTGGCTACGTTGAGTTTCCACTTCCCCATTAGACTCTCTCAGTCTATTATGGAGCTCCGGAGTTTCCTTTGTGCCCGGTGTACGTTGGGGTGTTGCATCCATAAAAGTGAAGGGGCTGCTCCTAGAAGAGCGTTCTTTTCTTTCTGCCTACTTTAAATCCCTTTCGTACTTTAAGACACGCAGCTCTAATAGCGTGCGCTACATCTTTAATTGCGTGACGCACATTATGCCGAGCATTGATATACTCCATAAGGCTCGCTACTAACATTTTTCACCGAGGCACGTTGACTAATTTTGTCACCATTATCAACCTTTGTTGTTGGAGATCGTCTTACCTTATTACTCCTCTTAAATAACCCACTTCCAATATTTATCACTGGCGTCTTCTCACCAGCACCCTTGCTAGTGGAAAGCACGCTGAATGTCTGACAATCGGACGAACTTGTCTCCTCTGGATTGATCGATTTTATGTTCAAATAATCTACGTTTACACAAACCAAGCTAGTTAACTATCTCTACACTGCATCCCATATTTTTATAATTTACTTTCGCTTTGGATGGGGCTAAAGCGCGGGCCCAAATCGGTACGTCTGTCTATTTATATGTCTGTCTCACGCGTTTCTCTCAGAAGCGGTTATACCGATTAACACAAAATTTAGTGGGAAGGTGGGAGCTATGAATGAAGTTGAAAAGTTGTCATTATTTTCACAGACCCATTCTTAGAAACTACCCAACAGAAAAATCTGGAAAAAAATTACGAAACTGCTACTACTAGGTGCCTATGATCCGAAATACCCCCAAATCGATACGTGTTCAAATAAAATCACAAATCAATTTTTGGGAATTTACTGCAAACCCCCTCTTCAGCGTGAAAGCAATTGCAGCAATATTGGCTACAGTATAGAGCATGATCCCACCTGGTTTGGTGGACATTGCACTATTACTAACAGAATTCCAGTAGGTCAAAATTGTCATCATCAACCTGCCTTAATAAGGAGGTCCAGACTTCCCGGTTTTGCTCCGAGGTTGTGAACCTCGGTACCCTTAAAAGCTGTCTGGCGTCCTGGCCTACGCCATCATTCCATCGCAGACAGGGTCTGTCTCGCCTTCTTTGTCTACCATAGAAATTGCTCTTATAGATTTCTCGGGCTGGATCATCCTCATTCAAATTACGAAGACACAACAGGCCAAAGTTGTCGCTTCCATTCATATTCTAAGACTTTAAATGTCAGTAGCACGTGAAAGTGAATGCTCTCACATAATATATGGATATACATTATGTACCAGGTACTAATGGCACAAATGTCACCTCAGATGTTTTTATAAAAGAAATACACAAAACCTTTCATACCTGAAGCTTCCAGCTAAATAACTGAAAAATTCTTCATTACCTAAAACTTGGTTAAATTAAATAAACACCATCCAAATTGGATCACTTTTAATACACTCTCCGGAATTAACTTTTTATAAACAACAACAATCTACCCTTCGCATACCAATCCATCAAAATAGTAAATTCCAATCCTGAACTCCCATCATCAAATGCAAATTTCCCTTTTTAATTCCCCCTTTCTGTCTCTTAACTATTTTGAGTTGTTTTAATTCTCAAATTCATTCCCTTCGGTACTAATTTGAGTCCTTAGAGCGTCCAATCATCCCTTCAAAGCAGCTACTTAGGAGCGAGAAATGTCGGTTGGAAACGCTTCAATTCGACGGTGGCCTGGTTTCCGTTGTTGTCAACTACTCGTGGAAGCCACTCCGTCTATAGTTGCTTTTCCTTTTCATTTGTCAGAAGTGATTTTGTATTCATCCTTCTTGCCAAGAATTTTGCTGGTTTGCGTAGCTCTAGTATTTCCTCAGTTTGTGGACGAAACAAAAGTCGAAAATGGCATTGAAATAGGAACTACAAAGAATCTAGTTTGATGTTACGCCAACGGAGAACTCCCTCTTTGTGCTGTGTTTAGTCGTTTGATTGGTAAAGGACGATCACGAACTAAATTCTGCAGTGAACAAATAGACTAACGATGGACTCCGGGTTTTTCTACATTTGGTTTGTTTCAATGTCCTCCTTGGGAAAAATATGCAACCCATGAAGTGCCTAACACAACAAATAGAGAAAGTTCAATAAATTTGGCAAGCTCCCCGCACTTACATTACGTGTAGAGTCCTTTGCCGAAAACATGTTTCATAGCTTTTACTGGGAAGGGGACATAATAGAATCAAAAGCAGAATCTCAGGATATTTTCATTAAAAATTCACCACCCTCCCTCGGTTTATGGCCCGTTAAAGAGCAGGGCGGAAAGGTTTTATATATGAGCCTTGGCGTCATGCCGAAAGCGAAATACATTTTTCATGTTTCCGCTTTACTGCTTGGCTTAATACGAGCCTCATTTTCCGTTTGATAATATCCTGGTTGAGTTCTACTGGTTCCAGCCTGTTGCATGGATATTTCTATGAAGGGTTGTCCTCCTTCCATGAAACTTCTGGAGAGTCGAACTTATGTCGCAACTTTCTTTTCCACCTCACAACAAAGATGTCAATTATGTCGGATACAGTCATCGAAGACGGTAAGTGGAGTTGGGAAAGAATCTTTTCTGAAAAAGGGAAGAAGTCAGGAATAATGAAACGAAGATAGAGTCGTTTCGCACGTCATCACGAACAAAGTCAATGATGACTCTTGAAATTAATTGGAACGCTGATTGAAGTAGGCAGAAAGCAACATCTCCTTCAAAAGGATATTGATGTCGTTGTTAAGCATGACTTTTATGGTACGTGAAAGACTTACAAGACATTCCATTGAGTAAGCTTATTCAGCAGGAAATCTACTTGAGAGGAAAAAGCCAGCCAAGTTTTGAAAGGCGAAGTGGTCTGATTAAGCGTTGTTGGAAATGGTGTTAAGAATTTACCTAGAGAAAAGGATTGGTTTCTTTAGATACGTATGGTAAAAGGTATACTATTGGTGAGGAGGTTGAGTATTTAAAAAAGGGTGAAGCACTAGAGCAAGAATTCAAAGGTGAAAGGTCATAGTAAAACAAGTGGTTTCGTTTTTAAAAAAAATGAAGGAAATAAGCTAGAATTACAGCACATGACTATTATTTGTTTGGTGATCCGGGACAATCACTTCAAAATTAAATCCGAAATAGCTGGAAATTTAAAACACTGCTAATCTATTATATCTAGACACTTAAGAAAAGTAATTATTTTTCAAACTGGAATTATTTTAAAATAATATTTTTAAGATTTAGTTTAAAACATAATATTATTCGGTTTACTGTCTGTCTGCCTATTTTATTTAACGGAAGGTGTAAAACGCCAAAACCATTGGTTCCTGCCAGATGTTAACATGAGACTTCTGCGCATTAAAAACGCCATCTGATCCTTTCACACAAACCCGTAGTCCAATGCAACATCTTCGTCTTCGTTGCCACGAGACGCCGTTCATTGTCTTTTATAGTCGACCAACACCCAGAACCATAGGGTGAACGACACTGCGGTAGAATTTAGATTTGAGACGCCCTATGTGGGAAACATGCCGACCTTATAATCAAATTTTTGCTAATAACAAAGTCGGCCAACGGCTGACCATTGTCATTATTTATTTTGCAGATACTGTACCCTCTTGCCGTGAATGCTTCTTCTCTCCTCCAACTTTTACGTCAAAATCGCCCGGCACTAACGCATCGGATGCTTGTTCCAGTGTATTGTATAATTCATCCTTAGTTGTTTCATTTCTCTTCTTGGTCAGCGCATGACAGTTAATCAAATGCATATAGTCTTTCGCTGGTGGGTTGAAAGATTTTAAAAGAAATGTAGACAATAAATGTCAATCCAAAGTATCTGCTTTATATGCCACTTATCATCTCCTAGAAGCGCTAAGATATTGATTTTATATTCGTGTTCACTTAACGCACCTGTTCAAACGTTTCAAGAGCCAAAAGAAATAGTCAATTTTCGTTTGTCTAGCTCCTCCTGTCATTCCGTAACTGTAATTCAGGCCACTATCTAATAAGAGTGAATTATCTTTAAATGCACTTGCTTTGTTGAACCTTGGAATATCTAATTGAATAGTCCATTGTACTTTACCTTTGATCTTACCCGAGTTTTTGTTTCTGTTTTGTCACGAAACGTCCAGGAAAGCCGAAGTTCCTTCCACTGGGGTTAGTTAGTTAGTTTAGTTTAGGGGGAGAAAGAAGAAAGCACTCAGCCCTTTTCTAAGCTCAATACCGGAGATCACCTATTCATCGGTCTCTCGCCGCCGGCGTTCGCAGGTTTTAGTGAATCTGAGAAAATCCTTCACAGACAGAGAATGCGCAAGATTCTTCGTTGAAGATAACCCTACCAAGGTATTTTCGTTTGAAGTCTGAGGAGGCCGAGCAGCTACATTAAAGGTGGAGGGCCGCCCCTTATTCCTCCTCACATTGGTTGCATACAGCAGAGACCTCCACTCAGATTTTTTCCATGTGGTAGTTTAAGGGACAGTGTCCCCTTAAAAATCCTACTAGGGTTTCCAATTCCCACTTTTTAAGGAGCAACAGAAATGCCGCTCTAGCGGCCCCGCCAGAAGTTCAAATTTCTCCATTCCGCTTTGTGAATCCTTGCAATTTTTCCCTTCAAAGTAGACTTGGCAGTAAATGGCTGGATGTCAAAAGATGGTTCTGGCCCCACCATTGTGGATTCAGAACCCTGGGAACCCAGTCTGTCAGTCTCCTCATTACCAGCGATTTTTGAGTGCCTTGGCACCCACATTAGGAATGTTTCGCTCAATCGGCTTAGTATATCGTTGCTATTTAGTGCTGGTAATACTGCCTGAATGTCGGGACAGATTCGAACGGCGCGACCTTGTAGAAAACATTCGTGGCAGTTCCATAATCGGATTTCCCGAGAACACCCCTGCATCCATGACTGACTCGTCGGTGAGGATTATTAAGTCTGTAATACCAAAAGACTCATGGTCGCTTTTGGTGATTACGATGGAGTATATCTTTTCGAAGTTGAACCTGGAAACCATATGATTGGCGGGCATCAGAGCCATTGGATGTTTGCCAAGAAATTTCCAGATTGACGCATGATCGTACAATTTCCACGCGCCAACAGTATCAAGCCTATATGCGTTGTTAGCTGCTCTCCGTTTCCCCTCCGAATGGATTCGGGGTAAATTTAGAATAGCTTCGAGTGCCACGGTCTGCGTACTACTTCGTTTTCCCCTGTTCATGGACGGAGCCCGATAAGGCATCCCTTAGCCAACTTCGGCACCTAACCTTCATTTGCCAGTTTAGTTCGAACATTCAATAGGAGTCCGGGAGTCCAGTTACTGATGCCTTGTCTCGAATCACTGAGACCAACATCCCAACCGCAGTTGATTTTTTAGCAATCACTGCGGCTCAAAAGGATGACGCAGTTCTCCAGAGCCTGCCGTTGGACTCCAAATATACGCGCAAGGAGTTCACTATCTTCTGCTCAACTTCCTCTATCTCCTGCGAGATCTCAGGAAAGGGACTTACGCATATATTCCGATCGCTTTCCGTACGCAAGCATTTCACTCGGAATACCATCATGCACATTGGGCAGTCAGACAGCGAACCGCTTAGTATGTAGACAGTATGTCCAGCCGTCTGTGAACTCCGATGTTAATTCTTAGGCCAGAGAGTGCATCGTATGCCAGAAGTATAAAGTCACTAAGCATATTAGGAGGGTAAAAAGAGTATTCTTTAGGTCGACAAAGCGCTTCGACATCATACGAGATATTCTAGACTCTTGGAAAGGCTTGCATGGCTACAAGTGCTGTCCACGATCATTCCTGGGTTTAGGCGGTGGCCAAAGGCAATATCTCAGAAGGACATTACAACACAGTTATCTGCTGAGATTTTCTTTCGAGAATGGATTCTACGCTTTGGTGTTTCAGCGGTGATAATCTCAGATCAAGAGATGCAATATTCGCTTCTCGCAACTGGCCAAACTACTCGGTTTGAAAAGACAGCGGAACACTGCGTACCATCCGCAGTACAATAGAATGCTGTAATGTGGGCATCGAAAGTAGAATGCCGTCATTATGACGCGCGACGAACCGCGTTAGTCGCAGGTCTTGCCTTTTGTTTCACTTGGCCTCCCTGCAGCGGCCCGCGTAAGGTTTGCTGCAGCCCTATTGATCTAGTGTACGCGAGAACGTATGACACCCCAACGATCTGGTCGGCGATAAGAGAAACCGTTTTAGAAAGACCGAATTATTGCGCCTATTACAGGGGCCGTTGTTAAATTCAAACCGGCTATGAAATCTGGGCACGTGCATCCGTTGGTCAGCATCCCTAGCCACCTCGAAGTCTGCACGTCCTAATGAGGACTGATGCAGCCCCCCAGTCGCTGTAGTCACCATACGAGGGCCTCTATAAAATCTTTGAGCGTGGATAACTCCTGGACGTCGGAAGCAACTCCATGAGGTCTCTTTACCAGGGGGCAGACGGAAAGGGGAGAACATTCACCAGCCAATTATGGGTTCTCTCGCCGAAACCCCCTGGTTTGAGTTGAAAGCGGAATGCTTGCTCATCCAACGTACCAACACCTGGAGAAAGAAGCTAGCGGCCATGAGGTTGCAAAGAATCAGGAGTCTTCCCAGTCTAGCTTAACCTCTTTCGACGAGATATTCTCCGGTCAGCATTTAAAATTCTTTGAGAATTAAAAGCTGTCTGTAGTGAATCATTATATTATAATTATTGTATTAGAGGAAAATTCAAAATTTTATCAGAAATGAATAGTCATGGATTAAATTTCACTAAACGTTAGATCGCGCGGGAAGCGTAAGGTTCCCAACGGATAACAACTGTACAGGATTTTAGGTACCGAAAAAAGTAGCATTTTGGTCCAACCCTCGCCTCTTTAGGGTGGAGGTGATAGTACTTATTGATAGTAGATTCAACTCCTTATTAGCCAAAATAGTACGATTTTAGTTCAGATTGGTGGTTGGCCTTGCCGTGAATGGCGACTGAAGAATGAGACAGGGCGATAAAGTCTCCAATCCACTTACTTAGACGGGAACTCCAGATATCTCGCTTTTGCGCCGAGGTCCACCAGTTCGATATCCTTAAAAGCTACCTGGCGTCCTGACGTACGCCATCGCTCCATCTCAGACAGTCCCTACCTCGTCTTCTTTTTCTAATACAGATATGGCACTTACAGACTTTCTGCACTGGGTCATCCTTATCCATACTGACTAGGTGACCCGTCCACCGCAGCTTGTTCAGCCATCCGTCCTCATGTGGGCGACGAAAATTTCTTCGGAGAATTCTTCTCTCGTACGCGGCCAAGAGTTCACAGTTTTTTTGCGAAGAACCCAGGTCTCTGAGGAATACATAAGGACAGGCAAGATTATGACTTGTACAGTTAGAGATCTGACCCTGTGGTGAGAATTTTCGAGCGGGATAACTTTTGTACGCTCTATTGCCAGCGAACAACCGTGAGCGGATTTCATCGTCATAGCTGTTATCGGTTGTGATTTTCGATTCTAGATAGGAAACATTTTCAACGATCTCAAAGTCGTAGTCTCCAATCTTTATTGTTTTCGTTTGACCAATACGATTTGATGTTATTGGTTTTTTGGTCTTCGGTGCTGATAATGCCACCATGTACTTCGTCCTGCCTAATGTGCAGCCCACATTTGGGTGGATTTGAAGAGGATAGTCCCCCTGGCATTTACATCTGCATCGCGAATTACTTTCTCCAGGGCCAGATTAAAGAAGACGAATGATAGGGCATCCCCTTATCGTAGACCGTTGTTGATGTTGAATGATTTCGAGAGTGATCCTGCTGCTTTTATCTGGCCTTGCACATTAGTTAGGGTCAGCCTAGTTAGTCTTATCAATTTATATATCGAATTCCCCTAATTACCGTATACAGTTTTACCCTGGCTATGCTATCATAGGCGGCTTTAAAGTCGATGAAGAGATAGTGCAACTGTTGTCCATATTCCAATAGTTTTTCCATCGCTTGCCGCACAGAGGAAATCTGATCTGCTGCTGATTTGCCTGGAGTCAAGCCTCTTTGGTGTGGACCAATGATGTTCTGAGCGGATGGGGCTATCCGACCCAGCAAGATAGAGGAGAATATCTTATAGACGTACTCAGTAACGTGATACCTTTATAATTGTTGCACTGTATGATATCTCCCTTTTTATGTGTGGATAGGATAGTTGCCAGTGGGCAGGCATTGATTCGCTGACTTACACTTTCAGCATCATTGGATGAACCATATGGTGTAGTTGGTCGCCTTCGGCTGTAATTCCATCGGCTCCTGGCGACTTATGGTTTTTAAGCCCCTGGATTGCACGAACTGTTTCTTCTATGCTTTGTGGTAACAGCATCTTCAGTTAGCGGAACCTCCAACTCGTCGACATTTTGACTGTTGAGCAGTTCATCAAAATATTCAAACCCATCGCTCCAATATGTCCATTCTGTCGGAAATCAGATTTCCCACTTTTTCTCCGCTGGATATCAAAGTGTATAAGGCGTCATCTTGCTGATTCGTTGGTAAAACTTCCGTACCTGGTGCGATTACTCCATGTACTTTTCGAGTTTGCAAACCTACTGGTTCTGCCTGGCTTCCTTTTTCGTTCTGTGAACTCGCTTCTCCGCTCGGCAGAGTTCGTGAGTCTCCGCGCGCGCCCGTGCTTTTTGAAAATGCAACATTACTCGGTTTGCGGCATTCTTCCGTTCCGTTGCTAGCTATGATTTATCGTCTAACCAACCGTTCCAACTTTTCTTGCGGTTGGATCAAGTAGTATGTTTTTAGGCGTATCAATGATAACGTTCTTGAGGTGGTTATTAAGATCATTTGTTGATGCTTCATTTCCAGGACATCTGTTGGCTGCGGTTATTGCGGCATCCATTCCCCTCTCATAGGTGTTGCGAAGCGCTGTGTTGTGAATGGCTTCACTCTCAACTGATTGTCAGAGAGGATTGTAGGTGGTGTTGCAATTCGAACCTGGAGCACTAGGCCAACTAGATTGTGATCCGCGTCTATATTGAACCCCATATATGATCTGACATTCACCAAGGCTGAGAGGTGGCGATCAGCACATGGTCAATTGGTCCCATCTGGAGAGGACCACGTATGTTTATGGACCGCTTTCCGCGCAAATCAGGTACTTCCAACAATCAATTCGTGTGATACTACTAACTGAATAATTCGCAGTCCATTATCATCCGAATCCCCACGTAGCCTATGGGAGTCGCATATTACCTGAATACGAGCTCGGTTCCTACTTGACTGTGAAAATTTCTAAGTATGATTTTGATATCATACTTGGGACAGGTTTCAAGAGTCCGCTCTACTGCCTGCAGAAGATATCCTTCTCCTCTGTAGGAGCGTGAACGTTAATGAGGCTTATATTTCTAAATTTGCCTTGCAAATGCAGAGTGCATAGTCTTTCGCTTATAGTTACAAAGCCGATAACAGCAGGTTTCATTTTTTGGTTGACTGAGAAATCTACTCCGAGCACATGGTTTACTGGAGGACCACTATAATATATGGTGTAGCGGCTTTTCTCCAGGAAACCGGTCCCTGTTCAGCGCATCTCTTGCAACGGTATTACATCAGCCTTACATTTGGACAGGGTATCAGCTAGCTGCGGAGCAGCATCTGTTCTGTATAATGAGCGCACATTCCGTGAGAAAATGCGCAAATCGTTTTAATGTCTATCCTGTCCGAGGTCCCTTCTGTGGCTTCGTAACATCGGATTTCCGTGTAGGGTTATCAACCCTATCCAACCGCTAACCTGGAGGACTAGGTGGTACAATTTGTCCCGTTTGTAGGGAGGTTTAGGAAGACCAGCATCAAGTTGATGCAGACCCCGCAATTCTCAAAAAAATATTTAGGGAGACTGGCCTACATCCTTTCCCGTCTGCAGTTTTTCATTAAGAAAGAACTCCCAGCGATCAGCACGTAGAGATGGAGATAATATTTAATAGTAGAGCAGTTGGTGTTGGGTCAGCAGACGTTTGCCAGGTTTTATGCTCCATCATGAGTCCAATCCATGTTTCACCCCGGGACCTATACAACCTATTGCCCAATGTTCGATGACTTGGCGTGGCAATAGGGGAGCCTTTCGACCATGCATTCAGAAGAACCTTTCGTAAGACTCAAAGTTACCATCATTGTGAAATATGATAGAGGAAGGAGTTGGCCTACGCACCGGATTAAGATAAGAAATCTCACATTTTAATAAATCAAATGGCTTGATTTTAGAGTGAAGCCACATTGTAACCCCAAAATGTAGATGGCTTCGTAGCGGCAAGGAGAAAGATGACTTTGTAGGGATTCAAATTTCGCCTTGAATTATGGGGAGAAATAAAGCGCTTTACCCTAAATTCGACACCGATTTAGAATAAGCTGGATTCCGACAGGATTTATTGCTTTATATGATTTCGAACATAATTGAGTTTAGCGCTACCTTCGTCAGCGTTTTCGCATTTGCTTTTACCTATATAATGAGGGAAATATTTATTAATGACTAAACATCATCTTATATACAACTTCTTTGATTATACATTATCTCACTTCCTCACCTGAGGACCTAAGTACACCTTCTCTGTAATAGACTGCGAACTTCATTCCATTCATAAAGTCATCATAAATCACCAACGTCGGCCTGGGATACGAAGAAGATGAAATGACCTACATTAAGGATCAACACACTCACCTGCTCCACTAAGACTAAGCTTCATTATTCCGCCACCTTGAATTCCGTGAAGTCTATTAGTTAGTGCTTAACCTGCTTCCACTGCCAACTTATTATCCGTGAATCCTTTTACCCTCCCTTGTTGCCATCTAATGCGTCAGCTTCCAGTACGGCATCATGGACATATTTAATTAGAACGTTATGAAACGAACAGGATTCACATACCTTGGAGTAGTCAAGTAATCAATTTTGATTAAATTTCCTTGAACGAAAGCGATATTCCGGGAGTTATCCTGCCATGCTGCGTTACACCCTATGACTTCCTTTGCTGTTTTGAATGTTCGAATAGACCAAGGTATTAATATGTTGTTGGGTCTGGTTCAAGCATCATTCAGGAGTATTATATAGTGCACACTTCAGTTCCTTCGTATTGAGGTGCAGTAAGGAGGTCCCATTTGAACAAGCAACTGCTGCACACCAGGAATACGTTTCACTTTGGAGAGGTAATGAAAATGGATGTGTACTGAAAACGAGACAATTTATCCTGTTAACTCTTGGCATTAATAGTAAACCCTTGTCAATAGAGAGGATTATTTTGTATGAGTATTTAATGGCGAATGTATGAAATGGATTAAGCAACCTTGGGGGTGAAACTTTCGACAAATTGTTATGCGAAAAGTTAAGATGGTATGAAATGCTGTAAGGAGATTGCGTAGCCTTCAGAGCACAGGCGAGACAGCGTGCTGACAGGATATAATAGATGAAATCGTAGTAAACAAGAAAATAAAGGGGTTATGGAGGGAATTTACATAGTCTAGCCTTGAACAGAAACTTCTATACAACCCCCTCCCCTCTAACTCCGTTCAAAATATTTGGATTTGCTTAAGTTCACACAAAAAATCTCTCGGACGAAAACTCTTCTTCCACCCTTCCCCCTGACAGTTCTATTCTTATATTTGCAAAACCCCAAATGCTCACACATCCTTACTCAGCGAATTTCTAATTTATCATCGTCCTACCATCAACTCGATGAGCTCCCAAACAAGACAAACTACATCGGAAAAGAACAACAACGTAAAATCCACCGCATTATTTATGATCCCATGAAAGGATATGAGACAATAAATCGCTAGTAAAAAACCAAGGACTCACAGTACCGTCACCATCGTCATAAACCACCATTAACCACTACATCATAATTTTCCTCAAGATCAAAATCTTGTCGCCTTCGCTCTGCTTGCTTGTTTCAGATGGAGCATGGGAAATTATCAGATAAACTTTGGCGGATAGACAACGTAATGACGAAGGCGATATGCCAGGACGCACAAGGATACTGTCGATTGATTGCTTAATTTTGCATGAATAACTTAAACAAAAGGCAAGTTCGGTCCATCTATAGCAGCTTTCGGACACCACAGACCTTGTTTTTTTTCGGATCATGGAAGACATGTTTACTATGCATTCAGATTTGTTGCCGCGATAATCCCAAAGGAAGGAAACTCGACCTAGGATAGTCGTTCAACACCCTTTCTGCTTTGATGTAATGCTCCTGATAACCAAAGTAATCGCTTTACAAGTTACCCCCAGATTGTGTGAAGAAAAGTGTGCTGAACACGGAATGAAAAGGATTTCCCGATGGATTTTTGAGCGAAAAGTCCATTGAAATCCATGAACAATAAATTCTGGGAAGATTGGAGGAAACTTCGAGGAAAACATGGTTGAATTTCTTGAGATTTTGTGTCATAAGACTTTCGGTTGGTTTAAGAGTTACCAAAAATTTGTACTCCTTCAGGAAATTTCAAAGAAAGGAAATAAGAAGTGAATTCGCATCGAAAAGTGCCATAGAAAGAATTGGGAATTCCTGTGTAATTTTGCTGAACGGGGATGTTTTCTTTAGATTTTTCGATTGGAGGTGTTTTTAAAACGGGGCATGTGGTGCGTGCATTTTCAGCACTTTGAATTATCTGTCATGGTCGTTGCGGTTTGTCTGTGGAGTACAATGGACCACTCCAGCCTTATTGCTCACCCTCCCTTACCACCCTTTGTCCTAAATCGTATCAAAAAAGCAGCTAATTTCGGTAAGTACCAAGGGAGCCTTGTAATCAAATACCCCTGGCTTCTTCAACAAATCTGAGGTGCACTTTCAATTCAACAGAAAATCTTGCCACCCATTGCATGACATTCCTAGACGACATACCCTCATCAAGCTTTTCGTAATGTTGGGTGAATTGGGTGTGACAGTTAGGCATACGCCTCTGAGCAGTGACGCTTTGTTCTCCATTCAGTATCGTGCGTACAAAGGAAAAGCGTGGTATGAAAAATAACAGTAAGTATACAGCAACGGTCAGCGGGAGTATGTTGAATTGACATTGGAAGTTCAGCTATCTTTCAACGACTACACAAAGGAACACCCTCATTATCTGGGGGTGGGCAGGATACCGTGATATTCCGGTCCTGAATCAATATCACAGTGCCATGTACGTACGGGGATTCCCGCTACAGACAAGAAGGAGAGTTTCAATGAACAGTTGAATACCGTTCCGGAGAGGTTAACTTTGTTGTTTATCACGGTTTCTACTACTCCTGTAGTGAATTAACTTTCTTCTTGTCCAAACGACACAAACAACGCAAGCTACAATCCTCCTTTTTAGGATCGCGTGAATTTATCGGCCTTATCCCAAAGGACCAAGACCCCGTATAAATGTGCCGTCAGAAGCAAGGAGCCAGCTCCGATACCGTGAAAAATATCGGGAAGTAGAAGTTTCTGGAAGTTATAGCGATTTCGGAACTGTATATTACGCTCCCAAAAGACGGTATATATATAGGATGGCTATAACGGGGTCCCACGTAAATCCCAAGAATATAAATTTTTTTCCAGTAAATGGAAGAAGGAGATGATCGCTACGACTCCGAGGAAGGGCATGTATCTTTAATTCGAGCATTACAGGGGCATTTATATGCTCTCTGCTGTCGCAAAGACCATAACTGAAGTATTCCTAGATCGCATTATTGGACACCTCGCATTATTTTGAGGGCAGACTGATTTCTGCTTTCACTTCTCCTAAATAGACCATGTTTGCATCCTCCAAACCGTGCGCGGAACCTAGATGACCGCTTCACTTGCTATTCATTGATTCTGAGGAGGGTTTGGACAACATCAACAAGGAGTGTATCCGGAATCTACTTCACAAGGGTTATCCAGGAGAAACTAACAGCTATTTTCAGAGTATCAAATGAAAAAATATCGTTTGCGACATCTCGGAGGAATTCGAGGTTCAACGCTGAATTAGCCTGGATTATATTGTGTCACTGATCATTTTTCTTCTCATTTCCAGTGTCGATAAAGTTATAGCCCTAGCCGAACACGACGTCATTATCCTCAAATCCTTCGTCTACGCTCTTGCTTTCTCGCCGGGTGATGGGTTTACCTAAATAGCTCCGGAAAAGAGAAGAACCGAATGTAAACATGAGTAAGGCCAAGGTCCTCAGTATGGCAGCTTATAGCACTCGTCCCTTTCGCATTAATGAGTAAAACATGGAAAGCATTAAACAATTTGCTTATTCAGGAAGTGATCTTTTTGGTAACGGCAGGGCAAACCTAAATGTTGCTCGACCCATTAACAAATCCGCCTTCGCTATCTTCTGTAAAATTTGGAAATGCAGGTATCTGGGGCCGTTCGTTAGTTGCTATATGGCAGTAGTGCATGGAATGGGCCACTATTGTTACTCGAAATTTCCAAGCTTCCATCAACTCATGTCTACGTTACACCATCGAGGCACTAAGACCAGAGACAAATGCCAAACAAAGAATTTCGTTACAGTGCGGACTAGAAGATTCCCGTGGACGAAGTTGTTCTCGAAATAACGATATATGTCCGCAAAAAATCACTACTATTGACAGAGACGGTGTTGAGTTTTAATCCATTATATATGGGTTTCTCCTGCAAATAGAAGCAGGTAAAAGTGGGGTGTGGTACGTCGTTTTGACGCCAGAAGTTCCTCAGGCCATGATTGCTGCGGTAAGGGCAAGAGGAGCGGAATCTGACCAGCTCAAATCTTCAGAGACAGCGCGTAGCATTCACGAAAGACAGCACATCCCCCGCTTGTAGCTAGAAATTTCCACGAGGTTCTCAAATTGCTTTGCCTAGTGTCCAACTCCAGCTAGAATTGAGCAGCCGCGGGGTTTTTCTCTCCTTTCCACATCGTCAGCCATGCGGCGGAGTATACCTGCGTACTCTATAGGCCACTGCTCCATGCGGATTGTAATCTTGTACTCATTTACATGCGACTGGCCACAAAAGCTCTTACAGTCGAGTGTAGTTACAGGAGGTTAAAATCTTCCTTGATTTGGTGCAGGAGGTGAGGCTTCGCTATTTATATTCAGCGGCTGTTAAATAATATGAGTAGATTCCGCTTCTAACAGTCGCTAGCGGGATGCAGAGTCTGCCCCCTGACGGAATCCCAAGGGCAGTGTCACGACTGGTCAGTCTGTCACCCCGCTTGTTCTTCCCTATCTCCCTATCATTGAAAATCTGGAGGATGGTGACTTTGTGCGTCCCACCCAAACTGTTCAGCACGTCTCTGCACTGGTCCATCAGCCGGTTGTCAGAACTGAATATAAAGCTTTAACGCTCGCTTCGTCCCTAAGATGCTGTCGACAAGAATGGCTATATTACACTTGTCATTCAGATCAAGCTTCATTCAGGCTTTCAGTATCGCCAGGAATTCCACTTGGAATATTCTGGCGAATCCTGGGAGATCATCCAACTCGGGTGCGCTATCTGTATCCGAGGACAGACCATCTTTGATCTGTCTGTGAAGAATACTGTATGATAACCTTGCAACAAGGCACAGGTCTTCCACTTTAACCTGGTTGGAAATTTCACAGCAAAGTTGATCGTGAAGGTCGGCCAGTTGGGAACGCCCACAATTCCCGTGCTCTAGGATGATTCTATGGAGTGTGTCTTTGCTGTCCAACATCCGAACTCATGTAGTCTGACAGCACTGCAACCTACAACATATTTAAAGTGGAGATACAGAGAAACGAGTGCAGGAGTACATTGAGGGCATCTGCCAGCTAGGACTGAAGAGACCCTGCCACCACACAATAGAACCGTATGTTATGATGGGATAAACCACGGTTGTGTACATCTTGAGAACTATCCTCAGTCGAAGATCCCATTTTTATTTCAAAGGTCCTCTTTGCTATACAGACCTTTTTAGCCCAGTAGTATATTCAGCCTTCAATTTTAGTTAAGATCCAGGCTCAAACATAGATGCATTGCATTGGAGGGAAGAACCAATCTTCGTTCATTAGTCGGCCGGTGAGGTGGAATTTGGATACTCCCACTGATTATACAATCCGCATCACACCCCTCAAATCCCATCCTGGTTAGAACTTATTTGACGGTTTTGGTACTAACATTATTGAAGGGCGCGTTCTAGGGTCTCCAACGCGAACGAGGTGAGATTCGAAGGTGATGCTAATTGATTCAAACTCTTTCGCGAGAGCCAAGCCACCCCTTTCCTGGTGTCCCTGTTGCATGATTGGCCTTATGCCATCTGGGCCCGGAAATTTATTTGCGGACAAGCTGCTTATAACCCAGCCGATTTTATCCTCGGTAATTACCGATTTGTTAACCTCACTAGACTGATGCTTTACACGCTCCAAGCAAGGTTCTGACTCACAGTCCTCCTCGCTAGTGAGAAAATCCGTTTAAACAATTGCAGGGTCTGTTCCGCCCTATCTGTCAACTTTTTTAAAAAGGATGGGCTACTGTGTTTCCTGGCCAGAATCTTACTGAGTTTTGCAGATTGGCTGGTGCTTTCAATGTTATGACAATAGTCCAGCTAGAACTGCTTCTTGACAGCCTTGATGATCTCTACAGTGAGATCTAGACTAATTGTGATCTGAGATCTCTGGTCAGACACTCTCCCATTGTGCCATTGTCAGTTAATGAAGTGACATCAAGGATTTCCCCCCAACCGTCACATCCACCGACGTAGGGAACTGGGAAATACACACAATCTTCGCTACCACCTGATCCCATTTGACCATGGATACATCAGATCTTGACACAGAACAGCATGCGGGCTCTCCCTGGTGAGCATACATGCACTAAGTCTATCCTAATCAGTGTGTTTTATGTTGTGGAATAAATTGTAATATTTATTTTGAAACCCTTTAATGGTTCGATAGTCGAAGACTACTGTATTGATTCAATCTAAGAGAAGACCAGTATAGTAGTTCCGATGCGCTACCCTCAATGATCGCACAAGGACGCAAATTTGTTTTTGAAATACACGCGCGACAACGGCAAATCTTCGGGATGTGTGCATGTGCTATTATACCCGAAAGTCTGATAGAAGTAAGCGTTTACTGGAAGTCGGTTTTGGGCTATGTGTTAACAGCAAAATTCCGGTCAAGGATTTATTTCACATTTAGATAGTCAAGTTCTGGGAACCTACGGAGATTTTCAATGCACAGGAGAAGTGGACTTTCTGTGAGCAACAGAATGCAGCCCAGGAGAGGATCTCTAAAGGTGATATTGCGGTCGTGATTGGTAATCTGCAATTCCTTGCTCAGTCGGGTTATAGCAAGTTTTAGCTGGCAAGACAGCAGTATGGGCCAGGTAATCTGTGTCAATAGCACGGGCAATTAGGAATAATAATAATAATCGTTGGGACTACAATCTAATTGGATCAAGGCCTTGAAGTTTCTAAAAGCACTTCATTCAAGACCGTAACGGTGCACTACAGGATTACAGTACCCTGTAGAAGCCACTGCCTACAGTGAGATTTGAATGTGTTCTAACCACTGAGCTATCCGGACCATAAGGAATACCTGAACTTTAAGCCTTGATTTCCTGACCTAAAGGACGGAATTTTTCCTTGCAAGATTCCTTGAAGAGTGTGCCCTTGCGAGACTCTCATTAGAGGAGAAATTTTATTAGATGGGTTATGTAATACGACAACCCATCCGAGCCCTAAGTCACTGTTGAATATACATATATAGCTTCGATAAAACGCTTCTGTTGGGTTGGGTTGGTGCGCTACCCCGTCTTCTTGCACCGGGTACTAAAATAAAATTATTAAAAGGAAAAGTTTCCAGTCTAACAACAGATTTTATTTAAGGATTGCAGACACGTGTTTCGGACACAACATGGGTCCTTCTTCAGTGCTGGTTTTGTACTAAAGATTCATAGTCCAGTTTGGATTCTGTCACATGAGGTATCCTCATATTTGCTCCTATAGATTAGAGTAATGCATTCAGTGTAATCCTGGACCCTTATTCCAGAATTTATTAGATTTCCTAGGAGTTAATCAACTACGATTTTCCACATTAACGGTTACATTACCCCACCCTATAGACATCTTTGAGTAATGATCCTGACAATATAGTTTATATCTGTCGGCACTTCTTCTTGCCTACTCTCTAACATCCTTTCCATCCAGAAGGCCAGAGTGTTCTCCACTCCTCCGCGGATCAGAGCATCTTGTGTCTCTGTGTGGGATATGTTGTGGCACATTCCTTCGATATCCAACGATGCCCGCAATGCTATTCCTTAGGTCTCTGAGGTATCAAGCAGTACATCTGTCAACTGATTCCCCTGACCCCCTGCCCGGTAAGCCTGTTTGCATGGATATAGGAAATTACGCATTAAAACGTTGCCTATAAATTTTTCCACTATTTGAGTACAAATGATGTCAGGTAAATTGGTCTTAAGGATTTAGGGTGAAAAAGAAAACACTGCTTTTGCCCACCAACATCATCTTGGTATATATCCCAATGCTATGTGGTGCCTTACAACTCTTAGGAGAGGCAATTTGTAGGCACCTATGAGGTAGTGCAAGGAAACTGTCATCTACTTTCGCTGATTTCAATGGTTTAAACGTTTCATCTTCCCATTTTACTCTACTTCGCAGCATACTTCTTTCGCTAGTTATTAATTACCCTTTTCTCAGGCAGTTTCTGGCCATAGCTTTTTATAGCTTGGACGCCGGAGTAGTTTGTTCAATCCCTTCACAGAATTCCCTGAAGGTGTTTCGTTTTGCTTCGCGTTGCTATACGTCGCCAGCGCATTTTTTGTACCTCTACAAATCTCCGTTTTTTGCCCATTTGAAGTGTTTTCGGACCTTCGTTCTCATTCTTACTAGATTCCTCTTCCATTAGGGTAAATCCCTTGATGACGTGACTCTCTTAGCCTTGTCCTTGTTGTCTTCACGTGCGTTAACGACGACTCTGCTGAGATGTTCTACTAACGTTTTCAACTTTATTTCGCTCCTGATCACCGCCCACCTGTGGATGAACCATGTTGTCACTTAGTAGTCTTGTATCGGAGTTCCAATCTGTTTTCCAGAGATTCCCTACTGTTCCTCTTACTTTCGAATTGCGCTAAAAGTCGAGTCTGATTTGTCTTTAATCAGATACAGGGGGTTCAACTGATACACTACAATTCTTGACCAGCCCGTTCATCAGATTGTTCAGAGTCCCAGAGTCATGTCTAGTACCTTTTACCTGGTGATGGTCACGAATGTTGGTTTGTGTGGATAAAATCAAGAACAGCTCCTCGATTACTATTGCTGCTTCCCCGATTTCATGGTGGACGTTAGAATCGTCTCAGATGAGGAGAAGGGGTAACGCTTTCCTCTCGTAGAAATTTAGCGGTCTAACAACATTGGGTTCCGGGAGTCGTTTCCTGGGAAATATCCTGATGACACGACTGCCTTCCGAATTCTCCCCACTGCTTACAGTGACACTTGAATAAACATGAAGAATGATACAAGCCCTTGGTATTTCGCGAATGGTATCGTAACATTACCAGTATGCTTCCTTCTTGCAAATCACAAATTTGCCCCTGGTACACTCAGGATTCTTGAATCAGCACAATTCCACTGTTTCTGCTTGAAAATTGCCCCCGCCCCCCCCAATTACTGCAGATGGAGTTTTTGTATGGTGGGGGTTTACTTGAACAATCTTAGTGCTGGACATTAGCTCCATTAATGCTTGGAGCTCTTTTCCTATGTCGGATTGTCATCCTTGTCCTCTGACATGTGTGTTGCTTCTCCTCTTCAATGGACCACAGGTCCACTTCCCTGCTCGGCTATGCCTTTTCAGCCTCTATGGTCTCCACGATCCCTTCAGGGATCTAGTATGCTTTCCGCCCGATGTATTCTTCCTTTCACAGGTATGCTATAAAATCTGTAATTGATGAGGCAGTTACGTTGTTTAGATGTCTGCAGGACCGGTCACCTACTCTGATAGTAAAGAGTTTGCCTTTGCCTTCCTCCTTTCTTACAAAAGCTCTCGCGTTTGTAGGTCTATGTTTTCAATGATTAGGTGGTGCAGAAGCATCCCCGTCTTAATCATCGCGGCTTTGGGAAGACTGCGACCATGTGTGCTCCTGGTATAACGCTCGCAGCACGTGATGGCAATTCTGTCCCCTTCTAGCTTGGGAGTTTAGGGACTATAGTCCTAAGCCAGCATGCCATGTGCTTCTTCACCAGTCGAATATTCTTCACCGCATTAGTATAGTTAACGGGTTGTGTTACATACATTTGAAGTGAAGTTGGGAGAAGGTAAGGCACTAACCAATCGGGAGGTTCAACCTCATAACATCCAATTTGCCTCTTAGACATATTACTGGAAGAAATTGAATACCGCTAAGTTTATTCTACGGCCCACACCCGTAAAGTAACAATCAATTTAGTTGAAGAGCCCACGGCATCCAATAAACTTTACGCAGTGACGCCATCACCGCCATCAAAATCTCACTGGAAAGTTTTTCCTAGACCAAACAGGATCAAAGATGGAGGCCCTTATTATCACCATCACTTATCTGAAGTTAAAAATCGACGCCAAGCGCAATTTAAAAGTTTATCTAGATTATGCCATGGAGAAGGCGAAATTATTTATTAGCAATGATGATGCTCCCATGTTCGTAGCTACTGTTACCGGCACCGTTTTTGGGAGAGTGCATAAACATATAATAATGTGGTGAACGCTACAACGAAACACTATGAAAACGTTCAACGAAGTCCTAGACTTACGTCCACTTAGGTCTGCAAGAAAACCTGACACCTTCTCTACTGCCAGTCTTTCAATCATTTTTTAAGAAGAGGCCGACCCTCGCATTTGCACGCTTCTTCAAAAATACATACCTCATATTTTCATAAAAGTGCGTCCATTACCACCTCAGAAACTCTTGTTGCTAAGAAAGAATTCGACACACTTTTAAAGCAGGGTATTTGTCGACCATCAAATAGCTGCTGGTCTTCTCCACTACATATGGTTCCAATGCCCCACGGTGAATAGAGATCATGTGGCGATTACAGAAGTCTGAATGCTCAGACCATTCCAGTCTGCATACCATACATCCACGATTTTGCGCATAATCTCGTTAACTACCGTATTTTCATGACCTTATATCATCGTTTCTTGCTCAAAGCCGCACAACATCAAGCGATCCTCAACACCTACTTGTCTTGACCCAAGACCAAAGACTTCCACGACGGCGGACGCTACACTCCTGGCATTCCCTTAATCAGATAAACTCCTGGCCGTATTTGTCGGTTCCCCGCCTTTTGGTGAAGGCCCTTCAGCTTCTATTCCAAGGAATTGAATACGGCTCCTCAGAACTACAGCACTCACGATCGTGAACTATTAGCCGCGTACATGGCAATAAAATACTTCCGATACTCCCTAGAAGGCAGGCCGCTCACAATATTGACGGACTACAAGTCCCACCTAGAACCCCTCTGACAATCAGGTGAGAGTGAACACTGAAGCCATCCACAACACAACCCTCCGCGACACCTATAAGAGGGAATTGGATGCCGCAATAACCGCAGTCAACAGAGGACCTGGAGATGAACCATCAACAAATGATCTTCACAATCACCTGAAGAACGTTATCATGGATACGGCCACAAACATACTTGGCACCAGCCGCAAAAGAAGTCGGAACGACTGGTTTCACGATGATTGTAAGCTACCAACGGAACGGAAGAATGCCGCAAACCGAGTAATGTTGCATTCTCAAAGGACGCGGGAACGTGCACGAACTCCGTCGAGCGGAGAAGCGACTTCACAGACGGAAAAAGGAAGCCTGGGAGAACCAACAAGTCTGTGAACTAGAAAAGTGCAGGAAGCAACCGCACCAGGCGCGGAAGTTTTACCAAAAAGTCAGCAGGATGAAACCTTATACACCTCGATGCTCATCCTACCGAGACAAAGAGGGAAATCTGATTTCCGACAGAATGGGCATATTAGAGCGATGGGTTGAGTACTTTGATGAGCTACTCAACAACCTAAACATTGGCGAGTTGGAGGTCCCGCCAACTGAAGACGACGGACAAATACTGCCACCACCAAGTTTAGGAGAAACAGTCCGTGCAATTCATCGGCTAAAAAGTCATAAGTCGCCAGGAGCCGATGGAATTACAGCCGAATTAGTTAAATATGGAGGCGACCAGTTACACCAAGTGGTTCATCAACTTGTGCTCAAGGTATGGGACAGCGAATCAATGCCTGACGATTGGCAACGAGGCATAATCTGTCCCATACATAAAAAGGGAGATATCACACAGTGCAGCAATTATAGAGGTATCACGTTGCTGAGTACCATCTATAAGATATTCTCCACTATCTTGCTAGGCCGGATAGCCCCATACGCCCAGAACATCATTGGCCCATACCAAAGAGGCTTCACTCCAGGCAAATCAGCAACAGATCAGATTTTCTCTCTGCGGCAAGCGATGGAAAAACTGTTGGAATATGGACAACAGTTGCACCATCCGTTCATCGACTTTAAAGCCGCCTATGATAGCATAGCCAAGGTAAAACTGTACACGGCCATGGGAGAATTCGGTATCCCGACGAAATTAATAAGACTGACTAGGCTGACCCTGACCAATGTGCGAGGCCAGATAAAAGCAGCAGGATCACTCTCAAGACCATTCGACATCAACAACGGTCTACGACAAGGGGATGCCCTATCATGCGTCCTCTTTAACCTGGGCCTCGAGAAAGTGATCCGTGATGCCGAGGTAAAAGCAAGAGGTACGATCCTCTTCAAGTCCACGAAACTATTGGCCTATGCTGACGATATCGACATCATGGGAAGAACCACCCGAGATGTACAAACTGCCTTCATCCAGATCGAGCAGGCGGCTATCGGGGCGAGATCTTGGGCTACACATCAATGAAGGCAAGACAGAATATATGGTGGCAACGTCAGCACCGAAGACGAATCAACCAACAACATCAAACCGCACTGGTCAAACAGAAGAATAAGTATAGGAGAATACAACTTTGAGACCGTTGACAATTTCTCCTATCTAGGGTCGAAAATCACAACCGATAACAACTACGATGATGAAATCCGCGCACGGTTGTTGTCAGCCAACAGAGCCTATTTCAGCTTACAAAGACTGTTCCGCTCGAAACGTCTCACCGTAGGGTCAAAGCTCTTACTGTACAAGACTATGATCTTGCCAGTCCTCATGTATTCCTCGGAAACTTGGGTTCTTAGCAAGAAAAATTGCGAACTCTTGGCCGCGTTCGAGAGAAGAATCCTCCGAAGAATTTTTGGCCCCCTACGTGAGGATGGACGATTCTGTAGCCTACACAATAACGAAATCTATAAGCGATACCATGACCGTCCGGTTGTGGATAAAATCCGGCTCAATAGGTTACGGTGGGCGGGTCGCTTAATCCGTATGGATGAGGATGATCCAGCTCGGAAAGCCTATAAGGGCAACATCTGTGGTAGAAAAAGAAGACGAAGCAGACGCTGCCTAAGATGGAGCGACGGCGTGGGCCAGAACGCCAGACAGCTTTTAGGGATATCGAATTGGTGGAGCTCGGCGCAAAACCGGGATGTCTGGAGTTCCTTATTAAGGCAGGCCTAGACCGGATACCGGTTGTTGCGCCGTTGATGATGATGATGAAACTTCATAAGCCAGTTTACTTCGGGCATCCATCATATGTCCGGCAAGGACAATGTAGTTGCAGACGTTTTGTCAGGTGTTTCAGAGGTTAAAATCCCTGCCACGATCGATTTTTCGGCAATTACCATGGCACAGAAGGATGACGCAGTGCTTCAGAGCCTCAGGAACAACTCCAAATACAAATTTCGGGAATTCCCCTTCTGCAGGTTAACCTCCGAAATACTCTGCGAGACCTCTGAAAAAGGAAACAGGCCTTATATTCCAGCTACTTTTCGCAAGGAAGTATTCCACGTAGTACACGATCTTCCGCACTCAGGCATTCGGACAACGAATCGACTGGTCACAAGCAAATATTTTTGGCCCTCAATAAAAAGGATGTTAATTGTAAAGTGTAAAGTCACCCAGAACGTGCAGAAAGGAGTAGACTCATTCCCTCGGTCTACAAAGCGTTTTCACACGACCCACATCGACATCATTGGAACCTTGCAAGATTCGCATGGCTTCAAATATTGAATCACAATCATCGATAGGTTCACACGGTGGCCTGAAGCAGTATCTCTGGCCAACATTTCCGCACAATTGGGCACCGAGTCGGGAATGGATACCACGCTTTGGAGAGACGAAGATCATTAATAACCAAGGAATGCAGTTCGAGCCTTCCGTGTTTTCGGAATTAGGCAAACTCCTTGGCTTCAATCGCCATCGGACGACTGTGTACCACCCGCAACCCAATAGGATGGTGGAACGCTAACTTAGTACATTGAAGGCCGCTATAATGCCACACCATTACTCTTCGCACGTACACCGTACAGCTCCGCCGAGCTAGTATACGAGGAGAATTTGAGACTCCCCAGCCATCCAGTATTCGATACCAGGTCAGCTCTTTCCATCACTGGGCTTTTAAGCTTACTCCGGGATGCTGTGGCCAAATTAAGTTCACACCCGCCATCCCGTCATTCTTCGA
Organism: Hermetia illucens; assembly: GCF_905115235.1. NCBI lineage: Eukaryota > Metazoa > Arthropoda > Insecta > Diptera > Stratiomyidae > Hermetia > Hermetia illucens. The sequence continues at coordinate 37,482,601 of NC_051850.1, forward strand.
CGAAGGCTAACAGCCCCAAGGACCTGGATGGCTGCACACACGTTTGGGTTCGCGTGGATGCTGACGTTGGGGGGGAGCTCGAAACCTGTACGCATGTCCTAATTAGGCGGACGCTTCTTGGAAGCCACTGCAGCTACCTTATGAAGGCCCCTCGAAGTCCTCGAGTGAGGCCGACATCATAATAGCCTCAACGTTGGTGGGGGGTCTCCTTGGCTCGGCTAAAGCCCTTCTTTCAGCAAAAAAAAAAAACGCGACCAGGGCGAGAGACGCGAGTTAAGACCAAATTTTGACCTTCAAGATAAAGACATATTTTGAAGAAATAATTTACTAATTATGGGAAAATATTCCTAAGGAAAGATGCATCTTCAAGAAATATATAAAAGAGATAAGAAAAGATGCATAGATGATAAGGTCCCTACATGAGGATGGACGATTCGGTAATCTACATAACGACGAAATCTGGGAGGGATATCACGACCGTCTGTTTGTTACTGAAATCCGGCTCAACAGGTTGCAATGGGCGGGTCACTTAATCCGTATCGATAAGGATGATCCAACCCGGACAGTCTATAAGGGAAACATCCATGGTCTAAAGAGACGCCAGACAGCTTTTAGCGATACCGAATTGGTGGACTTTGGCGCAAAACCGGGATGTCTGGACTATCTTATTAAGGCAAGCCTAGACCGGATACCGGTTGTTGTGCAGTTGATGATGATGATAACCTTATTTATCCCATAATAGAAGGAAAAACGGCGAGCTTCTCCTTCTACTTAATAGTGCTATGGGTCCATAGTACTCCCAGAGAAAGCTCACCTGAGGATGCTTGTGCTATTTCTGGAACCGTTTCAGTGCATCTTATGGTAGGTAAGTTCGACAAAAAAAACTGGATGCAAATGAATGACACAGGGGTTGAGGTTGAGGCCAATCTGATTCCAACTAAGGCAGTTGCTGTCAACCAATTCAAGATACATGATTCTCCCTATTATCTTAAACGGGGTAACATACCAGAAGACCTAAGAGTGGCATTACACAGCATCACAAATTTGGCCTCATTTTTATCGTAATTTATAAAAGTTTGGGTAACTTGTTGAATCGATAATACCAAGTTTGTCATTGTATTACGAGACTTGTGATGATAAAATTTGTTCCTGTCAGATTTCACTATTAGTGACAAAGTGAAAGATAAGACAAACAAATACAAATTCAGAAGCACTCCATGTAAGTGAGTCTAATCGCATCTCCTAACCGGCCCCCTTACTCTATAAATCGTCAGCGAAGCGCCGGTAAAAGGACTACAGTCACTTTTCGGGAATGCGAAAGAAAGTTTCTTTTAAATTTTACTTGACTTACACATAAATCCCGCCAGCGAAATCTGAAACTTTTGCGAACTCGACAAGCAACTACCCTGAAAACCTACAGGATATACAGAGGAGCACCGAAAACGTAAATGTTCTCAGCAAATGTACATAACAGCAATCACCCTACTCCAGGTAGCGGTACAACATATCCTCCGGGCGGCTTGGAGGCTGTTTGCCAGTTGTTGGCGCCAATCTGTCACTCATGCTTGCCCTGCAGCCCATCATTAGTTTGGAGTGGGATAGTGAAGCGAAGGGGTAAGGACCTACGTTGTGCAAAACATATCAGGACTTTTGTTGTGTGACATTCTGGTCTGGGTTGCGATACGCTCTTCCACTCAGTAGCTTCCCTGTCAACCAGAATAGACGGAAATTGCTTCGAGTTAAAGCAATATGTCACCGAGTAGCAGACAGAAACTATTCTGAACACGAACATGCTCTTCCATGCCTGATGCGATGAGTATCCTGAAACGAGTGAATAAAACAACAGAATTTTGCTATTACTGTTACCTTTTTATAAACAGGACTGAGGGAAGCAATTCAGCAGCACTTCCACTTCCGAACACAATAAGCTGACGTGAAGGTTGGTTAGGGAATTGAAACAAATGTCTTTACTTAAAAACCATTGTCTGCACGGCTCCTATGGCTATGGCGTTCATCTGCAGTGTGCTACCGTAACATTTGTTGAATGATTATCCTGGCCCGGATTGCATAGTTCACGTCCTGGTCAACATAGTCGTCATATGTACGCTTTGCGCAATTTGTTAGCAACTGTGATGAGTGGAGACTACGGGGAAATGTCTGGTGCGATGTTACATGGTCGAGTAATATGGAAGGACATATTCCTTGTATCTAGGACTCGCTGCATTACGGGCTTGTAGTCCGGTTCTTTCATATGCAAAATGTAGTTAGGAAGGACACAAGAGAAGAAAATTGCGATTTAATGGTAGATTAGCTTCAGTGTCCAGAACTTTAAAGTAGGGTATTCAGGAGAGCCTTGTTTGGATGCTTGATTTGGATCCTGGAAATGCTTGAAGCAAACTAATCAAGTTTTTTGTATGCATATTTTCTGTATCGTAAAGCTTGATAGCTAATTGACCAAATCAATGCAGATTCAGTGTATGTAATGCCGGATAATAAGGATAAAGTATTTTTTAACGCTAAGTACTATTGTTCTTGCTAAATATAGTAAGTCCGGTCAATAAACATTATTATTCTAAAAGCCTCCTCTTCGCAGAATAACTAAAAATTAAGTTAATTGAAAACTGTTCTATTTATGTCCTTAAATTATTTATTTATTTGATTAACAATAAATAGATGATACTCCAATTGCTTATTGCATGTAAGTACATAAAAAATAAAATAAAAGGAAAACAAAAAATTACAGAGGGTCAATAACTCTATTTTTGTGAGGGATGTAGGGATGAAGCCAGAGGACCAAGCTGCAAACAGTTATAATCCCCTAACATTCTAAACAAGAGAGAGAGCTGAAATAGCACGAGAGCTCCGCAAAAGGAACCTCAAAACTATCAAGGTTGCGAATATTTTGTGATGGGTCAAAGTAATGAAGCCATTATAAATTTTGAAAAAAGCACATGAAGGTCCGTGAAAAGAAACGCCTCTACCACAAATTTCTCGACGATAAAACGCCTGCTAATTGGCAAATTTATAAGAATGCCAACCGGGAAGCAAAGAAAGCAGTCGCTGTCACCCGAGCGAACCATTTCAAAAATCTTTACGATAAACTGGACACTCGGGATGGCGAGAGAGATCTGTATCGACTTGCTAAAAGGCGTGATGAACGCACACAGGATATCGAACACTTCTGTTGTGTTAATGACAAGAACGGTACTTTGCTTACCAACCGTCGAGCCACAACGGATAGATGGCGAGAATACTTCGAGCAGATTTCAACTGAAGAATTTGCTCATCCTCCACTTCCACAATCATTGCCGACATTTGGAGCAGTTCCACCAGTCAGCGCAACTGAAGTCGAGGATGCAATAAAACAAATGAAATCGGGGAAAGCAACAGGACCTGACGACATCGCATCTGAGCTCTGGAAAGCGAAGAGCTGGGACCCAACACTGTGGCTCAGTGAATTCTTTAACCGGGTTATTCAGGAAGGAAGAACACCATCTGACTGGCAAGAAAGTACCACTGTTCCAATATGGAAAAAGAAAGGTAGCCCAGCAGAATGTTCAACTTACCGTCCGATCCGCTTACTTTCCCATACCATGAAGATTTTTGAACGCATTCTTGACAACCGTATTCGCGAAATCGTTGAAATAACCGTGAATCAAGCCGGATTTGTCAAGAACTGCGGAACTACTGATGCAATACACGCTGCGCGGTTACTCATGGAGAAACACCGTGAGAAGCATCGCCCTCTTTACATTGCCTTTCTGGATCTAGAGAAAGCGTTTGACCGTGTACCACACGAACTCATCTGGTATGCTTTACGACAACACTTCGTGCCAGAAGAACTCGTGCGCTGGGTTCAATTGCTCTACCACGACCCGAAAAGTAAAGTTCGAAGTATGGCGGGTGTATCAAAACCGCTTCGTGTCTCTGTTGGTGTTCATCAAGGAAGTGCCCTCTCACCACTCCTCTTTGTGCTTGTTATGGACACCGTCACACGGGATATCCAACGACCAGCGCCCTACACACTGCTTTATGCAGATGATGTTTTCCTAGCATCTGATAGCAAAAATGATCTCGAGCAACTTGTTCAAAAATGGAATGATCGCCCCATGCAACACGGTCTTAGATTGAATCTAAACGAAACTGAATTTTCGACAACCGATCCCCATGAAACAGGCACAATCACTGTCAGCGGCAGTGATCTGCCCAGAACTGAGCGATTTAAATACCTCGGGTCAACGCTATCAGCCAATGGAGAGCTGCGTTATGAAATTGCTTCACGCATTAACGCAACCTGGATGAAGTGGCGTTCCACAACTGGTCTCCTTTGTGATCGACGTATCAACGAACGTCTCAAATCTAAAATTTACCGCAATGTCGTCCGTCCAGTCGCTCTCTATGGTTCTGAGTGTTGGCCGACCATAAAAGACAATGAACGGCGTCTTGCGGTAATGGAGACGAAGATGCTACGTTGGACTAGTGGCGTCACACGTTTAGATTCACATCCGAAATGAGGATATCCGCGATCGTTATGGGGTTGCACCGATCGTGGAAAAGTTGCGAGAGAGGCGTCTTCGATGGTATGGTCACGCAATTCGTGCAAACGAGAATTCACTTGCAAAGATTGGTCTGAACATCGAAGTCGATGGTAAACGACCAAAACGCAGATCTAAGCAACGGTGGCTTGATACGCTGGATGGGGATTTAAAAGCCTCGAGATTGCACCCAGATCAGGCATTCGATGGAGCCAAATGGCGAAGCCGATCATGACGAGCCGACCCCGCTTGTGAACGCGACAAAGGCTGAAGAAAAAGAAGAAGACATGCGTCAGTCATCGATCTACTCGATTGCAGAGATGGCAGGTTAAGGAAAGGTCTGGTTTTTCAGTAGTTCATTAAAGTACTCAACCCATCGCTCTAATATGCCCATTCTGTCGGAAATCAGATTTCCCTCTTTGTCTCGGCAGGATGAGCATCGAGGTGTAGGAGGCTTCATCCTGCTGACTTGTTGATAAAACTTGCGTGCCTGGTGCGGTTGCTCCCTGGACTTTTCTAGTTTACAGACTTGTTGGTGTTCCCAGGCTTCCTTTTTCCGTCTGCAAAGTCGCTTCTCCGCTCGACGGAGTTCGTGATAAATCTCTGCGCGTGCCCGCGTTCTTTGAGAATGCAACATTGCTCGGTATGCGGCATTCTTCCATTCCGTTGCTAGCTTACATTCATCGTCAAACCAGCCGTTCCGACTCTTTTGCGGCAGGGGCCAATTATGTTTTTGGACGTATCGTATCGATAACGTTCTTCAGGTGATTGTGAAGACCATTTATTGATGCTTCATCTCCAGGTCCTCTGTTGACTGCGGTTATTGCGGCATCCATTTCCCTCTTATAGGTGTTGCGGAGGGCTATGTTGTGGATGGCTGCAGTGTTAACTTTCACCTGATTGTCAGAGGGGATTCTGGGTGGTGCTGTTATTCGGAGCACCATGCCAACGAGATAGTGATCCGAGTCTATATTGGTCCCCCTATATGTTCTGACATTCACTAAGGCTGAGAGGTGGCGGCGTTCGATCAACACGTGGTCAATTTGGTTGAAAGTGGTCCCGTCTGGAAGGGCCCACGTATGTTTATTGACCGCTTTCCGCGCAAACCAGGTACTTCCAACAACCATTTCGTGCGACACTGCTAATTGAATAATCTGCAGTCCGTTATCATTTGTATTTTGGTGTAAGCTGTGGGAGCCAGCGTATCGCCTGAATACGGGCTCCTTCCCTACTTGCCTGTTAAAATCCTCAAGTATGATTTTGATATCATATCTGGGACAGACTTCGAGGGTTCGTTCTACTGCCTCGTAGAAGGTTTCCTTCTCAAATTCTGCAATTTCCTTTGTAGGGGCGTGAACGTTAATGAGGCGCTTATATTTCTAAACTTGCCTCGGAAGCGCAGAGTGCTTGTGTTTTCAAAGCCGATAATAGCAAGTTTCATTTTTTGGCTGACTAAGAAACCTACTCTGAGCACATGGTTTACTGGATGGCCGCTATAATATATGGTGTAGCGGCTCTTCTCTAAGAAACCGGTCCCTGTCCAACGCATCTCCTGCAACGCTGTTACATCAGCCCTGTATTGCGACAGGGTATCGGCTAGCTGCTCATCAGCTTTACCTCTGTACAGGGAGCGCACGTTCCATGAGAAAATGCGCAAATCGTTATTTCGATGTCGTTACCGGATTCGTCGTTGTGTAATCCGTCCACTCCGAGGCTCCTGTTGTGGCTTCGTAACAAGTTGTTTTCCATGTAGGGTTGTCAGCCCTACCCAATCCACAACCTGGAGGACCAGTTGGTACAATTTGTCCCGTTTTTATGTCCGGGAGGCTCGCCTTCATCCTTCTTCGTCTGCAGCTTTTCGTTAAGAAAGAGCTCCCAGCGGTTACCACGAGGAGCTGGAGATAGGGTTTGGTAGTAGAGCTGTTGCTGTTGGTTCAGCAGGCAATTTCCAGGTTTTATGCTCCATTGTGGGTACCAATCCACGTTTCCCCCTGGGACCTATACTACCCTTTGATCACCACTTTTGTTTAGAGAAAATCGGAGCAGTCATTCAGCTATCTGCAGCAAATCTGAGGAAAAGACGTGGATATCCCTATATTTCATAACGAATTGTTTGAATTCGTAAAAATTACAACGGAGGTTCCTTGTGCCTTAGAAGATGCCTTGAGATACATAGAAGACCACATATCAGGTTTAAAACGACTTTGGCTCTCGTGAGCACGGTTCCTCGTTTGAATTTTTGGCCACACTGTTAAACACAGGATATTTGACATTGGAGAATCCAATCTATGTTCAAACCAGGAATATTTAGTATCCCTTTAAAACTGGAGCAATCCAGAGAAGGAAGGAACACTAAGCGATGAAACATGGACTAAAAGCCGTAGGCACAAAAATTGCCTTCCAAAAGTGGAAAACTCTTGAAAGCATTGACTTGACATTCTCTTGCAGGGCAACTGTTTCCACACGGAGTTAGGAAACGAATCCTAGCAACGGTATGTGTGTATGTATATTATTTGACCTAGCGAAAAAAGTGGATCATGGATTTAACGACGGAGTGCTGCTTAAAAAAGGAACAAAATATTGAAATAAAAGAAAGTATAAAAAATTCCACAAGGTGTCAACATAAATAGAGTCCAGTAATTATCCTTTCAGAAAATAAGCAACAATTATAATGCATGCTACAGCTTCGGGCGAGCGAGTCGTCATCAAGTCCTTCCTCACGTGATTATGGGATTCACTTCACATGTTTATATAACATGTACATCTCGTATGCCTGGAATTAGCACAATGACTTTTAGGGGCTCCAAGAGCTGGAGAATATTAGCTCTCCTTTGTTAACTAGCCTCACCTAAGTTATCCCCAAAAATCTCAAGTTACCATATATTCTTCATTATTGGCTGAAATTATGGTATCCTAGAGCAAAAATATCAGTTTACATAGCTCCTGTGCAATAGAATGACCTCCAATTATTACGGAAAACCGAACTTGTACTGATTACTATTTATACTTACCAAGAGTCAAATAACGAACGTGTTTTCCACTAAGAGGGCGTCAGTCCAACCTGTTCCAGGGTACAGTTTCCTATTCATTGCTTCGTTCGGGCGCATGATTTATTTGAAATTGCCAAACAACAGCAAGAGAGTTCGTGGCTATTTTATCCCTAAACGACTTCAATATCACATGTTGGGATGTACTTAATTTATGGATTCGTTTTCGAATAAGAACACATTGCCATGGGAGGTTGTGTTTATTGCTACATTTCGAGGAAATTCAAGGAGTATCGCTTTCTTAGACTACGAGGAAAAGCCTGAGGTACCAAGAGAATACTCGAGTTAGACAGACAACATTCCTCTTACGAAAATGTAGATAGATTGGCACTTGGGGAAAGCTATGACGAATTTCCTGTTGTATTAGTCATTTGATTGGCAGGAATTATATGGAAGAGAAATTTTGTATTTACAAATTGATTTCTATAATTCAGAGCTATAAAGATACCTGAAACCTGTTTGGAAGAAGGAGGGAGAAACTATAAAATGCAATATCTGTCGGTTGAATTTTTAAGCCCATCCTTCCCAGGCAAGTGGTGAAGCAGCAGTCCCCACCCTAACTGCAGCAATAATTACCAATTCGCTTATTTACGTTATAAAAGCAGCTCCCCTTTGAATACCATACCAGGGTAATCGCCACGGTGGAGAAGAGGCACACAGGTAAATGCGGGGTCGCCTAAAAAAAACCATTCGAAGGAGCAACATAAACCAACATAAACCCTTGGGGCGAAGCCAACAGAGTGGTAATGAAAAGGCTGCGGAGATCATCCCAGGTGACATGTCCTCGCCTCCTGAAACAGATTGTTACTAGAAATCAAATGGTTGTCCAGCTAAATGAGGGCATAATACCCCCAGTAATTGTGGAAGAACTGCGGTAAATATGTGGTAGGATCGGTAACAACAAAACCCCAAACTAGTTCCGACCTTTTCGCCACACCTTCGAGGCGTGCTTAAAAAAAGGAATATTCCCTATCCGGTGGAAACCCAGCATCGTATTATCCTATCTGTCTGCTGAATACAATAGGGAAGATGATGCAGAAGCCAATTTGGTTTCCGAGGTGCCTGGTTTACGTTGGACGAAATTAGCATGGTAGTAAATCTGAAAAAAGGTGCACTGATTTCTGGCGGCTGTTGCGCCGTGTTGGCGCTGGATGTTAAAAACGCATTCAAATCGGCCAACTGGAACAGAATTAAAGAGTCGTTGACTGACATCGGGGTCTCCGGGTATTTAGCGAATTTGATGGAAAGCTACCTCTCAGAGAGGACTCTCTGGTACGCGACGGATGGGGGCCGCAAAGGGTACATTGTCACAGCCGGGGTACCACAGGGATCGGTACTTGGTCCCCTGTTGCGGAATATCATGTATAATGGGTTGCTTGTTCTTCGCGTCCCAGAGGGGACTATGATTGTTGGCTTTGCAAATGACCCAGCTGTGATTGTTATAGCAGGACACCCAGAAGATGTGTGGGTCTACACGACGGAAATAGTGAGAGCGGTAAAGTCCTGGCTAGACAGAGCCGAGCTGACCTTGGCGGACACGAAAACGGAAGCGGTCTTAATAACGAACCGCAGAAAAATAACATAGTGAACGTGGAGTTCGGTGGATATACGGTCATATCAAAGCCGGCTATCAAATACCTGGGGGCGATAATTGACACCAAATTGAGCTTTAGGGAACACCTAGAATATGCGTACTAAAAAGCAGCCAGTGCCACCACGGCACATGCAAAAAAGTGTTACCGAATATTGGTGGGACGTAACATTGCCGGAGATTCGTGCTAGCTGGAATGGTTCGTTCCATTCTGCTCTACTCGTCATTTTTGTGAGCAGAGGCGCTTGTAAACTATTAGAGACGGAAGCAGGTGAACTCGGTTTACCGGCTGATGGCTTTGAGGGTTTGCAGCGCTTTTAGAACCACATCAGATGAGGCAGTATTGGTGGTGGCAAGCATGATCCTTGTCGACATTCTGGCTAAAGAAATGAGTGTGCTGTACCATGCAAACCGTATGGAGGGCACGCAGAGCGTAGAAATGCGGCAAGGTTAGAGTCCCATGATCTCTGACAACGCAGATGGGACGAGTCTACGAAAGGTCGGTGGACACACAGGCTCATTCCCAACATTAGGGTGTCGCTTGATCGCAAATATGGGGACACCAACTACCACATTAGCCAGTTCCTCACGTGACACGGTGGTTGCTACACACAGCATCTGCAACGCATTGCGTTGGATGATTCTCCGAATTGTCCCAAATGCGATGCCATACCGGAGGATTCAGAGCATGTGATGTTTCACTGCCCAAGATTTGCAATGGTGCTGGGCAGGAGCGTGACCCCGGAGAGCTTGGTTACGAAGACGCTGAAGTCCGAGGAGAAGCGGCTTACGGTAAACGCAGGAGGAGTTGCTGAATGAACAAAGAACGAGGAAAGTCGCCAATAAGAGAAGAACGAGTGCCTAAGGGCAAATCTACCCCGCGAAATGATACCTAAATCGAGGTCCCGCGGGCTGGGGCTGGAGAAACCGGGGGTGGTTTTTAGTGGGTGCGAATCCTACACGCGCCTGTTTTTTGTCTTACAAAGACTTAAAAAGCCTAATTTCAAAGACCCGCAGAGTAAAAGCCAACGCACTTTGCAAACTTAGGGGGGGGGGGGGAACTAACAAAATAATTTAATATCGGGAGAATTACCATCATTAACGGCGCAACAACCGGTATCCTGTCTTGACCAGTCTTAATAAGGAACTCCAGACACCCCGATTCTGCGCCGAGGTCCACCAATTCGATATCCCTAAAATCTATCTGGCGTCGTGGCCTACGCCGTCGCCTCATCTCTGGCTGGGTTTGTTTTGTCTTCTTTTTCTGCCATAGATTTTCCGGGCTGGATCATCCTCATCCATACGGATTAAGTGCCCCAGAAGCTGTTGAGCCAGATTTTATCGCTCATAAATTTAGTCGTTATGTGGGCTGCAGAATCGTCCATCCTCATGCAAGAGGCCAGAAATTCTTCGGAGGGTTCTACTCTCGAATGCAGCCAAGAGTTCACAATTTTTCTTGCTAAGAACCCAGGTCTCTGAGGAATACATAAAGACTGTCAAGATCATAGTCTTGTACAGTAAAGGCTTTGACCCTATGGTGAGATGTTTCGAGTCGAACAATTTTTGTAAGCTGAAATAGGCTCTGTTGGCAGCCAACAACCGTGTGCGGATTTCAACGTCGTTGCTGCTAAGCTGTCAACCGTCTGAAGTCTCCTGTCTTCATTATTCTCGTTTGGCCCGTGCGATTTGATGTTGTTGGTTGGCTGGTTTTTGGTGCTGACGTTGCCACTATATATTTCGTCTTTACTACCCGGGCTACCCCACCAGCAACCCATGGTTCTTCTATGCTAGTTGTGATTATCTAGGTTGTCTTCTGAGTTTCGGCAATGGATTTGATGCGTCTCCGAGAGATGGCGACTTGGGCGCTCAGTAACATTTTATACGTTGCCTAATCTATCTTTCGCGGATTGGGAAATGGAGTGGCCGGACATGGATCGGATTATGGAATCAATGCGTCTGTGATATCGTTTATATTTTCGATTCTTCGATAAGAGCCGCAATGTCAGGGTATGTCACTGTGATGTCGATGACCTCTTGCCTAACCACATTGAAGAAAGTGGGTTCATTACTCCAATTGAGGATCTGCAGTTCTGTTCCTACCAGATACTGTAATAGTTTCTGTCCTTTTGCATTGATGTTGGAACTTTCGCGGCATATGAGGTAGCCGTTGGCATTGCATCCTGCTATTACTCCCGTGCCTTTACATTTGACATATTGGATAGCTCGGAAGAATGTTTCGCTGGGAACATCTCTGGCATCATAGGGGAAATATGCAGAGCGCTGTAGAATCACTTTCTCCTTGTTGAATTTTTTGGTTAGTGTTGTCGTTGTGGTGCCGCCAGCACATAAGTCATTAACCAAATTAACCTGGAGGCCTTTTGAGACCACCATACAGGATCAGGATCAATCACTTTCATTGGCAGAACATGCAACAGGTCAGCATGTTGGAAGTTTACTACCCGGACTACCCCACCAGCAACCCATGGTTCTTCTATAGGGTATACATGTAAATGTCTTGCAGTTATTGATCTGACGATTCATAAGTACAGTCGCTGCTACAAATTTATTTGCGAAATATGGCACCCTTCATACCGTGGGCTGAACGTCCCCTTCAATAGTTTTAGGAGCCGAGACTTGCAACGTGACGCTCCCTAGCCCGTAGTAGATTCGGCAGCCCGTTTGTTCGGGAACGCCGATACTAAGGAAAGTTCCCGGCTTATCGGCCTTCTCTCCTGTTTTGCTGCCTAGCAGCATCCACGTGGAAGTATTGAGGCTGTTCTGGACACCAAGTTGTTCCAAAACCTCAGGACCACTATGCTCTTCTTCTGGAAGCCAGCGGAAGCCTTTCGAATGATGTCAGCTCAGTCCCTTTTGAGGGTTAGTCGCGCATTTTCCCATATATCGTTGAGGAAGGAGCAGTACTACCTGAGCCACTCGTTGGTGTTTTCGTAAGCAAAGTTTAGTCGTGGAACTTTACGATATAGAAAAAAACGATATAAAACGAAGCATAATGCCTTGCAAGGATGCAGTCCTTACAACTAAGAGGAATTTCCTCCTTAGCTATTCGGACCGCTCAGCATCCTAACTGAATGGATTGGTGGTCATAAAAGCCCATCCATTGATTTCGATAGCTCAACGCTGTCGCTGCTCGAGTCCTCTTTGTTGCCTTTTGTATGGAAGAATTGCCGTTCGGTTTGCACTTAGCCGCAGGTGCCCCGGATGCTCCTTTCCCCTCAATCACGGCACAATCCATGAGTTGTGATTTGCTCGGACACGATTTTTCCGGAGGCGGTTTGTCCGGGGGAGGCCTGTCCGAACGTGGTTTGCCCGAAGGTGGTTTATCCAAAGGCGATTTGCACGCAGGCGGTTTTCCCGAAGATTGTTTGCTATCCGAAAATAGATGCTAACCCATGGGCAAGCCTCAGCAGGGTCCTCATTGAAGCGCGGGGACAGGAGTGTTGACAGAAGGGGCTTGCTTCCCTCTTTCGTTAAGGGATGGATCCCAATTTTATTTTAGTTTCTTCAAGGGTTTTTTTTTGTTTTTTTATAGATGACTGCCATGGCCTCAGTTTTATCGGAGAAAAAGTCCATCTTGGCAGAGGCCCTTTTTGTCGAGACAAGGTTAGTTGAAAATCGGGATTGTAGTTCATCGCTCACGCATGTGGCTATTCAGCTCTCCACACGGTAATCAGACCTTGGATTGGAATTTTGGTTACCTCTTGGTTTCAAGTATCACATCTTGCAGCCTAGAAGATCTTGCTTACTGACCCTCTTCATAACGATAAGGTAGGTAAACGTCGAGAGAGCGATAGAGTAAACCATAGTGGCGACAACCAAATAAAAAAGCAGCTATTCGAGTATGCCAAGATAAACCGTTTGAGGGGGAACCTACAGAGTGATATGGTGGCGAAAACAAATATGAGCACAAGTGAGCTGCCTCCCAAGGAGTGCACAATACCTATATTATTCGAAATGCTCAGCGACTGTAGGGCCCCGGGTTTGAATGCCATTCTCTGACAAACTCTTGAAACTAACACTGGTCTAAATCAACACCTTTGGTGAGGGTTCAAAAGAAGCAATATTCCCTTTCCAGTAGAGGAACAAAAATTCCTGCTGTTTTTCAGAAGCCAATGGGTCGGTTGATGGTCCAGCGTTTTATTGTCCGAGCCACTGGTTGAATACGATGAAGCAGATGATGGAGAAAGGCAACTAGTACAAAAATTCGGTTCGCCAGTATATGTTGCAGTGCGTTCACTCTACTGTGTACACAATAAGTACGGCGGTGGAAAGGAGGTGAATTCTAGAGATTGCTGTGTTGACTTTGGATGCCAAAAGTGCATTTAATTCCGCCTAACAAGAGCCGAATTAAAGACACGTAGGCCGAAATAGCTACTTCTGCATACATGGCGAGCTTGGTCGAGAATTACTTCAGGAACAGGACTCTCTAGAGCGCTGCGGATGAGGCCCTCGGAGAGAACATCGTTAAAATTAAAGGTACGACTATTGGTTTTGCAGATGACTTGGCTATAGTTATTGAAACAAATCACTTAGAAGATGTGTATGGTAGCGCAGAAGTCCTAGAATATGTTTGGCAAAAAAGACGGACGACATCACACACGGAATGTCGACATATAGAAACACAGTCGGGGATTAGTTATAGTTGGATGTATGCTACACTAATCGCCAAAGTGGACGGAAGAGCTTGTATACTTGTCTGACGACTCTTAAATTATACACTTAAAAGCAGTACATAAGGTGTGTGGTGATGGACATGATCCCAGTCCATATATTCAGGCAAGAAAGACTGAGCTGTGTCATGCAACATATGTGGAAGAGAAAGAGCGCATAATCATTGGCAACGCAGATGGACCCGCCGAGGAACGGTGATCTCATCTCATTGCTAACGCTAGAGACTATCTGGAGTATGAACACGGGAAGACCAACTGACATATTGCCCAATTCCTTACAAGTCACAGTAGTTGCTACAGATATTATTCGGTCCACCTTTAACTGAATGACTTGCCAAATTGGATACAATGGCATACCAGAAAATCCAGAGCATGAGATGTTTTACTAAGGCTCATATGCGAATAGAAAAATGCTGAAATACAAAATAATTCCTAATTAGTGATCCCGCGGGGCTTTCGAAGGGCAAATTCCATCATTGGCCTTTGGGTTTATGAAGACATCTGACCAATTCTCATAAGGATACAAGCTGCCCTCCTCTTTTCCTTAGATAGATCAAACTGAGGGAGCTGTTTTATAGCTGAATCTATATTGGTGTGTGGGAATTCCAGGGTGGACTCAAAAAATAGAATCGTATCGCATCAGGCAACAGTGGATGAAAACGAAGTTGCTACCTTACTTTTTCGTCAATTCGATACGAACAACATTAGCAATTTCAGTCCTGCCAAAATTAAATACTCCCAGAAAAACTGTTCACCATTGAATTGGTATTGAGCATAAGAATCAAACGAAATCTCAAAACAGCAAATCATTTCGCTGAAGATATTCTGAGTAAGCAAAACAAACGGAAAATTTGCCATCTCAAGCTCCAGACCACAGAAGCTATATGTCAGGGGCAGGGTAAAATCTACTCAACATAAGCTGGCACTTTCTGAAACCCTTCGAAGAGAATAATTGAGAATAATTTAGTTTGTTGAAGAACAAAGCGGAAAGGTTAAACAAACAAATGGGCCAGCAATTCGGTCTCTATTAATTCCACTGGATGTGTTTGTTTCCGACGTGAGTCTATAATTCGATTTATCAGAAGCTGCCCCAAACATCCGCTCATTCCTGCTACTTTTCTGCAGTGGCGAAATCAGGTGCGTATTCAGCACGTTCGTATCCTTCAATTTATTGCTAAAGAACATTCCACACGTGGGAAAAAGCCCGACCAAAATCGACCTGTAGCTGCTCAACTACCCACTCCGATTCAGAATAACAAAGGATTCTGCCCTCAACTAGATCCAGCTAAGTAGGCTTGAATCCTCATCAAATCTACAATGGAGATTTTCCAATTAGCTTGTAGCCTTTAGATTTCAAGGATGAAGAAACGAAATGAAAAGAAATCGCCAAACAGCAACAAAGAACACGTTGTGATGAAAAAATCTGTTGCTGACACGAATATCTTAATTCATTCCTTTTATGGTCCTTCTAGCGACATCATCAGATATTTGTTTTTCCAGCTAGGATTTACGCTGGTGGCAAATGCTTGCGATAGGTAATTGAAGTTGTGCCAGAAAACAATAAATTTGGTACCCCAGGAAAATAAAGGAGCATCAACGTGAGATTTCTGGAGAAAAATGTTTATAGGGTTTCGACCCTTTGGCTGGGACAATATCTGAATCGATATCGAATCCCTTTGTAGGTGAGTGAAAGCACGTGACTTCGATTACGACTGGCAGGAGCTGTTTTATTGAAAGTGTTGGAAAAGAACGTCAGGAAATCAAAACTAATTATTAAGATGAAAGGCGCGGTTTTATCACCTGGGGATATTCTAGGCGGAAAATGGTCAGCAAGGATTGGGTTAAGCTAGGCTGCGTCCTTTTGGGATAAAGTTACACTTTGAGTCGTCGCATCCTCGGCTTGTTTGGCTTGTGTTGCGGTTTATGTTTATCTTTTCCAGTTCACCCTGTTCATTATTCAGACATGCTATAAAAACAGAACACGATCCAGCGCTCCAAAAAAAGGAGAATCAAATTCATGATGAAGGTACTCATTTGAATAGACTACAAGCCATAAGATTACCTCTCAGCAAAGGTCAGTTACATGAGACTTTTTCGATATCCTAGGACCGAGTAAAAAATTTATCATCCTCGAGGCAAAGCATCTCCCACTCTACAGCTACTACTAACTTGTTGTGCCTGCACGGAACGTCCTTTAGGTCCGGGAAAAAAGATTATGCTCCTTCCCAGCTCGGAATGATAATATTTCCCCCAGAACATGCGCAGATACTTGTAGGCTGAAAGTTTCCGCCAATTTACCGGGCTGTGGAACAAAAAGCTCCTTCATAGCTTGAGAAAATCAGGAGTTTGTTTACAAAATACCAGCATTGATAAGGTTTCTGCTTCAGTGCTACACGGTCCGCGAATCTATCCAAACTGTTCCGAGTACAGCGAAAGGCGCTCCTTTCGAAAACGTATAAATTTTCGGGAATGACATCCAATTGCGTAGAAAACCGTGGATGAACTCTTCGCGATAAGATTCGACTTCTGAGCCCAATCATGTGCGCTACATGGCAGTCAGACGTTATTGAATAGTATAATCGCGTTTTCGGCGGGAAACGTATGAGTGTTGAACGAATCTTGGAAACATCTTTTTTCGGCCTTCCAAGTTAATGACATCCGGGGAATGGGATTTACGTGCTTTAAAGGCACTCGAAGAAGAGGAACAAGCCCAATTTGAAGCAATCAGCGAGCCTGCACGAACTCAGATACCACCTCCTCCAGCCCTGTCCAAACTTCCGACAATCGAAGAGTTCTGTGGTATTATCGAATCGCCTCCGGATTCACCGCTGCTTCCCCTGCCGCCCTCCCTGAACAAACCATTAAAATTATCCAGCATCTGTGGAGCGGGAAGTGTTATCAGCAATAGTTGCCCATCGTCCTCGTCGATATCATCATCATTGTCACGTGAGGGTAGCATTCGAAGTCATCGAAAAACTCATCAACGTCGTTCGCATCAATTTCCCGCTGGAACGGGTGGCAAGGGTTTGACCACATTTGGATCTGACACTGCAGCCATCGACAGTGCCATCGACAGTATTCTTAGCGGCGGAAGTGGCAGTACCAGTAGCTTAGTCGTAGGACTGGGATACGGGGCGGAAACGACATCTGTTGTAGACAGGACCAAAAACAACAAGGACATGATGACAATGATGATGTTTCTGTCGTCGACTGCACCACCCGAGGTCGTCAGCCCGACGGTTAGTGCGACTACAACAAGCCTTCTATGCACTGGCAAATCGGATACTGCAAGCGATGATGGCAGTGACACGATAAGGCGAACACCCAGCGTCACAACCAGACATCCCATTTCCAAGAAGTCAAAATGTACCAAACAATCAAACGTCGTCAACAGCTCGAGCAATGACGGAGAAGCCTCCAAATCGGATGTAATTGACTACGAACTCGAGGATCATATCAAGCATTGCTCCTGCTCCTGCAATCATATGGGATATGGGAATTCAATGGATTATCAGGTTCGTTTCGCTTACAAGCTGTTTTGTGTAATGTTATTCCTTCAGTAATTAGTTTGTGGTATTTCCCCGGAAAAGTTCTCATCAGGTTAGCCGGAGTCGAACAATTCCATTAAAATAGACCCAAATTAATTTTGGCTGCATTTACGTCTCTCGCAATTGATATGGTGTCTTGTCTTTGGGGTTGAAGCGTTTATGTGCACTTTTGTTATTTGTAATGGCACTTCAGAAAACTGCGGTAGTGGTTTCATTAGGATGCAAGACGGGATGGATGCGAAACGACTCCTGCCAACTATGCCTAGAAGGAACAAGTTGGAAGTACAGTTCGTGAAACATGCGACAATTAAGGGAAAGTTTACAAAAGTTTAGTAAGTTACTCATAAATGTGAGTTGCTTAAAGTTCCAGGACGTGACTTTAATACTTATGACTTAAACTCCTGGAGGAAAAAGTGTTCCTTTTCATATCTTAAAGATTCGCTTGACTTTAGTCAGGCTTTCACATTATGTACAACAAGCGGGACCAACAACAAAATTCCTCATTACCTGGATTTTTAGAACAACTCAAACGAGCAAAAACTGAAATTTTAAGTGTCCTTATCCCCACTTTCTTTAGGAACAGCATCATCTCCACTCAGACCTCCTTCCTTGAAAATGAAATTTACAAGGGAACAACAACATCTTCAGCTAAAGGACAATGTAAAATGGATCACGTGTGCGACATAAATTTCGCCATATGCTACATCCTTGAAGGAAAATTACCCATTTAAAATAAATGTGGTCAGAAATTGGACGCACATATATTGCCTTCACTTCACTGTGGCGTTTATGGTGCTCAGTATAACGTCAATGAAAAAAGATTCATTTGTCCAAGATTTCGCTGAAGATGAAGATTCACCCGTCTTTGTAAATAGATAGGAAAACTTTCCAAGGAAAGAAATATTGACAGTAAATTCCAAGGAGTATACTGCCGAAAAGAGAGGCTGATTGTTATCTGGTTTCATACACCCTGGCCCTGGTCAAGTTCAACTGAAATCGCCATCTGGAGATAAGAAACTCTTGGTCAATTGGATGGATATTTGGTAAAAGAAAACTTTTCTTAGAAAGTCCTGGCAACCTATAGCAAAGAAAACGTAAACATAAAATGCCTGTTATCAACCTTCACCGAAGAGGATTCGTTCTATACAGGACTTTTCATCGAATGGTTGCAAATATGATGGCATTAGAGAGCCTTCCTTTTAGAAATTTCAACTGGCGAGATCTGTTTACAAAGGATTACCGCCTGGAGCCCCAAAAGGTCTCACGGTGAAAAAGATACTTGACTCAAATTTACTGCAAATATTTGTTAAGGTAGTCTCGGCAACCAACACACCCAAATTGAAAGGATATTAGGGGTTATTTTTCTTGGAATTACACCATTAAGAGCTGCCACATTATGTCTTTCTCCATTTTGTCCTTTATCAAATTTCTACCTTTTAAAATGTTTGCCCATCCAAACAGTTTTGAAAGAGCTAATCATTTTCATTATTTTCCGGGCAATGAATTTAAAAAACTTGAATTTTCAATCACGTCCTTAAGGTGACAGAAAAGGTAATGAGTGAGTTGAAATATTTCAGAAGGTGCAACTTATTCCCGGATAATTAACAATGAGTCAATCAAAAGTAATGGAAATGCAGAGTCAAAGATTTTGATAGCTCAATGTTGGGATAGTGTCATCAATTAGGTTGTGAAAAACTGGACTTTCAGGATAAGGACTAGCAGAGGCACTGCTGGCACTTTTCCTCATTTAATTGCGCAAAAAATTATTCTATAAATACATGTTGTGTTTTTTTTTGGGATTGCTCGTTATGTGAATCCTTTACAAGCTATCTTTCGTGAGTTTCGAGGAAACTATCAAGCCACAAATGAAGTACGAGGTCATCCATCCTTGTTTCATATTCAATCCACCAACAGGGGTAGTTTAAAAAGAGGTGTGGCACTAGAAGTCCACTTCAATTTTTAAGCCTCCTATTTTAAAGGACGATAAAAGTGCATGTTTGGCATATCATCATGCTGAGTTCACAATTCTTCATTTGACTGTGTGAATCCTTGCGGCGTCATCGTTTAGAGCAGATTCAACACTTGAAGACGTATCACCTTTCGCTAATCAACTTGTCAGCTTCCTCATTACGAGAGATGTTCTCGTGACTGGGCCATCCACACCAAGAACGCTTCATGCAGTTAACCGAATTAAGAAGCAGTTCTACACGAACCCTTTGCTGACTGTCGGTGCTATTTCCATTGTTTCTATGCCATCCCGTAATACATCCTTTAGTTGATACAGGACAATTTCGGTTAACCATCTTGCCTGGTAAGAGTGTTGATACTAGATATTTCTAATATAGTTGTCTATGACTTTCTCTACCGTTTTGAGTATGAATTATGTAAGGCAAATTGGTCTGAAACATTTAAGGATCCTTTTTACCTGTTTTTGGACGCTTCTGCCCGCTTCTATGCCTTTGGTATATATCCCAAGGCTATTCAGCAGCAAATATTTCCTGTCCTCTTCGTTCTCCGTAAATGTCCCATTTTCCTTCTTCAGACAAACAGAAGAAATTGCCCTGTCCTCAGCTATAGCATTGTATGGCCTCGGGGCTTTTGTGGTTTGCTCTATCCTTTCACAGAATTCCCTGAAGCTGGTCCGTTTTTGTTCGCTTGATCGCATTCCTATATGCCGGCAGTGTTGTTGTATCGCTGCCAATTCCCGGCTTCTTTTACGCGGTTAAAGAGTTTCCGGACCTGTGTTTTCATTTTGGCTGGGAGAGCCCAATATCTCTCGTGGAATTACTTACTATTCTGTTGATTTTGGAGTTGCCCTCAAAGTCGAACCTGATTATTTTGTGATCCGACATAGAGAGTTCATCCGGCATCCTCCAATTCCAGATAATCTAGCTCAGCAGAGTATTTCTTAGAGTTATGTCTAGGACCTCTTGGGATGTGTTCCCTTTGTTATATATTTCTACCTGCAAATTCAAGAAGATACTCACCTCTTCCATTAATGTCTCAGCTTCCCCAGATTTCGTGAAAGGCGTTGGCTCGCAGACGAGGGGAAGTGGTAGTGCCCTTCTCTCGTAGAACTTCATCAGTCTCGCTACTAGTTCCGGTGGGATCCTAATATCGTCTCCTGGAAAGTAGCTGCATGCCACGACTGTCTCTCAAGTTCGGTCCCCTTCCGGTTTCTAGTGAAACTTTGACAGCCACAAGGTCTCCGGGCAAGAAGTCTGGAAGACAAAATAGTTATCGCTCCGATGATAAACGTATTTCAAATTACGTTTAAAAGTGATGCAAGCTCTTGGTTTCTCTCAAGAGGAGTCCTTGCAATTACTGGTGGTGGTGAGGGTTTATCTGAGATATCTTAATGCTGTCCATTGGCTCCGTTAGTGTTTAGAACTCTTCTGCCGGAGTGTCACACTCTTCACACTCCTTCTCTGACATGGCTCTTTCTTGAAAGTCGCTACCCATCTAGAGCTCTAGAAGCTCCGGGTTTAAGTCGTCCAGCTTCTCCTTTACTGCCTCCTTTACTTCTACTACTTAGAGACTTATATTCTAGAAATCTCTACAGCTGTTCGGCAAGTGACACTTGTATAATGCAGACGCTGAGGCGGAAAATGTTCTTGCACGCGCTCTCGAAAAACTCTCTTTAGACCGGTTTAGAATTCGAATTTCATTAAAATATTTTGGGACATGATTTTTGATTTTTTCACAAGCGGGGTCGGCTCGTCGTGATCGGATTCGCCATTTGGCTCTATCGAATGCCTGATCTGGATGCAATCTTGGATGTCCAGTGTGACGGTGTCAATAACAAAAATAAAGAGGAGTGGTAAGAGGGCGCTTCCTTGATGAACACCAACGGAGACACGAAGCAATTTTGGTACACCCGCCACACTTCGAACTTTACCTTTCGGATCGTGGTAGAGCAATTGACGTACGAGTTCTTCTGGGACTAAGTATTGTCGTAGGGAATACCAGATGAGTTCGTGTGAAACACGGTTAAACACTTTCTCTAGATTCAGAAATGCAATTAGAAAGGACGACGCTTCTCACGGTGATCTTACATAAGTAACCGCGCAACATGTATTGGGTCAGTAGTTTCGCAGTTCTTGACAAATCCGACTTCACGGTTATTTCAATGATTTTGCGAATACAATTGTCAAAAATGCGTTTGAAAATCTTCATGGTATGGAAAAGCAACTGAATAGGACGGTAATTCGAACATTCTGCTGGATTACCTTTCTTTTTTCATATTGGAACAGTGGTACTTTCTTGTCAGTCAGATGGTGTTCTACCTTCCTGAATAACCCGATTAAAGAATTCACTGAGTCAGAGTATTGGGTCCCAGCTCTTCGCTTTCCAGAGCTCAGATGCGATGTCGTCAAGTCATGTGGCTTTCTCCGATTTAATTTGTTTTATTGCTTTCTCGGCTTCAGTTGCACTGACAGGTAGAATTGCTTCAAATGTCACCAATGCTTGTGGAAGTGGTTGACGAATAAATTCTTCCGTTGAGATCAGTTCGAAATATTCTCGTCATCTATCCTTCGCGGCTCGACGATCGATATGTATAGTACCGTTCTTGTCAATAACGCAACGGAAGTGTTCGATATCCTGTGTACGTTCGTTTACGCTTTTGAATAGTCGATACATATCTCTTTCACCACCCTGAGTGACCAGTTTATTGTAAAGACTTTTGTAATGGTCAGCTTGGGTAACAGCGATGGCCCGGTTGGTATTCTTATAAATTTGCCAATTGACCAGTGTTTTATCGTCGAGAAATTTGTGGTAGAGGCGTTTCTTTTTTCGGACCTTCAGTCCAACATCGTAATTCCCAGGTCAAGTATCTCGGTTGATGTATCGCTTACCTGACTTGGTGACCCCGAGGGCAGCAGAGGCCGCTTTGGGGATCGTGTCTTTCATTTGGTTTCACGATTCTTACACATTCGTAATGGTTGGTAATCCCGTAAGTGAGATCGTTTCTTCTTTCTTCTGATGAAATCGTCCACCATTTAATGCGCGGCGAGCCAGTGTGTTTCTCACGTTGTTTTATCGGTGCCTTATTCGCGCGACGGCAATCAACGGCCGATGTTGAAGTGCGATGGACTTATAGGGAATGGCTTTGCAATCAGTGACGGTGGTAAAATGTTGGTGTCTTATGAGAATATAGTCAATATAAAATGTAGGAAGATGAGACAATCGTTTGATGAACCATGTATTCATAAGTACAAGGTCGTAGTAAAATCGATTATACGCTCGTCACTTTCATTGCGCGTTCTAAACCCTTTTTCCCATGCACCTATTACCGTCTACCCTTTCACCCGCATGACCATTAAGGTCACCGGCAATGATGATATAGTCGTCAGCAGGCTCGTGGCAAGACTTTTCATCGTGAAATTGCCAGAAGGCATCTTTCTCGTCATCAGGTCGACCTGTCTGTGATGCGTACGCGGTAAAGAAGTCAACAATCCGATCAGCTGATATAACCGTGAGGTTCTTCAGTCGATCATCAAATTGTTCGACTTCTTTAATGGCATCGCGAAAACCCTGTGAGATGGCAATGCCAACACCGTATTGAGTGTATGAGCTACCAAAATGGGGGGGGGGCTACCAAAGTTTATAGTCATATTTACCGCATTCGCATTCAATATCGCTGCTTTTGGCACCAAACCATCGGGTTTCTTGCAGAGCTCAGATATTAATGCGCCTTTTCCGAAGGGCTCCTGCGAGTTCCTCCATCTTTTCAGTAAGGGTACCAACATTTAGCGTGCAGATACGTATTTGTTTTGTTCGAACTAACTTACTTACGTCCTGACGCCGTCCATGCGTCAAGAGCCCTCGCCCATTTCTCGACAGGAGCAGGAGGTGGACACCTTAGCATTACCGAGGCTTATTACCCGATCCGATCATCTTGTTTCTAACGAGATTGGATGCATTTGCTTAGCCGGCCTGTCGCGGGGCCTGTCACTGAAATAGTCCCTGAAAAATGAAGGAGCCAATCGCGAGAACCTTGAATGCTAAATGTTGGCTTCCCAACATTTGAGGCCGCAGCTGGAGCATACGTCTCTTCCTTCCGTCATCGTGACCGTATTAGCATGGAAAGGATCACGTTCGTTTAGTTCTCTCTGACTGGTTTGATTACCTTCTGGCACATCGCTCCTAACCCCTCAGGGGGGAGGGGGAATAGGATTTGGTACGGAGCATAATAAAGCGTTACCCACCAGAGATGTGTTGGTCTTATGCTTCTTAAGCGCCTTACCGCTGGCAGAGTAGTCTGGTGCTTTCAGTTTGGGTCTCACCGAGGTTACCAGTTTGTCCGTACCTTTAGTTAATAAACATTTTAAAGAGGTACTACTTATAAAAATATTACCTTGAAAAAAAAAGAAGAGGCAGAAACCGCTCGAAACCTCATATGAAGCTTCCCAGCTTCCTTAAATTTAAGAGGAGATGACGATTCTGTAACAAGAGCTGTGATCACTCTCTGTCTTTGGGAAGCCTCCTCAGCTTTTCAAAAGCCTGCGCTCAGACTGAAAGACTCCTGAATGGACGAAATATGGGATAAACAGTTTTTCTTACCTCCTTATTTGCATCAGTTCTCCTGGCAGTCCCGATTGGCCTTTAAAATAAGGAGACAGGACCCAAATTAACCCCTGAAAAAATGTGTGATTGGTAGTTTCATAGTATTCGAGTGAAGTTACTTTTTAGTTTCGGTAATAAACGCGTAATATTCCATAAGTGCTGCCTCCAATTGGTGGACGATATTATGACATTTTATATCAACTACTACCGTCAGGCAGGCCATTCCCGCATTACTTCTTACTACTTCTTGCGCATTGTTGATTCTAACAACCACCCTTAAAAGCTTACCACATTTTAAATGACGTAGTTTTGCACACTTTTGGAAATGTTAGCATTTTCAATTTAGATTCACATCCATAGGACCAAACGTAATGCACTTTTCCACAATTGATGGTAATTATGAAACAGAATTCGAGTCCTGTCGAACATCAGCAATAAACCCTCCATTCATCCTCATGTAACAGAATGCACTTTACAAAATTTTACATCACCATCTCATTCGAAGCATATCAGCAATACAAAGCATCTTTTCAAGGAATAAATCCCTAAGTCTCCGTGCTATTGTCACAGATAATTCCACTTATATTGTGAATAAATGAGGAAGGATGTTTTCTAACAAGGACTGCAAATTACACGCTAGTTTCTGAAACTATATGCTTTGCCGTCTTTCATTGTATTTTCCCTCAATTTTCTCGGCAATGTTCTGATAAAATACCAGCAGAGCATGTACAATATAAGACGGACAGAGATTGTTATCCTGGGGGACTTGGCAGACAAATACAAACTCATAATTTCTATTTAGAAGGAAGTTATGTCTGCTGAGCTGAGTGTGGGTACTTAGTGTGATTCGATTCTATATTATGGTTATGTAAGGTTTACTAGTTGGTAGGCTGGAGTTTAGTTAGGCTTTATCGATATGTGTTCCTTGAATCGACGTAAATTCTTAGCAGACTTAGCTATTTAAGGACGACGTTAAAAGGAGGAATGTGAAGCTCAATGCAAGCCACATTTTGAATATCAATATCAATCAGTCATTGCATCGCTAAGTTTGCGGAAGGGTGAGGACATAAAGTATCTGAGCCAGAGTGCATGCAATATCTATTCAAACATTTTATCATAAGAAAAGATGACATAATCCATCTAAAGCCTTTCCCGCTTTTCAGTTCTCATGTCGAGAATTCAATGCATTCACATTTCAACCCGTCACTTCATTACAAGTTTGAAATTGTTCACCTGGCAAGATGCAGCCTCGCATTCTCTACCTTACGTGAACACATTCCAATCTGGATAGAAACCCGTGTTACCCTACTCCCCAGGTATCTTCAAGGCTCGATCAATATTTAGTGCAATTATAGCTTGAAACTTTTTCAGATATCCTGAGGGGAACATTCATTCATTAAGTCCCACTGAATTGCAATGTGTGCACCTAATGGATGTCTCCAGAAGAAAACCCCAGGATAAAGTTGGTTCATTAAAAAGTTTTGTAAACATACCATGAAGCGCAAAGAAAAACCAAATGCCTTGAGTGAAATAGTGTAAGGCAGCAAGTTGGAAAAGTTACATCCGCAAGACTTGGGACAAGGACCGTAAAGCTGAAAAAAGTTCCGCGTGGTTGCGTAGAATTTATACACAAGCAGTTGAATTCCTAACGATAACATATGTAAATGCGCTCCTACCTACGCTCGATAGGTATCTGTACTCCCACGTTTTCCTGCTTTCCCTAGTTTTACGCTCGACACTGCAATTATTACGGAAGCAGCAAATCATTCTGAACATTCTACATTTTCGCAACATTTTTCCATTTTCCATTTTCCATCGACCTAGTTCGCGTAAACGGGAAAACTCCTACTCGAAGGTACGAGTCTGCCAAGAATATTGATAGAAAAAACTGCAATGTAAGGGTAGTCTCTCTCTCTGTGAAACGTCCTTCTGATCCTCCCTAACCCGTGACGACTTACCGCCGGTAGAAATTGAAAATTGCATACCGTAAATCATTTGTTATGCAAAAGCATATCGCTTACAGGATGTGTTGTTCGTACCTGGAAGGCAGTGAAAAGGATCCCGGTTGATGGTTTTGCATAGAGTGCACAACGGCGTTGCTCCTGTCTGCATGTAATAACTGGGAACGGCCGCATTTCGAAAAAGTATCGTATGTTGTTTTCAGCATGGCCAAAGGGCTTAGGTTGTTAAAAGGAGCGGAATATGATTATTCTTTGAGGCTATCGCTCACATAAAATTATCCTTTTTGTTTATCATGCTGCTCAGTGACCATGACAATGGCTAAATTCTACGGGTTGTTTTAGTAACCAACGCAATATATATACTACATCGTAACTGGTAACAAAGAGTTATACCCATGAAGCCTGCAGTATTCTTGCGAATTTTGTCAGGTGCAATATTTTTTTAAATCGCCCAGCTGAATGGGGTCGTATGATACTTCGCCGAGAAAATTAAAAACTAAGCCCCCAGCTAGTGATGGTCTTACTAAAATTGTATATGCAAATTCCACATAAATATAACATCATCATCATCAACGGCGCAACAACCGGTATTCGGTCTAGGCCCGCTTTAATAAGGAACTCCAGACATTCCGGTTTTGCGCCGAGGTCCACCAATTCGATATCCCTAAAAGCTGTCTGGCATCCTGACCTACGCCATCGCTCCATCTTAGGCAGGGTCTGCTTCTTCTTTTCTTGCCATAGATATTGCGCTTATAGATTTTCCTGGCTGGATCATCCTCATCCATACGGATTAAGGGACCCGCCCACCGTAACCTATTGAGCCGGATTTTATCCACAACCGGACGGTCAAGGTATCGTTCATAGATTTCGTCGTTATGTAGGCTACGAAATCGTCCATCCTCATGTAGGGTGCTAAAAATTCTTCTCTCGAACGCGGCCAAGCGTTCGTAATTCTTCTTGCTAAGAACCCAAGTTTCCGAGGAATACATGAGGACTGGCAAGATTATTGTCTTTACAGTAAGAGCTTCGACCCTATGATGAGACGTTTCGAGCGGAACAGTTTTTGTAAGCTGAAATAGGCTCTGTTGGCTGACAACAACCGTGCGCGGATTTCATCACCGTAGCTGTTATCGGTTGTAATTTTCCACCATAGATAGGTGAAATTATCAACGGTCTCAAAGTTGTATTCTCCTGTCCTTATTCTTCCTGTTTAACCAGTACGGTTTGATGTTGTTGGTTCTTTGGTCTTTGGTGCTAACGTTGCCACCATATACTTTGTTTTGCCTTCATTGATGTGCAGCCCAAGATCTCGCCCCGATAGCCGCCTGCTCGATCTGGATGAAGGCAGTTTGCACGTCTCGGGTGGTTCTTCCCATGATGTCGATATCGTCAGCATAGGCCAGTAGTTGGGTGTACTTAAAGAGGATCGTACCTCTTGCATTTACCTCGGCATCACGGTTCACTTTCTCCAGGTCCAGGTTAAAGAGGACGCATGATAGGACATCCCCTTGTCGTAGACCATTGTTGATATCGAATGGTCTTGAGAGTAATTCTGCTGCTTCTATCTGGCCTCGCACATTGGCCAGGGTCAGCCTAGTCAGTCATAAATGTAACACCTCAGTTAAATCGCATCTATATTACAGGATATGATGATAAGTTTAACAGGGCAACACTTCTTACAAAGTCAGACTTGACCTCCTTAAGGAGCCGTGATAAATACTTCAATGAAAACAGGGGATACTGAAGGGACCGCCATAGACTTCACTTCGAACCCGTACAATTTTCGCCTTAGCTCTGCTTTTCACATAATTTCCACCCCGAGTCTGGATCTTCTCTCTGCAGCTTTGTCTCCACCATTTTAAGGCTTCGTCGGAAACAAAACCTTATTAAAATCGATTCATGTTTTTTTTTTGGTTAAGGAGGTGAAAATCTTGAAATAACATTGGGTTGTTTACGTCAATTTGGGGGGTTTTACCCACCAAACCTGAGCTTCGTGTATATCATCACCCCAAATATCACTGGTGGACTTCATAATGATGATATGATTGCCAGTTTAAAGGCGAGTATAATTTCGCTAGAAATCTCGCTGAGGTCCTCAAAAACTGATTTATCCAGTGTCCGTAGCCTGACTCTAGCTAGAGCTAGACAATCACAAAGGAAGTGCCTGACGGTTTCCCTTCTTCTCCGCAGCTTCGGCAATACCAATTGAAGGGTATGCCAAGCCTGGCGGCATGGTCCACTATCTTGTACACATTTGCACGCGTCTGGCACAGGACCTCCCGCTATCGAGTTTTGCTATAAACGGGCTAAATTTTCCTTGACTTTTCACAGGTGGTGAGCCTTCGGCATCTGAGGTCCGCGTTTGTTGAATAATGCGAGTTGATTCCGTCCCAGTGAGACACCGACTGTACTCGTCGATCTCTGATCCATCGATTGTCCTTGGTGGAAACAACAATGGTATCTCGGAAAATTCGAATGTTTGTTTTTTTTCTTCAACTTTTTATTTACCACCTTGCTCCATTCCCCATTCCGTTTGGATTTTACCTTGATTGAACTGATAGTTCCGTTTTCCAAATCTTCTGCTTCTTGTCTTCATCCTAGCGTCCTGCTGTTTCCAAATAGGGTCTGCGCTTTTCACTGCACCCTTCCGGTTGGCTTTAGGTCGATGGTAATACGTTCGAAAGCTTCTACAGCTCCCAGCCGAAATGTGGATTGGTACTTACGATGGAACATAAAACCCGACAAATGCCTACTGAACCGACACCAACAGCTCTACAAACAAACGTTATCTCTGCTTCCACATCGGGATCGCTGGAAGTTCTTTCTTAAAGAAAAACTACCGACGCAGAAGGATGAAGACGGATTTCCAACTTGTCCTCCAGGTTGAGGGTTGGGTAGGGCTGATAACCGAAAGAAGCCTTGCACTGCATGGATATTACAACGACGGTTCCGGTAAGGAGAACGGACTAAAGATTTGCGAATTTTCTCATGGAACGTATACTCCCTGCACAGGTCGAATGCTGCTCAGCAGCTAGCCGATAAACCGTCACAAAGTAAGGCAGATGTAACAGCTTACAGGGGATGCAGTGGACTGGACCGGTTTCTTGTAGAAGAACCAGTACACCATGTATTATAACGACCATTCAGGAAGCCATGTACTCGGAGTAAATTTTCTAGTCAGCCAAAAAATGAAATCGGTTGTTATCGGCTTTGAAAGGATAAGGAAACTTTCTACGAGACATTATAACGAACCGCCAGGAATGATACCAAAATCAAACTCGGAGCTTTTAATAGTCAAGTAGAAGCGGACCCCGTATTCAAGCGATATGTCGGCTCCCATAGCTTCCAGAAAATTGCCAATACCAAATGAGTGCGGATTCTCACACGCGATGGTTGTTTGCGCGGTAGACGGTCTATCAACAGACAAAGCCTCTGCAGACGGGAACACTTTCAATCAACTTTCCTACGTCTTAATCGAACGCCACTATCTCTTAGACGTGATGAATGTCAGAACATATAGAGAAGTCAATATAGATCCGGATCGCTATCTCGTCAGCATGGTTCTCCGAGCTCGAATAACAACACCATCTACAATCCCCTCTGATAACGCATGCCGCAATAACCTCAGCTAACTGAGGTCCTGGAGATGAAGCATCGACAAATGGTCTTCATGACAATCTGAAGAACGATATAATTTATATAGCCACAAACATATTTGGCGCCTGCCGCAAAAAAAATCATAACGACTGGTAAGTTAGGAACGGAACGGAAGAATGTTGCAAACCGCGCAATGCTGCATTCTCAAAGAACGCGGGCACGCGCAGAGACCTATCACTAACTTCGTATGGGCATATTGGAGCAATGGGTTGGGTTCTTTGATGAATTGCTCGTCGAGTTGGGGTTCCAGGAACCTGCCACCACCAAGTATAGAAGAAACAGTCCGTGCAATTTATCGCCTTGAAAATCATACGTCGCCAGAAGCCGATGAAATAACAACCAAACTGTATGTATAACGACCAACTACATCCACCGGATCAACAATTGATGTTCAAGGCCAGGGAAAGTGAATCAATTCCCGACGATTGACAGCCAACGATTGGTCCCATACATGAAGGTACCACGTTGCTGACTATTTTGCTAGGCCGGGTAGTCCCACTCGCCCATCGCCCATATCATAGAGGCTTCACTCCAGGCGAATCAGCAATAAATCAGATTTTCTGTCCGCGGCAAGCGATGGAGAAAATTCCTCCATCTCCTCACTGATTCCAAGGTCGTCGATGATAGTAGCCAGAGTAAAACTTTACACTGCCACGGGGGAATTTAGTATACCCACCAAATTGATAAGACTAACTAGGCTGACCCCGTGGAAGGCCACATAAAAAACAGTTGGATCACTCTCGAGAGCGTTCACCCCGAACAACTGTCTAAGACAAAAATTTACTCTATCATATATCCTTTTTGACATGGCCCTGGAAAACCTGATCCGCGATGTTGATGTACTTATGTACATGCGAGAGACACCATCGTCTTCAAGTCTATTGACCTATGCTAACGGTATTGATATTATCGGAAGAACAACCCGAAATGTACAATCTAGCTGAATTCAGAACGAGGAGATGGCGCGAGATCTCTGGCAACACCGCGCAGGACGCAGTACATGGCGGCAGCGTAAATACGAAAACCCAAAGAAGCATAAGCATCGTCAAATAAGATCAACAAAGATAGCAGAACAAAACTTTGTAACCATTAAAAATTTCCCCCATTGAAAATAACAACCAATTAGGTCTGTGATGATGAAATCAGCACATGATTTTTGGTAGCCAACAGAGCCTTTTTCAGCTTACAAAAACTGTTACACTCGAAACGTCTCACCATAAGATTAAAGCTCTGTCTGTATAAGGAAATCATCTTCATGTGTTCGAAGATTAAGTTCTTAGCGAAAAAAATTCCTTTGAGAGAAGAGTCCTTCCAAATATTTTGGGCCCCCTACAAGAAGAGACGGTTCGGTAATCTATATGAAGGTGAAATTTATTAGTCATACCACGACTTCCTGGTTATGGATGGTTATGGATGAAATCCGGCCACATAGGTTGCGGTGGGCGGGTCACTTAATCCGCTTCCCGGAAAGATTATAACGGTAGCAAAAAAGACGTGGCAAACCCTGCCTAAGATGGACCGAAAAGATATTATTGATGTCGAATTGGCCTCAACGATAGGTAAAAAATTCATATATTCATGGAGTGTAAAACTGACGAAATGATTTTGCATTGCTAAGCTTGGTGCATGAAAACACTAGAAATGTATCCACTTTTAGAAGGGCAAGCTTGGGCCCAATAGTTGATTTAATATATGTGAGTATCATATTGGCGAGGGCAATGATTTGACTCCTACTACAATACCGACCATGAAGGAATTTTCTTCCAGAACGGAAATGGGCCATGCAGCAGCTAGCGTTCGCGTTAATGGGGAGCTGGAGATCAGGATTGGTCCGTGAAAAAGTTTGAAGAAGATGCGTTCGTAGAGATGTTATTAGGAGGCTTCAAATGTCGGACGGATAATAAGAGTATGCGGCGTTACCATGCTGGGCTAGCGAATCTTACTAGTGAGATGTACTATCGATAGAATATTCGCCTTTTCCGAGGTCAATTTGACCAAAGAATGCATTCAATAATGTGTAATATTGCCTTTTCCTCACATTTGTTTTTTCTACATCCCTTAGCTTTCCCAATTATTCCTCTCGTATTTATAATTCACATCCCGCCCTTCAGTTAAATAACATCTTTAAAATTTAAAATGATTAATTCTACTTTTTTTTAACATAACTCAGCAACTGGTCTCTTTCTCCTAAATTCCATAAACCAAAGTCATTTAAACAATTTCAAATCCCAATTTTTAAATAATTTTCAAATAGTGCAAGCAAAAATGGGCCGGACCAATCGTTCGTTGACCCTCGCCCATATTGCATATTATTGGGTGCAAGCAGATGATTGATCGTGGTTGAGGTTCATACTACAACACAACAGTATCCGTTGTTCTTGTCGCTGAACCGGCATGGACTTTCAAGTTCAAGGCTATGTACAGGGAATGAAGATTAGCGGGGCCGAGACCGGCTGATGGATGGATGGCTGAACAGCTGGACCTGGGATTTGAGTTTGGGGTCTTTAAGGTGGAGAAGTGGAATCAAACGTAAAGTCAGCGCTTGGTCTTTTCCGCGAATTCTCCTTCTCCATTATGTGGAATTAATCTAACGATTGCAGCTCGTAGGATTTTCCGGAGTTAATTATTTCGTGAGTTTTCTCTAAATTTTGTAGTTAGCAGCCAAATGTGATGAAATTGACTGGGAGTGAACTTGGAATAGAAAATTTTCAATTAACTAACAAAGTTAATAACCATAAACTATTAAGGAATTATCTCATTACTTCATGATTGCAATCTATGCCGTGGGTAGTATTTCCACTCTATGGCGGATTGCTAGTCAGCACCGCATTCCGCTTCTGGAATCCGTTGACTATTCAGCAGTGGTTGTTGGTGAAACAGCTACAATCCACGCGTGCGGTCGAGCCGTTTTTTTTCAGTTTTAATTCACATGTTGGTCATGCGATAGGCTCGCGCGAATCCTCCTTGTGTTTATTTTTCAGAATCCAATGCGGAAGAGGCACATGAATTTTTGGTGCAATAACACATGAAAGATGAAGTGCTCAATGGACCCCCTCAAATTTCTGAGCCTGGCACGTACAAACACGTGAACTTTCATTGTAGGTGCAAGCAGGTTATATGAATCAACTTTGTAGAAATGCTTTGAAAGACTTTACGTGGAAGCAAACCTGAACCATTGGGGAATAGTGAACAAGGCTATTGTGAAGAAGTTAACTGGGCGAAAACCACAGGAAACGCAAAAGTATAAATAAACGTGCCATTGGTAATTGAGGAGATACTTGTGGAAATTAGGCGAAGAAACAGTGAAAATAAAGGTCTTGGTTTGGATGAAGTTCCCAATAGGCGCAGCTAGATTTGTCCTCCTTGGTAAGGAAAATAAGGCATCTACAACAGCAAGGGAAAAATGTTAAAGGGGTAGTAGGTCGTGAAAAACAACAGTGTACACTAGGCGAATGACAACTCTGCGTTGCACATAGGCAATTTAGACCCGTGGCTGAAGCGAAAGTATGTTAAGATTGCTTATTGCCTTACCAAGCATGGAGACTGAAAGTCCTACTTGCAGGAGATTGGCAAGGCACGATCCCTTAACTGTATGTTCTGTAATGGGTTGGTGGACTATTCCGATATTTTTCTTTTACTTTAAGCAGATACAGAAGAGTTTTCTCCAGACAACTTTGTCAGAAAGATGCTGGGAAGTACTAGTGTGGTGGGAAAGTGGTATTGCGCATTACTCTCAGGATCTTCTTGTTGCCAGGAAAATCCCCTCCCATCGGTAAGAGGAATTCCCTAGAATTTTAACCTCAATACCAACATCAAGTGGAGGTTGGTATGTGCCAATGTTCTCTCTATAGCACAGACGTGGGAGTATCACATGGACAGTAACTGGCATTGTTACTCTAGGCTGCCACAATTTCACCACCTCATGTCTGCGGCGTATGATCGGAGTAGTCTGGCTTGACACAATATCAAACGGAGAGTTTTGTCGAATTACGGGGCAAATATCAGTGTACGGGTTGATTACAAGGTGAAAATGGTAGCAAATTGTCCAAACCTTGAGAAATGAAATGGAATCTAATTCAGTTTCTCTGGATGACTGACGGGTGCTTCGTTCTAGAGCTACATGGCTCAGAAGAGAAAAGGGCACACTATTGGCCGTTTGCATCAACAGCACTCATATCTCATATTGACTTGCGTTACAAAGAAAGGCAAACGATTTAGAAAAGTCGGGACTATGTAATACCAGTCTCAGACCAACAAAATTGACGCTTCTTCTGGAACACTTTTTTGTTACAGCAACCAAAGCTTAATTCCACACAAAGACACCCATGCATTTCAAGGAGCCACCGAAATAGTCTGATCGTTTCCAGGCGCCTAGAATATAACATTGGCTAAAATGAGTGTCCCTGTTTACGTAACTTAGCTAATAAAAAGTTACCTCTCCGAAAGAACACGTACGTATGAAGAACCTAAGCAATACACCATCGCGGCAGGGGTACCATAGACCTCCTTTTCCGTGCAATGCGACTTACAATTTGATCTTTGTCCTTCCAATACCGAAGGAGACTTTATTATCGGTTTCAAGGGGATCCTGTACTGTGCATATGAGAAAGCAACAAACGAGCAATGTGTTGCCAGGATGAACGACGGGCACCATTCGGGAATGCTACAGCTTACACTAGCTTGTAAGATCAATCGGATAAAAGTAAACAACTCGTACCACCTAATTACGCTAAGGCTGCATGTGCTATTGCGGGAATGATCCCCAGGAATCTTCTGGCGGCTGAAGTGAGCTGCCTAAACCAGAAAATAACAATAAGTCAACCTGAAAAGGATATAGAGTACTAAAGAGCGGCAACGAGAAAGTCACTGAATAAATGGACGCCATGAAGTGATGGTTCACAAATAGACCACTGGGTCTGAACTCTCATTTAACGACGACACCGCAAAATTGACTACCACCTTGTACGGAGCATCTGCACCGATTCGTATTATACGGTTCCCGATTTTGTCCACAGAACATGTCAAAGCCGAGGTTTCAAGATTTTCTGAAAGGGAGCCTTAACACCCCCCCCCCCCCCCCCCCAAACATTGTGAGAGGAGAGGTAATCGGAAATTTCAGAATTTTGCAAGCGGAGATCATAAGGAAGATGAGAAGGTTTAGTTGCTTAAAGTACAGTCCTCCTCGCGAAGTAATGCTATGCCGTGGTTCCTTTGGGGATGAGGAAGGAAAAAGGAGAGAGTCGTTTCAAAGGGTAAGAATCCAGCACACTATTGTATTCTAGCAAATCAGTGTCATCTCCAACCATAAAAGAAACACAGCCAAAGAACGGATTTTAATAATGAATAACGTCTTGCTTTTCACAAAACCTTAAAAGAAAAACTTTAATTTCGCGTAAACTTCATAATTTACATTTTATCAGGGTACGGTGGATATATATAATATAACCACTCTAAATACACCCTGTTAAGTGCCTCTCCTTTGTAACGACAAAAATGCATTTCAACTGTACAGCAAACTTGAAGTCTCCTTCAGATGATGTTGTCCCCATTGATATCAAAGCCACCGAACACCTGACACACCTAGAACTGCATGCACCGCAAAATGTGTTTGTAATACAATAGAAGAGAAGAATCTTACACCCAATGACCACATTCTGACCAAACATAAATGTTGACCACTGGTAAATATCTCGTCCCGTAAAAGAAAGCACTCAATGGCAACGAGCGTAGTCTAAGGCGTCCATGTCCTCTGAGAATCAGAAGACGAAACAACCAGAGAAAAGTTTACCAACAAACAAAGAAGTCCTTTCAAAAGTAATCAGTTTCTTGTTAGCACATTGCATTCAGTGCTTTCAACAGCAACCACTTACCGAGCCAATACGAAGCAAACAGGTACGGCTCCAACCACTTCCACTTTCAACAATCCCTCGCTGTCTCAAGTGCAGACACTTTTCAGTTTAACAACTTCACGGTAAGGCCTCCCAGTGTTAATACCGACAGTTATTAAGTCGTTTACCGGCACACATTCACACATCACCACCCCCTCCAACACCAACAGATTATGTTTAATTCAGTCCGTTTGAATGGCCAAAAGAACATAAACGCAAAAGCAGATCCTTCCCTTTTTTGAGTGTCCAAGTGCCCCATAAAAAAACACACACCACTTGGAAGCAAAGAATTAATCCGCTTCTGAATCTTTCGAGACCATTATCGAGCCAAGGATTCAAGCCATTTTGTAGGATTAGGTAACATCCCGGGGAAGACGTTCTGGAGAAAATTGGATTTTGCATTTTCCCAGGGTCACCGGAGTAGAACATTCAGGGAAAAGGCCAACGCGGTCAGGAGGGTAACCTTAATCAACCGTAGCATGGGGAATTGAATGGTAAAAGAGAATAAGAAATTTTCGAAAAGTTGTGTGATTGTAATAATTCCTTATTGGAACGATATTGCAGGCAGGAAGTCGGAGGGAAGCACGTGAATTCGATAGCAGAAAACTTTCAAACAAATAGGCTATATAATTTGGTTGGGATTTGCATGGGGACAGGATAACAAGTAGGTTCCAGGTTCGAAGGCGGTCTTTGAGCTGAAGATGTTGGGAGAGTGACGATTAGCCGAAGGACAACTGAAATAAACTTTGTGCTCGCTAGGGTGAAAGTTGTTTAACCAGCATGTGGATTCAAAAAAGTTGCCATGCTTTGATCACCCCTCAAACCACTCGGGAAAAATTAGGTCTCTTCAGAAATCATATTATTTTTTTAAATAATATAGTAGATGAGCTTCAACAACCTATAGTTTCCTGTAAAATATAAAGTGTTAAAATCTGTCCATATTATATTAGGGGTGAGACTTCTGTCACCTGAAAAAAGAAAAATTTACTACATCTGACCCTTTCAGTAGGCTTTGTTTCTGGATTTTCTCGTATTGCTGGCTTTTCTCGATGTAAGAGTATGCATCCTTACTGTAGAAAGGGAAAAAGGTAATCCTTAAATGATGGTCCGATTTCGAGGGTGCATATAGATTCTAGGCAGGAAACTATTGCTTTGAGGGCTCTGTACTCTCTTGCAGAACGTGTCCTTGTCAGTCTTCCACCCGAGTTAGACAAGTAAATCGCCGCAGCGTCTTCTGGTGTGGCGTTGTTGCGGATTGCTCAAAGAACTTCAGCAAAAAGATTCCCCTTCGTTCGACTTGATGAAAATAGCCTCTGACCGTCAAATGCCGAAGAAACTGAAATTATATAAAGACATACAAAAGGCCATCAATCATGCAATAATCTCTACTCAAAAAGATTTGTTGAAGGTTAAAAACTTATTATACCATCTGCATAATCCTTCCACCCACAGATTATGTGTTTGTTAGTCTCTTTAACCATGCAAGTGTTAGATTTGCCCGAATCTACATATGTTTCTAAACCGTTTTAGAAAAACTTGGTTATATGTGTGATTGGTTTGAAGACGCTTAAGTAACTTTTTGTCGGAAGCCATTAACGTACGCGTAGCCTCAGACTGAATTATGGGTAAAGAAACGCGAATGTTGGAGGAAAATGGTCCTTTGACACGTGATACCGACAAAAAGCACTCCTGCCTCTCTCTATAGCAGTGTTCTTGGATTGCGCTCAGCACATCTACAAGGGAGGGTTCGAATAAAATGACTGGACTAAATCCCAGAGCTTTACGGGCCTCTACACTTGGCAAGTTCATTTACCATAGAACTTTTAAACCATAGAACTTTTAAAGACTTAAAAAGGGGTTAGAAGCAAGGGCATGTATTTTGCCCACTAGGTGATGCGATGGCGTATTTGATTTGAGTAATTTACAAGTATGGAGAGAGTCTTTAATGATGCAACTTTCTCCTCACGCATCCTGAAAGCCTGATGGCCTGAAGAACAACAAAAAGTTTAACCGCTAAAACCGAACTGATATCCAAGGAGAACTGAGAACTGAGAGCTGCGTCCCATCCAGACCACCGCACACCAGACTCACCCCGTATGAACGTTTCATACGCCAAAACCAGAAAGCCCCTTGATTTGAGGCCCATCATCGCCCCACCACACACAGCCGCTACCTGGGCTCAGCCACAGGTGCCCCCTAAATCATACGACAAGATAATCTGAATCTTACTAGAGATTGCGGGAATAACATTGAGAATTACAGTGTCAAACAAGCTCCAGCACAACCAGTAGATCGAGGAGAGACCATTTTCAACATCCGAGTTTTGAACCGCTAAATGATAGATTTTGGTATTTCTATCCTTTAATTTAAAAAGTTCTTTGGCTACCGTGAGAGGCCTTCTGAAACGAGAGGCGGCTTGCTGGCCAAAGCAAAAATCTGGTGAAATGGGTTGATCCTGATCTGTCCCAAGCATTTTCTCACGATACGAGCAGATATTGAGTTAAGGTTGTTTTCAAAGTATTTTAGCGGATTCATAGTGGACGTAACGGCATGCTCTGTAATGGGCCTTATATATCTACATAGATATACAGATATTGATGGACTTCCGGGGTGTGAGACCCCAAAAAATCAGTTGAAAAATTAATAAACCTGCCTTTACAATTTTAGGAATAATGGAGTTCAAATGGTCTCCGACCGAACACGTCTTCGTTATCTCCCTACCTAAAAATGTGATGCATTTAACATGGGCCAGAATAAGATTATTAATTTTTGAGCGGGGGTGTTACCCTGCTTCTCTCGAAGGATACAGATTGGGATTTGGTTATGTTGATTGGTAGGCCCAATCCTCGAGATTCATCAAAAAACATTTGGAAGTCGACAACCAATTGTCTCCAGTGGCCATAATGAGGAAATCGTCCGTAGATTGGAAGATTTCAATGCTATCAGAGCATTTATCATGTGGGGATGTTTCATAGATTTTAAACAACGTTGAACTTAAAACGCAACCTCGGGAATGCCTTTTCCAACTTGAATGCTGCCCAGCTCTAGTTGCAGGCCTCGACTGGACATTATCCTTGACACCCATAAAATAATTTCAGCAGGAAAGCGGAAATGCCATATTAACCTTCTCATAGGCATTTTGCACATCCAGTACCACAGCGAACACTTGCTGACCTCTACATTTTGCTATCGAAATGTATAAAAGAATATCATTGATGCAAGCAGACGTAGATTTGCCCGCCAAATAGGCATAGTAGCTAGCAGGCAGGACTTTGTATTCTTCAATAAAATTATAAATACCTTGATCATAGAGTTAAACAGTTTGGTGAACACATTATTGAGAGCAGTAGCGCGGTAACTAGTCAAAAGTTCTAGGTCCTTAAGTGCTTTCGAGCTGGCTACCACCTGAATAGTAGACGAATCCTCAGGAGGGCTCAACCTGCACTAGGTGAGGTTAAGCCCCTGCAGCAGCGCCGTAAATGTTTCCGGCGCCAACTAGCGTAAATATTAATAAGTGATATTATCTGTACCAGGAGCAGAGGTACGTTTGTGCCTTAGTAATGCAGCAGTCTTCTAGAGATAAAAACTGAGAAACTGTAGGATATTCGGAAGAGAAGAGGAAGGCGGTCTATACTACCCACCCAGAAAATTAAAATATCCAAGGTTTTTCTTAGGATCCCAACATGGCAATTTGTCGCTGAGGTAACCACCAAAACCCTTCATGGATTTCCAAAAGGGCTGACATCTTTTGTCGCATATAAATCAACGCTTCCACTTTAGGCATTATTCGCCTCCGCTCAATTTCTTCTTCGATTGATGAACCTTTCAGTGAATAACAGTGGTTTTGTAGAATCTATGCCGAAACGTAAAATAGTTCTCGCCCATGCAGAGCGTGGGAAGGTTTGCATAAATTCGAACTTTTCAAACTGACCCAGCCATCTTTCGAATCCGAAAATTGGCTCTTTCCCTGGCGTGTGCAGATTCTTCATTGAAGAAAACCTTGCCAAGGTGTTTTCGTCTGAGATCTTAGGAGGCCGGGCAGCTGCATGAAAAGTGCAGGGCCGTATCCTCCTCCTCACATTGACTGCACATAGTCGAAACGACTGCCCCAATCTTTTCCGCATGGCAGTTTTAGGCGCAGTGTCCCGTTAAAAGCCCTACTAGGGTTTTCATTTTCCATTTCCTAAGGGACAATAAAAATCCCGCTCTAGGGGCCCTGGGTTCTTTCACAAGGATTTTCGCCTGCCGGCAAGAGTCCAAATTTCTCCACTCGGCTGCGTGAATCCTTGCAATTTCACCCTTCAGAGTAGACTTCACAGTTGATGGTCGGATTCCAAAAGCTGGTTCTGGCCCCACCATTATGAATCCAGACCCTCGGCGAGCCAGTCTGCCCGCTTCCTCATTACCAACGATGTTAGAGTGCCCCGGCACACACATCAGGAATGTTTCGTTCAGTCGGCCAAGTTTCAGCAGCACCTAATGACTACTCCATACCAACTGGCTTGATATGTCGTTGCTGTTTAGTGCTGATAAAGCCGCCCGACTGTCGGAACAGATTCGAATGGTGCGACCTGTCCATTTTTGTCACAGAGATTTATCTGCTGCCAATGAAGTGGCATATATCTCCGCCGTCGTCATTTTTCCAAGGAGCCGGCCAGTTTCATAATACCCCATTATACCCCTGCGCCCGGTCCGCCCTCCATGACTGACCCGTCGGTGAAGATTATTAAGTCTGTAATCTGAAAAGACTCATGGCCATTTGTCGACCATTCTTCTCTTTCGGTGATTACGACAATATCGTCTTTGAAAAGACGAATCTGGAAACCATATGATCGGTCGGCATCAGAGCTACCGGATGTTAGTCAAGGAATTTCCAGATAGACGCATGACCGTGCGATTGGCAGCCTTTCCACGCCCCAATGGTATCGAGTCTATATGCGTGATTGGCTGCTTTCCGCTTCACCTCCAAGTGAATGGGGGGTTAATTTACGATAGCTTCAAGTGCCGCAGTCGACGAGGTACTCATCACTCCAGTAATACTTAGGCAACCAAGTCTGTGAATCTGGGTTAGCAGTCTCCGTGGATTTGCCTTTCTGGTAGGCGTGTTGCCTATGGTGAAATGGCCACTTAGGAATGAATGTATCCCTTATGGACCGATCTGCTAGCCTTTCTAGTTCTTTTAGTAGAAAGGAAGTTAGACTGGTCGGTGGGAAGTTTTTTGCATCTGTGTACATATCATTGAGGGAGGAACAGTACTGCCTGAGCCACTCGTTCGTGTCTCCGTCAGAAAAGTTTAGCCGTAATATTTTACAGTATACACCTACCGACTCAAAGCAAAGTTTAATGCCTTGCGAGGATGTAGTCCTTACAGGTAAGAGGAGTTTCCTCCTAAGCAGGCCGAGCTCTCTTTGCAGCCTTTTGGGTCGAAGAGTTAGGATCGTCCGAGGACCGCTGCCGCTTCGGCTTCCCCTTAGCAGGTGCCCCAAACGATCCTATCCCCTCAACTTTGGCGCAGCTCTTGGGTTGCGCGTTGCGCGGAGGCGGTTTTCCCGAAGGCGGTTCGCTGTCCGTGCCCATGGGCAAGATTTTACCCTTAGTAGGTAGCGCCGATTGCAGCCTGGGGTCAGGAGTGCTGACAGAAGGGGCCTGCTTCGGATCTTCCGTTAAGGACTGGGTCCCAATAAGATTAGTTCGCACCTGAGCAAGTGAAGAATCTGAGTCTAGACTCAGGTTCTCCATCGATGAGATTAGGGTTGCCCCTTCACTCGGGGTTGGATCGTCACGATTGAGGTTTAATTGTATTTGTTTAACAGGTTTATGTTTTTGTTTTATCATAATTGGCTGCCATGGCCTCAGTTTTATCGTGGAAAGTAGGTTGATCTCGGCAGAGCCCTCTTTTGCCGAAACAAGGCTAAACTGGAGGTCGCCTGTTTACGGCCACATTCGTTTATGGCCACATCTTAACCGCTGTGACCATTCAGCCCTCGACACGGTAGTCATACCTTGGCTTGGGGTTTTGATTACTGCTTGGCTTCAGGTGTCACCTTCCGTTTCCTGGAGGATCTTCGTTACTGAGCTCCCTCACCGCGACAAGGTAGGTAATCGTCGAGGGAGGCTGCACATATGTTCAGAATAGGAATTATTCAAGATGATACGTGTCCCTCCTGAAATGAGGAAGCGGAATCCATGGAGCAATTCTTATGTGAATGCCCGGCCATGGACGCATCACGCATCAGATCTTTGGCGCCGATGTTTTCCAGTTGCGACGGATAGTATCATATCCTCTAACGGAAATCCTGCGATAGGTTAACAAATCCGGAATATTCCGTTAGATGGCGGTGACGAGTACTATATACTTCTTCTCCAGCACACACACACACACACAGACCACTGAAACCAGCAGGCTGACTATTCTTCTAAAATTTTTCGTTCCATGTGATTCCCACTCCGATCCCAAAGACAAGGACGGATTGAGGTATGCCATGTTTTAGGAGTCGTCCTTTTTAAATGTCTTCAAACAAAATCCACATTTTTGCACTTCAAACTTCTTCATACAAACCCACTTCGCAAAGTTCTTGTGTACTACCAGAACGGCCAAGGACAGAAAATCCGGGCTCAATATAGAAATCCTGGAATTGGTGGTTCCTTGAAAGGAAGCTGAATAGATTAGAGGGACGCATGATTTCACCCCGTTCCTAGGGAATTTATTGAAATAAAGGAACACTATGGGATCTCCAATTTGCTCTTCTCTGCCATGCAAGCTTGGCAGGCGCATATGATTCATGAAAAAGTCTGCAGTTAAAAATATGAATTCAAAGTCAGAATATGTCAGGCTTCAAAACAAAGTAGTTTTTATAAACCAGAATCCGAGAACTCCTTAAAATATTCAACCCGGAATCTAAAGCAAAATCACTTTCGTTAGTAACATCAGTTTTGGTATTCTGACTTTTATTGCTGTTTAGATGCGAATGCTTTTCTTTTCTAAGTTTCCTTTCTACACGTTTCAGTGAACTAGTAGTAATGTAGTAGGCAATCGGTTCGGTTTGAGAATCTAGATTGCTCCCTTTTCCAGGGATATTTCCTGCGAGCTCCAACTGATATTCTTCTTATAGCCTCACACGAGAATTTACATGAGGTTATACTTCCATTGCAGCACCTGCAAAAAAACATCTAAATCAATTCTCTTCAAACGAATCCCAAAGTGGAAATAACTCCACCTTCGAATATTCCTGTATCCAGGAACATCAAAAGAACATTTTTGAATAGAACTTAAGTGCCCATCCTGGATCAAAAATCATCTGAAAGCACTTGGCTTCCTTTTTATCCCCTGAATCAATATTGATTCATGCATATAAGTGTATGCATCCAGAAGGAGCTACACGCGAAGTGCAATGGGATCCATTGATCCCTTTTAGCCTTCTGATAAACGAAGTCCTCGTGTTCAGCTGCGATGATTTCTCGAATTGCAAGGATTCTTTTATGTTATCATTTTGTGTGGATTTCATTTATGTATATTTTAGGAAGGCATTTTCAACTGACGTTTCATACAGATATCGTCCTTTGAGGAGCACCGTAGCGGAAAATTGGTAAAAACAATTTTATGAGTCATAAAATTGAAAAAGCCAGCTTTTCCGAATAGGATAGCGTATATCATTTTCCATCTGTTGACTGCTGTTGCCGTTTCTTCCGTTTGTGTTATTTGTTGTACTGCTTGCGTTGAGCAATGCAACAGCACAATGTCAGTGTAGGAGAGACCA
Organism: Hermetia illucens; assembly: GCF_905115235.1. NCBI lineage: Eukaryota > Metazoa > Arthropoda > Insecta > Diptera > Stratiomyidae > Hermetia > Hermetia illucens. The sequence continues at coordinate 37,525,840 of NC_051850.1, forward strand.
GCATCGCAGGTGACGAAGAGGAAGATGGGACAACTACTCAAAGGACCTCATCCTAGTAAAGCTGTTGTGATGAAGAGCGAACTTGCGGAGAGGTAGTGTAAAAGTAAAGCATAAAACCCGGGGTCAACGATAGTGGCGGATAGGAAAAGTCGACGGAGGTTCCAATTTAATTAGGGCAGCTTCACATTTACTTCACTATCCCTTTAAATCCGACGCCTCATAGTTAACAATAGTCCCATATTGGCGTCATTTCTAGGATAACCATTCCACCCCATATTTCTCTAAAATTTTTGAACGAAAACGTAGTCCCAGTCTCAACTGCGAAGACCGGGACCGAAAAAAAATAACACACGCAACAGAAAATTGATTGACTTGTTTTGATAGCTCCAGTGAATTTCGAATGATCCATGTCACACCAAAGGACCGCATAGCGCTTTGCTACGGTAGTATCAATGCAGATACGTAGAAATGGAAAGTCTGATGAAAGTATAAATATTTAAAATCTAATGAGCGTAGTATTAATCTCCAAGGAAGGCTTTGAAGAGGAGAATTCCTGTTTTCTTTCTTCGCCATTAATGTTTATGAAATTTTTACATTATAAGGACTCAGTGTTGCGAAATTGGAACAAATGGCAAAGTTGAGATTAGAGAAAATTGGAATAGTCAATTTGATATCTCAAAACGTGGGTGTCCCAGAATTGAGCAGAATATTTTTTGTTTTAAGCTTGATCACCTGAGAGCCATAACATTACATGATATGGAGGTGAAACGAGAAGCAGAGGTCAAATATTTAGGACTTACGCTAGACCAAAAATTACTCTGGGAGACATATGTCGGAAATACTTGTTGGAAAGCCACGAGTGCCCTGATGACTTGTAGGTCCATAGCAAGAAAAAAATGGGGTTGGGGATGCAATAGTAAGGCCAACGATTACCTACGGGGCGGTAATCTGGGCAGAAAGAACCGAACTCAGCATACAAGCCTGGGAATTACATAACCTCCAAAGACTGGCTTGCGTGTGTATCAGTAGAGCAATGAAGACATGCCCAACATGAGGGATTAACTCCTCTCCATCTGCACATACTGATGCAGGCAAGGAGGGCAATATTCAAGATGACCAGTAGCATCAGTGAGGCGGGGAGGGAAGGAAGATTGACATTCTTTTTAGGCGGCATCCCGAATTACTTATACCAAGGGATAACATGACAACGAGGTTTCACTTCGGTAAGAAGTTTAAAACACGTTGGAGTAACAAGGCAAACTGGGAGAGCGTGGCTGCGACATATGGCTTAAACCAGCAACTGATTACTTGGAACACTGACGGATACCCCACAGCAGAAGGAGCGGGAGCCGGTGTCATTGGTCCAAGGAAAATGAATTTTGAACCAATTGGCAGGTACACTAGCATATTCCAGGCAGAAATATACGCATAGACAAATGTGCCTGCTTTAATCTACAAAAGAACTACAGGGGGCAGAACATTGCTATTTTCACCGATAGCAGCGATCGAGGCACTTAGGTCACACCAGGTGAACTCTAAACTGGTGTGGGAATGCCTTGAGAGATTGAATACACTCGGCTCGTCCAACAAGGTCTGGATACTCTGGGTTCCAGGCCATGCTGGGTTGGAAGGCAACGAGGCAACGGACGAACTAACCAAGAAGGAAGCAGGGAGGCCTTTACACGGGCCAGAACCGATCTGTGGAATCGGAAATGGTTTCACGGCTATGACTCTAAGATGGAGCAGTGCAGGGTGCTTATTGGGGGATACGAACCCCCCCGAAAAAGATTTCAGGCTGGTCTGCAAAATCTTTGGATGAACAGACCTTCATAGAGATGTGGTTGAATCAACCTGATAAAGCAGGCGCCTCTACGGAAAGAGCCGTCCATCTGGCTTAATGCATCGCCAAAGCATGTGACGCGTCCATGCCCTGGAGGTGCTCATTCCCCAGTAGAAGACCAAACTACTGGTGGAATGATGAACTGACCGGTCTTCGATCAACCTGCCACCGACCCAGAAGAGTGGCTCAGAGAGCGGTAGGTAGAGTCGATCAAGGGCAGAAAGAGTGCGACTACAAGGCAGCCCGTAAAACCCTCAAGCTCGCCATCCAGCGAAGCAAACGGAAATACTTTAAGCAGCTCTGCTCAGAAGCGGACGTAAACCCGTTGGGGAGAGCTTATGGATTCGTGATGGGACGATTCAGAAGCCGTTCATCTCCGCAGATCACGTGTCCCACCCTCTTACTGAAAATCATCCAGGGGTTATTCCCCCAGCAAGAGGAGAGCACCGACACATTCCAACCACCTCTGAATGTGACGGCAATCCCGCGGGTCACCAGAGACGAGATCTGCTGGAGATCTGCGGTAGAATAGGAGACAATAAAGCGCCGGGCCTGGACGGAGTACCGAATAAGGCCCATAAGCTTGCCGTGAAATCCAGGCCGGACATGTTCACTGAGTTGTTCCAAGCGTGCATGTCCGAGGGAATATTTCCAGCGGCATGGAAGCGACAGAAGTTGATACTTCTACCTAAGCCTGGTAATCCTCCAGGTGAACCATCGCCATACCGACCCATATGTCTTTTGGACACGGTGAGGAAAATGTTAGAGCGGGTAATCTATAATAGATTACTCCTGGTTGTTGAGAGCCAAGGCGGCCTTTCAAATCGGCAGTATGGGTTCCGAAAAGCCAGATCAACCATTGATGCCATCAAATTGGTTACTGGCTTGGCCGAAGATGCAATTCACGGAAAGGGTAGTACCAGCAAATATTGCGTGGTAGTAACCCTAGACGTGAAAAATGCCTTCAATTCGGCCAATTGGAATCTAATACGGAAATCCCTAGCGAAGGTTGGTATTCCTGCCTATCTCGCTGCTATCGTCGATAGTTACTTAACTGAAAGGAGGCTCTGGTGTGACACCGATGTCGGTACCCAGGAGTACGTTGTTTCCGCGGGTGTCCCACAAGGCTACATATTGGGCCCACTACTGTGGAACATCATGCACACACATCATGCACTTAATCTTCCCCTTCCGGAGGAAGCCACAGTGGTGGGTTTAAGTAATCCTTCAATTTTTGCTACTTCACTTGATAATACAATAGACTATCTATTCCTTTACTCCGCACTGATTAAGCACACAAGATACAGTCTTCAGTAGCAGCCATTCAACTCGATCTGCTAGTTGGAAAAACTTCCAATAATAACTTATTAATAATTCGGACTAAAAAGCCAATTCATAAACAATCTGAAATCACTTTAATAGTATCTAAAACTTTCTAATCTTTTTCAAGTCCAACTGAATAATTAAATTTTAGTGACAGGTCTACAAAAAACAAAATTACTCATCGCACACTTTTCTGAGATCTTCCACTCCATTGGCGTGCTACGCAAAGTGGATAGATCCGCACCATCTATTCGCTCGCACTCGCAACATTCGAAATAAATTTCGAATGCTGCGAATCCTGCCGCGCCACATCACTCCGCCCCCAGATGAAACCTAGGGGTTTCAGCGACTGATCCCCGAACTTCGTTCGCCGTTAATCCACAAAGCGGACACGACGTTGCTTCGGGACGCACGCGGGTTTCAGCCTGGACAAAGAGACCGCCTTCTTGTGACCACCGATCTCGAGCTGGAAGAAATGTTCTCCCCGCTCGAGAACGCGGTACGGGCCCTCATATGGAGGCTGCAGCGGCTTCCGGACGGCATCCGTCCTGATCAGCACGTGCGTGCAAGTGTCCAGCTCCTTGGGCGAACAGGCAGGTATGGACGAGTGTCGAGTGGGTGGTGGCGCTTTGATGCGTCGGAGATTGTCTCTCAGCAGACGCACCAACCCCGACTCCGTGAGACCCGATCTCTTGTCGAAGACCGGATCGCTTGGGAGTCTCGGGTTCTCCCCGTAAACCAGCTCCGCGGGGCTGGCAGCAAACTCCTCTCGGCGGGTTGTTCGAAGGCCGAGTAGGACGAGAGACAAGACTTGCGTCCAGGACGGGTCGTCGCGTGCCATAATGGCGGCCGTTCAACCACCGTCGGATGAGGTGGGTGAATTGAGGCGCGAGATTGCTGCATTAACAGCCAGTATGGCCGAGATGAGGGCGACGTTGGACGCTCAGCGTTCGGGCGCCAGATCGCGAGCACGCTCGCGGTCTGCCATCCGAAAAGGGCGATCAGGTAGCAGGTCGTCAAGACAGTCCACGGACCCAGGGATTTGCTGGTACCACCGCAGATTCGGGGATAAAGCGACAAGATGTACGCTACCGTGTAGATTCTCTCCTACCGCAAAAAACTAGGTCCGCGGGGGTCTTGGCGGCGGCCACCCAGAACGCAGCGCCACGTCGCCTAACTATTTTCGACCCTCTCAGCAGGCGCAACTACCTCGTCGACACGGGTGCGGAGGTTTCGGTCCTTCCCGTACCCCAGCATCATCAACTTTTCCCTCAACCGCTCAAACTTGCGGCAGCAAATTCCTCCCGCATAAACACGTACGGGTATAGGCAAGTGGACGTGAGTCTTGGCTTGCGTAGGACGTTTTCGTGGCGTTTCATCCTGGCGGATGTCAGCTTCCCCATACTAGGCGCAGACTTCCTGTGTCACTATGGATTGCTGGTGGACTTGCAAAACAAGTCTCTTATAGATTCCACGACCAACCTTAATCACGTCGGGGTCACCAATTAAGTAATCCTTCAATTTTTGCTACTTCACTTGATAATACAATAGACTATCTATTCCTTTACTCCGCACTGATTAAGCACACAAGATACAGTCTTCAGTAGCAGCCATTCAACTCGATCTGCTAGTTGGAAAAACTTCCAATAATAACTTATTAATAATTCGGACTAAAAAGCCAATTCATAAACAATCTGAAATCACTTTAATATTATCTAAAACTTTCTAATCTTTTTCAAGTCCAACTGAATAATTAAATTTTAGTGACAGGTCTACAAAAAACAAAATTACTCATCGCACACTTTTCTGAGATCTTCCACTCCATTGGCGTGCTACGCAAAGTGGATAGATCCGCACCATCTATTCGCTCGCACTCGCAACATTCGAAATAAATTTCGAATGCTGCGAATCCTGCCGCGCCACAGGGTTACGCTGACAACATAGCGCTGGTTGCTGTCGCAAAGCATCTCGAAGATGCTGACTTATACTCAAGCGAGGCAATCAGTGCTGTCAAATGCTGGTTAGAGAGCTCTGGTCTAACGCTTGCATTAAAAAAACAGAAGCGGTCCTCATCACTAAGCGCCGGAAGAGAAATTACGCCTGTGTTAGAATCGGGAATCATATCATCACTTCCAAGCCGACCATCAAATACTTGGGGATGATGATAGACAAGAAGCCTAGCTATAAGCAACACGTACAGTATATTTGTGATAAATGATCCGCTGCTAGTATCGCCCTGGCGAGGGTGATGCCGAACGTCGGAGGGCCACGGCATACCTCTAGGTTGCTTATAGCCAGGGTAGTGACCTCAATCATGCTCTATGGGACCCCAGTTTGGAGCGAGGCGTTGCGGATGTCAGTTAATAGTAGCAAACTGAAAGCAGTCTACCGAAGGACAGCCCTGAGGGTATGCTCTGCCTTCAGGATTGTCTCAGATGATGCAGCATTCGTCATCTCTGGAATGATGCCGATTGACATCTTGGCAGATGAGATGACGAACATATACAATGCGAAGCCAACCTCTTTCTCATCGCGGACGAAGAACGCTGAGAGGGAGAGATCCATAAATAGATGGCAAGAGCGGTGGGAACGCTCGGGAAAGGGTCAGTGGACTCACAGGCTTATTCCTGTCATCAAGGTGTGGTTGGAGAGACGACACGGTGAGATTAATTATAATCTCACCCAGTTTCTCACGGGACATGGAGGATATCTCCAATGCCTTCGCAGGTTTAAATTGCAGACCTCACCCGACTGCCCAAATTGCAATGGAGTCCCAGAGGACCCAGAGCATGTATTCTTCCACTGTCCGAGATTTGTGGAAGAAAGGAGAAATCTAGAGGAGACTCTAGGAGAGGTGCTGGTACCAGAAAATCTGGTGCCGAAAATGTTAGCACATCAAGAGAATTGGGATGCGGTCAACTCCATGATCGCATCTATTCAAGATAAACTGCGAAAGGCAGAGAAAAGGAGAAAAGCGCGGTCACGTGCGCCGCGTACAGAAGAAATGGGATTAAGCTAGAGTAAGCTGACTCCGCCCCGTGATGTAATACCTTATGGTGGTTCCACGGGGCAGGGAGGGAGTCGGGGGTGCTTTTAGTGGGTAAAAATCTCACACGCTTGTGTGTTCAGACCAGTTTCTTTTTAAGATTTCCACCTCCTCAAAAAAGAAAAAGGGAAGCTAGGGATGTCTACGGACACTGTCTGCAGGTTTTGTGAGGAATATGACGAAACCTCTATACACGTCCTGGGACAGTGTCCGGCACTTGTGCAAAGTAGGTCGAGGCATCTGGGAGAACACTTAATACCAAATGCAAAGCTGAAAAATCGGAAAGTAGGGAACATACTAAAGTTCGTGGCGGTTAGCCTGCTTGAGATAGTATAACCAGAACACAATAGTTCTTTAAGGACGCGGTGCGACTTTTCCTTAACAGAATCATAATAATGCTTGTATGGGCTGCAATCTCTGTAGGCATCTGTGAAGCTGGTTATCTTTCGTAAACCAAGGCGCCTCTGTCATTATAAGCAGAATTCTGGATTACGCGCGTTACTATAGCTCTATATTAGATATTCTCGCAGAATCTCATAATTGGACTGCAGATGTCCTGGTAGGTTTTTTCACTGACTGACTACAAAAAGACTTTGTACTCCAATTTGAGCATAGAGCGCTTGTATAAAAGCAGTGTAGACTCCTTGCTTTAATGGTCATCTGTTGCTTCTTGACTTCAATATGCCTTTTGCACTTAACATGTCTGTCCAAATGCAATCCCAGATATTTGGCACATGGGTTCCATTTAAGTTAATCAGAGGCAGGTTTCCTGATGGAGCATGAATGTTATATAAGGTCATTTCGACTCATTTACTTCGATCTTCTAGGCGGTCAGCCTGTCCTCGCTTTGATTTAAGTGCTGCTGTCGAACGCAAGATGCTAATCGAGATTCTACATGGGTTAACATCCGCAAATATAGATATGACTATACTACTACTACTTGCTATGTGTGATGTGTAGATAAGGTACAGCATCGGTCCTAGTACGCTTCCTTGCGGTAAGCCAGCATTGAGACTTGACGTTGTGGTCACCCGCAGTTAAACTTTTCCACCGAATTCTAAACTTCCGCCCGAAAAGATATGATTTAAGAATCTTGTGAACATTAGTGGGAAGCAATATTTTAATTTTGCACCCCAGACCTTCGTGCCATACTCTATCGAATCCCTGTCCTATGTCCAGAAACATTCAGAACAATACTTCCTCTCCTCTAATACTCGGCTAATTTTCGCCACCACAATTCTATGAAGTTGCTCCGTTGTGCTATGCCACGAGGAATTTGGTTAAAAAACACCTTGCAGATAAGTCACAGACACTGCTGCTTTATCGTCATGGCTCCTCGCCCAGCTTCCATTAGCAAGCCTTAGTGGTGGTTCAGCCTGTACCGGTCGCTTTAGCTTTCTGTTCTGTCTCCTGCTTGTTAACAGCAGACTGTTTTTCTGCCCGGTTCCTGTGCCGGCCTCATGACTGTCAACCTGAAGGTAGGCTAGCAACTCAGGCGGGTGAGCTTCGATTCGTGGTGAGTTGCGCTACTATGGGGTGGATCTCGGACGAATCTCCGCTAAGCGGCTCCACGCTACAACACCTCCACAATACCCTACCCCCAGCTGATACTGTTTTTCTGCAGTAAGTCCCCACCACACAATTTTAGAGGCGCAGTAAGCGCTCGCGGGCATCACTACTGATGCTACGCGATTCAATCACCCGCTCGTCGGCCTCGACGACGTCCAGTAGACTGGACTTGACATCGACGATGTGTTTCTACTCAACATTAAAGGGGACCCTCATCAAACGGACAGTTAGCAAAGCTGAGTCACTAACTGACAGAGCTCACCTTACACGACAGCTTCCCGAGCCAACTGCTGCGTGAGATGAAGCAGTTGAGCTGGGATAAGTTCGGAGTTGAGCTTCTAAAGTCGCTGTGTTTACTGCGACTCCCGGAGAAGACCCAAATGATCTTGGTCCGTGCGGATTCCGGATCTTTAGAGGTGTTAGAAAACACCGCTGATCAAATCTCTGAACTTCAGAAAACAGTGGCCACCTTCGCAGCTATCGTCTCTACGCTGGCGGCAACAGTAGGAGCTTTTCGTTGGCGGTGCTCCAACCGAAATGACGATCCGATAGTCGCGCGTCGGGGACCTCAACGAGTCCTACAATTTGCTCATATCATCGCATCTTTGCCGACAAAGCCAAGAAGTCGGTGCACGTTCACATCTTCAAAATACTGAACTCATGGGGACTTACGCAGAACGCAGCTCCACGCCGCCTAACAATACATGATCTCTCGAGTAAGCGCCATTACCTGGTCGACACAAGCGCAGACGTCTCAGTTCTCCCGGTATCGCGGAATCACAAGCTGATTCCGCAACAACTTAAACTAGGGGCGGCAAATTCCATGGTGTTTTGTAGTAGCAGACATCAGCAGTCCCATATTAGGCGCAGGATTGTCAGTGGATTTGCATAATAGGTATCTTATAAACCCCGTAACTTCGCCCAGGCCGTCAGGAAAGCTGCCATCTGCTCTACTGTCAGTCTTTCAATCATTTGAGTCGCTTAGGGGAAATTCATCCGAGCTTCATACTATGATAGTATCTGAGACTGCTCGTGAAGTGCTGAAATTCACGTTCTACTTCCGCTTTCAGAGCATTTCTTCGTGCCTTGGTGAATTTTGCTTGCTCCTGTTTCAGTCTGGAGGATCGATGTTCCTACCGTTCCCGCCTTAAATTTCGTTTACTCCTTATCAGCTGTTGGATTTGTGCGACGATATTTTCCTGAATGCACACTACTTTTCAGCGGCGGAGGAGGGTGAACTGCTCGGCAGCATTGTCGATTTCGTGACAAGTTTTCAATGGAAGTATGACGTGGAGATGAGCGCTGACATATTTCTTGCACTTCAACCAGTTAGTCCTCTTAGGCTGGCGGGCCGATTTTAATTTATTGCTTTCTTGAGGGTTACGCAAATCTGATCTATGAGTTGGAACTTAAGAACACACTCAAAATCTTCCCCGCTTGTTGTAAGAGGCAACTAAAAGGGATAGAAAGGTAGATCCTTAAAATGTTGAAACCTCATTGCTACTGAAACGTCAACAACGCTTTGGACAAGGACTGACCTCATGCACACGACCTTTGGCTATCAAAAACGGACTATCGTTGGCTTCTGCAATGTGCACACTCTCCTTGATAACGGTAGCGAGGGTCCTCAGAATTCTCGCTTTCTCCAACTCCAGCAGGAATTCCAGCAATATAAGCTGGACATTCTGGGCCTAAGATGATAGGAATCTGGAAAGTACTTGTCACACTTATGGCAATATCCTTTTGTACTACGAAAACCCAAATGGTAGCAGACGCAAATTCGTCTATCACAAGGCGCGTGTCATGACGTAGACGTCTAGTAGAGAGATATGGTTTCGACGAGTAATTAACGTAATTCAAAGGAATCTAACAAAACCTTGTTCGAGCATGTGCGGGAGAAATAGGATCATGGCGACCGTAACGGTAATGGTGGAAGGTTCGGCATCCAGGCATATTGCTGAGGCTTATTATTTGAGAACAGAAGCCGCCATAAGGAAGCTTCAACTGACCGGCTCCGAACAAGAAATCAGATCGACCACTTTGCGATCGGTAATAGATTTGGGAGCTATCTTCTGGATATGTGTATCAGGAGAGGCACTGACATCGGCTTCCAAGGAATCACCATCTGATGATCGCTTCCGTGTTATTCAACATGCGTTCAACATCAACCACTTTTATTACCTAGCTGTCACTCGACAGAGGGAGAGCCATCTTGGTGATAGAGCGGCAGATTTACTAAGTAACCCGGCTGAGAATATCGATGAGCATTGGGCTGCAATTAAAACTGTTCCTTTCTCGTGTGCTACATAGGTTGTCAGCTACGTCCCGAAGGGCCTGCCGGCTAACTGCGGAATCGTGGAAGCGAATCGAAGAACGGAAGGGGCTCTACTGACCGCTGCAAGGGAGGGCGGCGTGACGCGCTCGAACTTCGATATCGATCGTAATCCCGAGAAGAGAGAACTTACTATTGCGCTGGTCAGAGGAGCGGAAGATGCCGCAGATCGCAATAATATCAGAACTGTATACCGCATCACGGAAGTGCTTGCATATGATCCCAAATCTTTCGAAGGTCCTATGAAGCGTCAACTGCCGACTTCTCATCTACGATAATAAACAACTGAAGAGATGGAAAGAACACTTCATCATGGCTCCTAACCGATCACATCTGGTGAGGTTCCTTCTCTTGAGGATGAGATGGCTCGTCACTGTAACATGCCGATTTCAATCATCAATGCAGTCGAAGGGAGTAAAACCGCTAGACTCTACGGCCTCCCTGCTGAATTATTTATCGCTATACCTGCAGATACTGCTGATGAAACATAGTTTCCATTCGTAAGGGTATCTTGAGAATCCGTGGCCTTTTCCAGAGTTTTGAGTGTGACAATCGGAAGGGTACCTTCGTGCTCCCTGCCGTTGCATAGATCTTCTTCTTTTTCTTCAACCTTTGTCCAGTTCACAAGCGGGGTCGGCTCATCGTGATCGGTTTCGTTGTTTGGCTCTATCGAATCCCTGATCCTGGTGCAATCTCGAGGCTTTTAAATCCTCATCCAGCGTATCAAGCTACTGTTGTTTCGGTCTGCCTTTTGGTCGTTTACCATCGACTTCGATGTTCCGCTTGTCGCGGAACCTGTCACCAAGAGAGATCAGGTGGGATTTGACATAGTGGAGTAACTCTAATTATACTCTATTTATCTCTTTCCCTGATCTCTGCATTTTATTTTTGTTTTACTGAGCATAGTACAGACTACATTGCCTCAAACCTTCCTCCTTTACCTGGGTTTGGGACCAGTATACTATGTTAATAGCATGGCGGAGTTCCTGCCGTTTCTAAGATAATAGTTAAAATAATCCTGGAATTCATAAAAAATATCTCGAAAACTTGATCGACAGAGAGCTGGCTGGTTTCCGCTCAGGATCTCCTGCATTCACCCCATTAACACCCAACAGATCATTTTTGGAACAGTGCGCGGAATTTAGATCTTCGCTACACCTGGTCTTCATCGAATTCGAGAAAGCTTTCGATAGCGTATGTCTGGAGTGCATTCCTGAGAAACTAATAGCATATATGCAATAATGGGCAGAGCATCCAAGGCGCCGATCAATTTATATGTCTGGCAAGCCAACTAGATATTACCCAACACATTAACGGCGCTTGATCAGCTTTCAAACATCAAACCGCACTGGTCAGACGGGAAGAATAAAGATAGGAGAATACAACTTTGAGACCGTTGATCATTTCTCCTATCTATGTTCAAAAATCACAACCGATAACAGCTACGATGACGGTTGTTGACAGCCAACATAGCCTATTTCAGCTTACAAAAACTGTTCCGCTCGAAACGTCTCGCCATATGGTCAAAGCTCTTACTGTACAAGTCAATGATCTTGCCAGTCCTCGTGTAAACCCGGCTCAATAGGTTACGGTGGGCGGGTCACTTAATCCGTATGGATGAGGATGATCCAGCCCGGAAAGTCTATAGGGGCAATATCTATGGTAGAAGAAGGAAAAGGAAAGAGGCAGACCCTGCCTGAGATGGAGCAATGGCGTAGGTCAGGAAGCTAGACAGCTTTTAGGGATATCGAATTGGTGGACCTCGGCGAAAAACCAGAATGTCTGGAGTTCCATATTATGGCAGGCCTAGACCGGATACCGGTTGTTGCGCCGTTGATGATGATGATCAACTTTCGCTCCCTTGTCTAAAATTTGGGAATACAGTTATCTCAACACCAAGATTAAGTTGAAATTGTTTTGTGCAAGTGTTCTTTCTGCTTTGCTTTATAGGAAAGTGAACTCCACTTTTACTCAAAGACTCCAAGCTTTCATATCTGTATGCGTCGTATCATAGGAGGACGCTGGTCTGACACTGTCTCGAACGAAGAGCTTCGCCGTCGCACTGGCTAGGTACTCGTATGCGATGTTATGGGAAGACGGAAGTGGTAGTGGATAGATCACTCATTAAAGAGGGGTGACAATTGCATGTCAGATAACCGTGATCGCGATGAATGGCATTTCAGATAACCGTGATCGATGGCGAGTTTGTGCTACAAACTAAAAAACTTGAAAGAGATAGTAAATCTGGCATTGATGAAGCTGGCCAATAGTGAGACGCCACTCGATTCCAGGAAGGTCATCTGATGTTGGAATTGGTAAACTATGGTTGCAGGTTAATTGCGGGTGGTGAAATCCATCCTAACATATGCGGCTAATTGCATTGGACTACTCTACTCACCAGGAAAACAGTGTGAAGAAATAGGTGGGATGGGACAGGCTGCCCTACACACTTACTTCGTGCAATTGGGTCGAGTGAAAGTACGAAAAATTGAATTACCACGTGAGACAGTTTCTCATGGGAAACAGTGGTTACAGAAGTTATTTGCATTTGGATTGTACGGGTCTCCCGACTGTCCTCTGTAATATGCTCTGTTGTATTAGATGCGTGGAATAAAGGAAATTTAGCGACGCCATGAACTTGTGAAGGAGATGCTAAAATCAGATGCAAAATAAACTGCGGCGAACGCTGCAAAGCAACGATAAAAATACAGCTCTGTGAACTGGATAGAGCCTGGAAAGTATGGTGATGACGAATGTGCGATTTGGACGTATGATCTTCCTCCCGGAAATGTAATACTGAACAGTCTCGAAGAAAGTGCTTGCTTGTGGCGACAGTGGATGAAATCAAACGCACATCCAACCTCCTCCTCTCGTCCAAAATAACATCCATCTGAAGCAACGTTTCGCCCACTTGTTCAATCGCCGCTGGTAGATTGCCAAAGAGATGATCTTCAGCTCTCTTCGGTTTTCAGTTTCAGCTGATCTTCAAAGGCCCGATCGAACAATTTTTGACTTGGATCCATGGAACACTCATAGACCCACATCTCACCACCAACAATTATTCGTTTCATAAAGGTCGGATGATCGTTCGCTTCAGAAATTATGTTCTCAACAACCGTCTTTCGATGTTGTTTTTGCACGAAATTCACGCCTGCAGCAATGGACAGGGATACCACACGTGTCGTTCCCAAAATTTCCACCACAATATGTTGAGCGATTCTATATGCAATTTCAAGTTCACTAGCAATATCTCTTAAGTTTGTATAACGACTTTGGAGTACCATTTTTTCACTTTTTTGACGTTTTCTTCGGTATTTGACATGGATGGGCATCCAGAACGAGGCAAATCCTCTAGCACTTTACGTTTAAATTAAGAATTCCTGGTAATTTTTTATTATAAAGTAAATTACTACTCCTTGAAACATCATAGAATGTCAGCACCACTGAAATACTTTGACATACCGATGAATTAAATAGAATCCTGGAGAAATTTTATTTGAATCTGGAAATTCCGCTGAACTCGCCAAGCAAAGTCAATTTTGAAGCAACAATACGTCTTTGTTCTATTTTTAAGGTTAAGCGTTACTAGAAATTGTTCATACTTGGATGGGGTACCATTTGGGATTAGGGCATGATATTCTCACTCGGTGAGTGTCGTTGTGATTGCTACTTTGTTTTGGATTTGACCTTTTGAATTTGCTTCTCACAATTTTTTCTATTTGTGCTATTTTATTAACTTTTTGTTTCACTTTCTTTACAGGTATTTTTCTCCAATGTATTTCAATAAACCTTGAAAATAACTTGATCAAGTCGCAGAAGGTATAATCAATATATTTTAAATATTTTCCTCCACAAAAAAAACACTTTTAGCACCGAAGATAATTGGTGGAAAGTAAATAGGAAGTACAATATTTTTTATTTTAGCTATGTTAGTTAACCATTAACTATATATCCACATATACATATACAATTATACATCCCCACCGTGATTTCGACAACCATTATAAAGAACAATAAGTTTTCCTGTATCTCCAGTGAAGATGGCAAAGGGGGCTGAAAACAAAGATTATTTCAAGTGCAATTTCGACTCTGATACTATTGATGTTAGCGGCCTGCTATTCATCCCTGATAATAGTTTCTTAGGATATAAAAGGATTATTTCAATATACTTCATACTGAATAACTTAAGTAAAGTTTCATCGCCCGTGGTTGAAATGGTCGGCGATCTTGATCTATATCTTTGCTGATCAAATTAAGATCTAAATCGGAAATTCGACACCAGGAGTGTAAGCATGCGTGGAGAAACTCTCCCTTTGAGTACTCAGAACATAGTGGACTGCTTTGCTCGACACCTCAGTTTAATGAAATATCCCAGTGAACAAGTACCCAGAATAGCTCTTCTGATCAGTTCGAATTTTCTGTGCCTGCGAGGATAACTTTGTATCTCGTATCAAAGATATGCATGACGATCTGAAAATCAGAAGGCATTACAAGAAGTGTATTCAGTTCTCCCCGTATCTCCTTCAATGCTTTGTGAGCCTTACCTGCGTTGTCTCCCCGTTGACATAAGCGGTGGTTCTAATGTGTAGAGACAAAGGTCTTAAATGGAAGACAGTGCGAATCAAGACTGAAGCCCACTAGCCCAGACTGTTACGGGAGAGGACTCTACGGAATATAGCACAGGTTGCAAGGATGACCACCTTTTGCATTTCCATGCATAGCCTAGCCTTTAGATCGAGCCTTTTCAGCGCTTTATGTAAATTTGTTGGGATTATTCCCGTCGCTGAAATTACCACTAGTCTCTTCTTCATAGTTGCATACACTACAACTGGATGTAGGATGTACCATTTGTATTTTTTTTTTTGGGAACGAAGCATCCTGTGCTGAAGTTAGGAATCATTCATTCTCAGTGAAAAGTACACCATTAGTCAACCATTTGTTGGAGGCTTCAATGTCAATGTTTGGCAACAACAAATTTTTGATACGGCCTTCGTGAATAGGTTTCTCTTTCCAAATGTCGATCTTCTGTTGGATTGAAGTAACATTCGACATGGGATCCCATTCTCTGCTTTTCAAGTTCATGATCTGTCATGACGGCTAGAGGATTGTTTCTCGAAGAAAAAGCCACGAGGAGAATGCACTTTATTGTGGTGCAGTCTTTTTAAATCAAGTACCTCCTTACTCCCTGGAGGCATGGGATAGTGATCCTTAATTATTCGGCAGTTCTATTGTGGATGTTGTAAACAGCAACAACTATCCATACCCGTCTATTGACAGATTCTAACTCTAAGATCTAGACGCCGTTCAAATTCCCTGAACAACTTAGATTTTATTATTGTCACAGCAGGTTGTTGTTGCTTGCAATATGCCGAGGTATTTGCAGACGTCGACGTACCCTCAATTTGGATGTTATTATGACTGTGTCCTTCGCTGTACTTGTGTCATTTTCGAACAATTGTTTTCATTTGATATTTATCCAATCCCAGCAAGGAGTCCAGTGATGTCCAGCAAGGAGTGAAGTTGGTTCTCGCCTTTGGCATTCAATTTGATGTCGTCAATTTACATTAAATGACCTAATGTACATTTCAACAATATGTCATGTTTAACTTGGAACCCGAATTTGCCTTCATACAGAAGATGGGATAACGGATTCAAAGCCAAATAAAACTACGGTGCGCTTAGAGTGTCTTTACAGCCTCGGGAGCATTTTGCGCATCCTTTTTGCTCCTTAGCTATCAATTTATAAATATGGAGATGTTTTCAGATGTTCGCGAACTGAACTGAAATGAATACATTACAGATGGTAGGAAGATAAGTAACTGGTCGACATTTCCAAGGGCAAGAAGCATTCTGCCCCTTGGGGACGAGAAAAGTTACCCCGTTGGTGAAAAATTGCGCAACCAATTTCGGATCGACAATCATCTGATTAAAATAATTTGCCCATGCCCTGTAAGTGCTCTTGAACCGCTTCAGCCAGAAGTTGAAAATTTTATCAACTCCTAGCGCCTTGGAACTATCAGGCTTTTCAAGGACTGCTTCTGCGTTAGCTTCAATTATGCCAGGCATGATCATTTCGGGGAGGGCTTCGCATTGACGCATAAGGTGTGGGAACCACGCTGCTTCTAAATTGCAACGGCTTGGCTCGCTCCAAGCACTTCACCAGGAGGAGGTTGTCGCTGAAAGCTCTCTCTCTCAAGTTTCTGCTTACGCACCTCAAGGATTTCTTCGATTGACATATCATTGGGCAAATGGTAGTTTCCAATGATATTGGAGACGCATCTGTGCACTCTTGGTGATGGATTTCCAAGAAGTGCTTCCGTGGCACGCCCAATTTCCTTCCTTAACTTTCGACTCTTTTGTTGAACCGGAATACCCAGAATGGTGGACTTTTCCTGCGCATAACTCTGTAATTGGCTCCAGTATGTTGATTTTCAAATCGAATAATTGTAGCAGCTGCAACGCAGACCAAAGTACGAACTTCCGTCGCAGTAATCTAGCTACCGAAACGATCAACCAAAATTCTGTCAACGGCAGCAATAATGTTGGTAGTTGCCAAGTAAACTTTAGTTTTGAGATCTTTAGCCTAGCGGTTGGGAGAATCTCAACATATTCTGTGAATGCGACGTGACAGTCAAAGAATCATTATGAATTGGGACGGCATCCCCACTTTCTCCTAATTACTGGGTTCCTGGGGGGCCTTACAGGTAGAGTATTTGAGTTGCTCCTTTGACTCCACACCGGGTTCAAGCGAAACTTCAGGAACATTTTTTTGCGGTGTCTACATCCTCTTGCCAAAACATCCAAGGTCGAAGAGCCGCTTGGATGTTGTTGGGCGACTTTTAGCCCTTTTGGGTACTGTCTTCGTGTCGCTAGGTTCCCATTACAATTATTTAAGACGACCCCAATTTTTTCCTTACAAATATTGGGAAAGCAATCAACCCTACAACAGAATCCCAATGTTGCAATGTCCTATAATTACCTCCAAAGGTAGAAAAGGCGTTTAGAGGGGAGCCGATAGGTGCATCGATTCCTTCACCCCAGATTACGGATAAGGAGATTTACTCCTTCTGAAAGAAGAGAATAGGTAAGAGAAGACGAACACAAATGGAAAGGTTTTGCTTGTCCGCGGCTTCTTATTTAGAAGATTAACTTGCGATATTCGTAGCTGACTTAGTGGGTCATGTCTTTCGTAGCATCACCAAATTTTAGTGCAAGCCCCTCTAATATTCAGGAACACCACCTTTGCGAACTGATATTTTGGGTTTGGGTCCCCTGCTGAGGCCATGAGGTGGTGAGTAGAGTCTCTACACTAGTAACATGTTAGTTACTGGTTTGAATTAGGAAGTAGTTTGTTAGCTGAAGTCTTAAAGTGAAAGATTGGCTTTGAAGATATTTTTTTCTTTTTATTGTCTAAAAGTATTTGGTAATATATACAAATACGCATATCGGGAACCAATTGTCTCCTTCTTCAATGTTTTATCTTCTGAGAATTTTCTTTATAATTTGGGTTTATAATACCTGCTCATGTTATCGTAATATCTTAATTAAGCTTCTATTCTTCTCCGAGCCTTTTCTAAAAGTTCCACTAAGGTAGAAAAATTGCTGGCCATGTCCATGTTTAGCCTTATTTCGGGGGGAATTTTCGAGATGTGGAGACTCTTGTAGGAGTCTGCTTTCCTAACGTCGTTAACTTTCTTCAAAATATTGTCGCTATGCAACTTGTACTTAATCTAATATATGTCTAGCAAACCGCGGACTTTATGTGAAGATACATTTTTTTAGCGGATTGAGCCTCCTTTATGTGTTGTGGACTTGCCGTTTTGTTTGCCCAACGTAAATCTTGTCGCAGTCCAGGCAGGAAATGCGTGGCATAGTTTCTCTTTGATCCGATTTTCAATGAGATTCCTGCTGTATCCATTTTTTCAGGATGTAGTTCATATCTTTATTTCTTCTTTCCTTATTGAGCAGTGTTCTTATCATAAAGTTGTATGCCGCCATCTTATGGTGGCAATCGTGGTTTGAAGTGTATGTGATGGTTGGATAAGTTTGGTTCCGTTTCCTGTAGATGTTGAATTCAAAATCTCTTCTTTCCCGGATTATTTTTAAGTCTGAGAACGGTATCTCCCCTTCCTTTTCGATCTCCATGGTGAACTGGATGTTCCTGTGTACTTGGGATTCCTCGAGGATTGTTCCTGCTTCTTCCCTTTTGATGTTTGCTAAAACATCGTTCACGTATCTGATCCAGAATCTCAGGAGTGCCCCAGCCTCCTCGCGTTCATTCTCCAGGTTCTCCATAAATACCTCGCATAGCAGCGGTGTGAGGTGATACCTCGGAGGTTGTTTTATAAAATTTATTCCTGAATCTGGAATAGCATTCACTCATGCACATGCAGGCCAGTATCTTATATAAACTAGCCTTCTTCCTCCATTCGGATGAGTTTTCGTGTGTCGTGATCCATTCTTCGAAGGAGTATGGTGCTTCCTTCATCAGCATGCTTGAGAACGGCGCTTTTACGTCGAAGGATGCTAGTAATTCATCACTTTGTATCCCCGGGCTCTTTGAGTCTGGCATTGACTTCTCTGCCGTTTCCCACTGCCCGTTTTCCTATTTTAACGGCTAACCTTTTGACTTCTTCCAAGAGTCACCTCACAATATTTTCATCATCATCATCAACGGCGCAACAACCGGTATCCGGTCTAGGCCTGCTTTAAAAAGGAACTCCAGGCATCCCGATTTTGCGCCGAGGTCCACCAATTCGATACCTAGGCCATCGCCCCATCTTAGGCAGGGTTGGCCTCGTCTTCTTTTTCTACCATAGATAATGCCCTTATAGACTTTCCGGGCTGGATCATCCTCATCCATACGGATTAAGTGGCCCGCCCACCGTAACCTTTTGAGCCGGATTTTATTCACCAATATTTTGGGTCTGTGAATTCGTTGCTGCTATTATCGCCCCAACCTCGTTGCCTTCTTTATATACTTTGGAGACATTTGATTTTAGGCAGAGATGGGTTAGGCATTCTCAGTTCGGCTGCTTTCTTAATAATGGGTTTGCATTCAGCCAGAACCTTTTCCACTCTTTTAACGAAGTTTGGCAGAGGGCCCTTCCTGATGACATGAAATTTACCTTCTTGTAATTTTTTGGGTACTAAGTCGTCGTATGCTTCTTTGTCCATGATGATCACTGCGTTTCCTTTGCCTACTGGTAAGTAGAAAACGGGTTTATCTTTCAATTCCTTAATAGTTTTGTGGTGATTGGGCGATGGTCTTTTCCTTGTGGCCATTCGGTTGGTGGTGGTTAGTAGACGCCTAATTTCTTCTCAGGTGGCGGCTTTTATCTCTAGTGATGTATATTTGAGTCCTGCTTCGATGTCAATTACGATGTCCTCTTTGGGGAAATTGGGGTGACCATGCTAGGAAGTACGCACAACTCAAATCGGCAACTGGAGCGCGCTGGAAATACGAGGCACACAAAATAGTTAAAGAAAAAGAAGGAAGCCCTAGGGCGCCTTGAAAGATTTTCAATAATAATGCATTTTGCTGTCTACCGCAAACCGAATTCTGTGCAAGCTCTTCAAGACCCTTCTGACAACAATTAAGTTAAAGAAAACTTATCCTAGGTAGTGCAGAAAGCAGCATTTCAACTTTCATAAAAGTGCGAGAATGCCTGCAATTACCAAGTATGCACATGATTTCATCAAAGAACTAATTATTATTCTGGTCCTAATACCATAGTAGTTCCCAAATCCAAATCTATTGTCCTGTTATGATGTGGAGTGGATAGAAGCAATGGATACTTGTTAAACTAATTGGAAACCTCAGCACCATGTTCTCATGGCACTTCAACAGTAGTACGACGAGTGTATTACATATTGGACTATCCATTATACATTGTACCGACCTAAATTCCGAGAATGAGATTCCAGATTTGAATTTCCTCGCTTAGCAATTTAATTAGGAATAGTGAGTACTCAAATTGAAGCGAAGCACTACTAAATCCAAAACCCGGACTCGTCCTTATTCATCTCGAAATTTCTATTTCAAATTCTAAGAGCGGGCATGGTTATTTCATTGCTCTTGTTGCAAGCATACATAGCGACAGGCAACAAAGCAAATAGACACATTTGAATACACTTCCATAAGCATGGGACAAGCATGCAAATTTCAGTTAGTTAGATTTCAAAAGTTTTTCGACATTTTTTCGTCCTGTTTCTGCACACCATGCATATCATTAAATTACAAAAGATGGTTCATTCTTTCGCTTCCGCAAGTACCATGAGAAGCAACCAACGACATGAACGGCAAAGACCCGGATACTAGCTCTCATCTCCCTGTCGTATATCCTTCAATTTCCCGCTATAGTGGAAGCAACCCTGTCACAAGGCAAAAACGAAATCGACTACATTGTCTGTAACAATGCTACAATGCAGGAGGGAGTTATAATGCAACAAAACCACCAAATCAAGACATTCTGGCAACGAATATAACATCCTTCCGCTTGTACACGAAAAAAGTGACAATATTCAATCCCTTGAATAAATTTCCAGCAGACAGACATTTGTTCATGGCAACTTGCCTTCCTTGAATAGCAGCCATATTTAACCTTTATGCGGTCGCCTGGAGTGCTTTATATATCCTGGAAGTCGGGGGACATGACCGAAAAAAAGAGTCACTCTCCCAGCATAAAGGATCAGTGACAAAGTCGTGCGTATTATATTTCATTGAGTTTTCGAGAGGTCCTTCGCATTTGAGGTCGAGATCCTTTCCGTTTATTGACTTTCATGTGGTGCTTTTCTTCCTCAATTTTCTTTATCGGATTGGAATTTTCATCGCATTACAAAAACAAGCTCTGCAGATTTGATGATAGGATAATGATACCTCCGGCCTCCATCAAATGACACTTGGAAATGTGATTGAATTGGCATGTATCATATTTCATAATTCTAAAAATAAAGAAGTTTTCTTCTAATTAGCTCAGTATATCCTTATTTGCGGAGCTCATTCGCCCTTCACAGATAATAGGGGCAACTCGCAATTCTATTTAATTCTGAGAATCTTTCAATATTTGTACATTTTTGGACAGTCTAGTCTATACTAGCCATCGAAGATGCTATGCAACCTATGTAACCTAATTATACTTAATTATAATAGTTCCTTTTACTAAGTCTATTTAGTTTAGGTTCGCCCCATTCAACTGAATCATCACCCCATTAGCTTTCTGTTGAACAGCGCAAAAGCTCTGGTATGATTAGCTAAATACAAAGATTTCGTATTTAGGCTACATGTGATCAAACCAATCACCCTCCCAGTCGCCTTTTAGGCCGATAAGGGTAATAATGTGTATCCGAGGAAGTGGATGAAGATTCTATCTTATACATAAACGGACTGCGCTACGAAGGCTGCAAAGAAACCATCTAGCATAGCACCACACAGCAGAATGCTGCCATTTTTCTCGATTGAAATTCTAAAAGCATCTCGGATAGTCGTGGAAAACATCTGTCTAGAGCACGAGACTTTACAAGACTGTAGCCAAAGACGGGCAATATCCTCTGTCTGTTTGAAGAAAGAAGATGGGACATTTACCGACAATCAGGAGGACAGGGTACACCTGCTTCTCAGCACTCATTTCCCGGGGTCCTATCCACGGCGACAGACGACAACATTCTGCCTGGCAACAATGAATAAAATTGGAAGAAAGGGGAACTGGAAACTAGCAAAAGAGGTATGTTCAGAAGCTAGACTAAGGGGGCAGTGGGAACTTTTAAAGCACTGAAATCACCCAGATGCCATTTTCCCAGCACTAATCCAGAAAGGCCTAGGAATCATCTTGGAGCCTCTTCTGAGGGGAGTAAGGAGGAGCATAGTCTTGTGATATATACCAAGGGCATGGAGACGGGCAAAAGTAGTCCATTCATCAATCCGCTCTTGGCCCGACTTCACCCCACTCAGAGCATTGAAAGATCGATAGAGCTGCATACAAGGGACTCGCCTGTTCTTTGCTGTAAAAATAAGCGCGCAGCGGGTCGACTTACCGATGATGTGGTGCCGCTACGTCAACCACGCCCTGCCTCCGATGACACGAGGCAGGTTCATCCGCTCCACGGCAGACTTTGGATAATGCATTCGGAATTTGGACATAATGGTCCGTATCCGCGGCTGGACGCTTTCCAGATCGGTCTTCGTCCTCGGCAATATTCCGAATGCATAAGCAGGTGAAGGGATAGCGAATACATTCAATGCGATTATTTTATTCATCCCCGAGAGATGCGATTTCAGTACCAGTTTTACACGTCGCAGGAATTCAGACAGCAGCATCCTTCAGATCACCAACTCGAGCATGGGTTTCTTCGCAGAATTCCTAGGTACTTCTAGAAGCCTATCTCGGTCATAGCTTCGATGTGGAGGTCACTAATGCTATGTCCGACATCCAGCTCGTGATGACCTTTGAAGATGGCTTAGACTCGACACTTGTCTAATCCAAACTCCACCCGAATATCACAGCTAAACATGCTACTATTCGCAACAGAATTCTAAGATGCTCGTCAGTACAGCTTGATGTCATCAAAGTACATCAAGTGTGTCAGCTCGCACTTAGCACGTAGGTCATACTTTATTGCAATACCATGCCCTCTAACATCATTCAGTAGCCACGGGGTTCAGTGCCATACAAAAGCAAAGGGGACTATATGAATCCCCTGAAAGATACCCTTCCGTATATAGATGGGCTCTAAGGTATTCACACCCTCAGATGAAAGCACCGATAAGGTGGTGTGCCACCCTTCCATGACTGTCGCTAGAAACTTTATTAGTTTGTGATCAATGCGATACAGAGGTAAGACATCGATTAGCCAGGTATGCGGAACGCTGTCGAAAGCCTTGGCATAATCGATATAGAAATTAAAGAGGTTTCTTTGGCTTCTAGTTGCTTGTCCTACAACTACCGAGTCGATAATGAGTTGCCCTTTGCAACCCCTTGATCCAACTCGGCAGCCCTTCTGCTCCTCGGTCAGAATGTCGTTATTCTCCCACTAATGATGACGTTATGAATTTGTAGAGGGTTGGTAAGCAAGTAATCGGTCTTTTGTCTGCGGGGTCCTGCATCGTGTCCTTCTTAGGGATAAGGTAGGTAATCTCCGCAGTGAGGAAGGGTGGAAATTGCTCCGGCGGACTCATGACCCCATTTAGTGTGTGTGCCAACCGACTGTGTATGCTGGTAAATTTTTTATACTGAGCCTCCAGTTCTTGAAGCTCTTTGTGGCTCGTCGAACTTTTTCTTCGGAAACTTCCGCAAAATTCATGTCAGGCGTATTGGTATTGCGGATCACCACTCAGCATGCTCAGCATGCTGGGCGGGTAACCCCCAAAGTCCACCTCAACACACTTTCGCTTCCGTCACCGAAAACTGCACTCTCTGGACGCTCTGTTGGGCTTCGTTAAGAGATCTGAAAAAGCTCCGCTGGTTCCTCGCGTATGTTGCATTCTGGACACGTCTGGAGCGTCCTGCTTTAGTGTGTCCAGAATTCCAACTACGGATGTTTCATTGGGGATGGCATAGTGACGGTAACCCCTCTGCACTTTATTCTTCGCCTGTCTGCCAGCATTGCCAGAGCTAAATTGCGTCAATCTAGCAATGTCCTGCCTTAGTGGGTCCCGCCGACGTTCCAGATAAATGAAATTTGACAGCCGTTACTGTACAACAATACACAAGTGATTGTAGTTGCAGATTTAAATCTCATCTTTGATTTTTGATAGAGCTCTCGGAGTTTCTGGAGATACATAGAGCCTGGGAATACCTGCTCAATGCAAGGGATCCATTTCCGAGAATTCCATGCACACTCTTTGGAGTTAATCGCGAACTTCAACGGAAACCTCAGCTGGACGGTGGAGAAGAGTGCTTCAGCGTGTACTGTACTGTTGTGTGCAGTGCAGCGTGGTGTTGTTGATGCCGACGTATTATCGAAAGCTGTTTTGCTGGATGGTGTACTTCCAACAGAACCAGCATTGACTAAACTCTGGAGCTCGTGAAAGTTCCATCTAGTTTCCTAAGAGAGTCCAACTTGGCCCACCCATTCTTTTTAAGGACGACTGTTTTTGACCTTCAAGTGCCTCACAGTGTGACCTAGCGGAATCTCGTCTCGAACGTTTTACGAGCCTCTTATATTCATGCTGTGGGTTCCGGAAGTTTAAACAGTCTCCATTCTTATTGCTTTCATAATCATGATTCAGAAGTTCTCTGATCGATTTTCTGAGCTATTATAGTTCCCGACGACACCAGGGAACCGTTTAATCGCGCCTATTAAGAGTTCAAAATCATTTGATTCTGCGAACGTTACCATATCCCAATAACTAAGTTATTGGGTCAGTAGAGGACACAAAGGGTAAATAAGTAGAGGCAACTATGACATTTCTCCTTTTGCCATTACCGGATGTAGTCTTACAGCCTCTTTATACCGATTCCAGCCACCAGCTGAATTAGATATCAAAGCTCCGTATAGGCGTGCCCTTTCTTTTCTTCACTATTTTTATATTTTATATTCCTTTGGCGTACTGAATGGGCAGCTACCTTCATAAGCTGTGATAATCTGGGTTGTTTCCCCAACACTGGCACTGGTTGTTACGGTGATCGCCTGACCATATTAACGAAACTGAATTCATTGTTTAAGTTGAGTATTTGCAGTTCAGATCAGTATTTCAACAGTTTGGATCTCTCGTGTTGATATTAAAACTTCCCCAAAAGATTTGTTTGGCATTGACTAACATCGCAGGGAAATAACAGAACACCAAACAAGGCCCGCCCATAGACTTTGATAGCCTTACCAGCAAATGAACCCTTCACTGTCGCCGGTCGAGCCTTTTTGTTGACATGCGAGTTGACGAGTTGAGATCATCAGAGGGCCAGTGCGGCTTCGATTTGCACTGAACCACAGATGCCTCGAGCGATGCTTTCCCCTCACCCTTGTACCTGTGCAGTTCACTCAAACCGATTTGACTGGAAGACTAGAGTTAACAGTTTTTACTCAGAGACAAATGCTTACCCGTGGATAGGGTTTCAGCCTCATAAGGTGGCCTCGAATGAAGTATAGGCTCAAGAATGTTGACGGAAGGGGCTTCTTTCAACTCGTCTATTAAGGACTGGGTCCCTTTCATCACCATCAATGGCGCAACAATCGGTATCCGGTCTAGGCCTGCCTTAATAAGGAACTCCAGACATCCCAATTTTGCGCCGAGGTCCACCAATTCGATATCCCTAAAAGCTGTCTGGCGTCCTGAGCTACGCCATCGCTCCATCTCAGACAGGGTCTACCCCGTCTTCTTTTTCTACCATAGATATTGCCCTTATAGAATTTCTGGGCTGGATCACCCTCATCCAAACGGATTAAGTGACCCGCCCAACGTAACCTATTGAGCCGGATTTTATCCACAACTTGACGGTCATGGTATAGATGGTCATAGATTTCGTCGTTATGTAGGCTACGAAATCGTCCATCCTCATGTAGGGGACCAAAAATTCTTCGGAGGATTCTTCTCTCGAATGCAGCCCAGTGTTCGCAATTTATCTTGTTAAGAACCCAAGTCTGCGAGAAATACAAGAGGACTGGCAAGATCATTGTCTTGTACAGTAAGAGCTTTGACCCCATTGTGAGACGTTTGGAGCGAAACAGTTTTTGTAAGCTGAAATAGGCTCTGTTTTCTAGCAACAACCGTGCGCGGATTTCATCATCGTAGCTGTGTACATCTCGAGTCGTTCTTCCCATGATGTCGATATTGTCAGTACAGGCCAGTAGTTGGGTGGACTTAAAGAGGATCGTACTTCTTGCATTTACCTCAGCATCATGGATCACTTTCTCCAGGGCCAAGTTAAAGAGGACGCATGATAGGACATTCCCTTGTCGTAGATCGTTGTTGATGTCGATTAATCCTGGGAGTGATCCTGCTGCTTTTATCTGGCCTCGCACATTGGTCAGGGTGAGCCTAGTCAGTCTTATTAGTTTTGTCGGGATACCGAATTCTCTCATGGCCGTGTACAGTTTTATCCTGGCTATGCTATCATAGGCGGCTTAAAAGTCGATGAATAGATGGTGCAACTGTTGTCCGTATTCCAACAGTTTTTCCATCGCTTGCCGCAGAGATAAAATCTGATCTGTTGCTGATTTGCCTGGAGTGGAGCCTCTTTGGTATCGGCCTATGATGTTCTGGGCGTAGTGGGATGAGAGATGAGATGATACTCGGCAACGTGATGCCTCTATAATTGCTGCACTGTGTGATATGTGCGTTTTCATGTATGAGACAGATAATGCCTCGTTGCCAATCGTCAGGCATTGATTCGCTGTCCCATACCTTGAGCACAAGTTGATGAACCACTTGGTGTAACTGGTCGCCTCCATATTTAACCAATTCGGCTGTAATTTCATCGGCTCCTGGCGACTTATGATTTTTTAACCGATGAATTGCATGAACTGTTTCTCCTACACTTGGTGGTGGCAGTATTTGTCCGTCGTCTTCAATTGGCGGGATCTCCAACTCGCCGATGTTCTGGTTGTTCAGTAGTTCATCAAAGTACTCAACCCATCGCGCCCCCATGCGCATTCTGTCAGAAATCAGATTTCCCTCCTTGTCTCGGCAGGATGAACATCGAGGCGTGTAAGGCTTCATCCTGCTGACTTGTAGGTAAAACTTGCGCGCCTGGTACGGTTTCTCCCTGTACTTTTCAAATTCACAGACCTGTTGGTTCTCCCAGGCTTTCTTTTTCCGTCTATGAAGTCGCTTCTCCGTTCGACGAAGTTCGTGATAAGTCTCTGCGCGTGTTCGCGTTCTTTGAGAACGCAACATTACTCGGTATGTAGCATTCTTCCGTTTCGTTGCTAGCTTACATTCATCGTCAAACCAGCCGTTCCGACTCCTTTTGTGGCTGTGGCCAGGTATGGTTGTGGCTGTATTTATGATAACGTTCTTCAGGTAATTGATCATTTATTGATGCTTCATCTCCAGAATCTATGTTGACTGCGGTTATTGAGGCATCCATCTCTTGCATGAGGTCCATTAAAATCTTTCGCTTTAGATAAAGATGCCTTTAAGTTCAGGTTAAATCGAGCATCATCCCATTTAATGTTGATGGAAGAGGTATACAACCTATGTCATTCCCAACATTTTATAAAATACCCAGCCACTCAAAGCCAAAGTAAGAGTTGCTTCCTAAGCGGCTCACACGCTAATTATTGTAATCTGATAGATTGGCATCTTCAGGCAGACCCGCCCATTGGCCTTGACAAATGAAGCCTTCACAGTTGCCGGCCGGGCCTTCTTTGTTGCCATGTGAGTTAACGAGTTGGGATAATCACAGGGCCGGTGCAAGCTCACCCTTGTACAACCTATGTAGTTTTCCCAAGACGATTTGTCAGGAAAAGTAGATTTGTCAGCTTTTACTAATAAACCAATGCTTACCCCTGAATAGGTTTTTGGCCTCATAAGGTGACCCCGATTAGGGCGTAAGCTCGGGAATGTTGAGAGAAGGAGCTTCTTTCAACTCGTCTCTTAAAGATTGGGTCCCAACTTAATTCCATTCCAAATGGATATATGTATGTAGAATCTGGATTTCGACTGAGGTTCTCTTTTGATACGGTCAGGATTACCGGTTACTAAGAGTTGCATCGTCAAGACAAAAGGGAAATTCTTGTTGTTTTTCATATTTCATGATTAACTGCCATTGCCTTATTTTACCGGAGCAAATAGGTGGATCCCGATAGAGTCCTTTCTGCTGAAATGAGGATAGTTGAAACCCAGAGAGTTCACCGTTCTCGCTCACATTTTAGTCCCTGCAACTACTTAGTCCATGGGCCGGGAATTACACCTTGACATTCGATTACTACTTATATAGCTTCTGATTCCACAGTGAGCTTCCACACCCCCTCAAGGCATTCGTTGAAGGATGGAATGAAGTATAATGCATAGATCTTAGAAACAGCAGCTTTTGCAAAACTACCATAAAACTACTGCTTTTGATATTAATACATCACATTCCAGTCCATCCTCGATTATTATGCTTCGTGCACAGAATTTGTGTAGTGATCAATAGGAAGCGGAACCATAGGGAGGAAAACCTGGACCGGAGGTGAAAATGATGTGCTTCAACCCCGGCCATAATTGCGTAATCAATCTAATTTTAGCAAAGTTGCTCTATTCCGGGCGCAGAGAAAACCTCGGGCCAAAGGAAAATCGTCTCCCACCCATTGTCAATGGGGGTTGACAACTAGCAGATGTTGAACTCACACGAATCAAATCATAACTTTTGAGGAACCATCCAAACTTTCAGCGAACACTTGTCATCATACCCAGAGTGCGTGCATATTATGCATCCCATATAAAAGATGCAATCTGAAGAAACTGAGCCCGTTGCAGGGTTAAGCCAAACTTCTATCAAAAATGCATAGGTTCAAGGAAAACTTGAACGTCATACGGTCGATAGATAGTGTTCACATAACTCCTCAAAACAATGTGCATTAAGGTGCATCCTGGCGTAAACTAGCGCACATACTCGTATGATAGAATATGCGGAGGAGCACATGCCAAGAACTTGAGAATTCTTCTCGAAGAAGAGTCATTGGAAAGCTGCTCCTCAGCAAGGACAACTTTCGTCGCGCTTCATGCAGCGGGACTCATAGGATAATGTGACTTCTGACGGAAAAACGAGCTGGTATACATATAACAACTATCCTATCATTGCTGGTACCATATAACCCCTGACTTCTAATCGCTATACGGAAACTATGGCGAAGAAGTGCGAGCCCAGGGCATAGGAGGGAGAGATAGCTTCTTTATACTTAACAGCAGATTGAAGATTGGACCCGAGTGCCGAACAGGAACTCACTTCCGCATGCTAACCTACACTCAATGAAGGCTAAGACAATGTAGGTGTGAAATTGGTGGTGGTTTCCACAATGCTTGTCACCTAAGAATCTAATTGAATATTCAGCAGCTGCGGGACGGGCTCTCTGAGGAGTGATGTGTTTGCCTTACCACTTTACATACCCATGATAGCTCCTGTTTTTGCTGGCGCAAAGGGAGCAACTTTCTTGGCTTCATGCCAGTGTTTTAGATCGCTTTCATCAATTATACACCATTTAAAGCTTGCCAGGAAAAAACTAGCTGGCGTGGATCTTTTTTGTTGTGTGGTTTGTTCTCCATTTTGCAGAAGCGAAAATTCAACGACTACATATTCTTCAGATCTGTGGGTGCCCGGTGAAAGGAGGAAGGACGAATGGAGGGAGGCTTAAGAAACTAGTGGGATACTCTGATTTGAGCTCAGTATGTGTTTGGTGTACGTCGCGTATTTAGGTTTTTAGTAAACAAAATATTACGTGGGACTCTGCAAAGCTTACGACTCCAGTGAATCGGAAGGGAGTCCTCTTGTAGCATATTTTGCGGTATTCAGAAATATTTTCAACAGATTCCACTTTTGGCTACAGATTGCACCTAACGAGCTCAGGTAAAATGTGGTTGCCTCTACACTTACCTTTCCCGGCTTGCGTACGTGATGCTGCCGGGAGGACTTCCATGGGAACAAACATTCAATACCTTCTCATGTAAATATGCATGATACCATCTGGAACCGAAATAAAGTTTGTTCGATTTGAATTCGAAAGCGAACGTATTTCTATCGGGGCCAAAAACTTCCATGGCATCCATGAGTTAATTAAAATTGAGTTTTCAGCAGCTTGTTTGGTTTATTGGGGGATTGTAGCGGCATATGATATCGTTGGCGATTGTTATTGTTTTGGTGCCAACCAGCAACGTTTCAGCCCCCCTAAATGATGCCCTCTGACGAATACTTTTTAGATGGTAGCTCTTCAAAACATACGCCCTTTATTCTCCATTCGGATAAACAATTTGATATCCACGGGTGAATAGCATACGATATCGAAATGAATTTTCAATTAGCATTAAATCCTGGGGGTTTAATATCTGCGATATATTCTGTTATAAAATGAAAGCAGGGAGAGGAGCTCAACCTCCTTGGATATTAACAGATTTCGGATTTCCATGAGATAATGTAGATAAATTACGTAAATCTGACCGTAATTAAAAATTAAATGATTTTAAATTTAATACAATTTTATAATTTGCACCTCCATATTCGTAGCAATTATGTGATCTATTTTTCAGGCCTTTCTGTTTGCTGGTAGGTATCAGTGGCCGCTCCGAGGAGCCCAATTAGCGCTTTGGTGCGCCTTTTTGATACCAGAAACTCCTAAGACCGTGACTGTTTTTATCGAAGCAGGGAGGCAGAGTGCAGCCGGCTTGGATCTTTAGAGCCAGGCCGTAGCATTCACGAAAGACAGCAGCTTTCCCACCCTGCAGCTGGAAATCTCTCTGAGGTCCCCAAAGAATGCTTTGCCCAGTGTCCGCAGCCTGACTCTAGCCTGAGCTGGGCAATCGCAGAGAAAGCTCATGAGGGTTCCCTTCTTTCTCCGCAGCTTCGACAATGCGAATTGTAGGGCATGTCGAACCTAGCGGCATGGTCCCCTATGGGCACGCGTCTGGCACAGGAGCTCTCGTGGTCGAGCTATGTAATAAGCGGGGCAAATTCTCCTTGACTTGGGCCCGCAGCTGCTAAGTAGTGCGAGTAGACTCGGCCCCCGACAGCCGCCAACGGAACACCGATTATATTCACCGAAGAACTACCAAGAGCAGGGTCTTGCCTGACCAATCCGTCAGCCCGCTCATTCCCCTCTGTGTTCCTATGCCCGGGGACCCAGAGGTGAGTGACCTTGAGCATGCCGCCCAGACAGTTCAGCGCGTCTCTGCACTGCCCCATCAGCCTGGAAAATGTCACCGCTGACTACAAGGCCTTGATAGCCGCTTGGCTGTCGGTCAGAATGGCTATGTTACGCTTGGGGCTCGAATCACGCTCCAGCCATCGAAAGACTTCCAATATCGCCAGTACTTCTGCCTGGAATACACTGGCGAAACCTGGGAGACCAAACGACTTGAATACTCTGTGTGTATTCGAGAAAAACCCTGCGCCGACTCCACAAGTCATCTTTGATCCGTACGTAAAGAATACTGTGTCATAATCTTGCAACACACCACCGGTCTTCAACTTTGCCCTGATTGGAAAATTCATAGCAAAGTTTCTGGTGAAGTTCAGATTGCGTGTGGCATAGTCCATGGGTGTTGCCCAGATTTCCCGACGTATTTCATCTAGAATGTTGCTGTTGCCGTAGAACTTCGCTGCCCAGCTGCTTACTGGTACTCCCAAAACAATTTTACCCCACCCCTCCCCCAACTTTTCTGTTTCTATGATTTGAGGAGCCCATTTCAAAGATAATATGCTTTCCAGATCCCAAGCTCTTGGCAGAATATCCCGAAAATATACTACATCTTGGATACCGGCTTCATTGATGCAAACCGAAACAGAATCTTTTACATTTTCTTCAACCAAAGGCCCGTTCAGAAGCGCAGTCGGCTCATCGTGAACGGTTTCGCCATTTTGTTTTATCAAAAACCTGATCTGAATGCAATAGTGAGGCTTTCAAATCCCCATTTAGCGTATCATATCACCGTTGTTTCAACCGGCCTTTTGGTCGCTCACCATCGATTTTCCACAATCGGTGCAACCCAATATTAATCGCGGATATCCTTATTTCGGATGTTAAGTCCTTGAGTGTTTAACGTGAGTACCTGTCTAGACAACTTAATCCCATGGTCCTCTTAAGACACGGATTGATTTTGTGACCACAATCAGAACCCCACTGAGACAAAAAACAACGGTACCAGTCTATACCAAGTGCATGGCTTAGCATTCATACTGGTGGGTACAAGACCTACCTTAATCTCTACCGAACTAAGGAGTACGGCACCCGTGTTGAAAAGGAACACCACACCGAGGCCGAGGCTCCGTCTCTTGTTGCTTGAGCATAACCACAACCACCATGAAACTCCCACTAGGGGTCCAACCGCAAACAACCGAGCTGTACTCACATACAACGGGAGTTCACCCGAAGTATGAGAGTCCAGGAGTTATCACGGTTCCCATGGTACCAGTATACCCTTGGCAAGGTTTCGTGACCAAATTGCCACTTCAGATGAGTCCCCGTGTAGACTCGGGTCTGATCGCCCAGATTAGGCCTTTGGAGCATTCGCCTACTGCATCACGGCCGGCAAGCCATAATGAGTAGAGCGTCTCCCGGTGCCACCACTATGGAGGTTCTCCTCGGCCACTTGGTTTTGGTTTGGCCGAGAAGATTGCCGCCCCGTCTTCCTCACAGCCACCTCTGAGCACCGTATTTCGGATGTGATCAATGCATGTCACGCCACTAGTCCAACGCAACACCTTCATCTCCATTGTCGTAAGACGCCGTTTATTGTCTTTCATATTCGGCCAACAGTCAGAACCATAGAAAGCAACAGGGCGGACAAGATTGCGGTAAATTTTAGATTTGAGACGTTCGTTGATATGTTGATCATAGAGAACACCATTTGTGGAACGTCAAATTCAGTTTTATTCAGATTCAATCTGAGACTGTGTTGCAAGAGACGATCATTCCATTTTTGAACAATTTGCTCGAGATTTTTTTTGCTTTGGAAGGGGCTTTAACTGAAAGACTCTGGTGCATGTTGGGTCACCTATATCCCATCATGTTTGACGCGGTAATCAGTAGCAACAACACTTCTACACTCGTACATAAACTGTTCGATGCCCTAGATATTTCCCCCACCAGTTCAAAATTGGATTGAGTTGTTAATTTATTTACTTGTTTAATGCAGAAAATATACAGAAAACAAATTCCTTAAGTAAATGGCTTAACTTACGCTTAAAACTAGAAAAGGAAAGAGAGGCAAAGGACTCAAGCTGTAGTGCGTTGTAGGACCGGCATAGCCTCGGGACCAGGGAGTGAAAGTAAATCTCGAACTCCGCGAAGGGTACCTCAAAAATGTCCGCACTACTTGTGTTATGAGAGGCGGTGCGGAAAGTATAATAATATCCGAGTTGATAGAGCAGTCCATCAGGCAATTGCAGAGTTTGAAAAGAGTATACATATCTAGGAAGATACGGCATTGTTGCAGGGAGGGGAGATTGAGGGTGCGAGTTGTGGCGGATAGTCAACCCGTCGAAGCTTCTTTATGTAAAAGAGGGTCCGCGTGGATTTGCGTTGTACAACTTCAAGAGCGCGACAGTCATGAATGCGGAATGGGGACCAGACTACACAGCAATATTCAAAGATGTTTCTGGCAAGGGAGTTGAAGAGTACTAAGGAGAGCTGAGTTACAGTAAAGAGAAATAGAGGGAAATAATTTTATATCGTCTGCATAAAGCAAACACGGGCAGGTGAAGATGGAGGCGAGGTCATTGATAAAAATCAAAAGAGCAGAGAGACATAACGAAATAAGTAACCATGAAAAGAAACTTTGCTGGAGCGATATGAGTGATAGGAGGAAAGCCATGAGATGATTTAGGGAAAGAAGTTGAGTAATGAGAGTTTAGACCGGAGAATATTATGGTCAACGGTATCAACGGCTTTGGAGAAACCAGTATAAATTGCGCACACCATTAGTTGAGAGAATTGAGGGGTAAAACCTTTTTCAAAATCAATGAAGGGTCGATGAAGTGAGGATTTTGCCTATAGAAGCGCCACATAGCAGCACAGATCACCCTGTTGTCGTCGAAAAACGATGGCGCAATCTCCTTCTGGTTGGTTAGAGGAAAGCACTGCGTAGGAATGTGGAACACCTTAGGAAGGAGGACATGGATCAACACGTCCATGGGTAATTGGCCTGTGTAAAGTTTTTTCGGTCCCACACTCGCTATTCCCATAACCCCTCTCAATCATTCCCTTCTTTAATCAATTTTGCTGACTCTACTGCCAACTACCTTTTCTTAATACTGACCACCTTTTTTCTTAATACTCTTCCGGTTTTACTTCTTCGACCACTGTGCACCTTATGCCCCTCCTAGGTACACTCTGGTTCGAATCTCCCACTATTTCTCTACTGACACACTCACTAGTTGAGTTCCTCATTGGTAACCTTAACACCAATGTCAGACCTAATCCCGATGGGTTTCCTCGCCTCTTAGTTGTTAATTGTAAACAATGCATCCCCCCCCTTTGTGTATAATATTTAACAAAAGCTTCCTCACTTTTGGAAAGGGCGCCTTGCTAAAAATTTCCTCGAAAGCAGAGATCGTACCCTAGACGCGAACTACCGTCCCATCTTTCATCTCTCCTCTTTCTCCAAAAGCCTTGAGAGATACGTCCACGATTACCTGTTGGTGCACTTCATAACCTCATAACGAAAGAGCAGCCTTAATTCATGAAACATCGATCTACTGCTTCAAACCTTCTAGTCTTTACCAGCATCGTTGCTAAATGCCTCAACACAGGACAGGAGGTACACGCTATTTAAATACACTTATCCATTGGTGATCGTTAACAAGCTAACAATGAATATCAGCAAATGCACTGGATGCACCATTCGCTTAACTCCTCCTCAACATCCTTTCTCTATTCTCGTGGATAACTTCTTTCATTACTGACCCCCTTTCAAGACCTAGGTGTAATCTTCGATGACAAATTTCATTTAGGCTTCCACCTAATCTTTCTCTTGTTCTCAATTCCTCAATTGTCCGAATTGAAATATTATTTTATGTGGAGCGGTTTAATAAAATCAAGTCCGCTTAATTTTAACCACTAACTAAATTCAATGCCACATTTTATTCAAACGAAAGGAAACAAACCTATATAAGGATTCTTGGGACCACCACGTCCATATTCGCAGAAAATCAGCACAAGAAAAGAAAATGGAAACTCGAAGTAGCCTCGCATCAGGCCGCCAGCTGTGCTGCCGATACTACAGGGCGTCTAGTGAAGATAAATTGACGGCCGACAATGCAGTCGATGATTCTTGCTTCCGATGTGCTGCTGGACCTTTCGGCCCTAGCTGAAGCCGTGAAGGTTCAGCGGAAGAATCCGAGAGTGATACCGCTGATGAAGTTACCGGGCCAACCTGACGCAGACGCTTTTTAGGAGCGTCCCCGGTTCGGTGAAAGCCTTCAACCTCACCAAGGAGATCCATTTGGGCCTGTGCCGAACGTCGAGTTTAAAGGAGTACTCCCGACGCTCCAGGACTTTAAAGGGGCCCTCGTATGGTGAGAACATTGGCCTCCTAGGATCGTCCACCCTGATGAGGAGCATGTCCCAAGGTCCTTGGAGGTGTCGAGTGTCGGGAAGGTGGAGGCGGCGCAGTTTAATACGTCTGGTGGAGGTGATACAGCCTTTCTTCGTTTTTCTTCGAAGATAACTGGTAGCTGCAAGTAGTGCCAGCTGGAGCTTCTTACCTTCTGTGCTCGCTAATTAAAGACTTTTATGCTGCTAACTCCCTTGGATTTCAGAGTATGTTTTTTGTTTAATAAAACACGAGTAATTTATTTCAATTTAACAGGCCATTTGGTCTGCATCATTTCAGTTTCATTCATTCAATAGCTCCGAAGCAAAAAAAATTCTCTAAATATCAAATGGAAAATATTCACGGAGAAGCAGTAGTTTATCAGGGAGCAACTGCTTATTCATGCAGCCCCATTTCTATGCTAAATAAAGGCAGTCGCTCCCTCAACGCTATTGCAGTCGACTTCCATTCACAGCCGACCCTAAGAGTCTTCCCTATCAATACGCTATCAACTCTGCAATATTCAGGACAAAAAAAAGTCATTTTCAACTGCATACCAAACTGGAAGCCTCCATATCGCGTCTGGTTACAATGCAGCATCACCAGGCACCACATATTCGAGTAACTTGAAAAAAACACTGAACTTTTGTATCAAAATCGCGCCATCGAGCCGCAACCACCAATCCTACATTATATTTCCGCAAAATGTCGATTTTATCTCTGCTCCTAGCAGAAGGCATCAGCGGCACGGTTGGCATTCTTTATTGAATCCTCCATCATTGCTGCGGTTGGCTGTGCCAATACAAAAGTATTGTATGTTTTTTTCCTGCAATTCATTTTCTGTTTTAATTTTTCTTTTTATAGGAACGACAATGTCCTTTTCTGACGGGCAACCACTGAACTTTGGGTATTATATCCACGGTCCGCCTGTCCCTGCTTTTTCTCCGCAACAAAACCGAATTGAAATCCATTAATTCTGGAGAAAAAAAATTGGTAGATGGTTCAAGGGATGTCAAGCATCACTATAAAGGACTTTTTCTACCCAGAACATCTGGTAATATCCTTATTTTTCCATGTTGATTATTATGAGCCGGTCGCCTTCCATTCAAACACGCAAAATGTCTCGTTGGAATGTCTACCAAAGAATTTTTTCTCGAAGCTGTTGAGAAGGACTTGGACGAACACTCAGGATCTAATGTTTTTCCTTAGCAAACGAATGAATGGTGTGCATAGTGAAATAAAAGTCGGGGGTCGTATTTCGTACACTCTGGCTTGGTTGAACGAGTTCATTGATTTTGTAAGGAAAAATGTTGATTACGTACCCTCAGATCAGGAGCACGAGTGTTCCGATCTAACTTCTTTCAAAGCATATACGTATGTCCGAACCCATACTTTGAAACTTATAATGATGGTTTGAATAACATTTGCCTTCATTAAGGACTCTTCGATAACATGTTGCCTGACTACATGTCGGATGTGACTTCCAAAATTGCAGACAGCTCTTTCCTTAATTGGAAACTGAACGAGGATAGGAGAGCGTACCAGTTGCTAAGGATCACCTATGTGCTCCTAACATTCGCAATTCCAGCTACAGTACCTGGAAATGAAATTTTATTTCGGGCCGTACTGTATGCCAAATCCTCTGTCCCCATTACTATACATCAAATGCTACCATTTCTGATTACATTTTTTCCCCGACGAACCAATATAACGCAGGACATTTGTGGACTTTCGCCCTGTCGGTCCGTTCACATTTTACCATCAGTCTTCGCGCAGAGCGTTACCGTAAATTCTACCGAAAATGAACCCTGAAACCAGCTCCCATTAAATTAACTTTTAATTAAATGTTCAAAAAGGACGAAATGTAACTCTCTCGGATGTCCTGCTGGACTGATAGAGAAGCCACCTCTTATTGACATGTTCGAATGTATCCCACTACGAACTACGGATCATGTTCTTATTGCAAATTCAACAGTGTACCAGCTCCAATAAACATAGTGTGACTCCTAGCAATCCACAAGGATCATAGACCTTCCGACAGAACGAGAAACAATCAAAACGGGACTCGATGTTATGATTGCGCTGTGTAGATGATAAAAATAAAGCGCATGACCATTGAGAAGAGCAGGATATGGAAAGAGGGAGCACGACCATATTAAAAGGAATCCTGTAGATGCCTATGGAATTGTTACAGACAAACATGTTTCTCCAGTCTCGGTATTGCTTCTATCGAGAAAACAGTGCGATTTTCGGGAAGGTGCATCTGTGTCAGGCGTGAAATCGGTGTGCAGGAATTTATTGAAGTGTTAGATATATGAAGTCTCATTCGTCAACGGCAGTTTAAAGAAAATTGTGTGAAAATGGATGTGCGTCCGCTGAATTACTTCGAACAAGCACCCGACGAAATGTGCAAATTCGAATTATTTGGCCTAACAAACGCTAGTATGGTGCCCGTGATGATAACGATGACTCCGGCCGCAGCAGCAGCTATAGGAATACAGAAGCAACCCCAACCGCAAGCTGTTCCCTTGGGAAGCGTGCCGGGTGCGACAACAATTACGGCCGCAGGACTTTCCATCCCAGTCGCGTCCCAAATTCCAATACAAACGACCCATGCCACTGCGGCTGGCAGCATACCCATAGTGCCGGCAAATTATTCCCGAGAACATCTCCAGCAACTAAACACATCCTCTGGCAGCGGGGGTGATGATATCGGTGGCGGCGTGATATTTCAAAAGTCTGACTACGACCATCATTACTACCCATACCATCAATACCAGCACCACCCACTTTTAGCGACACAACATTATCCGCCACCACAACAACACCAAGCCAACCTCCTCCAGACTAAGCCCTTGCACTGTGGCGAAACAACAACCATTCCAACACCCACACCCCAGATGATATCTTCTTCGACGTCGTGCATTCCGAAACCTTTCAATGGAACTGAGGATCCTGTTGGCGGAGAGAGTGGATGTAATACTTACGAAGGTGGAAGTCTAATGAGTGGTGGATGTGGCGCCGGATGTACTGCCCTCATCATAGGAATAGGAATTGGGGGCGGTGGTGGCAGCAGTAGTGCTAGCGGCGGTGGAAATAATGTTGGCGGAAGTAGTGGAAGTGCGAGATTAACTGCCGAGGACGAAAGCAAGAAACCACCCTGCAAGTGCACCTACATGAGCTTTGAGAACTTCGCAGACTATCAAGTAAAGTTTACAATTCTTTTTTTAATAGTATTCGCGTTGTTTCTTTTTTTTCCCTGAGAGTCCTGTGGGGGCGTTTGAAGTCTTTGCTTGCGGGGGAGCAAATTCCGTTCACTTCTTGTGCTTGTCGCTCTGCTTTATAATCGTTGAGCAAATCCTTGCTATGATGTTCAAATAAGTTGTTTGAAGCTCAAAAAGTGCTATCAAAACAGGGTCTGAATCGCTGTCAGTGGCAGGATAGGTTTACCAGGAATGGAAGAGTGTTTTAGTGTGAATTTCTTGACACGTGTCATACTTTTGGGATTCTCTACTCCTACATGGCGTCTTTGTGAAACTGGTTTAACATTCTGAAGTCAATTGCTATCTTTCTTGTCGGGAACAGATAGGGATTTGTTAACTTATTGATGGAGTTTGACTAATGGTCTATTTTAAGGTGATGGAGTCTGTTCGGTTGTGAGCGAAATATCATGTAGGAGGAGTGTTGCATAGCATATCTAATTGCTGACGCTAGACGTAGTGACTAACCTATCGCTCAAATATTACGTCTGGGAGCGACTAGATGAGGTAAAGCATGTAGTTATTGACGCATAATCTACGTCTCATTTTTATCATAGAACATGGTCAGCATTGGACGCTCCCTCCTGTTTTAACATGTGCTTTATCTCCAGCCCGTATCTTTTTCTCGTCAACTCTTCCACTGGTATCAGACCTGAGAACGGATAGCACTATAAGGGTGCAGCATGCACAATAGTTGGCAAAGACCTGAAAACACTGAATGGTGGCGGTTGTCGTTCTCCACACAGTTATCCTGTGTAATGACACAAGCAGGACATTCTAGTCGAATGGCCCCAGCTTTATAGTATAATTAGAGCCAATGCATTTTCGAATTTCAAACAGAATAATGGAAGCGGATTTAGAGCTGTCTACACTTCGAGGGCCATAGCACTTTGTGACATCAAAGGCAGAGTAACTAAATACTGTAATACTTAGGGAGACTATTGATTTCACATTTTCGATTTTCGGTCGTTACAATACAGATAAAAAATCTGATACTGCACCAGGATGAGAATTTTTGTTCTGTTAGTTTATATATGACCTGTCGATCCCTCTGCTTGCCATTCTTCCTAAATCCATAACAGTTTAACTTGCAAGTTCCGAAGTAGCGACAGGTCTCCTGTTTGCTTTTTGGCGGGCCATAGAGAAACGGCAAAAAGAAGTATTTCACAGAAGTTCATGCCGTCCAAGATCACCTATAGTAAGACCGGAGAAGGATACCCTACAGAAAGGACCCTAGTTGATTCATGCCAGGGAGACAGTCAATTAGCCCAGAGCTTTCAGACGAGTTATGACGAGGTCTGCTGAAGAGAAGTTTTAGGATTATACAATCTCCCTAATGTCTATAAGAGTAACATGTGAAATTTGTAGAGGACCCAGGAAAAAAACCGTGTATGGA
The DNA here is from genome assembly GCF_905115235.1 of Hermetia illucens. Classification (NCBI taxonomy): domain Eukaryota; kingdom Metazoa; phylum Arthropoda; class Insecta; order Diptera; family Stratiomyidae; genus Hermetia; species Hermetia illucens. The sequence goes on from NC_051850.1 coordinate 37,565,768, forward strand.
GAAGTCTGAAGGTCCTTATTAAGGCCGGACTAGACGGGATACCGGTTTCTGCGTCGTTGTTCATGATTTATGCTATGCTTATGCTTAAGACTACTGAAAGGAGGAAAGGAATCAAGCTGTTGTACGTTTTAACTTCGACAAAGTCGAGGAATGGAAATAGATTTCGAGCTCCGCGAAGAGCACGTTGAAAATGTTTTCGTTGCGTGTATTATAAAACACGCAACGAAAATATTTTCATATCATCAGAGGCAGAGCAGTCCATCAGACCCTAATAAAGTTTAAAAAATGTCCATAAACCTAGATAGGTTCTACACTATTGAAGGAAGGGGAGGAGGGAAAGCGGAGATGGGAAGGGTGGTCCAGACGAGGAAAGTTTTTCTGAAAGGAAAGGGCAATACGATCACAGTTCGCGGTGACTAGATCACGGAGCAGTACTCGAGGATACTTCTCACCATGAAGAAGAAAGCTGAGGAGGATTGGATGAAGTCAAAATCAGAGGAGGAGCGGAGCATAAATCCGGAGGGGAAGGGGGGAGGTGGGTTTCGAAACGGAGCTTATTTTTGAAAGTAATTCGAAGGTCTCGATTGTAGATATGATATGATAAGGAATATCCGTCAAGAAAACAGGAAAAGGGGGTGGGTGAAAATTTGGGCAAAAAGCACATGCAGTGACACTTTCTGATGTTTAGCTCTAAACCATTGCCAGAGTACCTACAAACCAAAGTGTTTAGGTTTGCTTGGAAGGAGACACAGTCCATAGCCGACAATATAGCGGAAAACAGTGTAAAATCGTTGGCACAGAACAAAAGGGACAGTGAGTCCTTGAGGGTTTTACGTGAGCACCTGTGTGGACCACTTAATCCCCCGGTCGTCTTAAGACACGGATTGATTTTGTGACCACAATCAGAGTCCCGCTGAGACAAGCAACAACGATACCAGTCTATACCAAGTGCATGGCTTAGCATTCATACTGCAAGAATTGCCTAAATCTCTACCGAACTAAGGAGTAATAGGGGCCTACTACAAATAACCGAGCTGTACTCACACATCACATGGAAGTTCACCCGAAGTATGAAGTGTAGGAGCTATCACGGTTCCCATGGTACCAGTATACCCTTGGTAAGGTTTCGTGACCAAATTGCCACTTCAGATGACTCCCCGTGAAGACTCGGGTCTGATCGCCCTGATTAGGCCTTTCTCCTCGGCCACTTGGTTTTGGTTTGGCCGACAGGGTTGCCGCCCCGTCTTCCACACCGCCACCTCTGAGCACCAGAAACTGTGTTCAATAAAACATATTTTAAAGATATTTCGATGTTGCGGATCATCACCACCGCCTCTTATTATATATAATACATTCTCTTATCTCTTGGTTGCAGCAATATATTCAACAGCTTCAGGACCGCTAGTGTTGACTTCCTTATAGCAATGAATATTGGGCTGAAATTTTAATTGTGGAAAGTAATATCTGAAACGCTGGGGTAGCTCAATAATCAGAGTGGTATAAGGTATTGAAGGGACTAAGGGTGTTCGCTTGATTCTTTAGGTGAGAAAATCATTTGTATTGTGGTCAGCCATAGTCATCACTAATAGTTATCCACTTCCCCATTGACTGCTAGTATGCCCCGTTGATGGCAATTCCAGCAATTGAAATCCACCAAAACTTTCACCATTTTAGAAGAGTACTGTTCAACAATTTTTTGGAGTACTGCTTCTCTTGAGGATGCTACGAACTTCTAATCTGGCCGCTATAGTATCCTTTGTACACTGGTATGGTGTGCTCATCGAATGACCCGCCCATTCCCCGGATTTAATTGAGGATTAGTTCCTAGAGGTCCTAATCCCAAAGTAGTCCCCTAAATTCCCCACAAAATTGCGCGGCTGGCCGGTACAGACCGATTAACCTAAAGGTTGTGGACTCATCGCTTCCAATGATTTGAGATTTCAAATTTCTCGATTATTGAAAATGGCGCCCAATGTGGGTCCATTTGACATACATTTTGTACAAAACCAAAAAGGTTTTATGTAAAACAAAACCTTATTAAAATCGCTTTACTGTCTGTTTGCCTGCCTTTTTTTGGCGTCGGAAGGTGGAAAGGCCCAAAACCTACCGCTGGCCCCTACCATATGATTATGTAAGACTTCCGATTAGGATTGAGTTAGGTCGTAGTTAACTTCATTGTGCCTTCGAGTGATCAATTTTGAGATGTCTGGAATAAACCTATGAGTCCAGCGTCCTTTAGTTTAATCATTCCATCTTTCTTGCTACTCAAAAATAGCCTTATTTCGTGCTAATTGCCGACAATAGGTACAGAACTCGCCGATTGCATATGATGGCCATAGAGGCGTCGACCCTCGTTCGCCAAGATGTCCATGGGGACCATGCCTGCTATCACACATGTTGTTTCATCTAATGTTGTACGGTGAGCGCACGACGCTCGCAATGTACTCAATCGACATGGGGACGCTATCTTCCTTCTATTTGCTACTAGCTTTAACTCCGATGTCCAGACTGGAGCTGCATAAAGCAAGATGGACCTGACAACTCTCGAGATAAGGAGACTTTACCTATGACCACCTACATTGATCTGATCTTTATAGAGGTTTGCTTCGTTCGCTTGGTGATCAACATAAACATCGATTTAATGCTCTGCGAGCGTCAGACCAGCGTCTTCCAGCCAAGACTTTATTTCAAAAATTACCTCGTTCGTGCGGAATTCGATCTCCTCAGTATCTTGTGCCACGAATGTTACTTCCATGTCGTCTGCGAAGCCAATGATTGTCACTCCTTTAGGCAACTGCAACTTTAAAGTTTCATCACACATTATTATCCACAGGAGAGGATCGACGACTAATCCTTGTGGAACCTCGCAAGTTATTTTATATGTCTTAGGTCCATCGTCCGAATCGTAACATAATTGCTTCTCCCGGAGGAATTCTATGACTATGTGCACCAGCTTCTGTTTCCTCCACTCTTCCCTCTCCTTTTTTGAGGGACGTCGTAAATGTTTTAGCGAATCACTTTCCGACTGTTTTAACGGGAACTGCCAGAACTTCATTTGAAATACCATCTAAGCCTGAGGCTTTATTTTCCACAATTTTCTTTTTTCCTTCTTCAGTGTTTATCTCGGGAGTTCTATCGAAATCTGTCCGTCTGTTTCGATTCATTTGAAATGGTTGGAAAGAGGGTACAAACGATATCCCGCAGTAAATCAGGATTGGTGATCGATGGCGAGCGTTCATCCTTGATTGATGCCATGACTGCCATGTATGCACCTCCCCATGGGTCGGTGTCCGCTTCCATACATAACCTCTTGAAGTGTTTAGTTTCACTTCTATAATAGATATGGCTGCTTCCAGTTTCTTCCTCGCGTTCTTATATAAGTTGTGCAATTCTTCAGGCCCAGGCCGGTTTTTGTTACGTTGACTCTGTCTCCTGGCTTTAAAGCAAACTTTGCGAAGTTCGTCGATTTCGACATTCCACCAGAAGTTGGGCATTCGCTTCTTGAGTACAATGCGTCGTGGCATGGAACCGTCACATCCTTTTTGTATCCTTTCAAGACCCTGCCTCACCTTTTCTTCCGCGTTTCCTATCGGCATCGCTTCCACAGAAGCATTTCCTCGAACATTTCCTTGTCAAGTTTCTTGGATGTCCAACTCGCTACTTCAGTTTTCTTAATACGTTTTGCACCTGTCCTACGCTCCATCTCGAAAGTGATAGCCTGATGACCGCTGTGCGTATATTCCTCGCTCACGTCATTGGAGATCCTTAAATAATGTTCCGCTAACAAAAGTCAGATCTATCACCGATCCCATATCCTGTCTCCGATAAGTATTGGCGCTATCAGCATTTCCCAGAACGATATTCAGACATGAAAATACTACCATTTTAGTGTGTTTTGCATTGGAACTGCACAAAGTACTTACAAGTAAGGCGGTCTTTGGCGCATGAGTCTTTTCAGATTACAGACCTAATAATCTTCACCGACGGGTCAATCATGGAGGGTGGATCGGGCGCAGGGGTGTTCTCGGAGAATCGGATTATAGAAATGCCCCGACCCTTCGGAAAAATGACGACCATATTCCAGGCGGAGATATATGCCATTTCATTGGCAGCAGAAAAATGTCTGCGACAAAAGTGGAGGGGCCGCACCATTCGAATCTGTTCCGACAGTCGGGCGTCATTATCAGCATTAAATGGCAACGACATATCAAGCCAGTTGGTGTGGAGTTGTCATCAGGTCCTGCTGAAACTTGGTCGACTGAACGAAATATTCCTGATGTGGGTGCCGGGGCACTCTAACATCGCCGGTAATGAGGAGGCTGACAGACTGGCTCGCCAGATTGGGGTAATGGTTTCGGCTATGTGCAGCCAATGTGAGAAGGAGGAGAGAGGAGGAGAGACAGCCCTGCACTTTTTATGCAGCTGCCCGCCTTCCTCAGATCTCAGACGAAGACACTTTGGCAAGGTTTTCTTCAATGAAGAATCTGCACACTCCCTGCCTCTGAAGAATGTTCTCAGATTTGCTAAAGCCTGCGAACACCGTAGGCGGGAAGCCATTGAATACGCAATTTACGGGGATAGAACAATGGGCCTAACAACGATCTGAGTGCTCGGAACTGCGGCTCCCCCCAGTAAACTAAACTAACTAACTATGTCGGTCTTTTTTTCTGAAAAAATCCCCTCCTACTATCTCTATCTATATATCTTTATTTGAAAAATAATCTGTTTTAGTATCTAACTTATTATCAATAGAGATACAGTAGGAAGTGATGGTTGAGAACTTACTTTACCTCAATAAAATTGTCCTGGCGACGTTGACTTTACTATCGCTGATATCCAACCCACATAATTTCTCTACCTTAAATATGACCCTGTGATTGGGCCGTCATTAAAATTCTAGTGTCCGAAAAGTCCATAGACTGCAGATATCTGGTCCATGGAACTGCCAATTGGATCTTTTATTTCAACATAGTAACGTCAGTAACGTTAGACGAAGTCGAATTGAACCAGAATTCCTTGGATATATAAGACTAGGTAGGTAGTATTCATTTCAAAACATCCCATATGACAGAACTGTTAGCAGCACTTGGGCCCGTGCGGATTGAATCCTTTTACTTAAACAGAAAAAATATTTCCATTTCATAAAGCTGACACTTTCTCATGAACTGACAAAATCTGAACTATAAGTTAGTAGACGTCAGTTTCATTTATTCTATTACGGGATATCATGAATGGAGTCGACTATTTTTGCTATTTTAGGAAGTTGACATTCTTGTTTGTTCCCAGGATTTCCTGTATGCCAGATACAAGAAGGCGGTGTCAGTTGAAAGTAACTCCCAAGTGGTTGTACCCATCATCGTCATCATCACCAAGTGCGCAACAGCCGGTATCTGGGTAGGCCTGCCTTAGTAAGGAACTCCAGACATCCCGGTTTTGGGCCGAGGTCTACCAATCTGATATCCCTAAAAGCTGTCAGACGTCCTGACCTACGCCATCGCTCTACCGCTGGGAGGGTCTGCCTCATTTTCTTTTTCTACTATAGATATGCTCTTATAGACTTTCCGGGCTGGATCATCCTCATCCATACGGATTAAGTGATCCGCCCACCGTAACCTATTGAGCCGGATTTTATCCACAACTTGACGGGCATGGTATCGCATATAAATTTCGTCGTTATGTAGGCTAAGGAATCGCCGGAGGACTCTTCTCTCGAATGCGGCCAACAGTTCGCAATTTTTCTTGCTAATAACCCAAGTCTCCGAGGAATACATGAGGACTGGCAAGATCATTGTCTTGTAGAGTAAGAGCTTTGATCCTATAGTGAGACGTTTCGAGCGGAATAGTTTTTGTAAGCTGAAATAGGCTCTGTTGGCTGCCAACAACCGTGCGCGGATTTCATCATCGTAACTATTATCGGTTGTGATTTTCGACCCTAGATAGGAGAAATTACCAACGTTCACAAAGCTCTAGTCTCCTATTTTTATTCTTCCCGTTAGGTTGGTTTTTGGTGCTGATGATGCCACCATATACTTTGTCTTGCCTTCATTGATGTGCAGCCCAAGCTCTCGCCCGATTGCCGCCTGCTCGATCTAGATGAAGGCAGTTTGTACGTCTCGGGTCGTCCTTCCCATGATGTCAATATCGTCAGCATAGGCCAGTAGTTGGGTGGACTTAAAGAGGATCGTACCCCTTATATTTACCTCAGCATCACGGATCACTTTCTCGACGGGCAGGTTGAAGAGGACACATAATAGGGCATCCACTTGTCTTAGACCATTGTTGATGTCGGATGGTCTTGAGAGTGATCCTGCTGCTTCTATGTGGCCTCGCACATTGGTCAGGGTCAGCCTAGTCAGTCTTAACAATTTCGTCGAGATACCGAATTCTCTCATGGCCGTGTATAGTTTTACCCTGGCTATGCTATCACAGGCGGCTTCAAAGATGAAAAGATGGTGCAACTGATGTCCATATTCCAACAGTTCTTCCATCGCTAACGGCACTACGAAAATCTGATTTGTCGCTGATTTGCCTTGAGTGAAGCCTCTTTGGTATGGCGCAGTGACATTCTGAGCGTATGAGGCTTTCCTGGCTAGCAAGATAGCATAGAATATCTTATAGATGGTACTCAACAACGTGATACTTCTATAATTCCTGCACTGTGCGATATCTACCTTTTTATGTATGAGACAGATAATGCCTCGTTGCCAATCGTCAGGCATTGATTCGCTGTCCCATACCTTGAGCACAAGTTGATCAACCACTTGGTGTAACTGGTCGCCTCCATATTTAACCAATTCGGCTGTAATTCCATCGGCTCCTGGGGACTTGATGATTTGATGATTTTTAGACCGATGAATTGCACGGACTGTTTCTCTTAAACTTAGTGTTGGCAGTATTTGTCCGTCGTCTTCAGTTGGCGGAACCTCCAACTCGCCAATGTTCTTGTTGTTCAGTAGTTCACTAAAGTACTCAACCCATCGCTCCAATATGCCGATTCTGTCGGAAATCAGATTTCCCTCTTTGTTTTGGCAGGATGAACATCGAGTTGTGTAAGGCTTCATCCTGCTGACTTGTTGATAAAACTTCCGCGCCTGGTGCGGTTGCTACTTGTACTTTTCGGGTTCACAGACTTATTGGTTCGCCCTGACTTCTTTTTTCCGTCTGTGAAGTGGCTTCTCCACTCGCTGGAGTTCGTGATAAATATCCACGCGTGCCCGCGTCCTTTCGTAGTGAATAGGTCATATTTTATTGCATACTATTCTACGTAATACAAGTAGCTTTTCCAGCAAAAACCGACGAATCGGTCATTCCAAAGAAAATTACCGCACAACTGCCGGCATAAAATGTTGGTTTTTCCGGAAGTCATACAAGAGAACCCACGGTCACATGACCAGGAACAAAATTATATTGCAAATACTCAGTTAAGCAATTATTGTTCGCTGCAGTATATTTGCTTTTAACATAAATTTATTGATACTTTCCATGGACCTTTCACTGCTCCCCTGCATGTGTTAAATATCGCAGGAAATTTTAAGTCCTTGCAACTCATCATGGCTCGACCACATCAACCCAACACTTTACTCATAAATCAACTGGAATTACTTTGATTTAAAGCTTATTTTTCACAGCGGTTGATTTTTCATATTATGCTTCTGAAAAAAAGGATAAATAAAAAGGATTTTTATCCCCGTCCACAAATATATTGCATTCAATTTGTAAAAAATAAAAAAGATATATTGTGCGTTCAGGAGGCTTTTTCATATCCTTTGGTGTACAAATTGGAATGTATAAATCCTGAAAATATTTTGCTCCAGGAATAAGTAAAATATTTTCAATACAGATATAAGCATCATGTGCAGTGGAAGAACTCTAAGGATATGCATGCATATGTACACATAAGCACAACTGTTTTTTGTGGAATAACTATAATATTATAGATAAATATTTTGCAAAGTAGAACCAGGACATCGAAGGCCGGTTTTTTCTCTGTAAAATAATATTAAGCCTATCCGTACGAAAGTCCGCTTTTGACTAAACCTTAAGCATTTATTTCAACTGGAAGAAATCTAGCTTTGCCAATAGTAGAATTTGGGTCATTAGCAATGTCCTTCATCCATTTCAATGGCAAGCCTTGGATAGTTCACTGAAAGAAGTGCATTCCAGGCACGAAATACATAAAGAAAGTATACCAACAAATGCAGGAAACGTGGAGTTCTCCGAAAAAGAAACTCCATCAACTTGTAATGCTTCTGCAAAGTGCTATTGTATTTGATAAGAATCTTCATCCAGGCTAACTGACTATTTGGTGTCTCAGAACTTTTTCTCTGCTCTTCTTTTGCCTTTATCGCTTACGTCGTCATGCCCATTTCGGTTCTTTGCTTTCAAGATGTCCTTGCTCCAATCATCTCGATCCATTGATCACGTTCTCCTACTTCGAAATTCGAGCAGTGATGCACAGTCTCCGTCAATAGAATTTGACCTTTCAGGGTTTTCTTACCAACCTCCATCCTTCTTTTCTCCCTTCAAATACCGTTTCAGGTATAGGAGTGCCACCCACACGTGGAACGTGACCAGTCCATTGCATCTTCGAAGTTTGATTATCATGGAGGCTTCAGGATCGTCAAGTATTTGGTACAACTAATGGTTGTAGCCGATTCGCCATTGGTCATCCAGCCGTTTAGCTCCTACAATTCTCCTCAGCACCCTCCTCATGAAGGTATTGACCAGTTTTCCAGAAGTTTGAGTTAATTACAGCAATTATAGAGGTATCACGTTGCTGAGTACCATCTATAAGATATTCTCCACTATCTTGCTAGGCCGGATAGCCCCATACGCCCAGAACATCATTCCCCCATACCAAAGAGGCCTCACTCCAAGGAAATCAGCACAGATCAGATTTTCTCTCTGTGGCAAGCGATGGAAAACTGTTGGAATATGGACAACAGTTGCAACATATTTTCATCGGCTTTAAAGTCTCCTAAGATAGCATAGACAGGGTAAAATTGTATACGGCCATGAGAGAATTCGGTATTCCGACGAAATTGACAAGACTGGCTAAGCTGACCCTGACCAACGTGCGGCGCCAGATAAAAGCAGCAGTATCACTCTCAAGACCATTCGACATCAACAACGGTCCACGACAAGGGGATGCCCTATCATACGTTCTCTTTAACCTGGACCTCGAGAAAATGACCCGTGATGCTGAGGCAAATGCAAGGGGTAAGATCCTCTCTAAATCCACTCAACTACTGGCCTATGCTGACGATATCGACATCATGGGAAGAACGACGCTAGACGTACACACTGCCTTCATCCAGATCGAGCAGGCGGCGTGAGATCTTGGGCTGCACATCAATGAAGGGAAGACAAAATATATGGTGGCAACGGCAGCATCAAAAACCAACTAACCAACAATATCAAACCGCATTAGTAAAACGGCAAGAATGAGGATAGGAGAATACAACTTTGAGACCGTTGATAATTTCTCCTATCTAGGGTCGAAAATCACAATCGATAGCAGCTACGATGATGAAACCCGCGGACGTTTGTTGGCAGCCAACAGGCCTATTTCAGCTTACTAAAGCTATTCCGCTCGAAACGTCTCACCATAGGATCAAAGCTCTTACAAGACGATGATCTTGCCAGGCCTCATGTATTCCTTGGAGACTTGGATTCTTAACAAGAAAAACTGCGAACTCTTGGCTGCGTTTGAGAGAAGAACCTCCGAAGAATTTTTGACCCCCTACATGAGGATGGACGATTCAGTAGCCTACACAATGACGAAATCTATGAGCGATACCATGACCTTCCGGTTGTGGATAAAATCCGGCTCAATAGGTTACGATGGGCGGGTCACTTAATCCGTATGGATGAGGGTGATCCAGCCCGCAAAGTCTATGAGGGCAATATCTATGGTAGAAAAAGAAGACGAGGCAGACCCTGCCTAAGATGGAGCGATGGCGTAGGTCAGGACGTCAGACAGTTTTTAGGAATAGCGAATTGGTGGACCAAAACTGGTGGACGCAAAACTGGGATGTATGGAGTTCCTTATTAAGGCAGACCTAGACCGGATACCGGTTGTTGCGCCTTTGATGATGATGATGTGTTAAGGTTCATGTTTCACATCCGTAGCATAGCACAGATCTTATTGTTTTGTATTTTCGGAGCTTTGCTTTGCTATATATGTAGAGCACATTTTAAATCGACAACACCAAGTGAAAGCTCTGTTTGAATACTGAATTCGATATTTTATTTCCCCCACTTGATTTCCATCTTTCGTCAGTTGTACACCTAAATATATAAAGTTTTCCACATTTTCCTAGTTGTACTCGTCGTTATTCTTCTCGTTTGCGTCATAATCTCTATCATCTACTCGTTAATTCGTTGAGGTTTATAAAAATATTCTTAGCTGATGTGAAAAATCGCGCCATGATGTTTATATCGTTAGCATACCCAACGATTTGGTAGGCCTTTTCTGCCCACAGGCAACTTTCGTATAACTTGCTTCAATGCCAAATTAAGAACTGCCAGCCCCTCTCCTTGCTTCAACCCAATGCCAGCCTCAAAAGCATCTGTCAAGCCATTAGTGATTCCAACCTGCTGGTCAAAACTGACAAGGTTTACCAGTTTTCCTGGAATCCATGAATCAAACATTACTTTGAACAGTGGCCGATTGTCGATTTTCATCGTCTAGTTTTCCGTACTAATATTTTCTGAAGATTTTATAGGACATTCAGAGTGGTGAGATACGTCTGTAATTTTCGCATGTAAACTTGTCATCTTTTTTATGGACCAAGCATACACAGTTTTTGACTACCACGCACGATCTGCTCTTAGTTCCAGATGGACAGAACCAAATTACGGATAGCTTTCGTGGTGCATGGACCGCCTGATTTGATGAATTTAGCAGGGATGTTATCTATGCCTGGCACCTTACGCATTTTTTTGACATTTGATTGCTGACTCTATTTCTTTCAGTAGTGTTGTTCTGGGGACTGAGTTATATGCGAGGGGTAGAGGGGTAGGTTCTTTAAAATTAGGCGCCTATCACTCATGTGTTTCACTTTCGCCCTCAATGATTACAAAATGTTACTTACTTTTAAATTCAAAAACTTATTTCAACTTTTTTTTCTGACAAGTAATTCTTGACTCATATTCCACGATTGGCCGGCAGAGCCTCGTGACTGTCGCCCCGCTACCAACAAGTAGGTGAGCCACTCAGGCAGGTGTGTTTCATTTCGTGGGGAATTATATCATTCTGGTGCGGTGTTCGAACGAATCCTCGTTAATCAGCTCGCGCCTCCACACTACCCCACCCCCAACTAATGGTGGGTTTCAGCAATAAACCCGACATCTGGGACGCCAACTTTAGGAGCAGCAGCTGAATGGGGATAAGGCTGGGGGAGAGCTTCTGCAGTCGCTATGGTTGCAGCGGCTTCCGGAAAGCACCCAGCCCATCTTTGCCTGTGCGGGCTCCGGATCATTGGAGGTGTCAGCAAACACTGCTGACAAAATCCATGAGGTGCATGCCCCGTAGTCAATGAAGTGTCACGAGAAGCGACGGACCAAATTGCTGAGCTTCTGCAGACGGTGGCAACCCTCCCGGCTGCCGTCTCCAAACTAGCGGTAATGGTAGGAGCTTTGTATTCGAGTGGTAGGTCCCAAACTCGTTCGTCGTCCGTCCCGAAATGGGTGATCGAGTAGTCGTGCATCGAGGACCTCAACGAGTCCTGCAATTAGCTAATACCATCGCATCTATGCCAATAAAGCAAAATAAAATATCAGCCCGTGCACGTTCATGGCTTCGAAAAACTGAGCTCGTTGGGAGAAATATTTTTTATTTTTTAATTTAAAAACTCAATTCGACTTCTATTTTTGACAACAAATTCTCGACTCAACTTCCACGATTGCTTTGCCGGCCTCGTGACTGTCACCCCGCTACCAACAAGTAGGTGAGCCACTCAGGGGGGTGAGTTTCACTTTGTGGTGAATTATATCATTCTGGTGCGGAGTTCGGACGAATCCTCGTTAATCTGCTCATGCCTCCACAGTGATTTTGGATTAATATCCTCGCCTTAGGCTCTTTGATACTTTTTTGCGTTGTTGTTCGTAATGCTGTCGTCAATTTCCTTTAATTCCTTGTCCAAATGTATTATTATTAGCTGTTGGCTGGAGATATTCGTAATTTTCTCTCGTTGTCCTTATGTTTCACTCCGTATGTTGTCTATGTGCTTCGTTTTTCTTGTCAGTGGTTCCTGCAATTTATCATCAAACCGATCCATTCACTGCCGCTGGGATACATTTCAACCACTTCTACCGCTGGTGTTATGAGAGCACGCATAGGTCATACCAGGTGTCATTGAAGAGCCCCCTGTGAAACTCTTCCTTCTTGTAGTTTTTACTTTTCCAAAATCGAATTTTCGAAGTGGGATGATTTTATTTCCACCGGTCTTGAAATTTGGCACGTGTAAACGTGTTCGGAAAATTTGTTCCTCAATATGATCTCACATCAACGATGCTGAATAACCATCTTTAGGTTCTGAGAACGTTGTTTATCTGCTTGAAACTAATTCCATCTGGGGACGCCCATTTCCTTTTGTCAATGCGCTACTGTTGAAAGCATGTCGATTTTATGATTCAATTTTTGGTCCCTGCAAAGTCAAAGAGGTGCTGACCATTGTCATTTGATACACCATGACAACTGTCCCCCCGGTTGTTCCTAGATGTGTCTCCTCGTTCCCAACGTTGGCATTGAAATCGCGGAGCAATATTTTCACATCATTTGTAGGCAGTTAGTTATATAGTCTCTCCAGACTATCGTGAAACTGCTCTTTCAGTTTGCCTTTTTTTTCTTCATATGGGGTGCGTATGGTGACAAAAAAAGCATTTGTTTAATGATCTAGCATTCCAGAATCCGAAAGCGTAGTCATTCATTCGTTTACGCAATCTTTTCCGAAGCTGTTCATTATGTCTCTGTTCATGTGGTTTGATTTTAGATTGCACAGGTTGTAAGTCCATCGCTCCCACAACCCACAACCTCGAAGACCAGCTTAATCAGCCCAAGTGATTTCCTTTAATTTTACTTTTTGCGTTCCAATTTTTGTACAAATTTCCAAACTTTGTATTTTAATAACCTTTGTCAATTCTGCACTATTCTCTTCTTCTCCTCACTCAGCCTTTGCCCCGTTCAGAAAGGCACCTCTTGATCGGTTAAGCCAATCTGCTCTGTCAAAGGCTGGATCTGGCTGCAGTCGCGAGGTTTTCAAGCCATCATTCAGTGTTGACAAGTGAATTCTCGATAGCGCGAATTACATAACCCTACCATCGAAGGCGCCTCTCTCGAAATTTTTTACGATCGATGCAAGCACTTACCGACCACGGATATCCTCATTTGGGATGTGATCGAAGCGTGTTTCGCCAGTGGCCCAACATACCCGCCCAACGCCCAAAAAAAAAACAGACAGATTCCAATTTTCCTTGTGATAGATATTAGTGCGCGTTACTCATATCTGTATTCTACCGGTGGTCCTGAGGCTCTTTTCCAATGAAGAAACTTTCGTAGAAGTCTAATTTATTGCGTTTCACCTCTATGAGCACCGTTACCTTCTGCAAATTTTGACCAAGCTCCACAATATGTCGTGAGACTGGAGAATTGATATGTTTTTCTGCCTCGTTTTATTAATAATAATAATCGTTGGCGCAACAATCCATATTGGATCAGGGCCTTGAAGTGTGTTAGAGCACTTCATTCAAGACCGTAACGGTACACTACAGAGCACTGTAGGAGGCAATGTGGTCAGCATTGCGCTCGCCCGAGATTATTACCCTGATTTGACTCAGGTACTCATTCACAGCTGAGTCGACTGGTATCCGACGTCAAGTCACGATGCAAATCCTACTGCCACCAGCGAGATTTGAACCGCGGCCTTCCGTATAACAACCCAGTGCTCTAACCACTGAGCTATCCGGACACTCGTTTTATTAACTCTTTTAAATGTGCCTTGACGCGAATGTTTCCCCTACGTAGTTCAATACACAATACTATATAGTCGTCTCCATTATCGGGAGTTAGTTAACGAATTATGTGGTGGCGACACTACAGCTATCAGACTACCTATAAAAACTTAACAGGGAGATATGAAGAGTCTTTCGTTCTCTGTTTATTTCCCCTAAGACGTGGACCAAGTTTCCAGTGGAACATTCATCAGAGCTATCCAATATGGCAGAAATACAGACGGGGCGATAATAGCAGGATATCATCATCATCATCATCATCAACGGCGCAACAACCGGTATCCGGTCTAGGCAGGCCTTAATAAGGAACTCCAGACATCCCGGTTTTGCGCCGAGGTCCACCAATTCGATATCCCTAAAAGCTGTCTGGCGTCCTGACCCACGCCATCGCTCCATCTTAGGCAGGGTCTGCCTCGTCTTCTTTTTCTACCATAGATATTGCCCTTATAGACTTTCCGGGCGGGATCATCCTCATCTATAAGGATTAAGTGACCCGCCCACCGTAACCTATTGAGCCGGATTTTATCCACAACCGGACGGTCATGGTATCGCTCATAGATTTCGTCATTGTGTAGGTTACGGAATCGTCCATCCTCATGTAGGGGGCCAAAAATTCTTCGGAGGATTCTTCTCTCGAACGCGGCCAAGAGTTCGCAATTTTTCTTGCTAAGAACCCAAGTTTCCGAGGAATACATGAGGACTGGCAAGATCATTGTCTTGTACAGTAAGAGCTTTGACCCTATGGTGAGACGTTTCCAGCGGAACAGTCTTTGTAAGCTGAAATAGGCTCTGTTGGCTGACAACAACCGTGCGCGGATTTCATCATCGTAGTTGTTATCGGTTGTGATTTTTGACCCTAGATAGGAGAAATTGTCAACGGTTTCAAAGTTGTATTCTTCTATCCTTATTCTTCTTCATGTTTGTGTTTGACCAGTGCGGTTTGATAGCAGGATATGCCCTCATTTTATCCTTGGGATGGTCTTAGATCAGCGCAAGAGGACAGAGACAATTAAAGTGTCTGGAAGGAAGCGAACTGTACATTCTTAATTTTGATAATGAGGTCACTTTCTTCAATGTGATATTTTGAAACTTTTGAAGAGCGCTGTCCGCTTTATACCCCAAAGAGGGACAAAACACTATGGGGGAACTCGAATTTGGCAAAACGGAGGACAACGACAAAGCTACTCCAAAAACGAGTTCTAAAGCTCGATTCAGTCGTTAGCTGGAATCAGTGCAAAGAAACATAGAAATCTGTAAACAAAAGCATAAGGTCAGCTAAACAATCTATGTGGAGACGCTGTTACGAAGGACTAACTCTCTTGAGGCAACTTCAAACTGAAGCGGATCCTTGTCAAGGGACGTAGCTAGCAGTTGGGTTATCCATGTTTGCAGGACGGGGGTACTCGGAAAACGATGAAGAAACAGCAAATCATTTGATTGAAGTCCACTTCCTAGACAGCATCCAAAATCTCAGCTCAGTCCCGACAACTATATACAACCCTCATCGGGAAAACTAGACTCTAGTGTGCAAAGTAGCATCACTTGAGCGAGTAAAATGGGTATTTAACGTGTTCCATAGACACACTATTGCGCGCCCGGATAGTATCATTACTATCTAGTGATAGCAAATGGATTCCCTGGATCCGTATATTTGGAATTGATACCGCGCATGCGTACCATAAGTTTTGATTCCAATTAACTAGCGTAATGTAAAGATGATATTTCTTGCCAAACCAGGGAAACTACTAAAAAGACTTTCAAGACTTGCAGATCGTCTCATAAGGGATTCCAACATCCCTAGGGGGCCATTTCACTGTAGGGGTTCTCACTCTATTACCCCATTTGAATCGGAGACTGAAATTTACTAACAGCAGGAAACTACCAGCACAGATTCAAAGGCTTTGTAGCCTAAATATTGTGTGTGTGTGTATGGTGGGGGAGAAGCTACAGCTTCTGAGCACTCAGGCCGTGTTGGTCCATTGTACTCGCCAACCTCGTCTAACGGAATATTCCGGATTCGTTAACGTATCGCAGGATTTCCGTTAGTGGATGTAATGCTACCCGTCGCAATTGGAGAACATCGGCACCAAAGATCTGATGCCTGATGCGTCCATAGGCGGGTAGACTCCGGCTCCAGAACCCTCTTCTGTTTTTGAGCCATCGGTGTAGAAGACTTCCGTATATCCCGCCACGCATTCCTCTGGGCCTTCCCAGTCCTAAATATGACTGGATCAATGAATATTACGCCGACTGCGGCCATCGAAGCTATCCTAAATCTATCCCCTTCATTTGAATATAAAACGGAAAGCAGCTAACGATTCAAATAGGTTTGATACTATTGACATCCGGAAAGGCGGCCAATCATGCGACCATAGATCCATCTGGAACTTCTTTTTCTAAGCATTAGGTGGCTCTGATACCTGCCGTTCATATAGTTTTAAAATTTGTATTTGCATACGTACTCACGGGAAATTACCTTATAGAACTGACCCGTCTTTTCTGGAAAATGAGGACCATATGCCAGGTGAAGATATATGCCATGCAGCACAAGAATGGGTGCGACAAAAATTCCGAGGTCGCACTATTCGAATCAGTTCAACGAGTCGGGTAGGGATATCAGCACCTAATAACAACAACATATCAAGCCATTTGGTGTGGAATTGCCACTGGTTGCTATTGAAACTTGGCCACCTAAACGAAACATCCTGAATGTGAGTGTCAGGGCACTGGAACATCATTGCAAACAATCTGGATTCACAATGGTCGGGCCAGAGCCGGCATTTTGAATCCAACCTTTCACTGTAAAGTCTATCCTGAAGAGCGAAATTGCAAGGATTTTTGGCAATATTTAAACCAATTTAGCAATAAATTGAAATTCGTATATTTAAATCACGACACGTTTACTTTATTTAACTTTATCACAAGATGTGCGTACAGTACTTGCTCGCTTATTGAAATTCGTGTGTACGCCGCCGCGGTTGGAAACAGAAGAGACCGGCTTATTTCCATGCGGTCCTTACTGTCCCAACCAACGGCATTTTTCCACCGCTAATTCTCCACTCCCCTGGTGCGTTCCGAAAATGAGCGAGTGGAGAGTTCCGCGCCATCTACCCGTCCGCATCCGCAACATTCGAAATAAATTTCGAATGCTGCTGATCCTGCCGCGCCACATCACTCCGCCCCCAGACGAAACCTAGGGGGTTTCGGCGACGGATCCCGGAACTTCGTTCGCCGTTAATCCACAAAGCGGACACGCCGCTGCTTCGGGGCGCACACGGGTTTCAGCCTGGACAAAGAGACCGCTTTTTTGTGACCACCGATCTCGAGCTGGAAGAAATGTTCTCCCCTCTCGAGAACGCGGTACGGGCCCTCATAGGGAGGCTGCAGCGGCTTCCGGACGGAATCCGTCCTGATCAGCACGTGCGTGCATGTGTCCAGTTCCTTGGGCGAACAAGCAGGTATGGACGAATGTCGAGTGGGTGGTGGCGCTTTGATGCGTCGAAGATTGTCCCTCAGCAGACGCACCAACCCCGACTCCGTGAGACACGATCTCTTGTCGAAGACCGGATCGCTTGGGAGTCTTGGGTTCTCCCCGTATACCAGCTCCGCGGGGCTGGCAGCAAATTCCTCTCGGCGGGTTGTACGAAGGCCGAGTAGGACGAGGGGCAAGACTTGAATCCAGGACGGGTCGTCGCGTGCCATAAAGGCGGCTTTCAGCGTCCGGTGCCAACGTTCCAGCATCCCATTGGATTGCGGGTGGTATGCCGTAGTCCGCTGGCGTTTAAAACCCAGGAGTTACTGGGATTTGGTGGTATGCCTTGACTAAGTCCAAGGTTGAAAAGATGCGGCAATTCGCGAGGTAATGCGCAAAGTTGTGGATGAGTGGAATCGGATATCGGTCAGGAACAGTCTGTGCGTTTAGCCTTCTGTAATCCCCACAGGGACGCCATTCGCCATTTGGCTTAGGGACCATATGTAAAGGGGAAGACCAACAGCTGTTTGAGGGCCTGCAGATACCCTGTTGAACAAGTTGTTCAAATTCTTTCCGCGCGATAGCCAGTTTCTGGGGTGGTAGAGGACGCACCTTCGAGAAAATCGGGGAACCAGTAGTATTTATGTGGTGCTGCACATTGTGCTTCACTGGTTTCGAGAGACTACACTCGGTAGTAATCTGGCTGAACTTTTGGAGGAGTGTCCGAACACGAGAGTCGGTGATGTCTTCCAAAAGAACGGAAAGGTTATTGTCAGCGTGAGATACCATTTGGCCCGACGAATTAAGGTTGGTTGTGGGGTCTATAAGGGACTTATTTTGCAAGTCCACCAGCAACCCATAGTGACACAATAAGTCTGCGCCTAATATGGGGAAGCTGACATCCGCCAGGATGAAACGCCACGAAAACGTCCTACGCAAGCCAAGACTCACGTCCACTTGCCTGTACCCGTATGTATTGATGCGGGAGGAATTTGCTGCCGCCAATTTGAGGGGTTGTGGATATAGTCGATGATGCCGGGGTACGGGAAGAACCGAAACCTCCGCACCCGTGTCGACGAGGTAGTTGCACCTGCTGAGGGGGTCGAAAATAGTTAGGCGACGTGGCGCTGCGCTCTGGGTGGCCGTCGCCAAGACCCCCCGCGGACCTAGTTTTTTGCGGTAGGCGCGAATTTACAAGGTAGCGTACATCTTGTCGCTTTATCACCGAATCTCAGATGGTACTAGCAAATACCTTTGTCCGCAGGCTGTCTTGACGACCTGCTACCCGAACGCCCTTTTCGTGTGGCAGACCGTGAGCGAGCTCGCGATCTGGCACTCGAACGCTGAGCGTCCAACGTCGCCCGCATCTCGGCCACGCTGGCTGTTAAGGCAGCTATCTCGCGCCGCAAGTCGCTCACCTCATCCGACTGTGGTTGAACGGCCGCTATGGTTGGGCGAACGTACACCTCCTGTACCTGGTCGGCCGTCGCTGCCAGTTCCTCCAAGGAACCGGAAACGCAAGCTAGTATCGCCTGGGTGCCCTCCGGAAGCCGTCGCAGCCAGAGCGACTTGATCAGGTCGTCGCCAATCTTGCTCCCACCCAATTGCCTCATTTCGCGAAGCAATTGGCTGGGAGTTCAATCACCCAACGTTAAACCCGCCAGCAAGTGGTCTAATTTTGCCGACTCGCTTGCCGACAGGCGCGTGATCAACTCACTCTTGAGCTGCGTGTATGATGCCGACTTCACTACGTCAGACACCATAAGAATGGACTCTTCGTCCAAGCCGACCACCACGTAGTTGAAGCGGGTCGCGTCCGATGTGATGCCGGACATTTGGAACTGCGCTTCCAAATGCACGAACCACAGCTCCGGGTTCCGCCTCCAAAACGGAAGAACGCGTACGGCGAGGGCGGTCACTTGCGGGTCCGATGGGCCTGCCGCGTCTTTGCTGTCAAACGACATCTTGTTTAACGGAAAGTACGAGTTTGTAATGCAGACGCGGTGAATTTATAATGAAACGCGGTGAATTTTACTCCGACACGGCAGGCCGCACCCACAAATGCACGCACGAACAGAGAAAATGACGACCGAAGCGGACGCTCTCCAGCGCAGACCGAAAACACCACCAAGGAAACGGAGAACCCGCGATGTGAAACACCTAACGCCGTCTCTTGCAGCGATTTCAATTATTATTCTCTCAAATATGTTCACAATTTAAACTCTTAATATTATAATTAACAATTAAATTTGAAATGCATACAAAAAAAAAATGGTAAAAGATTCACAGCTTCGATATCGAGATAATGAGGAAAAATTTGATGACGATTTGTTTGTTTCCGCTGCTCCTGGAGCTGTTGTTGCTGTATTATTGGAATGCGCCTTCGACGAAAATTGAAACGAAAAAAGTTTATGCGAAGTGCCTGCCTGTTCCCGTTGTAGAGTGCTGATGGGTTGCGATGCGGCGTTGTTTACGTCGTCAGCTCGTAGCGCTGATGGGATTTTGTATGTTACTGTATTCCCAAATTTTCCAACTTAATAAAACCACGATGGCGGAAACACCAGACTTGATGGCCTTGGGGTTCTGCTCGGCGGCGGCGCTGGTGCGAATTCGGGGTCACCACTTTGGCAATATTTAAACCAATTTAGCAATAAATTGAAATTCGTATATTTAAATCACGACACATTTACTTTATTTAACTTTATCACAAGATGTGCGTACAGTACTTGCTCGCTTATTGAAATTCGTGTGTACGCCGCCGCGGTTGGAAACAGAAGAGACCGGCTTATTTCCATGCGGTCCTTACTGTCCCAACCAACGTCATTTTTCCATCGCTAATTCTCCACTCCCCTGGTGCGTTCCGAAAATGAGCGAGTGGAGAGTTCCGCGCCATCTACCCGTCCGCATCCGCAACATTCGAAATAAATTTCGAATGCTGCAGATCCTGCCGCGCCACAGATTCTCGCAGCGAAATGGAATTATTGATGGCAGGGAAACATCTTTGTTAAAGAACCCGCCAGAGGGGCAATTTTATTGTCCCTTAAGAAATGCGACATGAAAGTACTGGTAACCCTTAAACTACAATATGGGAACTGATTGGTGGTCTGGGCTATGTGTAGACAAAATGAGGAGAAGAGGAGCCAACCTTTTGCTTCACATACCAGACCAGGATGCCACGAGTTGGATCTCTTCAGCGAAAAGCGCAGATGCCGACAACTACCCCACGTTGGGCACCATTTGTGATAAAAGTTGACTCTTAGGTGTGATAAAAACGTTGTTGAGGAAATACATCACATGGTAGGAAATTGTGCCAAGGATTCTGACCACATTCCTGTACCAGCTAGCAAAGCGACATACAAGTTCGCCTCAGTAGAAAATTACAAAAATAGTTGCCGATCAGCCCTTCGTAGATGAAAATAGGCCACTAGAGATGGTACGTTAGTCACGCCTAAGCACCTAATGTTTATTACACTCATCAACGCCGCAACAACCGGTACCTGGTCCAGGCCTGCCTCAATAAGGAACTCCAGATATCCCAGTTTCGCGCCGACTTCCACCAGTTCAATATCCTTAAAAGCGGTCTGGCGCCCTGGTCTATCGATGCATCTCAGCCAAAGTCTGCCTCGTCTTCTTTATCTGTCGTAGATATTGCCCTTATAAACTTTCCGAGCTGGATCATCCTCATTCATATGGATTAAGTGACCCGCCCACCGCTACCTGTTGAGCCGGATTTTATCCACAACCGAAAGTGGCATTGAGTGCGCAAATATCCTTGCTAACAACCCAACAAGATCATTATCTTGCACAGTAACAGCTTTGACCCTATGGTGAGACATTTCGAACGGAACAGTTTTTGTAAGCTTAAATAGGCTTCGTTGGCAGCCAACAACCGTGCGTAGATTTCATGGTCATCGCTGTTATTAGTTGTGATTTTCGGCCCTAGACAGGAAAAATTATCAACGACCCCAAAATTGTAGTCTACTATCTTTATTGTTTTCGTTTGACCAGTGCTACTTGATGTTTTTGTCTCTGTGGCTTTTGGTACTGATATTGTCACCATATATTTCCTCTTGCCGTCATTGATGTGCAGCCCAAGATCTCGCGCCGATCGCTACCTACTTGATCTGGATAAAAGCAGGTTGTTCTCCCCATCATGCCGCTATCGTCAGCATAGACCAGTAACTGGGTGGACTTAAAGTAGATGGCGCCTATCCCATATAACCCAGCATCACGGATACCTTTTTCCAGCACCAGGTTAAAAAGCCTGCACTATAGGACATCTTCTTGTTCTAGACCATTGTTGATGTCGAATGGTCTCCAGAGTGATCCTGCTGCTTTTATTTGACCACGTGCATTGGTCAGGGTCAGCCTAGTCAGGGCCTATCGGAATACCGAATTCCCTCATAGCCGCCTACAGTTTTACCATGGTCACGCTACCATAGGCGACCTTAAAGTCGATGAAAAAATGGTGCACCTAATGGCCATATTCCGACAGGACTAATTCAATTATGGGGGAACATAAATGTGGTGATATTACCAAAACCCGTGCCTTGGCTGAGACTTGTTTCCTGAAAGTCACGAGTGGACTCGAAGTCTGTGACTTATCACTTGTAAAGTTTAAATCCGCAATGGACTACTGCAGGCCACCCCACCGCTACTACACTAGTACACAATATCCCATCGTTTACTATAAGCAATTTGACGCCAAACCGCCTTATGCAGACCTCGTAAACCACAAGACGTAGCTCTCCATCAGTGAGAATGGTATTGGATTGTTATGACGCGCTGATAAAACATCACTGGCGAAAACCCTTTTTTAAGGTATTCTTGCCTCAATTAAGAAAACCTGCTCACAAACCAGTATTTCAGTTACCAACTTAGTCTAGATTTTACACTGAGTCACGCTGTTCACCACTAAGTCACCGCCCAAATTTAAAATCAATCCGCCATCGGATATCTGCATGAAATGATAGCAAGTACGCTATCCTATGGAAGACCTGAAATTGTTTCATGGGGATATCGGGAGCAGCCCCTCCCTGAATCAGAATAGGTTACCTGCATCTTCACAGAGAGCCATTCTTTATTTTGTGGCCTCATCTGAGAGTTACAACACAACCCCACAACTAAAGTTGAAGCGCTTAACATGGTTGATGTGCTTTATGAAATTCAAATTTTTAAATTGAATTCCACCGTTTAGGCCATTTCCTTGTATTTCTTCAAGCCACCCAGCACTTTCCAGATAACCCGACCTAAATAACTCCTCTGGAAAATTCACGGCTTTCAATTCTGCACCCAAAAACAAAGACATATAGCACCGTTCAGGCAATACCTGTAATGTACGAACATAAATCCTTTTTTTCAAGGAGTAAAACAAATAAACTCGACCATTCGTCTTGGCCCTACAAACGAATAAATTTATATTTTATTGGCAAGTCAGGACTCACATTATTCGAGGGCATCGTTTGCGATAGGAAGCAGGAAGCCATGAGTGCAGGTCATAAGGCACGAACGTTAAATTTATCGCTCAACTAGGACCAACTCTAAATTTCGAAAATGTTTTGCATAAATTTATATTATCTGCCGTGAACTAAAAGGATAACCGAAACAAATACAAACGACATACGGAGAATAATTTTTTATGATTTACAATTATGGCTTCTATCGGGTTTAATTTCCGAATTTCCCAGGCATTTTATGGGGGTCCTGGCCTTACTGCAGCCACATTTGAAAACGTAATGGGTCGCAATGTTGGAGTAGTTTTATCAGCTTCATCCGATGAAACGGTTAAATGTGCACGTTTTTTCCACCCCCACTGGTTCCATTGTGTAATGTTACAATGGAGCAAATAAGTAATAAACGCATTACCTTGCATTTGCCCACGTTTTAATGCAATAGATCCTGCGTTTACTCGTTTAGAATTAGACAATTGAGTTTGTTGATTGGATTTCGATAATCCGACACTTTCCTGGAAATGACTTTATTGCAATTGAGGCGCATTATTGCCGGTTAAGCACACCTCAATCATGTGCTGAACCCATTCACGGGGATTAATTGTGCACGAGTACAACGCCTAGGGAGCTGTAATGTGTTCGCTACGGAAAACAGGAAAGTAATTGGAAATTCCGTGACAAGCCATTCAACATGAGAGGAACTTCCTGATTCTAACGAGTGGAATGAAAGTAGAAGGATGCATGTCGGAGTGCAAGTGTGATCAACAGTCCGGATATTAAGGACGAATCCTTTAATTAAATGTTGTATATCAACTTTATGGAATATAATCGCATCAAACTTTTCCAATATCAGTAATTATGTGAAGGTCGAATCTATAATTAACACCAAGCATTTCGCACTGAGCCTTACTTATCTTGTCTGGAAAGATAGCAAGAAACGCTGAAAGCATCCGAAACCTAAACAAGGATAATCCATAATGAACCAGGTCTGACATCAATAATGAAACGTCCCCATCTATTGTAACGGACACAGGATCTTAGTTTGCAGACAACAAACAAACCTTCAAGCCTATCAAAAGAGACTTTTTTCTTCCCTGCTCCCGACAACATCAATCTTCAGAGCCTCCCTTTCATACGAGGACTTTCTTATCACCGGATGTTTTGTTTCTACGTTTCTATTTTGATAAGAGAAATAAATAAAAGCCATCTTAGCATAAAGAAAAAAAAATTCCAAAAAAATATCCACAAGTTAATCCCCTTAAGGGTGACTGGCAAAGAAAGGATCATAGGACCAAGAAAATAAGTATAATGTATGTATAAGAGCACATACTTATAATGGTTGACAAAAGTGAGACAGCCAACAACGACACTGACTAGGATCATACAAAACTTTCACCCTGCCAAGGAGAAAAGTTATTTTCACTTTTCTTTTCACTTGTGTCGTTCTTATCGGGAGGCTTCCAGGGCAGTGTACATAACACAATAAGAGACAGACGACATTTTTTGGCTTTTCAGAATCAGAAGAATGAAAGTTTTTCTAGCTGCCGGCAAGGGATGAGGGCTGGATAGAAGTCTGATATAATTGTTGTTCACTAGTTTGAATTTGAAGGATGTATACAAAGCTCACTATCATACATCGTGTTTGGGTCTTTATCAATATGTTGAGTGTGTCCCTGGCACCAAAAAACTTCAGTCAGACTCGCATTGTATGTTTTCCCACCACCGAAGACACGGTTGTAATGGGATTATATAGATACCCGCCCTTTACAACATTAGGAAGTTAAAAACCCATTTAAATCCAATTTTAGGTAAGGACACTAAGGAGCAAACTAGCCCTAAGACATCCCAACAAGTAGATTTCAATGGTTTTGCGAATAACTTTAAGCAAAATAGAGCGCCATTGTCAAAAGGAGTTTAAAAGGGTTTAAATCGTCACTGATAACAACAGTTTAAATTTAAAGAAGGTAATTCCATTTGGAAATCCTAGAAAGGCGCTGCTGCCCCCGCTTAACAACTCTTTTGGAAATCATCCCCCCGTTGTTGCCACTTTTTCAACGATTATTGCCTTGCCGTTGTTACGTTCCACAACTGGTGTTCTTTGTGATCGACGTTTCAACGAACGTCTCAAATCTAAAATTTACCGCAATGTCCGTCCTGTCGCTCTCTATGGTTCTGAGTGTTGGCCGACTATAAAAGACAATGAAACGCGTCTTGCGGTAATGAAACGAAGATGTTGCGTTGGACTAGTGGCGTAACACGGTTTGATCACATTCGAAATAAGGATATATGCGATCGTTATGGGGTTGTACCGATCGTGGAGAAACTGCGAGAAAGACGTCTTCGATAGTATAGTCATGTAATTCGTGCTAATGAGAATTCACTCGCCAAGATTGGTCTGAACATCGAAATGGATGGTAAGCGACCAAAAGGCCGGCTGAAACAACGGTGGCATGATACGCTGGATGGCAATCTAAAAGTGGCAAGATTGCATCCAGATCAGGCATTCGATAGAGCTAAATGGCGAAACCGATCACGACGAGCCGACCCCGCTTGTGAACGGGACAAAGGCTGAAGAAAACGAAGATTGCCTTGCCGCTGTTCGTTCTTCCATATCGTTTTCAAGTATATTAATTTTCCTTTAATTGTATAGACAGGGCACCTCAGTAGCCAAAAGATTTATCGAAATCATTTTTATAATGGCACACATTGGTTCATCTGAGGTTGTCTTGAAGGTCGCTAGTATCACTAAACGGAAGATCATGTTCAAACGTGCCAGCTACATGCAGGTATTTACTGCCTCGTGACATTCATAATTCAGATCTCACATAACGTGATCTTGATCATGATGTTCAAGTCAATCATTACCCCTAGGTACTTGATAACAGCCTTTGAAAAGATAAAAAGGGCACCAACCTGAGTACAAATCGTCTTAATTTTCCTACGGTCCTTTTGTTCCGTTAAGTCAAATTTCATCTCTTTTATCCACAGTTTCTTCCTTTTTATTTTGCCTATGGTCTCACTAGCGTATACTCCAGCATCTGCGGCTTCTTAGCGACGACAACCACAGTCAAATGGTCCACAGAGCAAATTATCATAGCCTCCTTCGGTACAGAAAGAAAGAGGGCATCAGTGTATGTTACGCTCCGTAAAAAAGACTAAGCACTAAGGTCTATGGTATTCCTGTCAAGACCGGGTACTCCTTAGGAACTTCAACTGCATCGCACACAAAGTGTCCTTTCCGAGACGTAACTGTCGATTAACTCAATCAAATAATTAGTTACCCCCTTTTAGACAATACGCTCTTTATCTCTTGACGGCATTTTCGACGTCCAACATCAGCACTGCACAGCAATTATTTAAAGACATCGCGTCACGAGGTGACTACAATACTAGGTCCATACCATCGATCGTAGAATAAATTGACGAAAGTGCGGCTCTGATTAGGCATCCTTACGATAAACAAAAGCGGGTAAAAATAATCCTCTTTATCATCTTCCCTATCGTATCTAAAAGGCAAATAGGACAGAGTGGTGATAGGTTTACCGGCTACTTATAGGACCTAGGTGTAGCTCAAGTGGTTAGAGCGCAGAGCTGTCGTAGCGAAAGATTGCGGTCCAGAACTCACTGGCGGCGGAGGGATTTGTTATCGGGACTAGATGTCGGATACCAGTGGACTCAGCTGTGAATGAGTGCCTGAGTCAAATCAGAGTAATAACCTGGTTTGAGCGCACTGCTGACCACATTGCCTCCTACAGTGTACTGTAGTGTACCGTTACCGTCTTGAATAAAGTGCTCTAACACACTTCAAAGCCTAATACAATATGGGTTATTGCGCCAACGATTATTATTATTATAGGACGTCGATAGCAAAATAAGTATTTTCCACTTCTATCAAGCAAGAAAAGCTCCTACTCTCATGCATGCCTCAAATGCGCAAATCTAGTTCCCAAACACTTCCCTCCAACGAAGACTTCCGGCGCTGGTTCACATTTTTTGCGGTTCTCGTTATGGGAGAGGAAGATAAGATGCTATCGGGCGAATTATGATGTTAATCTCCTCGACTTCTTCATAATTAGCTTCTACACTATTCCCCAGGATCTGAATCTACTTTTACACAAAGTTGTTTAAAGGACTGCCCGTTGCTGTTTCATATCATCATCACCATCATCATCAACGGCGCAACAACCGGTATCCGGTCTAGGTCTGCCTTATTATGGAACTCCAGACATCCCGGTGTTGCGCCGAAGTCCACCAATTCGATATCCCTAAAAGCTGTCTGGCGTCCTGACCTACGCCATTGCTCCATCTTAGGCAGGGTCTGCCTCGTCTTCTGCTGTTTCATATGACCTGCTTAAATCTAGTTATTATATAATGCCCTTGTATGGTTCCCATTTCTCGCCGAAATTCGATCTTCCTTAAATTCGTGACCAAGACCTCCTGCTCAAAAGCTTATGTGCTTTATGTGCCTGTTATTCATACTATCCTTTTTAAGGCCACGTCATTGAAATTGTTGTTTCTCAATAACATCTCCACGCCCAAATGTTTTCACGGGCCAACGCTGTTTTCCATCTTCCGCTCACGGGGACGCACTACGCCATTGAATTTTGTCTGTTGTCTGATGGTATACTGGTATATGGCTCACTAACAAACTACACCGGTACCACATTAAGGAAAATGCCTAACGTGATACTCACATATGTCCAATCGACTATTAAATCCAAGCCTTTCCGTTGCAGAGCAGGTGTACTTCGAGTATTTCCAACCACCAGGTCCATCTTCGCCGAAACCTCAAATAGGTTGCGACGATTATAGTTCCAGTGCCCCCATCCACGACCCAAGTATTAAAATCGCCGGCTCCAGTTTCAAGGTTTGCAGCTCACGCATTTGAAACCAACTTAGCATTTTCTTTAAATATAAATGCCCAAAGGAATTCGACCTTTACGAATTCCACCCATTTCGCGGATAATTTGATTCCTGCGTGCCCATATTGTCTCCTTGCCAATTATAGGGCAAAGGGAGGAGGGGGCGCATAGAGGTGAAATGCGCTTTGGCTCACAGCGCCGGACTCTCGTCTTAGGCAGACTACCGGTTAAAACACCTCAGGTCAGGCCTAGTCAAGCAAGCAAAACCCCGTGAATTAAAGGAACCTAGGCTACCCCAGCGATTTCTCCTATCCATAGCGCCATAGGCTTTCAAATCCCCATCTAGCGTATTAAGCAACCGTTGTTGCCTTCTGGTCGTTTCCCATCAATTTCGATGTTCAAACTAATCTTGTCGAGTGAATTCTAGTCAGCGCAAATTACGTGACCATACCATCGAACACCCCTCTCTCAATTTTGTCACAATCGGTGCAATCCCATATCTATCGCGAATCCTCCGAATCCTCATTTCGGATGTGATCAAATCGTGTCACGCCACACGCAACATCTTCGTATCCATTACCGTACCCCGTACATTTTAGATTTGAGACGTTTGTTGATACGTCGAGAACAAAGAACACTAGTTGTGGAAAGGTAAGTTTGAAAATACCCATGTCCGCTGAGCACGGCAACACGTCCTTTATGCGATGCGCGGTCCATCTACCTCTTGATTCTCTTTCCCAGGATTGCAGCCATAGGCAGAGAGTACAGGCTCTATCTAGCGGCGGGACGGACTGAACCAGGCTCATTAGCAAGCGACGCCTGTTGGATAAGGGACCTCCGACGTTGAACATCATCTGACAAATCGCAAACATTCTAGCCGCAGCCTTGTCTGCAGTATTGCAAATCTGCTCGAAGAAGCTCCACTTCGTGTCTATTATGATGCCGAGGTATTTCGCGGGCGGCTTCGACAAGACTCTGGTTTCACCAACCTAAATAGGGAGGACTGTGGGAACCCTCTCCTCGATCAGGACAACAACTTTGATTTTCTTTAGAACTAGGGAGAGCCATTATCCCCGAATCCGGCCACATGCCATTCATCAGGCATCTCGGATCGTGGAAAGCTTGGATCACCTGCACAATCGAATCAATTGTGGATCGCCCGTCTCGTGACTTTATGAGCTTCTCAAATGGTTTTCCTGCTGTGTCCAACATATTGAGCTGACGGTGCCTCTGAGTCCGAAGGAAGATGCATCCGCTGCCAAACATGCGTTGAATGTGGCGAGTAGCAAGTCTGGCTTGTATTTACATACGAGTTTCGACACTACGCTGCGAATACCGTCTGGTGCTGGTGCTTTTTTATACTTCATGACCAGAGCCACCTCCTCTTGATCCTTTGCAGTGCAGAGTTGGCATTTCTCAGTACTCACTCCTTCATCGCCAGTGTCTGTTCGGATGGGTGGACAAGGAAAAGTGTCAACACGATTTCTGTAATTTTTGTTGCTTTCATAGAACACAGTGAACGATGGACAATGAGTTTTTTGGAAACCATTTGAAATCCGAGGCCTCGTAGCTCTCTGCTAACGTTGTTGATTAGCTCCTGCCAGCAGCGTCCCTACCGCACTGAGCAATCCTTCGAAGACTTACAATTTCAGCCGTCCACCAATGCACGGGTAATTTCCCGGGACGCAGTTTCATCTTGAGCGCCGATGCATTACAAGCGATTCAGTAGCAGTTCTTCTGGCTGCCTCTTGAGAGAGCTTCGACATATTGCTATGTCGATTTTTCCGATGTTCCACCAAGTGGGTGTTTGCCGGACAACAGAACATTGAAAGAGCCGTTTGCCACTTCGAAGGAAATGTACTGATAATTACTAGCCGTGAATTTTCCAATACCTTCCATCGTTGAACCACTGATACTAAGGACTCGGTAGCGAAGGTTACGCTAGGAATAGTGCCCTCGGAACCAGGCCCTCGGAATGTCGGAGTACTGCCGATATTTAAGATAATAAGTCCTCTCCTAACGGCCATCTTAAAAATATGTATGCGTCGGGAATCTGGTTGAATCATACCCCATTCGAAAACTTTGACGTTAAAGGCTCCTTCGGCTAGAACTCCCCCTCTTTTGTTTTTAGTCTCGTCCTGCCAGGCGCGAGTCTATTCCGAAAAGCGGAGAAAGATTTGTTCAGTTTGAGGTAAACGTTGAAAAACATCATTTATGCATAACAAACCCAAACGAAGCCATCTCCTCGACAATGGACCCACACTTGCAAGTTAATTGTATTTCTCACCCAAGTGGCAGCGGTGCCATATATATCGGTATATCACGGTAGTGAGATCCTATCTCGATACAGCTCGCTGAGAAGCAACTAGTCAAGTCTTCTTTCTTGCACCATCTGCCACATCAGGCCGTAAGCAGTTGCACTCCTATGTTTTGCATTTGCCTGCAGGATGCGGATTATGGTGCTCGACATATCGCTTCCTGTAATTCCATTTGAAGACCCAGCAACGCACTGGGCCGGTAATATGAGATACATCTTCTTTCAGCCAACGGCGATCCTTGCAAAGAACACAGCACTTCGCCGAATCACAAGTCTGCACTTGATGCCCGGGTCCGCTACACTTGTGACACATGCATAAGCCCTTCTCCTTGCAAGCCCCAGCTATAGGTTCGTATGCCCAACACATAAGGCAGCGGGTTGGAGCTGTCCTTCGCCTTGATGAGAATGGTCTCTGACCATGGTTTGCCCTTTTTTTTCCTTCGGCGCTGATGTTGCCGTCATAATCGACTTTGACTTTGCTACAGTTTAGCCGCTGCGGCCGTTATTCAACTTAGGTTGTTGTTATGGTTCCAACGCCGCAGAATTTTCTTGCTGCATCCTTGTTGGCAGATCCACTCTGTGTTTCCCTCGCTTCCT
The DNA here is from genome assembly GCF_905115235.1 of Hermetia illucens. Lineage (NCBI taxonomy): Eukaryota > Metazoa > Arthropoda > Insecta > Diptera > Stratiomyidae > Hermetia > Hermetia illucens. Next base: position 37,596,479 of record NC_051850.1, read on the forward strand.
TTTGTCGATTGTTTGCTCCTCCTCTGACGAGCTGAGAACACTTCGTTTTGTGCAACTTGAGGGTTGGGAGTTAGTTTGACGATTTCGAGGCCGTGCCCCGGATCCGCATTCCGGTTATAGTCATGCACGTTTATTAGTACAATGGGCGTACTAAAGGCCAGAGTGCTTGAACTACCATTCTCTTTTTCTAAAAAAAAGAAGGGCTGCACTAGCGATGTGCTAAGTTCATGTTCAGCTGTCTTCCAGGACTCTTATCCTCCTTCACCGTTGGGACAGTGGGTCTTTCTACTTTTTCTGTAGATGATGGTCTTAACTTTGCACTACTTGCAAAGGAAGTTTTAACGGAATCTATCTATATTGTTGCTCCTTCTAAAAAATCCGGTTATTGCCAGTTGAGTCGTCGTGTTTGTTGTTACTATTATTGTTGTTGATGTTGACATTGTAGTTTGAGTTTCAGCTGCAGGCCGCTACCTCCACTAAATAATACAGTCACCTTAAATGATCCCTGTAATTGTCAATGCGAACAAGGATGCCACGCGTGGGTTGACACAAATTCTTATGGGAGTTTGTGTTCAGAGGCAAGATCAGGCGCTAGTCAGTTGCTTGCAGCCCTCTGAAAGTTATTTTCGAGATGGAGGCAACTGTAACATTAACCTGAAAGCCGTTTCCACAAGATGTTCCTCTCTTGTACTAAGGTAACAGGATATCACAACAATCAGCTCATGCGCAACCTATTCCGAAACGTTTGCCAAATCAATGCTATGCCAGGTCATCGCCGTTATCCCCACTCACGTTAGTTCACCCCAAGGTTGAGTGGTTATCCGGATCTACTAAATCGGCAGCAACTTTGCCCCGCTTATGCAAACCCGTTTGTGTATGATATTGGAAAGTGTGAAACGAATCGCATCATTGTTAATAAAGTTGGAGAAGGTCGAAATTGATTATTTCCTTTGAATTTATTGCAGTCAAAGGTCGCTCCGTTCTCAGAAGTAACAACGGTAGATGTGCCATATGGCGTTTTTCAAAAAGGGTTACTCATACACGCACAAACAAATTAGTCTTAACTGAGGAATAGAAAACTAGTTTACAGTTGTGTCCAGAGAAAAAATGAAAACCATGAATTTCCTAACAATACTCTTATCTTTCCATTTAGAAAGGATAATTGTCATCGAATGAAGGACTTCCATGACCGCCTTTCCCTCTAACAAAATGGAGACTCCATTGGTAATAGCGAACACAGATCCTAAAAACATAAAGTTCAGAACAAAAACTGGGCAATGAACCTCTCGGATAAGAGGCATATCTGCAGTGTCAAACGCGGATAATTAGATTACTCATAAAGACGGTAGAAACAAGGGCGAATAAAAATTTTAGAAAAAGTAAATCTTATCAACAAACCAATCATATTACACCCAGGAATCATCATCAGGACATTTTATTGACCAAAAAAGACCAAACAACCCTCGCCTAAAGCTAGGGATCAGCAGACAAGTCTCGTCCTCATATTAGCACTGAGTACTTCCAATTATATGATAAATATTACCACAAGAGCAGTAAAAACTGCAATCCAATTGCATAATGCCAAGCGTATAATTGACAAAGACTGGGGATAATCACCCTCATCTCAGCTAGCAAAAGGCATAAGCGGATTTGAACTACAATCCACTTCAAAGAGCGTCAACAAGGTGATGATTAGAGAGCCCCCATGACTACCTGCATAAAAGCAAATCCCTTAGAATCTTCTAAGGCCAGGCAATCTCTTCGATGGGGGTAGAAGAGAATGCAAATCTCTTCGCAGATATTCAAGCTATGAATTTTTAAGCCGGTATTGATTTAATTGGTCGATTAATCTCTAAACGCATTATTCTAGATATTTCCATATTTTTTTTACAAAACTAGTGTCGCACTGCATAGATATGCATCAGAATAATAATCGACCCACCATTCTGGCCCCTAATATCCTACCATGGTAAATGCTCTGATCCTAACACTCGACTGAACCCCGATATGTAGATTAAATAACGTGAAACATAAATTCCTCTCCACTGGGCTCAAAAATTATCCGGAAACAATTCAATGCATGAATGCGAATCATAAAATCTAAACGGATGGTTTGTAACCCCATCGAAAAGTCCTGACCGCTTTGTTAAATTCATATAGGATTTTTCAGTCCGTGCTTTTTTGCACCACCCACCGCCAGAGCCGTGGTATCCGCTCAACGTATTTTACATACGACATTGCAAAACACATATTGATTCAGCTTCATGGACCGATGACTGGACAACGCTGTATCCTTTCCTCGTTGAAAAATCCAACCAGAACAAAAAGATCCAACTAAGCCATGCAACAAATTGCTGTCCATTAATAATGGAAACAAATTGTAGAGTTTAAAATAAAACGATTTTTTTAAAGTTCATTGGAGAAAGGACGACAGAAGGGAAAATGTTCATTATCTTGATCATATACTTTCATTTTTCATTTAGTTTAGTAGGCGGGGAAAAGCCTTTTCGGGGTAGATAAATGGGGCGCCTTGGATTTAAGGAAAATTTATGTAACGTATGAGTTAATGTCCTTAAAAATTTCCTTTGAAAAATAGCCCATGACCAAAAACACTGTAGATTTCATAACAGTCGGAAGCAATGAAGGTGGTCTGGAAGGAGAGTGCGAGGAGAAAACCGCAGGCGTCACCACCACTAGGCACGTAGCATTGATGGAATCGTGGATTTTCAATTTGTAACCCGCAGCTGGATACTGTGAGTTCAAAGGGTGTGGGGATTTACAAAGCCCTCGGGATATATTTTTTTCCATCAGTAGCCTTCTAATGATTTTTTGCTCTAATGCTTCCCGCAGAATAGGATTATTTGGAATCTTCATATTTTTTAAAGCGCAGGAGACAATCTCTTTCAAATATTGCAGTGTTAATGAAACCGGTAGCTTTTTATGCGTTGTCTAACAATACTTCCATCCAAATAGATGCAATTGATTTGCCAAGACAAGAATCCGTTGCTCTTGACTATTGACGAAGAATCCTTTGAAATTCGAAATTATGCAATCTGGGCCCGGCGGTTTATCTGGCCATAGACTATTTATAAATGATTTCTGATCTTCTGTGATTACGGATTCGATATTCTGAAATAGCTGCATAATCCTCCTAGAGGTGTTCTGACTCGTAGCCCTCCTCACTAGTGGGGAAGTCCGGACTAACAGCTCATAGAAGGTTCGACCCTGGCGTCTCCTTCATTCGCCAGGATCTTACAGAATCTGACAGAATCGCTATTCCATTTCCTGGAAATCCTCATAGTCGATATCCAACTTTTCATACAGTCTTTGTATGACTGCAAGTATGGGGAGCTTCCTCAAATTGGACAGGTTCTCGTTCCGTCACAGTGCCAAAGCCTTTTTCTTATTCTTCGCCAGACACGAAACTCTACAGATCCTAACGAATGCCTTTTTCAGAACCCGAATGACAATGAAACTTCTTCAAAATTTTAGGTTGCCTTGAACTTTTTACGTCTCAACCGAATCTTTTCATTCATTAATCAGTGAATCGTCGCTTCTAATTTCAAGCGAAGAACTTTGTCGGCGCACGGGCTAGATAACCATGATGCAGATTAGTGTAGGAAAAGTGCAAACTTCTCGGAAAGTCGTAAAGGGAGCTGGGGAACAGTGCCAAAAACGAAAGGAAGTACTCTCTTGGTGTGGTTGAGGCGTTACCCCACAAATAGAATAGACACTTATTGTTTGTATGGGTTGTTTTAGTGAAAGACAACAAGTTGCACTTTCATACCAGATAAGGGTCTTGACACACTTCGAAATGGATAGATCTGCACACCAAATAAAGTGGATACCCTATATTGCGCAAAAACTTTTCCATCATCTTAAAGCACCGTAGATTCTTGAAATACAAGCTTGCGCCGGACGTGCAAGATGCATATCCCCAAAATGTAACACCCACATGTATTGAAAACGTATCTCAAAGAAGAATTATCTCATCTAAACCTATGGGTTTGAATCATACTCTGGGGTTAGGACCATGCATGATAATCGATTTCATCAAATTGGAAATCACCTGTTATCTATGTGCATAATCCCCCGCAAACGTAGATTGGCAAGTTGTTGGCTACAATCTTCGCCTCCTTCTAACCCTATTGAACGAATTCCTACCTATTCCGTTGTTTGGTAAATAATCTTGGTCTTCTCCTGTGTCCCTTCTTCGGCTACTGGGAGTGTAGCTTTTCTCGATGAGTTCGTGAAAGTCCCAGAGACCTTATCTTAAACGCTTAATGCTCCCCTAACCAAATATTCGCATTCCTTTCGAATTTCCACAATCATTATCCTCCAACAAAAATAAAAAGGACAATCCAATTGAATCTCCGCTTTGAAGTACCCTGTGATTACCATTGCGCTCGGTCGTGATTATTGCCCTGGTTTACTCAGGTACTAATTCACAGCTGAATTGACTGGTACCCACATCCACATCCGTTACAAGTCCCTGAGATTTGAACCGCACAATTCTACAACAAAGATAGCAATATCATAGGATCCTTACCTAATATCCATGGTTTATCGACTGACGCATTGACATAAACAGCTTCATTGCCAAAGATATGGGCATGCATATCTATTCTTTCTTGCTTTTCCTTCGTCAATCGTTCCATTTGTAAGGTTTTAGAGCCAAGAAAATTTTATTAAAATCGGTTCGCAGTTTGTCTATCCATCTATCTTTCATTCCATCTGTTTATTTTGTAAAGAAATGGAAAACATAAAAAACCATACCGAAAGGACCTTTCCCACTGAAATTGCCTTTCCTCGCCCACTGCACCCCACAGAGCTACCTAAAGGCAACACAATACGAATCCGGTTACTGCCTTACCAGCTTGCTTCTAAACTCGGAATTGTAGCTCCGCTGTCGGTCTTTTCTAAGCGTTCTAAACTACGAAACTTTTCCTCAATACAGTATATTATTGCATTCTATTCTTCATTGAATTCGAGCATCTGCGTCTCTACTCGAAAGAGCATCCCCAATAGTAGTTTGCTGTACTGTCTCCTCCAATCAGATCTCGTACACGAAGAGAGCCCCTGACGACCATCATCCTCCTCTCAAGTTTGATGCATGGATTACCCGACAACACTTCCCCGCGTACGCAAGCCTGAACTTAGCTCTAACGACAATTAGCTGGGCCTCCTCCTCCTCCTTTCACCATTAATATACGACCAAGTACTCAACCCCTTCTATACCATTCTTTCAGATCTCGTTCCCTCCTGCCCTAAGTCCCTGTACTCTTACCCAGTCTGATTCACCACTAAAGTCCATAAAAACTAACTCGAAACTTACTGTCTTCTGGAACTCATGCTGATGTCGTTTTTTTAACTCAATGTTCTTCGATCGAGTGCCTCATTGGCAACCACGACGCCAATATTAATGCTAATCGATCCATTTCCCTTCCCCTGTCAATTATTTTTAACAAGAACCTCCAAGAGAAACATCTTACTAGCCTGAGAATAGAGGCTCTCATCATACTTACCTTGTTGAAATCTTGGAAGGGTATGCCCTTCCTTGACTTCACCAGCTTTGTGGACAAATGTCGAAATTCCCAGTAAGTATATATGTATACCATTTACACTAACTTTCCTGAAGCCTTCTTGTGATTTACAAGATACTTTTATCAAAACTCGCCTATTTCAGCGTTCTCATATCACTAGGTGGTTGAACTTCGGCAGTATTGGGCACGTTTATAGAAAATCCAGTCCGACATCATGAAACGTTTAAATATAGTTTTTAGATGCTGTTCATGCTTCTCGGGTGTTTTCAATTAAATTGCTTTGTCGTCGATAGATTTGAAAAGAAAGACTGGTGCTCCCCCTGGCTAGAAGTAACTTACGATCGTGTATTGACGCTTTTGTAGAACTACACTCAGGTGCAACTAATACACGTTTGTTCGGTAAGGTAGGAGAATGCGTTTATGCCCGCATTCGTGAACTGTCGCCACAGTATGTTGACGGGCTATCAATTAAACACGCCTTCCATCCATCATCAAGAAACTACCCTGGAACCGTTTGTCATATTCTTCGGATTAGCCACCCGTTCCCCGCCCTTTGAAGCCTTCAAATCAGGAAATACCGTCCCGCCCTTTTGATTGAGATCTATCATAATGCCTCTTGCAATCATCGTCACGGTCAGTTCAGAGACAATGCGATAGGCAGACACCACCCATGCCTAGCATATTCGTCCGCCTTAGGGGATTAAAGGCATTGCTGACATCAAGCGTTATCAGGAGTTGCACCACCAGTACCACCATCTCGTCGAGATCGGCAGCTTTGTTCCTCAGCTTGATGAACTACATCCATGTCTTGCATGACCGCATCCACCGTGAATCTCCCTGCTCTAAAGCCAAACTGTCTTGGAGATAAACCTCCGTCAGTACCTAGCGCCTCAGCGAGTCTACCCCTGATGGGGTTTTTGACCACTTTCTCGGTCTGTCAAGCATACAAAGTGACCGGTATGCAGACGACAGTTCAGGGTCTCCCTTTCCTTTGGTTATCAGCATAAGCCTTACCACCTTTCAGCGGGAAAAAAAATGCCACTTTTCAGGCAAGCATTGAATGCGCTAAGCGATAGGTGTCGATTATGGCGAAACACCAGCTTATATACTCCTGCTGGGATAACATCGAGATTTGGCGCCTTCTTGATTTGCAGCTCTTTTGTTGACAAAAGTGGGCAACCCACAGTGCCTGAGATGCTACTGTCATCAACCCGTACGGAATGTGTAGGAAGTAATGCCCGTACAATACCGTCCACGTGTTCGGCATTAAGCGAACAAGGTATCTATTGACCCCGATCCCTCGGGTTATCAGTTCATAACCGATTCCCCACTGACCCCATTCACCTCGTCGACTAGGTCCTCCCAGCAGCTAATTTTGTTTCTATTTATCGTGCTGCGGAGTCATCTTTTGGTTGATCTTTACTTTGTCACCGTGGCGCATGTTTCTTCCCGGACGTGCAAGCGTTATTCCTGCCCTCCACTAATTCATAGAAGTTTTTTCATTTGTAGATGCCCTCCTGGGCATGGGGTTTCCAAGCTGTCGTTATGAGGTTCATCATCATCATCGGCGCAACAACTGGTATCCGGACCAAACCTGCCTTAGTAAAAAACTGCAGACACCAAAGTTTTGCGTCCAGGTCCACCAATTCGGTATCCCTAAAAGTTGTCTAACGTCCTGACCTACGTCAACGCACCTTCTTAGGAAGAATCTGGCACGTATTCTTTTTCTAATATAGATATTGACCTTATAGACTTTCCGCAACCTGTTGAGCCGGATTTTATCCACAAGCAAGCGTTGTATTGCTCATAGATTTCGTCGTCATGTAAGCTACAGAATCATCTGTCAACATGTAGTGGGCCAAAAATTCTTCACCATAGCTGTTATTGGTTGTGACTTCGATCCTAGATATTAGAAATTATAGTTTTCGTTTGGCCAGTGCGATTCGATGTTGTTGGTTCTTTGTTCTTTGATGCTAACGCTACGACCATATACTTCATCTTACCTTCATTAATATGCAGTCCGAGATCTCGCACCGCCTGTTCGATCTAGATGAAGGTAGATTGTACACCTCGGGTTGTAATTCCCATAATGTCAATATCGTCAACGTAGGCAAATAGGTGGCTGGACTTGAACAGGATGGTGCCTTTTACATTGACATCTGCATCGGGAATCATTTTCTCCATGGCAAGGTTAAACAGGACGCATGAAAGAGCATCCCCTTGTCTTAGACCGTGTTTGGTGTTGAATGGACTCGAGAGTGATTCTGCTGCTTTTATCTGGCCTCGCACGTTGGTCAGGGTCAGCCTAGTCAGTCTTATCAATTTCGTTGGGATACCAAATTCTCTCATGGAGATGTACAGTTTTACCCTGGCTACGCTGTGATAGGCAGCCTTGAACTCGATGAAAAGATGATGCAACTGATGGTCATATTCCAGCAATTTTTCCATCGCTTGCCACAGAGAGAAAATCTGATCATCTGGCAACACCGCCACCTCCCCCTTCCTCCCTCCCCTCAGGTGTCTTCTATCCCAGCTCTACCGGTTCCAACAACTTCGACGAATCTATCCATGTTCACCTTCACGCCGTTTGGCTTTGATGGAACACGCATCCAACAGAGGGCAGAGATCAAAAGTCAGATAAGAAAAGACGAAGAACAAAGGATTATACACAGAGGGTAGAGAACGGAGTACAGAAGATAGAGGACAGAAGGCAGAGGACAGAGGACAGAGGACAGAGGACAGAGGACAGAAGACAGAAGACAGAAGACAAAAGACAGAAGACAGAAGACAGAAGACAGAAGACAGAAGACAGAAGACAGAAGACAGAAGACAGAAGACAGAAGACAGAAGACAGAAGACAGAAGACAGAAGACAGAAGACAGAAGACAGAAGACAGAAGACAGAAGACAGAAGACAGAAGACAGAAGACAGAAGACAGAAGACAGAAGACAGAAGACAGAAGACAGAAGACAGAAGACAGAAGACAGAAGACAGAAGACAGAAGACAGAAGACAGAAGACAGAAGACAGAAGACAGAAGACAGAAGACAGAAGACAGAAGACAGAAGACAGAAGACAGAAGACAGAAGACAGAAGACAGAAGACAGAAGACAGAAGACAGAAGACAGAAGACAGAAGACAGAAGACAGAAGACAGAAGACAGAAGACAGAAGACAGAAGACAGAAGACAGAAGACAGAAGACAGAAGACAGAAGACAGAAGACAGAAGACAGAAGACAGAAGACAGAGGACAGAGGACAGAGGACAGAGGACAGAGGACAGAGGACAGAGGACAGAGGACAGAGGACAGAAGACAGAAGACAGAAGACAGAAGACAGAGGACAGAGGACAGAGGACAGAGGACAGAGGACAGAGGACAGAGGACAGAGGACAGAGGACAGAGGACAGAGGACAGAGGACAGAGGACAGAGGACAGAAGACAGAGGACAGAAGACAGAAGACAGAAGACAGAAGACAGAAGACAGAAGACAGAAGACAGAAGACAGAAGACAGAAGACAGAAGACAGAAGACAGAAGACAAAAGACAAAAGACAAAAGACAGAAGACAGAAGACAGGAGACAGAAGACAGAGATAATGTGCATACCTTGCGAGCGGTATTGTTCTGGCTCTTCATGCAATACTAAAGGAATCCTAGGTAATTAAAAATAGTAGGTATTCGCACCACGACCAATCTACTTCCTTTCATTGCAATCAACACAAAGCAACAGAATCCATTTGCCGAACCGCCACATGCCACCCTCTTTGCTCAATGAAATTAATTTCTGTCCAGCGAGGATTCAAAGTCTTATTGAAAATTGGTCTTCTTCTTTGTCTTCAGCTTTTGTCCCATTCACAAGCGGGGTATATCCTATTATTAAGACCATTTAATTTAATTGTTGCAGCGCAAATGATAAGATAAAGACGCAATTGCATAAGTTTAGTAACGAGCGAATTCCTCTCAGGATTTGGCTTAGACCCAAGAAGCCAATTTTGTCTTGACTGGTATATTTCCAATTTATTCGGTTGTTCCATAATTACCACATTTGTTGCTGTCATCTAGAGTAAAGCGAAAACCTAGAATTAAACACCAATATCTCACTATAAACTCAAGCACCTGAACGGCTTGCATCTCCATAAAATATTCAATTCCGTCTAGACATCACGTCGCAATAATCGGATTCCATTTTCTTAATTGCATCTCCAAGAAGACATCCAAGGAATATTTTCTGTATTAAAACAAATGAAAAATCATTTCTGTCCTAGCACTCTCAGTCACAGATTTAGCTCAAGACATTTCTGAAGGATAATAGAGGGAAAATACGAAATAAACGACAACCAGCTAGCTCTTCGATAAAGTCGTAAATTTGCCGTTCGCGTGCTAGTCTCCGCAGAATCTGGACGGAGCTAAGAATTGGAGATGAATTGTCTTTAAGTAAAAGAAAAGCCGTCGAGCTCAAGGGAGCACTGACAGTGGAATGGAAGGTGAAGGACATTTTCTGTACTCTGCAGTCCCTTGCTAGCTTCAGTTCGTCGACGAAATTCCATAGCGTTTTCGTCTGAGGACGAAAAAATAATGGGTTTCAACTAAAGACGGATGATGATGGCGACTCCCAGAGAAGCATTGAGAATTCGTCCTTCCGAAATTATGCTAATATCGATTCGATAGTTACCTAAGAAGTTGGAAATTATTGATTATGGCTCGTCCATCCCAAAAGGCCATCTGCCTGTACAACTTAATACACCCCGACCACCTTATAGGGATTTAAAGGAGAGTCCAGGCATGCAAAGATCAAAGTTCGTTCTACTCTCGACATTGGACTTGTTAAAATGTCAGAGTAGAAAAGTTTCCGATCCAATACACGATAGCCTGGGCCGCAAAGTTCACAAGAAGTTTTATTAGAAGGAGCAAGGGTCCTTAGCAATAGAATCCTTAAAGATGGAAAACTTACACGAGCATATTCCGGCAATTTGCTGGGGGATGGGGGGTATAAATTTTAAGAATTCTCCGTTGTTACAGTTTGGGTACGGGAGCTATTAGCAGGACGAAATTGGCAATTCGATCGGCTTACCTTGCTAAGTCTCGCTTTCAGCAAACTCAGTCGACGTAAATGAACGATGGAGCGATCCAGCCTAATGACTTAAAACTTACTCTTTAATGGCAATTAAATTTCTGGCAATTTATTTCTAGACAAGTTAGTGGAGAAGTTTCATGGAAATTTTCTAATTTCCAGAGGCAACGTTGAAGCAGGTGAAACAAATGGAGAGCGTGGGGGTTGGTTTGATTAAAAGCGTGGCATACATATTCAAACCCCTTTTAACATTTGAATAGTTGAGGGGTGTTGGGTAACTGTTGCGAATTCGAAACTTGGAATTTGAATGTTTTCGCTTGTTCGATTCCATTTGTTGAGTGAAGTTCGAAACTATTCGAAAGTTTCATGTTAGCATGAGGTTACCGTGAACGGCGATGAAAATCAGTTTTAAGGTAATAATTATGGAATTATTGGAACGTTAAATTTTGCTTAAACTGTGGTGTGAGTTGAACAGAATGCGAGGAAATGTGGTTTCAGTTTCCGAACTGTTCTAGTGTGAATGCTTTCAAGGAGTCAGGAGAAAAATTGAAACATATTCTATCGGTCCCGTTGGGGTTTAATTGCAATTATTAAACATGAATTCACAATGAATGGAATTTAGGAACAAAGAATTATATTTTATGAATGAAAACAAGTTAGCTGGTTGGCAATGATGGCTTCCAAGCGGAAAAAACCCCAGTTAGTGTTTTTGCATCTCGTTAAAAAGTACATTTTAGCGAGACTCAGGGCTTGATAAAAGTGTTTTCGATGATGCAGTTTCAACCTTCGTTGGGAACGCCTAGAAAATATTCGGTGTTAATAATAATAATAATATTGTCAATGAAGTTGCATCCCCTTCTAAAAGAAATATTTTGTCCCTTTAATGGTTATAGTATACATAATCACTACGTACAGTATGTCGACCAACCCGAGAACCGACAGGAATTTTATGATCTTCACTGCTTCCTGGTTTTCAGTCTGGCTTCCGTGCTGGACTTTATCCTCACAGACTCTCTAGACAGGGTCCACAGATATTATTACCTTCTCAAGCTCCCTTAAACCCCCTAAATCTCCTATTCTCCTCCACCTACGATTTTGTCACCATACAAGTCATTCCACCAAACGTATCCTCTTTATCATATCCTGTGTATTTTTCCCCGTCTCGCCCCCTTCTCTACACGAGGATTTCTTCGATAGATTATCATAAGTCTAAATCGTTTCGTTCCCCTCACTTCATTTTATGCTCTCCGACGACTTTAGTTTTCCTATCTTCTCCTAGCCTGCTAGCCCTGACCCTCGCTCCTTCCTTAATTACTCCACTCACCCCTTCCTTCCTCTATCCAGGTTCATGTACACTTGCACCACCTTCCAATTTAATCTTTCTATAAACGACATAGATCGCACTCTTGGTCATGTCCTCTCTAACCTTCCTATGCGCTGCCGTTCTCAATCCCCTCACCCCCCCCCCCCTCTTACGTTGCCCCTGGTTGATCTTTTACCCTGTTGCGTCCTCTCCTCTCCTAAGTGCTCACGCTCTGTCCTGCCCTGTCTGGTTCACTACTAAAGTCCACTGCGAGAAAGAAGTTCCTGTCTTCTAGAACCTAGACTAACTTAGTTTTTTTCAAAACTCTGCGTTCCTCGGTCAAATTCTTAATCAGTAATTTTACAAAGCGCGTAAACCGCAAACCTTTCTGGTCCCGCATTCGCAACTCTCTTGTCCTGTAGAGCCATCCCGCTAGTGGAAGAAATCTACCCCACATCGCTTACCATCTCCCTCCTTACCACTCTCCTTGCCGAGTACCTTATTGGCAAACTTAGTTACGATGGTCTTCCAAACCTCCTTTGCTTAAATCTCTCCCTTCCACTGGCAATCGTACGTCGAAAATTACCGTCCAGTACACTCCTCTCCTCATGCTCCAAAATTTTGGAAAGATATGTCAGCAGCAACTGGTTGTCCACCCACCACATAGTGAAAGAACACCACGGCTTTGTTGAACGTAGGTCCACTGCCTCCAACTGGTTCGGCTTTACCACCTTTTTCTAGTTAAATATCTAAATTCACGGTAGGAACTATTTATATTGACACACAAATCACAAAATACTTCTATCCAAATTCTCGTTCCAAGCGTTTCTTTCCAACCGATCCAACCGGGTTTCTTTGATGGCTACATATCACGCTCTTTCTCCACCCCCCCCCCCCCCACCATCCGGCATAGATCTATTCTGGTTTTTTTATTTCTTTTACTTTTTATCAACGACCTTCCCCTCTCCTTACTTGTCCTTGTTTGCCAACGAGTGTAAACGGTTTTCCGTTCTATCGTCGCCTATGGGCTGTCTAACAATCTAACCTAGACACTTTAGTTCATTGGTGCTCTGGTAATGACTTAGCACTAAACGGAAGAAAGTGTCATTCTATGTGCTACTCGCTAAATCTTCATCCACTTCCTTCTCCTACTCTATTAACCGACATTGCATATCATACCTAAATTCCACTCAAGACCTCGGAGTCACTTTCAACAATAAGCTCCACTTCGACATCTATTGCCTCGAAGTCACCAATCAAGCAGCAAAATTGTCAGGCTTTATATTTCGCTCCTCCTCTGATTTTGACCCTTCCAACTCCCTTTTGCTCTCATCAATTCCTTAGTAAGGACCACCTTCGAGTAATCCCCAGTGATGTGGTCACCTTCCTGTAACTATGATTGCCTTACCCTTGAAAATATGCAACGTAAATTCACCCGTTCCATTTTCTGTTCACTTCCTACATCAGCGTAGATCCTATCTGAATTTATGCACATTTTTTCTCGGGTTTGATGGACTACTCTCCCTCTAACGACATCACCTGCCGTCCTGCATTTTATAATACACGGAACGCAACATTTTCAACGTGCCCTTCGTAGAGCTCGAGGCCTACTTCCATTCCTCGATTCCTAGCCTTTGTCGAAGTTACAACGCTCAACAGCTTGGTCCTTTCAGCTTCTCTTGGTAGGATGGAAAGACATTCTAGAAACACTAGACAATGCTTTCCACGTAACGAGCTATCTTTTACGGATATTGAGGGATTATCTCCAGAGACACTAGAGGATTAGAGGCGGACGAAGTTCACGTGCAAGGTAGCGCAGGAATCCATTTTATAACCAGACCGGATTATTTCTTACAATAGTCTGCTAAGACTCGATATACCAGAAAAGGCACACCTAGTCGGGTATGTAGATGATGTTGCCCCATTTGTTGCCGGACGCACTGTTGAATAGGCACAAAGCAGACTTGGTATATTGATGCGACGGGTAAGGGGATGGATCCTGACTCCTGGTTTCAGCCTTCCTTTAGAAAAAACCGAAATAGTCATACCGACTAAAACGAGAATCCTGACTCTACGTCCCATTTCGAACGGCGAGTCAATAATCAAGTAAAACCAATGGTTAAGTTTCGGGCTTCAGTCGGCTACTGGCAAACATTGGGGATTCTACATCTAGGAGGCGATGTCTTCTAATGAATGCTATGCAGTCCATTCTATTCTACGGAGCCAAGATGTTTGACTGATGATCTTTTGACTGATGTTCTTGGCATATCGTAAGCGCCGTGTGCAAATACAGTGACAAGGAGCTTTGCGGACGCGTCTGTCAATCGCACTGTTTCTGAGCCAGCTGTGGTTATGATCGCAGGAGTGATTCCCGTTGTCTTTCTTGCTAACGACCATAAAGCAAGCAAAAAGACTTAAGAAGTACGGCAACGTACACTAAATGAGTATCAACACTTTTGGCAAACCCAGATAAGGCGCAAATAGACTGCGTGGCTCATTGGCAACTTACTTCCGGGGTCTATTCGAAAACATTGGTGAAGCTAACTATTTCCTTACCGAGCTCTTACATGGGCACGGAAGTCTTCGGTTTTACATGAACAGTATTGGGAAGGCACGGTTTCCTGACTGTGTGTTTTGGGATGGGGTTGTGGGCAACGCCGATCACACTTTTCTTTCTGTCGAAGGTAGGATGGGATTCGTAAACAACTTTATTTAAACACAGGGAACCTCGCCGCAGATAACATTGACAGGGAGATACTAAGGAGGGCTGACAGGTGGAGTCATGTTGTGCATTACATTCGTTCTTGTTGCAAAAAAGATAGACCGGTGAAGGGCCGGCCCTTGGAGGAGGTCCCTTGAACTAAGAGTTCCCGTCCCCATCCCCTCCCGTTGGTGAAAAAAATGTCCTGACTTGGGAACCTTCAAGGTGGGAGAGGGAAGGACTAGCCCTGGTTCCAGGTAAGTTGTCTGACGAGGGGAAGGTGTTTGGTTGGTAGTACGTGGTGTATCGTTGCGGAATTCCAACAATCATAACTTTATCACTTGCAGCCCTTGTGACTTTGAAATTCTAGCCCTGGTTATGAAGAACCTACACGCAGCTTGTAAGATGGGCGATCTGATTTTCAAAATGAGCAATGATAAGACTTTGCTTGGCAATATGATGGGGAAGCATGGTCTTATTGACTTGTACGTCTTTTCCGCCACGTCAGCAGGGTTAACCTGTTGGATGGCAGAATCTGCCATTAATTTCACTTGAATTTCGACTCCCGGGCAACGAATATCAGTGGAGTTAGCCCCATCATGATAAACAGTAAATTTAGGATCGATATGATATTGACTTCGCAAGAGACGATCGGATGATGGTTGGTTGCCTTCACTGGCATGTTGCTTTTGCATATATTCACTGGGAAACAGACCTTGAACCCTCCAAATTCATTACGGTCGTCCCCGTGATCCGACTTTTCTCTAGTAAAACATTCTCGCTTCACAAACAACACAAACTCCGAAAAACTCGCCCGTCAACGTTAATAATCGTTGGTCCCTATCAAAAGTGTCTGTGTCTTAGGCACGGGTGAATTTTAATATCCTTGCAAGGTTTAGTTGACTGTGAAAAGGGTAGTGAATGAAATTTCATAAATACCGCAATAACCGCTAACAATTTCATCACAATATATCAATCATAAAACAGCCTGCATATGATCGTAAGTTGTTAGATGATCCCTCAGAGGACACTTACAGTAGCTTTTTTCCCCAATGATGAGCAACTGGGAAGGTGGAAGGAGTACTTCACCACGATTCTTAATCATGCACCATCTGATGAAGCTCCATCCCTAGTGGGTGATATGAGAAGCCACTGCCCTGCCTGGGTTTCTGAAAGGTTTGGGGACGTCTGCGGCGAGATCTAGACTGAAAAGTATTCAACTGTTATCTGAGAAGGATCTCTGGTCAGACACTCCCCATTTCTCCACCTTAAGAATCCTATTGTCAGTTATAAGGGTGAGAACAAGGACCTTCTCTGAACGGTCGCAGTTCTCGGAGTTGAGGAAATGCAAGGTTGGTGTACCACCCCTGTTACACACCGACAGGTCTATATTAATAATAAAATCAAAGAATGGCTCACCTCTCACGTTGATTTCCGAGCTACCTCAAAGCGTTTACCTTACATTCGCATCGCAGTCTATCAACAGGTTGGCCTTGTTTGTTGCTATGGTTGCTGTCAAATGTTGTAGTTCTTCTGGCGGAGCCATGTAAGTCAAGGAAATATACACTTTGCCCCCGCCTGCCGACTAGGTCACTGGAACTCAGGTCCGGACACAGAAAAGCGTGCAAACACTTCTTCGCGAGGATATATGCCCTAGGTCTGTCTTTTGATACTTCGATCGCCTCCGACCAAAGGCTGCTGTATTAGTACAATGTCGATGCCTTCTTCTAGAAATAAAAGAATCAGATTAGCCGAGGCCCACTTCGAGCGCTGCCGAGTCAGTCCCCATCGGACCGCCGACCCTCATCTCCTCCAACCGCTCGTTAGCGGCGTCGATTGGATCCAGGTCGTCTTCCGCTTTTGCAGAGCGGAACACTGTCACCTTTGTGTTTCTGACTTCGAACAGTACTTTATAGTCGACCTTTTCCAGTACTTCCAGACACTCTCCGTTTATACGGAGTAAAAAAGGTTGGCTTTTTGTCTGGAGTTCCTGCTCCTTTATAACAACCCAATCGTCTATGGAATCTAGAGTTTTGATGACGCGGAGATTGGACGAGCTTGTCCTTATCCACGCGGATATTCGGCAAAAAGATGCGAACGACCGGTCTCCTGGGAATCTCGTCATAGGGGATGATTTTGAGTTTCACGCCCTACCAGGTGTCGCTGATCTTAGCGGCGCACGAACCGAAAAAGTCCCCGAAGAATTGGTCCTCGCAAGCAGGGATGGATCTGGTGTGTTTGCCTTTAGCGTCCAGGAGATGCTCAGCGACCATCTCCGACAGCGTGGCCTTAACGCTGGTCCACACCTTCGGCGCTAGTTTGCCACTAGCCGAATTACCATCCGCCAGCGCCACACGTAAATGGCTTCTGGCTATGTCACTAAAGGGTTTCGCAGTTCGTGGGTCGTCAGCTGCCTGCTGCTGTGTACTTTTCTCCAGATGTTGCTTAGCGTCCGAGCTCTTGTCCACTCCGCTCCGCCTGTGATCTTGTTCGTCCTTGCTTGAGATCAGTTGCGTTTGAGAGCGGTGCGCTTCACCTTCTGCTCATCTGCCAGGCGTTTGCTGTTGTATTCCTCAACAATCGCCTGGTATTGAGCGATGCCTTTTTTATCTAGCTCGTTGACAGTACCAGCTTCCTTATTTTTAGCAATCTTTCTGAGAAGATGCACGGCCTTCTCGTACTGGGCCTTGAGCAGGACAGCAACGGATCTTCACTTCTTAGTTGGCTTCCGGTGACCGACGTTCTTGTCGGTCTTTACTTTTGAGGGATCCCCCGACGTCCAGGGTTTCGGGTTATGAATAAAAGGTCTGGTACTCACTTCACTCAGCTTGACGGCAGTGGATTCCACATTCCTCTCTTCGGTAGGGAAAGGCGCACCATAACAATAGCAGAAAATAGCGACGATACCGGGTAAATATGGTTGATGCGATATGGCCCCGAGATAGTGATGTGATACAGCCATATTTATATACGCCTTTAAGCCCAAAGTAAAAGGTCTCGTTCTTCCCTTACTATTTATTGAAAGTAAAGGCCCTGCCCTCTTCCAAGAGTGTGCATAGATATATGCTTTCCCCTGTGATTTTCAACAAACTACCTGCTTAACACCATGACCTATATTTCGGCTGAAAAATAAAGATATAAAAACATCTTTTCGGACATAATAGCTATAAATTCATTGATTTATGTAATTTAAACTAAATCCAGTCCTTCGGGATTCTACATGTGTATGTAGTTCAAGAGAAATTGAACGTTTGCCAAGTGAACTAGCGACTTCTCCCAAAGCATTGCCTTAAATGACTCCCCCGATCTGATGCTGAAAGCTTGTAGCTCCTTTCGAAATTCTCGTAAACACATTCAGACCTTATATATATCTGGAAGCGTGTTATTAACCTCAAACCTTATAGCCACATATATTTTCACAAAAAGTTAGGTGAAATATTGGTAGGGCCTGTCCTGGCGAAAGTACCCCATCGCTAAACGTTTCACAACCAGCCAAGTAATTTTTCGCATAAATAAACGTTCTTGAGATAGCGGCAGAGCCTTGCCACGAAACTTCGGCGTTCCTACGCCATCAGCCGCTCCCATTCAATCTAATTTTACGGTCAACAAAACAGGCCATTGTCAAATTGTTGGGTTGAATCCAATTTTCCTCTCGGAAATAACTACCGAAAGAAGGTAGGCGAGACAGCATGAGGGCTCAATGCACCTTCGCCATAAGTGTCGCAAAGCACCCCAAAAGTTCGTTTAACAATTCACCACCCCCAACACAAGAAACATTCCCGACTGTATTGACTGGGCTGATAGTCGCCCCCATTCTGTCTCGTTTCCTTTTCTTTATAGAAGAAAAAATCATAGCCATAAAAACAGTTCAAATTCACGTCCTTTGAAAATTTTAAAGGCGGCAGCAGCCGACATGAACATTGGAGGAATGAAAGACGACGCATAAGAAAACTTTGGCAGAATGACATCCTTCTACACGAACAAGAATATTCTTCCGAAACAAAATTGAAGCCATTCAAGGGAATCACCGCGCCATACCACATTGTTATGGGTATCGTTTTGGTTCCTTACCGCGTATCCTTCGAAACGGTGTAGTCAATTTTGTCTTCGTCTTGGACCAGATGCCGTGCATACTTAATGATCCGACCTGAATAAGAAAGTGGATGATGGTCCTGCAGATACATTTAAGGATAAGAGGATTGTGAATTGGCAAACGAGTCAAGGCTGAACTAGAGCGATGGGATCAGCTGGAAGTGTAGTGCATGGAGCCGACAGCGTGGGATGTCTTTTGCTTTGAACAACTCAATTTTTTCTGCCCACTGGCATGCGAGATGAATGCATGAATATGTCCTCTTCGGTGAGTTCAACGTGTCCTCGGCTGATGATGTTTGCTTAGCAAGATTTTAGAGCCTAGTGTGTCATCGACCTAAAAATTCCGCCCCGAAAGTGTGCATCTCCAGTAAATGAGACCAACATGTCCTCCAATGTGTATTATAGAATGATAATTCCGTACACTACGCCGGCAAAGTGTGTCAGGCTAAATGCACTTTTTCCACAGGAGCCTAGTTGTGAATAGGCGGCTCGTATCTAGGTGAGCACTTTCATTTGCTTTGGGCAAGGACAGTTTTGTGTTTCTGGACGTTGGCTTTGAAAACTTTTGGACACCTCTTCCACGCTCATTGGGGACTATTGTCTTTTATGGCCACTGTGAGTATTTAAATTTACTAAAAATTTGAGATGAAGGTTCCTCGGCGAATCAGTACAAAAATGTGGAGGCAGGACCCTTACGTTGGGCAAATTATGGATGCTTGATCTCGAGGCACCTTCAATGCTAACGTGGAATGCACACATGTATCCCCGGGCCACATATGAGTATATGTGCATGTGAGTTTCATATTACACTTGAAGCTTTAAGCAGGCTTGACATGCTAAGAAGTTGTGAGCAACAAAGCGGAAAATGATTACAGCCCTCGTACGATAACAGCAATGTAAGCTAAGCATCTCTTCAAATGCACTCCTGTTAGCACACGAGGGATTTTGTTCATAATGCAAAGATGCTTTTAGCAAGGAAGCGACGCAAGTGAAAGGCAAAAGCAATTTAAAAGTGATATCAAAAAGATCCAGCCTTGATTCACGCTAAGTACAATATTGAGTTGAATGTATGAGTTCTTAAGGCGGCCATTGTGCTTGAGGACGAGCTGGAAGAAAAAAGTTGATATTTCCAGTGCCTTGGCTGCAAATAGGGAACCTTTTGATGTTTGTCATGGTAGAATTTTAAAACGCTTTGGATGGGGACGAGCCGTCATTTAATGTCTTTCAATTTCTTTTGTATCCTTAAAATGATGTGGCGCAGGAGTTTCAAGATTTCACTGCAGTTACTTGGCGGTGTTTCCCAGAAGCGAAAGTTGGAAATATAATTTCTGCGCTGTTTCGGTTTCGGTGTGATGAAAGAAAATTAACCTTGAAGCAGGTTTAAAATATTCAACTGTAGAAAGGGAGCAGGATAGGAATATAGTCCCACTGGCTAGCAGACATCCGGGGATTTGAAAAGCTAGAAGGGAGCGTGCGAATGAAGTACGTAATTGAGGTTCATCTAGAGGTCATCGGTCTTACCCACAGGAGTTTAATATGAATTTATAGTTAAGTAAGGTCCTCCTGGGTAAAAATTGATTGGCTGCCCTCAACCAGAACCACAATTTTGGCAGCATTACGAGCGCAGATTCCGTACTAACACAACGTTCATAGATTCGCATAAACGCTTAGAGAGGTATTTTGATTCCCATGGTATTGGATAACCTCCGATGATTTATGGACGATCCTTTCCCTTATTACGTGACTTGAGGAATGAACCTAGCGAGATCCACAATCCAAGTTTCCTACCACTAATACAATGCTCTCTTACATTCCAAGCCACATTAACCCTAAATTTCATCTGAGTTCGGGACGACGTTCGACTTTGTGTTCTTGCCCAACGCCGAGGAAATGGGTTTGTCAGGATTTGGTGTTTGGGGGTAACGTTTTTTAGCGTTTACCTGACGCCGAATGAGACGACGACTTTCGGCGCCGGCTTAATGCCCTGGAGGACGCCGCTTCGAGCACGGAGGAGAGTGGGGCATACCTCAGCTAGACTCCAGAGAAAAACGAATTCTGGAAATGGCGGCGAGAACCAGACTCGTAATTTTAAACACCGGATCCACGCCACGTTTCGGCCCCCAGGCTGTGAAGGAAGCATCCATAACATCATTTTTGCGTCACAATCTGTGACACCATCGGTGGACACGTGGCGAGTCCTGGGAGACTTCTCGAGTGATTACCAGTACATCGCGTTCGAAATGGTTGACGCAACTTGTCGTCTTGCACCAACGCGACGTTCCCCCTGCCTGTCGCGAGGGTGAACATCGGGAAGTTCGCCGAAGCTCTTGGAGCAGGCAGAGCTGAGATGGGTGGTAGCATCGCAGCAGACACCATCGTAAATTCAGTAGCCCTAGCCGTAACAAGCCTTCTATGTACAGGTGGACGGCAGAAATTGCCGACCTACAGAGGGAGTGCCATAAACCCTGCTGTTTCGCACAACGTTAACAGGCCAACGAGGAGGCATGCGCCATAAAGGCACAGTATAGATCAACGACTCTGCAGCGTAATAAATAAAAGCAAAGCTCGCGGCTAGCAGAACCTGGTCAACGAGGTAAATGAGGACCTGTGGGGACACGGCAATAAACTTGTCACCCGGGAAATCGGCGCTTTGCAGAAGCATTGCAAACTAGATACCGACAAGACGGACCGCATTGTACCGGCATTACTCCACAGACATCTTGTACGGGTTGATGTCAATAGCGCGGAAAGCGTCGAGGATTGCTCCCTTTTCACAATGAGAGAGCTCCAAGAAGCGGTTCTCACTATGAAAAACAAGAAGGTGCCAGGTCCTGATGGCATCCCGGCGGAAGTTTACACACTAGTGCTCCGCCAATGCCCAGACTTGCTGCTTGGGGCGTTCAGCGTTTGCTTGAAAGAGAGCACTTTTCCTTGTCACTGAAAGGAGGCTAGACTCGCACTGATCAGCAAGGGAAAAGAAGATCCGGAGCTCCCGTCTGCATACCGACCGGTGTGTATTCTGGACATGACCGGGAAAGTGCTCGAGAAGCTCATCAAGAGTAGTAGTAGTGCTGCCGGGGACTTATCCCCAAGGCAGTTCGGGTTCAGAAAAGGAAATTCACAGTGGATTCTATTAAAGAGTTCGTAATTGGGGTGTATCGAGCCGAGGCACACAGCCGCCGATTTCGACGGATAGTGCTCCTCATAACGCTTGATGTCAGAAATGCCTTCAATTCCGTAAGATGGACAGATCTACTAAGCACATTAGAAAACTGGAAAAACCCCCGTCCCATATCGATCGGCGAGTTGACTATAGAGTCAAAACCAGCGGTTAAATACCTTGGTTTAATGCTCGACTCCAAGCTAAGCTTCTTCGAACAAATCAAAGAAGCAGCGGATAAAGCTGTAGTTGAGGTCTTGGCCTTAAGTCGGCTAATGGCGAACGTTGGGGGTCCTATCTACTAGCAAACGTCTCTTTATGGGAGCAACGCAGTCGGATCTGTTCTACGGTGCGAAGGTGTGGGCTGATGCCCGTGACAAGGAGGTGCATCGTACCCTACTCCAAAAAAAAAAATCCTAAATTTAAAAACACAGCTACAACGTGAAAAAATACATACAACATGCCCATATTAAGGTTTTCTACAATTGTCTTCAGTTCCAGTTCCATAAACAACCACAGATAACCGGGTCGAGAAAACATCTCCCACAAATTCTCCTGCTCTCAGAGAGCCATCCTGGTTCCCATGGTACCAGATAACCTCCGGTGACCCTGAGCAGGATGTGATGTTAACGCCCACCATATATACTAGGAAAGTTCGAACATCAGGCTAGTAGAATATCTAGTAGGAACCGATCTGCAGATCCAATTGGGGTAATGGGGTGATAAAGAAATGACAAACCATTTGCTTAAAGTGCACTTTTCAGGTAACATCCAAAATTTCATCTTGACAAATGCATACAGCCCTCAACCGAGGGAATGGAATCTGGGATGCAAACTAGTATTACTGGAGCGAGTAAAGCGGACATTTAACTCGTTCCACAGGTACAAGCCGGCTGGTCTGCATGACATCATTCCTGTGCTAGTGATAGAGAGAATGGCTGCTCTAGGTCCACATATTCGGAATATATACCATACTTGCCTAGCACACGCTTATATTCAAATTAACTGGCGTGATGTGAAGGTGGCATTTATTCCCAAACCAGGGAAACTCACCTCATCATCACCAACGGCGCAACAACCCGTATCCGGTCTAGGCCTGCCCTAATAAGGAACTCCAGACATCCCGGTTTTGCAAAGAGGTCCACCAATTCGATATCCCTAAAAGCTGTCTGGCGTCCTGAGCTACGCCATCACTCCATTTTAGGCAGGGTCTGCCTCGGCTTCTTTTTCTACCATAGATATTGCCCTTATAGACTATCCGGGAGGGATCATCCTCATCCATACGGATTAAGTGACCCGATCACCATAACCTATTGAGCCGACCTGACGGTCATTGTATCACTCATAGATTTCGTCGTTATGTAGGCTACGGAATCGTCCATCCTCATCTAGGGAGGATTCTTCTCTCGAACGCGGCCAGGAGTTCGTAATTCTTCTAAGAACCCAAGTCTCCGAGGAATACATGAGGACTGGCAAGATCATTGTCTTGTACAGTAAGAGCTTTGACCCTATGGTGAGACGTTTCCAGCGAAACAGTGTTTGTAAGCTGAAATAGGCTCTGTTGGCTGACAACATCCGTGCGCGATTTTCATCATCGTAGCTGTTATTGGTTGTGATTTTCGACCCTAGATAGGAGAAATTATCAACGGTCTCAAAGTTGTAGTCTCCTATCTTTATTCGTCCCGTTTGGCCCGTGCGATTCGATGTTGTTGGTTGGTTAGTCTTCGGTGCTGACTCTGCTACCATATATTTTGTTTTCCATTCATTGATGTACAATCCAAGATCTCGCGCCAATTACCGCCTGCTCGATCTGGATGAAGGCAGTTTGTACGTCTCGGGTCGTTCTTTCCATGATATCGATATCGTCAGCATAGGTCAGTAGTTGGGTGGACTTAAAGAGGCTCGTACCCCTTGCATTTACCTGAGCATCATGGATCACTTTCTCGAGGGCCAGGTTAAAGAGGACGCATGATAGGGCATCCCCTTGTCGTAGACCGTTGTTGATCTTGTTGATAGGGAAACCCAGATACGCACGCAAAAAGCTTCCGACCAATCAGTCTAACTTCCTTTCTACAAAAAGTGCTAGAAAACTAATAGATCGGTTCATAAGGGATACACACATTCCTAAGTAGTCATTTCACCATAGGCAACATGCTTACCAGAAAGACAAATCCACGGAGACAGCACTACTTGAGCCCAAGACAACAATTGAAAAGGCTATGTCCGAAAAAGAATACGCCTTATGCGCATTCATGAACATCGAAGATATCTTCAATTATCCCACATTTGTGGTAATTTGTGACGCGGCAATATAGCATGGAATCGAATCGCTATTAATCACATATTGGACAGTCAGAAGTCTATTGAAGCAGGATGTCTTAGAGGCTCCCCACAGGGATTCATTCTCTCCCCCTGTTATGGCTCCTGGTAATAGATACCAGTTATGCCTACAGGATGACAAAAAGGTCTTCGCGGAAGCATTTATGGACGATCTTGCCATACTAATTACCGGCAAGTTTATCGACACAGTATGTGATCGCTTGAATGCAACTCTGCATGAAATCCACAGTTGGTGCCTCCGCAATGGACTAACGATGAACGCTAGGAAAACTAGACTAGTCATGTTCACTAGGAACATCAGCTGATACAAACAGTAAAATATTTAGACACCATGCAAACCGAAGAACCGTATCTATGAACAATATCAGAAATCCTGCAGATTGCTCTTGTGGTGTAGGATTGCGATCGGTAAGACTTGCGGACTTTCACCAAAATGGCACTCAAAGTTATCCTAAATCTATCCCCTCATTCATTTGGAGATGAAACGGAAAACAGCCAGCGATGCATATAGACTCATGCCTGCTGATCATATGGTTTCCAGATTTGTCTTTGAGAAGACATACACTGTCGTAATCACCAAAAGAAAAGAAATGTCGATAAATAGTAATGAGTCTGTTGGGATTACAGACTTAATAATCTTCACCGAGGGGCCAGTCACGAAATCCAATTACGTAAGTGGTCCGACCATCAGAAAAATGACGACCATATTCCAGGCGGAGATACATGTCATTTCATTGGCAGCAGAAGAATGTCTGCGACAAATGGAAGGGTCGGAGAATTTGAATTTGTTCCGACAGTCGGTCAGCATTATTAACGACGGCATGCAGGATTGTAAGGATTCACGCAGCGGAGTGGAGAAATTTGATCTCTTGCTGGCAAGCGAAAATTCTTGTGAAAGAACCCGGGCCGCTAGAGCGGCACTTTTATTGTCCCTCAGGAAGTGGGACATAAAACCCTAGTACAGATTTTAACGGGACACGGGCTTCGACTTTATACAACCAATGTGGGGGAGTTGTCCGGTCTCCTTAGATCTCAGACTGATACACGTTGGTAAGGTTTTCTGCAATGAAGAATCTGCACACTCTCCCTCTCTGAAGGAAGCTTTCAGATTCACTAAAGACTGCGACCGCCGTAGGCGGGAAGCCATCTTGAGTACTCCTCTCCCTCTTGCGGCGACGTACTTTTATACTCTGGGCAGCCAAGTAACAGACGCGAAACCGGGATCGAATTGCTTCTGACGGCTACCGCAAGGTGCGCTCTTTTGACTCGGGAGCTAGCTTCTGGCAGACTTGTGATGGAGAAACCCGATGTAATGATATGAAAGGTCCACGTCCCGAAGCGAGCCAGTGTAGAGAGCGAATGAATGTTGCATGCTGCTCTGCTCCGAGAATAGGAAAAGTGTCTTAGTTCCAACATTGAACAGATAGAGCTCTGCTGGCTACATGCAGGAGACTCTATTTTAGGAAAGGCGTAGCACCCCCAGTTAGCGAGGGTAGTTGCTGCGTTTTCATTCAATGGATCTCGTGTGCTTATCAGCCAGGGGTTTTAGAACGTACATAATATCAAAAAAAAGATTAATAAGGAAATCTTCTAGATAACGTTTTTCTTTTAATTTGGTCTAGGAGCAGTGGCAATACGGAGTGAACCCATATGAGACTCGGCTACCCGTACAAGTATATAAGTTAAAGAAGCTAGCAATAACTTCAATGTATTGGTGCACTTTGGGAAAAAGGTCCCAAGGTGCATAGCATTAACTTTCCACTTAACACTGCTCTTGGCTACCGTAATGGCAATGGTGGAAGGTTTGTAGATTTCTTCAACTTCCACCACTTCGTTATTGGTGGCACATTATTCGAGCACAGAGCATACCTTAAGATCAGTTGGGTTTCAACTGGCCGACACCATACGAATAGTCAGATCGACGACTTCGCGATCAGTAGTAGGTTAAGGAGTTGTTTTCTGCATGTGCATAACAAGAAAGGCACTGACATCGAGATCACCATCTCATAGTTCCTTGCGTTCGCTTGCGTTTTGCTTCCGCACTTCTCGGAAGGTAAGAGAGCTGCGACCCTTTAAGTTCAGCATCGACCCAACTGTCCCTCGATAGTGGAAGAGCTAACTTGCTGATCAAGCGGCAGATCTACTGAGCACCCCGCTTAAGTATATCGATCAAAAATTCTCTTTTCTCGGGTTCTACATCTGGTTGCCCTCACACCGGGTCGTAGACCTGACTATGAAAAAGCAGGCAACTGGAGTTGAATTGAACATACACATCAACAAAACCAAGGTTCTTAATCTGACGGATTATTGGGCATTAATGGGCAGAGCATCGATGGGGTCGATCAATAGGTATATCTAGGAAACGTGGTTTCTGCCAACGATAGTAGCATTAACTGCGCTAGGTCTACTTTCGCTGCCTTGTTTAAAGTCTGAAAATACAGTTAGCTCAACACCAAAAACAAGTTGAGACCGTTCTGGTTTAGTGCCCTTTCAGTGTTGCTATAAGGGAGTAGCTCATGGGTGGTGACCACCACTGTCACCCGAAGGCTCCAAGCCTTTGTAGCGCATTTGAGGTAACAGCGAACTATGGCGCATAGGTGTAGTTGACGCACTGTACCCTACAAAGGGTGAATGTCAACCATATATATTTCGTTTGGTGGCAGGTCGATGCTCATATAATTAACTGTTGCTTGGGTCGCTTGTGACACTGTCGTTGCGGCAGGTTTCAACTTTTTTTTGGAATTTCAAGTAACCGCGAGCGATAGTACGTATTATAGATGCGATTACCGTGGTATACCCCACCAAAGGGTAAAAGGCGACTATATATATATGGGGCCACACTTGATTATTAAGTCTTTTGTTATTGTTATTTGTGTTTATTGACTTCGCCGCTCATATGTTTCTCATAGTTATGCGATTTAAGAGATTCGACAAACTATGTATAGACCAAAGTCGCACGGCAATGCTAGATTTACCCATTGGGGCTGTTACTACCGACTTCAAATTATCCAATGAACACGGTCGGTATAACACCCTAAATTGGAGGAGTACTTTTCGACTTTCATCCCCCAGAAAGGTGCTAATGGTCCCTAAATTGTCACTTATTCATGCTTACAATACTTTATTCACTCTATTTGTTCTGTTCTTTCACAATATAATCATGAAATCTCTATATACACTTTGGAGGCGCACCCCAAGTTCACGCTCATAAGATAACTGTGTGTGGTGAAATCAAATAGCCTCTCTCCTCTAGAGGTACATTTACTTTTTCCATAACAAATATATTGAGGGCTCGTAGCACAACCCATTAAAAGTTCGACACCACGTGATTTCGCATACGCTATTTGATTCCTTAGTTCTTGGATCAGCGGAGAGCACAGGACGCTTTTGGAACTAGGTCCTAAGTATCAGCATGGACATCTCTAACATCAGGACATATTCTTTCGAGGTTGCGGGTCGTTGCATTATAAAAGATCATAACCCCTTTTAGCGATCCAATTCATAATTCATTCCAATCACAGATTTTGCTAAACCGAACCAAAGGCTCTTATACCATAAGGATACATGCCCAGCAACTTGCCAGCTTTGCTGACAATAAAGAGGAAGAGACTTTGCTTCGCTGCAAGTTAACTGGACCAACCTTTGGGTTTTTCCACATAAAGGTAATCTTACATGTGTCCTTAACTGAATAGTTCTCTCATTACTTACACATGGCAAGACGCTGTTCGATATTTTTGGACTTCTCATACAGATTCCAATGTCATCACTTTTGAATCATTCCTAACACAGGATGATATAAAGAGAGAAGTAGGAAGTCTTCTGTCTCAAACCCCTTTGAAACACTGCGGCATCTATCTGCAGTGATATCATCATGACAAAATTTGATTTGTCTACCCCAACCTAGGAGTGAAAGACGTTAGAGAAGGTCCCCAAAAGAAAAAGGAAGGGCCCTATTTGCTAGTCCCGTTGAAAACTTGCGGCGGTCAACCCCGCTTAAAAAAGTTATGGTGCTCCAGAGAGGGTTTATTTATATATCATAAATAAGCTGGCTATAAGGGCAGTTGTCGTCGCGATGTGCAAGTGGCACCCATATCCCCTTTCAAAACCTTCAATACGCTTATTAATGATATAAAAATAACCCCTGAGCGCGCCATAACTTTTTAAAGAGCACTGACTGCCACAAATCTTTGAAATAGTTAGAGAGGGCAAACTTTCCCCTCTCTTCTACATATCCTGCTTACCGCGTCTTCCTACGGGAGTGGGGTTGAAAATTCAACATTTGCACAGAAAAATTCTACTCAAATCTTTAAATCTTAACTGTTTTCAACCCCAAGGTCATGCTTGAAATTTAGCAACTCCTAGAATAAGAGTACACATCATTTCTAATAAAAGAGTCATATTCATAGCTTATACTAAGCTTCGTTGAAAAAGTCCTTGAAATAGTCTTTGAAAGCTTTAAAAGGAAACTTCAAATGAGTAGAAATTTTCATGCTTAAAATTAACTTCAAAAACTTCAGGGATTTATTAAAACGGAATATATAAAATGGATAAATATGAAATGTTTTTGTTTCCAGTTGCCTAACAACCATGAAAATAATACTGAAATATTTTTTCCTTCTAAACGATTGAATGGCAACGTTATCCTGGCTTTTCAAATATATTTGATGGGCGCATGTGGTTTCTTACGAAGCATTATATTTATGGTATCTCCTTTTTTCAAGAATTGGAACAATCACCCAAAAGAAATGTGTGTTTGTGTGGGAATTTTTGAATAACTCAGTTGGAAATCTTCCTGACGAAACAGATGGGGATTCTCAGTATTTAATTTGCGCAAATTCGGGAGATGTTGAGCAATGGCATACTTCTTCTGCCTCTTTCCTAGAAAAAACTTTTATTCTCTCTCTTTATTCAGAGACGTATTTGCTAGCTCGGAAAATAGATTTAATTTTATTCATGGCCTTCCTTTTTCCATTGCAGACAACTGGCTTCGGTGGCCTTCCGGACGTGACAGAACACTCAAACATTCGACGTTCCATCACCCGACAGGACTCCTTGGCAAATTCCGAATCAACAGACGCGGCCAGCTTGCAAAAATCAAAGAAACAAATCAAACCAGCTCCATCTAAACGGAAATATTGCGTTTTTAGTTTCTCTGTTATCGTAACGTTAATGTTAATTGCAATAGTTGCAATTCTTCTATATCAATTTTTATTAAGGACCCCGAATAGGAACTCACATGATCAACGATTGAAAATTGTGAGGAAAATCCTGAAGGATATACCATTGATTGATGGGCATAATAATTTAGCTTGGAATATTAGGAAGTACTCTCACAACAGTTTAGATATTTTGGACAGGACTCATAAGGATGTTGAAGAAGCTTCGATTTGGCAGAGACCTTGGTGGTCACAGACTGATATCCCAAGACTGAAAGAGGGCTTAGTAGGAGCACAAGTGTGGTAAGTATCTATTCTCGATCTCAGTTCTAATCTACTTCATTTATTACCAAAACCTGAGTTTAGAGCCTTTTAGTAAAGTTATACAACTAAAAATAAAAAATTCAAAACCGTTTCCTCTACTAAAATTTCGGGGACTACTTGTCGTCTTCATTAGTGTTTGGGTTTGAGTAAAAAAGGATTTTTTATTTAATTTATTTTACGATATTTAAGAGTACAAATAGCTTATGACTAAAACTTAACACTATGACTTATCTTTAACAATCATAAAATTATACCTGAAGATTAACCTATTGCTTAATTTTATGCTAAATTTAACGTAATACTAACTTAACTAAGACTTATGACTTATGGTGAAAGTTATGAAAAAACCCTCTTGATTTGAAGAATGTTAAGAGATTAGATATCAATCGTGAGTGGATGTGGATAGGATGCTTATAGGGAAACTTGAGGCTATTGTGCGGTGGAGTATGCAAGGCCAGGGGGTCAAGCAGTAGACTGCAGGATAGATTGATGCGGAATACAGCTTTCTAGGAGCAAACCAGAAGCCAAGCTTCTCGTCTACCAAAATCGTTAGTGGGTGGTAGTAGACATGCCCTGTACGAGATGACCCTACTATTCACAAAACGCTACGGATCTAGACCGAGGAGTCTCCTAAGCAAGTGCTCACTCACCAGGAGCCAGAAATAATTGAGGACCTCATCGTCATTAAGATGTGTGAGGGATAGAATAGGGAGCTCGTGTTCACCGGCATATGCTTTCGGCTAATAAAACTTATAAACTGAGCGACTGGCGCGACTGGTGGACTGGCTGAGGACCATAGTCCCAAAATACCAGGATGGAAGTGAGCGGAACTGTCGACATGTGCTCAGAATAATATACATACTTTTCCAAAGCCATAGCAATTGAGACGGGGAAACTTTTACGCCTCCTGGAGGTAGATGACCCCAATCTAGGCCATGTCGGAAGGGGAGGATAATACTCCGACAATGGAAAAGAGTTCCGAACACAAACGGAGCCAATGGCCAGCACTAAAATAGGCTAGATAAACCTCCACCATGCATCTGCAGTAATTGCAAGAGCAAGTTCCAAGGATAACATTAGAAAAGTACGTACTGGCTCAGAAACTCTGGGTATACCGGGGGCAGATTCGCGGTCTCGGAGGAAGTATACAGGTAATTGTGGCACACTTTCCAGGAGACGACACCCAGATCCCACCAGAATTAATTGTTAGACTGACGAAATTTTGCGAAAGGAAGGTGCCACCACTTCTTCTCGCCTGCGATACCTACGCCCACCAGAAGGTCTGGGGAAGCAACGATATTAATCGAAGAGGCGAATGCTTCCGGAATTCCACCTCAGTAATAAGTTACCAATACAAACAAAGCACCAGACAAGAGGTACTAGATATAACTCCAGGGAACACTCTGATGAGCGGTTTGGTCAAAAATTGCCGTCGGATGACGTCGGCCATCTATGTCGGATCACAGATTAATCAGATGTAATATTGAGAACAACTCGGAACTAAATAGAATCGTAAGGAATCTCAAGAGAACAATTTGGGACTCTTACACCTACAGTTGGTTGACAACATGGCTCATCTACAAGAGAGCGGTGACATCAGTAGCGAAATAGAGCTAGAAACAGTGATGAAAGGCCTCAAAAGAGTCGTCAGGCCAGTAGTCCGGCTAAGGCAATCAAATCATCAAGGGATGTGCCCCGGTTGAGCAGGATTCTCGCCGGAATAAGAAAGAAGGTGTAAAAACTCTTCAACCGGGCAAAACAAATCGGGGACTGTCGAGATACAAAAAGGCACTGACGGAGTATAGCAACACCAACAGAGAAGCAAAACGAAAGAGCTTCAGGGAATTCTGTGAACGCATAGAACAAACTACATCAACATCCAGGCTATATAAAGCTATAGCCAAAGACAAGGCAATATCTTCTGTCTCTCTGCAGAAGAAAGATGAGATATTTACCGAGAATGAGCAGGATATGATACATCTGCTTCTCACAATTCATTTCCTGGGGTGTCTATGGTGGAAGACAATGGCATTCCGCATGACATCCCAACAATCGACTGAAGGGGAAAAAGGTGAATTGGAAACTAGCGAAAAAGGTATGTTCGAAGGTAAGAGTACGATGGGCAGTAAGGACCTTGAAACCACTGAAATCACCCGGAGTAGATGGCATTTTCCCAGCAGTACTACCGAGATACTTCGAAATCATCTTACGATTTCTCCTAAGTGTGCTAAGGGGCAGGGGGATTATCTCTCTGCAAGCCTTGGGATATATACCCAAGGCTTGCAGACAGCCAAAAGTGATCTTCATTGCCGATCGTTTTCACCCTAAATCTTTCAGACTAATCCGCCTGACACGATTCGTACTTAAGACGGTGGAGAAGGTCATAAACAACTATATTGAAACTAACGTTCTAATACGCAATCCTCTACAACCATGTCAGCACGTTTGCCGGGCAGGACGGTCACTATATCACCTGACGGATATATCACGAGATGCCATAACACTGTGTGCGATTTTGGACAAAGGTATGTTTTATAACACATCGCACCAAAGATTCTAGACGCCCTAATCCGCAAATGGGCAGAATGTTAGAGAGTAGGCTAACAGAAGTGCTGACAGGTACAAATGACTCGCAGGTCCATAGCACCGAAAAAAAATGGGGTTGCACCCCGAAAATATTCTTTCAAGACGGCATCCTAAATTACTGATATCAAAAGATAACTTGACAAACAAGTTCCACTTCAATAAAAAGTTTGAAACACGTTGGAGCAACAGGGCAAGCTGGGAGAGCGTGACATTGACATACGTCTTAAACTGATTACCTGGTACACTGACGGATCCCTTATGGCAGAGGTAGCAGGTGATGGGGTCATTGGAACAAGGAAAATACGCTTTGAACTAATAGCATACCAGCATGTACCCCCTCAACCTCAAAAAGAACTATAGGGGGCAGAACATTGCTATTCTAACCGACAGCTAAGCGGCAATTAAGGCACTTAGGTCTTACTAGATAAATTCCAAACTGGTATGGGGATGCCTTAACAAAGTGAATACGCTCGGCTCACTCAAGAAGATCTGGACACTCTGGGGTTGAACCATATTGGATTAGAAGGCATTGGAGCAACGCACGAGTTGGCTAGGAAAGGGTGAGCGACGCCGGACCGGTGTCATTCTATGAAGTCGGAAATTCGTTACGACATTTAAAAATGGAGAGGAACGGGTGAGGGAACTTTACTGGGCGAACTTATCAAGAATGGTAAAGTACAGGGTGCTCATAGTAGGTATTGAAACCAAGCGCTTGAAAGATTGTTTGAACCTCACCAAGAAGAGCCTCATCATAGTGGAAATACTCTCTGCTCGCTGCCAGCTAAACTATGACCTACGAAAGCTAAGGATATCTACGGACACTGTGTGTAGATTCTGTAAGGAAACTGGCTGATTGGAGATTGGCTAAGCAGCAGAGACTATTTTTGTATAGCAGGGTCGATTTAGGTTGTGGACGGGTAGGGGGGGAGAGGAAGCTTTAGGTTAAATTTTAGGTAGCCATAGTAGGATAATCTGGGTCTAGAGATTGGTTAGGGCAGGCTAGTAAGGAATGTGAAAGGTAGGTGGAGGCGGAGACGATAGTTCGTTCAAGGGAAGAGGCGATTGTTGCAAAAATGAAAGTTTTCTGGAGGGGAAGAGGAGTTGCTTCCAAGATGGC
The DNA here is from genome assembly GCF_905115235.1 of Hermetia illucens. Classification (NCBI taxonomy): domain Eukaryota; kingdom Metazoa; phylum Arthropoda; class Insecta; order Diptera; family Stratiomyidae; genus Hermetia; species Hermetia illucens. Next base: position 37,629,870 of record NC_051850.1, read on the forward strand.
ATCACCCCCTCCCCCTTCACCACCTATTCGATGGTAATGGAATGCAGAATAGTTGGGTATGTAAAAATTATATCTGTTGTTTAATTTAATTTCGTTAAGGAAGACGAAATTAGATGTATGAAAAAAAGTTCATTTATTCATGTCGTTCCTGTTTACTCACTACAGAATTAATATTCATCAATATCACCTGAGCAGATTTTGTTAGCAGCAACCTGACAAAGGAAGAACAGAATAACTAGACGTTTCCTCATTGGAAATGACAGGGTATTGTATGTGGGGAAGAAGGAACTGAGTTGGTTGGCTAGTTGAGAGGTAGACGTATTGAAGAGGGTTTGGATTTCCAAGTTTATGTCAAAAGAGGTCTATGGACGAGCAGTATTTCTTGAGATGGATGCGTAGGATAGAGGGTGTGACTGAGAGTCGAGAGTAAAGTGAGTGGGCTTGGGTTGTGAGGTTACTTTAGGGAGAGAAATGGTAATCAGTTTTGATGGGAAAGTAGATAGATTTTGGCAGGCAAACATCAGGCAGTTGTAGTGCCTCGCCGCATGTGTATTTCAGCCGCAATTGATGCAGGTGAGGTTATATTCGTGCTTCTTGGGGGTTGCAGTTGGAAGCAAGTCAAGAATTCGCAGCCGATTGCGACACTGTGTTATTCCGTAGAATTGCTCTGCTTTGAATTTCACTACATAGTGAAACGTCGTGCTGGCCTTGTTGAGTGAGGATTGTTAGAAATTTGGACTAAAAGTGAGGAGGAGGCGGTGGAAGGCTTGGTGTTTTGACGGGACCTCGTGCGGGCAGGGAGTCTCATATTTCCACATATTGATTGCCTAGGTAACTCCTTCATCTAGGGCTTGCTGAGTAAAGACTGAGTGGGAAAATGAATCCAGAATTGTTCTATTTGTATTCACTCTCCATATTCCAATTCAAATATACTCCCCCAGCAACAGCAGACGCCGTCAAGGAAATTAACATTAGGGAAGCCAGGAACACCAACAAAAAGAGGAAGACAATTAAGGAGCTCACAGGAAAACTCTAAACGGGATAAACGATAAAGCGGACTATGAAAAGCGCATGAAAATGAGCTGAATAACGTACGGTACAGAACACTCTGCACCGATCCTTAACCACAACTCGTAAAACAGGTGGACATAGTTATTAAGAATGGCCAACCACTTTTACAAATCAACAGACTGGAAATCTCAAACCTCGCACTTCCTAGGATCGAAGCACTCTCCAAAATCCATAAACCAGAAAAGGAGATGAGGGAAATAATTTCCTCGGAAATGTCTCCCGAACATCAGATTGTCAATGGTTGGTGGTGGAATTTCAGAACATGGAGAAACTGTTTGAATCTAGATCGGTGAAGAATTCATTTGAGGCTTTAAGAAGCCGAAGAAGACGAAGACTTAGGGCCTTTCAACCTCAGGGATCTTTTTTCGACTGTGTTGGCCAAAGAAGCGACCCTCGTCGTAGGGGATTAGCTATGTCAGAGATCGGAAGAGGAGGAAGAGGAGAGGTGAAGTAAAGAAATATATGAAGCTAATCAAACTCTATTTGGAGCATAACTACTCTACTAGTAGACGTAAATATTACAAAACATTGAAAGGAGCCCCGATGGAGGATCCCCTCTCCCGTTCATTAGCGGAATCTTCATGTCGAGCCTGGAAATGAAGCTAGCTGCAGAGGATTTGTTGCCAACATTTTGGAAAAAGTATGTAGACGATATATGCACTGTCATGAAGACGAAGGATGTTGAAAAAACGCTCGACTTCCTCAATAGACTGCATCCAGTGTCGAGTTCATCCTAGCGATGCAAAATAAGATCTACAGGAAACAGTCAGATACCAAATAAGTTATCACGGCACTTCAAATCGCACTCTACTGCACGGTTCATCAGATGCTGCATGAAAAAAACGAAATGCATTTGTGAGGTCGCCAAACTGAATGGATATACCGACCGAACCATCTGCTGTCTGATCAGCAAACGAAAGAGGGCTCTTCAACGGCCAAGCTGACTCCGGGCCAACTACCCAGATGGCTAATAACTTTAAAAATTCAATAAAATTGCCCTTTCGTTGAATCGAAAACTATGGAGACATGATTTGGACGTCGTTTTCAGCAACAGGAAAATCTAGCTTAAAACTCTTCTGGGATGGAACAATGATCCAATCAACCAAATGGCCAAGACCGGGCTATATGAAATTTCCTGCGCAGATAGCAGTAAATAATTCATTGGACAAACCAGAAGGAACGTGGAAAAAAGATCTTGGAGAGCACCTGAAGGAAGCAGAGTTCGCCGAAAAAAAGGGTGCGATAGTTTTTAAATCGAAGGTAGCGAAACATATCGTCCTAAATAATCACATGGTTTCCAGGGAGAACGTAAAATTTGTGAGGAGACGCACTAGTGGACACATCCGTTCCATCGGTGAGAAAAGTAATCGGGGGAAAGCGTGAATGAGGGTTTAACTGCTCCTTCCCCCTACCTGGCAGTGTAAAAACAAGTAGAACAATTTTGGATTTCTTCTCCCACCCAAACCCAATCACTGATGAAAGTGACAAGTAGTCGCCAAAATGTGCATATCTGCAAACAGTAAATATATTTAGAAGAGGAAGCGATTTTGGATTTTTCATTTTCACCTAATATTTTTAATTAAATAAATAATCCCTCTAAAAGACTCCTCTGAACTCTATCCTACTAGGTCAGTATATGTACCATGCGAAGCACAAGGATTAGATGCAGTGCAAATAGCTCTCGAACAAATCGATATCATCCACCGTTTTGCCGAACAATATCCTAAGGAATTGACCCTGGCCGCTTCATCACAGGAAATTCTCGCTGCACACCAAAAAGGTCAGTTAGCATCACTAATTGGTATTGAGGGTGGTCATGCGTTGGGATCATCCTTAGGCGTTCTACGTTCACTACACTCACTTGGTGCACGCTACGTAACGCTTACAAACCAATGCGATACATCCTGGGCCGGGTCCAGTTCTATGTCTATGGATAAAGGGCTAAGCGCTTTCGGCAAGGCAATAATCAAAGAAATGAACCGCTTGGGAATGATGATTGACCTCTCACACTCATCAGATGCAACCGTTCGTGATGTCCTGGAGCTCACCAGGGCTCCAGTCATCTTCTCCAATTCCGTGGCTCGAAGCATATGCAATTCATCACGTAATATACCAGATCAGATACTACGAGCTGTTGCCGACAACGGGGGATTAATAATGATTAGCTTTGACTCTCAGCACGTGTCCTGTGACGAAACTTCAACTCTGCATGACGTGATCGCCCACATCAAGTACATTCGCTCGATAGCTGGAATCCAGCATATTGGCATTGGGGCTCGATACGATGGTATGCAGTCACCACCTGTTGGGCTCGAGGATGTCTCCAAATATCCCAACCTGCTTGCCACCCTGCTCGAGGATTCAAATTGGAGCGAGGAGGACATTAGCATGTTGGCTGGCAGAAATTTCCTCCGTGTCCTTAGCTCTGTAGAGAACGTTCGTGACTACTGGAAACGAGCTGCGATACCACCCTTGGAGGTCACGGAACCTTTGAAGAAATCACAGTGCACCTACATGTCGTCATGACCATTCGTTCGTAGCGTCACCGTAGCGAGAAATCAAACGAAAATTGATTCATAAGGGAAGATGAAAAGGACGAAATCGAAATGAAGCCAGGCAGCAAATGAAGTTATAATACAGCCAAGGTAAAGCAATTACGTACATACACTCTAAACCTAACCAGATTCAGTTTTATATTCAAACATATTCCGAAAAAGAGGACTCACACAGTCAAATCATACAGGAATCAAAAAAGATATAATTTAAGTAACGGTAAAGGACTTAATTGAATAGAAACATGAAAGTGGATGGAGGTAATTAAATTAAGGTATTGCTGTTGTGATAATTGTGATAAAAACTTACAACAACATGCATTGTATAAAAATGTTCATTGACTTATACAAATCATAAATGAATTAGTTAAGAAATAAACCTAAGAAGTTTTTATGTAAATCCTGTCGTTTCCTTTCACAAATAGTGGGAAGCCCAGCGGATCCTCAAAGGTAAGTAGCTATTTGGGGGTTGGTTACTTTGCAAATTAAATTCAGGAACACTTCCCTTGGCAGCGGGTATGGGGGTCGAGATATTTCGGTCTTCATGTTTTACATGGACGAGGAGGGAGCCAAGTTAATCTTATTATCCTTAGCTGTTCTAGTATCGGCTGATACCGAATGCTTGGCATTATAGGAGTGAGTAGGTGTTAAGTATTTATTTTCGATGGGTCTACTTTGTATAGAAGTCTATTTTTAGTTATTCCTTCGGATTTTACAATTATATCGAATGTACGTGTCAAAAATTTCTCTATAGCGAAAGAAGCTCCTTTATATTCTCATTAATTAGAATAATATTGCTCGCGTGGTTGTGGTAGCGTCTACTTAGATTTAATACAAATTTATTAGGATGTTTCAGGATAAAGCGACTTTCCATTGGTGACATTTTTCTAGTTATGACATTGCTAACAGTAGTGTAATCTGCACCAGATTTTCCAATTTTAGTGCCCTCTGACAATCAAGTGAGGGTAAAAACTGAAGCCATCCATAACAGAGTTCTCCGTAACACCTATATGTGGCAAATGAATGCCGCAATAACCGCGGCTAACAGAGCCCCTAGAAATGAAGCATCAACAATTCATTTTCACAACCATCTGAAGAACATTATCATGCTTGGCCGCAGCTCCAGGAAGATTCAAAACGACTAGTTCGACCTAACAACGGAACGGAAGAACGCTGCATGCAGGGCCATGCTTCACTCTCAAAAAACACGGGCACGCGCAGAGACCTATCACGATTTTCAACTAACTATTAGCTCGCGACGAGGCATTATCTGCACCATATATAAAAAGGGGGATACCACGCAGTGTATCAATAATATAGGTATGACGTTGCTGCATACCATCGATAAGATATTCTCCGTTATTTTGCGCCAAAGAGCGTCATACGCACCGAACATCATCGGCCCATACCAAAGAGGATTTACTCCAGGTAAACCAGCAACAGATCTATGTGATAAATTATGGAATACTTTTGGAATATGACCATGAGTCGCATCATCTTTTCATAAACTTCAAGGCTGCTAATGATGAACAACTGGGGTAAAATTTGTGCTCGGTCATGACAGAATTCGAAACTGATAAGACTGACTAGGTTGACCCTAACCAACGTGCAAGACCAGATAAAAGCAGTAGGATCAATCTCGAGACCTTTAACATCAACAACGGTTTAAGATAAGGAGTTACATATGCGTATCCCCTGAACTTGGCCCTGGAAAAAGTCATCGGCGATAATGCTGACGATATTGATATTACGAAGAAGAAGAAGTCCGATCTACCTTCATCGAGATCAACCACGTGGAGATGGAGATCATGGGCTGCACATTAATGAAGGCAAGTTAGAGTACATGGAACCAACGTCAATACTGAAAACCAAAGAACTAACAACATCATCTGACACTAACAACCTGAGCATAATAAAGAGAAGAGACTATACCTTGGAGACCGTTGATAATTTCTCCTCTACAACAATGCACTCAAACAGAGTCAAGCCGCTGGGCTTGGGGTTTCCTCACAGAGTTGTTTATCGCCGCAAACTACAGTTGCTGCAGATCTACTGATTCCAGAAATCTTCGGAATCCAAAAACTTTCCCCGGAGAGTGGAAGAAGGCGATGATCGAGTGTGACACTTAAAGGGGTATCTGCGTGATCGCTGCCGCTGCAAAGATAATGGCTAAAGTAATTCTGGAACGCAAAACATGTCGAAAGAGAACAGAGAACAGGTTGGTCTCCGTTCCGGATTCTCTTGCATTGACTATATCAACACCCTATGGATCATTTCGGAACAGTGCACGTAATTTAGATCTTTGCAGTACCTGCTCTTCGTCGATTTCGAGAGATCTTTCAATAGCGTGAACAGGCAATGTATCTGGAGCAGAGGCTTCCCGGGGAAACTGATAGTTATTAGCAGAACGATGATGGTGCAAAATGTCTCGCGCTGCACCGAGGTTGCATCCTTTCTTCTTGTTTTCGGTGACGTTCTTCATGCTGCCTTGTCCGGAGAATATGGAGAAATTCAATGGACAATGACATCTTTCTTCTAACAACTGGACTATGACGATCACATGTGTTTGCTCTCTCACTGGGGCATGGACTTTGACCGAATGGATTTGAAGAGAGAGGCAAGTAGAGTGGGACTGAAGATAAGTACTAACAAAATCAAGGTTCCCATTCTGACGGGTCATCGCACTCTGCGTATCTGCATTAATGGGCAGAGGATCGAAGGCATCCATCAATATATAAATATCTAGGATGCGTGGTTTCTGCCGACGATGGCGCGAACTAGATGTTGCCTGACGCATTAACAGCGCTAGATCCGCTTTAGCTGCCTTGTCGAAAATCTGGGAATGCAGTTATCTCAAAACCATTAAGTTGGACTGTTTTGTGTTAGTGTTCTTTCTATGTTGTTATATGCAGTTGAATCCACTCACCCAGGATGTCTGACGAGTGAGTCGCTCCAAAGGCACTTCTTGCAGAACAATTAGAAGAGTAGTGCAAGCTTCTCGGGAAGTCGTGGGGGAGCTGAAGGGCATTTGAGGTAACCGCGAAAGAGAGCGCATACGCTAGACGCGCTATATTCCACCTAGGGGTCAATCGCAACCATATAGGGTCGGAAATTGTAACCGCAGCTACGAGGGTGATACGGCGCGTGATTGTTGACAACCGACAGTGTTGACAGTGTCGCTCGAAATGTCCCACCGTAGGGTCAAAACCTTTACTATACTAGAAAATGACCGGGCCAGTCCTCTTGTACACCTCGGAGGCGTGAGGTCTAAGCAATAAATATTGGGAGCTCTTAAGCGTATGCGAGAGAATAATTCCTTTGTTGTTGCCGGGTTCGTCGTTATGTTATCCAAACGACAAAGGAATAACGATTTGCGCATTTTCTCATGGAACGTGCGCTTCCTGTACAGAGATGAAGCTGCTGAGCAGCAGCAGTAGCTACCCTGTCCCAACACAAGGCTGATGTAACTGCATTACAGGAGATGCGTTGGACAGGGACCGGTTTCCTAGAGAAGAGTCGCTACACCATTATTATTATTATAGTGGCCATCCAGTAAACCATGTGCACGGAGTAGGTTTCTTAGTCAGCCAAAAAATGAAACCTACTGTTATCGGCTTTGAAAACATAAGCAAATCCTCATTAATGTTCACGCGGCTACAGAGGAGACTGCAGAGTCGGAGAAGGATACCTTCTACGAGGCAGCAGAACGAACCTTCGGAACCTGCCCCAGATATGATATCAAAATCATACTTGAAGATTTTAACAGACAAGTAGGGAAGAAGCCCATGTTCAGGCGATACGTTCGCTTCTATAGCTTGCACCAAAACACAAATGATAACGAACTGCGGATCGTTTAAGTAGCAGTGTCATCCGAAATGGTTGTTGGAAGTACCTGGTTTGGCAACGAGGCACTGTCTGTCTCATACATAAAAAGGGAGATATCATCCAGTGCAGCAATTATAGAGGTATCACGTTGCTGAGTACCATCTATAAGATATTCTCCACTATTTTGCTAGGCCGGATAACCCCATACGCCTAGAACAACATTGGTCCATACCAAAGAGGCTTCACTCCAGGCAAATCAGCAACAGATCAGATCTTCTCTCTACGGCAAGCGATGGAAAAACTACTGGAATATGGACACCAGTTGCACCATCTATTCATCAACTTTAAAGTCGCCTATGATACCATAGCCAGGGTAAAACTGTACACGGCCATGAGAGAATTCGGTATCCCGACGAAACTGATAAGACTGATTAACCTGACCGTGGCTTATGTGCGAGACCAGATAAAAGCAGCAGGATCACTCTCAAAACCATTCGACATCAACAACGGTCTACGACAAGGGGATGTCTTATCATGCGTCCTCTTTAACCTGGCCCTCGAGAAAGTGATCCGTGATGAGGTAAATGCAGGAGGTACGATCCTTTTCAAGTCCACCCAACTACTGGCCTATGCTGACGATATCGACATCATGGGAAGAACCAACCGAGGCGTACAAACTGCCTTCATCCAGATCGAGCAGGCGGTAATTGGCACATCAATGAAGGCAAGACAAAGTATATGGTGGCAACGTCAGCACCGAAAACCAACCAACCAACAACAGCAAACCGCACTGGTCAAACGGGAAGAATGAGGATAGGAGAATACAATTTTGAGACCGTTGATAATTTCTCCTATCTACGGTCGAAAATCACAACCGATAACAGCTACGATGATGAAATCCGCGCACGGTTGTTGTCAGCCAACAGAGCCTATTTCAGCTTACAAAGACTGTTCCGCTCGAAACGTCTCACCATAGGGTCAAATCTCTTACTGTACAAGACTATGATGTTGCCAGTCCTCATGTATTCCTCGGAGGCTTGGGTTCTTTGCAAGAAGAATTGCGAACTCTTGGCCGCGTTCGGGAAAAGAATCCTCCGAAGAATTTTTGGCCCCCTACATGGGGATGGACGATTCCGTAGCCTATATAACGACGAAATCTGTGAGTGGTACCACGAACGTCAGGTTGTAAATAAAATCTGGCTCAACAGATGATCCAGAAAAGAAAAAGAAGACGAGGCAGAGCCTTCCTGAGATGGAGCGATGGCGTAAGTCAGGAAGCCAGACAGCTTTTAGGGATATCGATATCCGAAGAATTTTTGGCCCCCTACATGGGGATGGACGATTCCGTAGCCTATATAACGACGAAATCTGTGAGTGGTACCACGAACGTCAGGTTGTAAATAAAATCTGGCTCAACAGATGATCCAGAAAAGAAAAAGGAGACGAGACAGAGCCTTCCTGAGATGGAGCGATGGCGTAAGTCAGGAAGCCAGACAGCTTTTAGGGATATCGAATTGGTGGACCTCGGCGCAAAACCGGGATGTCTGGAGTTCTTTATTAAGGCAGGCCTAGACCGGATACCGGTTGTTGCGCCGTTGATGATGATGATATTGTCGGCGTACTGCGCGGCCCTCATCATAGTAGTGGAGTAGTGGAGCTGTCGGTACATAATTCAGATTCTCGTGTGGAGTACAGATCCAAATCCACGGTCAACCCTAAAATGCGGACCAGCCTGTAATCCGATTCCTACATAATGACAGAATTTGTTGGCCACGGCAATAAACAGTAAAATGCTCACCTTAGCGAATGAAATAACACCTCACAAGACCTTTCAATTAAACCATACTGGAAAGAGGGCTCTGATTATCTACTGGTTCCTTCACCAAGTCAGAGACTCGATTCGACAAATCACTGAAGACCCTGAAAAAGAAACAGACTATTTGCGAAAAGAAGCCAGCTATATCCAGGTTGCCCATGTAGCGGTTCACTGCTTGCACTGATCAAACACACAAAATGCAACGTTGACGACGTACAGAAAGAGTCAACTAACTGTATTATTAAAATATTTTTCTGAGCTACTCAAACGATCGAAATTAAAACAAATGCTTAAAGTGAAATATTTCATTAGAGGAAACCTCCAAAAAATTTTAAGGTCGACCTTCTACTTCACATAAAGCTAAAATACCCATTTCCAATTACAACTAATCACTATTAAACCCTCATTAAAAGGAATCAATATTTGTTTTTAGAAAATGGGATAATTCTTCCAATTAAGATAATGCATTTCCCACGTTGATAATTGCACTAGTTATCTCAATAATTGTCTATTGAACATGAAATGGCATTCCATTCACTTCCGTCGCAGTTGCTCCTTTAAAGCTCACTTGACTAAGGATCCTTGAAAATTCGCTTCGTCCGCTCTCTCAACTGCATCTTGATTAAACATGACGACCTAACTGGACGCAAAATTGCAAGCTGAAGTATCCATCCAGAAGACGCCACGGTACTCTTAAACTCTACAAGTTCTCAGACAGTAAAATGCCAACATAACATTCACAGCTGGCACTAATCCAAAAACCTTTCCGCTCGCTCGACTCAAATCATTTCATCCCTACATATCCACCGGGCTCTGATACTTAGCCAACAGGCACAGTATCAGCACCATCTTCATACCCATAACTCCCTTCTGGAAGCGCAAACTAAATGCTTTACCCGCTTCCCTTTTTCTGCCATTCCAAACGTGGCTAAGAAGTTCTAGCCAAGACCCAAAAAAGACTAAAGTTTTTCGGCATTTCTCAACTGATTCGTGTAAGGATACAAATAGAAACTGACAGCGGGATAACTCCTCTGATCGGAAAGCGAAAAAAAGTCGGAAAAGTTTGAGTTCCGCTTGAATTGTGCGCTATCCTTGAAATGTCACCAAACTAAAAGGGAACGATGGGTCTACGGCAAGGACCACATCCTAAAAGCGGCGCTGGTATGGATAGGAACCGAAATGAGGGTAAAATCAGTGACCGTTTAGTGTCCTTTTAGTTTCCATTATTTATTTTTTAGCATGTGGTAAATTGAGCGTATGCTGAAAAGTCAAATCGCAAAGGAACTGCAGGAAATCCCTCCTGTATTAAGAGTGCCGAAGGAGTTCAACCCCAACTGTTTTCGACATTCGACAGAGCCCGCTGATACCCAATGGACTCTTCTGTAATTACTCGAGGACTTGACAACCAAGTCAAAAGTTTCACTAAAGCCTCTGATTAGGACACTAAACCCTGCAGGGTAATGGAACTTTAAGAAAACTTCGGTCGCAATTCAAAGGGACATAACCCATTTGGGATCTTTCGGTTTTTCTTTGTATCCTTTTTGCCTTTCACAAGATAATTTGACATTTTGATATAAATTTGATATGAACAAACTTAGAAATGGCTTCTGTATAGGCTTTGATTTATTTCTGCTTGGCCTCAACCACGATAAGAGGCGGAAGGAAATGTGATACGACAGATGGTAGCTGGTCAATTTACCGAAGTAAACATAGAAATAGGCAACGGAACGGAGGCGAGTGGGGGAGGTTTGGGGGTTGTTTTGTTCGAAGAAGGAGAATAGGAGCGGCTATGTGAGTTGGCAGGAATCTTGTTTTCACTCGATATGATCGACTTTTTATGATGGTTAAGTAGAGCACATTTAGATTTTCAGTGGAACTGACATTAAGCTCTCAGAGATGTTTTATTGAAAAATAAATCAAATATGGCTGCTTTGTTTGATTTTCTTTCGATTAGCGTCGGCGATTCCTCCTTTTATCTTGTATTGAATTTTTATCTTAAAGCCACGTGTTTCGTATGAAGGTATTATTTTATTGAACAAATAAAGTTAATGTGGGCAGACATCATATTTCGGCAGAAACGGCTTCAGATTTTTTGGAGAAAACATCCTAATAACCGAAATAGGTCCTGTAAAATGTAACCATGAAGTGAAAGTAGAAGAAACAGAAAAAATGCTCCGAGATCTACATCGAGAATGGTACTAATTTCGTGAAGGGAAGCAACCAGTTAGGAGGAGGAGGAGAGGAGGGGCACAACAGGCGATAGAAGTGGTACCAAAGAAGAAGGTTACCCCTAGCTATATCCGCGAAGGACGGTATTAATTCGAAATGTATTCTCGTGATCCCTGAGGCCCTGCAAACAGCTTAGCAACATCTGAAGTGGGTAATCGACGAAGTGAAAATTATTCCAATTTACGACTGTGCTATACCAGGTTAAGGTTTGCCTGAACTCGAAACCTCAGGATCTAATCTCCAACAATAATGATGATGTCGCAGCCTGGACGCCAAGTTAATTTCTGGTACAGCCATCAGTATCAGTTTCTGAGGTTGATTGGACTCAATGGAGTCTGCACGAGGGGTGGCAGCAATTGAGTACATCTGACGTTCTGACAGAAGTGGCATCGAGAATATATACATCATTTATTAGAACAAAGTGAATTGACGAGACTCCGAATGTTAAGACCGGAAAGCTGGCTCTTCTACAGCAACAGCTACAGCAAGTGACCCGATTCCTGAAGATCTACCCAGGAGATGACGAGAGAATTCAAACCATCGCCGTCCCATATCATGGCTGCCAAAACAAGCCGGTTAGTGCTATGAATCTTTGTCCCTTGCCGATAAAGCTTGCAGATGATCCAGAGATCATCCAGCCATCGGATCATTTAAAACTGAAAGGCAATTGTCGGTGCCATTGGGTGAGCACGCCAAACTGCTACGCCCCAAGAAATCACAGTAAATGCCGAGACAGTAATCTGATGCTGGTAAAATAGTTACGAAGACGAAGTTTCCGAAGAAGGTAGGGTCGGCTCCATGCACTTACCCAAGAGAGTTGCTAAATTCGACAATTATCCTCTTGTCATTCGGCATAACAATCGCCCAAAGCATATCTGCAAATATGAAATGTGAAGCCATCATACTGGGTGGCACGTCGAAAAGCTTTGTGAAGCCAGAGTTGCAGGTTAATTTTGCAGTTTAACGACCTTCAGAATGCAGGTTGATTTCCCGATATGGCAAGGTAGATCTGTTTAAATACTAAAGCGTCAAGTCAAACAACCCCCTTGGTTCAGCATCTTGCCTTCAAACTAATAGATCTTTTCAGCAAGATTTATGAGCTGCTGAGTATACAAACTAAGTTCAAACGAGGATTACTGGGGAATGTGTTGACATCTGTATTTGCAGTCGATGGATGCACGAAGTCAACGACGATATCAACACTCTCCCGTACGATCAATTTACAATGGTACAAACGAGAACCCAACAAAATCAGATCAATCAATCAAATCAGTAAATGACATTTGCAAATGGACGCGAGTCAGTCGTATCTATTACGGTGAACTGGATACTAAATATGATAAGTTGCTCTCTGCGTTATATGGAAACAGAAGCATTCTGGACCTGGTGAAAAAGTGGGTACTGATTATACCATCTGCGACATATTATCAAACTTCGACTCCTTATATGAGATGCCTCGGATCGCTCAAGATCGCACATCACTACAGAAGAAGAAGGAACAGTTTGTAGTATCCGGTTTCCTCTATATCAACCGCTACACGTGTTTCCCCGCTTCAACGTCCTCATAGTGGCTGTAGACTTCAATCAGTTAACCTATTTCGAGTCTGACGGTTCTGAGTTTAAGCCATGCCCACTACAAAAAGATGTATTTTTATGCTCCCAAAATTCATCAAAAAATTGGATCATATTCCTAATTGTGTCGTAGATACAATCTACCAACGGCCGAAGAAGTCAAAATGTGGCCCAGACAACAAAACGTCCAACGTGACCGCATGGAAGGAATTGATGAAACTAAAACACTGGTTATACGAATCATTCAACTGGCGGTCTCCGACAGAGAAAGGGTCGAGGTATCACTCAAAGACGTCGGGATAATCCACACTAAGGGTACATTCCTTATCCAAGTCGATCGCGGGGCACTTCTGGCAACATTTTCGGTATCCAAGAGTTGTACTGAGGAGGAATATTGGTAAGGTAATCAGGATAACAACTATGATCCACCCTTTCTGACGACCACGCGTGTCGACTACGCATTTTTCAATCCTCCACCGATCGAAGTGGAAACGGCCATTCCGGCTATAGGACATTTATCTACAAAACACGAATACCATCAACATGGCTCAGTTGGTCTCCATGTCGGCGATGCTCACTAGCCCGACCAGAGTCTTGAGACACTCCTTCCGAAGCTCGACAATTGCCACCATTCACCAATATATAAAAGATTTGCCACCTCTGGATGACATCGGGCATGGAAGCTCCGCGGGCTGCTATCAGGTACTTAACCTGCCCACAGTGCGGTCACCGTCAGGAGTGTCCTCCTCCTCGCTCAAAAGCGATTTTTTGATGACCGAATCCGCGCTATATGCAATGCTGTGATTAATGACTTACCTGGTTGCATCTGGAACATGCTGACCTCCTCTCAAGTTCTCAGTAGATTGCAGACGTGTAGCCGAAATCAAATTTGTATCCTATACACTACCCGATCAATTCTGACTTTTCCGCTGTTAATAAGTTCCTCGCGTATTGCTCGGTAGCTTCCACCATAACGAGTTTTTGACCTTGACAATCCTCAGAAGTGATATCAACTCGGCAATTTATTACCTCCGGACATTGATGCTTGATGGTCTCTCATACTTCGATCTTTTCTGTGAGGCAACCAAAATCTCAAATTTTCAGCAAGCATATAGGCAAGAAAGCAGAGCCTTCTTTCCCCGCAGCCTCTTCACAGACACCGGATGAGGTCCCCTATTCTTCAAGGTTTTTCTTTAGGCGTAAGCCGGGTACAGCACGTTCAACGTTGGACAGAAGGAAGCTGCTCTCTTGAGCTCATGAACTCATTAAGCTCCTGGAAAAGCTCGTTAAAGGAAGATTGCCTAAAGCGATTCATGCTGTGGAAGACGTGTCGTCAAAACAGTACGAGCAAAGCAATACTCAGTAGGTGGAACTGGGGAAATGACCCAAACAGTCATCCGTACCGGGGCACTCCGTATTACCTGAGATGACAAGCTCAAGCGAAATACATGCAATTGCAATCCAGCATTCGGAAGCAAATAGCATAGAAATAAAGAAAGAGTCAATGGCCATCTTAATCGAAAATTTTATGAGGATACAGTTGCTAGACTTTTAAAATTAAAATAAAACGAACGTTTTTAAAATACATTATTTTTTTAGTTATCATCGGGATTTTTACTATTTATTTTATTGGCGCTACAGCTGACACTGCCGAAAATTCAGTTATGAACCTGATTACGACGACCTGCGGAGCTTCCATTCCCAGGAGGGCATTTAGATGCCTTCTATGTATTGGTGGACGGCGGAAATTGCAGAGCTCCGGAAGGAGCTTCCCAGACTTCGCCACTTTACACAACGTCTAAACGACCAGAAGGAAGCATGTCCAATAATGACAGGGTTCAGATTAGCTAAAAGGAGACTCCGCTTTGTATTAAACTAGAGCAAAGCTTATCCCTGCGGCAGTTCGTTTTTAATACAAAGTCTAAAGTCGTGGATGCCGTTCCTCGAGCGGAAGTACACAGCTGCTGAGTTCGACGGGTGGTGCTCCTTGTAAAGCTCGGCGGAACCGCTTAGTGTTCTATGAAACGCTAAAGGGTTAGAGGAGACTGGACAACACGTCGGGGTAGCGCAGGGATCTAACCTAGAGTCAGACCTCTGCGACACTTTCTATGATAGTCTGCTAAAACTCGGCATATCAGAAGGGTCGCGCCTGGTCGGTTAAGCCCACCATCGACATTCAGTTCAGTTAATTACGTCTGGAGCTTCCGCATTTGGCCGGCCGCCGTAACGTGAATGGGTTGGTCTGTTAGTTTTCACTATTCAGGTGGTCGGCCAACCGGCCAGACATGCTTGTTTAGGATGTGAGAGAGGATTTTATGACCATCTTTATCGCTAATTTACATTTTTGATAACCCACACAAAAATATCTCAAATTCTCTCAGGCCTCAAGGCTTTCCACGTCCAGAGTTGAATTAATGAACTTGCGGCTTTACCGGTACGTGTATGATGCTTTCAGTAAAACTAACGGCGGGGTGTATTGCAAGCTCTTCCGGCGTAACTGACAGGCCGAACGGAACGTGGAAGCCTGCCTTATGGCACCGTCAAACAAGCGCAAAGCAAATTTGACATATTGATACGACGGGTAAGCGGATGGTTGATTGCTCATGGTGTCAACCTTGCACTGGAAAAACCGATGTAGTCACCCTTACTAAGAAGAGAATTCCGAGCCTGCGTCCCATATCCAACGGCGAGTCAATAATCGAGTCAAAAGCAATGGTAAAGTGCCTTGGACAAACTCTGGGCTCAATGATGAGCTTTTTTGAGCAAATCAAAATAGCAGCGAACAAGACTGTTGCTGGGGTTTCGCCCTTAAATCGTCTAATGGTAAATATTGGGAGCCCCACGTCTAGCAGGCGACGTCTTCTGATGAGTTCAATGCAGTCTGTCTTACTCTACAGAGTAGAGGTATAGGTTGACGCTCTTGGTAAGGAGGTATATCGTAAACATCTCGCACGAATACAGGAATGGGGAGCTTTGCGGGTAACTTCTACGTATCGCACTGTCTCTACCATGATGGTGATCGTCGAGTGATCCTCGTTGCCCTTCTTGCTAGCGAACGTGGAGCAAGTGAGGGTGTTTGCTCGTAAAGATCACCAACGCACCCTAGATGAGTGACAACTCTCTTGGCAAAATGGGACAACAAGCAGATAGACTACGCGCCTCATTGGCAACTTAGATGCTGGCTAAATCGCAAGCATAGTGATGTGGCGCGGCAGGATTCGCGGCATTCGAAATTTATTTCAAATGTTGCGAATACCAGCGGATAGATGACATCACCGGCGCTCTCCACTCACTTTAGACCTTGCCACAGGAGTGGAGAGCAGAGTGCCATGAAGGGACGGCAGAATATCCGCTGGTATTCGCAACATTCAAAATAAATTTCGAATGCCGCGAATCCTGCACGCCACAATGAGACTTATTATTTCCTTATCCAATTCTTAAGTGGGTATTGAGGTGTTCAGTCTTGTCTGCACAAGATTGGAAAGGCAAGATCTCTTGATTATGTGTTTTTCAATGGAGTTGTGGACAACGCTCATCACACCTTTTTGTTCCTGTGGAAGGTGGAATTGTATTCGTCAGCAGTTCTATTTAAAGACAAGGCTTCTCTCCAGACAACATTATCGAGGAGATGCTGAGGAGCGCTGACAGATGGCGGCTTGTTGCACATTATATTCTGGTTCTTCTCATTGCAAAAAAGGTAGAGCTCGACCGGTGCAGGGGCCAGATGGCAGAGGTATCTTGAACTAATCGTTAATTTCCTCCTCACCGGCTAGCCCCCCCAGTCCCCCGGAGGGGCTAGCCTGAAGTAATATGATAAACGGTTCCAGGCTAGCTCTTTGATGATGGAGAGGTGTAGTCCAATGACGTACCATTGCGGGAATCCAACCTGTGTGCGTAAATGTATTCGCCTACGTTACCCCAAAAGAAATTGTCAGGGTGGTGTCTAGGAAATTGGAAATAGAATGGCTGGAAGGATAACAGAGCTACTGAACAAAAAGGTTTTCATGTCATAAAGCCGTGGATGTGGCAGGCTCTGAAGCGAAGGGTCGTGCGTTTAGTAAGCAAATATATCGCAAGCGCCTGGTGATAGCTGAGGCAATTTAGATTGTATGTGCGATCCGGAACGAAGAAGTATATATCTAAGGTGAGGAAAACATTGGAAAGGGATTACACTATCAGCGCATAGCAGCAAACTTAGGAAGGATGGACGAGAGGTGAATATCAATGGACAACTCATCAGTGACCTGCGACCGTAATTTAGCTAGAGGTACGGTGAGATTGATTACTATTCAATCCGACAAGGGGGTTACAGGCAGACAAGTGGGAATCAGGTACTTCCGAGAAACCTTAATTAGGGCAATCCTGCACTGCGCAAGATATACGTAAGGCAAAAAAGTTGGAGAGTTATAGGGGCTTCCCAGTTCAGGCTCTCCAACCACGGATTGTATATTTCTATATTTAAAAGGCCTAGTCCAATATAACGGGTCGAACGGAGCCAGGTTATTAACCTAGGAACAATAAGGGGTGTTTTAGCCAGTTGTCAACGGACATACACATATCGCAGCCAGGTAGCAAACACGAAAAATTAGCTTTAAGAATTACATATACAAACTAACGAAGTCCACTACATATTCAGGAATGTATCAAAATACTCATATGCGGAAACACGGCTGCAGTCTGTTGCCCTTAACTGCTATATTAGCTGTTACTGCCAATTCGATAAAATTCTTCTAATGTCTTTGCTTTACAAGGGAACGAGTATCTCTGGGACATCATCTAAAACAATTAAACTCTTTACGAGCGCTACGAAGTACATCATCGAAATATAAAAAAAGATTTACGGAAGGATCTGCCTACAAAACAGCAATTTTTACGCCCAATCGCCTTGTCCAGTATAAGCTCTACTCGAGAGAAACCAATTACACTGGAGAGACGTCTGAGTAAGCCAGAAAATAAAGCAAACTTACCCTGTCATTAATTAACCAACCTCCCCCCCTAATCTATTCTCCTGGAACATTTCGGACACGCTTCCTGCATTCATCCAAACATTAAAAAGTCAATACTTTTCCCAGGACCCATCTGCTTCCGCCTTCACTTTTGTAAGGAAGTACCAGAACAGACCCAAGTAGAATGGTCTCGGTAATAAAAAAGTATCCCAGCTTTTCCGTCCATCCTCATCAAAAAAATACATCCCATAAATCAAGCTCCTATTATGCCAACCCTTTTGGTTATATTTTATGATAATCCATTTTTCTTTCTAGCGCTCATTTCCCGGTGTCCTGAGTCTTCTGTCATTATCAAGATGGAGGAATTTGCATGCGAATTCCCAGGCGAAGCCCCTCTGCTGCTGGACAGCCATTCGGTTTTTATTTTCCACTCCTTTGTTTGGGCCGCGTAACATTTCAACCATCAACCATGATTCGAACCACCCGTAATTATGTTATTCTCTCTGGGAAATTTTTTGCGCGTTACTCCGGTGCGAGAAAACATTAAATTAAATTTCATTCTGACTCTCTATTCAATTTTATGACGACATTACCGCCGAATGCTTGAAATGAGCCGGGAAACACGGTTCCTCCATTGAATAAAAAGAAAGTTTTCAAGGGAGGAATAAAAGAAGTTGTCTTTGAGCTGTTGAATTTAATTAGATCCTCTAGTTCGTATTTTTAATGAGAGAGTGCCGGATAAAGTGCTTTCAAGGACATAAAATGATAAAATGGGCCGTAATTAGTTGTGAGAAAATTCAAATGTGGCCAAGTTTCCTACGCAACGCTTTGCAGGAGTGATGTGTTAGCCGACACCATAAAACAGGATATCTGATATCCAGTCACAAGGCATTAGGAGGGACCATTCTGAATAGCCTAAAAGGGTATTTTATGGCGTTTAAACCACTGAAGGAGCAATCTGATTACAATCGCCATTAAAGCCATTCGAAAGGATTTCTGTCCTGTAACGCACAAACAATCGAATCAGGGAGTCCTCCCCAAGAGCTTCAACGTGTGTATTACGATCGCATTATTTTTTTTATCACCCCCATAAAATTGCTTGAATGCTAAAAGCCACCCCGCGAAAAGTAAAACATTTCTAGAGATGATTTACGTGCTCCTCCCTGCAAGGACGACAATAGCAGAAAATTAATCTCATCTCCACGGCATTTGCATCTCTGCATAAGGGGAAACGCGAAAAAAGAAATAGGCGGAAATGTCAACCTAAGAAAATATCAGTAAAAGAGGGCTATAAAGGGACAGAGATTCTCTGCGATTTTTCTCTCCCACCCCCCCGAATCGATTAAAAGATTTTTGTCAAGTTGTAAAACCATGACTTTACTCGTGTTTTCCAGTAAATGTAGCAGAGATAATTGTTTCTGGGGAATGGGCATTAAAAGCATTAATAAAACTGGAGAATTTCTGTAATTGAATATCTCGCGGCTCCGACTTTCATTTCATTGACGATAACAAGGTTCAAAAATAGGAGCTTAAAATTTAATGGGAGATTTCTCGTTTTTCTTTTTCATTAGGCGAGGATCGAACGTCTTTATAACAACATCTCATTAAGGGTTCGTTTTAGAACTGTGTTATCAATTCCTCAATTTCTACGATCAATCCCAGACTTCAAAGAAAGATAAAAGGGGGCAATCCCTACCAACTGAGCCCCCAGATTGGGGTTAAGTGAATAGACGACAACACTACTCTGAAAAACTATCTGTTACAAAGCCGTAGCGTCATAAAGTAACCAACGACAAAGGACTGAGCTTGCTGTATCGCGCGAAATGTTCATCAAAACTACCTGGTTTGCATGGAAGGAGGTCCACAAATAAGCGTGAGTCTCCCCAAATGGCACCACTTTCAAACAAATCGACCACGTATCAATCGAATAACGTACGTTAGGAGGGGGTAATAAATACTGGACCACTATCTCGTTGGTATGGTGTTCCGGATTCGAATAATAACAAAACCTTAAATCACGTTTGACATTCAGGTAAAAGTAAACACTGAAACCATCTAAAAAAAGGTCCTCCATAACACCAAGAGAATTTTCAGTGAGTTATTCAACCAGGGAAGAGTAGGAGACTGGCAAAGTGTTGCAGAGTTACGACACGGTCTTCTTTCCAGACAGAATAGAGTTAGTTTGCGGATTCTGAGTGGAAATATTTTCGGATAAGCACAGTGAAGCCTAGTCAGGCGGCCAGTTTATTTCAAGTGGAGGTATTGTCGATTCTTGGGGCATTATCCGAGCCGCAAGCGTAAAATAGTCACCGACACGGTCAGTGATAATTTGATTGGCTAAATTTTGCTCCCAATCCTTTGCATAACAAGCACAACCTTGAAAGCTTCTGGCATCAAAATAGCTTTACCTCAGCAGCTACCAGATACTTTGGGGATGGAACAACAAACTGAGTTCCGATCCACGTCAAAAACATTTTCATTGATACAGCCACAAACCAATTTGTCCCCCGTTCCTAAATAATCGTAACGCTCATTCATTGACAATTCCAAGTTAGCAATGGCAAGGAAGGTTGCTACGCACCGTGCAATGTGGCAATCTTCAAAATTGTGAGCAAGTTTAAAGACATTATACAAACTCCACCAATCAGCGAAGCGACTTTACAGACAGTAAGAAGATCTAAGAGCCCGCTAGATGCATGGGGCAACCACACTGTGCCCTGAAGTCTTACCAAAAAGTTCAAAGACACGGTTTTATGGACTAGCACCATTTTGTGGAATCGGGAATGGGTTCGTCGTCATGAGATATTGGACAAAGTTACCAGGAATAGAATAGTCCAGAGTGCGGATGGGGAGATATGAACTAAAGGATTGTTGAAGGATTGTTCAAATCTCACCGAAAAGACCCTCAGTGTCATAATGGAAACACCCTGGTAGAGCTGGCAACGCTTCACGTAAGTCGACTGTCGCTGGAGTCCTAATTGCAATTAAGCATCCAATCCGCGCCGATGTCATCTTCTCCTCTTCTGTCTCTCTTTATGAGTGAGTTGCTTACTTGTCTCCCTGCCCAACTCCGTTCTGTTTATTGAATGTTTTTCAATTGTATAGCTTTTCTGACCTTCTTAATGTTAGCTGCTTTTCGTCCCCTCTCTTCCTCTCTAAAATTTTAACCTCTGTATGCTCAACTGGTTTAACCATTCTGGCTTTCTAATCCTTTCAACAAACCTTTTCATTCTGCCACAATACTCTTTTTCATTCATGATTACCTGTTCTTGCCTACAATGCAACACCAAGAAGCAATACGCATTTCCTACCACTGCCTTTCGAATCTACCCGAACATTACCCCTCCATAATTCCGCGTATATCCCAACATGTCAAAATCGATGCACACCATCCAGCTATGGAATTTGAAGCGGAGCTCTGCCGCAAAAATAAGTTGATTTAAATTTCCGCTAAGCCAATTTCGACACTTTCATAGTTGTTTCACCATCAATCAACTGGGATCGCTTATCCTCTAACCTAACATACAATCAATATCTATCTATCTATCCCCTCCCCTTTTCCTTTTTCTCCTATCCAACTTGGGTCACCACAGTGGATTGTATGTTCAGCGTCGTCCATCACTTCATTGCAGAACACATTGGCGGCTGTGTGCCACGGTACGCTGAACCGCATCTATGACCTCCATAATAGCATCCACTGAGGCTCTACCTGTTCTGAACCCGAACTGCCTTGATGATAAGTCCCTGGCAGCGCGGATCACTTCAGCGAGTCTACTCCTGATGAGCTTCTCGAGCACTTTCCCGGCCGTGTCAAGCATACGCAGCGGTCGGTATGCAGATGGGAGCTCCAGGTCTCCTTTACCCTTGCTGATCAGCGCAAGTCTCGCCACTTTTCAGCGACAAAGAAAAGTGCCCTCCTTCAAGCAACCAGCAAGTCTGGCAGTTGGCGGAACACCAGTTTGTAAACTTCCTCCAGGATGCCATCAAGATCTGGTGCCCTCTTGTTTTTCATAGTGAGAATCGCTCCTTCGAGCTCTCTTATTGCGAAAGGGGGCAAACCTCGACGCTTTCCGCGCTATTGATATCAAGCCGTACAGGATGTCTGGGGAACAATGCCGTACAATGCGATCCATCCGATCGGTACTTAGTATTCAGGGCCTTCGCAGAACCCCGATTTTTCGGGTGACAAGCTTATAGCCAAGTCCCCACGGGTCCTCATTCACCTCGTTGACAAGGTTCTGCCAGCCGCCAGCTTTGTTTTTATTTATAGCGCTACGGAGTCTACTTTTTGCTGAGCTATACTGTGTCTATGGGGCTTATGGCGTTGGCGTGGATCCGGTGGTCAAAACAACGAGCCCGGTTCTCGTCGCCATTTACAGCAAACGTTCGTCTCCCTCTGGAGTTTGACTGAGGCATGTCCCATTCAAGGGTCCTAGCCTTCAAATCACCGCCTACCAGGATTCGAGCATCTACAGAGGTGATACCTATCCGGGCATTGGTTACCTCTGGACATTCACGCTTTATCCCCTCCTACACTTCGACCTTTTCTGCGAGTCTTTCTTTCCGTCTGCGCGTCCCTATGTCTCGTCGGGTATTTCAGCCCTTGCTGTGCCCTTCGCTGGACGCTGGGGTGACCGGGCCCATTTTCGTTCTGCCAATAAACGCAGCCAGGTCACTTTTCACTTGCACCATCTCTTCGTTTGATTTGTTTATGTTCGCCATTTAAATTGTGTACCAGCGCAAATAGGGGAATAGTAACCCATTCTCCCTTACTATGGATATTATAACAACTAATGGGCAACAGCACTTCTATTCTTATAAGGCCGCTATGAGTGATGGCTGACATCCTCACAACCGAGAATCCACCGTTTACCTCAGAGACCAGAAATAAATACAGACGCTCCGCGATTATATTTTCAGGGACATTTTTCTTCCTTCAATAAAAGAATTAACAAAGTTCAAAGGTAAGCTCCTGAAGAGCAGTGAAAAATTTAGGATCTGTTTCCTCTAAGGGACTTCCATCAAACCAAATTTATTTTAAAATTGATTAAAAACATTAGAGAAGCTCCTGCTTGCTATCGTTAAAGCATCGAAATTATCTACATCAAATGTCAGGAGGGCGAATTCGATTTTTTGATATTTCACCAAAAATAAACTAGTGGGTGCCATCATGAAATCCTTAATCAATAGAATTGATATCGTACCTACGCTCCTACGGTAGAACTGCACGGAAAATTCATCATTAATGACAACACCCTCCGGAAAATCAAAGCATAGATATCGGTGAAATCGGTCATTGACGTGGGTTTTCCTTCTATCAAGCGTGATGTTTGTTCCTCACTCTCCAGGAAATAATCGGGACAAAATGATTGGCATGAAATCTTTTTCCAAGGAATTCGAATACTTAGGAACTTTGTATACTTCCCAGAAGTCAGGGGATTTTCTTTTTGGAATAGGAACGTTTTGCCACTAGCCTTGCAACGACCTGAACAAGGGGTAACCTAGCAACGTAGCCCTAAGGGACACAAGTTTAATGAATTTGACTCAGATTTCAAGTACAAAGCTAAGCACGGTTGGGTATTAAATTAGAAAAGTTATCTCGAAAAATTGATGGTTTTTAAATACACTGGACAATTTACCTCTTGTTATTATTTTCTGAACAAAATGTAATTCTGACAACGACGTACTTTCCACTTTCGAAAACATCTCTAAATGGAAAAACTGCGGTTTTGAAAAAACGTTCTGGGCCGTCAAAATACTCCCTCGGCGTTCAACCATGCATCAATTAGCAAACTTTTCAACATCATTCAATTACCAAAGTGCCTACTTATCGAAACAGGCAGAATTTATTCTGTGCACTTACTCCCACATCTTTTACAAATCTTTTAGGTTTTTATCGATTTTTATTTGAAAGAATTAGTTTGAAAGCCATCTTATACCTTATAATCAAAAAGTACCGTAAATTTATAAATGCAACAAAAACGACTCAATTTCAGGTAAATTTATTTTATCTCCTTCAAAATAACATTTATCTGAAGCAACGCACTACGCCAGCGCTTCACCCACTCGTCCCTGCATCACTGGTATTTTTTGGGAGCAGGATAGGTGAATGCGTTTACGCACAGAGTGTAGTGGACTCCCTCTACAGTATGCTGTCGGACTACCAACTAAACAACTCCCTGTCGTCAGAAAACTTGCCTGGACCGTTTGACACAGTACTTCGAGCTAGCCCTCCCGCTCTCCTGGCTTTGGCAGCCTTCAAATCAGGGAATCCCTTTAACCAACGGGAGGGGAGGGGAAGAAGGGGGTTGTTAGTTCAGGGAACCTCTTACCATCCAACCCCTCCACCAGTCGAATTTAATCTTCTTCCCAATAAGAGGGGCCCGAACATGAACAACACGACTCCAGTTGCCAACGCTCTTTAGCATCTCTCTGACAATGTTGTCTGGAGAGAGTGCCCCTGTATCTGCATAAAGCTGCTAACGAAAGCCGTCCCTCCTCTCACAAGAGGAAAGGTGTGTTCAGCGTCGTCCGCCACTCCATTACAGAACACACAATCAGGAGATCGTGCCTTCCCAATCTTGTGCAGGCAAGGCTGAAAAACTCCATTCCTGCTGGGTAAGGAAGTAATCATCTCTCTGCGTTCGGTTCAACTACGCGTCCAAATTAACGATGAACCGCGCAGGTCATCTGCCCCTTGGCTCATTTTGCCAACAGAGTTGCTACTCGGTAAGGATGGATTGACATTCTTCACGGGCAACCACCACTTGTAAGTTCTAGCCCTTATGGCGGTAGATAGGTTTACACTCCTTGACAAGGAGGGCACGAGAATCCCACGATTACCATCACTGCCGGTTCGGGGACAGTGTGATAAGCAGACGGAACTCCCAAAGCTTCCCGTCTCTGCACTTTAGCAAGGCGCTTACGATGCAACTGAAGGGCTGCGTTGCTTCCACGAGGAAACATCTCCTAGTACATAGAGAGCCCCCAACACTCGCCATTAGCCGACTTAAGACCGCAACTCCAGCTGCAGTCCTATCCGCTGCTGCTTTAATTTGATCGAAGAAGCTTATCTTCTAGTCGAACATTAAACCAAAGTATTTAACCGCTGGTTTTGACTCTATAGTCAACTCCCAGATCGATATTCAGCGCAAGGCTGAAACCGTGAGCAGACGTTCGTCTGGTTACCCGTCGTATCAATATGCCAAGTTTGCTTTGCGCCTGTTCAACAATGCGTCCGACAACAAGTGCCGCAACGTCGTCTACATAACCGACCAGCCGCGACTCTTCGGCCATATCGAGTCTCAGCAGACTATCGTAGGAAACGCTCCAGAGGTCCGGCCCTAGGGTGGATCCCTGTGCTACTCCCGACGTGATTTCCATCCTTCTTTGGCCCTCTAGTGTCTCATAGAGCAAGGAGCGGTCTTTCAGATAATCCCTCAATATCCGCAAGAGTCCTGATGAGCTTCTGGAGCATTTTCCCGGCCGTGTCAAACATACACAACAGTCGATATGTAGACAGGAGCTCTGAGTTTCCTTCACTCTTGCTGGTCAATGCGAGTCTTGCTACTTTCCAGCGACAAGGAAAAATTCCCTCCTTTTTAAACTTCCCCCGGGATACGGTGCCTTGTTGCTTTTTATATTGCGTATCGCTTCTTCGAGCTCTCTCATTGTCAAATGGAGGCAATCCACGACGCTTTCCGCGCTATTGCCATCCCCGTGCAAGAGGTCCAGGGAAGCCCGTACAATGTGGTTCATCTGGTCGGTACTTAGTATGCAGGGCCTCCGCAGAGCCCCGCTTTTTCGAGTGACAAGCTTATAGCCCCCAGGTCCCTATAAGCTATTATATAAATAAAAGCTTTGCTTTTATAATAAAAAAGCTATAAATAAAAGCTTTGCTTGTCTCCTTTTTGCTGATCTATATGGTGCCTTTATGGCACATGCCTCCTCGTTGGCATGCAAACCTTATGCCAAACGGTCCTCCGTAGGTCGGCAATTTCTGCCGTCCACCAGTACATAGAAGGTTTGTCGCGGCTGGGGCCCCTCCGGGGCATGGAAGCCTCACACGCCTTCGTTATCAGGTTCACTACTGAATTTACAACGGTGTCAGCTGCAATGCTACCACCCCTCGGAGCGCCCTCCAGCGCGGCTCTGCCTACTTCCTACTGTCTACTGCTTCGAAAAACTTCCCGATGTTCACCCTCGCCACATTTCACAGGCAGGGGAAGCGTCGCGTTGGTGCTCGTCGGCAAGTAGCGTCAACCCCTTCCAACGCGATGTACTGGTGATCACTTGCCGAGAAGTCTTCTAGGACTCGCCACCTGTTCACCGACGATGCCGGAGATTTCGATGTAAAAGTGATGTCAGGAATGCTTCCTTCACAGTCTGGGCGCCGATATGTTGGCGTGGATCCCATGTTTAAAATTACGAGCCGGCTCTCGTCGCCATTTCCAAAATCCATTTCCCTCTTGCAGTAAAATCACCGCCTACCAGGATTCGTCTCCTCCGTGCTCGAAACGGCGTCCTCCAGAGAATCAAGCCGACACGGAAAGTCCAGCATCCTCTCGTTCGGCGTCAGATAAATGGTAAAAGACGTTATCCCCTGGATCCAGGTAAACCCATTCCCTCACATTAGACATCTTCACCATACTTACGGTAACAGAGGTGGAACTTGCGGAGATTTGCCGGAGAATCAGTAACAATAAAGCTCCTGATTTGGATACTGTTCCCAATGCAGTTCTTAAATTCGCTGTTAAAACAGACCCAACGGGTTTATCAACGTATTTGAGGCATGCATTGTAGAAGAATTGGTGGAAAAGGTAAAAACTAGTTTTGCTACCGAATTCCAATTACCAACCAGAACATATATCAATATACTACTAGATTCTCCTTGTCAACATGGTAGGAAAGATTCTGGAAAAGGTTATCTACAATCGACTTCACCCGGTCATAGAATATAGGGATAGCCTATCGGAGCAACAGTTTGGTTTTTGTGAAACTCATTCATCGATCAACGCCGTAGACGTGATTTTGAAGCTAGCTCGAGCCGCGGCGGGCTCTAATAAATGTCGTGCCGAGATAACACTGGATTCAAAAGAGCTCTCTTGTAAAGGATACTTTGGAACGATACAGATGAGGGATCTGAGCAGTATACCGTCACAGCGGGAATACATGAGCCAGTGTTGAGTCCTACGTGTGCCGAACCCTACCATACTTTACTTCCCACCAACCATGTGGTGTAATCCAGCGAAAGTCTATCAGCACCAGTCGCAGAGGCACTATTAGCAGAGGATAAATCCCAGCATACTACTAGCCACTGCCAGCATTAAGGTGAGAAATATCTCTTTATAATTAACATCGTTCAAAGTACTAGCTGATTCTTGATCACAGCGGACCCTCTTCACTGAGTCAACAGCTTAACTGCTGGGTATGAAAAGTCAGTGTAACGGTGTGCGAATATGTGGTCCTGAAGCAGTCGGAAGGGTACGGACAGGAGACATAACTAGGTTGCAACTAAAGACCAGGACCAGACACGAGTTCTTCAGTGTTGCAACGTTGGTAGTGGCAAACACAGCATTCTCGGCGAAGTTCAAGTTGCCTTTAACATTATCACGCAGCAATTTAACTGATCCTCCGGCTGGACTTATCGACATCTTCAGTTCATTGATTGCACCGAGTCTCATATGAGTGTTCACTTGTACTATCAATACGAGGTTCGGATGGATTTTCCTTGGACCCACAGCCTGCTCAAACCGCGTCACAAAGAGTTCATCGTTTAACGGTACGGAAGAAGAACAGAGCTTGTTGAGCGAGTCTGGGAATGCACCGAACCAGCAGTCAATCAACCTAGAGCCCCGGAGAAAATATGCACAGTCGAGTGGAGCAAGATGAAACTAGACGCGAAGAATCCGGGAGGTACAGAATGAGACTTCCATTCCAGGACCATGTTAAGCCCGCACAAACACTGATTCTCAACCAAAAGCGCACCAATGGTTTTTTTTTTTCAATTAGAGAAGAAACTAGCTAATATCAAGCGACAATACACCGAATTAATAGAGGAGTACCACCTATCGGTCAAACCAATTACTTGCAACACGACCATATACACAGGACAGAGTACAACCACCAAGCTGCGGATGATTTTGAACGCATCCTAAACAATGTCATCAGGGAAGTCTCTCAACGACATTTTGCTGATCGGACCAAGCATTCAAAACAACCACCCCCATATCCTCCTAAGGGGATTATCGGGAAGATGTTTAGACAAACAAAGTTGGATCCTCGAGACCAGGATGTTGAACCCATTCTCTGGCGGAACCATGCTTTGACACAAATCAAACATTGTCTGACCACGATCGCGTATGGTACCACAAGTGCCCCATTTTGAGTGTTACAGACATTACGTCAATTAGCTGAACATGAGAAGCTATGCTACCCTCAGGCATGCAAAGTTATGGTTGACGATTTCTACGTAAACCACATCCTGGAAGGAGGTAACAACATTAACCAAGTGAAAGGTCTAAAGCATGCTTAATGGCAGTACCGCAGAGCGGTGGGTTTAAATTGCGGAAGTAGGCTGCCAACCGCAACGAGATGTTATCGATAATTCCCGACAGCGACCGAAAAACTAAGGTATCGCTCAACATCCAAGAGAATGAATACATTTAGACACTGGGATTGTGGCGACATCCAACCAGGGCCTATCAGGTAAGAAGTGCTGCCAAAAAGGTTATTTCTCTCAGACATGACTAAGCTGTTTGATCTAGCCGAATGATTACAACCATGTATAGTGTTCGGCAAAATCATTATGCAGCAGTTATGACTCTCAGGAATTAAATGGTGTACCATCCCACCACACCAAAGGAACCGGGAAACAGGCCATTCGACATACTCATCACATCCAAATCCAAAATCGCCCCTGTGAAAATAAAATCGATCCCACGTCTCGAATTATGTAGGGCAGCGCTACCTAGTGAAGGACACTCTCAAGGCACATGGTTGGAGTCATGTTACACCTTATTATTTCCCTGACTGTACAATCACTTCACCAGGCATAGATCTACAACAAATTAGGATGGAATGACCCAGAGAAGATTATCGAACAGAGCTTCAGGTGGCCTTCGTCAAATCCGACGACTATTAACACCGAGGCGAATATCAAAGAAAGGTTCAGCATCGAGAATAAGAGCAAAGACGACATTTTGAAAAAAATCTTATCTTACTACTGCCGGAGATAGATAAGGAACCCCAACAGCACCTTTCTTACTTTCAAGGAACTAAGAGAATCATAAATCATTTGTCTTCTGTTAGCGCAGCGGAAAACATTCCCACTTGAGATGAAATCTCCCGACAATAACCAGCAATTGCAAAGATCAAGTAGTCTGGTCAGATTGGCACCATTCCTGAATTCGAAACAGTTGCCCAGAGTGGGTGGAAGGATTCAGCAAAGCAAAGATTCAGCATCACCAAACAAAAAACCTCAAACCTGCCTCAAACACTATCACCACCTCGCTTTACTTGTTGAACACCAACTGGTTGAGGCTCTAATCTGCACAAAATACTGGATTATCAATAGAACCGTCGTAACGGTAGTAACCAGAAAATGCGTAAAATTTCTTAAGGCAACCGCAACACCAAACCAGCAGCTACTGAGTTAACAACGATCCGAATGTGTTCTACCAGGAAAAGCTTACTTACCGTACTTACCGGGATTGAATACACTGGCCCCATCACGAACAAATCCAGTAGTGGTAGAGGCACGAAGACCACCAAAACTCATATCGCCGTCTTCGTATGCCTTTCAATACAAGCTCCTCATTGGAATTGGCAAGTGATCTTTCAGTAAAAACGTACATCACTGTAATTAGAAGGTTTACCCCGCGAAGAGGGAGAGGGTGAAAACAGGACCAACTTCGTTGGAGCTAATAAACTGCTTAAAAAGGCTGCAAAACAGATTGTTAAAGCGGCACAAAAGATCCCACCACAACCTCAATATTTTGGAGGTATTTGGGAAGTAGCCGTGAAACCCATGAGGCGACATCTACTGAAAATAATTGGAAAGCATTTATTGAACGTGGAGGAGATTATACACGACGTTAGCTCAGATAGAAGCATGTGTAAGCACAGACCCAAATTACCTTAACGCTCTAACACCAGGACGTTTCCCCACTGTGAAAAACCCATTCGAACTAAGTGACGGAGCCGCGGAGGATAGTTTGAACATCTGATCAAAAAGTTAAAAGGATCAGCAAGAAGCGAACATTGAAACCGAACCTAATGCTTATCAAAATCGGTATCTTTTCAACAGACTGTTCGATGTTGTAATGCTGTTCAAGCCCAGAAGTCCTTTATTTTGTTTAAATCTTAGTTGAGACATGAAAAAAGGTCAACACGTCTCAACATTGTTGGCTCTTTGCGAGACTCGCACGGCTACAAGTATTGCCTCACCATCATTGACCAGTTTACTCGATGACCTGAGGTAAAAACTCTGAAGGACACTGCAGCGCACTCGTGTGCTAAGGCCCTCTGTTAAGAGTGGATTCCACGCTTTGGTATTCCCGCTGTAATAATCACAGACCAGAGAATTAAGTTTGAATCTGGTTGAAGTTCGAAAAGTTCCTACAATTCAGATGCCAGCAGACAACTACATACCATCCGTAGTCCAATGGGATCCTAGAATGCTAGCCTCGGAATTCGAGGGCTGTCATTTTCGCGCACGATGATCCATCCTCATCGCAAATCTTGCCTTTCATTTGACTTGCCTCCGTACAGCCGCAGTGTGCTGCCAGACGGTCTTGGAGTGACCGGATTATTTCGACCGCTACGGGAGGCTGTTGCCAAATTGTGGACCCCTCCTCCATCTCGTTACGCGCTGCAAGTAGTCCACACCCCCATGCATATCGAAGGCTACACGCACACTCTGGTGAAAATTAACGCAATCCTGATGCCGCTGCAGCCACCATTCGAGCGCTTCTACATATAATGTCCTCGAGCATGGGCTATCCACGCATTCAGTCTATACGTCAGTGAAACGTCCAAGACAGAATCCTTGGATAGTCTGAAGTATGTCTTCCAGGAAGCAAACGTCACTACTAGGAAGCGTGAGCGGCGCGTCTTTATTTACTTTATTAAATAAATTATGATAAGTGGTTTCAACTAAAACTACAAAAGGAAATTACTTTTTGTAAATAATCAGATAATGCCTTCAATTCAGATAATCAAAAAATATATTTATAAAAGAAGTTTGGATGACTTCTAATAACAATGCGCAATGTTTCCATTCCAATCACATTTACGACGACGGGAATCTGCATTCAGAAATATGGACCTATCTCAGATAGAAATTTCGATGATAGACGTCATGTTATCCAACCTATTGTACTATTCCCGTGTACATATGGACATGATCTTAGTCCTGTACATCATGGCCTGTACTGGAGAACATGTCAAGCACACTTCTATGGAAAGGAAATTGTATGATAGAAGGTATCTGCCATTGAAGTACGAGTATCCTTGGACTCGACCTTGAATAAAATATAGACTCAGCGCCGAGCAACAAAACCATAGACAGACCAGATCAGAGTAGATTGCACTATCGTAAAACCTTTTTTTACCAACACCCTCAGCACTCAGTCCCGACTACTCCCTAAAATAAAAGCATATCCTGCCGTAGAGCCAGACAAAAACCCTTGTATTCGCTTACAGTGTGCTGTCAGTGTTAGTTAGTCTATTTTTTCCGCAATTCTGTTGCTTCCATGCATTGCAATGTTTTCCAAATGAATCTATTTGTACACAATGGCATAAGGACGTGACTAGAATCCGGAAGAAGAAAAATAGCCCGTCTAATGTCATCTCTTAGAGAGTGATTTGATTACGTGTCAGGAGCCTTTAGGGCTACGCTTGCCTCTTGCGCTGTTCTGATTTATATACAAATGGACGTTATCTGCGCTTCGGCTCGTATGAAAGATGAGTACAATGGAATAGATAGGATTTTGATTTTTATCGTTATTGAGATAGATTCAGGACTTGTATTTAACCTATCAATATTCTGATGACTTCAGTTTAAAGCGGGGGAGACGGTGATGAATACTAAATAGGCTAAATGATACATGCCATTTATTCGTTGTGACTTTTGTAAATTGATCCTGAAATTTTGAATTTTTTTTTTTCAATATTAAATTGAGGTTTAGCGACTTCTTTGATCATTAATATCTAGGCAAATATTTTGGCCCATTAATACAGCCCTGAAAGGATACAATTGTTCAAGTCAGATTAGGTAGCCTTCAATGCATGCGTTGCGGCGCTACACCTAATTTAAGGGATAATGGGGAATGAAGATATCTACATAGGTATATCCTTATTTTCTAAATGTGGTCCCTATTATCCAGCAAACGAGCCATGGCATGAAAATCACCTCCACAGGCGGTCACTGCCAATTTACTGAAATATACTTCGGCTCTCTCCAAGTCTTTACGAGATGCTTGCCTTCCTCCTCAGCTCTTCCGTGCCACATGTTTCCATATCGGTCCAAGGTTTCATCCTGGGATGGTAGATTACGTTTCATGACATAACCACAGATAAAGTTGTCGTCT
The DNA here is from genome assembly GCF_905115235.1 of Hermetia illucens. Classification (NCBI taxonomy): domain Eukaryota; kingdom Metazoa; phylum Arthropoda; class Insecta; order Diptera; family Stratiomyidae; genus Hermetia; species Hermetia illucens. The sequence goes on from NC_051850.1 coordinate 37,662,472, forward strand.
TTCTTAAAGTGTGACCCATCCACTGACACTATCACTTTCTCATTAGCAAGTCCACAGGCATCCGGGCCGTACGCCGGTGAAGTTATTCATTTCTTACTGAAGACAAGACGAGAAAACATGAGTTGGCGAAATCTTGGAGAAAATAATCAATCTCATTATGCTTTCGATTCAGTTACGGATCTAAATGGCTGATGCTGATTTTGTCCAGAGAGTTACCATTCGTTTAATGTATGTTGCCGTTCTTCACGAGCAATCAATTCCCTTGAGTTTTCTTTCGTGCGTATGTAGATGGCTTTGCGTTCCTTTGCAAAGGAGGTAACAGGAATCATTCCAGCGATCACCATTACTGCCTGTTCTGAGACAATGCCGTCTTGAGCAATGCACTTACAATACTCCTCCTTGCCAAGGGCATCAGCCAACTTAAGGACGAAGTTCCAGCTGCAGCCTTGTCGGTTGCTGCTTTGATTTGCTCGCAAATTTAACACTCGGTTATGACTCTTTAATCAACTCGTCGATCAAGATAGGATGCACTGTCGGGATTCGATTTTTCCTACCGCAAGTTTAAAGTCATGGGCACTCATCCATCCAGTTACCCGTCTTTGCGCCTGTCCAACAATGCGCTCGGCAGTAACTTCCACGACACCATCCACATAACCGACCAAAAGTGACCCTTCTGGCATGTCGAGCCTTCTCTCGTAGGAAACGTTTCAAAAGATCCGGTCCTAAGATGGATAATTGTGTTACTCCCGACGTGACCTCCAGCGTCCCATAGAACGTCTCAAAGAAGGCCCGCTTCTCAGAAAATCCTTCAATATTCGTAAGAGATAACTAGGAACATGGAATAAATTTTCTGAAATTGAAAACAATTCTGACACCAAGCGTTACGAGGAGCACTACTCGTCGAGATCGGCGACGTGTGCCTCAGCTCGATGAACCGCATCTATGACCTCCACAACATATAAGGATATCGCTTCAACGAGTTTAGTTAATAAGCTTTTCGGATACGTTCCCGGCTGTGTCAAGAATTCATAACTATCGAAATGCAGATGGCAGCTCAGAGTGTCCTTTCCCTTTGGCGATCTGCACGAGCCCCACTATCCTCAAGCGGAAAGGAAAAATGTCCTCCTTAAGGCAAGCGTTAAACTCGTCGATTTGTAGATCTGGCCGATGGTGGAATTTGAGTTTCTACGCTTCTGGCGGAATATCTGCTGTCATCAACTCGTACGAAACGTTTATGGAATAATGCCCGTGCAACGCGATCCATCTAGTCAATATTAACTATGCACAATTACCGCAGCGCCCTAATTTTCCAGGTGACAAAGATACAGATCCCCGCCTACCTCGCTTTGTTCTTATTTATCGCAGTGCACTCCTTTTAGCTGATCTGTGCTTTACTATTGTGATGATCGCCTTCTCCCAACCATCTGATCATTGTGCCAAATGAGGGAGACACTCCTTACGGAAGTCAGCAATTTCCGACCCGTCCCACCAAACCGCAAAAGGATTGTCACGTCTTTCGCATAGAATGTCGTTATTAAGTAAAACACAGAATTTACGACAGCGTCAACTGCAACGCCACCACTCCAAAAGTGACCTTCAACGTAGGTCTGCCTGTTCCAAAAACTTCGACGAATCTCCCAATGTGTATCTCCACAATGTTCCATGTGTAAGGGCAGCATCAGACGAGTATATCTCCTTAGATAGCGTCGACCACTTCAGGTGCAATATATTGACAGCCGCTTGCCGAGAAGTCTTCCAGGACTGCAAGCTTTGCCTCTTCCTCTCCTCACCCACACACTTAAATCCTTCCGGTGGTGAAACACCAGTTTGGGTTCATGCACCTCCCTTCTTATTTTTCATATAAAGAACAGCCTTTTCTAGATCTTTCAAAGCGAACTTCACGTTGTTAACATGAAACCAATAAGGCTTCGCATGGAATAATCCCTTTTTATGCCGTCCATCGATTATGTAGTGCGAACAGGATTTCCATGAAGTACCGATTTTTCCAGTCACCAACTTATCCAAACAAGTTGTCATTATTCTGTACGAGTTCCTATCCACCTCATGGAAGTAGACTTCGAGCTCTGCGGAGAGCACGTTGCAAATGTCTGCGTTACGTGTGTTATAAAACGCAGGACGGCAGGTGATGTCGTTAGAGGCGGAGCAGTCCAACAGATTCGAGGGAAGTTTAAAAAATGTTCATAGATCCAGATGGGATCTACGCTGTTGTAGGAAGGGAAGATTCAGAAAGCGAAGACCGGAGTGATAGTCCACACGAGAGAAGCTTTTCTTAAAGAAGAGGGAACGGGCAAATTCGCCCGTTGCACATTTTTAAGGGCAAGACAATCACAGTTACGGGAAGGTGATCAGATCACGGAGCAGTACTCGAGAGTATTCCTCACGAGGGAATTGAAGAGAGGTAAGGAGGGTTGGATGGAGTCAACATCAGGGGAAGAGCGAAGTATAAAGCCTGACAATGTTGCTGCTCGATTGATGACTTCGAAGCAATGGGTGTCAAAGCGGCGCTTATTATTGAAAGTGACTCCAGGGTCTTGAATGGAATTTAAGCAGGATAAAGGATATCCGTTAAGAGATTAGGAGAAAGAAGTGGGTGAGGATTTTAGGAAGTAGCACATAAAGTGACACTTTCTGACGTTTAGCGCTAAACCATTGGCCGAGCACCAACGAACCAGAGTTTCTAGGTTGGTTTAAAGGGAAACATAGTCTATAGGGCACGATATAGCGGAAAACAGTTTAAGGTCGTTTGCATAGAGCAAACAAAAACAAGTAAGAAGGGGGGAAAGTCATTGATAAAAAATAAAAATAACTGATGAGAATAGACCCCTATGGGAAACCAAAGAAAGGGGGAAGGAGTGGTAAGTGCAGCCATCAAAACAGACGCGGCAAGATCGGTTGGAAAGGTAAAAAGCAAGCCATAAAACAAGTGGTAGGGGAACGCTTAGAGACGAGAGTTTGGATAGAAGTATCTTGTGATTTACAGAGTCGAAGGCTTTAGCGAAATCAGTGTAAATGGTATGTACGTCTTGCCGTGAATTTAGACATTTGGCGACAAAGTTGGTAAAGTCAAGCGGATTCGAGGCAGCGGACCTACGCTTAACAAGGCCATGTTTCTCTTTCCCTATGTGGTGACTAAATTGGGCGGATAACCAGTCACTGACTCAAGATTTTGGAACAGGTGGAGAGGGGGAAATGGGTTTTTTGTATGGAGATGATGAGAGCCTCTTTCAACAAGCCAGAAAAATGATTCTTTCCAGGCTATTGTTAAAAGTAAGAGATAGGAGAAGGGAGCAAAAAGAGGTTTGGAAAACCATCGTAGCCAGGTCCGATATGGGCATCAAGTATATCAACGAGGTACTCGACAAGAAGAGGGGTAACAAGGGGAATGGTAGACGATACGAGGCAGGCTACATCCGCTAGCAGGAGGGATGCGGAGGAAAAGTAGCAGTAGAGTAAATCACAAGATAGTTGGGGGGAGTTAGCTGAGGAGCCAGAGAATTTAACGGACAGAAGGGATAGCTGGGCAGAACAGCGGGAGCTGCGAAATTGGGACCAGACAGGTTTGAGGTTTCCGCGCTTCAGTGAGTCTTCAACACTAATCAAACACTCGTTTCTGGAGTTATTAATTAAGAATTTGACCGAGGAACGTAGAGATTTGAAAAAAAAGCTAAGTCAACATAGACCCTAGAAGACAGGAACTTTCCTCGCAGTGTGTTTTTGACGTAGTTTTTTGTGGACTTCAATTGTGAACCAGACAGGGTAAAAGCGTAAGCACTTAGGAGAGGAGAGGACGTAACAAGGAAGAAGATCAGATAAAATGAAGGTGTTGAGTGATTGGTCACACGTAAATGGTGGTTGCCGCCAAGGCTGAGTTCAGACCTTCGAAATTCGCCTTACGAAAGTTGAACTCGGTAGGCTTGCGAGCAACAGGAGAGTGGAGTCAAGATGTCTGAGCATCGAAATCGACAGCATGATCACTGGCGTCGGGGGCAACGTAAGACGGAGCATGAAAGGAATGGGGAAGCCAACGCACAGGAAGTTTAGGGAGCACAAGGTCGAGAGTGCGATCTAAGTGGTTTCTAGAAAGGTTAACCTGGACGGCGTCACAGATATACTTGAACGTGGATAGAGGAAGAGAAGGGTGGTGGAGTTATTAGAGAGGGAGGGAAGGCCAGGAGTAATGAGCCAGGAGAGCATGGGAAGATGAATGTCGCCACAGAGGATGAAAGGAAGTGAGGGAAACAAAACGATTAGGACCTCTGATAATCTATCAAAGAAATCCTCGTGCAGAGAAGGTAGACTGAGGCAGGGAAAATATACACACGATATGATAAAGGGGCATACGTTTGACGGAATGACTCGTATGGTGACAGAATCATAGGTAGAGAAGGAGAAAAGATGATTTCAGCACGGAGAGGGGAGTTAGCAGCAATTAGTACCGCCGGTTGTCTTGCCAAGCGCAGCGCAGTCTCTGTCACAACGAAAGACAAAATAATCTTCGACGAGCTCGGAATCTAAACTATTGTCATCCAGGCAGGTTTCAGAAATATAGATGACGTGGTTTTGGAATGCAAAGGCAGACAGTTTGAAATCCGACAGCTTGGTCGTTATACCCCTTATATTTTGATAAAAGAATGTAAAATTGTCGGAATCATTTAAGTTCGGCGAACCTTCCACGCTCCTAGCTAGAAAAGCCTTCTCTCCCCATAGCCCCTTGATTTCTTCTCAGAACTTCCGCCAGTCTTTATTTTTCGTATGAAAAACAACTGCTGAAATGTCTTCATGCCTTCACTTCTTTCGGTTTGATGAGCAGAGCTAGAGGTCTAGACCTCCTTTCTTCCTCTGCTGACAGTGTCGATGGTTCCAGCAAGGATTACAACTGATTTTTACGCGTCGTTAATTGTAATTCCAGTTCCTGACGCCTAAGCCAAAAACCATCTGCGCAGTTTACTAATATCGGTTTAGTGTATCTTACTTGAAGTCCGAAAGGGCAGACTCTTAATACAAATTACAAGTACGACCTTAGCAGAGCCAGACTCATATCTCCCTGTTGACAACTCCAGGTCCCTCCTCGTGTGTCTTACCTGCTTGGGCACCTCCTCTTTAAAGATCATGGATAGTCCCAATGGATCCAATGGACCACCACCAAGAATACCGTGGTTGCTATTTTCCACGGAGATGACCCCCAATTCACCTTGTGCTGTTGAGGATTATTTGCAACTGCATTCGTTTAAACATGCATATATGCCATATGTATATTAAAATATATGTATGAACATATGTATATAAAAATCCTAATCCAACCCCACCAGACTAGGGCAGCAACCTACCAAATATTTATTGCGTCTGGTATAACTCATCAATATGTACCCTCTCAGACAAGAGGGCCTCTGTGAGTCGTGCAAACATTATTAAAGCTTTCACTGCGTTCTAATAGCATCTGCACCATCTATCTCCTAGTGCCATCGAAACAAGATGCTTGCCGCTTATTAGAAGCATAATTTTCTGCCGGTACAAGGATACGTGGGACATCATCAATCAAAATATCCTTGAAAGATATATTGCCCCCCATTGCTCGTTATTGCTCTCCACGGAGCGGGAAAGTGAATGAAACCACATTCTGTAATGTAACGTTACTTCGGCGGTTCATCAAATATTCATTGACCTTTATCTTTGACATCCCTCGCGGAGGCACAATATATAAATTACAAGTGAGGCATTTCAGTATGTATTTTCCATCCCTTAAGTGGAAATGTGGAGGCAATAAAATGGATGCCACGAAGATAGGTTGTAAAATGACTTTCAAATAAGGCAAGACATTTTAAAGTGAAATTGCTGGGTCCTTGTACAATGGATACATACGCGCCGGGTTTCGAGGAGAAGCCACATTTTGTGATCACAATGAGCCGCTTTCACTATCAATATGATGTATTGCCTCTGATCTGGGGGTGCTTTTGTGCTTTTTATTAGCATAAGTAAGACACTTGTTGAATAGGGAAGTATTCATGCTCCTCAGAGATTGCGAAGTTCCATATGCTTCCAGTGCTTTCATGGTACTTTTGATAGATGCTCCCCAAAAGAATAGTCCCAGGTAGTCAGAATTCGGCAATGTGCATATAACTTATATAACTTAATTGATAACTTATGTAACGAATTTCTGTTCCGCTACGCGCCATGATGTCTTCATAATATTTTATCGACATTTTCCTCTAATTCAGTCGCCATTATCTCACTACGGAGAATTGATACATACATTCATCCCTCATATGGCCCGATCAAATCGGCGCCAATAAATAATCCAACGGGAAAAATCCTAGTCCATAAATCAACACCTCCTCGTTTCATTTCATCTACTTCCTTTTCCGATTTTTATTCGCATAATCCCATGGAAAACTTATGGACAAAACAAAAAAAAAATATATTATCCTACAAATTGCCTATCATCACCTAAATCATCCGGGAGGGTCACGAGTCAGCAAAGTGTAGCAGGAACAACAGCATCATGGGGCGCTTATAATGGAGATAGTGATGACTGTGAAATTTATTCCCGGAATATCCTTACAAATCAAATCTAACCTTTTGACTTGACCCCGTGCCGTAAGCGTCCCTAATCGGAAGCGTAGCTCGACGAAATCAATTGGTACCTTTCAGGCAGAATCTTTGTGATCATTAGACTGACCCCCTCCGAAATTAGCATTTTTCTTGCGCGAAATTTATCCTCGTCAGCTTTTCCTCGCCTTTGAACAGTGGAAAACTGTGAGAGGTACAATATCAAGTCGAAAAATGTCCCGTTAAATGAAGCGAAAGGATTCGCTTGCATGTTTTCGCAAGGAATTTGTTATGTTTTGGGTGTAGAGATTGTTGGCATAGGACAGAGATTTATGGACTTCGGGGATTTTAAGGTGTCGGGATCAATTTGACTTGATATGAATCCCAAAGGATTAGGATCAAGTGATAAGTTTGGAGCAATTATTCGTAACAAAAGGAGTTGTATAAAGTTACAGACGTTTCATTAGGTAATACAAATGATTGGCCTCTGTACAAACGAAAGAGGAAACGAACGATTTAGACCTAAGTAATGAGCTCTTCGCCTAGATCTTAATTGGTATACATTTGAGATAGACTTTCGGGAATAAATAGTTCTCGGGGTGAGGCAGCATTGAGTAGTCTACTACTCCACTCTCCAAGTAGTAAGAAGCCACAGACATCGATTCCACCCGCGACCACGAGCAGCCCAAATCTACCGGCAAACGGAAGACGAAGGCTCGGCAGAAGGGAACTTGGGCCACTAAGGAGGGACGGGACTAGAGGCTGAATTCTGCCTGTCAGAACCTTCCTCTTCACCCTTAGCGGGAAGGGTGGAAGAAAGGGAGGGTGGCGACATGGAAGATACTGTTTTAACGTCGGTATGTGGAAATGTATCCAAGGGGCAGAAGAAGACACTGCGAAGGAAGATGAAGCACCTTGGGTATGACGACATGGGCGTGGGTGCACCACTAGGTGCGGTGACGTCCAGAGAAATCGAAAGCAAGGAAATGGAATCTTCGGCGGAAGGTGGAGATAAACTGGTAACCCCGGTGAGATCCACACTGGACGCACCACACTCTTCTGTCAGCGGTAATTCGTGCAAGAAGCATAAGACCAACACATCTGTAGTGGCCAACGCTTTATTGTGCTCCGCATAAGGGCTTACATCCACGCCTCCTCCCATCCACGGGGATAAGGACCGGTGTGCCGAAAGGTGATTAAATCTGCGAGAGAGATCTCAATGAAGCTGGTCCCTTCCAAAGGAATACCGACACGAATGCAGGAAGGAAGAATACGTATGCGCAAATTGAAGCCTCAGTTCATACTGCTGTCATGGGAGTTTTCTCCATAGACGGCAAAATGTCAGACGGACAATTTACCATCCTCCGAGATTGCCTGTGGAAAAAAAATGCTGGAGCCTGGAACAAAGCCAAAATTTGACAGTCAAGGTTTTCGTGATGGGCTTCTCCATTTGAAATGCACTGACGAGGCTGCCTTGAAGTGGCTCCAACAGGTAATCCCGGCGTTGAGTTCTGACGATCGGCCTAAGTTCGCTATTGTATACACTGAGCTGCTCAGGACACAACATGTCGAATGTTGGTTATCGGGCTCTCGAAGGAAGGCAGAGGACACCATCCTCATGCTTGATGAACCCGGGCATAGATTGAAATTCAATCATATCAGGAAACTGTAGAGCATCACCTCCATTTTGAGAGCGAAGAACAATGATGGTCTTCGACTCACACAATATAGAGCAAATTACAGCATCTTCCGTGCGCTCTTCCACAATGGAGCTGCGCGGGAAGAATAGTGCATAGTGAAGGAACTACAGAGTGAATCCTACCTGCTAGTAACTTCTCCCACACCTTTCAAGTAACAGGCGGAAGAAAGGGAAGCTAGAGGCGTGAACCGAACTGACTGGACGCCAGTTCGAGTGATGGAATCTATGCAAACCGGACACTGCAAACCAGTCAAGGTGCCAAGTGGAAAACAGACGAATGCACTGCGAGATAAGATGAAATTTTTCATCAATGAGGGCACGAGAACTGCTGTACCTCCAAGTGCGGCTTTTCTCAGAGAAATCAAACACTAGACAATCGAGTCTCTGGCGTTACAGTGTGGGGGAAATCCCGAAAACGCGGCATACACTTCTAACTGTTTTCCATATCTCATTAGACTAAGTCTATGTCGAAAAACATAAAGATTGGGCAAATAAACCTGCAGCATGCCAAAGCCACCTCCTAGCAGCGATAAGTGGCTGATAAAGCTGCAGGACTGCCCCTACATTTCGCTGGTGCAAGAGCCATGGATTCGATTTAATAGAATCTGCATTAGATCAGTAAAGGGCGTTATGACCTTCCACGATGAAAGATCCATAAGACCGAGAGCTTGCGCCCTGATATCAAGACGGTTAGAGGCAACCATGCTGAGACAGTTCTGTTCCCTCGACTTAGTTACAGTCATCGTTCGATATGAGGCAAAACATCATAGTTGCCTCCGCTTATTTACACTATGATTCTTTGTATCCTCCACCGACGCGAGAACTTAGGGATCTGGTGGATCCGTATGCAGAATCAAGTGAACTCGAACTCCTAATAGTTTGCAATGCGAATGCTCAATATATTGGTTGGAATAGTAGCAAATGCAATCCAAGAGGAGAGAAGCTATTTGATTTCATCACTTCAGCTGGTCTTGTGACTGCAAACGTAATGCTGCGAAGTAATTGACCTAACAACTTGAACCTCAAAAGTGTTAGAGTTGATTACACACTGGCGGGTACTAGACGAGGTCTCACAATCTGACTATTGCGGGTGAACAGTTCGCAATACAAAGGCGGAACCCAAGGAAAACGGATTGGACAAAGTCCAATAAACTTCTTGGCTATAAAGTACAGCTCCTTTGGCGCTGGAAGATGAATTAGAAATTTTAATTTTAAAGTGCTATGAAGAGGCTTGTCCTATTTCCCGAGGCCAAAGCGGTAAAAAGGTTCCTTGGTGGAACCGGGAACTGCAAAAACTCAGGAAATCAACCAGGCGACTTCTGAACCGTGAATGCAAAAGTAATAAGAACGAAGATTGGTTAAACTTCAGGAGCTCACAGTGTGAATATAAGAGGCTTGTTTGGTTTTCGAAATGAGACTCTCTTAAAGCGTACTGTGAGGAACTGGAAGGTGAAAGAGAGACTCAAGGCTGTGCAGGGTCCTTACAACGGATGAGTCGGACTCTCTTAGAAAACCCCATGGTACTTTCACGAGCTCCAGACTGGAATCAGTACAGACCCTCCTGGAAATACACCACCCGGGAGAACGGGTGAGAGATGGAGAAGAATTGACGGTTCTTGCAAGCCCTTCAGATGCAAGTGCTGCAAGGGGAACTGGAACACTGCGAACGCGGTTGTTAGCTATGAAAAGGTGAAAGCTGCCATACTGTCCTTTGAATATTTCAAAGTACCTGGCATGGATGGCGTCTATCCAGAAATGCTGAAGGAGGGTATGGAGCACTTAGAGCAACTTCTAAGAAATATTTTTAGAGGGTATCTTGCTCTGGGCTACGTGCCTTCCTCTTGGCAAAAGGTAGTCTTCATACCGAAGCCTGGGAAAGATGACTATTCTAATCCAAAGAACTTCAGACAGATCAGCTTGACTTCATTGTTGCTGAAAAGTTTGCAGAGACTGGTTGAGCGTCACATTCGTGCGAAGGGCTTTTGTCGCACCCACTTAATGAAAACTAATAATTAAGTGGTTCCACGCTAAGCTAACGCAGAGATTGCTGTGTGCTGAAGTGGGTGTTTATTCGCTACCTAACAGCAGATGCAACGAAAGGCTGTCCCCAAGGAGGTGTGCTGTGCCCACTTCTGTGAAGAATGCTAATCAACTCACTACTACGTGAACTGCAAAATTTGCAATACACGCTCAAGCTTATGCTGATGACGTGACTGTGCTTGCTGTCGATCGGGATCTTGGAATGGTGTGTAGAAATATACAACGTGCCGTTGATCCGGTAGACAGTTGGTGCCTCAGACACGGTCTTTCAGTTAATCCTAATAAAACTATAATGGTATTATTCATAAAAAGCGGAAAACTGGATGGGCTTTGCCTCCCTGAGATGAGAGGTACTACCCTTCAACTCTCCGAAGAAGTGAAATATCTGGGAGTCTCTCTAGATAAAAGGCTTTGGAACAAACATGTTGAGGTAAAGATGAAACGGGCTCTCAGCTTATGAGCTGTGCAGACGGAACTTTGCCTCGACATGGGGACTTAGGCCTCAGTTAGTAATGTGGATATATGTTGCTATCATTAGCCGATGTTCGCTTATGCATCCGTAGTGTGGTGGGTTAAGGTGAAACAAAAGAGTTTTCGCTTTAAACTAGCCACACTGTAAAAAAACTGTGTGTTTAGGTATCACCGGTGCCATGAGCACGGTATCCGGGGCAGTTCAAAATGCATTACTAAATTTGTAGCCCCTGGATATATTTAGTCAAAGTACTGCAATAAGAGAAGCTTATAGACTAATTTGATTAGATCTATGGAGAAACAACGGATGTAGGGAACGCAGACCATTAGAAGAGTTAATGGGAGCATTGAATCCAGTTCTTATAGTGCCATCCGATACTCGTGCCCCCATACATCTGTCTGGTTGAAGATATGAAACTATCCTGAAGCGTAGAGAGATCTGAGAAGTCCCAGAGGAATACGTGGCGGGATATAAAGAAGTCTTTTAAACCGATGGCTCGAAACCAGAACAGGATTCTTGGAATAAAAACGAGAAGTGGGCTTTTCCTTTGGAACAAACTGGAACGGTTTTCAGGCTGAAGTGTATGCGATCCTAAGGGCGGCAACCTGGATGATTAACGAGCGATTGAAGGGCAGGCGCATCGCGATCTGTTGCGATAGTCAAGCTACATTGAGGGCGTTGATCAGTCCTTTGATCACTTAAAAAATCGTTCAGGAATGTCGAAATCGATAAAACTCTGTTTCTAAATTCAATACGGCGGAACTACTCTGGGTACCCGTTCATTGTGGTGTCGAGCGAAATGAAATCTCGGAAGCAAGAACCAGCAATTGGAGTACCAGTAGCATTGATAAAGACTCTCATCAAAAACAAGGAAGAAGCTTCCCACAATGACAGATGACAGAGCCTAAACGCTGCTACACACACCAAACTGCCAGAACCAAACATGCGTACCCCACAGTTTATCCTGTCGAAAAGCAGCGGAATCCCAGGCTATGGACACATCAGGCAACAGATCTTTGGTGCCGATGTTCTCCAGTTGCGGCGGGTGTCATCACATCCACTAACGGAAATCCTGCGATACGTTAACGAATCAGGAATATTCTGTTAAATGGGGGTGACGAGTGCACTGGGCGAACACGGCCTGAGTGCTCAGAAGCTATAACTTCTCCCCCACCACACACAATTCAATTCGTATATATTCGCATTTTGAGAACCCAGATTATCCAGGCAAGCGAATTTCATTTATTACGGCGTTCCAGTAACACCACTTGGTTGGACGCTACATAGCCTGGATTTCAGTCAAAATCGCAATATACTGCCACTCTCTGGGGAAGGTAGCAGATCTGCAAAAAATTCGGGTGCAACGATAAATACCTCTACGGGGAGACCGTTGAGCCAGCGGCTTTATTCTTCGTCCGTGATACACACTTCGTATCGCTGAGTAAGCCGGGATTTCGACAGGTATCTAAGTTCAAGTGGAACACGCGGCCATCACCAGCGGCAGTCGATAGAGCCTTCAATCACTTCAATTCATCTATCCGCTTCCACGATCCCGCAGTCAGCCACATCTAATGATGCTCCTTCAGAATGTGGCCGATGAACTACGTAACACCCGAAAAAAGCATTGCTGATGGCCGCCCAATGTTCATCGATATTCTCAGGCGGGTTGCTCAGTGTATCTGTCATCCGATCACTAAGATAGCTCTCCCACTTGGGGATCCCATCTCTCCGACCCTGTGAGAACTAGCGGAGGCAACACGAAAACAAATCAGATGGTGATCCCTTTCGAGACCAATGTCAGCGCTTCTCTTGTTTCGCACATCTCGCTCTGTGCTCGAATAATATGCTACCAATAACGAGGCGATTGATGTTGCAGAATTCCAAAAACCTTCCGCCAATCCAAAAAACGTGTTGTCAGGACCCATCTTTGGGATTCAAATCATCCATCACGGAGGCTGGAGAACCAGTCGTTGGTAGTGCAGGAATCCACCCTGAGGCCGGACCTCTGGAACACTTTTTATGGCAGTCTGCTTAGACTCGGCATGCCAGAAGGGTCGCGCCTGGCCGGTGAAGCTCGCCATCCTCGATCAGTTGGGGCTATCAGTTACGTCTGAAGTGTCCGCATTTAACCAGCAGCCGTAACGATGATGCCATGCAGTTGGTTTGTCAGTTTTTACTGCTCCGACGGTCGACGAACGAACAAAACATAATTCGGCCAATCGGCCAGACATGTTTGCTTAGGATATGAGTGTGGATTTCATATTTGTTTAGATTCTGAGCACGTGTTTTATGGGTAGCTTTATCACCTTCTCGCCTCAAAGTCTTCCACTTCTGAAGTTTAACTAGTGAACTTGCGGATTTGCCGGTACGTGTATGGTACTTTCAGTTTATCTAGTGGCCGAGTACATTGCAGGCTCATCCGACGTAACTGACAGGCCCTGCTAACTGATCGTGGATGCGGGGTTTATGCAAATTATGTTGCGGCGCTTATTGGGAGCATTGTCGAACAGGCGCAAAGCAAACTTGGCATATTGATGTGACGGGTAAGCAGATGAATTATTGCTCATGGTTTCAATTTTACACTGAAAAAACCGAAGTAGTCACCCTGACTAAAAGAGAATCTCGGCCCTTATCAATCGGCGAGTCGATAATGGAGTCAAAACCAACCTTGGACTGACTCTTGACTCAAAGATGAGCTTTTTTAAGAAAATAAAAGCAGCAGCGGACAATGCTGCAGCTGGTTTTTCAACCTTAAGTCGACTAACGGTAAACATGGGGGTCCTGAGTCTAACAGGCAACGTCTTCTGATGAGTACAACGTAGTATGGGCTGCTCTACGGCGCAGTGGTATGGGCTGATGCTCTTGGCAAGGAAGCATATGAAAACGCCTTACGCAAGTACAGAGACGGGGAACTTAGCGAGTGGCATCTACGTACCGCACAGTCTCGAAACCGGCTATGATGGTGATCGTGGGAGTGATTCCCACTGCCCTTCTTGACAAGGATCGTAAAACCATATATTGACGTAAAGGAGAAGAGCCAGATGCAATGAATGGCAACTCTCTAGGCAACGTAAGACAAGAGGCAGATGGACTCTGCGGTTCATTAGCAACTTAGATTCGTGGCTGCAACATTAACCCCGGGTTAGTGATTTGAGGGCTCCCAAGAGCGGCAGAGGGGTAACTCCCCTCTCGCCTCTACCCGAAGTAGTGGGACAACTGGTTCCAGGCTAACTCTCTAATGATGGGGAGGTATCTAGGTGATAGTCCGATAGCGTATCGTTGCAGGAGTCCAACACTATGTGAACGCATTCACCTACCCTGCCCCCAAACAAAGAAATATCCTTATTACTTATAGTAGTATCACTAAGAGAACAAGGAGAATTTTAAGGTTGAAAGTTCAAAGGCTTAACTGAATCCTGAATATATTTCTAAGAGGCTTATAACGCAAAAATTTAAAAGCAAGGGAAGTTAGCATCCCAGATTGAGGGGCCAGTGTTTGAAGTCTTTCTAACTTTATTAACTAATAAAAGACCCCCCTTTAGCGTAGGCACTAAAAATCAGCTTTCATTTTCAATTAATAACGAGTTTCACTTAACATTAACGACGTCAATTACTCCTGCGATAATGTTAAAAGGAGCAACTGTACGCCCTAATTACATCACATCAGTAAGTCCCTGTGAAATCAATAAATTCCTCCAATGAACTCTTCCCTGCACTTTCAAGTGCTAAGTCCTAATTAACAAGATAAGCGATGGCAATCACCCAAACTGGAAAGGCTCTCTTGCATGTGTCGAGTCGTCCTGTTAAAATGCTATGATTTCAGTTAGATCCAGCCGAGATTGAAGATACCAGCGCCTGCCTGGCTACATACAGACGAGTATCCTTCTGTACATATGTATGCATGTTGAATCTTCTGATTGCGAAAAGGAATTTACTTTTCCCAAATGTTTGTGAGGTCTATCAAATGGAACACATCTAATAAATCTCGTTGCCGTTGGTAATTTCCACCACTTCCTGTTATTTACTTATTCTGCCCCAAAATAAACATTTGCGAAATATTTCGTGTTTACTCTGATGTGCTTTTCATTTCTAATGGAAAAGGTTTACTTTTATTTTTTAGATAGAGGAGAATTGAAATGAGAAATAATTAATGATGTCGTTTGTTTATTAGAGGAACTTGATTACCTCGCAGGCATAAGGGGTGTTTAACCATGTATGGATGTTTATTAGGAAGTGGATCGCGTAGTCAAAGGTTATATCTCCCAAATGAATTTCTTATAGCGATGTGAAAGTAATGCGTATTAAAAATGAAACAAGCTGGAAACCGGGACTTGGAAAGGTTTTGTGTATTTCTTATGTAAGAAATTGGGGGTGCACAACGGTACTATTGTCCTATGGCGCGGCAGGATTCGCGGCATTCGAAATTTATTTCGAATGTTGCGAATACCAGCGGACAGATGACGTCACCGGCGCTCTCCACTCAGTTCAGACCTCGCTACAAGAGTGAAGAGCAGAGTAGGTGACAAGAAATGTCAGATGTCATAGAGAAAAAAGTGAATACGGAAAGAGACAAGACGTGATTAGATTAATAAAAATAACGAGCACCAGTTGTGTCGTTGGATATAGTGAAAGGATTCTATAAAAAGTTTTTATGAAATTCACCCTTTGTTGAAGCATTGCAGTTCCACTGTTTTTAATAAAATAAAATGAAGTGTTGTAACAGTGAACATCGTTCTCTTAACTTCTAAAGTCCCTTTCAGAAGCGAGCTGATCAAACTTTCTCCATACATATGTATGAAGGTTAAATAAATTATAGCAAAATTATACAGTGAGCACAGTAATCCCTAATGAATGCTCTTCGCTTGATGTTTTTAACAGGAAGAAGTTATCTTCTTCTTCTTCTATACAGAGGAGATGATTTCAGTGATGTTTTCTGATTCCAGGTGGTACTACTGAGGGCGCACTGGCGATGGCCACTCCCCCTATGAAGGACATCTGATTTAAATTTAATTTAAAGGGGGCCTGACAATTGTTTTGACGCTGCGTTGATCAAATTGGCATGATCGAAAGTAACTTTTCAAGTTACCTTTGACTCGACTGGTGATGTATCATGCATCCCGTCGCTAACTGCAGTTCGTTGACTGAAACGGTTTTTGGTTTTTCGTTCGCCTCGGTAACGCACTATCAAAGGGCCTAACAATCTTATGGGAGCATGGCGAAGTTAACAGATCGAGGTCACAGCTTCGAAGACGTGTAAGCATCTCTCGAAGCACAGGCGGGGGAAAAATCGTGAAGCTGTTTAAAGCTTTTTCAGGAAGCTCAGGCGCTCTGATACGTCCTGCCTGGTGGAAAATCCTGTGGGCACTCTGATGAACTGTGAAAGTGAAGCTCCGACGGTAATGCTTTCAATTCTTCCTTATACGTGAGCCTGAAACCAAACAGGCTGTTGGTAATAGCTTCACCCAAGAGATACACTGATTTCACATGACTAACAGCGTGAGATTTATTTCTGATGGTTGCTGCAGAGCTTTTACTGATGGTTTGTGTACAATATTGATGACCGTCTTATATCCCAGACTGTGCCTGATCAAGGGTAGGGGGCCTACCTTTTTCTACTGTAACAGAAAAGCCTTCTCAATTTACCTTATAACCTAAAATGCACCAATCTGCATTTAACTCCCTGAATTTTTAGTTTTTTTCCGAGCAAAAAATAATCTAAATAAATATATACAAAATCCAGATGACCAAGAATGCTATGCATATATTGCAGGATAGACTGACGCGGAATATAGCTCCCTGAGGCCAACCTATCTCTCGCTGAGAGTCAGCTGTCTCTCCTCTAAGGCGATGTGCGGCTTTCCAGGGGCCAAGCCTCTCGTCTACCAAGACTGCTAGTGAATGGTATTAGCCCTGTACGAGGTGATCCTACTGTTAAAAAAACGCTAACAATCCAGGACGTCAGGCGAACCGTGCCCATTGGATAGTTTGCAATCGGGGATAACCGACTGTATTCGAACGAAACCTCTCTGATACCTGGTCGCCTCAGCGCGTAAATTAGACCTTACCGTGCTTCGGGGCGCTATGGTACGGCGGACCTCCTAGCCACCATTATCGTGGAAATCAAATAAGTACCAGTAAAAAAAATAAAAAAATTACATCCAATAAAGCAAGACCCCGTACCGCACACAAACTGGTTAGCCAGGCGGAGGCACATCCTCGAAATACTGAGAGTCAGGTGATTACATCCAAAGAGGGAAAAGTTGGGATGTCAAGCAGTAGATCCAAAGTCAACATTGGTATACTGCGAGGACAACAACCAATGAACACCACTGCTCAAAAAAACAGGGACTAGCAAAAACACGTTTGAGATAAATATATCAGATGTCAGGAAGGAGACAGATCTCAGTGGCGCAGGTGCTAAATAGTATGGTCTGAACCAAAGGGGGGAGAAAACCCGGGCAGGTGAGCGGTGGAAGCAGGAATCAGGAAGCTCGCCATTAGCAATGCTAGTGCTTTCAAAGGTATTCGATTGACCATACTGCCAAAATGTTTCCCGAGCATATATTCACTCGTGAGGAGCAGGAAAGTATCGAAAACCTTATCGTCAGGCAGATGTGCAAGGGATGGACTTGTATTCACCGGGATATGCTTTCAAGCATGTCACACACTGGTGGACTGCGCGACGGAAGACACTGCAGAGTGGCTTAGGACCATAGTTCCTAAATTGCCAGGCTGGGAAGGAGCAGAACTGTCAAGATGCGCTGGGGATGATATACCAGGAGTAAACATGGTGCCAGTTTTTCTCCCAAGAGCTGCAACAATTGAGACGGAAGATCTCATGGAGCTATTAATCGCTAAGAATGAGGATCTCCATACGCGATTATGGAGAGTCTTCAGGAGCAAGATGGAGGGAAAGGGGGTCGATGACCGATCCCTGGAGCAACGTCGGAGTTGAAATATCAACTATCGATTTGGCAACATTCCCATGCATGTGCACAGGGAAAAGCCAAGGAACGACACCTCGGAAGAGACACCGAGTGAAAAGCATAACGAGGTCCCCGAAGAAGCCTCGAAAGCCATAGAGGCGGAAAGGGCTGGATCAACCAGGGAAGTAAACCTGCTGCCCAGTGAAGAGCAGAAGCTGGACGACCTAGACCTAGGATTTCTAGGGCTCAGGGTGGACAGCGACGCGCGAGAAAGCGGAATGTCGGAGGAGGAGGGCGATACTCCGACAGTGGAGAAGAGCTCCAAACAATACCGGAGCCAATGGCCAGCACTAAAATAGCCCAGATAAACCTCCACCATGCGAAAGGTGCATCTACGGTAATTGCAAGGGCGAGTTCCAAGGAAAACATTAGAATAGCACTGGCTCAGGAGGCCTGGGTGGGCAGATTTGTACTATGCAAGGAGGAAACATGCAGGTAATTTGGGGCTCCTCTTGTAAAAAAACCAAGAGCTTGCATAATTCTTAAGCGTAATTTAAAATTCATATGTCTTTCAGAGTTCCTGAACGGGGATCTTGTAGCTATCCAAGTCTCATTGGAAGCCGGCAGGAGCACTCAAGAAGCAGTCGTGGCATCGGGATACTTCCCAGGAGACGAAAACCGGACTCCACCGGAACAAGTCGCAAAACTGGTGAAGTATTATGAGAAGAGGGTGTTGCCACTACTCCTCGGCTGCGATGCCAACGCCCACCACGAAGTTTGAGGAAGCAGCGACACCAATCGTAGAGGTGAGTACTTTCTTGAATTTATTCTTAGCAGTAAGTTAGAAATATATAACTTAGGGAAACTCCAACATTTGTGGCCAGACTGGGCAGGAAATACTCCAATGAACAGGCTGGTCAGAAATTGGAAGGTGTCGGATAAGCCCTCTATGTCTGATTGCAGAATAATCAGATTCGTCATTAAGGGTAAAGAATAATAAGAAACCGCAGGAGAACGGATTGGGAATCCTATGCAATGCACTTGAGCAACAACATTGCCTACCTTCAAACCAGCAAAGAAACGTGGATCCACGGGAGTCCTGCTCAAAAGTCAGTAACACCTCGCTTAATTCCAAACGATTGTTGAAAAATATAACAACAAACGCCTGGAAAACTAGTAGAAGGCGTGGCACACCACATTCAAATGCAATTGATCTCTAGACGAGGTCGAACACAGGCGGAGCAATGCGTACAAAGGCTTGGACGCCAATCAACCTCTTTAAACAGGTAAGCAACAACAGCAACAACAACCGGGCAACGAAGTACGAATTACGAAGTCTCCCCCCCTCCCAACCTTAAACTTCTGCTCAGAAATAGGCATGTACCCTAAGCAAGACTCGACCGGAAGATGCTTTCTTGAAATTGCCTAGGTGCCCTATACCGTCCTTTAGTATCGCTCCATAAACGTCAACAATGCCAGGTATTTTGAAATTCTCAGAGTATAGAACTCCTTTTTTGGCCACGGATTGTCAACCTCATAGTATCCTAAAGTGTGCGATTAAGAATTACCAATTGAGCTCCTATGGTCCTATGGACATACGTAAGTGTGGTCTTACATGTGATGAAAAACCACCGGTAAGTGAAGACTTTACTGCGTTTAGTCTGGGTTCCACTGAATTCCCCAATTCGTCCTAGATAGAGCGGCTATAATCCGGTTTCCAGTTTCACCGACTATGAGAGTTACTATACACTTCTTCTGTCAGCCTGCGCTACAGACAATGCGATCTTACCACTGAAGTGGGAAGCATGTTTTAATGAAGTGTCCATGCGCTCGAACAAAGCTACATATATGTTTATTGAGCATCATATTACTGAACAGTAGTACTAGTTGCAACAGGAGTACTTTACTTCAAAAATGATGCTACCACAATTTAGTGCTAATAAAATTATCTTACTATTTTTAATGAATCTGTTCTTCCCCCATAAGCATTCAACAGGTCTGTGTCCTTTGCCCTTTCTTTCCCTACCTAAATTCGCTCCTCAGCAATATTTGAACTCATACTTTCTCGCCAAAAAGCCTCGCGACATTTGCATTCTGTCCCAGATTAAACTTTCGTTAAAAACGTTACAGATTCGAATTTTCTGAAAATCTCTTCACGGGCTCGATGCCGTCAGAAACAAAGCGTAATTTTCCCAGAATGTGAACAAAATTTGATTTACTTTTTTCCTCCCCCAGTTAACCCCCACCAGTCATTCCTCGCGTGGCTTCGTACATCTTCTCGCAGAGGAATCTGACTGACCTTCAAAAGAATGAAGGACGTTTTGATAAGCGCCTTCAACAAGTTGCTCCCCGCCACCCAACGGAGCCCCACTCGTGCCGCATCCCCGCCACGATGGTGATTAGACTGAAATCAGTCGACATGATTAAACAAAATACATCAACCGAACAGGGAGTGAGCACACTTGCTGATGTCCTGGTTTTTGTCTGAAGGATTTATTGAGAATATATTTATTCTTCGGATGAATTTGGAATCAAATTAGGCGTTTCGGCATGGATTAGCTAAGGATCGGAAAATTGATATGATTCGGAGTTAATTGAATGGTTGGATCCGGTTGATGGATTGTATTATTTATGAGAAAATTAATTAGTGTGTGTTTGACTTACTCATTAGCTTTCAACCGAGTTAGTCCGAACGTGAGGCCTAGTTTTGGGTATGCCTGAAAACTTTTAGAATAATTATCGTCTGGGAATTTTAGGAGAACCTAACTCGCTCCACCATAAGGGATGTTCGCCAAGGCAGAAAACGAATGGTATGAAATAGGAGCAACTACTGTCCTGTCGGATAATCCAATTTATGATAGTTGCTCTGTTTGGGTATCATGGATTTATGGCACTATTGGAATTCTAGGAATTAGTCGTCTATTTATGTTTACGCTTGTCTGTTTTGATCCTTATAATAATAGAAAGCACCAGAAAGCCAAACCCTCCGCTATCTTTACTCATGTTTTAATCATACAAGATATGTATCCTTCGTGATTTAGGTTCCATCAAGTAGATTGGATAATAAAAAAAGGCTTAAAAATCTACGTATCTCGTAGTTCTTTGTCAGAGCACGAGAAAGGCTAATTATCACCTTTAAACAAAGAAGATCGAATACTAAACTCCAGCTTCTCCAACCAAATTCGCCGTCCACGTAATCTATGTATGTTTCCACTGAGGAGGGTTAATCCAACCTATCTGCTCGGTTAACCAAATTATCGCATTTAAAACCAGTTCCTAGGATGCGACTATGGCTTTTCGAGTTATTTGTAAGTCGTCAACCACAAACACTATTTATCTGACAAAGAAGGCTACTCACTCAAGAGGTCTTATAGGAATTGCACCTGGACTTACAGCTTTACCATTTCTCATTTTCCTGCAAGTCTCTTAGAATCCGGTTACTCTTAGTACTCAGTCAGGTCATGGTGCCTGGTTCAGTTTATTATAGTTTAGTGGAGGGAGACACAGCTCCAAACGCTCAGTGCTTCCGTTAGCTAAACTGTGCTATGATGCGTTTTCCAATTCTCGCAAGTCTGAGAATATCATTCAGAGGCAGAGAGCTGCTTCTTCATTGAAGAAAACCTTACGAAGATACCTTTGTCTAAGGTCTGAGGGGACCGGTCAGATGAAGTGCAAACCATCTCCTTCTCCTCACTTTGACTGCATATTGTCACAGCCACCCTGACGGTCCAGCGTTCTTTTGAAAAGATGTTCGTCTGACAGCAGGAATTCTCCATTCGACTGCGACAATCCATCCAATTTCACCCTTCAAAGTAGACTTGAGAGTAGATGGCTGGAAGCCAAAAGTTGGTACTGGTCCACCACTATGGATTCATCTGCCCCAGCAACAGTAACATGTAGCAACTTCACACCAACTGGCGTGATTTTTCGTTATTGTTTAGTTCTAATAACGCTGCCTGACTGTGGAAACAGATTTGAATAATGCGACCCCATCATTGTTGTCGTAAATTTTCTTCTGCTGTCAATAAACTGCCCCAGCCTTCGATCAGAATATGATCATTATTTTGTTGAGAGGTTAGGCTTATTATTATTATTCTATTAAGGGGAAATCGCACTACGTCATTAAAGAACTATTATTTACTGGTTATTGTGTACCTATCAACTATAGTGCGCAAACAAGTCTAAATTTTAGTATATTCCCTACTTCCAAATCTTTCAATTTTGCATCTGGTATTAAGTATTCTCCCGATGCCTGGACCTACTTTGCACAAGTACCGGACACTATCCCAGAACGTGTACAGAATTTTCAACACACTCCGCATAGCATCTGCAGGTAGTGTCCGTAGATATCCATAGCTTACCTAGTTAATAGTTTGATCGACAGTGGCCCACTGTAATTCTATATAATAAGTTCTTCCTGGTAAAGTTTAAACAGTCCATTGTGCGCTTGGGTTCCTATCCCCCAATAAGCACCCCTGATCCATTGCTGTTAGGCTCCCCCAGTATAGTTCCCTTAGCCGTTGCTCTTCATTTTTCAATATCGTAGCCATGAACCCGTTTCCAATTCCACAAAAGGGTCCAGACCCGTATAAAAACGCCCCTGCTCCCTTCTTGGGCAATTCCCACCCAACATGACAGCAGCGAGCCGAGCGTATTCACTTCTTGTCGAAGTGAAAACTCGTTATCATGTTATCCTTTGGTATCAATAATTCGGGGTACCGCATAGAAAGAATGTCAATATTCCTTCGATTTAGGCAGCTCCTGACCTCAATGATACTCCCGCCCAACCTGAATATTGCTCTTCTTGCCTGCATCTGTATGTACAGATGGAGAGGGATTAATCCCAGAAGGACTTCCGGGGGTGTCGTTGGGTTACTGATACACACGCAAGTCAGCCTTTGGAGTTTGCGTAACTCCCTGGCTTGTGTACTGAGTTCGGTTCTTTGCGTCCATATTACCGCCCCATTGGTAATCATTGGCCTTACTTCTAGCTGCAACCCCATTTTTTTGCCTGCTATAGACCTACAAGTCATCAAAGCCCTTGAACTTTCCGACAAGTGTTTCCGACATTCCAGAGTAATTTTTGGGCTAACGTAATTCCCAAATATTTGACCTCTGTCTCTCGTTTCACCCCCATGCCATGCAACCTTATGGCTCACAGGTGATCAGGCTTACGTTTCCTAGTAAATGGTAGTATGGCGGTTTTGACTGGATTGATACACAGACCCGCCTTCCTGCACCAGGCACTAGTAACCCATAATCCAGATTAGATTCTATCACATAGGGTATTGTCCTTGCAAATTAAAACAATGTCGTCCGCCTAACACTGGACCTGTATCCCAGTATTTGCTAGCTCGTCCAGGAGTTCGTTCACTACCATAATCTTCATAAGCGGTGATAATACCCCGCCCTGTAGACAACCTTAATTAATATTCATGAAAATAGAATTTGTACCTGTACTTTTATTTGCCTACTCTCTCACATTTTGACCATCTAGAAAGCCAGGGTATTTTCCACTCCCTTGAGGATCAGAGCATCCCGCAATACATCCGCCAGGTGATGCAGAACAGTTTCGCTTGACCGTCCTGCCCGGTAAGCGCCTTGACACTTTAGAACGTTAGTTTTAATATAGTTGTCTATGACCTTCTTCACCTTTCTGAGTACAAACGATGATGAAGATTTAGAGTGAAAAGGATCCTTTTTACCCGCTTGGTATATATCCCAGGTCTTGCCATCCTCAGAAGAGAATCTAAGCTGATTTCTAGGACTTTCTGGGTTAGTGCTGGGAGGACGCCATCTTTAACTTAGCTTCCGAGCATACCTCTTTTGCTACTTTCCAGTTCTCGTTTCTTCCCTTTTCATTCGTTGTTGGGGTGTCAAGCAGAATTCTGTCGCCTTTCGCCGTGGGAGAAGACCCCGGAAAATGAGCTCTGAGAAGCAGGTATACTCTGTCCTCCACAATCTCGATAAATGTCCCATCCTTCTTCTTCAGACAGACAGAAGATATTGTCCTTCTTTAGCTACAGCTTTATAAAAGCTGGATGCTTCTATGGTTTGTTCGATTCCTTCACAGAATTCCCTGAAACTGTTTCGTTTGTTGTGCTTCCCTGATCGCATTGCTATACGTAGTCAATGCATTTTTATACCTGGGCCAGTCTCCAGTTTATTTTGACCGATTGAAGAGTTTTATCTGTTCTCATTCTGGTTAATTTCCTACTCCACCGACAGCTGTCTTATATGAGTCCATGAGGTTAAGGTTTCCCCCCACTTTTTCTAGCTCCAGTTCACCCGTTATGTCACCGCCCCCTTGAAGGAGAGCAATGTTGTTACTCAAGTGCTTAGCATAAGAATCCCAATCCGTTCTATCGGCATTTCTTATTATTCTTTTTATTTTAGAAGATGCCACAGAAAACGATGATTTTAGAAGTGTATGCCACATCACGAAAAAATTTCATGTGGGTGCAAATCTTTCCATGGTTCTGTCAAGAAAGTTAATGACCGATTTCTCATCCATGAGGTGGATGGTCTCCATGCAGAGTTATTTATAGCTGCAAATCTACCAGTTCCACTCGTAGGGAAATCTTGACAATCCTTGACCTTTCGAAAAGTGCATAAGAAAGAGATTATGATTAAAATTTCAGAGAAGGGTACTCGTCTTGAGTGTGACAGTTAAAAAAGTGTCTGCATGCTCCGTACCTTCGCAAAGATAATAGCTAAAGTAATCCTGGAACGCATCAAAGAATATCGCGGAAGCTTGATCAACAGAGACCAGGCTTGTTTCCGCTCCGAATTCTCCTGCGTCGACCACACCCACACCCTAAGGATCATTTTGAAACAGTGTTCGGAGTTTAGATCTTCGCTTTACCTGCTCTTCACCGATTTCGAGAAGAATGACAACATAAAGAAGAAGTATATGTGGAGTGCTCTACTCAGGAGGGACATTTCAAAAAAATAATAGCTATTATAAGAGCGGCATATGATGCCGCAAAATGTCACGTGCTTCACCGAGGTAAAATATTAGAAGATTTTGAGGTCCATAGTGGAATCCGCCACGGTTGCATCTTGTCCCCGAGTAAAGAGCTGAATAGGCAACTATATATATGAGTTTTAGCCATTTGCTACACAAGAATAACCAAAATAATTGAGCAGGAAGGTCAGGAAATCAATGAAGTTTGGCGTTTCGATAGTTGTAGTTCCCATAATATTGTCAGCTACAGGTATCAAACCTAGATCTCCTGCAGCTTCTCTATGCATCCTGAAACACTCAGACAGTCTGATTGAAACCATGTTGAAATACACTATTCTGCAAACGTGCTCTGTGCCGCCGAGGGTTCTCAATGGAATAACCCAATAACCTACCACTGGCGATGTTTTCAGATGGTGAAGTTTAAATTTTCAACCCTACCCACAGAGGACGCCCTGCTAAAGAAACCTAGCAGTCATACCCTCTTCAAAAGTTGTTCCGCCTAAAAAGGGGTCAGATTTTTGGGCTTGTCACAGTGATTTGAAAGAGAGAATGGAAAGGAGGCCGAACGCTTCCTCCTCCACCCCCTACCGCACCCACGCAAGTGGCTAGAAAGTAAACATCGTCTTCTTCCCTTCCATACTCTGCCCATCACCATACTTAACATACACTACTCATCCCCTCTCCCTCCGGGTGTAGGTTCAAACTTTACCATGATGAAATTACCAATCGTCATAACTTTTTAGGTGGCGTGGCTCCCACGAGTATTAATCGGGATTCCCCTTCCGTAGACTTGGGGATGAGGTTGGAAATTGAACCTTCACCTTGAAACGAAGAAATGCTGATTGAAATTGTAATTTGATTGCCGTATTTCCATTTTGCTATTCCATAGAAAAACCAAGAATAAGAATCGCCTTCCACGAAGAAAAAATCACCCAATTGAATCCAGTTCCACCCCTCTTGAACTGGATTAAAAAAATGTTCTCATCATCAGCCTCAAAGAGTTTATATTAATCCCACCATTACGATTGTATGCACTACTTTTCCCAAGAATGAATCCTAGCTACCCGTTTCTAGGTAACCCTGAAATATACCAAAATTTCCAGAAAAGAAGATTTCCATGGAAATTCCCAAATTATATTTTTCTCATTTTTCCCATAAATGGAACATAAGAGCCTTCTTCCAGCTCAGTTACCTTATTTCCAAATAGAAATCTGCCCCATTATATTATAATGAGATGAAATGCGATCCTTGTGCACTACGTCCTCGAAAAATAAGAATAGTTCTTAGTATTCAAACAAACATTACTCGGTCAAAAGAAGCTGAACATCATATTAAATTCTTGGGATCAGTCATACATACATTGAGGAGGACATTCACGAGAAGACGAAGGATGTTGTAAGCTCAGTTGTTATGGGGACTATTTCAATCCCTCCAGGGGCTATAAGTGGAGGCAAACTGCAAGAAGGGAAAGTTCTTGAGAGTTCTGCGACTATTTCCATCTGTTGCTGTCTAAGGAGGGTACAAGCATACGTTTGTGGTTCTTATAAACTGTTGACATAAGAAATCGCTCCAAGAGCTTATCATCTACCAGTTCATCTACTGTAGAGTGTATCCATAAACATTGGCAGGAACAACACCTGAGTTGACATTGAAACAAAACGAATTTCTAGAACTTCCAAGAGAGCACGTTGCAAACTCCCTCTAATCTTCGCATTTCAACAACACAGGTTGCCTGAACAAACATTTTCCAGCAAAGAACCCAAAGTTAAATATACACGTCCTCAACAAAAGATTTGATAGCTTTCATCAAACAAAGCGGCACACACGCAAAGGAATTGAAAATAATTACCAAATTTCATCCTGAACAATTAGCTTTCTACCTCCCAGCATCAACAAATAAGCATCTAATATGTTCGCAAATGAATATTTGTTTTAATCTCGAACTTGATTCAGGGAAACTTTCAAACGCAGCACAACGCTCCCCTGGTTCAAGCAGTCATCAGTTCACCCCCACCCCTCAGGACACAAAGAACCTTCAACGAACAAACCCAAGATAGCCTTCAGGATTTCTCATCGTTGCTTCTCATACCTGAACGGCGGGGGGGGGGGGGGGTTTGTACTTCCACCAGAACGCCAAAGCCATGAGTAAGCGCTCCCATTAGAAAAAGGATTAATTTCATCAGACAATATGCCGGCAGCATGAAATTTGATTAGGCATGTTGCCGCCGAAAGATCCTGTTTTTTCCTGTGCTAACCGAAAACATGGATACCAAGAAATGTTTAAGGACAAAAGAAAAGTTCAAAATTATGATATCTAGTGGGATTAATTACTCTCTCTCCCTGGTTACTGTAGCCGTGGATCGATTAATTTCCCATGAAACAGGTATTTTACCTCGGAAGGACGAGGAGTAGCTTTGGGATCTGGGAAGCAACACCTTTGCCCTTTTCATTCGAAAATAATTAAGAATCGCTTTTAATTATTTCGTGCTCCATCTGAGATCCTTTCACTCCCTCTGTGAATAAATCTGTCAAAGTACTATTCACCTGGATTACAACTAATCTCATCAAATAACCCCCGCCGTTTTAGAGCGCTAGGGAAATCCTTGACAATAAACTATTCCTCGGAAATGTATGGTGGCATAAATAATAAGTTGATTCCAAGGAAGCGAGCTACAAGAACAGAACTTTCACTAATTGAATGGTTCTCGCATACTCCTGGAAGCACAGCCCCAATGGGGAACGACCCCAAAAGGTGGATTCCAGCACCAGTTTTACGACTCCGATTGAAGTCGACCATAAGACACGCCAGTATCGAGAGCTCCATAAAATGTTTACAATGTTCCCGTGCAATATTGCACATATCCAGATAATCTATTATATTTACACATTGTTGCAACATGATCCTGTTTTGAATGTAAATGTACCGCATTCAAACTTGCACCTTGGATAATTGCAAAACTTTTATTGCTTTGCGGTGTTGCGAATTCTTTAAAGATTCCTTAAAGTTTGAGGAAATAAATCGAGAAAGTTTCTCATCGCATTGTTTTCTTATTAACAGCAACATGAGAAATTGCTTGGAAGTGTGCAGGATAATCGTTGCAAAGGAGCCGCTTTCATCTACTGAGCATTGCAATAAAAGGAATTCCCAGTGGAATAATATTTCATAAGGGTTTTTCCCTACTTCTCGTGCGCTCTCCTGGAGGGACGGAAGTTAGTTGTAGTTTCTCAAGGAAGCAGTTCGATGAGATGTTTACCTTCGTGACCTACTTGGCAACCGAATAGTTTAACGGTCATAGTTCTTATTATGTATCGATGAAGATAAATAGTTCCGGGGCCAACCTCTCGAATTGAATTGAACTTTTCTGTAACTTATCAGGAGTAGAACGAGATATAGAATATCAGAGTGAATTATGAATCAGTCAAATACAAAGTATGCAAATAATAGAGTTAACAAGGGAAGAAATTGGATACTTTAAAATTGACCAGGAAGAGGAAATTGACCCTGACTCTACAAAGAAGGATGTTACAAGATAGATTAGATTGTGGACACTGCACAGGGATTGATTTTTCTATCTTTGCTCCTTAACCTAGTCCACCAGAAGTTACAGATCTAGACTGCACAATTGAAAAGCATTTCCCCAATCCAAGATATTATACGAGCCGTGCCCAATGGATAGTTTAGGCTAGCATTTTCCCAAAAACCTAAAATGTTGGCCAAATCGACCGTAAAGCGCTACCCGCAATATTGAAGTTCCACCAAAGTACCCCGCCAACACGCGCTTGCACAGGTATGTTCGAGGTCCCACTTAGGCACTTTAGCAGGTTTGTGTAGTCTGCGAATGAAGTGAAATGGGAAAGTGGACCTCTTTCTCACCCCTCAATACTACGAGATAACATGTTCATCATCATCATCATCAACGGCGCAACAACCGGTATCCGGTCTAGGGCCGACTTAATAAGGAACTCCAGACATCCCGGATTTGCGCCGAGGTCCACCAATTCGACATCCCTAAAAGCTGCCTGGCGTCCTAACCTACGCCATCGCTCCATCTTAGGCAGGGTCTGCCTCGTCTTCTTTTTCTACCATAGATATTGCCCTTATAGACTTTCCGGGCGGGATCATCCTCATCCACAGGGATTAAGTGACCCGCCCACCGTAACCTATTGAGCCGGATTTTTTCCGCAACCGGACGGTCATGGTATCACTCACAGATTTCGTAGTGATGTAGCCTAGGGAATTGTCCATCCTCATGTAGGGGGCCAAAAATTCTTCGGAGGATTCTTCTCTCGAACGCGGCCAAGAGATCGCAATTTTTCTTATTAAGAACCCAAGTTTCCGAGGAATACATGATGACTGACAAGATCATTGTCTTGTACAGTAAAAGCTTTGACCCTATGGTGAGACGTTTCGAGCGGAACAGTTTTTGTAAACTGAAATAGGCTCTGCTGGCTGACAACAACCGTGCGCGGATTTCATAGGAGAAATTGTCAACGGTCTCAAAGTTGTACTCTCCTATCTTTATTCTTCCCGTTTGACCAGTGCGGTTCGATGTTGTTGGTTGGTGGTTTTTCGGTGCTGACGTTGCCACCATGTACTTCGTGTTGCCTTCATTGATGTGCAGCCTAAGATCTCGCGCCAATTACCGCCTGCTAGATCTGCATTCAAGCAGTTTGTACGTCTCAGGTCGTTCCTCCCATGATGTCGATATCGTCAACATAGGCCAGTAGTTGGCTGGACTTAAAGAGGATCGTACCTCTTGCATTTACCTCGGCATCACGGATCACTTCCTCAATGGTTAAAGAGGACGCATGATAGAGCATCCCATTCTCGTAGACCGTTGTTGATGTCGAATAGTCTTGAGAGTGATCCTGCTGCTTTTATCTGGCCTCGCAGATTGGTCAGAGTCAGCCTAGTCAGTTTTATCAATTTCGTCGGGATACCGAATTCTCTCATGGCCGTGTACGGTTTTACCCTGGCTATGCTATCATAGGCGGCTTTAAAATCGATGAATAGATGGTGCAACTGTTCTCCATTTCCCAACAGTTTTTCTATCGCCCGCCGCAGAGAGAAAATCTGATCTGTTGCTGATTTGCCTGGAGTGAAGCCTCTTTGGTATGGGCCCATGATGTTCTGGACGTATGGGGCTATCCGGCCTAGCAAGATAGCGCAGAATATCTTATAGATGGTACTCAGCAACGTGATACCTCTATAATTGCTGCACTGTGTGATATCTCCCTTTTTATGTATGAGACAGATAATGCCTCTTTGCCAATCGTCAGGCATTGATTCGCTGTCCCATACCTTGAGCACAAGTTGATGAACCACTTGGTGTAACTGGTCGCCTCCATATTTAACTAATTCGGCTGTAATTCCATCGGCTCCTGGCGACTTATGATTTTTAAACCGATGAATTGCACGGACTGTTTCTCTTAAACTTGGTTGTGGCAGTATTTGTCCGTCGTCTTCAGTTGGCGGGACCTCCAACTCGCCGATGTTCTGGTTGTTCAGTAGCTCATCAAAGTACTCAACCCATCGCTCTAATATGCCCATTCTGTCGGAAATCAGATTTCCCTCTTTGTCTTGGCAGGATGAGCATCGAGGTGTACAAGGCTCATCCTCCTGACTTGTTGGTAAAACTTCCGCGCCTAGTGCGGTTGCTCCCTGTACTTTTCTAGTTCACTGACTTGTTGATTCTCCCAGGCTTCCTTTTTCCGTCTATGAAGTCGCTTCTCCGCTCAATGGAGTTCGTAATAAGTTTCTGCGCGTGCCCGCGTTCTTTGAGAATACAACATTACTCAGTATGCGGCATTCTTGCGTTTCGTTGCTAGCTTACATTCATCGTCAAACCAGCCGTTCCGACTCATTTTGCGGCTGGGGCCAAGTATGTTTGTAGCCGTATCCATGATAATGTTCTTCAGGTGATTGTGAAGATCATTTGTTGATGCTTCATCTCCAGGTCCTCTGTTGATTGCGGTTATTGCGGCATCCATTTCCCTCTTATAAGTGTCGCGGAGGGCTGTGTTGTGGATGGCTTCAGTGTTGACTCTCACCTGATTGTCAGGGGATTCTAGGGGTATTGTTATTCGAGCTCGGAGCACCATGCCAACGAGATAGTGATCCGAGTCTATATTGGTCCCCCTATATGTTCTGACATTCATTAAGGCTGAGAGGTGGCGGCGTTCGACCAACACGTGGTCAATTTGGTTGAAGGTGGTCCCATCTGGAGAGGTCCATGTATGTTTGTGGATCGCTTTCCGCGCAAACCAGATACTTCCAACAACCATTTCGTGTGACACCTCTAATTGAATAATCCGCAGTCCGTTACCATTTGTATTTTGGTGTAAGCAATGGGAGCCAACGTATCGCCTGAATACGGGCTCCGTCCCTACTTGACTGTTAAAATCCTCAAGTATGATTTTGATATCATATCTGGGACAGGCTTCGAGGGTCCGATCAACTGCCTCGTAGAGTGCATAGCCGTTCGCTTATGTTTTCAAAGCCGATAACAGCAGGTTTCATTTTTTGGCTGACTAAGAAACCTACTCCGAGCACATGGTTTACTGGATGGCCACTATAATATATAGTGTAGTGGCTCTTCTCCAGGAAACCGGTCTCTATCCAACGCATCTCCTGTAACGCTATTACATCAGCCCTATATTGAGACAGGGCATCGGCTAGCTGCTTATCAGCTTCATCTCTGTACAGGGAGCGTTCCATGAGAAAATGCGCAAATCGTTATTCCGTTGTCGTTTCCGGGTTCGTCGTTGTATAATCCGTCCTGTCCAAAGCTCCTGTTAAGGCTTCGTAACAAGTTATTTTCCATGTAGGGTTGTCAACCCTACCCAATCTGGAGGACAAGTTGATACAATTTGTCCCGCTTTTAGGAGCGGGAGACTCGCCTTCATCCTTCTCCGTCTGCAGCTTTTCGTTACGAAAGAGCTCCCAGCGGTCACCACGTAGAGGCGGAGATAGAGTTTGGTAGTAGAGCTGTTGGTGTTGGTTCAGCAGGCATTTCCCAGGTTGTATGCTCCATCGTGGGTACCAAGACAATGAACGACGTCACGCGGTAATGGAGACGAAGATGTTACGCTGGACTAGTGGCGTTACACGTTTTGATCACATCTGAAATGAGGACATCTGCGATCGTTATGGGGTTGCATCGATCGTGGAAAAGTTGGGAGAGAGGCGTTTTCGACGGTATGGTCACGTAATTCGCGTTATGAGAATTCACTTGCCAAGATTGGTCTGAACATCGAAGTCGATGGTAAACGACCAAAAGGCAGGGCGAAACAACGGTGGCTTTATACGCTGGATGGGGATTTAAAAGCCTCGAGACTCGGACTGTCATTCACAACCAAACTGCTACATGTGGTTCCTGTCTGGGCATATCGGCCAAACTTGGTGAGGGTTTCCACTGCATATAGAACAGCATCGAATGAACCATTATGCGTTTTCGCAGGAATGACCTTCTTAGATCTTCTAGTGAATAACGCACACTATCTTCACCATGAAAGAGGGCAAATTTGTCCGTAGTGATTATAAACTTCCAAGAGTCACCAAGAAGGAGTTGTACCGAGGAGAAAAAGGATAACTGGATTCATGCGCTAGCATGCATTGAAAGATAAATTGAGCGACAGAGAAAATTAAATTACCACCAGACGCAGTTTCTTATAGGACCCGTAGTTATAAGGAGTATTAACATCCCCTCGCATTGGACGAATCCGCGGAACACATCGCTACATTCAAAGTCGTGTATTATTTTATGTCCCATTTTCGAAAATTCACGAATGAAAAGAGAAGCCGCGATAAAAAAAAAAGTTACAACAACTGGATGGAACCTTGATCCACAATAAATGAGAGATACGCGATTTGAACATACTGACGTACCCCGTAACCCTTTCGGCGAAGTAATACTTCAAAGCGGCGGTCAAAGGGTAGTATAGGCCCCAGGGCGAAATGTGGATTGTTATCCGTGATGCAGCATAAAACCTGGGAAACGCCTGCTGAACCAACACCAACAGCTGGACTACCAAACCCTATTTCCACCTCCACGTGGTGATCGCTGAGAGTTCTTTCTTTATGAAAAACTGCAGACGGAGAAGGATGAAGGCGAGTCTCCCGCGCCTAAAAACGGGACAAAATGTACCTACTGGTCCTCCAGGTTGGGGGTTAGGTAGGGCTAACAACTCTACACGGAAAACCGATGTTACGAAGCCACGAAAGGAGCCTCGGACAGGATGGATCTTACAACGATGAACCCGGCAACTACAACGGATTAACGATTTGCGCATTTGCTCATAGAACGTGCGCTCCCTGTACAGACCGAATGCTGCTGAGCAGCTAGCCGATACCCTGTCCCAATATGGGGCTGATGTAACAGCGTTACAAGAGGTGCGATGGACAGGGACCAGTTTCCTGGAGAAGAGCCACTACACCATATATTATAGTGGCCATCCAGTAAACCATGTGGTCGGAGTAGGTTTCTTAGTTAGCCAAAAAATTAAACCTGCTGTTATCGGCTTTGAAAATATAAGCGAAAGGCTATGCTGTTTTGCGGGGAAAGCGGTCCACAAACATACGTGGGCCTCTCTAGATGGGACCACTTTCAACCAAATTGACAACGTGCTGGTTGAACACCGCCACCTCTCAGCCTTGATGTATGTCAGAACATATAGAGGGGAGCAATATAGATGATCTCGGTGGCATGGTGCTCCGAGCTTGAATTACGACACCACCTACAATCCCCTCTGACAATCAGAGGAGAGTGAATACTGAAGCCATCCACAAGACAGCCCTCTGCGACACCTATAAAAGGAAAATGGATGCCGCAATAACTGCAATCAACAGAGGTCCTGGAGATGAAGCATCAACAAATGATCTTCACAACCAATTGAAGAATGTTATCATTGATACGGCCACATAGATACTTGGCCCCAGCCGCAAGAAAAAGTCGGAACGGCTGGTTTGATGATGAATGTAAGCTAACAACTGAACGGGAGAATGCCGCATACCGAGCAATGTTGCATTCTCAAAAAACGTGAGCACGCTCAAAGACTTATCACGAACTCCGTCGAGCGGAGAAGCGACTTCACAGACGGAGAAAGGAAGCCTGGGGGAACCAACAAGCCTGTGAACTAGAAAAGTACAGGGAGCAACCGCACCAGACGCGGAAGTTTTACCAACAAGTCAGCAGGATGAAGCTTTATACACCACGATGCTCATCCTGCCGAGACAAAGAGGGAAATCTGATTTCCGACAGAATGGGCATATTGGAACGATGGGTTGAATACTTTGATGAGCTACTGAACAATCAGAACATCGGCGAGTTGGAGGTCCCGCCAACTGAAGACGACGGACAAATACTGCCACCACCAAGTATAGGAGAAACAGTCCGTGCAATTAATCGGCTTAAAAATCATAAGTCGCTAGGAGCCGATGGAATTGCAGCCGAATTAGTTAAATATGGAGGCGACTAGTTACACCAAGTGGTTCATCAATTTGTGCTCAAGGTATGGGACAGCGAATCAATGCCTGACGATTGGCAACGAGGCATTATCTGTATCATACATAAAAAGGGAGATATCACACAGCAACAATTATAGAGGTATCATGTTGCTGAGTACCATCTATAAGATATTCTCCCCTATCTTGCTAGGCCGGATAGCCCCATACGCCTGGAACATCATGGACCCATACCAAAGAGGCAAATCAGCAACAGATCAGATTTTCTCTGTGCGGCAAGCGATGGAAAAACTGTTAGAATATGGACAACAGTTGCACCATGTATTCATCGACTTTAAAGCCGCCTATGATAGCATAGCCAGGGTAAAACTGTACACGGCCATGAGAGAATTCGGTATCCCGACGGAATTGATAAGACTGACTAGGCTGACCCTAACCAATCTACGAGGCCAAATAAAAGCAGCAGGATCACTCTCAAGACCATTCGACATCAACAACGGTCTACGACAAGGGGATGCCCTATCATGCGTCCTCTTTAATGTGGCCCTCGAGAAAGTGATCCGTGATGCTGAGCTAAATGCGAGAGGTACGATCCTCTTCAAGTCCACCCAACTACTGGCCTATGCTGAGAGAGAGACGTATGTTACAAACTGCCTTCATCCAGATCGAGCAGGCGGCCCGAGACCTTGGGCTGCACATCAATGAAGGCAAGACAAAATATATGGTGGCAACGTCAGCACCGAAGACGAATCAACCAACAACATCAAACCGCACTAGTCAAACGGGAAGAATAAAAATATTAGAATACATTTTTGAGACCGTTGATAATTTCTTCTATCTAGGGTCAAAAATCACAACCGATAACAGCTACGATGAGAAAATCCGGGCACGGTTGTTGTCAGCCAGCAGAGCCTATTTCAGCTTACAAAAACTGTTCCGCTCGAAACATCTCACCATTGGGTCAAAGCTCTTACTGTACAAGACAATGATCGTGTCAGTCCTCATGTATTCCTCGGAGACTTGGATTCTTAGCAAGAAAAATTACGAACTCTTGGCCACGGTCGAGAGAAGAATCCTCCGAAGAATTTTTGGCGTCCTACATGAGGATGGACAATTCCGTAGCCTACATAACAACGAAATCTATGAGCGATACCATGATCGTCCGGTTGTGGATAAAGGGTCAAAGGGTCAAAAGGTTGTGGCTACTTAATCCGTATGGATGAGGATGATCCAGCCCGGAAAGTCTGCAAGGGCAATATCTATGATAGGAAAAGAAAACGAGGCATAGCCTGCCTGAGATGGAGCCATGGCGTAGGTCAACACGCCAGACAGCTTTTAGGGATATCGAATTGGTAGACCTCGGCGCAAAACCGGGATGTCTGGAGTTCCTTATTAAGGCAGGCCTAGACCGGATACCGGTTGTTGCGCCGTTGATGATGATGAATACTTCACAAGGGTCCCACGGGAAAATAGATGAGAAAGTGGTGGAGATTCTAGTAGGTGCGAATTCCACACACTGCTGCTACACGTTGCAGCAACGTGCTTTTAAGATTTCGTCATTCATCCATTGAAAGAATATACTTAAAACCTTTTAGATATATGCGAGATGTTACCATGTGTTGATTTAAAGAGCTCCTACCAAATAGAGCAAATATGATATTGTGGAAGTCTGCATTTTATCTTATCCCTTTCATCAAGCTTATGTGTGATTTCTAAGAGAGAGAAAGTCCTTTTCAAAATCCAAACTTTTTGTTAATTATGCGCTCCCTATTTTACTAAAAGATAGGATGCAGTTATTTCTTATGCAAATTTAACTACGAACGACCTCATCCATTCGCTCTGCTCTTAATGAAATTTTTAATTAACTTGGCGAGGTCCTTCACAGTTTCATCATATTCAGATGCCATTCATTTCAAACTTAATTTCGAAGAAAACTTGGAAAACCTATTGCTCATCGTTTGCCTGAATGCACCCAACTAAAACTTATTCCAGGCATCCAAGAAACTCAATTTGACCCAGCCAAGCTGCGGGCAAATATAATAAATACATGTGCTTGTAACGAACCCTTACCGCCTCCGGACACCCTCACATTCAATTCATTCGAAATGCATTTTCCGGACGTAAATGTTTCTGCGAATTTCCTGTCTGCACTCTGAATGGAGAAATGACAACAATCCTGTTAGCAGCAGCAGTAACAGATGTTTCCTTCCATTCGGTCCGGTCTCCTGCTCCTTCAGTAACTTTCATTCGCGTCCTTCATTGTCAAGCCAAGTAGCAAAACTCCTCTTTCTACACACTTTCGGAATCCCCCTGCATGTTGTGAATGTGTAAACGCATTTTGCGGGATACGGACAGGAAAGAATTCTCTGCACGAAATCAATTTCTCATTTTCCGTTGGCATCCAATTGAAGAAATTCACTGCATTCTGACCGGCGAGTTTATTGTTGGGAATCTGTGAGGAAGTGGATGCCTTCGGCAGGCGGCAGGAAGGGTTGTCAACGAGGAAAGGTACACTCTAACTTTACCTTCTGCCAAATGTTATTTTCTGGGAACTCCAGGAATCTCGGGGGATGTTCACGACCCTTGCCCTTACAGCTTATAATATACGAAAAATGAAGCAAAAATGCTGAAAGTGTATTTCGTAAAAATATTTTCAGCGACCTCCTGGGAATTCCTCAAGTCCTACGACGTTGTCTGCCTGTTCTTCTGATGGATATCCGCCTGCTTGTAGCTCTTGAAGGCCTGGAGATAGCGTCGAGGGTAGATTAGCAGTCTACTCAGCACCAGCGGGGAAGTGAATGCCATTCGAAGTTTGTTTGAAATTGGCTTTCTAACCATGACATGTAGCAATGAATAAAAGTGACAAACCCCTTTTAAACACAACAACACTGTTGATACCATGTCCCGAATATTTCTACCATTTTTGACAACAACTTTCCAGATTCTTTGCCAATAACTAGACAATAGATCCAGGATTAGTACGACATCTACGCCGAAGATGACAACGACATGTTCTACATTCCTCATACACCATACACAACAATGGCTGCAGAAATGGGGGTAGCAACCGAATAGCGTAAAAGGCCAATGGTGGAAGCGTAAAGGCAATGAAAGGATGTTTGAAACTTGCTGAATGGCTGGGACATTCCGTTGAACGTGATCATATACCATGTCAAAATCAACATTCGAAATTAATCTGCTGGCGGTGTCGAGACGGGAACAAAAACATCGGCAGAAGTACGAACGGTTCGGAGGAAGACAATAAGGGTAAAGGATAACGTGGTGGTCTCTTCCACTATATGGCGCGGCGTAGGAGGGGTAGCATTTTGTAGACAGTGACATTGAAACAATGTATGAAATTATGGCAGAACCACTCATTACAATATATTGTCGGTTTCGAAAGGGACATTGGAGCGACAAACGTATCGTTTTGTGGCTAGGTTCTGGCTTCCCGGCGCATGTAGCGTGGTTGAGTTTCGTTTTGAGATTACATGGCAGCGGATACAGTTCGAATTAAATAGTATGGAGTATTGAATCAAACTGCAAATTTATGTATTTATTGATATATTCCATTTGGCATTTACTGCTGTGCAATTTAAGGGAGCATTTCTTCTGGTCTGTTTACTTTTAATGTATTAAATCAGCTTCCGAGCTATTTTCAGCTGCCACAAATTTTCACTTGCGGACTGCAACCCAATTGCGAGTTGAATCCTTGATATCTTTTATTTTGATGGTCACTATATCAATTCAGATTGGACCCTGTAGGAGTCAGTCGATTGAAAGGACACATCCACTTACAGTTTCGCTTCAATGATTTTCTGTGACATTTCCTAATCCGATTTGGCACAAGTTGAAACTGTATTACATGAATGTATATATGTATAACCATCGGTACATAATAACCGTTTCTTGGGATGCTGTAATTTGGCAGAAAAATGAATAAATGAATAGTTGTTATCTGGAGGATATTTGAAAGGAATCAATTCATATCATCAGATAGAAGCCACGGAACGACATAATCATTTTATTGAATCTTTCTGAATAGAAACTAACAATAAGTTAAATCTTAAAACTCCAGGATTTCAGGACTATTTTAGCTATTATTTTTGTGAAGACAGGGAGCACGCAGATAACCCTCCAATTGTCACATTCAAAATGGGTGCAATTTTTTGGGATCTTGACGATCATCCCCTTTATCTACTCTCTGGGAAAGGTCTCGGATTCCCAAGGTTTTTGTACGGCTGGAAGCAGCAGATCAGCAGTAACTGAAGTTTCAGCTATACGTAACTCTGCCGGGAGACCGTCAAGCCAAGTAGATTTACTCCATTTCAGTGCATTGATGGCCGAAATGATTTCTCTTCTGCTTCGAGGAACAGTCACTTGTCATTTTATCCACAAGAGAAGGAACCTCACCAGATGAAATACGATTAATAACCATGGTGAAGTGTTCTTTCCACCTGTTCAGTTGTTCATCATCGTGGATAAGAAGTCGACCGTTGACGTTCTTCATAGAATCATCGAAACATTTGCGACCACATGCAAGCCTTTCGTGATGTGGTATAGATCCTAAAATCATTGTGATCTGCGACACCTTCCGCTTCCCTAACCAGCCCAATAGCAAATTCTTTCTTGTCACGGTGTACACCAGGCTGAACTTTTCGGCATTTCGAACGGTATCGGAGTTCGAGCGCGTCACGCCCGCACTCGCTCGCAGCAGTAAATAGAACCTTCAGCCTTCCATTCATCAATCCGCTTCAACGCCAGATCTTATGACGTCCCTTTGGGATGTGGCCTACGACCAGTTCAGCAACCGCGAAAAAACACTTTTAATCTTTTTTCTTCAGCCTTTGTCCCGTTCACAAGCGGAGTCGGCTCGTCGTGATCAGTTTCGCCATTTGGCTCTATCGAATGCCTGATCTAGGTGCAATCTCCAGGCTAAATCCCCATCCAGCGTATCAAGCCGCCGTTGTTTAGGCCTGCCTTTTGGTCATTTACCATCGACTTCGATGTTCAAACCAATCTTGGCAAGTGAATTCTCGTTAGCCCGAATTGCGTTACCATACCATCGAAGACGCCTCTGTCCCAACTTTTCCATGATCGGCGCAATCCTATAACGGTCGCGGATATCTTCATTTCGGATGTGATCAAAACGTGTGACGCCAGTAGTCCAACGTAACATCTTCGTCTCCATTACCGCAAGATGTCGTTCATTGTCTTTTATATATGGCCAACACTCAGAACCATAGAGAACAACAGGACGGACGACATTGCGGTAAATTTTAAATTTGAGACGTTCGTTGATACGTCGATCACAAAGAACACCAGTTGTGGAACGCCACTTCGTCCAGGTTGCGTTAATGCTTGAAGCAATTTCATAACGCAGTTCTCCATTGGCTGATAGCGTTGACCCGAGGTATTTAAATCACTCAGTTCTGGGCAGATCACTGCCGCTGACAGTGATTGTGCCTGTTTCATGGGGATCGGCCTTCAAAAATTCAGTTTTGTGTAAATTCAATCTGAGACCGTGCTAGGAAAACATCATCTACATAAAGTAGTGTGTAGGGCGCTGGACGTTAGATTAACAAGAACAAATAGGAGTGGTGGGACGGCGCTTCCTTGATGAACACCAACAGAGACACGAAGCGGTTTTGATACATCCACCATACTTGGAACTTTACTTTTCGGATCGTGGTAGAGCAATTGAACCCAGCGCACGAGTTCTTCTGGCACATAGTGTTGTCGTAGAGCATACCAGATGAGTTCGTGTGGCACACGGTCAAACGCTTTCTCTAAATCCAGAAATGCAATGTAAAGACGGCGATGCTTCTCACGGTGTTTCTCCATGAGTAACCGCCCAGCGTGTATTGCGTCCGACTTGATTCACGGTTATTTCAACGATGCGAATACGGTTGTCAAGAATGCATTCAAAAATCTTCATGGTATGAGAAAGTAATCGGATCGGACGGTAATTTGAACATTCTGCTGGACTACCTTTCTTTTCCCATATTGGAACAGTGGTACTTTCTTGCCAGTCAAATGGTGTTCTTCCTTCCTGAATAACCAGATTAAAGAATTCACTGAGCCACAGTGTCGAGTCCCAGCTCTTCGTTTTCCAGAGCTCAGACGCGATCTCGTCAGGTCCCGTTTCTTTCCCTGATTTCATTCGTTTTATTGCCTCTTCAACTTCAGTTGCACTGACAGTTAAGTCCTTGAGGGTTTTACGTGAGGACCTGTCTGGAAGACTTAATCCCACGGTCTTCTTAGGACACGGACTGAAGGATGGGCTGATGAATCAAACTTTGATAAAAATGAGATTGCAAATTACCTCAACGTTCACTATTGGGCCCCAAAAGAAGGAAGTCCCAAAAAGGAGAGAGTAAAGGGGTCACAACGTGTGGATGGGCATCATTTCTAATCATTTGATTGGGCCTTACTTTCTTCCTGATAATTTAAATGGCGAAGACTACGAAAGTTTCTTGAGAGGTGACCTAGGCGACTTACTGGAGGATGTCCCACTCAATCTACTTCGAGGCATGTAGTTTCAGCATGATGGCTGCCCTGCGCATTTCAGGAGAAGTGTTAAAGAATGGTTGGACACAAATTATCCCAGCAAATGGATTGGACCGTGGCCAGCCAAAAATTCAGACCTAACCCCCGTGGATTTTTATATGTAGGGGCACATGAAGAGCATGGTGTACAGTGAGCCTAACCCAATTTATCGGTTGAAGTTCTGAAAGAAAGAATAATTAATGCGGCCAATGAAATAAAGACTTTGACAACTGGTGTAGTAAAAAGTGGCCTTCGCAAAAGAGTGTGGAAATGTGTGCAAAACAGAGGTAGACATGTTCAACATGAAATTTAAAGGTATTTTATTCAAACATAAAAGTTAAATAAATGTTATTTTGTACCCATCTATTGTTTTATTTAGTTATCTAAATTCGAACAATAAATTAGATTAAATAAGCACCATTATTTTTAAATCCCATGTTGCATAAGAAGCTAAGTTTTTTCTGTGAATTTAAATAAAACCCTAGATTGTTATACCTAGTTGGATAGCTGATAAAACGTAGATATTTTTAGGCGAAAGTCTATAAGGACAATATCTATGGTAGAAAAAGAAGACAAGGCAGACCCTGCTTAAGATGGAGCGATGGCGTAGGTCAGGACGCCACACAGCTTTTAGGGATATCGAATTGGTGGACCTCGGCGCAAAACCGGGATGTCTGGAGTTCCTTATTAAGGCAGGCCTAGACCGGATACCGGTTTTTGCGCCGTTGATGATGATGATGATTTTTGGGCACATCCGCAAAGCAATTGCCATATTTTTTTGGGATATCCTCTAAAGAAAATTAAACTTTATACTAATTTTTTTAACTTTAAATCCTCTACAACGATCTATTTAGTTAATTTACGTACAATTATGGTTATTGAGATCATAAAGCATCTTATCCTACCTGTAAAAATTAAATAATCATAATAAGAGTCACATATTTCAAAATATCTAATTCAATAGCCTATCTATCTCGAAAACGGTTGAGTTCGGGGTAGGGTGTCTCCTAGTGAAATCAGTCAGCAATGATGGATACTACACGCCCTTAACGAATCTAGATCGACTCATATACCAAGATGTCAATATGCATCATTTCCGAGATGACGATTGTTGCATCATCTGAGACAGTCTGAGGGCAAAGCACACCATTAGGGCTGTTCTTCTGTAGACTATACTCAGTTTATTTGTATTAACTGTAACCTGCAATAACTTTCCCCAAACAGGAGCTGCATAGTGCAGTCTCGAATTCACTATCCTAGCTATGAGCAACTTGGAAGCATACCGTGGCTCTTCCACGTTCGACATCATCGTTACCATGACCATACTTGCGTTAGATGTTTTGTCGCAAACAGGCTACATGTGCCGCTTATAACTAAACTTCGCATCTATCATCAGTCCCAAGTATTTAATGGTAGGCTTGCAAGTGACAATATGATTCCTAATTTGAATACCGGCAATATTTGGTAGTACTACCCTTTCCGTGAACTGCATCTTTGATCAATCCAGTAACCAATTTGATGGCATAAGTGGTTGATTTGATTTTACGGTATCCACATTGTCGATCTGGGAGGCGTCCCTGGCCTGCAACAACCGCGAGTAATCTATTATAGCATTTTCCCCACAGTGTCCAAAAGACATAAAGCTCTGCCGGAAATTTACCAGTCTTAGGCAGTAATACTAACTTCTACCACCTTGCACGCCGCAGGAAATATCCCCTAAGACATGCACATTTCGAACAACTCAGCGAACATTTCAGTCTAAATTTCACGGCAAGTTTAAGGGGCCTATTCAATATACCATCCCACCCCTGAACTTTGTTTTCACCTATTCTACCGCAAATTTCCTGCAACTCATCTCTGCTGACTAAACAAATTCCCGCCACATTCAGAGGTCCCCGAAAGCTGTCAGAGTCCGCCCTTTGCTAGGACGAAGAACGCCGAAAGCAAGAGATATGTAAATTTATGCGAGAGCGTTGCGAGAGGGTCGGTGTACACACAGCCTCATGCCAGCCTATAAGGAGTGATTGGAGAGACCACACGGTTAAATGAATTGTAATCTTACCCAGTTTTTCAAGGGGCATGAAGCATATCGCCAGAACTTATACAGGTTTAAACTGGATACTTCACCTGATTGTCCGAATTGCGATAGAATCCCAGAGGATCCAGACAACATATTCTTCCACTGTCCAAGATCTGTGGAAGAAAGGAAGAATCTAGTAGAGACTCTAGGAGAGGTGCTGGTACCAGAAAATCTGGTGTTAGGTACCCAGTGTAAACTGCAAAGGGCAGAGGAGACGAGAAAAGCGCGGCTACGTACGTCGCATAGAGAAGGAAGGTGAACAAGCTAGAGTGAGTTGACTTGACATAATAACTTAAGGTCGTCCCCCGGGGCATGGGAGAAGTCGAGGGTGGTTTAAGAGAACAATTGTCCCACAGGCTGGCGTGTCCCGACCAGTGTCTTTGAAGATTTCCACCTCCTCAAATAAAAATACAGACGGTAATCCGGTTTTGTTTTACCTAAAACCTTAAAAACTGAAAGGATTTCCAAATATATAACATCCGTTGGTTCATCCTGTAGAACGTGCTATATTCGTCAAAGGCTTTCTCATTTTACCACTGTATTTTTTGTTTCATTTTCAACGGTTTGCTTTGTTAGAAAAGCGATTTTCACTATTTCAAACATCTTTGTCCTTATTTCAATATGAGATGAAATATTGCCTTGGAAAATATTGTTCCTTTTTATTGGCTAAAAAGTATTATCAAAAGGAACAATATTTTCCAAGGCAATCTTTCGTTTTAAGACTTCGGCTAACAAACTAGCTCCTAATTCAATTTGAGGTAACAATCGAATACTCCTGTTCGACTAATCGTACCTTTGCATCAAAGCTCCTCCCACTAGTCCTAGCCTGAACATGGTAGCGTGGTTCAGGATTAGTCCATGCCATTATGTGGAAATGATCAAAGACAGACAGGAGTATTACAAACAAGTCGGGAAACCGGAAGCTGGACGCTTCAGGTACGAAAGGTCTTGTGTATTCCTTAGTACGTAGCACGTAATATATGCATATATTATGTGGGAATATCCACTTTCGGATGATATTGACATTTATAGTCTTGAATTTGCGAAGAAGCGACAACTTTGACGTATTATAACTTTGTTAGTAATAGTGCGATTTCCACCAAACTTGGTGAGATCATGCTCTATATTATACCCTATATTGTTGCGTTGCGTTGCGTTTCGTGGTCCTAGCATGAATTTAAGGGGGGTTCTGCAGCGAATTACTAAAAATTACAGTAATATACTATTATTAACTTTATTTATGCAGATATCAGTGTGGAAGGTATTTCGGAGCCCAGGCACCATATAGTGGCAGCCTCTTGATTTTTTTCAGATTTTTCGGTTGGGTAGTTTCTGAGAATGGCCCCCGTAAAGGAATGGTCACTTTCAACCACCCGCACTCCCCACCTTCCCAACAAATGTGAAAACTAAGACCACATGACTATATTTGATGAAAAAAAAATGTACACCCCCCTTTTGCATGTATGGGGACCCCCCCTTAAATTCGTTGTAAAAGGCCTCACTGTATGCATGAGCGTT
This sequence comes from Hermetia illucens, assembly GCF_905115235.1. Classification (NCBI taxonomy): domain Eukaryota; kingdom Metazoa; phylum Arthropoda; class Insecta; order Diptera; family Stratiomyidae; genus Hermetia; species Hermetia illucens. The sequence continues at coordinate 37,706,753 of NC_051850.1, forward strand.
CGCAGTTCCCAGCTTTCCACTAAATTTGGTGTCAATCGCTGCAACCGTCTCCGAGAAAAATGCGTGTGACGGACAGACAGACAGACAGTAAACCGATTTTAATAAGGTTTTGTGTTTACACAAAACCTTAAAAATCGCGGTTCATACGAGAAAACTCTATCCATGAAGCAGTTGTTTAATAGCTCCGAATTGTTAACCAACTCATTCAGAAATTCTATAGCCTTCGGTCCCTGTGAGTGTTATGAATTATCAAAAAAAATAAATAAATGAAAAACTTAAATGGTTCATTTGAAGCATGTTTGTCTAAATATATTCCATTTAGGAACGAAAAGTACCCCAGCAATCAAAGAGTACTTCTCTCTTTACATAGCAGATTTAAAAATAGAACAAACCCGACTTGATTTTTCCAAAACACACAATATCATTCCCATAACAAATCCACTCCCAAACGTCTACTCCTTCAAATTCGCGATATACCGCCAGTCGTGCAAAAAATTGATTGTTGGTCCAAGGGTTAATTGGACTGAAAAAAATTATCCCTTCATCAAACAAGGGTTCAAATGTAGATTCCTCTTCACCAGCTTTTTGTAGAATTATTCTGTTTGGCAAGGGTAGTTGTTGCCATGGCATAACCTTTCCAGTTACCGCAGTCACTCCCATCGCTATGTGTCTTTTTAATTACTAATTCTTTTTTAGTCTCTGTATGTTCACCGAAAGGACTACCCAGTCGAGCATATTAATTTCCATTTCACTTTTTCTAACTTGATCTTTTAAATGGAGTCCTTTTTTCCTCGCCTGCAAGTGCGTCAGAAGACACACAAAATTCTAACACCACAGAGTCTCGGTGTAGATGGAAGCATGTGTGATTCATATTTAAGCGTTTTTGTTTGAGAGAATTAAAAGCACAAACAAAGGAAACTACCAGCGAAGGGATTTCCATTTGTCAGAGTTTAAAGCAATAAGAATAAGTGCAGCTCCTATCAAATCTTAAAAAGAAGGATCGGCCCTTAGGACCAACAACGCATTGGGGTGGCACTTACCACTACCCAGAATAGGACTTTGCATTAAATACATACATATATGTCGATGTCATCGTAGAAAGGCAGAAAAGAAGGATTTTCCTCCATAGAAACGCAACAAAAGCTCTCTAAAGAATCCCCCCCCCCCTCATATGCTATTAGAAGCAAAAATGTCTCCGTGTGTTCAGAATTTTCACTTTAATAATACACGAAAGGACCATGTAGCGGGCGCCATATGATATTTAGGTATTCCACAGTACCTGGAATAATTTAATTTGAATTTTAATTGTCAAAATGGTTTAAATTGCACAGATATGTAAAAGAGTTTCATGAATAAAATATTCAAATGGAAATTTATGAAGGCTGACATGGAAAAAATGACTTTGCAAAGAAAATTACTTGGAAAACATAACTTTTTGTAACCATTGGAGAGAAAATCAGCTCCACTCCAATTACGGTATGTTCTCATGAGAGCCGATTAAAATTTATCATTCATCATCCCAGAAGCTTCTGCCTAGAGCCATTGTATATAAAGGACACTACTGCCCTAGCGCGGACTAATTAATGTAGCAAATATAGGAGAACCATTCCATCGACGATATGTCAGGAAATTAAAAAATAATTAAAATAGTTGACAAGTTGACATCAGTAAAAAGTGCATACCAAATGGTTTATCTATAGGGCGTATGCTTAGGTTAATGTGGGGCCCCATTTGAGGCGTAAGTGTTCATAGATTTAATTCCTGCTTTGTCCCTCACACCGCTGACATGTTGGTATGACAAGTGCTGGCAGGCGGGTCTTCGGTGTCCTCAGGTGATCGCGGCGAAAGGGTGGAAGAAAGGTTTTTTTCAAACTCCTGAAAGGGACTATGGATCATGAATTCAACATGAAAACATTCTGCTGGTGTCCGACTTGCAATATGGCTTCCGCACTGCTAAGTACACAAACAAAAACCTCGATGTATGCCAAAATTGTGTGTGCACATTGTCAATTTGCGGGTGGGGGCTTAAGAAGCCACTCAGATCTTCCCTGCTAGTCGTAAAAAGCGACTAAAAGCAACCTAGCAACATGCAAATTTTTAAACTTCAATATACCGAAAGATCAACAACATCTCGGATAGGGACTGTCCTCACGCACACGACCTTTGGCTATCGGAAATGGACTATGATTGATTTCTGAAATGTGCGCACGCTTCTCGACTTTCTGGTACTAAGCGAACTAAAATGGTGAGACTCAGGAGCGCACTTCCCCCACTCTGCGGCAATGTGCTTTGTAATTTGGAAACCCGAGTGATAGTAGACGCTAATCCGGTGTCAGGTTGTTTCCCACAGCAACGGAAAGGTGCGCTCTCTTCACCTTGGAACCGGTTTCTAACAGACTTCTGATCGCAATATTCCTATCCAGTTTATGGAGCATCATAATTGTACAATATAGCATAAAAGGAGCAATAACATGCAGTTCAGGGAAGGCTTCCTGAAGATGGCATTATGATGAGAGATCTGAATGCCAAGGTGGGCTCTGACGACACCTTGCTCGGACATGTGAAGAGGAAGCACGGTCTTGACGACCGGAATGGTAATGGTGGGAAGTTTGTGGATTTCTGCAACTTCCACCGCCTCGTTATCGGTGGCACATTGTTTTAAAACAAAGCCTGTCCTGACTTTATGGGTTTCAACTGACTGGCACCGTACGTGCAATCAGGTCGACAACTTCGGGACCAGCAGTACATTTAGAAATTGTCTCCTAGATGTGTGTAACAAGAAAGGGGCTGACATCGGCCTCGAAAAGAGTCACCTTCTGTTGGTCCCATACGTTCACTCCAACATGAGCGCTTGTATGATCCAGCTGTCACTCGACAGCTATCTTGCTGATAGGATGGTAGATATATTGAGTAACCCGCCTGAGGCTATCGATAGACATGGCATTAGACTGCCATCAAAAATACTCTTTTCTCAGGTGCTCTTCGGGTACGTCCCGAAGGGCAATATAAAATTTGGCTGATTGCGGAATCGTGGAAGCAGATTGATGAACGGAAGGAATTGAAGGCTCTATTGACCGCTGCGAGTGATCGGGCGTGGCGTGGCGAGCTCGGACTTTGATTCGGAGCTGAAGCCGAGAACTTGGTGTACGCCGTACCAAAAAAATTGATGTTGCACTGGCCAGGGGTGCGGAAGATGCCGCAGAAAGCAATGATTCCAGAAGTGTATACCGTCTCTCGAAGAGCTTGCATGAGGCCCCAAATCTTTCGACAGTCCTGTGAAAGACGTCGAGGTCGACTTCTCTTCCACGATGACGAGCAACTGAAGAGGTGAAAAGAAGACTTCACCATGGTTCTTATCCGTATCAACCCCGGTGGAGTTCCCCCTCTTGTGGATGGAATAGCGACTCACCGTAACACGCGGATACCGACTATTCCTCCAAGAAGAAGAGAAATCATTTCGAACATCATTATTCTCAAGCGGAGTAAATTCGCTGGACTTGACAGTTATTTACCACTGCAACTGCAGTTACTGAAGATCTGCGTCCTCCATTCCTACGAAAATCCGAGTCATTTCCCAGAAAGAGGCAAAAGGGGATGATCGTCAAAATTCCAAACAAGGATAAACTTTGAATGTAAGAATTGGTGGGATGTCTGTGTGTTTCTTGCCGTCGCAAAAATAATAACACTTAGTCGCCCTGGGCAAGAGAACAATAAAGATAAGAGACTACAACTTTGAGACTGTCGAAAATTTCTCCTATCTAGGGTCGAAAATTATAACAAATAATAGCTGCGACAATGAAATCCGCGCATGGTTGTGAGCAGCCACACATTTTATAGAAATATGGAATTGGTGGGGCTTGGCGCTAAACCGGGATGTCTTGGGTTCCTTATTAAGACAGGCCTAGGCAGGATACCAGTTGCTGCGCCGTCGATGATGATGATGACGAGAGCTTGGTTCATATTTCTAAACACCAGCACTCAGATTGCAAAGGAAGTACCTCCGATGTTGGAATCAAAGGCACCGTCTATGAAGAGGTGGTGAGTTCTAAAAAACCTGGCGACAAGCAACCATCAATACACCCCACCTCCCAACCATCAATATACCCCACCATATTGGAAGTTTCGTCGAAAGAGCACCCAAGGACACTTTGAAATCGAAGGTCTGCAGCTGGCGCTGCTATACACTCAGTTAGAATAGGTTGCGGGACTTCCTCGTCCGAAAGGCATCCAGAACAACAAGCCTTCTATATGTTGGCGGTGGGCGAAAATTACACGCAAACGTTCAAACGGCTGGGAGGAAATGACCAAAATTGACAGAACGAGTACCCAAGGGAACATAGTTATAAACTGGTCATCCGTCTTTCTTTACTTCTTTTTTTTATCGGAGGAACTCTTGCAGATATTGAGGGAGATATCCTAAGTAGGGTTCTAGGTTCGAATCTCGGGTCGTCAAAATGATCGTACTCGATGTTTTTACAGTACTTGTTACCGAACTTAGTGTTGAAAAAGCGCAAAGCTTCGTATATTGATGCGACGGGAAAAGAGATGGGTAACTGTCCATGGTTTCAGCCCTACGTCATCTGGATTAAATTACTTGACTAAGCTAAAGAAAATCCCTATACTGCGGATAAAAATAAATTTTTCATGCAAATCAAAGCAGCAGCGGACAAAGCCGAAGTCGGCTCAAAGGAAAGGTTGGGGTCCCACCTTCGTGTAGGAGACGCCTACTTTTAAATACAATGCAGTCCATTCTGCTGTGCAGCGGAGAGATATGGTCTTTGTAGTGGAATATGTAATTGCATGTCTAAAAAGCATCCTGAGTGGCCAAAGTCGTTCGGGAGGGAGCTATCCCAAAATCTAAAAATGGAGCACCACAAATATAGAAACTCCACCGGAGTGTTCCTACTTTGAGTTTGTTTTTTTATGAAACTTTTATTTCCAGGCCTTTATAAACCCTAAAGAATTATTCCACAACTCTAGTAGATCAAAACTATGTGTTCTTTAAAAAAAACCGATGAAGGCCTACTCTCCAAATCACTTGGTGAAAACGAAAACACCACACTACTAAATTTACCTTATCCAGAATACAATGAGTTTGCCTATAAAAGATTGCAGACCTCGAAAAACTAGGACGCCGTTAGTTGAATACTTTTTATTTTTAGAATTCTTCGCCAGAAATTACTTGGCACGATCAAAGGCATTCTGTTCACGAATTATTAGCCAGACTTAATGCCTAGACGTCCATATCTTGACTACAGCTGCCACCACTCACTTTTCTTAAAAATTTGGTACTTGCCTTCCACAGATATTGCTCGCAAAGAAAACTTGATGAAGTGTAATTAATTCGCGCGAACGGCGCATTTGCATATACAAAATTTCGCCTTAGTTAGAAACAAGCGTTAGTAACACACTTCCTTAAAAAAACTTGATTAAATGATTACATTAAAGTCAAAAGGGGAGAAAAGTGTTGTAAATAGAATTGAAAATAAAAATTAATATTTTAAAATAAGTGGCTATTGGAATAGGAAATAGGAAACTGAAAGGAGGGTAATAGAGGGACTGAAGTGACTTAAGTAGGAGAAACAGACATATGCTGCATATAAAGAAATGAGTCCCTCGTCCACTCGTCACAGGACAACGAGAGTGAAATGATGCGAATGCTGAGAAGACACGAACCCCATGCTTTGGCAAGCATGTGTATCGTAAGCGCCTTATGCAATTATAAGAAGCAGGAAATAAATCGACCGCGTGGCTTATTAGAAATCTAGCTCCACTCACGTAGCGCAATACGATAAGGTTCTTCTTTCCTCGAAGAAGATTGAACTTGACCGATGGAATGGCTAGATGGCAGGGGTTCCTTAAATAAACAAATTCTTTTTCTTTTCTCCGGTTTTTGAAAGGTAGTAGTAATAATAGTTCCGACGGTTCTCAGGTAGTTCTCTGATAACGGAGAAGAGCTTAATTGGTAGTTCCAAGACTTACCGTTACAGGGGTCCAACACATAGTGTCTAAATGCATCCACTCGACCTACCCCAGAAGATAACTCATGGCGGGACTCCCTATTTCCATTGTAGAGTACCGAAAACTTTGTCCCCTACTCTTTTTCCTTGGAGTAATATAATCAATACTGAAATTAAGGTTAAATATTTGACCGATGATTTCCTGCAATCGTTCCCTTTAACCTTCTCCTCTTTCCTCCATATTCGTGTACATATAGAACGACAATTTTTCAAAGTGGTACGTAATATTTTATTAAACTTACTTTAAATACTTATTTGCTTGGTGATTTAAAAAAGGACTCCATTACTTAATACACCGCCCCTCGGTCTGGAAGGATCTCGTTGCCGGACACTCCTCCAGTGGGCAAATTAAAACGAAAATGAAACCCAAAGCAAAGACAAAGATAAGCTTTGCCTTGAAATCCTAAATTTGCTTAAACCAATCCCCGCTGTTATCACCATGCCCCACACCAAATGATGGCAAATCCTGTCGAACTGAAATGATGAACTAGCACAGTCCGGAGTCTCTTCATCTCTCCCCATACATATCTATTATTTATATAAATCTTCGTTTATCTACACGGTAGATATATAGCAGAACACTTGTTAGAAATAAACGAGGAAAAGAAACCATCCTTCCTAGTACTCCTTGCCTAAAACTTCTCTCATACATTTTACTGAAAATTGTATCACCAAGTGCAGAAACTATGAAGCAAGTAGCAACCAAGAGATGCTACAAGCTCATCTTGAGCATGCAATTAAGATAAATGCTACTTCTTAAATTCACTAGAGTCCAAGTATTAAAAATTTTACACTTGGCCATAAAACTGAAAACCCACTTTTCACGTCCGTCCTTAAACGCTCGCATCGCTCTCACTCAGTACATCTATCAGACCAATTGCATGGTAATAAAAGTGGTTTACCCACTTCGCCTTAAACCATCCCAAGTGCACTTTAATCCATACGACTTATGGCAAGACATACTCAATCCTAGTGTCTTGCTGCTTTCGTCTTTGCTCTCCTTCATCCCAGCGCTTTGTGTCAAATTAAAATCCTGTAAGCAAAATGTCCAACACAATGTTGCTTTGTAAGGATATCGTGCTAAGTCTAATGGATAACGATTTTTTCCCCAGGATACAACTTCAATTTTTAATGGAAATCTAGAAAGCGCGAATAGCCCAAGCCCGCGTATCCTTGTGGCGCGAAATGGGGGGTCGGTCACCGCACCGTACGAAAACGGCAAGAAGCTGGGAAAACACTTAGCGAAAGGAAATGAAAAGTTCTATCACCAGATAAAGTTCTTGTCGATTTGAACTCGCAACTAGTTTTCTCTGGAAAGTTGTGAAAAGCCATTGATGGCATGTTCCCTAAATCTGTAGCTTTGTAGCATGGCCAATGCAAAGGATCCTGAAAGGACTGAACTTGACGGTATGTCGATGCAAAATTCAATATAGCTTGTCCAAACAGAAGTTTTCCTGAAAAATTTGAATTTATTCGGAAAGCGCTTTATTCTATGAGTGGAATTTTATCGAAACATTCTGTAATCTCTATGATCCCGTGCGCTCTGCTTTCGGTCAAAGGCGCTCTTGTTAGTTTATGTCTATGGTTGCGTGTATTTTTCCAAAATTGCATTCCATTGATCAGCTCTGGAGTTATAGACTAAGTTTGGAATTCAAATTTGCATGCATCATGCTGATGTCAATCAACTAGATATCAAATGTGTCAACATCGAATAAACAAAAAAGCTGGTCCCATGTGGATAGGTCCGCAGGTTATTGAAAAACACACATAGATTAGGGAAAAACAGCCCCTGGTTTTCTCATTGTATATTTCATTGAAAAGCCCACCAAATATGATAGCGAACCCAGTTAAATTCCAGCCCACATTAGCACAAATGAGTAGTATCAAAATGAATGGATCCACTTTATAAAGGTACATATAAACTGCATCACACATATAATAGCCGAATTGTGGCAATCGAACAGCATAGCTTCATACCTAGCATCCTCTTAGTAGCCAAGCAACTATCTGCTTCAAAAATCATCATATAGTGGCATAGCGAAATAGACTCACAGTGATTGCATCAATATTATAACTCGACAAGAAAATCAAGGATCCGGGCGGCGCTGGCAATGGAATACCGCTGGCGCCGGAGATGTGGACAATGGACCAGTGTTGAGACCAAACTATCGGAGATGATCATCGACTATCTCGCGTACGACAAGGGGAAACAAATGTTATATATACCCCGCTTTGATTCCTTTCAGATGGTCTGCGGGTCAATATTGTACCATACGACGAAATTCCCCGGAGACCGATAACTCCCACCTGCTTGCCGAAGATCCGTATGAAAAACGACAAACTCGTCCAATCCTTACGTCTCCATAACCACAAAATCGTCATGGACCTCCGAGGTCCACTAATTCCATATCCCTAAAATCTGACTGGCGTCCTGGCCTACGCCATCGTTCCATCTCAGGCAAGGCCTGGTTCATCTTCCTTTTCTACCATGGATATTGTCATTATAGACTTTTTGGACTGAATCGTCCATCCTCATGTAAGGGGCCAAAAATTCTTCAGAGGATTCTTCTCTTGAACGCGACCAACAGTTCGCAATTTTTCTCTGCTAAGAACCCAAGTCTCCGAGAAATACATGGAGATTGACAAGATCATTGTCTTGTACAGTAAGAGCTTTGACCCTACGGTTGAAAAGTTTCGAGCCGAACAGTCTTTGTAAGCTGAAATTATGCTCTGTTGGCTGCCAACAACCTTATGCGGATTTCATTGTTATAGCTGTTATCGGTTGTGATTTTCTTCCTCATCCATACGGATTAAGTGGCCCGCCCAAAGCAACCTGTTGAACCGGATTTTATGCATTACCAGACGGTCGTGGTATCGCTCATAAATTTTGTCGTTATGTAGGCTACGGAATCGTCCATCCTCATGTAGGGGGCCAACAATTCTTCAGAGGATTCTTTTCTCGAACGCAGCCAAGAGTTCCTATTTTTGCTGCTAAGAACTCAGGTCTCCGTGGAATATATAAGGACTGACAAGTTTATAGTGTTGTACAGTAAGAGCTTTGATCCTATAATGAGACCTTTCGAGCGGAACAGTTTTTGTAAGCTGAAATAGGCTCTGTTGGCTGCCAACAACCGTGTGCGGATTTCATTGTCATAGCTGTTATCGGTTGTGATTTTCGACCCTAGGAAAGAAGAAATTATCAACGGTCTCAAAGTTGTAGCATCCCATCTCATTGTTTTCGTGTGATCAGTGCAATTAGATGTTGTTCATTCTTTCCGTTTTGGCGCTGACGTTGCCACCATATACTTTGTCTTACCTTCATTGATGTGCAGCCCAAGATCTCGCCCCAATTGCCGCCTGCTCGATATGGATGAAGGAAGTTTGTACGTCTCGGGTCGTTTTTCCCATGATGTCGATATCGTCAGCATAGGCCAGTAGTTGGGTGGACTTAAAGAGGACACTTTCTCGAGGACCAGGTTAAAGAGGACACATGATAGGGCATCCCCTTGTCGCAGACCGTTGTTGATGTCGAATGGTCTTGAGAATGATTCTGCTGTTTTTATTTGGCCTCGCACATTGGTCAGGGCCAACCTAGTCAGTCTTATTATGTTGGGATACCGAATTCTCTCATGGCTGTATACGGCAGTTTTACCCTGGCTATGCTGGCATAAGTGACTTTAAAGTCGATCAAAAGATGGTGCAACTGGTGTCCATATTTCAACAATTTTCCATCGCTTACCGCACAGAGAAAATCTGATCTGTTGCTGATTTACCTGGAATGAAGCCTTTTTGGTATAGGCCCATGATGTTCTGGGCGTATGGGGCTATCCGGCCTAGCAAGATAGGGGAGAATATCTTATAGATGGTACTCAGCAACGTGATACCTCTATAATTGCTACACTTTGTGATATCCCCCTTTTTATCTAAGAGACAGATAATGCCTCGTTGCCAGTCGTCAGGCATTGATCCGCTGTCCCATATTTTGAGCATCAATTGATGAACCACTTGGTGTAATTGGTCGTCTCCATATCAAACCAATTCGGCTGTAACTCCATAGGCTCCTGGCGACTTATGATTTTTAAGCCGATGAATTGCACGGACTGTTTCTCCTAAACTTGGTGGTGGCAGTAATTGTCCGCCGTCTTCAGTTAGCGGGACCTCCAACTTGCCGATATTTTGGTTGTTGAGCAGTTCATCAAAATACACAATCCATCGCTCCAATATGCCCATTCTGTCGGAAATCAGACTTTCTTTGACTTGTTGGTTCTTCCAAGCTTCCTTTTTCCGTCTGTCAAGTCACTTCTCCACTCAACGGAGTTCGTGATAAGTTTCTGCGCGTGCCCGCGTTCTTTGAGAATGCAACATTACTCAGTATGTAGCGTTCTTCCGTTCCTTTGCTAACTTACATTCATCGTCAAACCAGCCGTTTCGACTTTTCTTGCGACTGGGGCCAAGTATCTTTGTGGCCGTATCAATGATAATATTCTTCAGGTGGTTGTGAGGATCATTTGTTGATACTTCATCTTCATGATCTCTGTTGACTGCGATTATTGCGGCATCCATTTCGCGCTTATAGGTATCGCGGAGGGCTGTGTTGTGAATGGCTTCAGTGTTCACTCTCACCTGATTGTCAGAGGGGATTATAGGTGATGTCGTAATTCGAGCTCGGAGCACCATGCCAACGAGATAGTGGTCCGAGTCTATATTAGCCCCCCCTATATGCTCTGACATTTATCAAGGTTGATAGGTAGTGGCGTTCAATCAGTACGTGGTCAACTTGGTTGAAACCAGGTACTTGCAACAACCATTTCGTGCGATACATTGGTATTCCTATGTAAGCTATGGGAGCCAACGTATCGTCTGAATACGAGCTCCGTTCCTTGACTGTTGAAATTTCCAAGTATGATTTTGATATCATACTTGGGACAGGCTTCGAGGGTCCGCTCAACTGCCTGGTAGAAAGTATGCTTCTCCGACTCTGCAGTCTCCTCTGTAGGGTCGTGATCGTTTATGAGGCTTATATTTCTAAACTTGCCTCGTAAACGCAGAGTGCATAGCCTTTCACTTATATTTTCAACGCCGATAACAACAGGTTTCATTTTTTGGCTGACTAAGAAACCTACCCTGAGCGCATGGTTTACTGAATGGCCGCTATAATATATGGTGTAACGGCTCTTCTCCAGGAAACCGTTCCTTGTCCATCGCATCTCTGGCTACGTTGTTACACCACCCTTATATTGGGACAGGATACCGGCTAGCTGCTCAGCAGCATTCGGTCTATTCAGGGAGCACACGTTCCATGAGAAAATGCGCAAATCGTTAATTCGTTGGCGTTGACGGTTTCGTCGTTGTAAAATCCATCCTGTCCGAGGCTCCTTCCATGGCTTCGTAACATCGGTTTTCCATGTAGGGTTATCAGCCCTACCCAACCCCCAACCTGGAGAACCATTTGGTACATTTTGTCCCGTTTTTAGACGCGGCAGACTCGCCTTCATGCTCCTCCGTCTGCAGTTTTTCATGAAGAAAGAACTCCCAGCGATCCCCACATGGAAGTGGAGATAGGGTTTGGTAGTAGAACTGTTGGTGTTAGTTCAGCAAGCGTTTCCCAGGTTTTATGCTCCATCGTGGGTACCAATCCACGTTTCGCCCTGAGACCTATACTACCCTTTGACCGCCTGGGATTCCTTACCATTTTTTTATCACAGAGTGGCCCTCAATGCCGAATTTGATTATTTGTGATCCGGCATAGAAGACTCATCCGACATTCTCCAATTCTTGACCAACCCGTTCAGCAGAGTATTCCCCAGAGTATGTCTAGTACCTCTTTTCTAGTGCTGGGCAAGAATGTTAGAGTTGACTCTGTGTTGTATATTTTTAACTTGAAAATAAATTCAAAAAGGTATTCACCTCTTCGATAAATGTTGCTGCTGGTGTTCGTTGGCAGTGATAACACCTTCTTCTCGCAGAACTTCACTAGTCAGATCCGGTGAGATCTAAATGTTGTCCCTGGGAAGTATCTCGATGGCATGACTGCCTCCCAAGTTCTTCTTCGTCAGCAACTCGGAAAGACACATATATGCATATATTTTAAATTTCTTTTAAGAATGATGCAAGGTCTTTGTTTTTCGTAAGAGGAGCCCCAAATTCGTTCCTCCTTGTGGACCATGAATTTACCCCGGTACATTCACGGTTTTTGAGCCGCCACTATCCCAATCTTATCCTTGGAGGTGACCCTTATAATCACTGCAGATGCATCTCTCGCATGGTGGAGCTTTACCTGAGTTATCTTAGTGCAACCCACTAACTAGATTGGTGTTTGAAGCTCTTTCTTCTCTACTGTCAGAGTATGATCCTCCTCTTCCGGCATGGTACTTTTCTGCATATCGTCCAACATAAGCCGTAGAATATCCAGGTCGTCCAGCTTCTTCTGTTCACTGGGCTGCAGGTCTACTTCCCTACTTGATCCTGCCCTTTCAGCCTCTATGGTCTTTGGAATTCCTTCGGGGACCTTACCTATATATACTCCACTATTAGCTTGCTGGCTTGGAGGGCTTAACATTGGCGAATAATACAATTGGTTGTGTAAAGTGAAACAGAACAAGACAAATCTAAAATATTTTATTTACTGTATCCACCGCTCTACCGTCTCACACCCAAAACCTGTTACCGTAAAAGCTTTTAAACAGAGAAGCTACGAAACCATTTATACTACAAAGAAACGCTCAGCTCACTGTGATAATTAGTTTTCAAAATAAAACCACCAAAAAGGAGGACTTATCCAAATACTAACAAGTCAACAATCATTTAAATCTTTTTTCATTTATTTCCTTCGTCATATTAATTTGACTTTCGCGAGGATATTTTCTTTCTTATATTTACTTTACTTTCAGGAGGAGAAAGTAAGGAACGTGCGGTATTCCTCCTAGACGAACAGACCCAACTGTACTTAGCACTTATTAGTCCTAATTTTTATTCATAAAAATAATGTGAAAACATAATCCGCAATTTACTTTAAATAGCCCACGTTTATCCCGCTAAAATATGAGCCAAGGCGACATTCATCAACCTGAAAAATAAAAATAGAAAAATATCCTTCAGCCGAATTTCATTAAGTCATCCTATCATTTCCTGCTTCACTCAAAAGGAATACGCAATGTCAGCACTGGCTCCTCCACTTCTTCAAGATGATTTTGTTCTATTTTTTTCTCCTATTTCCCAAGAAAAACCTGATGGTAATGTCCACCAAACACCCATGGCAACCACTAAGGCTATCCACTTCGTACGCAATTCCTTCAAATATCCCAGATCATTTCATTTCCAAGAAATTTCTAAATTGGATAGACCAAACAAATTAATTACGACTCCTGCAAAAAATATTAAAGTTACAAATGTCCATCTGCAAAAAACACAACCGAAGTAGAGGGAGGAATTTTTCATAGCAAATACTTCAGGACATAAGGACACAGTGAAATATAGAGTAATTTCGTCTTATTGCTGTTACAAGCTTTTCAAGGATATTATTCCTTCTCAGAAATGGTTACGATCCTGTTCCAGTGACGATGTGGAGTGAAGCAAATAATATTTGCGATATTCTAAAATTACGTCTTCTGTAAGGAGAGGGAGATGTAGGAATCTCACCTTTCTACTGTTCAGTTGTTGGTATCATAAAGAGTTGTATTACAGCCTTGCGTGTACCATTTTCCACCCTGCTTGACGTGTAATAGGAATAAACTACTTAGGTGTATGTATTACGTATATTTGCTTTCAATGTGTGCGGAAACCCGTGCCAGAGCTTCAGGACTCAAGTTTGGTCATTTAGTTTTTGCTCCAATTACCTGGTGTTCTTCGGAGAACTAAAAGTTCGGCAATTCAACCTCGCATCCCTTAGATTTCCCACTTGTAAATTATACACGAGCAGTTGCCTCACCTGCGAAAGTTTTGTATGGAAAGTGGTTCTTCGGGAGCGTCAACTTCCAACGTGAACTCTCTTAATTGCGTACTGGTTGCTCGTATTTACTTTGCACACAAAACAGAATTGCAGCAAATCTGCAACGATAAAATCAACATCGATGTTGCAACTTTGCATTAACGGCTCGATAAACAAGCGGATGTGAGCAGATACAGTGATGAAGGAGAATCCTTTGGAGCATATGTGCAACATGTAGAGAATACAAATAATCCCCGAATAGGGAAACTGTCAATAGCAACGAAAAAGTTATGGCAAGAGCAAAGGAAGAGGCAACAACCATCATTGTATGCATATCTTGCAAGTAGGACCGGAAGTTACATTATCTTTCTAAAAGGTTATATCTAGCTCGAACAGTTACAGAAAGGATATTCACGACTTAATGGTATCGAAAACGAAATGGAAAATGATATAAAATGGGGAGTCGGAAATTCTACTGAATTATTCAACTAACTAAAAATGGAGACATAAATTTAAAAGGAAATACAAAAGAAAGCACAGCACTTTGATCATGACGATCCAACCTTGAGCGAAGGGGCAACCCTGAGCTCTTCGCTCAGGAACCTGAGTCTAGACTCAGATTCTCCACTTATTCAAGTGGAATCCAACCTAATTGGAACCCAGTCCTTAACGAACAAGCCGAAACAGTCCCCTTGTGTCAGCTTTCCTGACCCCGGGCTCCAATTGACGCCACCTGCTGAGGCTAAAGCTTTACCTACAGGTAAGCATCAAGCTTCGTTCAGCAAACAACCTCCGGGCAAACAGCCTTCTGGCAAAACAAGGCCTCCAGACAAAAAACGTTCGGGCAAACCGATTTCGGGCAAATCGCCTTCAGGAAAACTGCCTCCGGGCAAACCGCCTTGGGGCAAATCACACCGGGCAAAGGACAACCGCCGGGTTGTACCAATTTTGAAGATAAAGGATCGTCTGGCAAGGCAAACGAAAGCGGCAGTGGTCTTCTGACGATCCCAACTCTTTGGCTCAAATGGCAGCAAAGAAGAGTCTTCTTTGCCAGGCCTGCAATGGTCAAGTCTTCATTTGCAGTCAAGGCTATCGTCTTATAAGACGACACCAATCCAGCCGGTTACGATACAGAACAATGCAATCAGCTTAATAGGAAACTCCTCCTATCTATAAGGACTGCATCGTCGCAAGGGATTATACTACGCTTTGAGTCGGTAGGTGTATACCTTAAAATGCTACGGAGAAACTTTGCCTACGAAAGCGCGAACAAGTGCCTCAGACAGTACTGCTACTCTTTCAACGATGTGGAGGGGGAATGCGTGACTGACCCTCAGAGGGTTTAAAAAGTATTTTCTCTGGTTTTCAGAAGAGGAGCGTAATGGTGCTGAGGTTCTGGAACTACTTGTAGTCCAAAATAACCTCAAGACCTCCACCTGGACGGTAATAGGCAGCAAGGAGAAGAGCCGATAGGCCGGAAACTTTCCTCACTATCGGCGTTCATGAACCGGATACAAGAAGGTTGGGGAACAAACAGTCAACCGCCTCCAGTATGGGCTAGAGACCGTCACATTACGAGTGTCGACTCCTAAAACCATCGAAGCGGACGTGCGTTCACCTGAATTGTAGATGAAGTGCCATATCTCTCAGATAAATTCCAGTATTGTGAAGCAGTGACTGCACTTATCAGTCGTCGGATCAATAGCTGCAAGACATGTGTATATCTCATACAAGAACTATGGGTTGTTGGTGGAAAAATTTGGGGCCTAAACTTCTGACATGTTAACTTGTTGAATGCCAATAGAAGTGATAGAAACCGCTCCTGCATGGTGGTTTCAAAAGACCTCCAAGCTACTTTGGTTAACGACCTAGATGATGACGTCACCACAGCGATCAAATTGAACATAAAAAGCCAACAAGGAAGTAAGGAGATTCCATGGTGCTCTGCTTGACGTAGACGAAGTTCCCAGTGGAACATTCATCAAAGCTATCTAATATGCCAAGAGAACAAGCATGGTAACAATAGCAGGACGCGATGTTAACGCCTACCATATATGCTGTGGAAGTTCCGACATCAACCCGAGAGGATCGAAACTACTGGAGTATCTGTTAAAAATCGAATTTCTAATTCTCAATTTGGGTAATGAGCCTACTTTCTTCAACGTGGTCAGGCAAGAAGTCTTCGACATCAAGGTGGCATCCCTTGACATTGTGGCTCTTGTCGGAGAATGGAGAGTATCAAAGGATTTCGGGCTCTCAGATCATAGACGCATTAATTCCGTAGTCGGCATAGATTCTCCTTCACCCACTCCAATTCGAAATCCACGTAAGATAGATTAGGGGACGTACAAAACAAAACTGATTGGCCGAGTTACGATCTTTGGCTGACGCATCAAATCCATTGTTGGAATTTAGAAAATAACCCAGAAAACTAGCATGAGGGAAGCTTTCGAAGAAAAGTGTCCACTCAAAACGCCAAAGAAGGGTAAAACACCAAGGTGGAACTCGGATTTGGCAAAACAGAGGAGAGCGACAGGGATGATCCTCAATCGTTCTCTGAAGTATGATTCAACCGCTGGCTGGAATCGCTATAAAGATGCACAGAAGGCTCTAAAGAAAATCATAAGATCGGCTAAACGACCATCATGTGGACGCTTTTGCGAAGAGACAAACACCCTTCAGGCAACCTCAAAACTGAAGCGATCCTTGTTAAAGAACATAGCCAGAGACTGGGTTATTTACATTTACAGGGCGGAAAGTACACAGAAAGTGATGAAGAAACGGCAAACCATTTGCTTGAAGTGCATTTTCGAGGCAGCTTCCAAAATCTCTTCTCGATGCCGACAGATGCAGCCCTAAACTGAAAGATTGAACTCTGGCAAGCAAAGTAGTATCACTGGAACGGGTCAAATAGGCATTTAACTTGTTCCATAGATGCAAGTCTGAAGGTCCAGATGGCGTTATTCCTGCTCTAGTAATTAAGGCAATGGATGCCCTGGATCTTTACATTCGGAATATATACTATACTTACCTAGCGCATGCTCATGCTCCAACCAGCTTGTGTGATGTGAAAGTAATATTTATTCCCAAACCAGGGGAACCCACCTACACAGACGCAAAGAGCTTTCGACCCATCAGTCTAACTACCTTTCTGCTAAAAGGACTGGAAAGACTAGTAGATTGGTTTATAAGCGATACATATATCTCTAGGTGTCCACTTCACTCTAGGCAACCTTCCAGGAAGGCAAATCCACAAAGACAGCACTCCAGGAGCTAGCGCCAAAAATTGAGAGGCCGATGTCCGGTAAAGAACACGTCTTGGGTGCATTCATGGACATCGAAGGCATCTTGAATTATGCCTCATTCACGGCGATTTGTAACGTTACTACACAGCATGGAATCGATCTGCTCTTAATCAGTTGAATCCTTCATATACTAGAGTGGAGAAAGATCCTCATATTGGTCGGACAGAAGTCTATTGAGGCAGGGTGTCTTAGGAACTGCGCACAAGGAGAGGTTCTATCTTCTCTGCTATGGCTCCTAGTTTTGGACACCTTGCTATGGCTTCTAGACACAACCATTTGGGGACGATCTAGTCTAAATAGTTGTGATATATTACCGCCTAAATACAACATTGCATGTAATTCACCGTTGATGCCTCCATAATGGACTCACGGTCAGTGTTCACTAGGAAGATCAGATGGGGCAGCTTGACGTTATCCACCTTAGCAGGATGCTGGTAAAAACAGTCAGTTATTTAGGAGTACATCTCGCTTCCAAGTTAACGAGGAAGCACTATATTCAGGAACAATATCAAAAATCCTTCACATCGCTCTGGTGCTAGAGGACTGTGGTAGGTAAGACCTGGGGATTTTCTCCGAAACGGATTCATTGGATGAATACATCGATAATAAAACCCACTGTGATATATGCACGTGTCACCTGATGGCCGAGATTGAACTTTGCTAACAGCAGGAAGCTGATTCAGAGGCTCGGTTGTCTACATAAGTATTACTGGGAATATGACTAGTACACCGACCGCGGCACTGGAAACTATTCTAAATTTATCTCCAAGTCTTTTGGGATTGCAGACCTAATAATCTTCACCGAAGGGTCCGTCAAGGAAAACGGATCGAACGCAGGGATGTTCGCGGTTCCCCCCACTAAACTAAACTAACTAACTATCACCTTCTTTTAAACCATTGTAATTGATTGCCTTTGTATTTATTTTGGTTCGGCTGTGATTCCATCGGCTCCTGGCTTCTTATGTTTCTTAAGCTGATGAAGAACAGGGACTGATTCTTCCACGCTTAGCGATGGTAGCATTTATCCGTCGTCAACTCGCAGATATATCAATTGCTGAGCAGTTCCTTTCATCGGCAGGATGATCACCGTGTTGTATGTGGCTTCATACTACTGACTTGTTAGTAAAATTTCCGCATCAGGTGCGGTTGCTCCCTATAATTCTCGAGTTCACAGATCTTTTGATTCTCCCAGGCTTCATTTTTCTATCTGTGAAGTCATTGCTTCCATTCCGACGTTAGCTTGCATTCATTTTTGAAACATTCGTTCCGACTTTTTTGCGACTGGGCCCAAGTATTTTTGTGGCCGTCCAAATGCAACGTTCTTCAGATGGTTGTGAATGGGGGGAGGGGTCTCCGGGTTTACAAGTTTGGCTCCTGGCGCATTAAAGCTAGAAATTTTACTGTTTGGTTTTTTTCGGGGTTCGTCTTTCTTGAAATTTCCTTCAAAATATAGATTCACTTTAATACACTTATTTAAGTAATCTCTACCCTCCTCAGATAATAATAATTGAGTAGTTGACATGAACGGCTTCAGCATCGGCTGCTAGGGAGTATCAGTTGCTGCTCTGAGGAGCCCAATTAGAGCTGTGGTATACCGTTTTGGTACCATACACTCCTAAGATCATGACTACTGCAGAAAGAGCAAGAGGAGCAGCCCTTGATTTTCCTTCTGTAGCTACAGATGTCTTTGAGGTCTTCCAAGAATTATTTATCTAATGTCCACAGCGTGGATCTTGCTAGAGCTTGACAATCTCAAAGAAAATACCTGAGGGCTTTTTTCTCCTGTCCGCAGCTTCAACAACACGGCCCTGACCACATGGACCCTTACTAACCAGTGCCGCGTGCAGACTGTCATAATCCTGAACCCATTTGCACGCGTTTACCTCTAAAGGCTGTCGCAATTAGGTCTTACTATAGGCGGGCAAAATCCACCTTCACTTGGCCGAAGTAGTAAGCCCTCTCCATCTGAAGCCAAGGGCTGTTAAGTAATGCAGGTAGATTTCACCCTTGACCGGTGGAGGTGCATCCGCATCCATTACGAAATTAATGTGCATGTAAACCGAGGGCGCGATATCTTTGATACTCTCCACTCTCTGATAACAGCCGTATGTCAGAGGATGCTACAGTGATGACGATGACCTCTCAGCTGACCACCTTAAAGAAATTGGGTAATTCCCCAGCATATATGGTAGTATATGGTCATAACTTCTTTTTTGGCATGGGCGAATTTTGTCCACCACACGAACAAATTGACTTATCTCCCTGTCAACTTTCTAATGATTAGGTTGCCCGTGTGCCATCGTATAAGTCGTTAACCAAGGTACCCTAGAGGCCTTTTAAAACCACCATGCAAAGGAAGGACTTTTTGAATGATGGTAGTTCGAAGACCCTCTTCAGGGCTAGTCGCGTACCCTCCCACATATCGTAGAAAAAGAAGCAATACTGTATGAACCAATCGTTCGTGCCTTCGTCGACAAAGTTTAGCTGAAACATTTTTTGGTACACACCTACCGACTCAAAAGGCTTAATGCCTTGCAATCCTTACAAATAGGAGCACTTTCCCGCTAAGGTATTGCCACTGCTGAATATCGTAACCGGATGAATAATTGTCGAACCACATAAAACCCATCCATTGGCTTCGAGAGCCTTGTTTGGAAATAAAGACTTCGCCGATGCCGGTCGAGCCCTCTTTGCTACCTTTTAGGCTGAGGATGTCAGAACGTCGGAGAGCCCAGCGGCCCAACTTCAATGTGCCCTTAGTCACAGATGCCCCGTATGATCCTTCCCCCTCAACTTAAACACAACACGGGGGTTTTGGTTTGCCCGGAGAGGTTTGTTTTGACTGAAGGCGGTTGGTCTAGAGGTTGTTTTTGACCCAAAGATAGATGCTTACCCATGTGTAAAACTTTAGCTTGAGCAGGAGTCGCCGACTGAAACCCGCGGTCAGGAGTGCTAACAAAAGGGGCTTGCTTCGGCTCGTCCGTTAAAAACTAGGAAACAATTGGATTGGTCTCCAATTGAGTAGGAAATCTGAGTCTTGACTCATGCTCTCCACCAATGAACTAAGGGTTGCCCCTTTTCCTAAGAGTTGGGACATTGAAATTTAATTTTGGCCTTCGTTTTGCTGGGAAAAATAACTCGATCTCGGTAGGCTCCCATTTTTGCCGGGACAAAGCTAATTGAAACTGAGGGTCGCCTGGTACCCACTTCAGTATTTATTATTCCACTCTCGAGACGGTAGTCACACTTTCACTCGAGGTTTAGGTTACCGCTTAGCTTCAGGTTTCACCACTGGTTTAGGATATGCTTTTTATCGGAGGGAAGCGCATCCCCTTGCAAAAATCAATTAACGCCTTATAATTATAGCTACAATTCGTAACTATAAACACTGTTTTTCTCCGTGGCATTAATAGCATTTCATTAGGAGAAACGATTATAAAATTACTAGAGTTTACTGTCCTATGAATTCTATTAGATAAGGTCATCCTTTAAAGTCCAATAGGCAAGAAATACAGCGAATGAATACTTAATTGCCAGAGGATTAGGATTAATTTAATCCTTCCTCATTCTCAGCTAGGATTCTGGGCACGCTTTGAGTTATACATACAAAGCGAAAGAAAACGATATATGTAGCATTAACTATCCATCCAAGTTACAAGTGGTGAACTTGTTACAAAGGCAAGCACTAAATCCTCTATATAAAGAAGCTTCCAGCCTTTAACTTGTAAAAGCACCAGCCTCCTCCTCTCCTGGTTGGCTGATTCACTATTCTGGACCAAAATAGACTAACAAAAGACTATTTTGACATTGAGGAAAGTCCCAGCCAATTACTAAGCCAACGATATAAGGGACGATAACCGCCACCTCTGTAAAACTGTTCTTAAGTGCTATAGTCAAAAACTTGGAAATCTCTAGGAGTTAACATGCATGTTATCTCCAAATTTACAGCTTCAACACGGGGTAGATGATTGTTTAAACCCTCTATCTGGCAATCGATAAAACAAGGAATTCAGCATATCGGCGCTGTCTCATGCATACATATGCAATGTCACCATCGTGAATTCGAAGGGACTTAAGGAGAGCCCCCAAACTCTTTACCACACATATGGATATGAGCCCATCAAAAAAATGTTCCTCCAAAAGAAAAATTCCGAGGCTTAGTAAACACATACATTAAATGTGCCCAAACCTACTTCCTCCAGTAAAGAATTCAGCACTCGTAGTTCCAACTCATATTTACTCGAATTCCATCCCATAAGAGGAAAATATCCTTTCATATCATTTGCGTAAAGTTAAACAATACCATAAAAATATTGTAACATGGCAACATATAAACATTGTCGATTCCATACTGTTTTGGCTTAACATGCTGGAATATGCGAGCCTAAAGAGGGGGTGTCCTGGTAAAGGAGGAAGACATGCCTATGGCGTGGTCGTTACAAGGCAAATTTAAATTGTTTGCATGCTCTCATTGCTCCGCTATGATGGGAGACGAAATGTAAGCACTTACGTATGTACATATGTGTATTTACCTAAGCATATTATGTAACAGGAGACAGGGGATCGAAATGACAAATTCATACAGCATTTGATAGCTGCGCCATTTGAAAAATGCCACACTTTAGGCGAAGGTAAGTACCTAACTCTTCGCGAATTTCGAATATTTTAAACAGATGGATCCATGCTGATATCCCTGTTTGCATTTATATTTTCAAGGAAGAAAATAAATTGGAGTTATTCAACCTGAATCACTTCCTATTACAAAAATTAAAGTTACCAGCGAACGAAGACCGCTAAAATGATTGATTTTTGGAAAATTAGGAAGACGTAGAAAATGTTTCTTGTTTAGGTAAGAATCCGGAAAGAGCTACCATAGATCATCGTCCCTAGTCAATCCTTCAGAACATTCGGTTTAAACTGACTTTTCCAACTATCACGTGTTCAGTTCCCATACACGGTTATTTCCACATTAAAGTTCTTTGGGGTGAAGATACTGCCCTTAAGAACCTACGTCTCTTGTGGGAAAACTCGTGAGTTATTAACGTTTTGTGCAAAACAAAACCTTATTAAAATCGATTCACTGTCTGTCTGTCTATCTGTCTGTCTGTTACACGCACTTTTCTCCAAAACGGCTAAACCGACCTGAACAAAATTTGGTAAACAGATGGGAACTATGAACTCCCACGCATACATCGAGTGACATAAATTTAGGTGGAGTTTAAAGGGTCTTCCTATACATGCAAAGGGGGGATTTAAATATTTTTTCTCCGGATATAGGCGTGTAGCATATTAAATCAAAGGTCTCGATTAGAACTTTCAATGGCGTATATTTCCACTTGAAATATACTAGTGTGCCAATGCTCCTAGTACGCTCACTCTGTTGTGAAGGATCCATCAGTGCACCAAGTAAGTATATGTCACAGTCACGCTCTCCCAATTTGCCTTGCCACTCCAACGTGTTCCAAACTTTTTATCAAAGTGAAACGTCGTTGTCATGATATCCTATGGTGTCAATAATTCGTAGTACCGCCTGGAAAGAGTATCAATCTTCTTTCGATTTAGGCAGATCACTGATACTCCCGGTCATCCTGAAGATTGGTGGTCAAAGGGTAGTATAGGTCCGAGGGCGAAACGTGGATTGATACCCACGGTAGAGCATAAAACCTGGGGAACGCCTGCTGAACCAACACCAACAGCTCTACTATCAAACCCTATCTCCACCTCCACGTGGTGACCGCTGCGGTCTCTATCTTAACGAAAAGCTGCAGACGAAGAAGGATGAAGGCGAGTCTCCCGCACATAAAAACGGAACAAATTGTATCAACTGGTCCTCCAGGTAGGGGTTTGGGTAGGGCTGACAATCCTACTCGGAAAACAAATTGTTACGAAGCCACAACAGGAGCCTCGGACTGGACCGATTACACAACCACGAACTCATGGAACGTGCGCTCCCTGTACAGAGATGAAACTGATGAGCAGCTAGCCGATACCCTGTCCCAATATAGGGCTGATGTAACAGCGTTACAGGAGATGTGTTGGACAAGGACCGGTTTCCTGGAGAAGAGCCGCTACACCATATATTATAGTGGCCATCCAGTAAACCATGTGCTCGGAGTAGGTTTCTTAGTCAGCCAAAACATGAAACCTGCTGTTATCGGCTTTCAAAACATAAGCGAACGGCTATGTACTCTACGCTTGCGAGGCAAATTTAGGAATAAAAGCCTCATTAACATTCACGCCCCTACAGAGGAGACTGCAGAGTCGAGAAGGATACCTTCTACGAAGCAGTAGAACGAACCCTCGAAGCCTGTCCCAGATATGATATCAAAATCATACTTGGGGATTTTAACAGCCAAGTAGGGAAGGAGCCCGTATTCAGGCGATACGTTGGCTCCCATAGCTTACACCAAAATACAAATGATAACGGACTGCGGATCATTCAATTAGCAGTGTAATACGAAATGATTGTTGGAAGTACCTGGTTTGCGCAGAAAACGGTCCACAAACATATATGCGCCTCTCCAGACGGGACCACTTTCAACTAAATTGACCACGAGTTGATCGAACACCGCCACCTCCCAGCCTTGATGAATGTCGGAACACATAGGGGGGCCAATGTAGACTGCCGCATACCCAGTAATGCTGCATTCTCAAAGAACGCGGGTACGCGCAGGGACTCCATCAAACGGAGAAGCGATTTCACAGACGGGAAAAGTGAGCCTGGAAGAACCAACGAGTCTTTGAACTAGAAAAGTACAGGAAGCAACCGTACCAGACGCGCAAGTTTTACAAACAAGTCAGCAGGGTGAAGCCTTACACACCCCGATATTCATCTTGCCGAGACAAAGAGGAAATCTGATTTCCGACAGAATGAGCATATTTGAGCGATGGGTTAAGTACTTTGATGAACTACTGAACAACCAGAACATCAGCGAGTTGGAGGTCCCGCCAACTAAAGACGACGGACATATACTGCCACCACCATGTATAGGAGAAACAGTTCGTGCAATTCATCGGCTAAAAAATCATAAATCACCAGAAGCTGATGGAATTACAACCGAATTAGTTAAATATGGAGGCGAACAGTTATACCAAGTAGTTCATCAACTTGTGCTCAAGGTATGGGACAGCGAATCAATGTCTGACGATTGACAAAGAGGCATTATCTGTCTCATACATAAAAAGGGAGATATCACACAGTGCAGCAATTATAGAGGTATCACGTTTCTGAGTACCATCTATAAGATATTCTCCGCTATCTTGCGCTGCGGATAGCCCCATTCGCCCAGAACATCATTGGCTGATACCAAACAGGCTTCACTCCAGGCAAATCAAAAACAGATCAGATTTTCTCTCTGTGGTAAGCGATGGAAAAACTGTTGGAATATGGACAACAATTGCACCATCTATTCATCGACTTTAAAGCCGTCTATGATAGTATAGCCAGGGTAAAACTGTACACGGCCATGAGAGAATTCGGTATCCCGACGAAACTGATAAGACTGACTAGGCTGACCCTGACCAATGTGTGAGGCTAGATAAAAGCAGTAGGATCACTCTCATGACCATTCGACATCAACAACGGTCTACGAAAAGGGGATGCCCTATCATGCGTCCTCTTTAACCTGGCCCTGGAGAAAGTGTTCCGTGATGCTGAGGTAAATGCAAGAGGTACGATCCTTTTCAAGTCGACCCAACTACTGGCCTATGCTGACGATATCGACATCATGGGTAGAACCACCCGAGACATACAAACTGCCTTCATCTAGATCTAGCAGGATGAGGATGATCCAGCCCGGAAAGTCTATAAGGGCAATGGTAGAAAAAGAAAACGAGGCAGACCCTGCCTGAGATGGAGCAATGGCGTAGGTCCTGACGCCAGACAGCTTTTAGGGATATCGAATTGGTGGACCTCGGCGCACCTCGGAGTTTCTTATTAAGGCAGGCCTAGACCGGATACCGGTTGTTGCGCCGTTGATGATGATGATGACCTTGGCGCCTTCTCACGAATGTGACGCTCAATCAGTCTCTCCAGACATTTAAGCGAAAATAATGTTAAGCTGATTTGCCTGAAGTTCTTAAGATTTTCCCAGGCTTCGGTAGGAAGGCCACCTTAACCTTCTGCAAATGAAATATTTCTTGGAAGTCACCCTAAGTGCTCTATACCTACCTTTAGCACCGCTAGGTCGATGCCAGGTGCTTTGAAGTGTTTAAATGATAATACAGCAGCTCTCGCCTTTTCATTGGTAACAACCACTCTCACCGTATACTAATTCTCCCTATAACACCTTCGTTTTGAAAGGTTTACAGAAACCGCCAATTCTCTTCCTCCCACTTGTGTCACTTGCTCTCCCGGATGGTGTACTTCCTAGCGAGTCTGTATAGGCTCAACTCTGAAATTCGTGAAAATACCATTCGGTTTTCTAAGAGAGCCCAACCAGGATAATTCTTTCTTATTAAGGACTCCGCACAGCCTAGAAATCTCCCTTTTAACTTCCAATTCCTCACAGTATGCTCTTAACGAGTCACTTTTCGAACGTTTTACGAGCCTCTTATATTCTCGCTGTGAGTTCCAGAGGTTTGACCAGTCTTCTTCCTTATTGCTTTTGCAAGCTCGATTTAGAAGTCATCTGGTTGATTTCCTCAGTCTTTACAGTTTTCGGTTCCACCATGGAACCGTTTTACCTAGTTGGCCTCGGGAAATTGGACAAGCCTTTTTAAAGTGTGTGATTCTGAGTTTCTAATTGATATTCTATCCGTCAAAGCAGTCCTTAACCTCCTAGGGAGCTCAACTTTGTCGCCAAGAAGTTCGTTGAAGTTTGTCCAATCCATTTTCTTAGGATTCCGCCTTTTTATTACAGAGTGCTCACTTGCAATAGTCAGACTTAAATCTGACTGGTGATCTGAGAGTGAGACTTCATCTAGCACTCGCCAGTCTCTCATCAACTTTGAAGTGCAGATTGTAAGGTCAATTCACAGGGTACTGTAATCTTGCAGTGTACTGTTTCGGTCTTGAATGAAGTGCTCTCACACACTTCATGGCCCAGATCCAATTGGATTGTTGCCCAACGATTATTATTAATATGGAAACCACCGCTAACTGAAAAGTCTGCTGCGTTCGCTGCCTTTCGCCGAAAGACCCGCTTTCTTGGGTCCGATTTCTCTGGACATCGCTACACTTGGTGGTGTACCAACGAGCATGTCCTCATTCGCAAGAAACTTCACCTTGTTTTGCAGTGCCGTCCGGCTAATAGCCCTTCAAGGTTTACGGTGTCCGGGCAGATCTGTTTCCACATACCGGAATTAGATCAGTTTGCTTTCGCATCACAGCTTCTCTTTCTTCCACTTTTCCTGGTAGAGGCGGAGGAAAAGATTCTGACAGGCAAGCCTGTAGCCTCTTCCCCTTTGCGACTGAAGTCTCCTTCTACCGAGCCTTTCTTTCCCATTTTTTTGGAAAAGTTAGGCAACAGTGTCACCGACAGGCCGGTCATAGTCAGGTTTCCAGTTCCTCTCATTAAGGGAGTTGCTGTATTATCCTTTCTGCCTGACCGTGCCGTAGGCACCGGGTGTAGGTTTTCCACTGAAGTGGAAAACCTGTCTTCCACAGATTTCTCCGTAGGGGAACATGAATCTGATGAGGCCTCAAAAATTCGTGCCTCGGCCACGAGCTGATTTCTCAAAGTCGCGGGCGGATCGAAGTTTATGACTTCTTACCACTTGTTCCTTGTTCTTTTATTTCCATCTCCATATGTTTTTGGACACCCTTAGTATAGTAGTAAACTACCACAGGCTCCTCCGGCACGATAAGGTGTTTTACGTGGGGGAGCTGCTCTCCGTTACTGCAGTCACTATTATTATCTCTTCAAGTCTTTAGGACAGTCATGATCCCTCCATTACTAACGAAATAACCCCTCAATGGTTATAACATGAGTGCATGCCATTAATCAATCACATAGTTTTTAAGTGCACCGATCATAACCCTCTAACTGCAAACTAATGTTCAGCTCTAAGCAGCCTGCTTTCAAGAGTCTTCTTTATAGGGTTATTCTATCCTTTTTAATCAGTTTTACCCGACGACGAATTATTCGGTTTGAGCACGAACAGAGCAGAGGTTGGGTAGCCTACTATTCTACCAACAATTAAATTCTCGGGTAGGAATGTCATTTTTAACACTGGATCACAGTCTCTCTGTACGATTATCTTTATAAGAGTTTGCTAGCCTGTCACTGAATAACCTGACGATCCCCCATATCATACCTTCCAGATTTCCTACAGGGTCCTAGCTTGAATTAAATTGTCTGGTGTACACGAAGGGGATAATCCTCCCGAAATATGTTCTTGAACTCTCTATCCGTTTTCTCCAATCACCCCCACACCTTCCCTAAGTGTTTTCCCGGAGGAACCTAGAAAACACCATGAATACCCTTCAAACCGCATCAGAAAATATCACCGGTAAGATTCCTCCGTAGTGAAATTTAAAGCTCCCAACCCTCCTTCTATATCCGCTTCATTGTTTCAATCGTGTACACAAAATGCGACACGGGTTGAAAGCAAATGAAACTACAAGAACATATGGTGAAAACAGTGTATTTGAGGTTTTCAAATTTTTCCAGCCTTTCCCCAAGTCTCCAGTGTATAATACATTATCTTAACCCAAGGATATCCATCTATCTATTCACATTAACTGAGTACGTTCATGTACGTAAACAGAGTGTGTTGCGCTGCTTTTGGATTAGACTTGGCAGCAAATGAGACCCTGTCCCATATATGCGTACATTCTCCATGTACGTATGTATTACACCGACGGGATTCATCCACTTCCCTTTATGGAGGTACCTTTGGGGGAAAGGTAAATTGAAAAGGCTTCTCGCCGAGTTCCTGCTTCAAGATTTCTTATCAGAATGAAAAAGGTTTCTTGGATAATAGCAATACACGGTTCGTTTCTTTCATTCTGCATCTACCATTGTATGACTCCACCATGTCTGACAAATATATAAGTTGCTCATTCATTTCGGAATGAAAGCGGTAGATTATTTTCAGATTTGCACAGTGAAATTATCAATTGAGTAGCAAATATTTGGTATCCTAGTAACGACGCCCCATCCCACCGGAATTCATGTACAATATGAGATGAATTTTAAATAGAAGGGCAGAAAGGTTCATAACCTCTTTCGCCGTAAATCTTCCAATCCATTTAAAGGATTTGATATGAAACTCCTGAAAAGACGATAAAGGGATACTTGGCCCCGTTAGAATTATCTCCGTAGCAAGTTTATTGTCATGGTAATTCACATATTTTTCCCTGAATAGACTTCCTCTGGCAGAATTATCCAGGAACCTCTATCAGGTCTGCATAAAGGACTTGCTCATATGTGAAGTTTTTATTTCCATCTCCTTTTTCGAGAACAACAAATCAATACCGTCGGCTATATATCCCAGGAAGCAATGGCATATCGAATGTATTTATAGATTAAAAGCTCACCGGCATATTGAATGATATTTCATGTAAGTAGGGATTACCAACTAGATGAAATCGCAAGGACTTTCGCTGGCTAAAAGCAATATGATATTCCCCGTGCTGTCTAACGTGAACAATGCCACTGGGATAGTATCTCACCGACCCTGAAATTGAATAATATTCTTCGCATTATACAGAATAATACTCGATATTTGGTATGGCCCGCAGGATACTTCTTTCCTTCGCTTTGCAGTCATATAAGGTCTTCCTATCGCACACCGTTTGATTACATTCCAAAGAAAGCCAACGGTTCGCCGGGGAACCCAAAACAAATTTGCAACTAAGCAGCCTGACAACACTACAAATACCCTTAAATTTGTCACGTCCTCATTCACTTTGTGTAGGTGAACCCTTTCGACCTTGTTTTAAAATATGCAAAAAGGTTACACGCCGAACAATTCTCTCTATCCCGGATATCATCCCTGATCACAACAACATAGAGTGAAATGTCCCCGGCATGTTAATGAACGTAGCAACATCCCCAACGAAACCTTTGACGCTCATAACATAATTCCGCATAGCATATTTAACAAATTGCGAACAATGGAGTAATTAATTTCTAATGCCGGAGCCGAATTTGCACTATGCGAAAAATCTCATTGTAAACAATCAATTTTCCGCCGGCATTTTCGCAAACAAGCGTCCCACAGCCTTCACGTAGCATCTCGTACGTCGTGCACGTCCTCCACAGGATATACATACGTGTACATGGCAGCAAGCTGGCTCCCAGGCTCCGCTGCCACGCTACCATAATCATAACGTAACAGCTATCGATTTTCACTATTTTAATCCCAAATGTGCCACTTCGTATTATACGGACATCCTAATGTAATGTCTACAGCAGCAAACAGGCAAATAGTTGCCTCGCTTTTCATATGTCCTGCCGATCCCTGCGGACCGCAGGGAAGGCCATCCTACGCTCCAACTGGAACTGAATAAAGTTGAGACTCGAAACAGCCCATACACAAATTCGTACATAATAAATTTCCAGTAAGACGAAAAGAGTCATTTCGTGCAGCATTTATGGATCCATAACTACGTAACTACGTACAAGAACAATAAAATGAGTTTTTATGGTCCTGCCTGGCCGCCATTGCGATCGGCTTCCCAACTTCTCGTCGACTATTTCATCTGGCATTTGTGATTTGTAAACGTTTTGTGTTTTCGTTGGGCCAGCCATTCGCCTGATAGATTCATTGTAACATTATCGAAACCTTGTGAAAGGAAAGGAAACGAATTGGGACGCAAACGGCCACCGATGAACGTGTAGGGAATTATCAATCGAGTCTAGGCGTCGTTAACGTATTATCGGTTGAATTAATTATGATTCAACGAGATTTGCATGGAATCCTAAATTTTAAACACTTTGAGGGAAACGGGCTCAAAGGGCTATCAAGAAAAAAGGATGCTTACGTTTACATATAAAGTCTTATCTTCAGTCCCTCTCCTTTGGTTTTATGGAAGGAGGAAACCTTGAGGTGTTATCCCACTGGGACCAGGAAAGTTGGGTTATTCTTCTACGCCACCTTGAAGGTTACCCAGAGAATTGGATCTTAAGGAGAGATAGTTTGTATAGTATATTCAATTCGATATGTGTGATGTCTTGAGCTGGGTTTTTTTTTTATGGATGAAGGTGGAAATCTTAGAAAGACACTGCTGCGCCAGGTTGCAGCAGTGTGTGGGATTCGCACCCACTAAAACAACCTCCACTCTTCCGCCTCTCCCCCCGGGACCACCGTGAAAAAACTTCGTCTCCGTCGCGCCGCCTTCCAAGCTCGATCCAACTCCAGGAGTTTTGTCTGCACCATGGCTACTGCCTTATTTACCGCCATCCAGTTTTCCTCCGACTTCAGCATCTCTTCCACCAGGTTGGAGGGCTCGATGTCCGCCCCTAAGATGCTGTTCAACCTCCTTTTCTGCTGCAGAAATCTGGGACAATGGAACATAACGTGCTCCGGGTCCTCGGGTGTAGCACCGCACTCAGGACAGTTGGGAGACTCGTCCAACTCGAAGCGATGCAAGTACTTCCTATAGCCACCATGTCCCGTAAGGAACTGTGTCAGGTGGTAATTCAATTCTCCGTGCTTTCGGTTGACCCACTTCTCGATACACGGGATCAATGTATGGGTCCACCTGCCCTTGTCGGAGTTATCCCATCGTTGTTGCTACTTGCCACACAACTCTCTCCTGATGGCTTTTCGGAAATCCGCATTCACCTCGGCTGGATTTGCCTTCCGTTTTTCGTAGAGCCAGTGTTCCTCGCCCGCTAGAAGATCTATAGGGATCATTCCTGCGATGACACACACTGCCTCCGTCGACGCCGTCCTAAATGCGCTACACACCCTTAGCGCAATTGGCCGGTATGCCGAACTTATCTTCCTCCGGTTGACAGCGTGGTTCAACGCTCCCGCCCAGACAGGGGCGGCGTATAGCAGGAGCGACCTCACCACTCCCGCGATGAGTAGCCTGCGACTATACTTCGGCCCCCCCACGTTAGTCATCATCCTTGCAAGAGATGAGCTGGCATTTGCTGCCTTCTCTCGCGCATAATCCAAGTGTCCCTTGAAACTCAGCTTGGCATCGATCATCACCCCCAGGTATTTGACAACCGATTTTGAGACGACCTCACGATTACCAACCTGGATGGTAACCGTGTTGTTCTTCCTACAGTTGATAATGAGGACCGCCTTCGTCTTTTCGTCCGCCAGGTCCAGCTTGGCCATTCGTAACCATGACTTGATGGAATGGCTTCATTTGCATAAAATTCCACGTCCTCGGGATGCTTTGCAATTGCAACTACCGCCAGGTCGTCCGCAAAACCAATCAGCGTTGTCTTCTCCGGCACGTGAAGGCCAAGCATTCCGTCGTACATTATGTTCCACAGCAGCGGTCCCAATACAGAACCTTGCGGCACACCTGCTGTCACAATGTACTCTTTCGGCCCGTCGCGTCGTCCGTCTCGTACCAGAGAAGTCTGTCCGAAAAGTAACTCTCGATGAGCCAAGCCAAGTAGCTAGGAACACCCAGTTTGGCCAAAGCGCCCTTAATCCACCCCCAGTTGGCTGAGTTAAAAGCATTTTTGACGTCCAACGTCACCAGAGCACAGCATTTGCCCATGGCCATTGCATTTCGAGCCAATTATACGACCTTTGCTACTGCATCGACCGTAGAACGGGCTCGCCGAAACCCGTATTGCCACTCCGAAAGACCACCCGCAAGCTCGATGAACGGGAGCAGCCGGTTGTATATCACCCTCTCCAACATCTTCCCCATGGTGTCTAAGAGATAAATAGGGCGATATGAAGAGGGTACGAAGGGCGGTTTTCGGGGCTTCGGTAGCAACACCAGCTTCTGCCTCTTCCACTGAGCGGGAAACACTGCTTCCGCCCTGCACGATTCGAATGTGCTTGCGCACCACCTTGGTCTGGCCTTAACCGCCACCTTGCTGCCTTGCTGCCCCCAATACGTCTGCAGATTTCCCAAAGTTCCTCTTCGGTAACATCAGGAATCGAGAAGACGTCCTGCTGAGCTGTCAGTTGGGGTTCTCTTTCGTCCTGCTCCTGCTGCGGGAAAAGAGTTGTAATTATTTGCAACAAGAGCCGTGGGCATGTCACTTGAGGTGATTTTCGCCCGCGGATCTTCTTCATTACAACTTGGTAGACTGTACCCCACGGATTCGCATTAGCCTCCATGCAGAGCTTCTGGTAGCATTCCCGCTTGCTTCTCCGAATGGCCTTCTTAAAGTTGCTTCGCAGATCCCTGTATTTCTCCTCACGCTCCTGGTGCTCCGACCTTCCCCTTGTCCTGTGGGAAAGTCTCCTCGCTCGGAGACAAGAGGATCTCAAGGCGGCGATCTCCGTGTTCCACCAGTAGTTTGGCCTCTTGCCGTGGTGCAAACGTTGTCGTGGCATCGTAGCGTCGCATGCTTTGGTTACACGCTGAGACAGCTATGTGACCCTTGAGCTGGGGTTTAAGAATTCACTCAAGGACTCAACTTCAAGGGATATACAGATGTGGGCCAGCAGCGACCTTTGGCTCTCGAAAATGTTTTATGATTGGTTTCTGGTAACAGTGTCGAGATCCACCTAAATTCTTGCTTTCAGTAACTCCACGAGGAATCCGGAGATAGGCTGGATATTTTGGGCCAAAGTTAGATGGTCGGACTCTGTAGAGTACTCCTTTCTCTCCTGCCATGGTTGGCATTAAACTATTGTATTGTGGAAGGCACCACAAGACCGGAGCCGATTTCTGACTAGATCCAATTGGGCAGTACTTCCAATGTGTAATTCTACGTACTTCGGGAGGAGCTTCCTTAAGAACATCAAAATATTGTGATCATGATAAGTACTCTATGCCAATACCCTTCGGAGACTGAAAGCGGATCTTGAATCGACTGACTTGGGTAGTAATGTGAGCCGTATCAGGCGAACGCAGAACTCAGAAAGAAGTCGACGTGGCGGTAATCTGCAAACCCTATCAAAATTATGGTAATGCAAAGATATTTCTGGAAAACGCGACAAGTCATGTAAGAAACAATACGCCGCCATTATAAAATTATTGTTCACGAACCTTAGAGTCAGGAAGCCGAGTGACGAATACCAAGATTCCAATCCTAGGTAAAACCTTGGCGGAGAACTGGACATTGTGCTAGCCTACGTTGGACACATGCCCATCTTCCAAGGCAGAGGGTTATGCTCAGTCGTCGATCTGAGTTATATCACTACCTCGTTGAAAAGAGGCATGGTCAGTGGAGTAGGCGAACGCTACACCCACACTGACCATCAGGGCATTTTTCTCGACATTAAAAATAGAGGAGGCGACAGTCGAAGTTGCAAGAGAAGAAAAAAAACCCTGGATAGGTGGCTGGGAAACTGAAGCTTTCGCGGCGGAGGAATTTCAAGCGTCCTTAAAAGAAAGTCACATCCCAAAGAGAATGTTACTGGAAAAGGTGAATAACCTTTGTCAGCGGGCGACTAAGGCATGCGACTCCACACGACGTTTGCATCTCAGTAGGAAATGAGACTACTGGTGGAACCAGGAAGTTTCCCGATTGGGATCATCATGCCTGCGAGCTAGGAGACTTTGCCAAAGGACAAGAGGGGAGCCTGAACTTCTAAAGCTGAATAAAGAATATAAATAGAATATAAAAGGTCATATTAGAAAATAAACAAATACCAACTCGTGGGGCGCTGCCTACCAATGACAACACATTGCCCAAGCGTGTGATGGGGACGCACGCTTTCGGTGACTGTAACAACAATGGTAACAGGTATGTGGGTTTCTGCATCTTTCACCGCATCGCTATCAGCGAACATTGTTCGAAGACAGGACCTCCTACAAGATCAGCTTGATTTCGACTGACCTTCAATTGACATCTAGTCTGATTGACCTCACCGCGGTCCGTAGCAGGTTAAGGAATTGTCACTACTACGTTTGCTCACAGAGAAATTGAGCATCGGCCCCTGAAATTGAATACGGGTCGATTCCGCGATCCACGTGTTGTCCAGCAGTGGAAAAACTTTCTTAATGCGCAAACATCGTCTGGGAGTATCAATGGCCGGCCAGCAAAAGTGCCTTTATCTCTGGCTGGTCTGTGAGCTGGAAAAGAACAGGGAGCACCCGCACCAAGCGCGGAAGTTTTACCAACAAGTCAGCAGAATGAATGAAACCTTACACACTTCGATGCGCATCCTGCCGAGACAAAGAGGAAAATCTGATTTCCGACAGAATGAGTATATTGGAGCGATGAGTTGAGTATTTTGATAAACTGCTCAACAACCAGAACATCGGCGAATTGGAGGTCCCGCCAACTAAAGATGACGGACAAACATTGCCATCACCAAGTATAGAAGAAACAGTCCGTGCAATTCATCGACTTGAAAATCATAAATCGCCAGATACCGATGGAATTATAGCCGAACTGGTTAAATATGGAAGCGACCAATTACACCAAGCAGTTCATCAACTTATGCTCAAGGTGTGGGACAGCGAATCGATGCCTGACGACTGGCAACCAGGCATTATCTGCCCTGTACATAAAAAGGGAGATATCACACAGTGCAGCAATTATAGAGGTATCACGTTGCTGAGTACAACCTATAAGATATTCTCAACTATCTTACTAGGTTGGACAGCCCCATACACCCAGAACATCATTGGCCCTTACCAAAAAAGCTTCACTCCAGACAAATCAGCAACAGATCAGATTTTCTCTCTGCGGCATGGAAAAACTGTTGGAACATGAACACCAGTTGCACTATCTTTTCATCGACTTTAAAGCCGCCTATGATAGCATAGCGAGGGTGAAACTGTACACGACAATGAGAGAATTCGGTATCCCAACGAATCTGATAAGACCAACAAGGCTGACCCTGACCAATGTGCGAGACCAGATAAAAGCAGCAGGATCACTCTCGAGATCACTCGGCATCAACAACGGTCAAGGGGATACGATCCTCTTTACGTCCACTCAACTACTGGCCTATGCTGACGATATCGACATCATCGGAAGAACAACCCCCGAGATATACAAACTGCCTTCATCAGGATCAAGCAGGCGGCAATTGGCGCGAGATCTTGGGCTGCACATCAATGCAGACAAGACAAAATATATGCTGGCACCGTCAGCACCAAAAATCAACCAACCAACAACATCAAATCGCACTGGTTGAACGGGAAAAATTCAGATGGGAGATTTCAGCTTTGAGATCGTTGATAATTTCTCCTATCTAGGGTCGAAAATCATAACCGATAACACCTATGACAATGAAATCCGCGAACGGTTGTTGGCAGCCAACAGAGCCTATTTCAGCTTTCAAAAACTGTTCCGCTCAAAACGTCCCACCGTAGGGTCAAAGCTCTTACTGTACAAGACAATGATCTTACCTCCTCCTTATAGTTCTCATGGATTCCTCGAAGACCTGGGTTCTTAGCAAGAAACATTGCGAACTCTTAGCAAGAAGCATTGCGGACTCTACTGCGTTCGGGAGAAGAATCCTCCCAAGAATTTTTGGGCTCCTACATGAGAATGGATGATTTCATAGCCTACATAATGACGGAATCTATGAGCGATACCATGACCGCCAAGTTCTGGATAAAATCCGGTTCAATACATTGCGGTGGGCGAGTTACTTAATCCATATGGATGAGGATGATCCAACCCGAAAAATCTATAAGGGCAGTATCTATGGTAGAAAAAGAAGCGAAGGCACACCCTACCTGAAATGGAAGGATGGCGTAGGCCAGAACGCTTTTAGGGATATCGTATTGGTGGACCTCGGCGCAAAACCGGGATGACTTGAGTTTCTTATTAAGGCTGGCCTAAACCGGATATCAGTTGTTGCGCCGTTTATGATGATGATGATGGTGGGTGAAGTTATCGGCCATGTCCAAGGCTCGGTGTGAAAACAGATCTTTTTTTAAGAGGTGGAAATCTTCAAAAGTCTAGCCTCAGGTTTCACGATCTTTGAGACTGTAAGGTTTTTACCCACTAAAACCACCTCCCGCCAAACTACGACTACGGACTTTGTTACTCTCATGTGAGCGTAGTCAGTGACTATGTTTAATTGTCAGGTCTACAATGAATAACCAACTCCATTTTTGCAGATGATACAGAATGAACCAGAAAGCGTCTACTATGCTTCTAACCACTTTATTTTGGAACGTCCGTATTATCTTCAAGGTTGACTGACACAGACCCAGATCATATCCCCCATCAATAAGCATGAGAAACTTATCGTCGCAAAGTACGAGAAGTACAAGGGAATGCGTTTTTGAAGGAAGCAGAAGCTACCGTAACTGGCCATATGTTGCATAACGAAAAAGCTTGCGGGTAATCGTAGCTCCCCTCGGGTGCCAGTAGTACACTTTTACGCTATATGTGGTTGTCATTTATCCCTTGGTAGGATATAACGGTTTAACCAAATCTACGCATGATCGCTCGCGGTTCGTTGAAATACGCTTCAAAACTTCTCGAAACACCCGGACTCTTCTACTGTTCGGCGTCAAGTGCTCTTGGGGGAACAACTCATTGGCTATTTAATATATATGGTTACCACTTACCCCTTTGGGGGGATTAGCTGCTGTTATGCTGTTATGTCCTTCAGAGGCATTGCCTCAGGCCACAACGTAAACCAATCAGTGATCGTGAGGCAATACTTCACTCCCGCGATCACCATCACGGCCGGTTCAGAGACAGTACGGTACGCAGACGCCACCCGCAAAGCTCCCCGGCTCTGTACTTGCGCGAAACATTTACGATATATCTCCTTGTTAAGAGCGTCGGCCCATACCTCTGCTCCGTAGAGCAGGACAGACTGAATTAAACTCATCAGGAGACGTCGCCTGCTAGACGTAGGACCCCCAATGTTTGCCATTAGCCTACTTAACGCCGAAACTCCAGTTGCAGCCTTGTTCGTTGCTGCTCTGATTTGCTCAAAAAAGCTCATCTTTGAGTCAGGTGTCAACCCGAGGTATTTTACCGCTGATTTTGACTCGATTATCGACTCGCTGAACGATATGGGAAACAGGGTAGGAATCCTCTTTTTAGTCAGGATGACTACTTCGGTTTTTTCCAGTGCAAGGTTGAAACCATGAGTAGTCATCCATCCGCTTACCCGTCGCATCAATATGCCAAGTCTGCTTTGCACCTGTTCGACAGTGCTTCCAGCAACAAGCGCCATGACATCACCTTGCACTTGCATGACAGCATCATCTTTGCAAAA
The DNA here is from genome assembly GCF_905115235.1 of Hermetia illucens. Taxonomy (NCBI): domain Eukaryota; kingdom Metazoa; phylum Arthropoda; class Insecta; order Diptera; family Stratiomyidae; genus Hermetia; species Hermetia illucens. Next base: position 37,744,246 of record NC_051850.1, read on the forward strand.
CCAAACTGCCTGGGAGATAAATCTCCGGCAGCGCGTATCGCTTCAGCGAGTCTACTCCTGTTGAGCTTTTCGAGCACTTTCCCAGCATTGTCAAGCATACATAGTGGCCGGGATGAAGACGGCAATTCGGGGTCGCCTTTTCCTTTATGGATCAGCGCAAGCCTCGCCATCTTTCAACGAGCAGGAAAAATGCCCTCTTTCAGGCAAACGTTGAATGCGCCGAGCAGTAGTCTGGCCGGCGTTGGAATACCAGTTTGTATACCTCTGCTGAAATACCATCTGGTCCTTGCGCCTTCTTGCTTTTCATAGAGAGGACTGCCTGTTCCAACTCTTTTATTGAGAAAAGTGGACAGTCCTCTGCGCTCTCCGCGCCAACGTCATCATCCCATCCGGGGTGCGCAGGGAAGAGTGCCTTTACAATGCGGTCCACCTGCTCGGCCTTAAATGAATAGGTTTTCCGCAAAGCCCCGATTTTTCGGGTTACCAGTTGTAACCGATTCCCCACGGGTCCCCATCCACCTCGTCGACCAGATCTTGCCAACAGCGAGCTTTGCTCTTCTATATTGCACTGCGGAGTCTCCTTTTGGCTGATTTGTACTCCGTCATTTAGGTACATGCCTCCTCCCGGTCGCTTAGACGTTGTGTTAAGCGGCGGAGCGTGTGACACTCCTTCCGGAGCTCTGCGATTTCCACTGTCCACCAATACAGGAGTACCCCCCTGCGTGGCCCCACCTGTTCCCAGAGTTTCGACAAAGTTCCCGGTGTTCACTTTCGCGCCGTTCCATGCACAGAAAGATCGCCGGGGCGGCGCACCCCGAGAGTTTGTGTCCACCACTTCGAAAGTAATGTATTGGTGACCGCTTGCCGAGAAGTCTTCCAGAACTCACCACCCGTCCACCAGCGACACCAGGGATTCCGACGCGAAGGTTACGTCTGGAATGCTTCCCTCGCAGCCCGGGCGCCGGAACGTTGGGGTGGATACGGTGTTTACAACTACCAGTCCTGTTCTTGCCGCCATTTCCAGAATTTGTTTCCCTCTGGAGTCTGTGTGAGGCATGACCCATTCAAGTGCCCTAGCATTGAAGTCACATCCGACCAGGACACTAAAAAACGTTATCCCTGAACACCGAATCTAGACAAAGCCGTCCCCTCGGCCTTGGGCAAGAACCCTAAGGAGGGTGCCGCCCCGAACCCAGATACCAGCGGTACCTGATATGTCTGGGTGCCATGAAACTGGGCCCTTGTTTTGGTACTGCTCACTGAGTACTAAATCAGCTTTGGTCTCCACAGCGAACTGGGCTAGCGACTCGCGAGCGGTTGCACTCCGGTGCATATTGATTTGTAGGATGCGAATCATGTTGACCGTGTCCTAGCTCTTTCCAATTCTGCTCTGAAAACTGGACACCACCCCGAGCCCGCAGTGTGCGCAACGCTCTCAACAGTCGTGCCACGGTCCCTGCATAGGACACAGCTTTCCTTTTCATTGCAGGTGTTGGCTTTATGGCCTGCCTGACCGCATTTACGGCATGTTGCCTTCTGTCAGGTCCCCGACAGTTTGCAGATGTGTGCCCATAATCCCGGATTCGTATCCTACACACTACCCAACCAATTCTTATTTTCCCGCTGCTTAGAAGCTTCCTCGCGGATTACTCGGCAACTTCCATCATAGCGAGTTTTTGGCCTCGGGAGTTCGCAGAGGTGATACCAATCCGGACATTGGTTACCTCCGGACATTCACGTTCGATGGCCTCTTCTACCTCATTCTTTTCTGTGAGACAGTCAAAGTCTTGGATTTCCAAAGAACACGTGGGTTCCAGGCTGGAAACCAAAGCTTTTTCTCCCAGAAGCCTCTTGACTGCTTCACAGAACGTAGCTTCTAGCTAGCTAGCTAGTTCGACTGAGACCCCACCACCCTTCGTTTTACGAATGGAAGACACTTCTGCTCCGTTATCTTCGGATTTAAACTTGTAACGGATTTCGCTAAGGACTTCCGTAAAAGTCTTGCCTTCCGTCAGTTTAATAACCAAAGCTGGCGGTCTAGTCATCCTTCGTCTCCCCACCTTTTCTTTTGGTGCTCCATCCGTCGTGTCCGCCTTAATTTTAGGCTCAGGTCAAGAGCCTTGGCCAAAAGGCTCCGGGTTTGGAAAGATGGGCAAATTCAGTTGGAATGAAGATAAACACCAATCGAACCAAGGTTTTCAGTCTAACCCTAACTATATCTGCATTAATTGGCAGAGCATCAATTTGTATATCCAGGAAACGTCATTTTTGCCGACGTTGGCAACAAACTGGATGGAGTCGACCCATTAACAGCGCTAGATCCGCTTTCGCTTCCCTGTCTATAGATCAACTTGAGACTGTTGTGTATTAATATTCTTTGTCTAAGCTTTCGTCAATACCTATCTGCGTCGTATCATCAGAGTACGGTGGCCTCACACTTTCTCAAACGAACACCTTGATCGGCGCATAGGCTTTGCACTCGTATGCGATGTATTTGGAAGGAGGAAGTGGCAGTGGATAGGTCACACATTAAGGACGGGCGACAATTGCCTTGCAAAAATTGAGTACAGGGACGTTTGCGGCGGTGCACAATCCTGCAGTTGGCAAGCCGCACATTAGCCTGTGCTTACTATCACTCCGCCACAACCCTATTTACTGGGAGCCACATTTTAAGCTATTTTAAGGCACATAGGAGAAGTGTATATCTTTTGGAGCCCCTGAAAAAAACCAAGAATAGGTTGATCGAAACTTAAGAAGTAAGCTGTGCGCCTACTACAGTCTTTAGTATTTATGCTTCTAATATAGGATTGACAAAAATCAGCTTCTTGAGATACTCTGAAGCGTCCTGCCTGCAGGATTCATCCATCTGCTATATGAATCAACCTTAAATCGAATTTAAGTCCCAGAACTAAAGTACGGAACCATTCTGCTGCTTTAAACTATACAATGATATAAATCACTATATCCATGGTATCCCGCAAAATATTCAAACATAAACCAGTATCAATGTCCTTATTATTTACATATCCATTAAAGGCTTAAGGAACCGCACCTTTCAACTTCACCACATCCATTCACTCCGTAAAGCCAGAAATCTCTTTACTCAGTCATTGACCAGCAATTTTAAAGCAGTTTCCAGGATACGTTGCGATTTCAATAGAATTAGGATTCCATCCAAACATTTATCATGAAATAACATTAATTATCCTCTCGGTAATTTGCAGCTCCTCTCCGAACGATTTAGCAGCTAAATTGTCTATATTTCAATATTCTGAGCTCTGGGTATTCATCCAATACATGAGTGCCGTGCGGCTGGTGAAAATGTATTGCAATTATGCTTATCATCAGGATTATGGGCAGAATCCTTTGTCACCATTATCCCCTAATGACTGCCCCATTTCGCTCTTGTTTCGAAACTACTAACTAGCGCTTCCAGCCATCTTTAGCCCGAATTACGTAGATTTAGTTATCTCTGAAGAGGACGCTGTTACTAGATTGGCTTATCGTCCTTGGTGGACTGAGATTCTTCTTAAATTCAGGTTGTGGGAAGTGATGAGATTTATGTTTGGAGGAATTATGGGACTGAAACGTAAAACAACGATTTGACCCTTTGAACTCCTTGCCCACGTTAGACGTTACACCCACCGGCAGGACACATAAAAACCGAACAACATGCATTACAAAACGGCATGTCCTGAGCACTCCGATCTCAGACAACGGATAACGTCTACAATAAATAATGACAAGAATAAAACACAAATTGCCGCCATTCAATTTTCTAAGGATAATACGCCCATTCATCTGCGTTCCTCCAGAAGCTGTTTGTCCCGTCATCTCAATTTTCGTGGTCCAGCAATTTTTTATTTCAGTCCGGCTAGTCTTCACTATTCCACACTCCCCCGACTCCTTTTACAAGAATTCGAAACAACAAACAATACAACCTCTAAAATGGCTCCTGGAAGACCAAAAGGGAAAATTTCCAATGGATGAAATTTGAATGGGGCATTTGAAGAAAGTTTTTGCGGGCTACCTTGGGTTCGTTCTGCTCAAGGCCCCAAGTGGAGCGGGCGCCGGATGCTCCCATGGCTGCCTTCAGTCTCGCTCCTTGGTCGCTAGGCTAAACGGGGTGAGTCTAAGGGTGACAAATAAAAATAAAATCCAATGGGGAAAGGAGAGTCCTAACAATTGTCGACAGGCTCACAATGGACGAACGAGCGAACAGACGAAATGAAGGAAAACAAAATTAAGGCGTACTAAAATACACACCAGGGAGAAAGTGTAGCTGTGGTTGATGGACTGGAAATTTATTTCATTACATTCGATTTGTTCGGAAAAAGCATTTCTACATTGTTCCTTTGTGGCTGAGTGGCGGAATTACGATGCGTTCGGGAACCCGTCGATAGTTAGAGACTCCAGTTTCCTTTTTTATTTAGCCATTCAGCCGAATTTTTCATTTTCACTTGGAAAAATTTGCATGAGCTGTGGTGTGCCGTGAAAAGCAGCACCAGGACTCACCGTCTTGTGTCTATTGTCCTATCGTTCTTGAAATATTTCAAGAACATGACAAGATGAAGGATAAGCATTAGAATTATTACGATGTCAACAATTCTGCCCTTCTCCATGACATCTGCCTGAAAGGATGGTCCATCATTTAGGTGCAGGTTTTTTAAGAGACCATCAGACGTCGGCCGGGGATGATTTCTCTTATCAATTTATTATCCACTACTAAAGCTGTTCCTTGAATTATCGAATTCAGATCCTGGTACTAGCAAGCGGGCTTCCGATATCGATATCCAGAGGCGGCAATGCCTCAATAATGGGAAATTTAGCTACTACTCTAATGATACAAGAGATCAGCACCGGAGGCAACGATAGACTTGAGATTTGTCGAAGGACTCGGAAGGCAATGCAGATAGTCCCCACATCGAAATAATTGCTTTTGGTACAAACTGTGAAAGTAAAAGGCACGAAAAGAGAGAGAGCTCTTCCTTCACTTTGGAAACATAGATGATTTGGGGTAAGATTGATAAGGGGTGTAAAATGACGCAGGAAACGCAAGGGATGCTCCCTAGTGATAAAGCAGGCAGCAAAGCGAGCGAATATAGTAAGAAAAGTGTCAGTAAGCCAGCCTCCAGGTTCCCAGCGAGCTACAAAGAAGAAAAAAGGCTTCTTCACCGAACAAAGCTGAGGCGACAAAAGCAGGTAGTTTTTCCACTACGACCTCAGCGCCTGCAATAGCGGAAGGAACTAACATTCGACAAACTGAAAAAAGGACAAAGATTAGCAACAAAAAGAGGAAAAAAGGCAGGAGAAAGATTCGTCCGTAACTAAATATTTCCAAGGAGAGAGATATGCTTTTGCAGATATTCTTCAAAAAGTAAAGGTGAATTTGGAACTTGGGTGATTATATGCGCCACATCAAGTATAAGAGAAAGGCGACCTGATGCTGAAACCAAATAGATTTATAGATAGACACTGTGGACAGTTTCTGCGGCAAAATGAAAAAGATGCCAGGAGAGCAAGCAGAGGTTGCAGCCAGGAAGCAGGAGGTTACTATCGAATGCAACGCCGACGGAAGGCAAGACTTTTGCGGAAGTCCTCGAAGATAATGGAGCAGAAGTGTCTTCCATTCGTAAAACGAAGGGTGGTGGAGTCTTAGTCGAACTAGGCCCGAAGACTATAAATAAAGTCACGTTCTGTGAAGCAGTCAAGGGGTTTTTGGGAAAAAAAGTTTTAGTTTCCAGCTTGGAACCCACGTGTTCTTTGGAAATCCGAGACCTTGACTGTCTCACGGAAAAGAACGAGGTAGAAAAGGCAATCAAACGCGAATGCCTGGAGATAACCAATGTCCGGATTGGTATCACCTCCGCGAACTGCCGAGGCCAAAAACTCGCTGTGGTGGAAGTTGCCGAGCAATCCGCGTGGAAGCTTCTAAACAGCGGGAAAATAAGAATTAGTTGGGTAGTGTGTAGGATACGAATCCGGGCCGCGCCAATCAAATGTTACAGATGTTTGGATTATGGGCACACATCTGCAACTTGTCGGGGACCTGACAGAAGAGCAACATGCTGTAAATGCAGCCAGGCAGGCCATAAAGCGAACATCTGCAATGAAAACGAAAGCTGCGCCCTATGCAGGGACCGTGGCGCGACTGATGAGAACGTTGCGCACACTGCGGGTTCGGGGTGGTGTCCAGTTTTCCGAGCAGAATTGGAGAGAGCTAGGACGCGGTCAACATGATTCGCATCCTACAAATCAATATGCACCGGAGTGCAACCGCTCACGAGTTGCTAGCGCAGTTCGCTGTCGAGACGAAAGCTGATTTAGTACTCATCAGTGAGCAGTACCAAAACAAGGGCCCAGTTTCATGGCACCCAGACATATCAGGTACCGCTGCCATCTGGGTTCGGGACGGCACCCTCCTTAGGGTTCTTGCCCAAGGCCGAGGGGACGGCTGTTTCAGGGATAGCGTTTTTTAGTGTCTATCTTACGCCGAATGAGACGATGCCGGACTTTCAAAGGAGGCTTGATGCTTTGGAGGACGCTATCTTAAGCACAGATGGGCGGATCCGGGTCGGGGTGGCTTCAATGCTAGGGCACTCGAATGGGGCATGCCTCATACAGATTCCAGAGGGAAACGAATTCTGGAAATGGCGGCGAGAACAGGACTGGTACTTCTAAACACCGGATCCACTCCAGCGTTCCGGCGCCCGGGCTGCGAGGGAAGCATTCCAGACGTAACCTTCGCGTCGGAATCACTGGTGCCGCTGGTAGACGGGTGGCGAGTCCTGGAAGACTTCTCGGCAAGTGACCACCAATACATTGCTTTCGAAGTGATGGATACAAACTCTAGGCGACTGGGAGGAGGCACGTACCATAATGATGGAGTACAAATCAGCCAAAAGGGGACTCCGCAGCGCAATAAACAAGAGTAAAGCTCGCTACTGGCAAGATCTGGTCGACGAAATAAATGGGGATCCGTGGGGGCTCGGTTACAAACTGGTAACCCGAAAAATCGCGGCTCTGCGGAAACCCTGTCCACTTAAGGCCGAGCAGATGCACCGCATTGTGAGAGCACTTTTCCCTGCGCACCCCGTATGGGATGACGACGTCGGCGCGGAGAGCACAGAGGACTGTCCACTTTTCTCTATAAAAGAGTTGGAACAGGTAGTCATCTCCATAAAAAGCAAGAAGGCACCAGCACCAGATGGTATTCCAGCAGAGGTATACAAACTGGTATTCCAACACCGGCCAGACCTACTGCTCGGCGCATTCAACGCTTGCCTGAAAGAGGGCATTTTCCCTGCTCGTTGGAAGGTTGCGAGGCTTGCGCTGATCCATAAAGGGAAAGGCGACCCCAAATTGCCGTCCTCATACCGTCTACTATGTTTGTTTGACACTGCTGGGAAAGTGCTCGAAAAGCTCATCAGAAGTAGACTCACCGAAGCGATACGCGCTGCCGGAGATTTATCTCCCCGGCAGTTTGGTTTTAGAGCAGGGAGATCGACAATTGATGCTGTCATGCAAGTCGTGGAGGCCGTTCGACGAGCAGGGGCACATAGCCCCCAAACTCGACGGGTGGTGCTCCTCGTAACACTTGACGTCAGAAACGGCTTTAATTCCGTAAGATGGAAAGACATTCTAGGCACACTAGATAATACTTTCAACGTGCCGAACTATCTCTTACGGATATTGAGGGACTATCTGAGGAACCGCTCCCTGCTCTATGAAACACTAGAGGGTCAAAGGTGGATGGAGGTCACGTCGGGGGTAGCACAGGGATCCATCCTAGGGCCGGACCTCTGAAACGCTACCTATGACAGTCTGCTTAAACTCGATATGCCAGAAGAGTCGCTCCTGGTCGGCTATGCAGATGATGTCGCAGCGCTTGTTGCTGGACGCACTGTCGAACAGGCGCAAAGCAGACTCGGCATATTGATGCGACGGGTAAGCGGATGGTTGACTACTCATGGTTTCAATCATGCACTGGAAAAAACCGAAGTAGTCATCCTGACTAAAAGGCGAATTCCGACCCTGCGTCCCATATCGGTGGGCGAATCGATAATCGAGTCAAAATCAACGGTAAAGTACCTCGGGTTGACTCTTGACTCAAAGTTGAACTTTTCTCAGCAAATCAACGCAGCAGCGAACAAGGCTGCGGGCTGGAGTTTCGGGGTTAAGTAGGCTAATGGCAAACATTGGGGGTCCTACGTCTAGCAGGTGACGTCTCCTGATGAGTTCAACGCAGTCTGTCCTGCTCTACGGCGCAGAGGTATGGGCTGGCGCCCTTAGCAAGGAGGTATATCGTAAACGTCTCGCGCAAGTACAGAGACGGGGAGCTTTGCGGGTGGCGTCTGCGTACCGCACTGTCTCTGAACCGGCCGTGATGGTGATCGCGGGAGTGATCCCCGTTTCCCTTCGTGCTAAGGAGCGTCAGACCATATACAAGCGCAAGGGAGATGAGCCAAGGGAGGTGGTTGCTCGCGAAGAACGAGTGGCAGCTCTCGTGGCAAAATGAAACTAGAGACAGATGGACTGCGCGGCTCATCGGAAGCATGGTGTGACTGACTATTTCCTTACCCAGTTTTTAAGTGGGCATGGAAGTTTTCAGTCTTACCTGCACAAGATTGGAAATGCGCGTTCTCCGGATTGTGTGTTTTCCAATGGAGTTGTGGACGACGCCCACCACACTTTTTTTTCTTGTGGAAGTTGGGATGGGGTTCGTCAGCAGCTCTATTTAAACACAGGGGATCTCTCTCCAGACAACATTGTCGGAGAGATGCTGAGGACTGCTGACAGGTGGAACCGTGTTGCCCATTACGTTCGGGCCCTTCTCGATGATAAGAAGATAGAACTCGACCGGTGGAGGAGCCGAACGGCAGGGGGTTCCTTGAACTGACAGTTCCCTTCCTCCTCTCCCCTCCCGTTGGTGAAAGGAATTCCTTGATTTGAATGCTCCGCAAGGCGGGAGAGTTCGGGGACTAGCCCAAAGTAATGTGACAAACGGTTCCAGGCTAGCTCTCTGACGATGGGGAGGTGTTTAGTTGGTAGTCCGACGACGTACCAAATCGGGAGTCCAACACTTTGTGCGTAAATGCATTCACCTACCCTACCCCAAAAAAAAAAAAAAACTATCGAATGCGAGGCTTAGAAGAGGTGACTTCCTGGAGAGATATCTGTGCTGCACTAAAGGAGCAATGCAATCCTAGTGCTATAGGACAAAGTACCATAAAAAGAATCAAGGGGAGAGTTAAAATAGTTACACTAGGCAAAGCAAGAATAGGGTGGACCATGTGCAAACTCAGCGAGCACGTATCCCTAAAGAGATTCAATTGCTAACCCAAAAACCTAGGTTGCATCTAGTACGAGGAGAAACACAAATCAACGTCAACCACTGTAAGGCAGCTCAGGAGCTGCTTTGACAAACCATTCGAGAGTCGAATGTAGACGTGGTGGTAATTTGTAAACCACAACGGAATTACAGTAACACGACTTGCATGAAACGCTCGTCTGGTAACGTGAAATAGAAAAAATAAAAGAAACAATAGTAAAATAATTGCCGACAATTTCAACACGGGGCCTTACAGTAGCGAAGCCGGGTGACTAACCCTAAGGACCAAAACTTAATTGAAAGCTATACTATAGATGTGCGCCGACCATCGGAGGTTGAGGGTTAGTCTCGGTCGTCGATCTGACATGCCTTAGTACCTCGTTGGGGACACGAATAATATGTCAGGTCAGTGATCACTACACCCACAGCGGCCATCCTTCTGGACATTAGAAGCGACAACCGAAATCACGATGTTGATATCATCGTGACTGCGAGCAACGAGACTTTGCCAGAGTACATGGGGGAAACCAGAAGATCGGAAACTGGATACCAAAAACCACTTGGCGCGCCTTCTTCATATCGCCCTATCTGTCTTTTGGACACGGTGGGGAGAATTTTGGAGAGTAGGCTGCTCTCGTTCAACCAACTTACGGACGATTTATCACAGCGACGAAATGGATTTCGGTGATCCCATTCTACGGTCATTGCAATAGAAATGGTCATGGATATAGCTCGGGAGGCAATATCCGTTGATAAGTGCCGGGTGGTAGCGATACTAGATGTCATAAAGGCCTTTAAGTCAGCCAACTGGGGTTGCATTAAAGGCACTTTGGCTAAACTGGATGTCTCTGGCTACTTAGCTCGGTTAATTCAGAATTACCTCTCAAAGAACTTTTTCTGGAACCATTCATGCCATCAAATCATGGTTACGAATGGTTAAGCTGGACCTGGCGGACTAAAATAGGAATCGCAAAAAGAGCATCCTGTTAATAGTGGGGTTGCTGATCACGAGATCGTCTCAAAATCGATCATTTAATACGTGGTGACTTTCTACTATCTATGCACGAGAAAAGGTGGCAAAGGTCACTTCATCTCTAGCAAGGAATTATCCTTACCATTAGTCTAATATCGTAAGGCCAAAATATATTTGCAGGTTCTATATTGTAGAGGTAGCAAAATTCATTCTTCTATATGCGGAGGATACTCTCTGGACTAGAGCACTGAACAACACAGTGAACCGGAGAAAACTGAGTTTAGTATACCGGTCAATCGCGCTGAGTGCATGCAGAGCGCATATAGAACAATATCGAATGATTCAGTCTGAGTTGTCGCGGGAATAATTCCTTTTGGCCTTCTAGCGAATAAAGCATACTATCTCTATCAGCGAAGAAAGGCGAATCCATTCGAGATGAATCCGGACTTTCAAAAAGCCACTAGGAAAGACCTATACAGGAGAAGGCAGAAACGGTGGGATGATTCCAGATCAGATCAGATCAGTTCAGAGGGTCACCGGTATTATTTTTTCATGGTATCAGTGACGTTCTTCATGCTGCCTTGTCCAGAGGACGTAGACGAGTTGCATGGATGGATGGATGGAGGACATTTTTTAGTGAAGTTAGGTGAATAGAGTGGCTGGGGAACCACAGAGTGACATGGGGCGTTGTTATGATGGAGGATTCTTTTATCTGCAATGTCTGGTCTCACGCAAATCACCCTTTTTCTAAACCTTTCAAGGATGTCTTTATTAAAAACTTGGTTGATAGTTTTTCTGAAGGAACAAATTCTTCGTGGGCGATTCCCCTTTTGTCACAAAAAAAAACAAATCAGCATTGATTTGATTTTCGATTTGTTGATTCCAGGTATCTTTGGTCGAGGAAAATTTGGAGCGTGCCTCCTCGCTTTGCCTCTTGGTCTCAGGATCGTATTCAAAAATCCATGATTCACCACCTGTGACCACACGACTAAAGAAATGTTGCTCATTAGCGATTCTGTCTGGAAGATCGAGACACTTATTTTGTCGATTGTCCTTCTGCTCAATTGTGAGGTTTTTCGAAACCATTTTGGCACAGATCTTTCGCGATCTGGTAACAGCGTACCATAGCTAGTCACATTATTGCTCTGTCACACCTCGCATACCCCGGCAAGACGTAAATGGCAACCATATATGTATATATATCTTCTTTATCCATGCCTACTTTCCTCGCAATATGAAAAATTTCTTTCCTGATGTTTCTAAATCGCTTTAAACTTCCCTTAAAAAAATTTCTATCAGAACCGAACAAACGTACTACAAAGTTCGTTGTGTCGAAAAGTGAAATAATATATAGAAGAATTGTGAACATTCTGGTTAGCCGCAGCTGTAAATCTGGGCATGAGTGCAGAATGTGACAAAATGATTAAATGATAGAACCGGAAATGTTCACGCAACAGTTCCTAAGTATTCCGCTTACGACGGCATAAGACCCAACCATTTCTTCTCTCCCCCAAAAGTCTCAAACATCGGAAAGGAGCTCTTCTCGTCTTCCAAATTTGGTCTAATTCCCAAAAATGTTCCCACATACCCCTACTGAGTTGTTATCAAGGAGGAGGGAGGAACCCTAGACAAACAGCCAAACTTTTCTACTCCGTATAAACGAAGAGTGCCTGGAGGCACAAGAAAAGGTCGACTATAAAGTGCGGTTCGGAGTCAGGAACGCGGGTGCAAAACCGGACGACGACCTAGGTCCAATCGACGCCGTCAATGAGCTGTTGGAGGAGATGACGATCGACGGTCCGACGGGGGTTGACTTAAGGGCAATTATAGTCGGATCTGGGAGGCAATCACTTGATCAGAGTTGTTAACAGAGACAGGCCCTAGGGTGGAGCCATCTCTTCAGAACAGCGGAGATATAGTAGTAATGGCAGAAATTTTACGAACATTGGACAGCAGCGGGGTGAAGGTGGTGGCGTATGCCGATGACTTGATGATAATAGTATCAGGGATGTTTCCATCCATTACGAGCGACAGCATGGAAGGAGCGTTGCGAAAGGTGTGCCTGTGGGCCGCTAGACGTGGACTCAACATAAACCCAACCAAAACGGAACTGATATTATTCATCACCAAGGCAAGGATATCTGAATTCCACCTACCACGGCGATTGGTTCTTTCCTCTAATGTAAAGTATCTGGGTGTAATCCTAGATCCAAAGCTAAATTGGAGACATAGAACTGAGGGTTAAGTAGGCCTGAATAGCCTTCTATGGCTTACAAGAGAACCTTTGCAAAGAAATGGGGTCTCCGGCCGAGGATGGTTCTCTGGATGTACACCGCTGTAGTGCGTCCGATCCTAACGTACGGCTCTATTGTATGGTGGCAGGTTTTGAGCAAAAAACGTAATAGGATAAAGCTTAATGGGATTCAAAAAACTGCGTGTGCAGGTGCTACTGGAGCTCTGCAGTCCTGCCCGGCAGATGCTCTCAATACACTCCTGCATCTCCTCCCCCTAGACCTTCACATTAAATATGGAAGTTTGCTGTGGACTTTCCCACCAGAGCAAAGTGGAAGACCGGCGGCGTGTTGCAAGGTTGTGACTCAGTATTCTCTACCGATGGATCAAAGATGGCGTGTGGGGTCAGCGCGGGAATTTTCTCGAATACACACTGTGTATTCAAGTCATTTGGTCTCCCAGGTTTCGCCAATGTATTCCAAGCGGAAATACTGGCTATTTTGGAAGTCTGTCGATGGCTGGAGCGAGATTCAACCCCCAAGCGTAACGTAGCCATTCTGTCCGACAGCCAAGCGGCCATCAAAACGTTGTACTCTGCGACAACATCTTCCAAGGTGATGGGGCAGAGCAGAGATGCGCTGAACCATCTGGGCGGCACACTCAAGGTCACCCTCTTCTGGGTTTGCCGAGCATAGGAATATAGAGGGGAATGAGGGGGCTGACGAATTGGCCAGGTGAGGCTCTGCTCTTGACAGCCCTTTGGTGAATACAGTTGGTGTTTCGCTGACGGCTTTTGAGGGCGGAGTCTACTCGCCCTACCTAGCAGCCGCGAGCCTTAGATGACGAAGGCTTACGAACTGTGCCAAGTCAAGGAGAATTCGACCCGCTTATAATATAACAATACATTCAAGATTACAGCAGTCTGGCCATAGGGGACCATACCGCCAGCCTCGGCACACCCTACAATTCGCATTGCCGAAGCTGCGGAGAAGGAAGGGAAACCCTCATCCACTTTCTCTGCGATTGCCCAGCTCTAGCTAGAGTCAGGCTACAGACGCCTCAGAGAGATTTCTAGCTGCAGGGTGGGAGAGCTGCTTTCCTTCATGAATGCTACGGGGTGGCTCTGAAGATCCGAGCCGGTTAGACTCTGCCTCCTCATAACAGTAGTCGCGGTCTTAGAAGTTTTTGGCATCAAAACGGCGCACCACAGCGCTAATTGAGCTCCTCGGAGCGGCCACTGATACCTACCTATCCCTACACCCTACCATAAGTACAATAATTCCTATTTACATGGTAATACATGAATGCTCTACGCGCGAGAAAACGCTATTCCTATGTCTGTCCCCCAAGCTCAAGAATAGAATTCTTCCCTTCCCAATATAAGTCCATAAAACACCATCAAATTTTCTCACATAAACCTATATAATTTCAATTAATAGACGATAAATACATTTATACATAATAAATTCGGACACTGGTTACTTCAGAAGTATCAAGCAAAAAATATAGAAAAATAACAATTCATTTTAACAGAAAATATCTACAGCCTTCATTGCTTTACACCCACATACGACACGGACTTGCCCGTCTTTTGAATAACTTCTAGGAGTTCATTACTGGGCATTGGTGATTTCACAAAGACCTTTTTGTTTGGAAGATCGATTTCGACTTTCTCCACTTTGTCTGGAAATAAAAACAATAAAATATTCCTTAGTAAATATTGAAATAAGAATTTACTCGAAATTGTGAAAACATCCAAAGACATAAAGCCGTTCATCGAAATCTTTTTCAATAAATCCTGAAATCGCGCACAATCACAACAAAATTAAACCGAATCGCTCTTCCCAATGAATGAATAATAATACAAAATGTTACCGAAAACACAATATCTGGCCATTTATATGTGAATTTCAGTCCTATCTAAGCGAATCCTTCTATCTGATGTAAACTTTCATAGTCCATTATATAATTCAAAAACAGAATAAATGTCGCCCGTTTCGGCTATTCGAGCATGGGAGTGAGATGGGATCAAACGATAACACCTCCAAAATATGTTTTGAACTTGGTATTACAAAAGGATTTCAACAATTTATTGCGGTACTTTACAGAAATGTTTACAATAATTATTGCTCCGAAGAATTACGTAAGCATGTTCGCATTGTTTAGAATCGAATCATAAAATTACGCATTTAGATTGCCTGCCGTGGTGACCACGCTGAGTCATGAAAATCTGAAGAGATACAAGCGGTTTTGCATGAGGACCCCATTAATTGGTGAGCAACCAAAGTGACTCGTCGTCCAAGTGTTCCAGAAGCTAAATCGAGGATGATGTAAGATAAAGATAACTTAAATGAACCGACCCACTGGAATAATTTCGACTTTTTAAACCTGTGTAAATCGCAGAACGTCTAAACCCTAAGAGAAACTTCGTTCGCTCCGTAAGGCTTCCGAAGAGCTAGAAAACTGAGAAGGTTAAAATGGGCAAATAGTCGTTTTGCTGCGATTCTTGTAGTTTAGTTTTAATAAAAAACAGCAGCTTTCCGCAAATACATGCATTTCAGAAACGTATTGCTCCCTTCTTCGGTTTAACTGCAAGTAGCAGCCGAAGAAGGGAGCAAGGTTCCATCCGATTTTCCAATTAGCCATAGACTAAGTAAGCAGTGTCAACAAGTTTTCCTCTCGGTATTTATCTGGTATTGTAAGATGACTATAACTAGGTTCTGGAAACAGAATTGTCTCAGTATGCTGAGTGCCTCTAACAATTTTGACGTCAGGGCACAAACTCTCGGTCATATAGATCTTTCCTCGTAAAGGATCCTAGCCCCCTTAACTCATCCAATGCCATAGATTCCGTTAAATGGAACTCACGTAGAGGAAAGCTATTTGTGGCGGAACGATGCTGGGCGAACTGGAAGAGGGTGCAACCTCCCCTCACACGGAGTAATCTTTGTCATGTGAAGTAGGCCTTTTCGGCTCAATTGATTTTGAAAAAAGTTTTAAAAAACATAATTGAAAGACCAATTCATTAGGTAAGTGAGACGACCAAGCTGAATCTCTTGCTGACAGAATTAACGCTTGGCAACCGCACACTCAGCCATTTGCTTCGGAAAATGAGGCAGCTGGGTGAGTACTAGGTCGGCCCGGAGCTCCTAACGTCCATGTGACTTCAGCGACTGCCGGAGGATACACAGGCCATCCAACGTGTGCAGACGGCGATTCTCTTGAGGTGTCGATCGCGACTGCGGATAAGATACACGAGATGCACGCATCCCGTGGTCTCGCAAATCAGTCAAGATGACGGAACTCAGAGACAATTGGCCGCGTCTACGAGCAATGTGGCCACACTGACGGCGACAGTGGATAATTTCACATCGAAATCCGGCGTGTGCTGGTACCACAGTAGATTTGCGGTTCAAACCACGAAATATACCGCCCAACTTTTAACGCGACTCCAAAAATCTGAATCCTCTGGGGGCGCAGCGACGTCTACCCGAAGTGCAGCAACACGTCACCTTACATTATACGCTTATAGACACAAGCGCAGACATCACAGTCCTCCGCGTCTCCAGACGCAAAAAAACTATTTCCCCAGCAGCTAAAATTAACGGCAGCAAACTCCAAGCCCATCGCAACTTACGGTTACAGGCAATTAGACGTGAATCTTGGCTTGCGTAGGACATTTTCCTGACGCTCCATTTTGGTTGACATCAGTGTTCCCATTTTAGGCGCAGAGTTGCTGTCCCTGGTAGACCTCACAAACTCTTTGGTAGTCAAGGAAAATTTCAACCAGCTCTAACAGCAACACTCTTTCTATCGTTTTTTAGGGTGTTGCCCATCCACGTATTCGCGCACTCCTCCAAAAATTTCGCAACATTGCTACCGAATGTAGTCCCACTCAGCCAGTTAAGCATGATGTCCAGCATCACATCAACACGACTGGTTCCCCAATCTTCTCGTAGGTGCCTCCTCTACTACCCCAGAAGCTCGCTATTGCGCAAAAACAGTTTGAGTAACTACTCAAACAGGGTATATGCAGACCTTTCAGAAGCACTTAGTCATCTCCACCCCATTTGATCCTGAAGCCCCATGGTGAATGGCGACCTTGTGGAAATTATAGACGCCTGAATGCTCAGACGATTCCAGACCGATACCTCATTCCACCTATCCAAGACTATTTGGCAAACTGTCTCTTTTTCTCAACCTTGGATCTCACCAAGGCCTACCATCAAATCCCTGCAACTCCGGAAGATATTTCAAAGATAGAAATTAGCACTCCTTTTGGACTATTCGAGCTTTTTGCCTGGATAATGCGCCACAAACCTTCCAGAAATTCATCAACTCTGTTCTACGAAACTTGGACTTCAGTTTCGTCAACTTGGATGACGTTCTGGTCGCATTTTCCACCGAGTCCAAGCATTTGGTACGTCTGGAGTGCATTTTTCAATACCTCCTTGAAAATGATCTAATTCTCAATGTTGAGAAATGCAAATTTCTCCAACAGCAGATGAAATTTCGAGGCCATTCCATCACCCCTCACAGCATTTAACCCGACCCAGATAAGGTGCAAGCAATCGTCAGCTTTCCGCTGCCAAAGGCAGTCAAAGACTTTAGAAGGTTCTTGGATATGGTAAGGTTCTACCATTGTTTCCTCCCCAAAGCCGCTCACCATCAAGCATTACTTAACGCCTTCCTGTACGCTCCTACGACCAAGGATTCGCAATTAATTGTGTGTTCTCCAGTAACTGTCCCAGCGTTTGAAACCATCAAGTAGCAGCTGCTCAACGCTACTCTTTTGGAATTCCCTCAACAAGATGCACCTCTAGCCGTGTTCGTCGATGCCTCAAAAACAGTAGTAGGCGCTGCTCTTCACCAAAGTGTGAATCAAAGCTGCCAACCGTTGAGTTTCTTCTTCTCGGAATCGCAGCGCCTATGATCGTGAATTATTAGCCGCGTATCTGAGTATTAAGGCAGGCCCTTCACCTTGTTCACGGCCCATAAGCCTCTGACTTTTGCCTTTTTAGTTTAGTGTGGGGAGTCCCACTTCTTAAGGAACACCAAAAATATAACTCTAGCGGCATCGGATTCCTTCACAAAGATTTTCGTCAGTAGGCAGAAGTTCACATCTCTACATTCGGCTGCGTGAATTCCTGTCATTTCCCCCTTCAGAGCAGATTTGATAGTAGATGGCCGGATGCCAGAAGCTGGTTCTGGCCCCACCATTGTGGATTTAGAACCTTGACGAGCCAGTCTGTCAGCTTCCTCATTACCAGCGACGTTTAAGTGCCCAGGCACCCACATCAGGACTGTTTCTGATGACAACTTCACACCAACGCCCGACTGTCGGAACAGATTTGAATGAAGCGACCCCTCCATTTTTGCCGCAAACATCCTTCTGCTGCCAATAAAATGGTATATATCTCCGCCTGGAATATGATCGTCATTTTTCCGAGAGGTCGAGCCAATTCCATAATCGGATTTCCCGAGAGCACCCCTGCGCCCGATCCATTTTCCATGGCTGACCCATCGGGGAAGAATATTAAGTCTGTTAACCCAAAATATTCGTGGCCATTTATAGACCATTCTTCTCTTTTGGTGAATACGACCCAATATGTCTTTTCAAAGACGAATCTGGAAACCGTATGATCGGCGGGCATGAGAGCCACCTGATGTTTGCCAAGAAATCTCCAGATGGACGCATGACCGTATAATTGGCCGACTTTCCAGGCGTTAATGGTATCTAGCCTATTTGCATCGTTAACTGCTTTCGGTTTTACCCCCAAATAGATTGGGGGTAAATTTAGAATAGCTTCGTATGCTGCCGTCGGCGTAATGGGTTTTATTATGGATGTATACATCCAATGAATCCGTTTTGGTGCAAGTCCCCAGGTCTTACCTATCGCAGTCCTGCAGCCCCAGAGCAATCTGCAGGATTTTTGGTATTATTCCTGGATATGGTACTTCCACGTTAACTTGGCTCAGATGTACTGTTAAATAGTTGACTGTTTGTTCCAACTGGATTTCCGTCCCTGCTAAGGTGGGTAGCGTGTAGCTGCACCACCTGACGCTCCTAGTGAACATATTTACTCCAGTCTTCCTAGCATTCACCGTGAGTCCATTATGGAGGCACCAACTGTGGATTACATGCAGTGTTGCATTCAGGCGGTCGCATACTTCCGTTATCGCTTTCGTGGACTCCGAAATAAAGTAGGTGGAGGTGGGTGCATGTGCATTACGAAATCAATCCACCTGTGATCCAAGAGCGTGATATCGTTTGATATTCTCCACTCCATTTTGAAGAAAGTGAATTCATTACCCAAATTGAAAATCTGCAATTCGCTTCCTACCAGATTACCCAGTAGTCTCGATCCTCTCACATTGATGTTGGAACTTCCCCAGCATATACGGTGGGCGTTAACATCACATCCTGCTATTATTTCCATGCCTTTAGTTTTGGAATATTGGCCTCCAAGTTGTTCCAGCACCTTAGCAACCTCACCAAAGAGCGATTCGAAGCTGGCAACCGTTGAGTTTCTTCTTCTCGGAATTACAGCGCTTATGATCGTGAATTATTAACCGCGTATCTGAGTATTAAGCACCTTGTTCACGGACCATAAACCTCTGACTTTTACCTTACGGCAAAAGCCCGACGAAGCGACCCCTCCCTTCTTCAACATGTGTCCGATAAAGACAACTTAGTCGCTGGCACTTTATTCCGGGATCTTCGACATCAACATTACCCAGAAGGATGACGCAGTTCTTCAGAGCCTGCAATCGGACGCCAAATACAAGTTCAAAGGGTTCCCTATCTTCGGCTCACATTCTTCTATTTACAGCGAAATCTAGGACCTAGGCCATATATTCCGGCCGCTTTTCGTAAGTTTTTCGCTCGGTGCACGATTATGGATATCCTGGTATTCGGACCACGATACAGTTAGTCTCCAGCAAGTATTTCTGGCCGTCCATGAATAAGGACGTGGACTCTTAGGTCAGAGAGTGCATCCCATGCTAAGGGTGTAAAGTCACTAGACATGCTAGGAAAGAAGTAGGTGTATTCCCTAAGTCGACAGGGCGCTTCCATACTATGCACCTCGACATTATAGGCGAAACTCGCACGGCTACAAATATTGCCTCACGATCATTGATCGATTTACGGAGTCGCCTGAAGCAATAGCTCTGAAGGACATAACAGCTCAGTCATATGCTGAAGCCTTGTCGGGAGTGAATTCCGCGCTTTGGTATTCCCGCCGTCATCTTCAGAGACCAGGGAGTGCTATTTGAATCTGCTCTCTTCTCAGAGCTCGGAAAGCTCCTGGGATTTAAACGTCAACAGACAACTGCATACAATCCACAATCCAATGGGATGCTAGAACGTTGGCACCAGACCATGAAGGCAGCCATTATGGCGCGCGACGAGCCGTCCTGGTCGCAGGTCTTGCCTTTCGTTCTGCTTAACCCGCGTATAGCCGTTTGTAAGGAGTTTACTGCCAGCCCTGCTGTGTACAGAGAGAACCTTTGACTCCCTGGCGACCTCGATAAAAGAATCGGCGTTGACGAAGCAAGATTGATGCGCCTACTACGAAAAGCCGTTCCCAAGTTAAAGCCACCACCGCCATCTCGACACACGCCTCCGACGGTTCACATCACTAGGGAACTTGAAGTTTGACCTACGTTCTGGTGAGAACAGATGCCCTCCGGAAATCGCAACGGCCACCATACGAGGGCTCCTAAAAGGTATTCAAGCGTGGGGAGCGCTGGTTCAGTGTGGACGTTGGTGGCAAACCTAACAGCTTCTGGAAAGTCTATCACACGTGGAGCCAAGCCGGGAACGAAGTTGAGAAACTGGCGTATCCTTATCCGGTACACCAAAACGAAGTCTCAAGCCGGAGCAGACTGTTTTCTGCGCCAGCCAAGGCGTGTCGAACCCGGTTCATTCTAGGTGCGAATAAGACAAAGGCTAAAAAAAGCCCGTTGGACGGAAAAATACATTTTTCTGTCAACTTTGAATGATTACCAAAGAATGAATAACTGAATTGATTGTACATAATCAGAAGATCGAGCACTTGATGTTAAGAAAAAATTTAAATAAATGGGCTTTCGTAAGTCCTAGAAATTCACGGAAGCCGCACTCCCCGCACACCAAAATATCTGAAAGATTTTATCTAAGTAAATAAGTCTAGCGATAATACGTCGCCCCTTGAGCATCGATAACCGCTGCCACATTCATCTTATCACAATCTGAGCCCATTAACACACAAACAAAAAGATTGATTACGATTTCTGGCCCCAGATAAGTGAATTTACAGAATTCCACTGCTCGCTAGCAACTAGTGCCTTCCCAGCCGAACTATCCAAACAAAAGCTGACGTAGACCATCAGCTTCAATGGAAAGTAGATCACTCTGACCCAATCTCGCTGACCTTTCACCCGTTCAAGCGTCTGCTAAAACAAAGAGACATCCGCCAAGCACATCGTAAATATAAACAATTACCTCCCAACCGGCCCAGGACTCGTTCAACTGCCCCAGAGCATCCTTCGCAAGTCATTTCGACGTTGAATTCGTGCACGGCCTGTCGAGACAGAGACATTCGCAATTAGAAAGTTTCGTAAATTGAAATATTTATCGTTTTATGGTTTAGATTACTCACAGACATGATAAATTCCGATGGCTCTAGTTCACTTTCAGAAAGTTAATGAACTTCAAGGACAAAACCGCAACTCCCACAACACAATTGGCTTCTCAATAGAAGAGCAAATTGCAAGTGTCAAAATGAAGCCAGAGCACCCCCGGCAGACACTTTTCCGGCGAATTTCAATTCACACTTGAACGGTTGTTGTTCGTGTCGCAGGTGGGAGTAGGAGTGAGGATTTGATAAGTGGAGATCACTAGTTGTCGCCGCGGTTTGAATACCTGGAACGTCACAAGTTAAATCGCCATCAGATGGCACGACACGACTTTCAAAACACTTGTACCAACCTCCGGCAACGAACAGTTGTGACAGATCTCTTGCTGTATCTCGCCGACGCACGTGTAACCTGAGTTGATTTCAGAAGCGCGGCATTGGTGGAAAAGGTGCGTTTTAAAGAAGTATTTTGTGATCTCTGTTGCTGATTTGAACATGGGAAAACCAGGTAAGTTACTTCTAATTGATCAGCATGCGGTCATATTGTAATTGCGATAAACATCGATCGGCGGCTTCAAATGGATACCTAACCCAACTTTCGACTTTACAGGATTTACTCCACGCGGTGGCGGAGGAAGAGGAGGCTTCGGCGGTCGTGGTGGCGGAGGCCGCGGCGGCGGCGGCGGCGGTGGTGATAGGAAAAGTTTTGGCGGTGGCGGCGATAGGAAGAGCTTCGGCGGAGGTGGTGGTGGAGGACGTGGCGGCGGCCGAGGATTTGGAGGAGGCCGCGGAGGTGGTGGTAGAGGAGGCGGTGGACGGGGTGGAAAACCTTCCCGCGGTGGAGGAGGAGCAGGACGTGGCGGCTTCAAAGGAGGCAAGACAGTCGTGATCGAACCACATCGTCACGAAGGCGTTTTCATTGCACGCGGCAAGGAAGATGCGCTGGTCACTAGGAACTTTGCCCCAGGATCTGATGTGTACGGCGAGAAAAAGATTCAAGTTGAGGTAAATAAAATTTCACTTCACTTCCTTTGCTATTTGATTTAGTAAATTGTCTGGAGAAATGTGATCTTCAAAACCAAAACATCACGCCAAACTGGTTCAGCACATTGGCCTTCAAAAGTCGAATAATTTTCAAGCATCTGGCGTAGCGAAAACTTTCGTATAGCTAAGATTTTTCAAAATTTTAACTTCAATCATTCTCAAGGGCTGCCCCAAATCCCATAACGATTTACGGCTAGCCTCATGTTGCTTTATTTTAAGATCTTAGTTTTTGATAACAGGAAATAACATTCATCTCCTCCCCTTTCAGACCGACGGAGAGAAAATTGAGTACCGTGTCTGGAATCCTTTCCGATCCAAGCTTGCCGCTGCCATTCTCGGTGGTGTCGATCAAATTCACATGCCACCCGGCTCCAAAGTGCTCTACTTGGGTGCTGCGTCCGGTACGACCGTATCCCACGTCTCGGACATTGTTGGCCCCGAAGGACTTGTCTACGCCGTCGAATTTTCACACCGCTCCGGACGTGATTTAATCAATGTCGCGAAGAAGCGAACGAATATCATTCCAATCATTGAGGATGCCCGTCACCCGCACAAGTACCGCATGCTTGTCGGCATGGTGGACACAATATTCGCGGACGTCGCGCAGCCAGATCAGGGCCGTATTGTTGCATTGAATGCCCAGCACTTCTTGAAGAACGGCGGCCACTTCGTTATTTCAATTAAGGCGTCGTGTATCGACTCAACAGCACAGCCCGAAGCCGTGTTCGCAGCGGAAATCAAGAAAATGCAAGCGGATAAGCTGAAACCCCAGGAACAGATCACCCTGGAGCCATACGAACGTGATCACGCTGTCGTAGTTGGAGTCTATCGGCCGCCTCCTAAGGCGTAGTCACTGCAATCCCACTAGTTAGTTGTTTTATAAAATTTTACATTAAGGAGTAGGTTTAAGAGAGTCTAACGGTTCAATGCAAGTTTTCATGTTGAAGATACGAAAGTATGACAGAGAAAGTAATTTTGAGAAGCTTTTTAGTATTCTACGTTATGTTTAGTAGGTCGCGCCTGCAGCGAGGCGCAGCAACTATATATCGAAGGTACTGAAAATTTGTACAACTACTTTTAATAAAGTAAAAAGAACTTATTTCAATAGAAGTGCGTTTCCATCCCTGCATGCTGTCAAAGGAAGTTTCATGGAGGTGTCAAAGGCTCTGAGTTAAGACTCACTTATTGAGACACGAGTTACAGTCCCCCCAGTCGCAATACCAACAAGATGTTTGACTATGGACAGCGATTTCTCCAATGTCCTGAGTATATGCTCTGCTCGTTCCGTAGCCCAATCAAACATTTGAGTACGAAGAATTACTACCACTCAACCATCGAATCACAACAAAAAATGAGTTTTGGAATATGCTCTCCCCCACCTTGGGCAAGAATTCTAGCAGGACAGATTCAATATTATGGTTTTTGGGACCTACACTGTTGGTCAAAAAACGGTCTCCCATAGAAAATCGTACAAATTTATTCGTATTTACAAATATGCTCAGAAGCATAGAGGGCAACATGGCAGACGACACTGCGGAAAATTTTCGACTTGAGACATTCGTTGACACATCGATCACAAAGAACACTAGTTGTGCCACTTCGTTCAGGTTGCGCTAATGCACGTAGCAATTTCATAGCGTAGTTCCGAGATATTTACCACGCAAGAACTGTGAAATGAGATTAGTATTCCCTGCTTGTCGTAAATGATTACTAAAAGCGATAGAAATCTGCGGGCTAGCAACATTCAGATTTCGAATTTTTAATTTGCTCTGGAAATGTGATCCATACCTCAAATGAGGATGGACCTAACGTAACGACTTTTCGCTATCATATCAGTAAACGCGTTGGTTTCTGGAATCAAAAACAGTATCCAGGGCCTCAAAATGGTCACTTCTCCAACCCAAACGAGAAATCTGGACCGAAGCGAAGTGAAAATTTGGATAATATTCCTCTCACTCACTGCGGAAATGTGCTTTTGTACTCTGGAAAGCTACGGAGCAGACGCCAATCCGGTGCCGTATTGTTAATGATCGCTACCACAAGGCGCAGTCATGCACTCAAACGGAGTAAAGCCGCTGAGCTTGACGGTCTCTCCGCAGTTATTTATCGCTGCACTTACAGATACTGTAGCTTGACTACTTCCACCCGTACGAAAATCTTGGGGATCCGAGACATTTCCCAGAGAGTTGGAGAAGGGGATAATCGTTAAGTTTCCAAATTGAGCACTTCGGTTGCACCTTGTTATCGATATTATTTATTCTTGTAATCGGTGACCTTCTTTATGCTGTCTTTGGATTTGAAAAGAGAGACAAATAAAGTTTTAATTGCATCCAATCGACGCCGCCGCTGTTGAAGGAGATAAGAATAGACAGTCCGACCGTCACTGACCCCCATGCAAGCAGATCATGCTGAGGGTAACGCAAATAAGTCTGCAGCACTCGAAGTGCGCTTTAGCTAATCTGTTTGTCATCGTCATCGCAATAGTACAGGAGCCTTGGTTCGGAGGCAACCGAACCATCAAAGGGCATCAAAACAAATATTACAATTTATTCCACATCACAGGAGACGCAGATCAGGATAGATTTAGAGCTTGCAACCTCTTGAGGAAGAGTTTGCACGCTTTTCTGTGTCCGGACCTGAGTTCCAGCGACCTTAGTCAGTTTAGTTTACTAGGGGGAGCCGCAGCTTCGAGCACAAAAGAATTGTTAAACCCATTGTGCTATCCCCATAGATCTATAACCAGTAAAAGGGGCACAATAGTTCTTCAAGGACGCGGTGCGACTTTCCCTTAACAAAATAATAATAATCCCCATAAATCGCCTATTCAATGGCTTCCCGCCTACGGCGCTCGCAGGGTTTAGTGAATCTGAGAATATTCTCTAGAGGCAGAGAGTGCAGATTCTTCATTGAAGAAAACTTTACCAAGGTGACTTCGCCTGAGATCTGCATAAAAAGGGGCAGCTGCATAGAAAGTACAGGGCCGTCTGCTCCTCCTTCTCACATTGGCTGCACATAGCCGAACCCACCACCCCAATCTTTTCCATATGGTAGCTTAAGGAGCAGAGTCCCGTTAAAAGTCCTACTAGGGTTTTCATGTCCCAATTCTTGAGGGACAACAAAAATGCCGCTCTAGTGACCCCACACTCTTTCAGAAGCGACCTAATCGTGGTCAAACTAGAGCAGGCGTGGACAGGAAGCTTGTATATATTTCTTTGGCTTACATAGCCGAGGAAATATACACCGACCGATCTACTCCGCCAGAAGAACTACAATATTTGTCGACAACCATAACAACAAAAAAGGGCAACCTGCATGCAAGGTATACGCGCTGGAGCAGCTCGTAAATTAACGAAAGTGGTGAATCATTCTTTGATTTTATTATTACTACAAATCGATCGGATGGAGAACTGTGACGTTTAGAAAGAGGTCCTTGATATCATCATACTAACCGACAATGGCCTTCTTAGGGTGGAGAACTGGAGAGTGTCTGACCAGAAATCATAGTTGGATACTTTGCAGTTTATATCTCGCCGCAGAGTTCTCCAAATCCTTCAAAAAACCCAGGAGGATCGAGTGGAGGAAGTTTGGTCAAGTTATCAAGAACAAACAAATTAGCAAGATTGGCATGACAGACGAGGAGTCAAATGCCGGGGCTTTGGAAAAGAATCCAATACCGCCTTTAAAGTCTCTCCCCTGCTAAATACAGCAAGAAGACGCTGCCACCCTGGTGGAATGAAGATCTGTGCAGCCTCAGGAAACTGACAAAGGAGATCTTCAACATCTGCTATAGGCATAAATATTGGCGGTCTTGGTTTAGACTATTGTCAGAACATCGAAAGCATAGCAAAATAGCAAGCAGATTCTGTCCAACGACCATAGCAGTCCATACTTTCTTAAAAATTGAGAAGGCTCCTGAACGGAATCTTCTGGTGAAACCTTGGAGCTGCTGATTCAGACGCACTTTCCAGCGTGCAAGGAGGACTATGAGTCAGATCGGGTCGAGATTTACCAGAGCTGTATCTCTTTCGAATACGTACCACAATGAATTTCATACCAAAAGCGAGCAGGAGCGACCATGAGTCCGCGAAGGACTTTCGAACAATCAGCCTCGCCTTTTTCGTATTGAAGCCCCTAGAGCTCGTCCTGGATATCCACTTAAGGGCGATTATGGAGAGAATACCTTTGTCTAAGTTCCAGCATACCTACCTCAAAGGCAAATCCACAGAAACCACTCTCCACGACGTAATTGGCACAGTTGAGCGATCACTAAAGTACACAAGCAATGTACCATAGCTGCCTTCTTGGATATAGACGGAGCATTCAACAATATTAGTTTGAACGCCGTCAAGGAAGGCTTGACCAGTATTGGCTTGGAAGCGTATCTTACGTACTGGATGATATCCATAATAGGAACCAAGATAATCAAGTAGTATCTGGGGGGGGGGGGGGGGGCAACGACTTAACCAGAGCTGCGAACAGAGTCACGCCCTAGGGTAGTGCCATCTCTCCGGTGCTGATTCCTAATAATGAACGAAATTTTACTGATATTGGACGGGAGCAGGGTGAAGATGATGGCATATGCCAACGAATCAGTAATATTAATGTCGGGAATGTTTCCCTCAATTATAAGTGACATTATGGAAGGCCGTTGGAAAAGACGTACCTATGGGCCACAAGATGCGGACTTGGCATAAATTCAACCGAAATGAAACTGATGCTATTCACAACCAAGACAAAAGTACCTTAATTCTGACTTAATGAAAGAGTATTAATTCTTTCCTCCTATGTAAAGTATCTGGGTGTAATCCAGGATCCAAAGCTAAATTGGAAATTCAACATAGAACTGCGGGTTAAGAAGGCCTGCATAGCCCTCTATGCCTGCAAGAGGGCTCTTGCATAGAATTGGGTCTCCGCCGAGGATGGTTCTGTGGTGCTCACCCATCCTAACATACGGCTCTATTGTATGCTGCTTTGAGCAAAAAGTACAACAGAACGAAGCTTAATAGGATTCAAAGAACCGCGGGTGCAGGTGCTATCGGGGCTCTGAAGTTCTGCCCGACAGATGCTCTCAATGTACTCCTGTATCTCCTCCCGTGCAATTTTGTCAGACTACGTGAGTCCAGATGGTGGACGGCCATTACACATCCTAGACGAAGTACCTCGGGAAATCTGAGCATTCCCCACGGACTATCACACACGCAAGCTGAACTTTACGAGAAACTTTGCTGTGGAATTTAAAACGAGAGCAGAGTAGAAAATTGGCAGCGTGTTACAAGGTTATGACACAACATTTTTCACGGACGAATCAAAGATAGTTTGTGGAGTCGGATTGAGGGTTTTCTCGAATACACACAGTGTAACTGAGTCGTAGGGTCGCCCAGGTTTCGCTGGCGACATTGGAAGCCTGCCGATGGCTGGAGCATGATCCGAGCCCCAAGCGTAGCATAGCCATTCTGATCGAGAATATAGCAGCCAGTAAAATCTTATACTCATAGACGACATCCTCCAGGCTGATGGGGCAGTGCAAAAATGCGCTAAACAGTCTGGGCGCCACGCTCAAGCTCAGATGGTGAAGGTTCACCACCCGCCTCAACTCAAGGAGAATTTGGCCCGCTTATAACGAGAGCTCCTATACCACACGCATGCAAATAAATACAAGTTTACGGCGCTCGGCACGGGGCACTCGCCCATAGAGACCATGTCGCCAGGCCCGGCATATCCTACATTGCCGAAGCTGCGTAGAGGGGAAACCCTCAAGCACTTCCTTTGCGATTGCCCAGCTCTAGCTAGAGTGAGACTACCGACACTGGGTAAAATATTCTTTGGGGACCTCCGAGAGATTTCTAGCTGCTAAATCGGAGAGCTGCTTTCCTTAGAACTAATCTGACTGAACTCTGCCTCCTTACTCTCATAACAGCCGTCACGGTCTTGGGAGTTTGTTACATGAACACTTGGCACCACAACGCTAATTGGACTCCTCGGAACATATACACTGCAAAATAGTTTTCGGTTTATTCAAAAACCTTTAATAAAATCATTTCGTCTGCCAAGTAAAAGGAAACCCAAAGGACACTTCATTGTAAAGTGACTTTGAATCACCCTTCATAGTCCGATTCAAATGCGGTATAATTAGAGAATGTTTAGTTAAAAACTAATTTTGTGAGAAACTTGGCTTGTTTTTCCTCTCAAAAACCTATTTCTCTGAATAGTTAAAATGATCCCAACCTCATCCAGTAACAATATTCTATAAAACAGAAATGTCCTCTCAACTGTTTAGGAGACTCACAGGTACATCAACCTCGCTTACACGCCATCTTTCACGGTTTGTTGAAATGCATTTTTGCTCAGGCTCCCAAGACTTCCCGAAACGTATAGACTTTTCCTCCAACATTCTGTGCGTGTGTTGCTTTGGCGAAAACTTGTCGCCCATCTTAAGAGAGTGGACTCCACTGCGTAGCGCCAGGAATGAAAGTGCCGTCCTTCCTTAATGCGTGACCTATCCAGTTCCACTTTTGATTCAATTCGTCCACGAGTAACTGGGTTGTGTGCCGAGATAAGTGTTGAGAAAGGCTTTGAACCCCCAGCAACACAGAAATAACATTACCGCAATTACTAGATATACAGTGCGGGGAAGAATTGTGTAAATGTTTACTGACATGTTATGAATACTCCTCCTTTTGCAAAACTACTAGCGATATGACAACCTCTATTATATATGTTTTTGGTCAACGTTAGTCAACTTTGACAACGCCAAAAAAACGGTAATTTTGTCGCACAAATTCCTTCAGTAGGAAAGCGAAGTAAATTTGCGATCATACAATTTTTTTCGGATTCTATTCACAGTGAAAAGTGAATGAAAGAGCAAGTTTAAATAAAATTAAAAAGGGGTAGGGGTACTGTTCAGCGTTTAATTGCTTCAGAAGAAGCAAAAAATTCTCGAGAAGTGCAAGAAAATTTGTCGACGTGCTATAACATGAGTATCTCTGCAAACGAATACAAAAACTTACGTTTCACTGAGAGGCATAGGAAATGTCGGTTTGCGTTTGCCAAAAAATAGGAAAACTGGATCAAACCGGAGTGAAAGTTATTTTAACAACTTGTTTGGGCGCCCAAACAGATAGACCGAAAAATGTATATAAAAAGCTCAAAACGCCAAAAAGAGACGGCGACGTGATACCTACAATGAAATTTAGTGGCGGAAGCTTGTTATTTTGGAGGTGTTTTTGTGCAGAAGGTGTAGGTGCGTTCCATCGAATCAATAGAAATATGGACGCTAACATGTTCATCGACATAATCAAATCATACATGACAAGTTTGCGAAAGTGGGGCCGAAGTGTTGAGAGCACAATAATTCAACAAGACAACGATCCCAAATATAAACCCAGAAAAACCATAGAATTCTCAAGGAATAAGAAAATTGCAATGAAGTATGGGCTTCCAATTCTCGAGAAGAGTGTCGGAAACTAGTTGAAAGCATCCGTCCGTATTCAAGTCGTTGTAAAACCAAAAGGATCGTACACAAATTATTAATAATATATAATGTTGGAATGGTTTTTTACTTAAAAAACTGAATTTTTCTGCCACTTTTTGATTTTCATATTATTTACAATAAATTGTCTTTCGTAAACCATAAAAAGTTTTTTAAATTTGTCTTTCGATTTGGAACAATTCATAAACAGTCTAGAATGTGAAGAACATTTACACAATTCTGTTCCACACGGCGCTATGCACATTAATGCAGATAGGCAGAGTGTGATGACCCATCAGACTAAGAACCTTGATTGCCTCTTTTTCCAAATCAAGAGCGATTTGGCCATAGTCCACGACGGTGAGAAAGCAAGCAGATATCTTCAGCGTGGTCGAGGTGTTTGTCGAAGGAGGTCAGGTCCATGAGAGCCCTTTACGTTCTCCAGCCAAGGCAAAATGAAGAACCTTACCGATAATCAGAGGAAATAATAGCGGTGACAAGATGCACCCCAATCACGATAGAACGATCCCTGCATCACGTTAGAACGAAACTAAACCATGTCAAGATGCTTTGAACTTTGAACATTTAATACTATAAGATCACAGCATAAAAAATTTTTGATAAAAAAGGAATCAAATCTCGCGGGGAATATTCTCAAGTATAAATTCTTCAATTTTCTGGACGCGGCCGTCAATCTTGGTCAATTGATCGGAAACGTTCTCAAAATATTTCGTCAGTTCATTTATCTTAGCATAAACGTCTTCAATCCAAGGGTAACTATTTTCTACGGGGCTGGCATGCGATGAAGATCGAGAGCGCTTCTTCTTTTTGCCAATACGGATTGTAACTTCATCCTTGAATAAAATATTGGAAATATGAGTGACTCTATAAAGACAAAATTGGAAATTTTATTCTAATAGAATTGGACCTTTGTGTTGTTTGTAGATCAACCGTTTTGTAGGGAAATCGAGTGTATTTGGAATCGATGGTTCTTTGAGGAGTGTGAAACGCCCAGTTTCGAGAATATACATATATTAAAAACATGAAATGTGTTAAAATGTTAGTGGGTGGTTTCGAAAGTAGGGTCTTATGAGTAATTTTAAATAACGTTTTCTTCAAAAATCATAAAAAAGATGTATCGCCTAAAACTAACGCCGGCAGTTCATGCGATGAAACTAATCCCATCTCGAGGAACCTTCGGCATAACACTTCTCTACTTCTAAGCAACTATTCATCAACCTCATAATCCGGTTCCTCATTGTATATCTTTGACTTTCTTGAATCAATTACGATTCCTCGATTATCGGCACTCTCATCAGATTCATCGTCTGTTGTCGCTTTCGCAGATGTGCTTTCCGACGTAGACAGGGGACTTATACCGCTCTCGTTCAAAACATCAGAGTTCCGTTTCGAATCAGCTTCATAGAAGTTGGTTTTCCACACCATAAGCTGAAATAGGTGCCAACCCAAAGTTACGACATTTGCTCAAAAGCCATGAAATGGTTGATCAATTGAAATACTACTTACTTGCTGATCTTGTCCTCCAGACGCGAAGTATTCGCCATCGTTCGAGAATGCCACACTCGACACTCCACTCAGATGTCCTGTTAATGTGTAAATGGGTCGTCCCTCTAATAAGTCTAATATTTTCATAGTTCCATCGTTGCTGCCCGATAAAAGGAAGTTACCAGAAGGGTGGAAAGATAATGAGTTCACCCGATCAGAATGTACATGATACAGTTGGATTAGAGTCTTGGTGGATATATCAAAAACTTTGATGCGATTATCGGTCATGGCCAAAGCAATAATGCTTCCATCTGGATGCCAGGCTAAATGCAAGCCAGCGCCTTTTTGTTCAACGAAAGTGTGCGTGTTTTCGCCACTTGATAGGTCGTAAATACGCAGGGTTTTGTCGTCTCCGCACGAAGCTACAAGTTTCCCATCTGGACTGAAGCGAGCGCATCGCACCCAATTTGTGTGCCCCGTGAAGGATGTTAGGAAGCGCTTGTGAGATACTTTCCATAGTTTTAAAGTTTTATCATCGGACCCCGTGATTATCTGGAAAGGTTACACTTTTCTTTAGATAGATTAGGGAGGCATCAGGATGTTGTTTATGAGATATAAACGATGTAGGAAAATAACAACCATATCTGTTGTGACGACGGTCTCTATGGGGTCTTCCGGTAAATAAAGGCCAAGCATTGTCTGCTTGTGATTCCAAAACTAATATGTGGAATACAATATTTACCTGTCTTCCATCCGGATTGAAATCAACGGTGCGAACGGCAGCCGTATGTGCTAGAAACTCGCCGGTAGCTCCTCTAATTTTCGGCACCCAAACGCGAACTGTGCGATCTTTTGAAGCAGATGCGACGAGGTCAGCTTTTGGTGACCACGACACAGAGTGCACAGGCCCTAAATGGCCAGTAAACTTGACGCATCGCGCGGCTTGATTAAAATTCCATAGCATTACCGTGGAATCGAGGGAACTGGTAGCAATTTGATTCGCGGATGGATGGAATGAAAGTTGCGTGACCCTTCCTTTATGGCCTTTGAAATGACGAATTAGTGTCGGCTCTGCCGTTACCTCCATTGCTGGTCAAATTACTTTGATATGTGCAATATAAATAAATAACTTTAAAAATAGAATTGATGCGAATCGGCACTTCTCAAGGAACGTTTCTGTTTTCTGTTATGGCTGTTGACATTTGCTTTTAAATGAAGGTTTAGTAGATTCCTCCCAGATGGCGTAGTAGGAGAGGTGAAAATCTGGCGCCATTGAGAGGTGGATAACAATTGAGGAAATGACGAAATTTATTTTAAACGTTATAAACGATAACTGGGACAATAGCAACAACAGTATTTCCCATGTAGTACCAAAACTGGTGGCAAAATTGAGCGTTCGCAGTATCACCAACTAAAGTTGTTGATGAAACCGTGGTTAACAGTGAGGCAGGTATAAAATTCTTGGATAACGAAACTAAGGATGAAATTCGTTCGGGTATGAGTGAGATCACTCGGAATAACGCGCCGCCAAAAATTTGTAAATACGATTTAAAAACAAAGCCAAGTATGACCAGGCTATTATTCGGAAGTCGGAGAGTGGAAACTCCTTCAAATTGCGAAACAACCCGCTTCCTGAATCTATCAAAAGGGTCAATCGGACACTAAAGGAAGCTACTGCGGTATTCCCGACAATTGGGCCATTCCGAATGCCAAATCCTGCGCTGCCAAGAATCAGATATCAAGGAGAGAAACGAGATGCCATAAATTATTGCTGATTCGAACTCACCGACGTACCACATCGCGAAGTGGGTGATCAATGAGTGCTAGGCCCTTGGGACGACAAGTAGTAAGTATTCAGTGGCTAACTCCCATGAACTAATAAAGAAGCTGCAACGCGTTGAGAGGATAGGTGAGAACGAGGTGATAGTATCATTTGACGTGAAGGCGTTGTTTCCCAACAGGCCAGTGAAAGAGTCAATTTTTGGACTCGAAAGATGGCTGAGTCAGTTTAAATCTGATCCGGAATGGAGAAAAAAAGTTTGAATTTATGCAAACCTTGCCAGGCTCTGCATGAACGAAAACTATTTTGCGTTTCGGGATAGATTCTACAAAAGCACTTCGGTAGTAGCGAAGGGAACTCCCTCTCGCCGTTAATCACTGAAAGATTAATGGCATCAATCGAAGGAGAAATTGAGTAGAGAGAAATAATGCCTGAAGTATGGTTTAAGTATGTAGATGACGTAATTACGATTGCTAGAAGAGACGATATCGACAAGTTCGATAAAGAAGGTTCATCATAAAATCGAATTTATACTAGAGGTAGAAAAGGATGGTGCTCTTCTCTTCCTAGACCTGAATATCGTCAACTCTAGCGGGAACCTTGAGTTCAAAATATACTGTAAGCCAGTACTAGCAACTTCACAGCATATATTTTCTAAAAAAAAGGCAGGCTATAATTGCATGATGCACCGACTGATTACATACCTTCTTTCGGAATACGGCTTCAATAAGGAAGGTGGTGTTCAAAGGGTAGTATAGGTTCCAGGGCGAAACGTGAATTGGTACCCACGATGGAGCATAAAACCTGGGAAACGCTTGCTGAACCAACACTAAAGCTCTACTACTAAATTCTATCTCCACCTCCACGTGGTGACCGCTGGGAGTTCTTTTTTAATGAAAACCTGCAGACGAAGAAGGATGAAGGCGAGTCTCCCGCGCCTAAAAACGAGACAAATTGGTCTCCAGGTTGGGGGTTGGGTAGGGCTGTCAACAACACAGCCCTCCAAACACCTATAAGAGTGTCAAATCAACAGAGATCCTGAAGATGAAGCATCAACAAATAGTCTTCACAATCACCTGAAGGACGTTATCATAAATACGGCCACAAACATATTTGGCCCCAGCCGCAAAAAGAGTCGGAACGGCTGGTTTAACGATGAATGTAAGCTAGCAACGGAACGGAAGAATGCTGTATAGCGAGTAATGTTACATTCTCAAAGGACGCGGGCACGCGAAACTTATCACGAACCCCGGAGAGCGGAGAAGCAACTTCACAGACGGAAAAAGGAAGCCTGAGAAAACCAACAGCTCTATGAGCTCGAAAAGGACAGGGAGGAACCGCACCAGGCGCACAAGTTTTACCAACAAGTCAGCAGGATGAAGCCTTATACACCTCGATATTCATCCTGCCGAGACAAAGAGGGAAATCTGATTTCCGACAGAATGGGCATATTGGAGCGACGGGATGAGTACTTTGATGAACTACTGAAAAACCAGAACATCGGCGAGTTGGAGGTCCCTTCAAATGAAGACGACGGACAAATACTACCAAAGCTAAGTACAAAAGAAATAGTCCGTGCAATTCATCGGGTTAAAAATCATAAGTCGCCAGGAGCCGATGGAATTATAGTTAAGTTAATTAAATATGGAGGCGAAAAACTACACCAAGCGGTTCATCAACTTATGCTCAAGGTGTGGGACAGCGAATCAATGCTTGACGACTGGCAAAGAGGCATTATCTGTCTCATACATAAAAAGGGAGATATCACACAGTGCAGCAATTATAGAGGTATCACGTTGCTGAGTACCATCTATAGGATATTCTTTACTATGTTGCTAGGCCGGATAGCCCCATATGCCCAGAACATCATTGGCCCATATCAAAGAGGCTCCACTCCAAACAAATCAGCAACACATTACATTATCTTTCTGCGGTAAGCGATAGAAAAACTATTGGAATATGGACATCAGTTGCACCATCTATTCATCAACTTGTGATACTGAGCTAAATTCGAGGGGTACGATCCCACCCACCCAACTACTGGCCTATGGTGACGATATGGACATCATGGGAAGAACAACCCGAAACGTACAAACTGCCTTCATCCAGATAGAACAGGCGACACATGGCGCGAGATCTTGGGCTGCACATCAATGAAGGCAAGACAAAATATATGGTGGCAACGTCAGCACCGGAAACCAACCAACCGCACTAGTCAAACAGGAAGAATAAATATAGGAGACTACAATTTTGAGACCGTTGATAATTTCTCCTATCTAGGGTCGAAAATCATAACCGATAACAACTACGACACACACACGGTTATTGGTAGCCAACAGAGCCATAGGGTCAAACTCTTACTGTACAAGACAATGATCTTGCCAGTCCTCATGTATTCCTCGGTGACTTGGGTTCTTAGCAAGAAAAATTGCGAACTCTTGGCCGTGTTCGGGAGAAGAATCCTGGATAGAGGATGAGGATGATCCCACCCGGAAAGTCTTTAAGGGCAATATCTATGGTAAAAAAAGAAGACGAGGCACACCGTGCCTGAGATGGAGGTCAGGACGCCAGCCAGCTTTTAAGGATATCGAATTGGTGGACCTCGGTGCAAAACCGGGATGTCTGGAGTTCCTTATTAAGGCAGACCTAGACCGGATATCGATTGTTGCGCCGTTGATGATGATAATGAGTAATATTTATTAAGCTTACAAAACCGGATATTTCGGGGAGTCAGATTTGCAAGCTTAATAAATATTACAAGCGAATAGAAAAGCCAAATCTTAATTATTTAAAATACTAGAAATATTAGATCAAATTCCAATTTATATAACTGCAACTCGTCCTTAGGTTTCTATAAAATATTGTAAATTATAATTAACGATTAAAATATCCTGCATTGAATAAGGGAACAAGTTGTTCCTGACATATCGATATATGTCGAATAAAAAATCACTGCTAGTGACGGTGTTGCATTTTAATCCCTTAGGTTTGCTAGTCAGCCAAAAAATGAAACCTGCTGCTATTTTCTTTGAAAAAATAAGCCCCTACAGAGGATTTTGCAAACTCGGAGAGGAATACTTTCTATGAGACGATATCACACTCTCGGATCACAGACGCATTGATTTCGTTATGGGCATGGATCTACCTCCACCCACTCCATTTCGGAATCCGAGGAAGACAGATTGGGTAATGTATCAAACAGAATTGAGCGCCCGAGTCACGATCCCTGGGAAGCGCATCAAATCCATTGCTGAAATTGAGAAGACAACCCAGATGATCACAACTAGCATGAGAGAAGCTTTCGAAGAAAGCTGTCCACTCAAGATGCCAAAGAAGGGTAAAACACCATGGTGAAACTCGGATTTGGCAAAACAGAGGAGAACGACAAGGATGCTCCTTAATCGTGCTCTGAAGGGTGAATCAAGCACTAGCTGGAATCGCTATAAACAGGCACAGAAGGCTCTAAAGAGGAGCATAAGATCGGCTAAACGATCATCTTGGAGACGCTTTTGCGAAGAGATTAACTCTCTTGAGGCAACCCCAAAGCTGAAGCGGATTCTGGTCAAAGAACGTAGCCAGAAACTGGGTTATTTACGTTTACAGAATGGAAAGTACACAGAAAGCGATGAAGAAACGGCAAATCATTTGCTTGAAGTACACTTCCCAGGCAGCATCCAAAATCTAATCTCGGGGCCAACAGGTGCATACAGCCCTCAACCGAGAGACTGGAATATGGAATGCAAAGTAGTATCACTGGAGCGAGTGAAATGGGCATTTAACTCGTTCTCGAGTGCTCGGAGCTGCGGCTCCCCCCAGTTAACTAAACTAAACTTCTATGAGACAATGGAACGAACCTTCGAAGTCTGCCCTAGATATAATAATAAAATCATAGTTGCAGATTTCCCAGCCCAATAGGTATGGAGCCTGTATTCAGGTGATATGTCGGCTCCCATTGCCTGCATAAAATTACCAATGACAACGGACTGTGGATTATTCAACTAGTAGTGTCAAACGGAATGCTTGTTGGAAGTACCTGGTTTGCGCCGGAAGTTGAACAAAAAAAAACGTGGACCTTTCCAGACGGGACCACTTTCATCCAAATTGATCACGTTTTAAGCGAACGCCGCCACCCAGTGTCAACTCTGCCTCTAAAATGGCTTCTGATTTTAAGCCGCACTGCCTCTGTAAGCTTGACGAGGTATACAAAATATTAATGAAACTTATAAAAATCTTCTCCACGACAAGATGGAAGCTAGACCTCCCCAAGAAAGCCGTATTATCCTAAAGCCTAGCAAAGATCCTTTAAATTCGATCCCCTACCTAAACCGTGAACAATTTTATATGAACTTTGTATTATGTGGGTCGCGAATTCTCCATTAAAATCATTAATGCTCATTGTCTGGACGAATCTAAAATAATAACTCGATTTATATAAATTAAAATGTTTTTGTTAAAATTCAATCAATCCACTTGAAAGTCCAAGAGCAGAGCAGCCATACTATATCAATGTCAGCAAGTAATCTGACTTAAGTGTCTTGTGGCAAATGTGATAAAATACTGATAATTTTTATAGGTTTCTATAATATATCCTTTACAATATTTCCGCATATAATCCTATGACAGTCTAAAGGCTATGAGTACCGGGCCATACTCAATCAAACCGTGAAAATGGAAGGTAAGCAAAAAAAACGGATATCAATCACGCAATATACACCATCAAAGGCATGGAAGGAAGATTCGATCGAAATGTCGTAGCAATAAATCTGATTCGGTTTGCTCCCATTAGAAAAATGAATGAATAATTAATGAGAGAATTATGTATTAGTATTTTTATGGAACCAGGCAATTCAAATAATATTGGGTGACTCCTGAACATTTTGGCAGCGGTAAGTAGTTTTCAGTTGAGTGTTGGATATGCATCTGGGCGATGAATTCAAAGTTAGTAAAGAAGAACGAGAAAAACGTCGAGAATTCAGGAAAATTTGGCAAAATGTAATCGTTCGGATACGCGAGAAAAGTTCGTATTGTTCGGATTATTAAGCTAGTTTTGTAGTAGGAAAAATACATATTATGGGAAATCAGTTTAAACTACTTAAAGATACAGAACCTATCTACCGTTTAAAAATTAGTTAAGATAGAAATATAATTTACTTGTGTGTATCGGTTAAACATTGCCTCCCAATTTCATAACTGCAGTAGAAAATATTATTTTATCAGGCAAAAAACAAATATTCCAATCTAAATATAAAAAAGAACAGTAATGAACAATGACCCGAATTGCTTTTTGTAGAACGTGAAATCGTGAATCATTAATTTTTTCACTTCACATTTTTAATTTTTTTCTGTTTTATTAGATTTCAAATATGTTCTTCAACGGCAAGCTCCTGGTAAAATATGTTTCGGTTCCGGAGTGGAACGGGAATGTCTTCCAATCAAAGGTCCCGCAAAGACATCTTTGATGAGACGATTCATCCCCGATAACTTAGTGGGACCTGGGCCAATGAAATACGATTTCAAAAGCACATTACTCAAAAAAGTGTGTACAAAATCGCTTTATGGATTGATTCGTATTTTATAGTCCAATATTTTACAGTACCCAAATAAAGCCGGATATGGTGGTTTGGCATATAACGAACCGCGGTCACCAAAAACCATAGCTTCACAATATCCTGCAGTCGGTACTTATGACGTTAGCCCTGTGAGAGAAGTAAAATATGCTGCAAAACCATTCAACATAGGTGCAAAATTAGCTAAAAAGAGACCTTTCCTCACACCTGCGTAAAGTTATTTACAAAATCCTTAGAACACTCATGCTCACTATTAGTAATTGCAGACCTGGTACGTATAATTTCCGTAAAAGGAATATTACTGTGGATGAAGGGTTTGGTAAACATCGATTGAATTACTCAGCGGTTAGAACCATCTGCACTCCCATCAACCATGCCCGGTGCTGTATTTGCGAAGAAATGCCCTTGGGGGACTATTGGCGACACTGGACCAATGAACAGGATATGTGCCGTCCTTGTATGGTCAAGGAGAGACGAACAGCGAATATGAGTAAGCCAAAAAGTAAAAAGATGAAACGATTGGCTGAATTAGATAAGTTCATACGTGTAAGATATTGTGATTATTATCACGAGCACAGTGGAACAAAGGCTGCGATAAAATTTCTTAGTAATCATCATTTAAAAATGAAGTTTCGTTGTGAGGATTATTTGAATATGTTCTATTATTGATCAGTAAAATATAAAAATGCATAAATGATTATAAGTGTAATTTTTAGTATAAAAAATGCAAAATTATTGTTGTCTGCTTTTGCGTTTTCCATCAATAAATTCGGGATCGTTAAAAAGTTAATGATGGCCGATATTTTTCGCCTTTTCATATCGCAGTAATTTGATCATATGTCGATGGCAAAAGGGATTATTACGGAAGTTTGGCGGCAAATATTTGTTCTAATCTCTTGCAGTTGTAGGAAGAAAAGATATGCATGCCCAATTCAAAAACAATCAAGAGCGTACATTGTAATTAAACAACAGATAAGACCGGAATGAAAGATCACAAAGGCAGGATATTACTTTGGTCGCAAAGGGACTTTACCAACAGTTGTGATATACCTGTATGTTTATCATAAAACCCTATCTGGACTATAGTGCATCAACCATTTACACGCCATTGCCATCAATTCCTGAAAATGTAAGTTTCAGATCCACTCGTCGGCCAACCTAGGATAGTGTGCCCCATTGCATGACATACCCGGCAATGGAGTTCTCTTTCTTTCTTAATGCATGACCTACCCACGGCTACCCCTGCCTTCTCATCAACATTTGCACGGGTACCGCCCTGTATGCCGATAAAGTTCTTCAGTTATTACTGTCCCAGGCCAAAGTATCTCGATGAAACAACGCAGACATGAGATGATGAAAGCTTGGAGATTTTTAGTAACAATAGTGGTCACTTTCTATGTACTACTCCAATATAGCGGCACAAAGGGAACATTTCAGAAACAGTGAAGGTGCTAAACTGGCTACCTAACTTTACAGACGTTGAACGCATTCGATGTTTTGCTCATAATTGCAAATAAGAAGACTGCGATGACCAGTTGGACCGAGAACGTTAGTTTTCATTACACGTTTCGCTTCTGGCTTTTGGCCAAGGACCGTGCTAGCAAGGAAAGCAAGTAAATATCATCAGCATAGTCGCGGTGTTTCAGGAAAGACGACGCCATCCATTGAACCTCTCCAGCCAAGGTAGCATGAAGAACGTCACCGATAGCCAGAGGAAAAAGTACAGGTGACAAGATGCAATCCTGGCAGATACCCTGGACAGCGATGTGAGATTTCAGATACAATCCGGGTTGATACTGTCGAAAGCCAGATGGAGTAAGGACTTTAAATTAGCACAGTTAGTCGGTATATCAGGATCCAGAGCAGTAGATGCGAGCAGTCAGGCAATATCGACGAAGAGGCAAGAAAAATCCAAAGCAAACGGCTACGAAACTTCGAAAATCAATCATATAGTATATCGATTGACTTTTTAAAGTTGGTTTAATCGAAATTAGACAGCCACCGTTGCTATATGTCTGAAGTACAAATCTTCTGCGACATCCTAATTCAAAAAGAAGTGATAAAAAATATCCAGCCGCACACTTTTATAGCGCTAATCGTAAATGTTGTCCATAAAAGTAGCTGAAAAGTTATTAGCACAGGATTGTTAGATTTATCAAAAAATGTAGCACCACCGTTTCGGGTGTGATTGTGTGGAAGAGAAATATTACGTTGCTTGCTTGCAGAGTAGGAGCAGCCAAATTACCTAACTTTTCTGCAGACAAGAGATAACAATCGTTAAGCAAGGAACTCCAACCACACTACATAAATGCAATATAACTCATTTTGATTTATTTGGAACTGGTTAACTGATAGTGTGTAATTTGGCGCAAAACCACAGCCTCCTGAATTTCATCAACTTATTCTGCTGAGGTCATCCATCTTCAGGAACGTCTTAAACTCTAGCGTAATTCGTTATCAAAAGCAGATTAATTTCAACCAGTGGATGCCACCAAGAATAGGTTCCTTGTAAGATTTAAGGAACACTTTATATTTCTTAATTACTATACGGGCGGTATCAAGTTCCCTAAATGTAGTACGTTCATTCCACCCTGAGTTGGTCGGATTAGCCCGGCGTAATTAATCAAAGCGATACGGTTGCT
Organism: Hermetia illucens; assembly: GCF_905115235.1. NCBI lineage: Eukaryota > Metazoa > Arthropoda > Insecta > Diptera > Stratiomyidae > Hermetia > Hermetia illucens. The sequence goes on from NC_051850.1 coordinate 37,785,410, forward strand.
GCCGCTGTGTTGGTGCTCTGGATCGACACGCGGAAGACTACAGGTACAGGAACTCAAGTCAGTCAGTCTCACAATACCCCCGGAGAGCTTATCAACATAGTATTTTCAACTCAAAGTCAAAAAGACTAAATTGTAAGAGTCAACTTAGGTGGATTTCCGGAATTACTTCCCAAAGTGCAACGACCCTCTAAAAATGGTAAAAGAAAAATCAAACTAAAACAACGGTTAAGCTTACATATTGGGTATATTAAGTTTTAGGATGGGTCTTCAGAAAAAAAGGAAAAGAGGGTATAAAAAATATTCTAGTGAAATTGTTCTATGTAAACATCATTTAAATTGACGCGCTGTTGAGCACGTTCCGCGCGCTTCTCTAGAGCATGTATGTAGTCTGCCTCTCTAATTGTCTTCAATTCGTTGGTTACCTTTTGAAGCGCCTAACCGTTATCGAAATGACGACCTTTTAACATCAGTTTCAGGTTAGGGAATAAACAATAGTACGATGGAGCCAGATCAACTCAATAACGCGGAGAGTGAAAAACGATAATTTTATGTTTTGCCAGTTTTTAAATTCGATGTTACTTTATGGGCTGGTGCCCCTATGCAGAGAAAACCGTGAAAACCCGTAAAAACGCAGATAATACTTTTGCGAAGCCGACCCACAGGTCTCAGAATTCTATGCATTACCTTTTACCGGAAAGGACGAATTCCTTGTAAATCAAGTCTCTAGAGTCAAAAAATTCACCAACGTTGTTCTAACGCGCAAATTTTGGAAACTAAGTTTCTTTGCTCTCGGTAAACTTGAGCCAACCCAGGTTGCACTCTGGTGTTTGCTTTCGATGTCATAATCAACATCAGGCTTCATTATCAATCACATTTTTTAAAATTCCGGATCATTACCGCACGTATCAATAAGCTCATAATGAAAGTTCATCCGATATTCCCATTATTCCGCCCTTAACGTATGCGGCACGAAATGAACCAAAAAAAAATCCCAGTCCACCCAACTGCGAATGAGTACCTGAGACAAATCAGGGTAATAATCACGGCGAGCATAATGCTGACCACATTGCCTCCTACAGTCTGCCATAGTCCTGTTCAAGGCCCAGATGCAATTGGACATGCCACGCCAACGACTATTATTAATGGTCTTGCGTGTTGCGCCCTGCGTGTTTACATTAACCGAATTCATGTCCGAACAAACAAACTGATTCTACTTTCCTTTTTGTCAATGATTTTAGTTTATTTCCCCGGGGCAATTTTCACAAGACATCTTGTAGATGTCGTTTTTTTCCGTCCGTCATTCCTCTTTAGCACTTTGATAGCGAGCAAGGGGATGCCACTTGTTGATTTGATCCAGTATTTCTTGCTTTTCCAACTTTTTTACAATGGCCAGAACGTCATCCACATATCGTAACCAAACTCTAGGTTTGGTCATTTGTCTTTCCATTTTCTTTTCTAGACCTGCCATGAAAATTTCACTTAATAGTAGTTATAAGGGGTACCCATTGCTGTCCCTTTGGTCCTCTTATAAAATTTATTTCGAAAAGTAAAATAATTTTCTGACGTACATGTCGCTGCTAGTTTGGCCTTTCTCTTACCCTCCGGAGTATTATCATGCTGTTCGATCCATTCTTCTAGCTTACGTACCGAAATGCTCGGAAATAGTGCCGAAGAAGCCGACCTCTATACAGTACTCCTTCAATCTCTCCATGACTTCTGCTGTGTTTCTTATTGTTGTGCTGTTGCAAATACTACCAATATTTTGCATTCCACATATCACCCATTTGGCTGTATTGTACGGTCGGGGGTTCGTATCTGCTGTTATCTCCCTCATTTCTTCCCCTTCTTTGTGAATTTTTGGTTGGCACCAAATTACTGGAAGGCCCGGGTTAGGCATTCTAAGCTGTGGCATGTTTGTTATAATTGATTTCCACTCCTTCAGCGCCTTTTCCACTCGTTTAATCGAATCCTATATACACGCGACTGGCACTAAATACAACCACAGTAGCGGTGAAAACCTTGTCTTTTTGCTTGAACCTGCGTGCACTCATATACAAGTATGCCGATGCTGAATATATTGCAGATGCAATGCTAACTTTAGTGATTTCTTGGGGATTGAATATGGAGGATTTTATTGGTCAAGGATACAATAGATGTAGTGCGAAGGATTTAGTGTAAAGCAATCTGAACTAACTCACTAACATTCGTAATGTAGTTAGGACAATAAAAAGAACCATCAAATTCCTTCGTGATAGTCCTTTAAGAAGAAGACTGATCGGTGTTCTTTAAATGTTTCGTGAAACTCGGTGTGCTAAAAAGCGCTAATCCATATGGAATATGAATTGTTTTGACTATGATGTTGTTAATGAACTATCAGAATGAACGGAAAATTGGTATCGTAAAATGAACCTGAAAGCTTAATATGTCCTGAGATGTTTAAGCAAAACCATTTACCATTATCAACGACAAAGGAAGAGCCATCCCAGTAATCTGAAAAATGACATGAAATCCTCGCTAGCTAGGTTCAAAAATGTTAGAGAGGGCCTTAGACAGTTTATTCCCTCTTACACTCGGGGCTATTACATTTTCTGAAGATTTCTGACCGAATTTAATATTTTATTCAAAGTTTTAATTTCTTCTTTTTCGGCCTTCGCTGTTTCCGTCAGCCTTTGGGTCCTTTCCGATACACTTGAATGTTCGCACTAATCTTAGCTACAACATGACCATAACCACGGATATGTTTTCGCCTTTGAAATTTCTAATAAATTCTGGAAGAAAGAAAGCTCCACCGAACGCATTATTCGTCCAAGGATTGTTAGTTGTCAACCCTATTGGTCTGGAAAGGTTATTGACTATATCGGCAGTCTTTGTCCATAAGAAATCTAACCCAAAAAAGAGAAGTCCGTGGACTACAAAAGAAGAAGTGGTCCGGTCCATGATCGCTTCCCAAGTGATCTGGGTGCGGACTCAGGACTCCCAGCATCCTCAACAAAAAATTTAGATCCCTTGATTCACTCAAATAGGGGGTTTTCAGATGAACAAGGATTAAACGAAATGAAGACATTGATTATGTAAAAAGATTGTTAAATTCGACATAAATTATACCAAAAAATGCATGACAACGACTAAAACGCGATGCATATCGTGAGTCAACAATCAACTTTCATGTAAGAGACTAGGAAGGGAGGCGTCTTGAACCCAAGTGCGCAAACACGAAAACACCCACAACCCTTTAATATTTTATTCAATTACAAACTGCAATTAGAAAGTGCTCCACCTTTTATACACATCTATCAAACAAATTGTGACGGTGCCAATTACTTCCAGACACTTCTCTGGAATTAGAAATTTCAATTATCTTTCTTTTCTACTGAAGTGATATATTGCTTGAAAGTTCGTATCAGTCTACTCACAGCTCTCATCACAATGAGAAAGAGGATGGGCACCACAATAAGAAGCAGGATCGATATTGAATTTAAATAAACATATCACATAAACACAGCTTTCATTCTGCTGTCTACCTAACCTGGCGCTTCTCAAAGTGGTGACCCCGAATTCAAAAAAGGAAAATTGCCGGGTTCAAGGTAAACATAAAAGCAGTGACAACGAGAATGGTTCCAGACAAGATTATGACTCCCACCGCGGTAAACTAGGTACCAAGTTTTCCAGACTGCAACTCCCACGAATCTGAGATGTAGCTTAAATTGGTGGAGACAAGCTTTGTGAACTATAACATAAAAGACCTACAACGGCAATATTTGCAAGTCATAGCGGTGCTGCAGCCGGGATATGTCACCGAAGTCCGCAGCATAATTACACAGTCCATGATAGATAGCTCATATCACCGCTTACATGACGAATTTATAAAACGGTTAGGTGCCAGTCAGGAGGGGAAAATGAAACGTTTTCAAATGTTACGTCAATGGGTGTCAACAAGGCAGCAAAAGAATCTTCATATTCAAAGACCTAGCAACAACAATCCATGTCTTCATCCGTAACGATGGTCTAAAGAAAATACTTCAACATCCATACCAGGGTCCATATCGGGTAATCAGTAGAACGGATAAGTTCTTTAAAGTTGAAGTGGCCGTACGTATCATTACAACACCCATTCATCGGCTCAATCCTGCTTACCCAATGGCATACGATATCGCAGCGAACCCGATCTTGGACCACCAACAGGAGACCTCCGTGGCAATGCTCACTCCCGACAGAAACATCAGAAAAATCGTTCAAGTTCCCGTTCAACAATCTGAAGTGTTTGGAATAATAAAAACTTGCTTTTTATAATCGCTAGTGTTATTTGTTGGTTGGTTGGCTTGTTAGCACTGATAAAGGCAACAAATGGTTCCCGGAAATCTATATTTGCGAGACCAATAAATAACACCAGTGAATAAAAAAAGCAAGCTAGGGAATGTTAGGACGAAACGACGAGAGAAAGACGAGAAAACGAAGGAATATTGCATATTATTAAATGTGTTCTACCTTGTCCCTGAACAAGACTAAGAAAATACTGTCAATGTCGCTAACCCGCGGCCACTACACATTTTGAGAAATGAATGACGTTGATTATACAATATGCAATGACAACATGAACGGTTTAATACATAGAGAAGAACAGCAAACTAGGTTGGCATCTTCCAAATTCAATATGAAGCAAATACCAAATTATGGTTGGTATATCTGTTTACTTAAAGGAAAGTCGCGAACATGCTTATTAATCCTTTTCATAATTTTATCTAGAGTACGGAAGTAGAGGAACAATCTTGAGGTGAAGCTTGAGCCATGGAATGGCTAGGTAATGTGACGTAAGATGCATGCTAAAATCAAATTATGAATTCATAATAAAGAGTGAAATAGGCGATGGGGAATTATACTCTTGACAGGAATTCTTCGATATGTTCCCAACTAGTTCAAATTAGAATCCAATATGGTCTCCCAAATGAAATCCAATAAAGTAAAAACTGTCAAAATAACTTTATTTATCCTTCGATAAACATAAAAAATACGTACAATGTCTATAAATATTAGGTTTCTTTATCTGTATATGTTATAATGTCACTGCTAATTTTAACCCTTTTATCACTCACACAAAACGTATTATTGGCGACATACTTTGTTTACTTTGTATAAATGTGGTACGGTACCTCGATTTGAACTTCATGCGTAAAAAGCAAATAATAATCAGCCAATGTTTGTTCGCTCAATAAATAACTTTTTAGAATTCAATAATATGCAGAAATAAAATTTATCACTGGGTTTGTGGATGCTTCAATTATCATTGCCTCTACCAACTGTATCCATTTATTACAACAATTGACAGGGCTGAGGCTATCTAGTCACTAAGGGATTTGTTTCATACTTAACTCATGCCTTCGTAACGGCGGACGAACATATTGAATGCTATTGCATCCCAGTATAATTTTGATCACATACGAAATACTTCGGAAACTGATAAGCAACATCGGACCCGTCTGTTTAGATGTAAATTATGAGTACTTTCGATTTATGATAAAACTGTGTCTTAAATCGCCATCATGAAGATAGATTTAGTCAACTCAATTAAAGTTCTTCACACATGCACATTCCACTCTGCTCTTCATAAAATAAATTTCACTTTAAAAATCTTATCTACGTACTGGGCAAAGTCATTTACAAATGAATCTACAAAAAAAGAAAATTACTATCCTAATTCGTTAAAATGTTTCGGCCAACATAACGATCGACTGTTCGTGTGATATTGCTGCTAATTCTTTTAGCCATTCGTCTAATAAAACAGCACACAGTGCTAAATCGCGCGTACGTTCTGTTCCGCTAGTATTAGCTATTGCACCAATGGTCGATGTCATCGAAGATAGTGAATCAAGAGAGTTCGGTTCTGAGCTTGTGGCGCCTACGCTACTCATGTTAAGGGAATTCGATGCAGTGGAGTATGCACTTGTATCTCGTAGTGGTATGCCCCCTTGATTCACATTCACAGGGCTGTTTGTTAAGGAGACACCCTGTGGAGCTTGTGCAGTCGGTTGAACAGAACCTGTAATAGAAAAACGTCAAAGGAAATTTGTTAGGTGAGTTCTGGTGAAAAATAAAATGTGGAATGGCATACGCATGAGCATGGACATGCTTCAAAACATTTACATATTTGTAATGGGATGACATAGATGCAACACATATCGATAGTTAGTAGTTCTTATGTTAGTTATATACGGGAAATCCAGTACAAGCACTACTTTTCCTGGCATGTAAGCTCAAAATAGAGAAGAAGCAAATATAAAATTGAAAACGGCCTGCAAAAGGCAATAATACTCAAATAGCACGATAAAGTGGCATTTCGGCCATTTTAATGCACAACATAATATGAATAATTGAAGATCACATTTTCTGATTAAATGATGATAGAATGATAAGGTAATTCAAATATTTCAGCAAAACCCTAGGAACGAAAATAAAAAATATGCGAAAAATGTTAACTTGAGAATAAAACGAGACTATTCCAGAAATTCTTTAAAAGCGACTAACTTGCACAATCACTTTCACTTAGTAAAATTGTCCCTAACTGATTTCTCTTATCCAACTAAATAAGGAGCGAAAGTACCTAGGAAACGAACTAAAATCACAATACTAGAGAGAATACGACAAAGATTAATATAGATTTGAAATTACAATTAAATAAAGCAAATAAGCCAGCATGCAGGATGTTAAAGTTAAATTTTCATATCTACTGTATTATTTGCCTACGGGAATCAAAATCGTTAAAAACATAAAATTTATTAACTACTCTTTTCTGTGTTATGTTTTTTAACAAAAATATTTACCGGTGAAGAATGCTTTTATTTGCGATAAACCTGATGAAGCTAATAAAAAAGAGAGAAAGATGTCAAAAATACTTTTTTCAATGATTAAGAAAAAGTTAAGTCGAGTTACTGGAAGAGTTCAGGTAGAGAAATGGACTGGAGAATTTTTATAAAAAGGAAGTCCATAGGAAATATTGTTGTTTTTTTGTTTAATGAAGAAAATGAATTTTTAGAGCACTGAAGTATATTTTGTTATCGATTATTTGTTTATTGTCTAGCTTAATTCTGAATTTCATCAAGAAAATTCAGTGAGACTGCACTTTGAAACCAAACTTCCATGATTTCAGCAAATCAAAGATATTCTGTTCCCAAATAATCGACACTATTCTTCATGAAAACTTCTCGAAAAATAAGATTGACCGAATTATCGATAGTCGCCTTTTACCCTATGAAAATATCGAAAGCTTTTATGTGCATGTCGTAATGATACAAAAAAATGAACAAATAAATCAGGTGTAATATTGTGCAGAAAACATCAATGTAGTTATGTAGGATAAAACGTATCTGTAAGTGTAATGTTAACTATTCGAGGTATGAAGATCATGTGAAAGTAACACAAACATACTGAATAAATTCTGTCAATCCTATTTTAAAGTCAATAGACACGGCAAGTTCATGGAATCACCTTTTATGCAAATAATACGGGTGCAATATTCTTACCATTTTGTCGCCGAAAAACATTGGCCAGTGATTGTGAGAAGCTTTTTCGTTTTGGATCGCTTCTTCTGAACGGATCGTATGAGGACGATGGTGTTAATTGTGGGGGCGTAGTGGCGGATATATTTGCATATGTTGTCTGATTGTAGGAAGAACCATTTTTCCCTGGATTTTTCGATGACTCAACTGCATTCTTACGAGCGTTCAGTAAACGGAATTCACGATCGACTAAAAATGAGCGAGCAACATCAATGATTTCCAACGAATCTTCAGTTACTGGCAATTCGGCATCGATTTGTTGCTTCAAAATACGGAGAACTTGGTGGAACGACGGTGTGTCGGAAGTTGTTGCGATATCCGGTCGTAATAGAATTGAATGAATTAATGGCAAAGGATACCATGCAATTCGTGTTATGAGGCCGGTAAGGTGAAGGTTTACGTACAAACTGTTGCTCGTGAATGTTTGTAGTTTTCCCCAAATAGAATTTAAGAAAGGACCTGCAGAAAACATCTCTGAATGCAATAGAAACAAGTGAAAAATAACAATAAGTGCTTACCTAAACTGACTGTCCCTTGCGTGAACAAGTCCTCGGAGAAATCTAAATCGACAAGCGATTCATTTTTCCGACTCGATATTTTCCAACTAGGTTCCTGTGAATGTTTTCGTTGACTATCATCCAAATCACAGCTGGTGTTCGATAGAGGTGTGATAAAAGAGACACCTAAAGGGTCTGTGTCGTCATCTGGTCGCCACTTGAACGATTCATAACCACTTGATTCCCCTATCGATTGCAAGCTATCATACTTATTTTTATCACAATCATAACTTTGTGCATTCTCATTGGCATTCGGCGATAATGTGAATTCGGCAAAGAAGTTTCTAACCATCTCAGTTAATTTCTCAAATGATTGTCCATTCGAGCCGTTTGAACGTTTTGGCGGCCACTTTTGATATCGATATCGACTTGTCCATTGCGAACAAGCTGAATAGCATTGGGCTATTCTGTGATGTGCTTCAAATAGATATGCATAATAATTTGAATAGAGGCTATCCCCGGAAAGTAGACCATAATGATTCCAATTAGCTCCTATTGTTTTGCTCACGGACGGCATTTGTACACTTGTAGATTTCGATGGTGAATCCGTAGAAAGTCGGGATTTATTTATATTGGCTGCATGTTTCATTACATCGGGAGTTAGATCCATGAAAAAATCTACCGCATCTATATATGGATCAATTTTGTTGATTTTATGTCGATGTGAAATTGGAATATGTTTTCCAGGTAACAAATATTTTAACAGTAATTCTAACATGATATCTTCACAATGCAGGCTTAGTAATGTATCAAATAGTGACAGGGACACCATACACAGCTGGAAAGATAAAAAATAATTACTTCCAGAAAATAATTAAAGGCATAATTGTATATTTTTCGTTTACGTCCGGTAAATAATGCAACAAAATTCATAAAATTTCAATTATTGATATATTGATATAGGCAATGTTCCCAAAACTGAAACGCTTTCTTGGGCATGTCCTTAAGAATTGATTTTATATAAACCTAGATATTTCCAATCGTGATCCAATGGTTACTTTTCATAGCTCGTTTTAAGTTTAAAAACAAAGCAAAGGGGACGCCAGGTCATCATGACTATAGGGAGGCTGCAAAACCAATGAGATAAGGATCCTGGGTAGGAAATAATTGCAATGAAGACGCTGTGGCCTAGTGTGTTTTAGTATTCGTTCTCGATGTCGTTCTGACAGCATGGGAAAGCTGTGCTAAATTCTTTCTCGATCTCTAAGTAGAAAACTGTTTTCACAATAATCTCAGTCCCATTCAAAACAAAACAATGAGCATGGTTTTGATTCTGGACTTCTTCATGCGTTTTTCCCGGCGAAACGACTCTAAGGAGAATCATTGTGAACTCTGCTTTTTTGTCTATGGACCCTATTTCAAAATTCATGACTTTTTACATATTTCATGAGCTTTTCGCACTTGAACGTTCGCATGTTCTTTCGTTCTTCGATTAGCACTCGATCAGCTTAGATCAGTTCAAAAAAGTTGTTTGCTGAGCATTTGATCATGTCTGCCCTGCGGAGCAACGTGACCGAAAGCGGTTAGAGGTGATGTCAGCTTCGAATATGTTGCCCTGAAAACCCCACAGGGGTATTAATTATAATGAAACAAAGCCGTTGATTTGAAAATTTGGCTGGTCTAAGCCTACACTACAACTTTTTTTGTTGACGGATAGAGTGCATTAATTTTGAGGCGCGACTTACACCTCCTTCCTTTCGGCCACACTGTTCCGCGAGGTAAAAGTGAGGCACTCCCTGATGAGTTTGTCTCTACCCTGAAGAACGAAATCGTCAACTTTTTTTTTTTGAAAAGTTGGATATTCGTCGGAAAATGTGTGCTCCGTGCGCTAGAAGGAAGGATTAACACGTTGGCTGCGGGCGCGGATAAGTGTAACCCTTCCTTGTGGCGGCTTTATTTTAATTTGATATGAATGTATAATCAAATATTTATTACTTTAATATGAATAGCTTTTTCGCAACTTTCCAAGTTCCTAACGCGTGAGATCTGAAAAAAGACTTTCAGCGCCGTAGAATATACGGCGCTCGCCGGCAACATGTTAAGCCTCTCCTTAAAATTAATGCGCCATAAAGTAGCGGCCTCAGGATCGAACTTTAGAACAGAATTCAAACAATTACAACACTTACATCGACTCAAGAGGTTGATGGACGTTAATGACTGGTTCATTTTCTTTTTCTTCAGCCTTTGTCCCGTTCACAAGCGGGGTCGCCTCGTCGTGATCGGTTTCGCCATTTGGCTATATCAAATGCCTGATCTGGATGCAATCTCAAAGGCTTTTAAATCCCCATCCAGCCAATCAAGCCACCGTTGTTTCGGACTGCCTTTTGGTCGTTTATCATCGATTTCGATGTTCAGACCAATCTTGGCAAGTGAATTCTCGTTAGCGCGAATTGCATGACCATACCATTGAAGACGCCTCTCTCGCAATTTTTCCACGATCGGTGCAATCTCATAACGATCTCGGATGTCCTCATTTCGGATGTGATCAAAACGTGTCAAGCCACGCAACATCTTCGTCTCCATTACCGCAAGACGCCATTCATTGCCTTTTATAGTCGGTTCATGGTAATGAAGATCACACGTCCTAAGCTGCCGTGGCTGGAGTGCCGACAGAGACTAGATACATTTTGAAGATAACACCCATTAGGTTTCAGTGTGCTGTTTATTCCTTACTTCAAAGGAAAGCTGGTCCCATTACTTATGACACATATCCTGTATAAATTTCGAATATAGCAACTATGTAAATTTGCACTACAGTCGGATTAGCTAACAAAAATCTCTCCAAGCTTCTTTTTGGCCAAAGGTCTAATTTATTAATATCTCTTCAATGTATGTCTGTCCGTCTATCAGTTTGTCACACCCGATTTGGGATCAGCCGTTTCCGTTTCCGATTATCACGAAATATAGTGAGAATATGTGGCCTGTGTGCCCCTTTACATGCAGCGAGTAACGCCATGTTGTATTAAGTTTGAAGGGAGGCTCCCCATACATGCGAAAGGAGGGTGGACATTTTTTTCGCAGAATGTGGTCATATGGGGTATCAAATGAAAGAGCTCAAATACTGGTCTTATTTTTGATATGTTGTAAAACATAGAGGAGATAGAGCTCAAAATATGTACTCCAAAAAGTGAAAAGTCACCTTCTCAGAACCTATCCAACCGAAAAATCTGAAAAAGCAATCACATTGATGTATTTATATGAAATCTAGGCCTCAAAATACATTCCGTTCCGATATATGCACAAACAAAGTTAATAATAGTATATCACCATGCTTTAAAAGTTTACCGGAAACCCCCCCCCCCCCCGCCCCCTTAAGTTCATCTCAGAAATACAAAATTTGGCAGCAGCATAGGCGATAATATAAGACATAATTCTGAAGTTCTGATTTTTCCTTCTTTGGTTTTTTTTTTGTTATTTGCATATCAGTGTCAATTACTCCAGGGAGACTTTTGCGGCTGATAACCAATATAATAGACATATATGTACCTGGTTACCAACGGTTTCAATTTACGTACGTGCTTTTGTGCACGGAGTAAAGTGGAAATGCGTGAAGATGCGTTAGATTTGTTTGTTTATTTAGAATGAACACAATATTTATATCGTTGATATGTATGTGTATCTTAGAGTTTAGAAAAATATTGCGAAATTTTTTGTATTCTGAGCTATATACGAATGGAAAATCGTGCATAGAGAGTTGCTCACATAAGATAAACATAAAATCTTTTACCTAGGATGTTCAAACCAAAAGCAGTTAGCGGTAAGTCATATGTTTACTTAATAAGCAATTTCTTTTGGTTTGCATGTTATTGAAAAGATCCAGAAGGAAGGGATATGGTTGCCTCATAAATTGTCAGAGGGAAACCAGGAGCAACGAAGAATAATATCTGAAATCGTGACGGAAAAGTTTCATAGGAAGTCGTTGCTTCTTCGCATTGTGACTTGTGACGAGACGAGAAATGGGAGCATTTGAACAATATAAAAACCGAAGAAGTCAAGGGTAATTCCACGGCAGGCAACAACTTCGACCACAAAACGTAAAATCTATGGATTGAGATTCCTGCTGTGTTTCTGTTGCAGTCCGATGAAATTGTGTAGGCTGGATTGAAGGAGAGAGTTTTTACATAGTCCAAACTCAACAATAGACATCAAATGGTTCAACAAATACAGTATGTGTGTGGCCTAGCTTCTGCGAAAATGTCGGACTGCATAAGGAAAAAATGGAGGAAAGCACACTCCCTATTATTTTCATATTATATAACGCAATCCCCCCACCACCTCAACCCCTTTATAATAAAATGACAAAAATTAACTTTCCTCTCTCCATTTAAATTGTATATTCAAAAAAGAAAGCGTTGACATGCGCAACCAGAGTTAGCTTTTCACTTTTTTCAGCTTGGAATTCTTTCATAAGAGATGAGAGCACTGGGCGGTCATTAGTCTCTAGGGAAGCAATGTATTTGTTAGAATCCAATATTTTTTTCTTTAATTTCTAACTTTAAGAAGATTTTATTTAACGATTAAGAGAGTTCTGAGTGATGGTGAACCGGACAGTAAATTCTCTTCCATTGCTTGTGGTCCACTTACCCCGGCTTCTTGAGTTAAAATCCAATTTACAAAAATAGCCAACTAGGCAACTCTTCAAACCCTGACTCACCTCTGCCTTGGAAGAAGCGTGACCGAAGTGGCTATAAGCTGACATTTATATTTTTGCAAATTGGGTGCTAACCAAAAACAGGGGGGTCCGTTATCCAGAAGCAGTGAAGAAAATTTTCTTCTTAGCTTGTTCGATCTGCCATCCAGCCAAATGTCGAACTTAAGACCTTTCTAATCTTCAATCGTTTACTTAGATTAGCATCGAACGGCTTAGGCCTAACTTACTAGATGATTTTGCCTTCAATATAATTTATACTTACGTCGTTTTTTGGATTTACAAATGTAAAGGAGTAAATACCAGTTTGTAGTAACTTGGGTCACGCTCTCTCCCGACAGAGGCGTCTGATGAGTTGCCTCTGTCCTGGACAAAATCGTAAATCATCTATTCAAGTACAATTTGAAACTAAACTATTTGAAATAATTAAGACTTGTTTTTGCTTTTCGCCAGTATTATTTATTATACTCGCATATATCAATATTTCGGTGCTACAAGTCCGGGGAAAGGAGGGACTTCTAGCACTGATGATGGGAACAAGTAATTCTCGAAATATCGGTATATACAAGTATAATAAATAATGCTGGCGAAAAGCGTAAATTGGTCTGAACATCAAATCCGATGATAAACGACCAAAAGGCCATCCGAAGCAACGGTGGCTTGATATGCTGGATGGGGGTTTAAAAGCCTCGAGATTGCATCCAAATCAGGCATTTGATAAAATAAAATGGCGAATCCGATCACGACGAGCCGACCTCGCTTGTGAACGGGACAAAAGCTGAAGAAAAAGAAGAAGGCTGGCGAAAAGCAAAAACAAGTCTTCATTATTATTTCAAACAATTTAATAGTTAGAAACACCGCAAGGTTACACTTAGATAAGGTAAACTTGCTTTCGGGGCATCATATTGATTGTATTGGTTATGAGAATGGTTATGAAAAAAATTCAAACCCAGAAAATGTTCAAGAGGTCCCGAAATGACACATTACGGTCAACGAGTTAACTTATAAAAATGTGAATGTAGACTCGTGCCAATAATGACAAGGGAAGTTAAACATCAATATAGACGCCATTCAGAACTGAACAGAACAGAAAAACTTAAGAGCACGCGCAAGAGATAAAATCAATATGCCGTAACAATCGGAGAGGGATTCGTTCCATTTGTACTAACTTAAACTACAGAAAATTATGCTGGAGATCCTAAGTGGCACTATTTTTACTCCCTTTGATTTTTGCCAAAAAAATCTTACACATCATTTACCAGTCCTCACAATTCCTATTCAAATTTTTTTTTCAATTGACGTATCATATAGCCAACTAGCACCGTCTTAGCCAGACCCTTCAAAAACAGGCGTGAAAAGTGTTGTAGGACAAATTAAAATTCAACCACCAACATATTTGATGTATGGCTGAATTGATAGCTATCGAGACTAATTGGGCTTGCAGAAAATATCAAAATTGTCGCGTGAATCATATTTTAGGCATGATATCAAACGGAAAGGGGACAAATTTTTCAAGCCTTCGAAAAATGTAGAATTTGAAATGTTATATCGAGCCTGAAACTCAAAGAAAAAAGTCGTTCTACAATCAGCTTCAATTTCAATTTGAAAGTTTGGTTTAAATTCGAAGAATTTATTTACTCTGCAGTCATATAGTTTACCCTAGCATGATTTAAGCAATAGAATAAACTGTCTGAGCTTCCATTACCAATACAGTACGATTCCTCGCAATATTGATCTTCATTTCAGCTTCCTACCAATAAAATTCAAACGAGCAATTTGGTGATCTTTTATTACTTAAACTATTGATTCTGCAATAAAAATAAAGAAAATACTTACATTTGGATCTGAACTATTCACCCTATCGATGAGAACATCTATAATTCGTTGTCCATCAAATTTCTCTTCATCAAATAGAAATTTTATGAAAACTTTAAGCAATCCTGGCTCCGTTACAGAACGCATTATTAAATCCAAATAAGCCATCGCTGAAATTTGCGATTCGATGTTTGTCTGCAAATGTTTGCCTTTGAAAATCTGCAAAAATTTCGTTTGATTTTTCCGGGTGTGGTTAGTATAAAAAAAAAATAAAAGAAAGAAGAGATAAGCGAAGAGTTGTACTGGTGATTCATTTGTGGTAGTAGAGATAAACTTGACCGGTACCGATTAGTAACGTGATGAGTTATTGATAAATTTTGATTAGTGGACTTTTTGCAAACTCGATGGGCTTCTAAGTTGCTGTGTTTATATAAGATATGTACTTGTGGACGTAAGTCTTACTAGGTTGAAGATCAATTAATAACTCAGTTGATAGGTTTTTATCATATCGCATGAATGTGATTGATTTTCTATTTTTTTATATATTGTTCTTTAAAGGCTTTAAAAAGCTTGGCGATGAACGATTTTCTCCAACAAAGTACTATACTCCTTACTTATGTACTTTCTGCCGAAAGCAAATATTTGTTTCCATTCAAATTTGATGAAAGGTTAATTATTTTAAAAACTCCAAAACGACATAGGACAGCACTAAACTGAAAATGTGCGATCAAACAGTAAGAAAACATGGGCACAGGTCTTATACAAGCTTAACGCTTAGTTAAACCTGTTCTTTAATAAACAGACAGAGATTACAAGGACTGAAGGTTCAGATTAAGTTTATTCTTTGATGAAAGACAACACCACCAACACCATGAGGACATAAGCAATAAAGTGTAAGTGCAAATTCATATTTGAAATCTCAATTGACACAAAACTATCATTTCTCCTGTTTTCAAACTTCTTAGTTTAAAAAGACCTGCAAGTGTTGTATTATAGCAATTTAATCTAAACTAGA
This sequence comes from Hermetia illucens, assembly GCF_905115235.1. NCBI lineage: Eukaryota > Metazoa > Arthropoda > Insecta > Diptera > Stratiomyidae > Hermetia > Hermetia illucens. The sequence continues at coordinate 37,800,995 of NC_051850.1, forward strand.
ATGCCATGGGAAACCAAGACAATATACATCAACGCCAACTTTAAGCTAAGGATATTTCGCGCCAATGCTCTCTTTGTTGCAAACAAAACTCTGAATGTTACTCGGAAGTTCCAAATCTTCGTTAAAATCCGCCTCTGTCGTGTTATGGGGCACTCTTGTCTAACATAATCTCAATCAAAGAATCACTTTGGCATATGCATCAGATATATGCAAATGTGTGGATCAAAAGGCGGAAGTGGCACTGGACAAGCTACATATATTAAGGAAGGATGACCATTCCCTTCCTAGTCATGCCATGGAATAGAATCTAATTTCGTAAGTTTGCCAATGAGAGAAACACGTGGCGCGCAGTAAGCGGCAAAAATTGACAAAGATGGTATGTTCGTTTTGTTGACCCGAAGACGATGGCAATCTGTCATTGCTTGAGATGCCGCAGGGTCGGTCATACTGTAAGTTCTTACAGTTATCAAGAAAAGATGTATCGAATGTGAAAAAACACAGTTTGTATCCAAGGATTTTAAAACAAAAACCTCTCTCCTGCATCTTCCATTCCAGCAAGAATGGTTTCAAACTCTCAAAGACTCATTGATTAAATTCTAAAGTAGCTGAATGAGGCAACCATTAACTCAAATGATAAAAAAGCAAATCTCCTGACGGAGCGATATGCGAAACCCAAAATTTGACTTGGAAACGATCGGCGGGCGCCCTCGCACTCTGAAATAATTTGCCATCGAATCTCACTTTCTGCTCAACGTTCATGTCAGCTATCTTCTTCAGATTTGAACTACATAGGACAATCTTACCTCTTTCCTTAAGGAAAGGGTAGGGTTCTCAGCGTGCAAAAATGCACTATTTTACGAATGCTTTTAAGAATATTCTGTAAAATTTTGATGCAAAAATATTTTCAAAGAAGCCAGCGACAGAGCCTTACCCAGAGCGCCTTTAGAAAAAGACGATTTGCCGTATTCACTATATCTCAGTTGAAAATTATTTGAAAGAAAAAACCATTTGAATTTCGTTAAAATATGAATGAATTTCAGGTCTCAGATTTTTTTCTCTCTTTTAAAATTTTTGGTGACCATTTATTTAACCATTTTATTTTTCACGAAAAATTCCGCCATTTTGTAAGTAATCTCCCCACAACAGGTTAGCTTCCACACAGATTCAGAACAGTCGCTTTGCTAGAACTTCTATTTAACGTTGAATCAAAACAAATCAAAGAAGGTAAATACCCATTATCAATTCACACAGGAACTAATATTCGCTTTCTAATTTAAAGGACAACTCTGGTTTCACAGTGTCGGCTGCTTCGACTGCACGTACCGGTGTGTGGTCAGCATTGTAGTGGATACAGCCGTACAATGGGGTCGACACTTCGGGGAAATAGAAAAAGCGAAAAAAATTGACAGATGGGTACCGAATCCAATAAGCTGAAGACTTGATACTTCTTTTATTAGCCGCAATCGAGTGGATCCTTTGCGATGATGGGCGATAATTAAGACTATAATTGAAATGCGGAGAAGGCCTGAAGTAACATGCAAAAGTACCATTTCCCTTGTCAGCGTTACTTTATCCCGGATTGGCTTATTCTTCATTCGGAATATCTTTCAATAAGTATAGATATTTATTCCTTCGGAAAAAAATATTTTTTTTTTGTCTCTAAAATAAACAGAAATTACGCTCTCAATTCATCGTCGCTCGAAAATTTCTTTCCCGAAATTCTTTCTTCATTTACGAGGGCATGAAGGTCCTGAGAGTTTAAGTTGAGTACCTGCCATGCATGCATAATCCCACGATGTGTCCGAAGAGGCACAGATTAATTTCGAGACCACGTCAGAGCCCCACCATGACTGCCACAGTGGTACTATTATATTTTATATTCAGTGTAGGCTTAGCATTCATACCAGTGGAAGCGAGGCGGGCCGACAATATATCCCCCAGGAATTCTCACGGAACATACGCGCTCGAAGCTAAATCTGGACTATATAGCGGGTGAACCAATATTGAAAGAGGATCCGTTGCCATTGCATGGTGTTTTGTTTAGACCCAGGTTTCAGCTCCAGTAACAACGCGATGCAAAAAGTCTTCTCTGTTCTTCCTACAGACGCTCAAAAATTGGCGACAACACTCAACTAGCCTGTTTCTGATGCGGGATGAGTATTTTTGTTATCCATCTTGCGTAGACCTTAGATATACCAAGATAGAATTGTTATATGTAATACATTCTTCATTTTTGCAAGCTATTTCTTCTTCAAATGGAGATCTTCCAATATTAGGTTTTCAACCTTTCTCTTTATGGCAGATGCCCCAGTCTAGATTGTCCTTCGACGAATTTTGATCCTGCTTGGAAAGATGATGCCGCTTGTAAACCAAGTTTCCTGGACGAAAGCCTTAATTGGCAGATCACACCAATCCCAAACTTATTTCAAGAATTTTCCCTTGCTTGAAACTCATTTTTTCCCATACTTGCACTTTTCTACAGAATTTCTGGTCAACGATAACACACTGAATGAATATTAGATTTGTACACAACTCGATATTCATAGATTTAATTAGTCCCTTAGTTTAGTGCAACTAAAAAAGAGCAACCTTATCTACCACCACGCAACGCAGGACCCATATTTGGAAAAAGTTAATTCAAAAACTTTCCATGTTAAGAGTTTGTCGTATCCAAAGGACCTTTCACCTATCGATTCTAGGAAAAAATCGTGTCAAGAACTTGTGCAACTAGTTATGAAATTGATTCCGGGTCTGTAATTTTGGCCTTCGAAAAGCTTTTAAAATTTCTTTTAAAGTTAAAATCTCACAAATTTCCTATTTAAGAATTTGTTATATTTAGAAAAATAGCCACAATTGCAATGTGTTTTCATCTAACTTATCCTGACATTTTCAGACATTGCTATTTTTTTTAATTGTGGAATTCGAGTGTATTGATTAGCCTTTTTACAAGGGCCATGAATTTAGACCCTTTCGGAATAATCAATTGTGGAGAAAACAACAACGAGAAACTGTCAACTGTTTTGGAGAGCGACCAAAGTCTGATCATGCAAATAAGTTTCAATGACATTGTGTAATAATTTTATTTAACTCTGTAATATTGCGATTGAATTAGTTCAGTCTAATTAGCTGTGAAAGAAATTAATCTTTTAATGAGAAGGCGAAAAAATTCTGTTTCTCTTGGCGACCAAATGTGAAATAACTGAAACCAGTGAATAATCGATTGGATGATAACAATGATGCGCATCAATGGTGTATTTATACCATAATTGAAGCACTGTAAGTATTGCTAATAAAAGTATACATTTCATGACGTACTCTGATCACATCGCAGATTTAGTAACATTCGAAATAAACGCTATCACATATAGCAATAAAGGTAATAGCAGATTCTTCAGTTCCTCTCTGTTGATGTTATTTATGATATTGTTTACCATAATATTTTTGTTGCTCTAGGTAAATAAACTGTCTTGGGAGTAATTCAATCCAACTCGTCAAAATACTATTATGTGGGGCATGGAAATAAAATGGAATGCATAAGTATATTTAACATATGCACAGATAGCACTTTGTGCGCAAAGCGTTAGCATCATATTGTAAACAAAAACGTCAGCGACGATACTGCAGACATTACCACATATATAACTTGATTTTTATGAATGGAGTTCCGTCTAGGATTACAAATCCGAAGCTCATTAAGAAAATAGAGCAAAAACTCAACAAAAACATAAAAGACAAAAAAAATTGTTAACAAAATGAAATAAGAAAAAACAAAACGAAAAAGAATTAGCCCACACCAACAGAAAAATTCAATTGCACAGATATATTAAAAAATATAATACCTGAAGTAAGGCTGGTCCCATCACTGGAACTATAAATCCTTGATACATGAAATCCAGTAGTTGTTGTTTTATTAAATCATGTGCCACTTGTACGACTGCATTGCAAAATTCCAAGGAATTCATGAATAATGTTAGTTCCGGTATTTCTGTAACATCATCCGGTGTTATCCGATTCCAATCGACTGAATTAATTTCTAACGTGTTCGGAAGACGTGAATATAAGCCACCAAGTCCGGTCACTAATAGTGGACACATCGATGAGTATTGTGCAATATATGTTCCGACGTTAGAGTTTTTCTGCGATAGTGACATACATAATAGCAGAGCATCGCGAGCTTGGTGACCCAATGTACCTTCGCGGTGAACGTACGGTATAAGCAGCGAGAATATAATGAAACTGAAAAGGAATTTGAAAGGGAAAAAATAAGTAATGAATATTCTACTGAAATGCGAGATATGGTTGAATACGTTTGAATGCTCTCGTTATATTTTATTGGATATAATGATAAATTTTTTCTTCGCGCATAGAAGGTAAGGGAATTTGTTTTTTTTTTTTCAAAAGTAAATCGTTTCCAGAAAGGACTTAGTGTTGCAAACATACAAGGTGATTACCCAAGAGACAACAACTGATAAGATAAATCTTCTAACATCAACAGTTATTTTGGATTTTAGTAACAACAAAAATTACATACTACTTTAGTCATAGGCCTAACATTAAGTTACAAAGGTTTGTAACCATACATATATTTACAAAACTCCTAGATCACAGGATATCATGCTTTTTCAAATGTTTATCTATTTCTTTGCTAATTTCTTAGTATCTTCGATTGTGCTCGTTGCAGAAATTCATTTGAATTTGAATGCCGTATATCCAAACAGGTTAATTTATCGCTTTACAAAGGAAAACCTTGCACTCCAGACTAAATTTTGACATCTGGTTTATTAATGAAAGTTTCTAATCTTCATCCTCATCTCGATCCGCTTTGGCTTCAATATTCCATTTCCAGGCTAGGTGTCTATCGAGGTGACCATCTAAATTTCTAATTTCCTTACTTTCAGGCTGATGCACTCTATTTAATTTAATCTACAGACATGTCTTTTTAAGGTTTTGTGTAAACACAAAACCTTATTAAAATCGGTTTACTGTCTGTCTGTCTGTCCGTCTGTATGTCCGTATGTATGTCTGTCTGTCCGTCACACGCATTTTTCTCGAAGACGGTTACAGCAATTGGCACCAAATTTGGTAGAAAGGTGGAAACTGTGAACGCTCACGCATATAGTGAGTTACATCCGTTTACATCGAATTTAAGTGGGGTCCCCATACATGCAAAAGGGGGGTGAAAAATTTTTTTTTCATCAAATATAGTCATGTGGGGTATCTAATTAAAGGTCTCGGTTAGTACTTTTCGAAGCCGGTCTTAGTTTTGACATTTGTTGAAAAGGTGGGGAGTGCGGGGAGTTGAAAGTGGTCATTTCTTTAACGAACCCATTCTCAGAAACTACCCAACCAAAAAATCTGAAAAAAATCGGGGGGCTGCCACTATATGGTGCCTAGGCTCCGAAATACCCTCCATACCGATACCTGTTAAAATAAAGTTAATAATAGTACATTACTAGATTTTTTAGTAATTGACAAGAAAACCCCCCTTAAGTTCACTCTAGAATCACGAAATTTTGCAGCAATGTAGACTACAGTATAGAGCATGATTTGGTGAAAATCACACTATTAATAACAAAGTTATACTAGGTCAAAACTGTCGCTTCCCTGCAAATTCAAGACTATGAATGTCAATATCACTTAAAAGTGTAAATTTTCATATAATATATGCATATTTTACGTGCTACATGCTAATGAGACATACTCAAATCTCTTTATAAAGGAAATACACAAAACCTTTCATACCTGAAGCGCTGAGCTTCCGGTTTCCCGACTTGTTTCAATGTAAAAATGATGTAATGAAGTTCATTCGCTTTTATTTTCTAGTCTTTAAGGCATCTCCTTACTTGCTCCAGAAGTTTTGCAAATGCAGGTTTCCCTGAATTGAGCCATTTATTTTAAAAGTGGCATAACTCACTTTATTTCTAAATTGAGATATTTAGGAGTTTGCGTTTTAATATGTTTAAAAATATTGATGGCAAATTTTGAAAAGATTTACTGAGACTTGTTATCTCATATTTTTCCCCAATATAAATAATTTTGTGTAGCAGTTGGAAAATCACTATTTTTTCATTATGTGAAGTGACTGACACTTTCGAAATAAACAGTTTACAAAAATTATTGATTATATTAATGTTATTTTATTTTACTGAGATGATGTTTCGGAAGCGCAGTGATTTAAATTGGAGTTCGTGAGTAAATTAGAGATACAATAATAGTAATTTATATCATGTATTTCACATACAGGTTTATTTATGTTAATATTAGTAAAAATCAAAAATAACTAGTAAATGTTGAAACACCACTTATTAATGGATAATTATAATGTAATCAATATAAAAGTTATGAATAAGAGAGATTCAATCCTAAGAACTCATATTTTGTTTCAAATGTGTAATTATTGGAGGTGAATACTGAAGCAAGGCCACCATGTTTTTATATTTTGCTGAAGTAACAGGACGCGAACCATCGCGAATGTGAATAACACTTAGGTCGTCCTCTTTTTGTTGACAAGTACAAAGTTAGAACTTTATCTTTTTCATCTTAAGTTAGTCTATAACATATTCTGCAGGGGATAGCATGGTAGAAGCTTATCCATTGAATTTTTAGCCAATTAACACCATTTCTATTAGACTAAAGTCAATATCATTGAATAAGGGTGAATGGGCTGAAATTAAGAAGGATTTCTCACAAGCTAATACACTTGCATTTTCATATATTAAATAATCAATTTCATATGTTAAACGATTTCTTAGTTTTCTAGTTTCGGGGTTTTTTTCGCTTAACTATAGCTTTTAAAAGAAGATTAGTTGTCGATTAAAAGAACTTATTTTATCTCCACATTTTTTAACTCCAACTGCATTTTTTTGGGGAGAAATAAGTTTATAATTTGTTGCTACATATTTTTGCCACTATTTATTTTATCCTTACTAAAGTTTTGACGGCAATTGCTTTCGTTCCTGCATTATGTTTTACGTATATGGCGAATTTCGTTTTCTAATGACCCCATAAAAGTACTTCCTTCATCTGATAAGACCACTCTGGGGAATGTTTCTCAAAAATACTAATATGTATTGAAAGTCATTTAATCCCATAACTAAAATAAATATACTTTGCCTGATCCACTGTCTCATCACATCATATAAAAGTAAAGTAAATTGATATCATGATGATGATGATGATGATGATATAATATAAACTGCTAAACTGCACTATTCTTTCCCTTTAAAGGTGTGTTTGTTCACTGATCATAAATCATACTGAAAATAATTTATAACCATACTTCACTTCACAAAACATTGATTCTACGCCTTTTCCGCTAACCCCGGCAATTGATTTTCAGAATCACGTGACTTCCACTTTCAAAATAAACATGTTTGTTATACCGTTAACTAATAAAGCTTCCTTGGAAGAAAATCTTAATAATACTTGATATGTTCAATCCGATTTTTTTTTAAAAAGGGTAGATAAGCATGATGATAATAGCCCATGGAACTTAGTCGGAAGAACTTTTTTATCATTTATGCCAAGTTGTCTCAATTGACCCGTGTTTTTCATGGAATCCAAACTGTCTTTACCAGGCTGGGGAATCATTGTAATTATAAATATCTTCCGAGAATTGGGAAAGTAATTTAGTCGAAGTATCCCATTAAACCATTCTTTGATCACTATCGTGGTGATTTTTTCATAGCCACGCGGTTTTCAGTGGTTGATATGGTTTCTTATGACACTAGCGAAGCGTTTGGTTTTGAATTTAAGAAATTTGCGTATCAGCAGAATTGGGGTGGAAGACACTTTGCTGGTGATGAGCAAGGACTATGTCTACATCTCTTCTTACTCAATCTCCATTTTGCAGTTGAATATGAGATTGTATTATCTAGGGGCGTATTTTTTAGTGGCTTTCCATAGTCACCATTCGGATCAACACAGGTTTGCGAAGTTCTCTCATGACATCATCTATTTTGTGTAGTAGAATTTCATTAAGTGCAATTTCGGCTTAGCAGATGGACATCGGTATTTCTGCCATTCGCGTCGAAACTTCCTTCTTTTCATTCACTGGACGTTCGATTTGGGTCGAAATTCTTAACAGCTTTGATGTTGATTGAGCATTAAATTGAAATGTAGGTCTCGCGCGAATTGTCCTTTTTGTTAAAAGTATTGGGTTAGGTTGATATATGAGAGCTGACATATTTGCGGTATTGCATTCAGTTGGTCTTTTTCCGATGTGAGATTGCGGTGATCCTGTCCATATTGCAGGGGCTTGTTTATACAGACTATTACTAAAGAATTATCTGATGATGATTCGAATGACGGTTGCGCTTTTATTTTATCGTGGTTCAAAATTTCGATAATCCCGAACTCTGTAAAGTCTGTGATTATGCAATGCTCCGTAGACATTAAGCGTAACTGTTACCTTTGGTTAGAGCCGTTCATAATTACTTGCTATTTGGTGTTGATAGTCTCGATACGTAATCCTCGCGCTTGGCACTATAATCTGAAGAATTTCAAAAATTTGTCTGAAAGGAACCTTAGTGGATAATAGATTACAGATATGGTGAGGGTTTCTTCGCAAATTTCCAGCCAAACTAATGTAGGACGTAGTGTTTCATGTGCTGCTTGATCAGAATTCCGCTCTCAAATGAATTCCTGTTAGCATGATATCGATTATATTGTTAGCTAAGAAGTGTTAAATTTCTAATTTATGTTCGCATTTTAGTGACCAATTTTAATCTCGTTGATTTGTGAGGTAGAAAAATTTTTATCACTTGCTTTTGGTTACGAATCAGGTCTTGTAACATACCTGGTATTAGCGTAATGAATTGAGTCATGCAATCCTTTAAGTGTATGAGCTGATATGATACTTTAATGTTTTGAGGTTGCTGATTGGAGATTGATGATTCAACCTGTTTTTCTCCCTAAGGTATTTATGTTGCTGAATTCAGCTGATGAGTTTTACTCCGATTTCAATACAGACGAGTATGATATGTTTCTGCTAAATTATAGTTCGTTCCGTTCATTGATGATTGGTACACAATTTAGTTTCACACTGCGTTATGATGTTTTTTCTGATGCACAATTGCTGCATTTTTTAGTTTGAGGGTCACTTTTGTCTTTGGCACGCGACATGCGATGAAGATCTCCGCAAGCAACACATACACTAGACAATGTGCAATAGCTTCTTATAATCCCAACGCCTTTGTAATTAAGGCATTGTACTGTACTGTTCTTTAACTGTTACTCTGCGATATAGGCGCTAGCGAAGATCGATATTGGGATTTTGATTCTTATTGAGATTTTTCTTTGTGGTGTTTGTGGTGTACTATCATATTATATTTCTAATGTTGAATTTCTAATTCTTCTAATTCTAATTAGAGCATCTTCGACTTCGTCGATATTCACTTTCGGCTCTATTACCTCGATTATGACTATCGATCGTTTATCGGTTTTGAGCTGATACATAGAATAATTTTTTTTCCATTGACATCCAAGATGGCGACCTGAAGCTGTTTTCCTTTCAAAATTTGAATTTCTGTTTTACATTTGTATATTGCCTTCTCAAATTGGAATGGTGTGAAAAATGTTTACCTATTGATTGATCCGAATTTTCTCCCTTAAATATATAGGTGGAGCCATCTACATTGTCAATTTTCCGTCAATATATTTGAGACCTTCTTAATCACCTTATTTTTGATATCAATTATCATTTACATTTTTAGAGGTGGGATTAAAACCAATTGAGTTATTGTAAATTTTTACGATTTTCCCTCCGACTTCATCATGGTTCTTGAATGTTAGTCATCTTTGGCTTTTTCATCCTTAATGGTATGTCACAGCGATTAGTAAGGGATCATCGCTTCAAAATGATGTGACTGCATTCAACTTATTGCTTTATTTCAATCTAGTTATGAAAGAGCGCTTCAACAGTTATATTAAGTACTGCTGAAATAGTATCCAATTATCTTGAAGATTTTAAACTTGGTTAAATGCGTCTCTGAGTTAGCGATATATATCAATATATCAACCCTATTTTGAATTTGAGTTGGATAGATAATGTCTTTTGAGTCAAATACTAGTTTTAGTTGAGGAAAACGCATGAGAGAGTGGACGACCTATCTTGGAGCTGGTGCTAATACTTAAGCAAGCTTGTAGCATAACATGAAAATTCTTTTATCAAATATAACACTGTCTGCAGAAGATTGCTCAAAGTTAATTTAAAACTTTTATTAGAGAATTTCGACATGTAATTATGATAGCATGCTACTAAATTTTGTCCGAAGGCAATCAGGCCGCTTTAAACGCATCTTTTGAGTAAGAGAACTTGATCATTTATACATGTAAATCTATTTATTACAGAGTCACTCTACGTTGCGGTTTTTCAAATGAGAGCATTCATACGTAATCCTATTCAACTATATAACACTTACTTTGTACTTCCTTGGCCATGCTGTTGACTTGACGAAAAGAAAAATAAATCAAGTAAATGTACATTTTGCATTAAAATAACACATAATTGATTCAACAGTATCACAAGTCGCTTTTCAATATCAGGCGGAAAGATCTCGCCTTGGCTCGATGCTAATATCTTCAGAAGCGGTCTTAGAAATGGTTCATGGACAAGAAGTTGGTGTCTTGAATGACTCACTAGAAGCTCATATAATTTAAGTTGTTCCAAACGAACAGCATTGGCATAACGTCCTGTCGATATTCCCCATTCATATAATTTATCCAATAGATTTTCACTTAGTAGATATTCCAAACATGGTGCTGGCGGTGTTTGGTTTGAATTCGGTAACGTGACTTTACTGCAATGATGTAATTCCACCAGAAGCAATGTTACCATGAAGTCGAGATGAGAAACAACTCCGAACACATCGTCATGCGCTGATGGTTTCTGAGGCTGAAATTAGAAAGACAGAAATATAACTTTATTTCATGCAATAGCTTTTTATGGGAGATTGCAGGGAGAGACATATATGGTATACTAAGATTGCTTGTTAATTCATATCATTTTTGACGTATTATAATTCTAAACTGTTGTGGAAAAGTAAAAGTAGATTAGATAAAATTAAAATTCAAATTAAAAAGTAAATTCGATTATCCTCTATAATTTCAAATTATTTTAAAATATTACTTTTTATCTGTTTCGATTTTCGGTCCCCTTTATTGCACGACCCTGCTAGTACTCAGTGTACCCGATTGCATATAAATAAAACTATTCTTGCCATTCGACGCGATGAAAGATAAGTCAACGATTAGTGCATGCCATGCTATTGTCACGTTCATAAACTGCGCAAATTGCAGTGAGCATTTTAAGTATGTTAGAGCTAAGAGATCATAAGAACGTTCCTTTAATAATGAATTCAGCGCTATGGTGGACGGCTGCCGTTGATAAATATTGGGACAAACATGTTTAAAATTCCAAGTAGATGCTGATAAGCGCAATCTGACTATCGCTCTTGAAACAAGTGTATACATACCGAACATGTTTAGGTACGAAATTGACCGATAACCCGATTATAATTGCATTGATTATTCTTTGTAGAATTGATTTTGATTATTCTTTGCAGAAGAAAATCAATCCTTGCTTGAAATGAAAGTATGATTTCATTTATCCTTATTATTTCATTAACTTTGCATACATATACGAAAAGTTATTACGCATTGTGTGTACAAAAGCTTTATCTCGAAGATAAAATACTTGATAAAATAGCTACATATTCACATGTCTGTGAAGCAGATACTAAAGGCACTAGACAAATTGCTATTTCATTAGGTTAAATCACGTTCGTGCGCTGCAATATTGTGCATTCTTCATGCAAAATAAAGTCATTAATGTTTCATTTCAATAACATTACCTCACTTTTGGCATAACGTCTATCACTAACTGGAGAATGGGCATCCTTTGGTATACGAGTAGTAAAAAAGCCTTGAAGTTAATATGATCAAATATTTCGACACTTTCTTAGCTCGAATTCTAACGTAAACAACATTTCGTGTTCGTGATCAATTCATGCAAAAGTCATGCATCAACAACATTAAGAGGATACCAACTTCGTATCGGTCCATGTGCATATTCGCATAAGTAAAGCATAACATAACACCACACTTATTATAAGCTTTGATAAAATTAAAATCTCGGGAAACACAATACTTTATGAAATTTTCTAATTATCGCATCTCTTATTATCAGAAATAAAAAATATCGTATTTTTCTCTGATTCCGGTCGTCAAAAGGGAGGGAGGAAAAGGGCCCAACGTATTCTCAGAATACCGAAATAGAAACTTTGCAAAAATTAAAATGATACAATCAATCGTGAGGAAGGGGGCCTATAATTTCCTTCTTACGACCATGGGAATGTGTCATAGCGAGAATCATTATCATCAACGGCGCAACAACCGGTATCCGGTCTAGGCCAGCCTTAATAAGCAACTCCAGACATCCCGGTTTTGTGTCGAGGTTCACCGATTGGATCTGTCTCGTCTTCTTTCTCTACCATAGATATTGCCCTTATAGACTTTCCGGGCTGGATCATCCTCATTCCATACGGATTAAGTGACCCGCCCACCGTATCCTGTTGAGCCGGATTTTATCCACAACCTGACGGTCTTGGTATCGCTCATAGATTTCGTCGTTATGTAGGCTACAAAATCGTCCATCCTCATGTATGCGACCAAAAATTTTTCGGACGATTCTTCTCCCGAACGCGGCCAAGAGTTCGAAATTTTTCTTCCTAAGAACCCAAGAATCCGAGGAGAACATGAGGACTGGCAAACCTTTGACCCTATGGTGAGATGCTTCGAGCGGAACAGTTTTTGTAAGCTGAAATGGGCTCTATTGGCTGCCAACAACCGTGCGCGAAGTTCATCGTCATAGCTGTTATCGGTTGTGATTTTCGACCCTCGACCCGGTCTCAAAGTTGTAGTTTCTTGTCTTTATTCTTCCCGTTTGACCAATGCGGTTTGATGTTGTTGGTTGGTTGGTTTTTGGTGCTGACTTTGCCACCATATATTTTGTCTTGCCTTCATTGATGTGCAGCCCGAGATCTCTCGCCGCCGGGGCGATCAGTTTGCAGGATCATACCCCTCGCATTTACATCAGCATCACAGATCACTTTTTCCGCGCCCAGGTTAAAGAGGACGCATAATAGGGCACCCCCTTATCGTAGACCATTTCTGATGTCGAATGGTCTTGATAGTGATCCTGCTGCTTTTATCTGGCCTCGCACATTGGTCAGGGTCAGCCTAGTCAGTATTATCAATTTCGTCGGGATACCAAATTCTCTCATGATCATATACAGTTTTAGCTTGGCTATACTATCATAGGCGGCTTTAAATTCGATGAAAAAATTGTGCAACTGATGTCCTTATTCCAACAGTTTTTCTATCGATTCCCGCAAAGAAAATCTGATCTGTTGCTGATTTGCCTTGAGTGGAGCCTCTTTGGTATGGGCCAATGATGTTCTGGGCGTATGGGGCTATCCGGCCTAGCAAGATAGCGGAGAATATCTTGTAGATGGTTCTCAGCAACGTAATACCTCTATAATTGCTGCACTGTGTGATATCTCCCTTTTTATGTATAAGACAGATAATGCCTCTTTGCCAGTCGTTAGGCATTGATTCGCTGTCCCACACCTTGAGCACGTTGATGAACCACTTGGTGTAATATACCGCCTCCATATTTAACCAATTCGGCTGCAGTTCCATCGGCGACTTATGATTTTTAAGCCGATGAATTCAGAAATGTTTCTAGAAATCTTTTGGGGGATACCTAAAAAACGGACGCTGGACTCATAGACTGTACATTGAGAAGTAAATTGAATGAAAAGAAGTAGAAATTAAATATGAACTATCTAATGTCATCAGAGGGTACGGTAGGTATAGGACAATTTTACGTCACTTTATCTTAGATTACTCTTCCAACTGTCCTCAATTTAGTACAATACTATAACTTAGGGCCCGGGATCACGCATACAAATCTTTGTATGTTCACAATTTGCAAAAAAGGGAGCAGAATAGGAAAAGCCGCTATGAAATTTGAGGTTTGATTAAATTGAATTCTCAAGGTTGAGCTAGAATCAATAGGAATATTGTGCCGGAGAGTCAAACTCAGGAAAGTCAGAATAATCCGGCGAGGGAACTGGAGAAAGGCGATGGGACATTAGTATTTACCAAGTGACCAAAAGTGATTTGAAAGTCACCCAAAACCAAAGTCAAGACAAGCTTAGAATTAAAACCAAAAAAAAAAAAAAAAACGAAAAAGAACGTACTTTTGAGATGAGTGAATAATAATAATGATAATCGTTGGCACAACAATCTATATTGGATCATGGCCTTGAAGTGTGTTAGAGCACTTCATTCAAGACCGTAACGGTACACTACAGTACACTGTAGGAGGCATTACGCTCGCCCGAGATTATTACCTTGATTTGACTCAGGTACTCATTCGCAGCTGAGTCGACTGGTATCCAACGTTAAATCACGATACAAATCCCACTGCCGTCAGCGAGCTTTGAACCGCGACCTTCCGTACGACAGCCTTGTGCTCTAACCACTCAGCTATCCGGACATATCCGGGATGAGTGAATAGTAATGAATTAATATCACATGAAAACTCTCCGTATCACAAATTTTCCTTCCAAAGGGGCGAGGATGTTAAAGTAGGGGACCCCAAAAGCCTCGCATCATCAAAGTCTAAGACCGGAGAGACATTGGTTAAGAATATGATCCGTCATAGGTTTTCCGTATTAATAGCGGCACTTTAGTTTCAACCGCGCGATTCGCTCGATATTGTTTCATTTGCAAACTTAATTCCACATGGCATTTTTGGAAGTTTCTCACCGTTTTCCCTAATTTGATATTTCACATTCTGGTCCGGTGACACGCGAATGTTGGTTAATGGCATGAGAGAGACTGTAGTGTCAAAAAAGACAGGCTATTTTTAAAGATGAGTGATCCTGCCTACAGCGGTAAAATGATTATGGTGTAAGGAAGGTAGAAATATATCCCAACGTCCCGAAAAGCATTTTGCGAAGCTGCCATTAATGTTTCTCGGGACCGCCCATCCCAGTCACTAAGTACTAACGAAAGTTGCTAACACAGATGTCAACTAATTATCAACGACGGAAGAAATCGTATCACATATCTACATACTAAATCTCGCTTATGGCAAAGTTTATTTTATCCGAAAATGAAAATGAGACGGAAACTGGATTTCGGCGCGCAGGGTGCTAGCTTGGCACTTCAAGTATGAAAGGTTTTGTGGATTTGTCTTTTAAAATATATGATTGTACAACAATCCTATTAAGATAACGAAATATCAAGCAACATTATGGCATTAAGTTTTATGTTAAATTTGAAGAGACTGTGAATGTGATTTCTGAACAATAAAAAACAGACTTGCCTATGTTCTTTATCAAGGACCAATGTTTTTGTTGCCAAAAATTATGTCGGTATAGTCAAGAATTGGTCGAAAATGAGCCCAATTTGTCTTGCTAAGAGCCCAAGTCTCCGCGGAATACATGAGAACTGGCAAGATCATAGTCTTGTGCAGTAAAAGCTTTAATCCTACGGTGAGACGTTTCAAGCGGAACAGTTTTTTAAGCTGAAATAGGCGCTGTTGGTACCCAATGACCGTGCGCGAGTTTCGTTGTCGTAGCTATTATCGATTGTGATTTTCTAGCCCAGATAGGAGAAATTATCAACGGTATCAAAATTGTAGTCTCCTATTATTAGTTTCCCATTTGACCAGTACCACTTAATATTGTTGCCACGTTGGTTTGTGCCGCTACCACCATATATTTCGTCTTGTCTCCCTTAATGTGCAGCCCAAGATCTCGCGCCAATCGGGGATATCAATATCGTCAGCATAGACCTTAAAGAAGATGGTGCCTCTCTCATATACCTCAGCATCACAGACCACTTTTTCCAGGGCCACACTGAACAGAATGTATGATAGGACATCTCCTTGTCTTAGACCGTTGTTGATGTCGAATGGTCTCGAGAGTGATCCTGCTGCTTTTATCTGGCCTTGCATGTTGCAGGGTTAGCCTAGTCAGTCTTATAAATTTCTTTGGGATACCGAATTCTCTCATAATCGTGCACAGTTTTACTCTGGCTATGCTATCATAGGTTGCCTTGAAGTCAATGAAAAGGTGGTGCAACTGATGGCTTTTTAATCGCTTGCCACCGAGAGAAAATCTGATCTGTTGCTGATTGGCCTGGAGTGAAGCTTCTTTGGTATGGGCCAATGATGTTCTGGACGCATGGGGCTATTCGGCCTAGCAAGATAGAGGAAAATATCTTATAGATGATACTCAGCAACGTGATACCCCTATAATTGCTAAACTGCGTGATATCTCCCTTTTTATATACGGGACAGATAATGCCGCTTTGCCAGTCATCAGACTTTGATTCGCTGTCCCACGCCTTGAGCGTAAGTTGTCCCGTTCAGAAAATCATAATGGATGATCTTTTAAAATTTAGCCGTGTATTTGAAGATTTGCACATAAGAAAGATTGCTTCCCTTAGCAGTTTTAAAACGATATTTTTTTTTTAGAAAACGTAAAGGTCGTACTGTTCATATACTGTGTAACATTTTGCTATCTGGGAGCCTAGATCTTACTTCCGGAATTTATCTGGTGGTTGGTTGGTATACATATTTCACAGCTGGATGGCATGCATTCAATAAAATGTTTAATCCATTTGTTCTTGCTTTTCTTGCTTTCGTAACCTGCGGGTACTGCAACCCTACTTTGGTAACAAGTTTTCTCCTAAACATTTTTCTCAAAATTTGATCAACATGCACGATTTTTACTAACTGCCTGATACTGTATTCATAGAGGAGTCGCTCAATATTAGGATTTACCTATTTACAGCATTATTTTTATCTTTTTTTTACTCGCCTTTCCTATTTGTATTCTCTCCATTGTATGTTTTGAAGCAAGAAAATTTAAACTACCAAAAGTGACAATAATATGTCATATGAACTCACTATCAGTGTTCGCTGGTTAATTCAGTAACCACTTTAACGATATAGTGTAACAAATACCCTGTGCGTGTTGCTATTGTTGGATTAATGAAAGCGCGTGAAAGAGTGAAGACTTTTAACATTCTTAGGCCGATTATAAATTAACGAATGTTTAGTGCACTAAACGACTTAAGAACCACATAGTGCCAGGAGAAATGAGGTGGCATATACGATTAGCTCCTGAATAAATCACAACCCTTGCCGCATGCAGAAAATCGACTTTTCCGATTCAAATTTAGAACTGAGAATAGCCTTGCGCATTATTCATGATCACCTAGAGCTAAAAATCTACAAACGATAAGCGTGTCATCCTTTTACTCAGAAATTAAATGCTATCAGTTTGGAGAGCATAAAAATGCTGAAGCGCCTGTACGATGCGAAATTATTATAAACTTTCGTTTACAGATTTCCTCTTATTCAGTGCTGTACGATAACCGGGTGAAAAATTTCCGGTTTGATAAAGAAAAATCGTTTTTTTTTGTGGTTTTTTTTCTATTTTATTTTTCAATTTGATCTCAATGAGGACTTATGCACTTTCCATTACGGGCTCATATTTGGTGATACCGTCTGTTATAGTGTGAATCAGACCCCCAAAATACGCATTTACAATTTTTTCTACCTCCTTACCATTTTTCGAGATTAGGAAACAAATGATAGTCGCTGGGGATAAATCTAGCGAATATGCTAAATGAGAGAACAATTCGAACTTCAGCTCGTTGATTTAGCCATTGCAACAATCTACGTATGGACGGGGGCGTTGTGATGAAGACACCAGAGTTTTTTTCTTGGCCAGATGCTGTCGTTTTTTTGCGGTTTATCCTTCAAACGGTGCAATAATCTTGTGCAATATTTCCCAATGATGTTTTTATCCTTCTGTAGGTAATCAATCAAAATACTTTCTTCTACGTCTCAAAAAACAATCGTCATAACCTTAGTCACCAAAAAAATTGTTTTTATTTTCTTTGGCGTTGGTTGACCTGTCCAATCCATTGTTTTGACGTTGTTTGGTTTTGCCAAATTCGCGATCGAAACAGTTTTCCGGCCCAACTTCTGGCCTAAAGTTAACAAATGCGATCCTTTACTACAACTGATTTCGACAGTTGTGACCCCAACAGGAGGTCCTGAACTTGATCCATCATCAGTAAACCACAGTCTTTCAATTTTGAATTTATTTTTCTTTGATTAGAATTGATGTTTGACCTTTCAAATATAAGTATTTAGTGATGATACGTTTCTTTGCTTTCTCCATTTTCACACACAACTATGACGTTGTTTTCAATAAGCTCTCAAATGTGTAGTAACAGAGCAACTGACCTAGTCAGGGATAGAAAACCAATAGACCTCCTGGTGCCATTTCTTAATCAAATGGGCAACTTTTCACCTCGTCCTCGTACGGCACCCAGCATTGAAGAAGAGGAAAAGTTGTCCTCGAGACATCGGTATTTGTAAATAACTTTAAATAACAACTTAGTGAATAGTAAAATATGCGATATTGCTTCATTTCATCGACCGGCACCGATGGCAACACATGTTTTCTTGTCCATAAAGAAATAAACGAAAACATCTGGAATAAAAGCAATAGAACATGAAGCAAACAAATCGGAAGCTGGGCGCTTCAGGTATAAAGGTTTTGTGTTCATCTTATGTGAAAAACTTTCTACGCACATCTTTCCATTCGTATATGGCTAAAATCCTAAAATATTAATTCATATTTTTTTTCAAACTACAAGAAATACGTACAGAGTGCGTACGGTATTTGAGGACATGCATATATGTCGCTATAATTTCCCGAAATCATTATTTTTCTTTCTTTTTCAGATAAGACATGGAGGACTACAACTTAACTCAGGAAATGAAGAAACATGCGATTATCGTCGCTATATGTGCAAATCACGCCGATTTAGAAATCTCTAACTTTCTCAAGTGCGCTCGTTAATCCGTTCATAAGGTTCGCCGTGAATTGGAAGAATCGCGGGGGGATACAGAATCAATTGCAAAACGCAAAAAACAGGTGCGACTTTCTGACACTGTCCGATCTGCAGAATTTATTCAAAAAGTGCAAATGATCATTGACGAGGACCCTTCAAAACCAATGTCCAAGAAGATCTTCGGTATAAATCCTACGTTTTGCGCAGACGGCAGTTTATATCGAAGCAAACAAGGGAACAGCGAGTCATCCGATCAAAACGCCTTCTAACCAAAATTAAACTCCCTGAAGCGCCTGAGATTTCATGGTTTTTTTCCGATGAAAATTTTTTTAACCAAGACCAAAAGGTCAACCGCAGAAATGACAGATGGCTCTGTTACGATCCTACAGAGGTTCCTGTTGCCATGCGCACGAAGTTTCCAGCTATTGTTATGGTTTTGGGTGTTGTGAGCAACAAAGGACATGTCATGCCACCTCACTTCTTCCCTCAAGGACTGCATACATCGAGGTTCTGCTGCATACATCGAGGTTCTAGAGACAGTAGTGAAACCCTGGATTGATAGTGTTCGCGGTGACAGGCCATGCATCTTTCAACAAGACTCTGCTCCTTCACACAAAGCGATGGCGACACAAAATTGGATGGCTGAAAATTTACAGTCGCTGAAAAACAGCAGAAGAGAAACTCGCCAGAAAAAGGAGACAATTAATTGAAAATCAGTTAATGATGATGGGAATAATGACGCAATTCCACAATTTCACTGAGATGAACTATGGTATTATACATATTCTCCTAGATACATCCAGGCATCGAATTCAATAAATGAAAATCGAATCCAAGTTTTCTTACTTCCTAAGAGTGAAAAAATTATAGCTCAATAGTTCAATCAATAATCTGATCTTATTAATTCTAATAGTTCCGGATTATATCTTTCTCAATTCTTTACTCTTAACTTCTGATTCGATTAATGAATCCTAAGCAACACTTCACTCCACGCAACAATAAATTGACCAGTCAATTTTACTTTCAATAGAGCCTGAAAATATTCGTGCAGAAAGAGAAAACCATAAAATTGTTTTAAAGGACTAATTACGTTAAGTACGTAAGCTGTAAACGAAACGAAACGCTTTGTATGTCTCTGGTTACAGATAATTACTCTTGGCGCTAAACGTCTCGCTTACCTACTTACTTCCATGAAGCTAAACGGCCTGAATGGAATCCAATAAGCACAAAAATATTACAAAATCAATAGAGGAGAAACTAGTTTCAAACGAAAATATATTGCTGTATGGCATAAACAAAGGAGAATGATAAATGTTAAACCAATTAAGTAATGAACTAGTTCACCGAATTGTGAGTTAAATCCTTCGACAGTAACATAGATATTATCTTTAAAATGTTAACGTATGTATAATAGATACATATAAGAACTTTTCAAAATGAATTATGAACTTGAATTAAATAAAAAAAACTAAAAAACGTCATCAAGCTAGAAGATGGAAGACATCTTTAAAACTCTTCGTTAACACATATAATTATCGAGAAGATAGATAATACAAAATTCTTGAGAAAAGCAACTTGCTAAGAAATATTCCCCATTTTTTTCCATTTCATATAAGTATATGCGAATATAAATATAATATTTTGTTAACATCACGATTGATATCACGACGATATTATAGATTTTTGTAATATGAAACGATTGAAAACTTAACAAACTACATTCAGTGGTTTCACAATAATATCGACGGAATGATGACGATAATGCCGAAAACTTCGTAACTCCTATCCATATAACAAATATACTAAAAGAAAAATATTTTTACAAGTTACAGTAAACCAGTTCTTGACAAAATCGTAACGACCATTCTTTCTTTGATATAAAATAGATTTCAATCAATAAAGATAATTGGAATGAACACCGAAACTCAAAGAATGACAACTTTGTTGTCTAATTATAGAAATGAATAACACGATGTGTGTAAACTTCTAGCTTTATTGAATGAACTGAAAAGTGAAAGTAAAAGGCAATATGAATAAATCAATATGGGTAATAGATATGGCAATATTTCTTCTAGGTAAAAAGGAGAAAGAAGTTCCTTTTTCCACTATTGGCACGAGTGAACCTTGAAAGTTCATTGTTGCTATAATTGTGTTGACACAACCATTACCTGTGACGATACTTATTCGTTAAAAATTAATCATTAAGAAGTATATGACTCAATAGTGTTCAAATTATTGAAACTTATAATCAAAATATGTCTGCCGAAAGAGCGACTTCTAAAGGCAGAGCGATTTCGTGCTCCCAAATTACCAAAATTTAATATTTTGGTCTAATTTTAGGTTATATCATAAGATTGTAAATAGATGAAATCGGTTCATTCAATTTTTCTCTATGCTACTCCGCGCATCAAAAATGTTTTCAAACAAGTTGGTAAATCGGAAGCTCGGCGCTTCAGGTATGAAAGGTTTTGTTTGCTTCTTTTGTGAGTATATCTGAGTGCAGAACTATCCCATTTGTACGTAGTCATGTCAGACTACTCACTTTAGTGTGATATTGATATTTAGTTGCAGTAAATTTACATGGTAAAGTTAAAGTTACTATAACTTTGTTAGTTATAGTATGATTTGGATCAAACTTGGAGATAATATGCTTCATATTATATTCTATACCCACTTTCATAACTCTGGGATAAACCTAAGGAGGGGTTTTATTCAATTTGCCCAAAAAACATGGAAATATACAATTATTAACTTAATTTGAGCGGATATCGATATATATAAAGGCAGCTTCGTGATTTTTTTCAGACTTTCCGGCTGGGTAGTTTCTGAGAATGGGTCTGTTAGAGAAATCATCGCTTTCCATCCCTCCCACTCCCCGCCTTTGTAACAAATTGCAAAACTAAGACCGACTTCGAAAAGTACTAATCAAGACCTTTCAATTGATACCCAACATGACTATATTCGGTGTATAAAAATTGTACACCTCCCTTTTGCATGTAAATGGTTTCTATTCTGTTTTTTATACTACAATACAATGCAAGAGGCTTTTTAGAGGTATTTCGCGCAGTAACTAAAATCTCTTGCTCTGAAAATTTGCCGGTAATCTTGAATGCTTACTGCTACGCTTTTGGCTTATAATCTAACTCCCGTATTTGAAATAATTGAGGCTTGCTTTTTTCTATGCTTTTTTTAAAATTAGGGCACACTTTTTCCATTAAAAAATCTGCAAATTTATGCGAGGCGCATATTTTATTTTTCCACGAGTAGTGCTACAGCGCTGAAGGACTGCGGCCACCATTTTGTTTTTTTTTTATTATATTTAACGGTCTTATACAAGAAAAACAAATCCGGCAGCAAAAGAGCATGGAATGTCATCGTGTATCTTTCGTGTAGGAACGAGGAAGCTTACTGGCCGTGACCCATTTGGGTAATGTATTGGCTTGTCTATGTCGTCTGGATAGTTTTCTTGCGTGAGCTTCCTCGTTCCATGTGGCAAGCCATAAACAGCTATATAATGCAACATGCTCGCAGCCATGTGCTTGCAGCCACATAAGCACACGCCAATGCACTGCATCACATACACAGCACTAACGTCAACCCTTAGATGCGGAATTTTTCGCCTACAATTGCTGTTGACGGTCGAAGATGCGCAATGATTCTTCTTCACCATAAAAATTCGAAGTATGCGCTGGGAGTTGAATCTCCTCCTCTTGGTTTGACCATTAAAATCTCAACTTTAAACTTTAATAGATAAGCAATCAAAACTTCAAATTGATATATTTTGTCGTTTTTTAATGATTATTAAAAAAACACTCCCCTGAGCGCTTTAAGGGTAGGTTGCCCTCCTTAAAGCCAACGTTGAAAAGCAAGCATAAGGACGCAACATCAAAAACTGCGGCGGTTGAGAAAATTTATCAACAAATTCAAACAAGTACATTAACAGGTGCGTTTCGATTGTGGATTCACACTCAAGTACCATTTATCTGGTAACCATTACCGAAAGGAAAAACCGTCATGTCCGAAGACAAAGTAATAAAGAGAGAGGAAACTAAACAGATAGCCTCATTTGGAGTGCATTTTCATAATAACTGTAAATACGACGATGAAGTCGATGAAGAACACCCAAACGCGTAAAGACCAAGCCAGGCAAACTAACCGACCAGTATATAGTGCATCCAAGATTATGCCTTGTAGCTTATAGCTTATAAAAAAACTCTAAATAAAACTTCAGTTATTTTCAATTACCCAAAGCATATCAGCTTTCTTTGTAAACATTAAACTCATCGAAATTCAAACAATCAACAATTCCACTTTGCATTCATTTAATAAATTGAAGTTAATCCGAAATTAATCGATTTTAACACTCATAAAGTTCAAACAGTGAATTAATGAAAATAAACACCATTTCAAATAAGCGTGGGAGACTGAAATATCGCAATTTACACTTTCCCCGCGTCTACACACCTGTTGTTGTTATTATGCATGTATTTATAAGTAACACATAAGACGAGAAATATAGTAAGAGAACAGATATTAATCAATCGAGTTAGTGCCATTCATTCTCTTTCTCTGATTGAGTATAAAAACATGTTTTCTTCACGCGTAGTCATGCGATAGGTCCTGATTATCAAGTACAAAAAGTACAGACCTCGTTCTAAGGGACTGTTTGAGCTATAAATCTAAAGATCATCAGGATACTTTCATACAAAATCTAGTGGTCAAAATACACGTCTTTCATTCACTCACTTGTGGTTGTCGAAATACAAATCATTTCCATATACTCCAAAGTAATGGCGATATTTATTTTTTTATCTAGGAATCAGCTAAAAATTCGCTTAGTCCTTTCCAAAAATATGCTTTGCATCTGCATAAAACGTAAATTATAAGAAGTATTTAGTGCGAACTCTACTATTTTCATTTCAACACACACTATTTTTCGGCAATTTAACATTTGGAAGTGCTCCTACCCTACAGCTGATGAAGAGAAATCCTCCATACTATACATATGATAGTACATATTTTGCGAAAGAGGAGGAGACGGGGGACAACAACAGTAAGGCAAGATCGTGTCGAAAATATAAATGGTAAAGAAACTATACTTGTCGTCATTTATAATAGTCTTTAGTTTTTACAGACTTGAATGCCTTCGAAAGGCAGGTCCTTGGGCGAATTGTTGAAGCAAAGCAAGAACGAGCTACAACTATGTATTGTGCAAGCTTCTCGGTGTCCTGGTTGGTTAGGACACATACAATAAATGAACAAAGATCGAGTACTTGGTAAAATTGAGAAATGAAGCCCATTGGGAAAGCCCAAGAATGGTTGGGTTAATCCTATCGATGAAGTTCGTACATCACTACTCGGATTTCGTCCCCACCTACACGACCTAATCCACCATTGTATAAAAATGAATTGGATAACAAGATATACGGAAGAAAGTATAAATCACATAGTTGAGTTAATTTTAAGAGTTTTGCAATTTATATGTGACATAAGTTTTCAATTCAGAGGCAATAGTAGACTTTATTACGTGTATGACAGTGTTCATGGTAAGACAAGGTGATATTTTGTGAGCCTCTTGCCTCATCACTTAAACAACTTTTAGACAGGAAAAATAAAATAAACAATGAATTCAAAAATATTTTTAACGATGTATCTCACCAAAAATAGTAAAAAGCGCAATTCATGTGAATTTTCATTTTGAATACAATACATTGTCAAATGACGATCCTATAAAGACAATCTCCTTTAGCTATAATAGATAGATGACCGGGTGAAAGGTACAAACGTAACCATGACTAAGAAGTTTATGCTGTATGCATATAACAGCTTTTGCACGTACTCAACATCGACATTGTGTGATTTGCTGCTTTGAGTCAAACGCTACCATCACGACTATTATACGCCACCTGTTAAGAGTGATATCTTTCAAATTCAAAGAAAGTGTCAATGGACTATAAACACAAAAACAGAAAATATACAAAGTCGTAAAAAGCGAACATATAAACCTGTTATCTAAAAGTTAGTCATTGCCACAATCCATCTATTTAGTCTACAACTATTCATTTTTTCGCTAAAAAGTCTGGTTAGCAGCTGCTGGCTGTTGGAAATTTTTTAAGTTTGAGACAGTAACGGTTTTTATGATATTTACATAGATCTGCATGGAGAAAGATTACATATCGGTTCACTATATAAAATATTTCCATATTTGAGATACATATTGGTCGGTTATACTTCATAAAATTCTCAGGGCAGAAAATTTATGCGAAAATATGGAAATGTCCACGCTGTCATCAGGAAGAATAAAGAAATTTCTTAGAAAAAATGGTTCCATTTTTAATCAAATAATGCCAAAGAGAACAGGTTTAGTATTTCCTTTGATTGTTTATTATAATTGGTCTGTGACTGTTCCAAACAGGTCAGACGGGCTCTGAGTTGCCTTTTCTAGTGAAATGTTATTATTGTAGTAATAAAACATTAACACTTTCGAGAAACCTCTAATGAGTAACATTTTCATTTTGTTATTATATTGAAAGATAATCTAAAATTATATGACGTATAGGCCCCATATACTTCTTTTACAAATTTATAAATTCATCATTGATTTCAAAGTGGTAATCGATGTACGATGATAAGAATACAGTAACGACTTGGAGTTTTCTCAGCGGCCCAGTGATAATAGGGGGGCCAACACAATGTCACCTAGACCCTCCTCTCTATAGCCTTATCAACGAAATAATAGAAAGGCTCACGAAAATATTCACCAGGGTGTAAATTTTTTCCACAGAATCTGGCCATGTGGATACGCTATACTATAGAGCATGATACTACCATTTTTGGTGGAAATCGCACTATTACTGACAAAGTTATAGTAGGTCAAAATTGTCTCTTTTGTGTAAATTTACTACATTTTAAAATTAAATGCATAAAAATTACGAACTAGATACAAATAGAATAAATGCCCACTCAAATATTCCTATATAAGAAGTACACAAAGACCTTTCATACCTGAAGGGTTCAGCTTCCGATTCCCCAATTTGTTTTGAAAGCGCGGTAGGCAGAATTACTAAAAAACTACAAATTCAACCATGCATCCCACCAAATTTATGGCTCTTATTCATTATGAAAATAGTAGTTGAACGGTATTGTGGAATTTCCAATTCTTTAAATTTTATTTTTAAGGTAAAAGAAATGAAAATTTAAAACTACGCAAAAGTAAACATTTAGTTTGTTAAAACCACCACCATTTTTAAGGTTTTCTGTAAAACAACAGATTATTAAAATCGGTTTGCTGTCTGCCTGTCACATGCACTTTTCTCCAAAACAGCTACGCCAATTCAAACAAAATTTGCTCAGCATAGGAGAACTATGATATCCCATGCATGCATGAACAATGAGTGACATAAATTTACGGGGGGATGTACATTTTTTTCACCTGATGTGCTCGTGTGGGGTATCATATGAAAGGTCTCGATTAGTACTTTCAAATGCGTTGCCGCGGTAATTGAAAAATTGTGGAGTGAGGAATCAAAATGTGCCCACTTAAAGTAAGACAGGATTCTTTTTCGGAAAGCATCCAACCCAAATATCTGAAAAAATTCAGCCTGATAAGCTTATAAGAATTCCAAGCTTCAAAATACATTCCACTCAAATTAACTAAATAATAGTATATTACCAATTTTTTTAAGTTGACCGAGAAATCCATCATCCCTGGAGTAACAAATTGCAGCCGCATACAGAATAGTATCCTGCATAATAGTGGAAAATTTCATGGTAATTTGGTCAATATTATCGAAGTTATAGCCGCTCCAGCTTGTCAATTTCGTGCAAATTTACTGCATCTTTAGCCATACAAACAAGATGATCACATCATAATTAATGAAACTAATCGACATTCCAGTAAAATATCTAAGTCCCATATTTGGAGAAACTACTTTCCCCCAGTCCTTTTTTGGCAACTTATTCCCGAAAAGGCACTCCTAGGAAACATCTATAGATCTACCATTTTTAAATATTTTCCTTAGGAAGAAAAAGATGAAGATTGGTAGGGACAAGATAGCTGTGGTTCCCTGAAATACCCACTTAAACTGAATAGACCTGATCCGTGATAATGTGCCAAACCGTTCCAGGTTAGTAATCTGAAAGCTACAGGTAGACATAGTTCGGTACTCTGTGCGTTAATGCATTTCGCAATTCTATCCCAAAAAAAGTAATTACCTTCTATAAAACTTTTCGTTTATACCCCCCAAAAACTCTAGTGATTTCAAAGGCAATTTCATATCGTCTAATGTGTTTAATTTTATCGGCTTTCGTTTTTACACGTTACACTGAGAACAAGCTAATGATTTGAAGTACAGTAGAGCGTCAATTGCGTGAACTTTCAATTAACCAATATTTATTTACTAAGAACTATCACTAAGAACTATGTCTATGTAATTTATACATTAGATTCCTCTACTGAACTCCTTTGTATTCACAAGATCCGTTACCAGTCAATTCTCAGTTTAAAATTATTCGTTATAAAATGTACATTGAATTAGTTACTGATCACATGTTGTAAGTAAAATTTACACATGTCGACAAAAAGCAAACGAGCAATGATTTCATTAAACGATTAAATAGAAAATTTTATGTGTTGGAAGAAAGTAATGTAATTCCTTCACTTCAATCTATGCACCAGAGCGTTATCCAAACATTGGAAAAACTACAGCGAAAGCAGTGTCTGCTTTTAGATCATAAAAATAGCGAAGAAACTATTTTTTTTATGTACAAAAAATTGATTTAAAAAATCGGTGTTACATGTTGGTCGAAGCATGGAATGGAAGCAAAACTGACTTTGTATAAATCATGAGATAGTTGGTAAAACTTAAAAGAACGAGCTTCATAATAACCTGACAAAATGTTTGAAGGGCTGAACGACATTGGCCTTTTCAACGATTATAATAAAGAAAATATGAATTAGTGTTGAATGTTTGAGGGTGTCACTTACTGACAGACGACCAGAGTACGGTGGTACAAATGTTTATCCATCTCCATTTAATATCAAATAGAACCGGCGAAACACTTCATTTCTGGTTGGATAGAATCGATTCAATGAACAGTAACAATGTTCACATATACTTAGAAGGTGATTCAGCAGAACCTGTTTGGTTTAACCATATCGACCGGAAGTAATACTCGATAATTCTGCTTAGGCAATATATTCAGAGCGGCAAATTTTAACTGATCGCCATATTCCACTCAATAAACCTTATATTCTATTAGCTGATAAGACGGGTCACTTTTCATATATTATTGACAGTGCTATCCCTCATAATAGCAACATTGAGTGAAAATTCGCAGAGAAGAAGGTTATGAACCACTGGCTCCGGATATAAAAAAAAATCGCATTTCGAGAGGGAGATTATGGTCCCCATAATATTATCAGTTATAGCTATTTTTCCCCAAACTCCTTAAGACTCTTCAATATTTTGGAACTTTTGCACAATTACACCAAAAGAAGTACAATATTTTGGAAACGTGGTCGATGTTGCTCAGGATTTCCCTAGTGTCTGTTGCCTGGCTTTTACTGAAGCTGGGCAAATGCAGAGGAAGTACAGGAAAGTCTCGCTTTCCTCATTGCAACTTTGGCAGTGCGTATTATGAGTATGCCGAAACTGGTGGCATAGTCAGTGTAATTCTTTATTATTCTCTAAGCAAACCCCTGTGTTCGGATTTTGTAAGAATGGGTGAAATCTGCCTCAATTTAACAAAGATATTCAGCGAATACCATTTATATTTAGTAACGGACGTATCGCAGCTAGCAGGGTGAACCGCGGGACTCTTTCTGGCCAGCTCGTCAATCTCCTCTATATTCCTGCATCCGAGAACCCAGAGGAAAAAGACTTTGGGCTAACCACTCAAACTATCTAGTTCGTCCCTGCACTGACTCACAACCTTAACTATCCATCAGAATAGCTATATTTCGCTTTGAAGTCGAATCACTCCTCATCTGCCGACAAACCTTCGGTATCGTTGTATCTCTGCCTAGAAGGCGTTAGGATACCCTTGAAGACTGTACGATTCAGATATGTTGTATACTTCCGAGAAAACTCCCGTTTGAAATCCACGGTCCATTTTTAATCCGCCTTAACAATGCAACATATCGCCGGTATTCCATTCCGACTTGGTTAGCGAAGTTTTTTCTGAAGCCCAGTCTACGTATAGCGTTGAAAATGCCATTCAAGTATTCTCATTTTCGAGTTGAAGTATTATAGAAATACGTCGAGAGCAACCATTTGACAAGATCGCATAGCTCTAGTAGTGCTCACAAACGCGATTTTTTGGGTCCTGTTTATATTCGGTAAACTTTTGAATAATTTTTGTAAATCTAAACCCATGAAGATCTCAAAAATTGAGGAATCGTGAACAAAAATTACTTTTGTACCTAGCAGTGTGAATTCTAGCATAATTTTGCGAAAAAATACATAATTGTTCCACACTGCATTTTCATACACCGTAATTTGCCCGTTGTGTCCTTGTTCTTCGACTGGCATGCTGACTCTTGCTCTTAATTTTGTTTCTTCCCTTAAGCCTTAGAAATTGCGGAAAGCATCGTCCATTTTATGCTTTCCTACATATTTCAGCAATTGATCACACTTTGGATGTTTTAAACCTGCTCCACGTTCAGTTCGGCCTGAAGAATACGCATTTTGATCGGAGGGGGTAACGTGGATGGGATGCAGTGGGTCTCAGTTTTGACTGCTCAGGCGGTCGGTGGTCGAATGAAAAATTATTCGGTCAACCGGCCAGACATATTTGTTTAGGCTGAGCGAGGATTGCATGTTTGTTTAAACTATGAGCCAGAATTTTATGAGCATCTTTATTATTGGTGAACATTTTTGAGAAATGTTCACGCAACAAAAAAATCTCAATTTCTTTTCTTAAGCCTTCCACATCCAGAATTGAACTAATGATATTGCGATTTGCCAGTACGTGGATGGTGCTTTCAGTTCAACTGGCGGCCAGGTGCATTGCGGACTCTTCCAGCGTAACTGACAGCCCGATCTGAACGTGGATGGCGGGCTTCACACGAGTATTGTTTTTAAAATATCGGCTTACAATGGTATTAATTCCTAGCTTGGTCGCAGTTTGAGGTACAGTTTTCATCCAATTTGACAATCTCAGCAACGCTTTGAAAGTGATTTCAATAATAATAAAACATCCAGTAAAAGGCACTTCTGTCTGAGCTTAAGTAGTTGGTTCAGTGCTGTTAGAATTAATTGTAAAGTCCACAGACGCAGCTAAAATAAGTAAGCATATGGTCGGAAACTGAATATGCCGCTCTAAATTTTTTTTTTGATATTATATTTAATAACGAAGCTAGTTCACTTGTGTAACTCATCTTTTGTGAAAATATTCACGGTTACGGTACGTTTACATATGCAATGGAATGTTAAAATGTGAATGAGTAATTTTACTCTACTGAATATTAGTATAATATTATAGACAAATTCAGCTGTATTACAGAAATATTCAAACAAGTCGGGAAACCGGAAGCTGGACGCTTCAGGTACGAAAGGTTTTGTGTATTTCTTAGTTCGTAGCACGTAATATATCTATATATTATGTGAGAGTATCCACTTTCGGGTGATATTGACATTCATAGTCTTCAATTTTCAAAGAAGCAACTAATTTGAGGTATTATAACTTTGTTAGTAATAGTGCGATTTCCACCAAACTTGGTAAGATCATGCTCTATATTATAGCCTATATCACTGCAAAATTTCATGGTACTAGGATGAACTTAAGGAGGGTTTCTAACCAATTACAAAAAATTGTAGTAATATACTATGATATTATTAACTTTATTTAAACAGATATCGGCATGGAAGGTATTTCGGAACCCAGGCACCATATAGTGGCAGCCTCCTAATTTTTTTCAGATTTTTCGGTTTGGTAGTTTCTGAGAATGGCCCCCTTAAAGAAGTGATCACTTTCAACCCCCCGCGCTCCCCACCCTTCCAACGAATGTCAAAACTAAGATCGGCTTTGAAAAGTACTAATCGAGACCTTTAATTTGATACCCCACATGACTATATTTAATGAAAAAACATTTTACACCCCCCTTTTGCATGTATGGGGACCCCCCTTAAATTCGACGTAAAAGGATGTAATTCAATGTATGCGTGAGCGTTCACAGTTCCCACCTTTCTACCAAATTTGGTGTCAATCGCTATAACCGTCTCCGAGAAAAATGCGTGTGACGGACAGACAGACAGACAGACAGTAAACCGATTTTAATAAGGTTTTGTTTTACACAAAACCTTAAAAAAGGGCATACGGAACACTAAACTATTACTAGCATTCGGCAAATCAATAACAACAATAAGATGAAAATAATGTTGCCCTGCTTGAGCTCAAAAATAAAATTTTAACAGACCAAAAGTCCAAAAACCTCACCAACAAAAACGCTTCATTTTTTGGAACACCCAGTTTTTGTGATTGCCTAGTTTAAGGACGATTTAGATCTTGAGAGAGTAACCCACATATAAGAAAGGCCGCAAGTTCCTCTCAATAAACCTTGGAAAAGATGGCCACTACCATGTACATCAACGAGCAAATTAGGTTGACTAATATACATACTATTGCATGTAATCATGATTTACAAATCAATGTGTATCATTTGCATAAAATTCCATTCGATAAAAACAAGCTTTTCTTGCTGTCAGTCATGCGGAAATCATCCTGAGCTGATTACAATTCATTACGATGAGCAGTCCCTTACCTGTGTATATGTCAGACTTTTGTCACCAGCTTTCATATTAAATCTTACATTCATTGCATATAAAAACTTTACTATGTGTTGATACAACTTGTTTTCCACGCTGAGCTTTGTTGTCGCAATCTATTTAATCGCTTGTGGGCATGGGAAAGTTAATTGCTTTACGTTGAAACTATTAGGGGTCTGATAACCACTACTCCTCGATTTTTATGCATGTGTTGCGGAAAGGCAAATATTAGTTGCCAATCTATCTCATTAATCTCAATAAGAATAGGGAGGGCTAAAAATTTGTTTTTTTAGGATGCGAAGGACCATTGCTACCTTTGGTATAAGCGCTCCATGGGAATCGTACTCTTTCTTTTATTTTCTTCTTTCAAAATAGCTCGAACAAATTTAAGGAGAGTCTAGAACGAAGATCGAAATTAGCCTCGATAGACGTGGGGAATTTAGCGTATACTTAGTGAGATCATTGCTATTTTTTTCAAGCTTCATATGTTGGATAAGACCTGGCTTCATTAATTGCCTAGAGTTCAATGGAGACGAATTGACATTATTTTCATGTGACTTATACTAAGCATATGTATGCAACAACTCTTTCTGGATTAAATGAAAATAATCAGAAAGCAAAAGTAGGGAAATTTAAAGGGTTGAAAACTAAAATTTTTGTCAACATGGCTCTCAAGTACAGAGCTAAGAATAGGAAGTAAACCAACTGTATGAGCTGTTTCATTCAGCCTTCTTATTCCAAAAATGATTGGATACTTTTCAAGACAGCACAGTGTGAAGAACTGAAGAAGTAATACGCGACAGTGCTGATAAGAAATCAACAATTGGTGAAGCGAAGGATTGCAAAGTGAAAAATTGTGTTAAAAGCTATAGCAATCCTACGGAATGAGAACTGGAACTGACTTATTGAATCATATTTTGTGCAAAGTATTGTTTTTGGACTTCAGAAAAGAAAAACTGTAAACTGGCATCGTATGATCGCTTGCAAGAGTCAATCCTAGCCAAAAAGTACGAAGGGATGGGGCCGATCATAGGTAAAGAGTGTCAATAGGCTGAGGAGTTAGCGCTTAAACTTGGAATTGTAATAAAATCGTTGGGTAGAGACGCCGGAAGAGAGTTTCGTTGTGGAATGAATAACGTGCGTTGACAACCGAAACATCTGGCAAGCCAGGATTCAAATCGGAGACAATAAGATCGAGAACCTGTCATAATCAGGGTATGATTGATTATTTTCTTCCAAAAATAAAAGAAAAATGTTCCTTCACTTCAAACACATGGCTTCAATAACTAACCGCCACCCTCTGTTTTCCGAATTTTTCTTGAACACATTGATAAGATGCATCAAGGACATTTTCAAACCGCCATGATCAAGAAATTCCCACTCCATGGAATTTTTTTCCAAGTACCGCAAAGATAAAGTCTAATCAGCAAATCCGGTAACCGATTTTAAATTGAAGGGAAATATTGTTAAAGAACTGAACAGCGCTCCACCATCACTTCATCACCAAGACAACCAAGAGTAACGTAGACATATTGCGCCCTCACTTAGAATCCAGGGTGTGGAATGTGCACTTCAAAAGATTCTTTATCTCCCAGCAAACACACAGTTTTTTTTTCTAAGTTGAGAAGGAAAACTCTAGCCTCTATTCAATTAGAAGCCCTAAAAAACCCATTAGTAAGTTATATCCGTGCGACGTTATCTTCAAGCCGTCCTTAAGGTACAAGGGACACTTATAAAGTACAGTGAAATCCCAATAATTCGTACATCGATAAATCATATTTCCGGCTAATTCGTTCAAATTTGCCGGTTCCCAGGGTTAATTTTCTTTATTTTGGACTGCTGATAATTTGTGATCCTGATATTTCGTTTCAAATCGTCAGTCCCTTGACGTCACGAATTATCGGGATTCTACTGTATTAGATTCAGAATTTTGGAATTGGTTTTTTCTTATCATTTTTAGAGTTACCATAGTTGTTTTCCAGAAGTTGCTCAACGTGGTTGTTCCTTCCTATAGGGTTATGTTTCATTTGTTTTAGAGGAATTACATTTTATTTATTATTTTTGGTTTTTTTTTATGGCTGGCTCCTTTTCCGTCTCCTCTTGTCAGTATTTTAAACTTTAAAAACGCAATTCAAAAAGACCTATTGTGTTTTCAGCAATGATCTTAATAATTAACTTCTAGAGAGGAATTAGGCCATTAGTCAGGAATTGTTCAAAATTATAACGGTGCTTATTAGTTGCTAATAGTTATAATTGGGATGAAGAGTTCACGTCGATGTTTATGGTTTGAATGTTCATACCTAAATTTGGACACCATGCCTAGGTCACTTGTACCATCTAACACTAATATAAATAATACCACCATAAGAAATTCAACAGTAGTAGCACGTTAAAAGCTTCATCATTTTCTAAAATTTAACATTCATTCACCTTGTTGGTCTGGCCATTGATGAACAGTTTTAAACACACCACAAAGTCTATTCTAAAGAGCATGCCAACTTAGAGGAGGTCCTCACAAAGTGCACTCGTTATTTCATTGATGACATCTTCACTAAGAAAAGCCTGCTATTCGGAAAGTTCAAGATCTTTGTGGCAAAAATCACGATTACACCCTGAACATTTTATTTAATCAATTGACCGATAGTGTACAACCAATCGAAATAACCGCACCGCCCAATAGAACCACTAACATCGACGCCGAAAGAGCGGTCTATGCAACCCTTGGGGTCACCGAGCCAGATAAGTGGTTCATCAACCGAGATAATTAGCTTTGGAATGAGGATGTTCAAACGAAGGTCCGTGAAAAAAGACGTCTCTACCATAAAATTCTGGCCAATTGGCAAGTTGACAAGAATGCCAACCGGGAAGCAAAGAAAGCGATCGCGGTCACCCGAGCGGCACATTACAAAGATCTTTACAATTAGCTGGACACTCGGCATGGCGAGAGAGAGATTTGTATCGACTTGCTAAAAGCCGATACCAAAGCATACAGGATATCGGGCACGTTAATTATACGTTAATTGCGTTAATGACAAGAACGATACTTTGCTTACCGACCGTAGATAGTGTAAATATTGCGAACAGAATTCAGCGGAAAAATTTATTCATCCTCCACTTCCACAAGCATTGCCGACATTTGAAGCAATTGTAACTGTCAGTGCAACTGAAGTCGAGGCAATAAAACGAATGAAATCGCAAAAAGAAACAGGAA
The DNA here is from genome assembly GCF_905115235.1 of Hermetia illucens. Lineage (NCBI taxonomy): Eukaryota > Metazoa > Arthropoda > Insecta > Diptera > Stratiomyidae > Hermetia > Hermetia illucens. The sequence goes on from NC_051850.1 coordinate 37,835,924, forward strand.
CCTGATGACATCGCATCTGAGTTTTGGAAAGCGAAAAGCTGGGGAAGAACACTATGAGTCACTGAATGTTCAATCGGATTAGGAAGGAAGGTATAACACCATTTGACTGGCAAGTACCGCAGTTCCAATATGGAAAAAGAAAGGTAGTCCAGCAGAATGTTCAAATTATCGTCTGATCCGGTTAGTTTTTCATATTATGAAGATTTTTAAACGCATTCTTGGCAACCGTATTCTCGAAATATTTCCAATAACAACGAATCAAGGTTGGGTCTGTCCTACTAACTACTGACACAATACATGCTGCGCGGTTACTCATGGCGAAACACCGTGAGAAGCATCACCCTCTTTACATTGCATTTTTGGATCTAGAGAAAGTTTTTGACCGCTTCGTGTCTCTGTTGGTGTTCAGCACGGAAGCGCCGGACATCCAACGTCCAGCGCCCTATACACTGCTTCTCGATCTCGAGCAACTTGTCCAAAAATGAAATGATCGCCCCATGAAACACGGTCTCAGATTGAATCTGAATAAAACTGAGTTTTTGACGACTGATCCCCATGAAACAGGCACAATTATGTTAGCGGCAGTGATCTGCCCAGAACTGAGCGATTTAAATACCTCGCGTCAATGCTATCAGCCAATGGAGAACTGCGTTATGAAATTTTTTTACGCATTAACGTAACCTGAATGAAGTTGCGTTCCACAACTGGTGTTCGTTGTGATTGACATATCAACGAACGTCTCAAATCTAAAATTTACCGCAATGTCGTCCGTCCTGTCGCTCTCTATAGTTCTGCGTGTTGGCCGACTATAAAAGACAATCAACGACGTTTTGCGGTTAAGTAGACGAAGATGTTGTGTGGGACTAGTGCGTGACCAGCTTTGATCACATTCCTAATGAGGATATCCCTGATCGATAGAACGGATCGTGGAAAAATTGCTAAAGAGGCGCCTTCGATGGGCATGTAATTCGCGCTAACGAGAATTCACTCGTCAAATTTGTCTGAACATCCAAGTAGATGATAAGCGACCAGAAGGCTGACAGAAACAACGGTGGCTTTATACACTGGATTGGGATTTGAAAGCCTCCGGATTGCATGGACACCAGGCATTTGATAGAACAAAGTGAGGTAACCGATTACGACGAGTCGACCCCGCTAGTAAACGGGACAAAGACTGAAGAAAAAGAAGAAGATTCCTATATGCTATACAGGTCAATACCATTTGGAAAACGTCGAGAAAGAATTGAAATCTCAACTGCACCTGCCTTTTTTCTCAACTACTACAAAGCTTTTGATAGCTCCAAGAATAAATGTTTCTAGAGTGCTCAATGAACCACAACATCATTCTTCGGGCCAGTACACGAATGAAACTTGCATGTTTTCTCTTCAAATTGTGGACTTTTACTAAATGGATTTTTAGGAAACAAAGATTGTCAGACTGGAGATAAATATCAACAAATCGGAGGCTCTTAGTCTAGCGGGTCATCGCAACCTTCTATCTGAATAACTGAAAATGCAACACAATTTGCAAATCTAATTATCGTCTTTCCTGTCAAAAATCAATGCCACCCGGCGACTTAACAACGCTAGATCCGCCTTTACCATTTTGATTAAAATCTGGAAATGCCTCACACCAACTTCAAACTGCAGTACTTTCTTGTCAATGGTGTTAGATGCCACTGTTATTGAAAAAAAGGGACCCAGGACTCATCTCAGCTGTCTTCTCCGTGTTATGGGGGTACTATAGAACAAGTTGGAACGACAGTGAAAAGTCGTACGCAAGGACGTACGATAGCTTCGCTACTAGCTGTGTCATACCACAGATAGCTCTGGAAAGGCAGGACACATAACTTCGAAGCTATCTGGTGGAACCGGGATTAACGACAATGTTAACTAAATAAATAAATCATTGGCACAATACAACCTTAAAAAATACCACTTTGGACTTCAGCGCAGAAGGCGAAATGATTCTATTTTGGAAAAATTGCATTCCTTTCGACCAGGTGCTCAGAGGTGGCGGTGACGAAGATGGGGCGGCAACCCTATCGGCTAAACCAAAACCAAGTGGCCGAGGAGAACCTCCATAGTGGTGGCACCGGGAGACGGTGTACTCACTTTGGTTTGCCGGCCATGATTCAGTAGGGGAATGCTCCAAAGGCCTAATTAGGGCGATCAGACCCGTGTCCGCACGGGGACTCATCTGAAGTGATAATTGGCCACGAAACCTTATCAGGGGTATACTGGTACCATGGGAACCGGGATAGCCCCTGGACTCTCATGAACTCCCGTTGTATGTGAGTACAGTTCGCTTATTTGCGGTAGGTCCCCTAGTGGGAGTTTCATGGGGGTTGTGATTATGCTCAAGCGAGAAGAGACCTTTGGGCCTCGGCGTGGTGTTGCGTTCAACACGGGTGTCGTACCCCTTAGTTCGGTAGAGATTTAGGTATGTTTTGCATCCACCAGTAAGAATGCTACGCGATGCACTTGGTATAGACTGGTATCGTCGTTGCTTGTCTCAGCGGGGCTCTGATTGTGGTCACAAAATCAATCCGTGTTTGAAGAGGACCGTAGGATTAAGTCTCACGACAGGTACCTACGTTAAACACCATGGACGTAAATTCCTTTCGACCATTTTCGCGAAATTATACAATAGATGCTTGCTAAAGCGAGCTCCGAAAGTAGTATTCGATAGGATTGCTTTATTCGTTCAGTCGTGCTTTAGTGGAACACTCTTTCTTACCAAGTTAAGGCGGTGCGAGCCATAAATAAAAGGCCATGGAAGTCTAAGTACTAGCAGAACATAAAATTCGTTATATTTCTGCATTTTCAAGATAATCAATTCACAAAGGCCGACCTATATGACTGACTGATCATCCCTATCTGAGTCGCATTGATATTAAAGCATAGAATCGCACAAGCCAACTTTACAACTGCCTCAAGCTATAAACCAACTTTATTTCAATTTCCTTCAGAATATAATAATTACCCATCAGCCGCACCATCGTGTGATGTAAACCGAGCTTTACATAGACTGCTGACGGTCTGCCGGGAAATCGTAAACCTTCCGTTCTATCTTGAATGAATTCATCTCTTCACAGCGCAGCGACAAAAACAATTCATTCATAGTGGAGTACCGTTAAATTTCCACCGCATAGTAATGAAGATTTTCTTTCGTTCACTGGTTAGTAAAGCAATTACTTTCAAATAAGCATACCTTGCAGTGTTTGTTGCAAAATATGTAAATAACCCGAAGCCAGTCGCCTTCGCGCTAAGTATTTTGATTTTCTTGGCCTGACGTGAATTTTAAGTACTTGCAGTAAAACGTGTAGGCTTGTTAGCGAATTGCTCGCGGGACCGTTCTCCCCCCGCATTTCAGACTCGACTTCTTGGCTTCGCGATGGAAACGCAGTTAAGTGAACGATAAGAACGTTTAATAATTTGTTGTTCTGTTTGTCGCCGATAACAAACAAAAAAACGCTCCGCCCGTTTACGAATGAATGTCATTGGCGAAAACAGATTACAGAGATCTAATTATGAATTTTGTTATGGTTCATGTACAGAAATTTCGGCCACGTCTCATGCAAGAATAAATAGCGTTGCAAGCAGAGAGGGAACTCAATCACGAATGGAGGAAAAGTCAAGGTCTTATCAAGAAGACTAACGAAAATAAAATTGTTGTGCATGCACTGATATTTGACTCACCTCTGCTCTCTGAATTATCTCATATGCTTGTTGCCAATGTTTGCAGAAGCTATCGTAGCATGCCCTGGGATCACAGTCCGTTGCAGCATCGATGGGTCGCTGTCGAGTACCATTCACTGAACCGCTGGAACCCGCACTGCGGGTAAGGCTCTGCCTCAAGGGACTCGTGCGAAGCCAACTCATCTCGGCGTGTACTTTCCGCAGATCTCAAATTTCATTCCCCGCACACTACACGCACTCAAAAGGTTCACATTAATTCTGGAACGCTTACCCGACACTTTGTAGGGAAGGAAACACAAATTCAGTAGATTCTGAATGCATGATTTCAGATTTGCACTAAAAATAGCGGAGGCGTTCTTGCTCCGCGTCTATTGCACAGACTGGCCCAATTTATCACTTCTGACTCGAACGTAGACGCGGGCATGAAAATGTTTTACACAAACTCCAATAATTGCACTTCAGTATAACAATCAACTTGTCGCGCACTTTCTTTCACTCTGAGCCGTCCGACGACTGACTTCCGCAAAGTGCCTCTTTTCAAACGTCCCAATCTTATCTTGTGTGATGATGGTTAACTGCTTGCAAAGGCACCATCGTCACTTTTGCGTGACACACAAAAAACTTCTACGAAAATAGCGACGAGAGGACGGCGGTAATTCGAGTGTTCACTTTTCTTCGCGAATATCGACACAGTCTACATTGTGGAGAATTGATTTTGTCGTTGCCGATTTTGCAGATTAAAATTTGCTAATTTAGACACACCTCAACTCGAGATAAATTTAAAAGAAATATAAAATTGGACGAGCGAAAGTACTCGCCTCCACACAATTTTCGCAAATCTTACCTAGAAGTTCGTTGACAATTGGAAGTTGATGTTTACGTCATTTTCCTATGGAATGGAAATGGAAGCGATTGTTTGCAGCGGTGGCCATGTATACCCCGCGATTTAATTCAACACAATTTTTTCACTAGTGATCACATTATATATTTCGTAGTTATAAAATTTTTAAAATTGTAAATTGATCGCTTATAAACTTGAAAGTTTGTTTGTAGATTTCCGTATATCCTTATAATTACCAAACTAGAGATATATTTAGGGTACATCGTACGGCAATGCTGCCTGGAAAGGTCGTTAGAGCAGGAAGAAAGATAAACGTCAAGTAGCTGCCAAAGGCAGGTCGCCGTCGTTTCGGGTCCACTGAGATATCGCGACAAGTGATTGAATTTCGTGTTTTTCCGGCGGCACTCCTACATCGCAAACAAAACAAATTCGCCAAAATGTTGTTGCAAAATGTCCTCAACCACTGAGAATACTAAGTGTGATCTTCCCCCGAATGTGCGCGGAAAAACTCGCGGAACATTGAAGTTAACAATTCTGGACATAATCCCAAGCTCGCCGTCAAGCGTTACAAGTGGGACGAGCTCTAGTGCGAGTAGCAGCATAAAAGGACGAAATCCGATCAATGCCGTGGGAAGTGGTGGAGTTTCAGTGAAGTTTACGTGGTGGGGGCAAAGTCATGAAAACAGTGCCACTGTGATCTATAGTCCCGCACAGAAACCCAATAAGTCCCAGGCGGAAAATCCCTGCGTCGAATATTCAATCAAAACGTCGGCCATCCTGTTCCAAAACTACTTAACCAATTGTGAGCCAGTTGAAGTAAAATTAACGTCGAAAAAATCGAATCTGCAAGTTGGAACCGCTTTCATGAAGATCCCGAGAAATTTAGTCGAAAACTGTTCTAAAGGAAGCGCAGAAGAAACGCAAATTGTGAAAATTTTCAGTCCGAGGAATGTTGCGCTTGGAGAAATCAGACTAAAGTACAATATGTTGTTCGAGGTTCGTCCGGACAGTGCCCAAACTCTGTCAAGTGTCCCTGAATTAAAAGCGGTGTGTCCCGGGAAGGAGAACGAGCTGCTCTTCTCGAGCCTAGAATCAAGTCGAAGTTGCAAGAGTATAAAATCAGATGTCAATCACTGCATCTCGTCGCTCAGACAAAAGTACAACCGCCCGAGCACAGCTACCAGCTCCAATTCGCTGAGCACTCGCGCTCTTGACTATCTAACAGGTCGAAAAATGACGCAGGAGGAGCAGAATAAGGCTCTGGAGGAAATCCAAAGCTCATCTCCTCTTGAAAGTCTGGTAACGGAGTTAACTACTCGCCTCATGATCCCTGCTCGTGATGTTTACACTCGAATTGACTCCCTGCGTCTGTCAATCAAGTGGATAGCGATTTCGTCGGCTGGTGTTCGTGAGCTCGAAAGTCCCCATATTGAGGATACGTCTTTCACCATAGAAAGCCACATTTCACCGAACTTACTTGGCAATGTGCGAGCAAAGTACGATTACGACGTGATGCGCTTTTACTCAGATCATGTTGACGAAAAGGAAAAAAGTAAGTCATTCCTAAAGCATTTACCTCAGCTCTTACCACTACTTTCCTCTGTTCCCAGAAGTATTCTTCAATCGCGATGCCATCCGCTCGATCCGAATCTCAGAATACGTGGACAATGCCTATATCCGCTTCACAATTTGGACCCGTCCGTTTGGCTCAAAGTATTCACGCTGTTTCGGCACTGCAATGTATCAATTTGCGAGTTTGCTGGAAACTGGCGGCTTGGAACACACAAAAAAGTTGACAATAAAATCATGCACAGATAAAACCTGTGTAGGATATGCAACAGTTAAGGTTACTATTGGTACGAAAGGAGTACATTTTGGAGAAGATTTTATGAGTGAGTACCTCAATGAATCATTACATTTCTATTTTCAATAAAAATAATCGTAGTTGAGGTGTGGAGTGACTTTTTAGCCAATGTTTAAAGGTAGAAGAAATGAAAGTTCTTCGTGTATTATCCCTTAACCTTTCAACGCAGTTGGCTTAGTACGAAGCGGAATAACGCAGGTCACAGCAGTCAGGCCTCATGAATTAGGTCTATAACACTACGCCCGGGGAGGTCTGATAATATGGCTTTCTTATAATATCGCAAAGGTACGGATTCCTTCTTGAAAAGTAAGAGGAAATTTGAATCATATGAGTAGCCCACGGCAGGAGTCCATTGAAAGAGTAAGAGCTTCAAACACTGCTGAAAAACGTCAACTCGTTGTTGTGATTGGAGAAAGTCGAACATGTACAATGTTTTTTCCGTTATACAAATTCAAGCAATGCGCCGAAAAATTTATCTCCTGTATGTAGTCTTCTTGGCATAAATTCATAAAAAGGTGACCATTTCTTTTAGGCCAAACACCAGCAGTTCGAAGAAGGTAATCGTTCATTGTTTCTCATCGTTTGGGGTGTACGATGGGATTAGCTTTTTAAAATCCTGACTACTGTTAAAAATTTGTCCCGGTTGCTTCGAGTTCGACACAAATCAACTTTCCTGACGTAACTTTCTATAGTGACCAACATCCCCTAAATGGAGCAAAGCGCGTCCGCCACATCTACATGCTACTGTTCCCGGTACTCTCTCCAGGTCTTCCAGAGAAGCCTACACACTACCATCGGGCATCCCATTCGTTGCCCATTTCGGGACAGCCGGTGGATAGCATAGCCAGCAGTGCCCACCTCGCCTCTTCTTAAAATATGACTTATCCACTGCCATTTTCATCCTCTAATCAACATATCAATCAGTAACTAGGTTGTAAGCCGAGTCAGGTCATCGTTCGAAATCTTCTCAGGTCAGGGTACACCGGTGACACGGCGAATTCAGGTGTCAGCGAGGACTTGGAGCTTCGTTTCAAACGTATACGGTTTCATTCGCATCGGAACGTTTTCGGTCACATCTAAACACTAATCGAACTGAATGAACCACTTTCATACATGTACGACTCCTATACGATAAACTGCTCATTTCTCCCAAATAAAACCCGACAACTTTTAAGAATTTATCATTAAAGTCTACTCACTTTGAGGTCAAAACCTAAACTTAATCGTGCGTGTGTTCTATTCTATTCGTGTCGTGGGAGCATTCGATTCTATGAAGCACCGTTTCACACTTGTCGTCAGCAATCGAAACTAAACCTAAAATGAATTGAACTAACGGCCGTGTCAGCGGTAGTCGATTTCCATATGCTGGTCTCATATAACAACGCAGAGAGGAAATTGGCGTGGTACATCCTTAACTCGATATTAGTGTTGAGATATCTGCATTTCTAAATTTTAGACAATGTAATGTTAATGCGTTGGATAACGTCAAGGTCGATGCCATCATCGGCAGAAACAATGCTACCAGGGCACAATGATCGACACGCTCGATATTCTGCCCGTTAATGTAGACAGGGAGAATGCGATTATCAGTCAGACAGAGAACCTTGGTTTGTTCGTATTTATCTTTAGTCCAACTCGACTTGCCTGCATTTGCAAATTCTGAGCCATTTGGCCAAGGTAGTAAGCAAATGTCATCAGTGTAGTGTTTGAGGAAAGATGTCATCATCATCATCAACGGCGCAGCAATCGGTTATCCGGTCTAGGCCTGCCTTAATAAGGAACTCCAGACATCCCGGTTTTGCGCGGTTTCCAATTCGATATCCCTAAAAGCTGTTTGGCATCCTGGCCTACGCCATCGCTCCATCTTAGCCAGGGTCTGCCTCGTCTTCTTTTTCTACCATAGATATTGCCCTTATAGACTTTCCGGGTTGGATCATCCTCATCCATACGGATTAAGTGACCCGCCCACCGTAACCTATTGAGCCGGATTTGATCCACAACCGGACGGTCATGCTATCGCTTATAGATTTCGTCGTTATGTAGGCTACGGAATCGTCCATCCTCATGTAGGGGGCCAAAAATTCTTCGGAGGATGCTTCTCTCGAACGCGGCCAAGACTTCGCAATTCTTCTTGCTAAGAACCCAAGTCTCCGAGAAATACATGAGAACTGGCAAGATCATTGTCTTGTACAGTAAGAGCTTTCACCCTATGGTGAGACGTTTCGAGCGGAACAGTTTTTGTATAATGTAAGTCGGGCCCCGTGTAACACGATCGATAGGCTGACCCTCTACAATTACGACCACCATACCTGTTAGCTCAGAATCATGGAACCCAAGAATTTTCGATAATTGGAAGCAGCACTTCTGCGGAGATTGCAAGGAACAGTTTCACAGGGGGACCTTCAAATATAGTGGTTTTCTTCCGCTTGAGTGCATTGATTGTCGGAATAATTTCATTTATGTTTGTTTGTTACGGTGATTAACCATTTCGTATGCATCAGATGGAATTAAAGAGCCCTGCCACCTCTTAAGCTGCTCGTCAACTTCAGCAGGCCTACATATTCTTTCGGCGGAGAATAGTACCGAAAAAACTATATTTGCAACTTCTGCAGCTCTCATGACGACTCTTTAAGAAATGGCTGACAATTTGACTTGCGCCAGTGAAAGAGTACATTTAATGGCGGTGCCAGTGGTGATCAGTATTGTTTGGTGAGCTATTCAAGATGTCTGTCGTTCAGTCAAAAAGGTAGCTCTTTCACTGCAGAGCGATAGCCGAATCACGAAAGTGGACCATGTTGTTGCTGTTAGCCTCCATCCTTGTGAGTTAGTTGAGACACATCCTCAAAACAGCTCCTAAATCTAATGCTTACCTAGTTGTGTTCGATCTGAATCCAACCGATTTGTGGTAGGCTTTATGCTGCAGCAAACTATTAATATTTCTTCCGTTTACCTATCACAAGTCCAATGTCGTAATTTTTGCTGGACCGGAATCTCATAATCAATATGCTTTTTGATATCGGTTTCACTGCAGTACAATAATCCTGTATCACAAGAGGAAGAGAAGTGGATTTCAAAGTCCCATCATCTTACTTAGTGAGTCTCTCCTCTTATTCTTTCAAATGGGCTTAGGACCTTTTCCAACAGATTTCAAAATTCAGAACTCTTTGGCAAAGTCAATAACTTGGCCAGAAAACAAACAGATGAATTAGCACAGTCAAGGAGTTTCCCATCTATGAACACCGCCCAGGGCAGAATGAAGGGCATCGCCGGCAATAGAATGCATCCCTATCGTACTCTACACTGGATTTAATTTTCCTGATGAGTTTACTTCGATACTGTTGTCAGTGGCATTTGTTGCTCATAATAGTTATATTACTATATAATAACAATATCGGAAAGGAAAGAAAAGTTTGTTTTAAAAAACTTCGTACATTACTATCGTACGAGCAGAAACGAAAAACAAAATAATACGAGAATGACCGAAATGAGAAAAACCTCTTAAAAAAAATATGGAGTATGGGTACAATTCCTTCTCGGAATGATCATTTAGCCATTGGTGATTGTTACGATCTTTCCTGTTTGTAATACCTTCCATTCGATTTCGTTTGACATTTTCCAGAATTCATATACGTCGGAACATGATTGGTTTTATCAGCCATGCTTCTGCGAATGAAATAGTATTTTGTTGTGAAATGTTCCTGCATTTGTTCACGTGTGAAATAGCAATTTTATTATCACACTAAATCCGTGCTGAATCCTGGACTAAGTCTGGAATCTGGTCTTTTGGTTGTTGATTTGACGGATCTTCCCCTTTTTTTGGCCAAGCCTTTTAACTTCGTTTAGTATTCATGTCACAATCTTTTGGGTTGGTGCTACTGTGATTTCCTTAAATTCATTGCCTTTATGTATTTTGGAGAGTCATTTCATTCTAACCGGAGTAGAAATGCGAATCCTTAGATCGAGGATTTTTCCAATAATTGTTTTATGCAGACGTCTTTGGCTCTTTTCATGGATTTCAGGAGAAGATCTTTTCTTATTTCAAACAGCTTGCCTTATTTCGACTTTTTCGTGATTTGTATATCGTATTTGATTATTCATTACTTCTTCTTCGTCGGTTTGAACATTCTGAACAGTTTGTGCAAATTCGTCAATTAGCCTCGTATGGTTATTTTGGAACTTGGGGTGAGCTTTCCCTTCGTGTAGGAAGTCATTCCAGATGCATTCTCTTTCTTACTATTGGACAGATTTGATCCCTGCTTTTATGTCCGCAATGATTTCTTCAATTCTTCCAAATTATGTACGTTCGTTGAACGTTTTTTAACATTTTTACCGATAAATACTCGATTGGATTAAGGTCTGAGCTTCAACGCTCCAAATATTAGCGTACAATAGAAGCGGTGCGCCGTTTGGCGTTATCATGCATGAAAATAAAGTTTTCACTGATCAACCCCGCAAAAGCCATGGCCATAGCGTTGCCCAGAAAATACAGGATCGGTCGCCAAAAGATACTAACTCTAAGATGGGGCAAATCAATCTAAAGGTTTTCGTTCAAGTCGATGAGTAGTCGCCGAAAAATGCATATTTGCAAAAATAACTTTCTTGTAAAGTTAACGAAGACGGTTTTGGACTTTTTATTTATAGTAACTAATATACAGACGTATTAATATGCAAAACATAATACTGTTCCTGAAAAATAACTTTCTATATCTGGCAGTAACAACTAGGGTGCTTGGCCTTCGGTTAATGTTATGTCTATGTTTATAATTGAACTGGATTGAAGCTTCCAAACGTAATGTTAATTTAATTTATTTAACCCTGACGTTGTGGCATAAACTATAGCCTTCTTCAAACCAATCGATATCTTTCAAATGTTGCCTTGATGGCCAAATGTGCTCTTTTTTGAGCGTTTTCCATCGTTTTGGTCAATGTTTCGGGCGATATGCCGGCTATTTCGCGTCGAATGTTGTTTTTAAGTTGAGCTAGAGTCCTTGGATTGTTGATATATACCTTGTTTGGTGGCGTCAAATCTGGTGATCTCGGTGGCCATGGAAAATCACCATTTTTGGATATCAACCTTTCGGGAAACAATGGGTTCAAAAAAATCAATTGTAGCGCGGGAAGTGCGGCAAGTTGCTCCGTCCTGCTCAAACCAGAAGCCTTCCATGTCATTTTCTACGATGATTGGCATGACAAAATCACGAATCATGGCCCCATAATGCTCGCCATTGCTGGTAACAGAGGCTGCTTCGTCATTTTCGAAAAAGAACAGTCTGATGACCTTTTCCGCACAAACACCGCACAGTCACTTTTTGATCGAAGAGAGGCCTTTCTTTAATTAATTGAGGATTTTCGGTAGCGTAGAAGCGACAGTTTTGCTCACATAATGATTTTTCGCAAAAAAGTCTGGTTCATTGCGAACAATTTCGATGGCCCATTTGGCATAATCAAGGCGTTTGGGATAATCAGCTTGGTTTAATTTTTGTGCCAATTGAATTTTGTACGGAAACATTTTTAAATCGATACGAATTATGCGCCTGAGTGTGATTCTTGCAATGCCTACCTCCTAGGAACGGCGATAACTCGATGTTCTCGGAGTCTCTTCAATACAAGCTCGTACAGCTTCAACATTTTCATCGGAACGTCTTGTACGTTGTCTGGATGCGTGGTATTGCTGACACTATCGTGGTTAATAAATTTTACGTATAAACGCTGTAAAGTGCTTTTAGATGGAGCACTTTGCACTTTACTTTTTTTACGAAATGCACATTGAGTTAACACAATTGAGAGCTTATTTTGAATGTAAAGCTGAATTATTTCAGCGCTTTCTTTTGGAGTGTACTGCTCCATGCTATAAATTGCCTTGCATTGACGCTTCAAACGCGGTATGTCATTAGTCAGTCTGATATTCCTGCCAAAAGTTATAGGGTTGCCCGATGGGCCTACCGTAAATGGCCTACCCTGTAATTGACACCAACCATACGCTTGATATCATATCAGTGGCTGTGCGGCCAATTTAACAGCTCTACCGGGTGGAAAGAAGAAACGACCACAATCATAGCCCCGCTGTGACAAGCTGCAACGGTACCAGTCTATACTGAGTGCATGACTGGTAAAGTTTCCTAGCCACAGCGACTTCAGATGAGTCCACGTGCAGACTCGGGTCTGATCGCCTTAATTAGACCTTTGGGCATTCGCATCACGACCAGCAAGTTAAAGTGAGTACAACGTTTCCCGGTGCCACCAGGTGAAGGTTCTCCTCGGCCCCTTGGATTTGATTCGGCCGACGGAGTTGCTGTCCCGTTTTTCTCCATGCCACCTTAGAGCATCAGGGTTAAGTCGACAGTAAGAATGTCTCTTTTGGCTCGACTCTTCGGGCCAAATCTGAATTTCTGATTAAAACAAGTTACCTATCTTGATGTAAATCCCCACGATGGTTCTTCCTGAAATTACTTTTATAATGGGGTTTGCGTTTTACAATTATATTAGCGTTACCAGTTGGGATATTGGCGCTGTCGAAAGTCCCCAAGGCTATTGCAAATCAGAATTAGATTCATATGAATTCAGAACACTTGACAGAATTTATAGAGCCAGTCACTGACCATATTCACTCGGTATGGTATATCTTGGTTTCAAATAAAAGCATTACAATCAAATTCAAATGCAAATAACAATTTTTATTGGATTTTGAATTTTTATAGACACCTTTTGAGTTGAAGACAATTGTATGGTGAGCACACATTTCCTGAGCGATCATTGACTTGACATCTCATCAGCAAGCCCCATTTCTAACAAAAACTGCGCCTATAAGCAAAAGAAAAGCGTGTTCAGAAACTGATCCGCGTCTTTTAGTAACCAATCATACCTGGCCTATTTGAACAATTATATGCACTTAATGCACAATTGTTTGAAAAAGTCCTTAGGGTCCTCCCAACTCGAGCACACACTGGTTGATAAACGGCTGGACAAATATTGCTACATCCTCTCTGCGCACTGGCGTAACCAACAATTGCAACGAAGCAAAGTAAGAGTATCTGGAAACGCATTTTTAAGTTTCAGTTCGTAAACGATCCTACTATTGAACAATTAAAATTAACACTGACTCGTAGTTTCAAGAACATACGATTTTTATACTGATCATGAATACCTCAATTCATACTTTTTTTATCACGTTCCTAAAAACCCCCTTAAAGCGTTTCCAACACTCACATTGGATAAATTAAGCAATTATGTAAATTAATTTTACTTTCTCAAGAATTCTTCACTCTGGTGAATACGCGAAATTATCTGCTCACCTTTTAAAGTTGTTGTGGGTTTACCGATACAGATTTCGTTTGTTTATTTATTTATTCTTAATGACAATTGTAGAGTTCTGCTGATCGATGAGAACATCTTGACTAAGTAGAAAAATACCCAGTCTGTGTGTATTATGAGTTCTTGGTTGGTTGAAGTAGAAAACTTGTTCTAATCAAACTTTATTACGTAATTTTCATAACTGGTTCAACTGTAGCTTGATGTCGCCGTATTTACCATGGTAATTGTTTTATTTTAGAGGAAGGTTGTGCCCTCTATGTCACATTAAATTGTTTCTCCGAAGACTTAGCAATTTTCTTTTTCTTTTGATTTATTAGCTTGAGAAATCTGCAATTCAAATGCGTGTATATAGATTGTAAACAGCAGATTGCATTTATAAACTTAAGATTTTTTAAGGACTCTTCTAGAAAGAAAAATCTCGCTCCTGAGTTTTGACGTCCACATATACTACTATAGAATTAATACAAAGTACAAGTAGGATGAATTTATTGAGACTAGATAAATCCGAATAGGATCAATTATTTTTTTACAATTCTCCTTCCAACATTTTGCCAAATTTTCCCAATAATTTCCATTTTAAAACACGCCAATTGATTCACTCCCAGCGCAATTTTGCTTTCTTCTATTTGACAAGAATAGAAGAAGAAATTGAATTTCATCGTTATGCGTGGACGCTGTTTGTCAGACAATCTTTTAAATGTAAATCGAAACAAGGTTTTTTTTTTGCTAAAAAGTGCTTCATTGCATTTCTGAGATCTCACATTGAAGCAGGGTCTTCAGAATTCTCTATATATATGAAAACTTAAATAAAGTTTATAAAAAATATATTTTCTTTAACTTATGCCTAAAATTGGGATTTCACATCAGAGCGGAAAATTGCTATCAACCTGAAGACCACGTTGAGCCCTTGGACTTTCGGTGTGTCCCGCGATCTTTTTTGTGTTTTCTTTTAGGGCTTTGCCTCGCATCGATTTGGAAATTATAACGCGATTGCATTAGCTAATTAAAGGAAAAAAAGTAGAAAACATAGGGGAATATCACCTTGATCAAAAAGTTCCTCGATTTTCCACCGTGTGACGCTCCAGGCTTTGTTTGTTTTTGTAGTTTTATTTGCAAAACAAAATTAAAATTATTAAAATCGGTTCTAGTCTGTCTGTCTGTCGCACGTACTTTTGTCGGAAGTGAGCAAGCTACATTTTTCTACGTTGAGTTTAAGGGGTGGGGAGGGCGAGGGATTAACCAGTCTTAGTTTTCACATTTGTTGGAAAGGCGGAGGATCTTTAACAGACCGATTCTCAGAAACTGCTCAAACAAAAAATTTCAAAAAATATCATGAAGCTGCTTCTATACGGTGCACAGGCGTCAAAATACTCTCCATATCGATATCTATTCAGATTAAGTTAATAATAGTATATTACTGGTTTCAAGGAAATTGACTAGAGACTCCCCTTACGTTTATCCTAGAGCTACAAAAATTTGCAGTAACATAGACTATAGTGGGAAGCATGATATCTGTGAGGGTCACCCAAATCGTACCATTGTTAATAAAGTTACAGTAGCTCAAATTGTCTTTTCCGTGTAAATGTACTGCAACCCGAAATATTAAATATCAATATCACACTAAAGTGAGTAGTTTGACATACTGAATATATAGATATACATTACGGGTTACGTATAAATGGGATATTTCTGCACTCAAATATACTTATAGAAGAAACAAGCAAAACCTTTCGTACCTGAATCATCTAGCTTCTGGTTTCCCGACTTGTTTAGCACAATACCACAGATACTACTGATATTTTTCCCAAACTGAAAAGAGTTGGTGTTCAATTGTGCTTAACGAAGATGTACTGGGCAACTTCCACCCACCCAAGTATGACACGTAATCTAAACATCAGTCACATAATTGGTGTGCATGCTAGAAATGAGCAGAGACCAAAAAATCATGTAATCTTCAGTGGAAAAAGAACGTGGTGCTCACGGTTTTCGGTGTATTTGTGAAGCACCCATTTCTCTTCTTCACCGACGGATCAAAAATGGTCTGTGGAGTCGTGCGGGTGCTCAGAGGTGGCGATGAGAAGACGGGGCAGCAATCCTACCGGCCAAATCAAAACCAAGTGGCCAAGGAGAACCTCCATAAAGGTGGTAATGGGAAACGCTGTATTCACTTTGGTTTGCTGGCCGTGATACAGTAGGCGAATGCCTCAAAGGTCTATTAGGGCGATCAGACCCAAGTCTGCGTGGGGACTCATCTGAAGTAGCAATAGATCACGAAACGTTACCAAAGGTATACTGATACCATGAGAACCGAGATAGCCCCTGAATTCACATGTTTCAAGAGAATTCCTGTTTCATGTGCGTTCAGCTCGGTTGCCCCGGTTGGCCTCTTTGTAGAAGTTTCATCAGCGTTGTGGTTACGTTCAAGCGAACAGAGACCTTCGGCCTTCAAACGTGGTGTTACGTTTCAACGCGAGTGCCGTACGCCATAGTTCGGAAAAGATTTAGGTAGGTGCGATTGCCCAGCTGTATTTAGAGTCAAGCTATTTGCAGGCTGGAAGAGCTCCTATTATTCGTGAATACTACCGGCTGGCCCTGAAGATCTGAGCCGGCTGTGGCATCAGAATGGCGGACCATACCGCTAATTGGGCTACTCGGAGTAACCATTGATACCTACCCTATCCATTTCTCATCTCCAATGACTAAATAGGAAGGGAAACCTTCCGATTTTGTATAATCAGGTGTGAAACGCAGTTATTCAGGGCGTATCTGGTAGTTCAACAATAACTAATTTACACTCCTCCTTCTCCAATACCGCTAACAATTCGTGGTTTCCAAAACCGGTGAACCGAAAAAACTTATGCCCACACCTAGGCGCTTATTTTTAAGGTTTTATGTAAAACAAAACTTTATTAAAATCGGTTTACCGTCTATTTGTCCGTCTGTCTGTCACACGCACTTTTCTCAGAGGCGGTTATAGCGATTGACATCAAATTTGGTGAAAAAATGAGGGTGTTTATTTTAGTCATGTGGTGTATCGAATGAAAAGTCTCGACTAGTACTCTCCGAAACCGGTCTTAATTTTGACATTCTACTATATGGTGTTTGGGCTTCAAAATACCATCCAAATTGTGGTCATTGTGTTTGTTTTTGTGCTGTCCCGTTAATCGCTTGTTGCATTTAGACGTGATGATAGTAAAACTGAAGCACAGTCTCATTGAAACTCAAAATAAAAAATAAATAACTGCAAGGAGGGGTAAACAGGGGCCATATAAACCATTATTGCCGAGTATTAGGATCATTCACACAACTACGAATTGGCATTTTATTGTTCACAAAGCAAACAGAGATCTTGGAGAATAAGCTAGAATGACTTTGAAATTGTAAGAAAGAGCTCAATGACTATTTACTCAACTTTGTAATAAGGTTGCCATTCTCCCCTTGCTATGGCATAGCGCAGCAACCACGCCTTCGCGCCATCGTACATTTGTAGGGAACAGCAAACTTTCTTCGAGTTCTTCCGCTATACCCTATATTAATAATATCAATTTATTATTCTATTCATCTTAAGAAAACATGTCTACAACTCCTCTTTTGCTTAATTATACTGACTTTTCTAAGAGATGTATAGATTCTCCGTTCAACAAATAGCCCGACTAGCAGTAAAATTTTTGTCATTACTTAGTAGGAGGCTTACCTACTAATCTACTTTCAATAGTATCTAACCGACTGACTGGCATATCTGTCCACTACAAATAAATCGGTACAGACGCTCCCTAACAATATGTTCATCATCATCAACGGTGCAACAACCGGTATCCGGTCTAGGCCTGCCTTAATAAGGAACTCCAGACATCCCGGTTTTGCGCCGAGGTCCATCAATTCGATATCCCTAAAAACTGTCTCGCGTCCTGATCTACGCAATCGCTCCATCTCAGGCAGGGTCTGCCTCGTCTTCTTTTTCTACCATAGATATTGCTCTTATAGACTTTCCGGGCTGGATCATCCTCATCCATACGGATTAAGTGACCCGCCCATCATAACCTATTGAGCCGTTTTTTATCCACAACCGGACGGTCATGGTATCGCTCATAGATTTCGTCGTTATATAGACTACGGAATCGCGCATAAAAACGGGACCAATTATATCAACTGGTCCTCCAGGTTGGGGGTTGGGTAGGGCTGACAACCCTACATGGAAAACAACTTGTTACGAAGCCATAACAGGAGCCTCGGACTGGACGGATGATACAACAATATGTTGTAAGCACAAATTGTGAACTTTTAGTCGCTCGATATTGAGACTCTATTTGCTTTTGAATATGTCATTTTCCCGGAGCGAGCATGCTGTTTTTATTTTGCATTTTTGTGCTCAATTTCAGAACTGTTTGTCCGGTCGAGAGCTGGCTTAATAAGCAACTGTAAACATCTGCGATTTTCCAATTCAGCTTCTTGGCGTCCCCTTGTAATTCATGCTTCTGTGGTAAAGTTTACGACGTATTATTTTTCTACCGTAGATATTGTTCCTATAGACTTTGTGGGCAGGATCATCTCCATCCATATGAAATGTTCCATTCACCGCAAAAACAATCGGGGCTGAAACATCGCCAATTTGTCTTGCTAAAACCCTAAGTCTCCATGAAATACAAAAGAACTGGCAAGGTTGTTGTCTCCTACAGTAGGAATTTGACTCTACGAGGAAACATTTCGGGCGAAACAGTTTCTGTTGCATTGAATAGTCGCTGTTGGCTGGCAACAAGCATTGTTTGGTTTCGATAATCCATGAAACTTTGAAAACCATTTTAAACTCGCTCTTATGCCTTCGAAAAAATGAAGTTATATGATATGAGTGTTGCAGACGAAATGGGGACAATATATACAAATGTATTCTGTTGGGGAGTATAGGACACAGTTTTTTATATTGTTATTTTAATTTTTCTATTAGGTTTCCGATGCTGGAACCATTTCCTCGATTAGAATCAAATCCAAAATTTTGTTCTTCACTAACTTTCGAGTGCATAGATTTTTTGTAAACCCAGAGTAGAATGCCGATGCGAGTTTACACTGTAACTCTTTTCTAGTTCACACAAAGCTTTAACATTCAGAATAAATCCAATCATCCTGAATATTATATATGATGAAACAGTATAGAATCATTTAAAAAAGAACTCATATTTAAAAGATCCTACACATCATTTGCTACTTAACATCGGTTTAAGTTAGAAGTTTGTTCAGATAGTCCTTAATGATTTCTCTCACACCTTTATTAATACACACAATAATTTTCAACAAAACTTGGGCATCATTATACATTAAGAGCGTCCTCAGCAGGCACCTCTACGGACAAAAGTTGCACCTAAAAAATACAGAAGTGAGTTATTAAACGTATATAAAATCTATATTTTAGCTAATATTACCTGGTCTGGCCACACAATTGAATTTATTCATCTCACATTGATTTGAAAAAGTCCTAAGAGTTCCAGCCACTCTACCACAAACTGGTCTATAAACTGCTGGACATACCGATGGACATCCCTCATTTTGCGCGCTGGCGAAAAAAATTAAACCTACAAACCAGAACAGAAATATCCCAAAATGCATGATCGAAAAGTGGCCCTGATTTACACTCGATGTTTTTTAATTTGTCTGAAAGTAGGCACTGAGTAGAATTATACGAGCAACTGATTTTTATACAAATCACGAATCTTTCAATGTGTAAAAAGTTGGTGATTCACCATAATCAAGTTTTTAAGAAAGAAACCCCCCAAAAAAATGATATTGTGTTCTTCAAAAGTACATAAATATTTACAATAGTTTTACTGAACCGGCATTGACAAAAAATATGCAAATGAATATTGTTTAATTAAAAATGTTAACCGCTACTGAGCCAACAGCTGGGGCTTGAAAACACTTCATGAAAAGCAAAGCTGTGTATTTATTTATTAGTCAATACAGCAGGTAGGTGACTGACAATACCAGTTTGTTACAATTCATAGTAATGAATTCTAGTTGTGGACAAGCCTGAGCTTTTCCCGAATATTTGATTTCGGAATTTCATGGTTTTCAACACATGTCTAATTATCTCAAATAAACGCATCTGTCACATCAATTTATTTGAATATTTCCAGATTTCTGTAAGATCTAATTTATGAGATTTTATTGTCCCAATTAGTAATTTAATAGCACTTCGATTATGTTTTGTGACTAATGATTTAATGTGCCTTATTGGGGTTTTTATATCTACCTCTCTTCTTAATGTGCTCTTTAAACAACATCTTGAATAAACGCTTTATTTGGTCAATCCAACATTAGAATTTTTCAGATTAGTTTTCAGGTACACATGTCTACTTGTTGGTACCGTCTCTATTTTGAATTTGTCTACCGCATTCCTATTCGTTCTCCCATGTTGATGCAGAAAATATTAAATCTACTTGTGGTTTGATCGTTATTTATTATCCAGTAATTTCCGCTCATTCATGACCTTTTTAAGATTTTGAATAAAACATTATTATTAAAATCGATTCACCACTGTCTGTCTCTCGGACTCTGTCATAGGCACTTCTCTCCAAAACGACTAAACCGATCCGAACGGAACTTGGTAGGCAGATGGGGACTATGAAAACCCACGCATACCTTGGGTGACATAATTTTACGTAGAGTTTAAAGGGGAGCTCCACTTACATGCAAAGGGGAAATGCAAATTAATTAATTGAGACAGAAAACTACCCAATGCAAAAATTTGAAAAAAAGGCTGTCTGTGTGTCTGTCTTTTTTTGGCGATGAAAGGTGGAAAGCTTCTTCTTTCTACCGCTGGCTCCTGTCACATGGTTATGTGGGGCTC
The DNA here is from genome assembly GCF_905115235.1 of Hermetia illucens. NCBI lineage: Eukaryota > Metazoa > Arthropoda > Insecta > Diptera > Stratiomyidae > Hermetia > Hermetia illucens. The sequence continues at coordinate 37,856,480 of NC_051850.1, forward strand.
TTACCCACGAAAGCCACCTTCTTCTCCTTCCACTCTCCCCCAGGACTCCCATTTGGTATTAGGTCGCGGTGTTGGTTCAGAATTTATTCTGCGCTCGTGTTAACATTCGTGTTTCTCTGACGTTCATTCTTCCTGCTGATTTCTTCCTGCCTAAACTTCTTAGCGTTGGCTGAAATCACCTTTTCGACTTCGATCCGTATTTCCTTTGCTTTCATCATATGTTCCAGTAAATTTTCGGGGTGTAAAGTGCTCCCGGTTGTAGCTTCCAGTGCAGCCCTTTGGACTGCGAATCTCGGGCAAAGAAAAAAAGTGTTCTGCGTCCTCTGCAATATTTGGGAACTTTGAGCAATATGGCGAAACATTATGCCCAAATCGATACAGATATCCTCGATAGACTCCGTGTCCGCTCAAGAATTGAGTTAGGTCGAAATCTACTTCGCCGTGAGGTCGCCCGATCCATTTCAGGATATCCCATATGATTCTGTGAGCCCAGCGGCCTTTTTCTGACTTCTGGCACTTCTCCTGCCATTCCGCGATTGTTTCAGTTCGTGTGAACTGTCGCCGACGTTCAGGAGATTGTTTTGTTTATTTATTTATTATTTGCCGTATTTCTCAATGCATCTGGCCATACTGGGACTGCATACGGTAGGATCGAACTGACCACCTTCGAAATAATTAGTCGACGGCTCGGCCTTGGGCCACCTACCATTCTCGCAATCAGCGCTCCGATGTTATATGCCTTGGTTGCTGCACCCTCCACATGCAATCTGAAGTTTAGCCTCTGATCAATCACTTCATCTAAGTATTTAAAAGCGGGCTTAGAATGAATTGTTTGTGTTCCAACTTTGATTTCCATGGACGTGCACTTTCTCCGCTTGGTAATAAGTACTACTTCCGTCTTATATTCTGCGAGCTCTAGACCAGCATTCTCTAACCAGGATTTAATCTCATAGACTGCTTCATTTGCATAAAGCCCAACTTCTTCGAGCTTCCGTGCAGCAACCGTGACACCAATATCGTCCGCGAAACCAATGGAGGGCACACCGGTAGGAAGGTCAAGCGTGAGAACTCCGTTATACATAATAATTTAAAAGAGTGGTGCTAGGAAGGACCCCTGTGGAACTCCGTATGTCGTTTGGTATAATTTCGTCTAAGTTGCTCCATCTAGCGCAATTGAAGGCGTTCTCCTCATCAAGTGCGGTGTTAGCTATGGTTGCCACCAGGATAACTGCATCCGTTGCGGACCTCTCTTTTCGAAAACCGAACTGATTCTCAGAGAGACCGCCTGTCATTTTCTGCAGTTGGTAGTAATCTGTTATAAAGTACTCATTCGAATAGTTTGCCAATATTATTTGGAAGGCACATCGGCCTGTGGGATAAAGCTTCATCCAAAGGTTTGTTTGGATTGGGGACTAATATTAATTTCTACTTCTTCCATTCCTTCTTTAAGGCATCTGGTGAACGCCTCGACAAACATTTGGAGCGATTTTCACTGCTGCCTTGTGATCTTTATTGGCGGTGTTATCCAAGCCAGGTGCTTTATTTCCAATTATTTTTTCCGCAACTTCAGGGACCTCCTTTTCATTTACCATGGGAACTTCGCTGGTATCTATCTCGACAGTAGGAAAGTAAGCGGTACTCACATTCTGTGGGAAAAGATCCGTTACTATTCCATTAAGCAAAGTAGGGCAAAAAATTAGTGAGGAGTGTTTGCCTTTGACTTTCGATATTATTGCCTTATATGCAGCTCCCTTACACAGTCACTTAAAATTTTCACTCTTAATTTTTATTACAGACAATCGTTTTTACATTCTTTATGTAACTGCTCCTATCTAGATCGGTTTCTATTTTGCTTATTGCGCCTTTTGGCAGGCCTTGAGGCATTTTCCGATTTCAGAATTCCACCAAAAGTTCAGAACTTGCTCCTGGGATACAACACACCTCGTCATGGAGACGTGACATGCTCGCCATAACTTTTCCCCGATCTGTAAGGCTTTATCTTATGCGCTTCCTTCAGACGCTGTAGTTTGCTGCAGAGCTTCTTTGGAAAAAGTGATCATTTCTTTAACGGACCCATTCTCAAAACTACCCAACCCAAAAATATGAAAAAAATCAAGAGGATGCCACTATATGGTGCCTAGGCTCTGAATATCCTCCATACCGACATCTATTCAAATAAATTTAATAATAGTATATTACTATAATTTTTAGTAATAGGGTGCAAAAGCCCGACTTGTTTGTATCTTTTGTAGGTTGTCTTCTTCACATTTGTTAATAATATTGAACTCCTAGTGTGAAGCGTATGAGGTTGACTACTGTCAATACAGAACTTTCTAGATCAAATTATTTGGGTAAAAAAATAGAATTGAATTTTTAACTATTTACTCACGGAACTGTCTATCACTCATCAGTCTTCACATAGGGAAGCACAAAACCTTTTATTTTCGAAGCGTCTAGTCTCCGGTTTTCCGACTTGTTTCTAATTGTTGAAAGATTATGTCGGTTTATATCTGTTCTTTCTTGTCCTGTCTTTCATATATACTATTTCTCTATTATATCTAGATTTATTTATTCTGTGAATTCTCCATGGTACGAATGGAATAAACTACTGGGGATGGTTCTTTGTGCGTCTGTAGATTCCCTGTTGATATCGATTTCTAGGCGTTTTACGTTTTTGATGATTTTGTCGTCCAAAGGAATTTGGATGGCATTTCTCCCATTTGTTCGGCTTCCATAGTGAATGCTATGATTTTGTAAATTCCGCTTATTTCTTCTAATGTCCCGTTTAGCTTCAACGATGGCTGGCATATCATCTACCTAATCCAAAAAGCGAACATTACTTCTCGCTTGCTCGACAGATGCCTTCACTGTATTTCTAGACCTACACATTAAACACACTATATATCATGCAATGCTGTCAGACTACATGAATCCGGATGTTGGGCAACGAAATCCCACGGCTATAGTAACATCCTAGAGAAAGTACTTCGAGGAATCCGGGGATTGCCAACCGATTACACCATAAGCAAACCGAGTTTCAAAAGGAATTTTATTGTGGGCTTTCCGAATAGGACAGAGTGGAAGCCCGGCGACTTGTTGCAATGTTATGGCAGTGTTCTTCACCGGCTGATCCAAGATGATCTTTGGTGTCGGTGCAGGAATTTACTCGGTGGACAGTGTAGCCGAGTCTTACTGTCTTCTGGGATTCGCCAGTGCATTCCAAGGTTCCTGGTGATACTAAAAGTTTGTCGATGGCTAGCGCAGGAGTGGATGTAGCATAGTCATTCTGACCGACAACTAAGCGGGCAAGCGCTTTAGGCTCGTTAAGCAGTGCATGACCCGCTAAACAGACAGTTAGTCACCCTCTTCTGGGTTCCCTGTCATAGTAACAATCAGTAGCCCGACAGACTTATCATGCAGGGCTTTGCTCGATAGGCGAAGTCGGCATTCCGCTGGCGGCTGTGAAGGGTGGAATCTACACGCACTACGTAACAATCATTGACTTCAGATGGGGACGTCAAATAGCATAACGTATTTTATTTTTAATGTTTTAGAGTGAAGTGCTTATTATGATTCAGCGTTTATTTAAATGCCGCAGCTGTTTTAGGTAGGATAAGTATCAGTCCCCGCTACGAGGAACTTAATTGGCATTATGGTGCATTGTTTTGATGCCACAAATTTCTTAGGTCATGTCTGTTGTGTGAAATGCAATTGGAGCAGAATCAAGGCGACTCAGATCTTCAGAGCCAGTCTCTAGCATTTAGGGAAGATAGCATTTCCCTCATCCTGCAATTAGAGTCCCCAAAGAATGGTTTATCTAGTGCCGCAGAGCTCCACTTCCTCTCCGAAACTTCTGCAATGCGAATTGAAGGGTGGCCGTCGGCATGGTCCCCTTTAAACTAGCGCCAATGTAAACCGCCATGACCCAAAAATTCTCGCGATCGGGCCTTCCTACAGGAGGTCCAAATTCTTCTCGACTTGGTGCAGGCAATGATCCTTCGCCACCTGAATTCAGCTGCTATTAAGTAGTATGAGTAGATTCCACCCTTGAGAGTCGTCCAGTGGGGACTGTCAAGAGCACAGTCCCTCCTGGCGAGTCCGTCGGCCCGCTCATTCGCCCCTATATTCCTTTGACTGGGAAAAGGAGAGTCGATTTGAACGAGTTGCCAAGTCTGGTCAGCGCATCCCACCATTGCCTAGAAGATGTGACCAGTGAGTGCAAAGTTTAATGTCCAATCGACTCTTGGTCAGAATGATTATGTTATGCTTAGAGCTTGCTTTACGCCTCAGTCATTTACAGTTCTCTTCGTTAGCGGGGAGTACGCATGAGGTTTCATTAAATGCTTCCAATTTTTTAAGAAGGGATTGATTCCTAGGTTGCTTGGCCAAGATCTTACTGAGTCTCGCAGACGTGCTGGTGCTTTCAATGTTCTGACAATACTCCAGCCAGGACCACTTCCCGACAGTCTTGATTGCCGTTATTTCTGCCTGTAACAGATGTCGAAACACTGTCTGGTCAGCTTCCTGAGATTGGGCAGATCTCCATTCTAACACGGTAGCCATGTGACTTTTTGTTGTATTTTGCAGGACGTGAGACGCCTTTTCCAGAGCCTCAACCTTTGACTCTAGTCCGTATGTCTTACCATTGTGAGTGCCGGAAAGTTTGTTCTTGATAATTTAACCAAATTTCCTCCTGAAGGTCCTGATGGAAGTCAGATGTAGTTCCTCTGGTGGAGCTGATTAGTCGTGAATCATGTAAACCAAGGAGATATACACGTTCTCCACTCCCGCCTGCTCCAGTTTGACCACAGTTATGTTGCTAGAATTTAGGTTCGGACACGGAATAGATTGTAATATTTTCTTTGGAGTGTCTGGATGGCTTAAGTTGTTAGACCGCAGTATCAGATGCCAGGTTGAACCACTTGGAAGTAGGGAGCCTAATAAAGTTTCTGTCGGTTAGAGATTTAAAGAACACTATAGTTTATAGGTATACTAATATCAGTAAAAGATCATTCCTAATTGTTGAAATGCTTTTAACTGTAAGCAAAATTGTCCTGTAATTATCTTTCGTTTTTATTGTGCAGCGGGAAAGGTCTCAAATAAATAACACCGGAAGATTTGTTATACTTACGATTGTAGTTGTTCAATTTTTAAAATGGATTATCAGCGCTTGCCTAGTTTAGCTCTAAAGAGCACATTTCTCTTATTTTTATTATATTTTATCTTTAAAATAAAATCCAAAATTCTGGTAGCCACCTCCCCAAAGACCAAATGAGAACACGACAAGAATATGCCAACGACAATAAAGCAAGTATATTCGAATTTGTACGCTATCCAACACCCAATTAAATTCAATTTCGTTTTGATTCTTTGCTTCAATCTATTCAAGCAGGAAATAATATTTATCAGTTGCAAGGAAAGGTTACCACTTCCTCTATTTCGTATATTATATATTTTCAGTAACAAATAAATTTTGCTAAACAATTCTTATCTTTTCCACTTTTTTCTAGCAATTATGGAGGACACTAATTTCAACGAAGATTTTCCCACTTCACGATCAAGAAATTGCAAACTGCGTAAAGACAGCATAACCGAAATCCTAGGCAAATTCGAATCTTCGTGTAAAAAGTGTAACAATAATGAAACTAATAAAATTCCTAGCACTCCCAACTCATCCCGGGGCTCTAACACAACCGAAAGATCATATAGTGCGAGGGAAACATCCTCACATTCTAAAAACAACCAAACGGAGAATGACAATTCCGCAAACATCACAAAGCCAACTGGCGAGAAGGATAATCGACAAAGTGTAAAAACTGATAGCATCAATAGTGCAAACAATCATCGACTTCTACAAGGATTATTGTATGTAGGTTCTATTCGCAATGTTCGAGAATTGCAAAACGGCGGTTACTTTTTAGTATGTCGAGCCTTCTGGAAGGAGGACGCAACGTCGACCGATTTTTGTCAGAATTACAATTTCAACTTTTTGGAGGTATTTCCGATGGTTTTAAGGAATTTAGCTGTATCAATAATGTCCCATTTTTTAGACGTTCCCAGTCATAAACAATGATGCGTTTCTAGAGCGGACTCGGAATAACCATCTCGATTTAGAATTATGGCAGAAATTTACCGATGCACATGAACAATTAGTGGGCGTTGTCAAATTACCTCTACATCAGTTCTTTATTGCTTTCCGTGACAATGTAATAACTAATCATTTGTGCCAGGCGAAGGTAAGTACGGCTGTTTCCTCTTTTATTTTCATGTGTTAAGAACGATTTTCTCTAGTTGCCTGTAATATCTATTGATGGATGGGTAACAATTACAAGCCCCCTTTCGGCTGAGTCTTGCGGACAAATGCAAGCTCTACTAGCCATTGGCACCGAAGAGCAACTGGAGTACTTAAAAATTAGTCGTGGACTGTGTCTCAATCGTGTTTGTGATAAAACATTAGAAACATCACAAAATAAAATTCCCGTTCCACAAATAGTGCCTACGCAAAAATCTACTGAACGATCAACGTCTAGTTGTGATGCAGAAAGTCAAACAAATTTTGCGGACAACAATCATGAAGATGTAGGAACCCCGGCGAGACGTGAGCGTCTGTCTGATTTGTTAGGCAACTTCATTGATAGCTTGGCGCAAAAGCTACCAGCGAACCAAGCGGCGCCAACAATGGAAACACCTATCCTTGACCATCAGGACAAATCCAATTCATCAACCCAAGGATCTCAAGTACGAAGAACATCTGAATTGTTAGATGTTCTTCAAAAGGCTCTAGTAACTCCTCCAACAAATTTCGACGGAGCATCAAACGCCAGTACACTGAAACCGCAGCCTTCCTTACTGCACTCGAATTACTTAAAACCGAAGTTTGTAAAAATTCTCTTAGAAATTGAGAATGCCTTGCATCTACCTCGAAATCCAGCTAAGTTTGGAAATAAAAAGGTTTTTAAACGTAACAATAATGCAGGCAAATGTAAACAGTCTCGCTTGCCGGTAGATGAGGAGCCTAGTGCGTATGTAACTTTTCAAGCGGAAGAAGGATCGGGTCAAATGATAAAATCACACGAAGGCATGGTTTATTCAACGAATGTTGTGGAAAAGAGTTGCAGCCCAATTTGGAATCGACGTTTTGAAATTTATGTGCCCGCGGATCTAATGAAAAATGTAAGTTTTGAATTTAAAATGTTCGATGGGTGATGGGTGATCAAGTTCTTTATTTCAGGACGAGAAACGTTTCATTCTGAAAATCTGGCGGAAAAGAGTAACTGATTTAGCACAATGTAGACTTCTACCGACGCCTATGGAGGACGCAATAATTGGATTTGCGGCTGTTGATTTGAATGTACTCCTAGCTGGCATGCCTTGCATAGCCGGGTGGTTCAATATAGTCGACTTCAACGGACGAATAAATGGGCAAATAAAAGTGAACGTTCGACCGCTGGAGGACATATTGAAATTTAAGGATCCGCCGCCCTCACTAGCCAAACCCCCAACAGCTGAACCGATGAACATTTCTGAAAACATGATCAAATCCGCGCAACCGTCTGCTGCTCTCGACATGAATAACTCCATGTTGAGTCGGGCAATAAAACGCAAATTCACAGAACTCGAAGAGATAACCGAAAGGCTTCGAGCTCGTTTGTTGGACGTAACTGGTGCGCCCGAAGCTCCTATTTCAATTCATACTGAAGAAATGCCTGGCGCGGATCCGAACGATGCACAATTAGATGAGTTTGAACATGATTTAAATACTTCTTGCGATGAGGATAACAACGGTGAACAGTTGGACAATTTTGGGTGGTTAGGATTGTCGAACAATCCGAATACAAGTGGGCAGGGAGATAGTGATATCAGTACAAGTGATTCTCAAGAGCGGATACAAATGATTTCTGAATTTTTAAGAAAAACGGATCTAAATAATCAAGACGAGGCCAACACGCTTATTCATCGAAAAGAACGAAATCCGCCTGAAGGAGAGACTGCTAGTAGCGTGGATAAAACGCATGTTGACTGATATAATTTTACGGTAAAATCAATTTATTTTCATCTATGACTTAGTTTAATGTTTGAAAGTGAAAACAATTTATATTTTTAAGAAAAATTTCAATATTTGAAGTGAAAATTGTAAATTATAAGTAGGATCTATATAAAATTGTTTGCAATTCCAATCTGTTGGTTTTCACTAATCTTTAATCGAATTCATCGGTATTAATGATAGAACCAAATGGCGAAACCGATTACGACGAGCCGACCTCGCTTGTGAACGGCATAAAGACTGCAAACGAAATGGGGTAAGGATATTAGTGATGCCTTAGCTTTACCCAATTAGTCTTTGCCGCCCGTTAGAAGTAAAACACATATTGACATGATTTTCAAACTGATCATGCCTTTCATGCATCTTCATTCTGAAGACTTTTTGACCCAAGATAGTCCCCATTCAAGTCTTAATTTAGGGGGAATCTAGCCAGGTGAGGGTTTTTTCGGGAGAAAAATTGAGTTTTGGTCGTCGTAGTATACGCTGCAAGAGAGAAAAGGAACGATATTTCCACAGCTCCGGTGTAACATGCGCAGTTATCTTGCCAAAGCGATCAAGCACTTGTTAGAATGAAATATTCACTCAAGGGATTACCATTGAGGAACCAATTTTCTAGAGATGACGTTCCTTGAGTCAAAAAAGTGACTAATATTGTGCTATTTTTTTTATTTTTTCCCGCAGCGAATTTTTGTTAATTCAAGCCGAATTTTTGCTGATGGTCTGACGTGTTTAGTATAAAAAAGATGACGAAAAAACAATTTTTGTTGCATGCATTTAAAGACATGAACCATTCGGAAGTCATGTTTCGATTAAGAACACAATGGCAACTGCGCCACGATCAGTTTGTCATAATTTTGTTATTCTGACTGACAGTAAACTGATAAAATGCTGATCGTGTAGGGCGGGTTTATAGGAATGAAAAAGTTAATAGTAGTAGTAGTTTCTGAAATTTCGTAAACCCCCTTAATCAAGTTAATTGATTTACTTAAAAATAAGCAACATCTGACCGTTACAGCCAATCTATGTAGAATGCTCGTGCATTCTTCCTCAATGATTCCAGCATCAGAGAACTGGAAATTACAGTTTTCAATTGCTAAATAATGAAATACTCACTTTTTTCAAGTCCCTGTCAGGCGCCAATCCCACTGATTCCGTGCCAGGCTTATTCTTTGTAACTCTAATCTCCTCAACTAGAAATGGAACACCAGTAGAGGAAGATTTCTCCAATAGCCGGATAGTTCAGTGATTAGAGCGCTAGGCTGCCGTAGGAGCATCGGTCCAAATCTCAGGATGTTGCCGCCACTATCAGAGTCAAATCAGTGAGACCACGAGTGAGCGCATTGCTGACCACAATGCCTCCTACACTGTACCTCTCCCGTGGTGTACAGTCACGGGCTTGAATGAAGTGCTCTAACACAATCCAAGGCCCAGATTCAATGAGATTGTCGTGCCAGAGACTATGATTATTAATATTATATCTCCAATAGCCACCAACTCCCTATTTTATTGCAGAACAGCAAGGTAACAAAAGAGTAGATCCAAAATTAAACATTCAAACGTCTCCTATAATAAGTGAACAAATAGCGCTTTCGACCTTTAAATTCAATGCCAAAGACGCGGGTAAAAAATCATGGTAGACGACGGATCTGAAATCGCTTTTCTAAACGGTCGGCTTATATTCAGGACGACTTTCTTTTGTGATACTTACATAGCTTTTGTCAGGGACAGCGAAGATTGGAACATAGCGGGCAAATGTGCGCGAAAAGCGACATGAGATAATGCATGGGCGTAACTAATACCATGGGGCAACCCGGGTTCAAATCAATTATGTAAGCAATTTCACAGCAAACCTAACATGTTGAAGAATGGGACGACAAGAAACATCTACTCTTTCTACAATGCATAAAAGAGCAAAACGACCTATGGGTGTGAAACATATTCCAATGCACCGTTCGTCGTTCAATCCATGTTGATAAAACAATGCCTTAGTATTCTGTTTAGACAGAAACAGGCTGCCCCCAAATCAGATGATATTGGTGGTGGCGGTTAAATCCCACGGGCAAAAACATGCTTCTAGAATTGCTAAAAAGCATTTAGCTACATCTACGATCACCTGAGAAGTAGTCAAAAAGAAAATTGGTTCCTATTCTTAAGAAATACAAAGCCCAAGGTGATTTTAAATGATGAGGACCACTTTGTTGTGGAGGAGGAATTGCCACAAGGATATTTACTGAGTTCAATACTTGTTAACGTTTAAAGATCATTCCTACAAAGCAAAATCTCAACAAATAGAAATCTTTCAATATGCAGGCAACTTTCTCGTTCTAGCTCCTGGTGATAATAGGGAACATTCACAGTATAGCTAATTAATTGTCGATGTTTGTTCGTACGGAGATGTGAAAGACTAAAGTTGCCACTGAGCCTGGAAAATTGAAATACGATTTTACGAAAAGTTGTTCTATTATAATTTCTTCAGCTCGACCATCTACAAAGCTACCTCAGAGCACAGGATGCACCCCAGAGAAACTGAAACTTTCCTCGACTATGCATCGTCTTCAATGGCTGCGTCAAAGTATCTTAAGAAAAAAATATGTAGAGTACTGAGAAGGTGCTTAATCAGCTTGTCTTTGCACTCACTAATGAGCATCCTGCCCTCCTGCTGCAAAGCAAACAACCCTCCCCACTAATACCTATTCAGCATCATCTTCACAGAATAGTCTAACGGAAGTTCTTCTCACAAATCATCTTAAAGTTTTCAGTAAGAAAACCTTATGGAAATGTGGATTCCTACAAAAAGGCAGATCTTGCTGAAATCTGTAAGGAGGCTCATAAGCTGTAGCTGGAGAAGTATATGCGCTTTTCTCGAGTCAGACTGATCTTAACACAATGTTGAAAAATATTTCCGTTCTATCAATAGAATTTCTCGTCATTTGGTGGTGTGTAGCCGAGGAAAATTATTGATAAGATATAATCATCACAGACTCTCTTCATGTCATAAATGTCCTCATCAGTAAGGATCCTATCAAAAGTGTTCTATCTTGTGGCCGTGCGCCTGATGAAATGAGCTCGCATAAAGTATACGATCACCATCTCAGTTAAGCCTTTTGCGGTTTTTCCCTCGGAAATTACTCCTTAAGTCTTGGTTTCAAGCCCCCACGTAGAAGTCCCTCATAGCAGATCGTACTTGACCAAAATCGGTGTAACACAGCGGATTGCGACCGCTTTGGGTGAAAACATGCCCAAAACTTAAAGATTAACATAAATGGTGTAAGAACTTCCGTTTCTTGGGCACACTTTTCGCTAGAGTGGCCTTGTCACTTTCGGAGGAACGCTCCGGGAGATACAAGAAGCTGAAATTAAACTTTTACTTACTTATTGCGTTTTCTTGGTGGCAGTCTGGGGTAACCAGGCGCCGAGCTCTAAAATCGGCGTATCGTCCTGTTCAGGTGCCATAGTAAGCGGTATCGGCGCGTCATACCGTTTGATGGCTGAGATCCTCATGAGCAACACAGACATGCCAAATTCAAGCTATCGTTCGACTGGTTAAGTGTTAAGGAAAAGGCCCGTATTGGGGTTTTGCGAGGACGTGGTGATAGTAATAAGGAAACAGGGAAAGAAATCAATAGCTCTGAGGCAAGTATTAGAATTTTCTTTAAAAAAGTATGCTATAGATGGCAGTCTGGGACGAAAACAAGGGAGCGAGAGGAGGCAGGTGATTACTCCCTGGGCGAGGCGGTCAATATAGCGAGCATCCTTGCGAGATGGATTTGCAACTGCTCCTCAATTACGTACTGAATTGCTGGAAAGGGAAAATGTGTCAATTAGTGTGAAAACGGTACAGCGACGGTTGAATGAATTAGGACTCAGAGCTCGAAGACCAGCAAAAAGCCGATTTTAACGAAGGTTATGTTCGGAAAAAGCTGAATTGGGTATAAGAACGACGTGACTAGACTGTGGACGATTGGAGGCGAGTTGTATTCGCTGCTGAGTCTAAATTCAATTTGCCCTAGTGTGAAGAAGAAAAGGAGAGAATTTAATCCCCAGCGTTGTACGAACTGCGCGTCATTCTCCCTCAATAATGAGGCGGGGATGCATAACATCCAAAGAAATTGGTAGTTTTTCGTTTTTAAGCGATGCTGTCAAAGAAGTACAAAAAGTTATCGAAGATTGCGTTGTTCAGACGGTAGAAGCACTGCATGAGCACTTTGATGAGTAATGTTTCGGCTCCGTGTCATGGAGCTCGTACTGAAAGTAAACGAAATTTTTTATCTGTTTTACCCTTGATACGGTTCTTATTTACAATTAGCATCTTGGAAAGAGTAGCTTGACATATAGTCGCTGCCATGGCCAGCAAAGAGCCCAGTTGGGCGTTCATGAAGCATCGACTGCAACAAAGATCGATAAGGAACAAAGCGAATCTAGAAAAAAACTTTAGAAGATATATCTTAATGAAATTCCGGACGATTTTATTGAAAATTTATACCAATCGATGCCCGCACGAGTTGCAGAGGTGAGTAGGGCGGAAGGCAGTCATACGAAATACTAAAAGCCGAAAATAAAAAAAAGCGAAAATTAACTTCTTCTAATTTGACATTTATAGATACTTTCATTAAAAAAAATCGTTTAGAAAATTGTTTGTATATATGTTTATTTTCGACGTTATTTTTTTAAGGTTTTGTGTGAAACAAAACCTTATTAGAATGGTGACGGTGTCTGTCTGTCCGTCTGTCTGTCTGTCTGTCTGTCTGTCACACCCGATTTATTCGGAAACGACTAGACCGATTGTCACGAAAATTGGTGAGAGTATGTAATCTGGTGATCCCTTTACATGCAGTAAGTGGCGCCATCTTACGTTAAGTTTAAGGGGGGCTCTCCGTACATGTGAATGGAGGGTGCAAATTTTTTTTTCTCAGAATGTAGCCAAGTAGGGTATCAAATGAAAGGTCTCAACTAGTACTTTTCGAATCTGGTTCAATATTTGATATTAGATGAAACAGAGGGGAGTAAGGGTTGAAAATATGACCCACAAAAAGTGTAACAGGTCTCGTTCTCAGAACCTATCCAACCGAAAAATCTGGAAAAAATCACAGTGGTGCATCTCTACGAAATCTAGGCCTCAAAATATATCCGGTTCCGATATCTGCACAAATAAAGTTAATAATAGTATATTTCCACATTTTAGAAATTTACCCGGCACCCCCCCTTATGTTCATCCCAGAAATACAAAATTTGGCATGAGTGTAACGAAGAATATAATGCACAGTTTGGTCAAGTTTGAAGAAAATCCAACTATTATTAACAAAGTTATAGGGGGTGAAACTTTACAATTTTTTGTGAATTTCGTGCACTTTACAACCCGCATGACGTCATCATCACATATCAATTCGTCAATTCCACAACGAAATGAATTCTTATGAATTGGGTCGCAGACAATTATTTTATTTTAGTTTTTTAGTTATTTGTCAACCAGACATGTGTATATGTAGGTATATAATATATGCGTGCTAATGAACTTTGCGGCTAGTGCCTAATTCAGATAGATATAAGACGTAAATCGGAAATATGGGTACGATAAATTTAGATACGTGCATATATGTGTACAGCAGGTAATAGGCAGTTTGTTTGTTTAGGGTGAGCGTGATATCTATGGCTCTAATATGTACGTATGTCTCGTAGTTTGGAAAAATATGAAGGATTATGTTGGATTTGTAGCTATATACGGACAGAGAAATGTGCGTCTCTTACATAAGATGAACACAAAACCTTTATACCCGAAGCGCGAGCTTCCGGTATTCCGACTTGTTTTACTCTACTATTAACACACAAATCTTCGATGAACGTACCATTTTCCTAAAAACTTCAACTTACCTTTCCACCATAATCTTTGAATAGAACTTCCACTGGTGTACATAATAAGAACTTCACATTCAATCACATGAAGCAGAACTTTATTCTCCAGCAGGATTTTCTCTCACACTCGCAGTGCGTACATTTTTTTGTCGGGCACTGTATATCTTTGCTTTCAAATCACAGAGAACGCCGGGTATGCCAAACAGTTTAAGTAACTACCCTAGCTAAGCCAAATATAAGTGGCCATACTCAGGTGTAAGACACCATTGGAATTATATCAAATTCCTAGCAAAATCGACGATTGATGATTCGAAATATTACTACGCGATGAAAGCCGATCGAATATAAATTTCTCAAAAACTCCGGTCGAGAATTGTAGTCAGGACCGCATGTTGACGACCCGCAAAAACTGTTCGATAGATTAAATCCTGACTAAAAGCTTATACATAAAAATCATGCAACGTGTTTACTTCCACTTAAAATGTGCAGTTTGTTACCCACTACCAAAGCACCTCGAAAATCTCACACTGGCTATAGAACACATGATAGTGTATAAGAAAGGGGTGACAAGCGAACTATGTATATCAAACAAATTTCCATTTTCAGGAAGTTAAGCCAAAAAGAAAAACGAAACATACTTTAACGTAAAAGCTTTTATTGTAAAAAGATCTTTTCTCAAGTACATGGTTGGAAATTGTACATCCTTGCATCGATGGACTGCATCGCCTTATATGTAATTACCTGCAAGGAAAGAAACTGGATTAGTCGCGAACTAACCTTCACCCGCAATGCAGGAGTAGGAAGCAGTAAATACATCTTCTCAGTTCAGTTATGGTAGTAAGCAGAATCATTCAGCGTGAAGTCTGACGCTTGTTGCACAAATCATCTTGGAATGTACTTCCCCCCCCCCCCCCCCTGCCCCAATGCTTACTTCCAACTGTCCTGCCGAGTTACGCTCCGACTTACCTAAGATTATCTTAAGCCCTCAACAGACAAGCTCCGCCAGCCTTCTTGATTTTGTTTTCGGCCTTCTTGGAGAAGTACTTGGCTCTCACGATAATGGGCAATTTCGGCAGATGACCTCGTCCGAGCAATTTGTAGTAACCCTGGAAATGGAAACCTCATTAATTTCTGTCCTCACTTGAATCCACGCGGGGCATATAAGTAACGGAATCAGAAAGGCTTTCGCAACACTGGAAATGCAATTGTACGGTTGCTTTCAGACCGCCCGACGCCTTAAGGGGTATCATCATTGAAAACGGAACAAATCGACTGAGAGCTCGTCGGCAGGATACTTACGAATTTCACTAGATCGACAACTGGAGCTTTTCCACTCTTTTGGTCCTTCTCGCATTCATCGCGGACCTTGTCCCCGACGAGCGACCACAACTTGTCCAAGTTGATGGTTGGGCAGAACTTGTGCTGGCGGCGCAAGTGGAAGTTCCTCATACCAACTTTACCGAAGTATCCAGGATGGTATTTGTCGAAGTTGATTCTGTGGTGATGCATACCACCAGCGTTACCACGACCGCCAGGATGCTTGCGGTGCTTGCCTGAAAGTAACGTTCCATGATAAGTATAAACACGAGACAATGTCTCACAAGTTCCAACTTACCGATACGACCATGTCCATGACTGACATGACCACGCAACTTCCTGGTCTTCTTCCTTTTTTGATTCGACTGGAATGCGTTTAAGAAACACGTTTTAGTTACATTTTCACTTATTCAAAGCATGAATTATGATTATTGAACATCGCGACTCGAAAGTTGAATTTGACAGCTGGGTCGGCAAAATGTTTACATCGGTTTTACGGATAATCAGCAAATATTGCAAGAAATAATTGCTGCACTTGATTAATTTCGTTAGATGCCACAATTAAATTGAGACTTGGTTTAGGGAATCTTACCGATGACAAAGTTATTTCAAGATTTCAAGAGCACGGTTGACGAACGACAACTTACCATTTTGATGGAAGGTTAAAAGAGGGAGAAACTTGAATGAAGTTGGCTATGAGTATGAGTTTGTTTGCGAAACATTGAATTGGGTTCGTTCTGAATTATAGGATCAGTCGAAATGTTAGATAAAGATGAGTAATAGATGGCGCTGTTTTCTATCGAAAACGTTGAATACCTCATAAATCCTTCGATTTTCACTCGATACTAAGCCCCAAGAGGACCTGAAATTAATTATGAGGATTTATTCTTTATTATGAGTATTTATACCTCAACTCAACATGTCAACTGTCAGAAACAACCAAAGCCAATACTTTTTGTAGCTTTCACTTTTTGGAAAGAAACATACCGACTTTATGTGAATTATGGAAAATGAAAAAATCCTTCGCCTTAAAAGACAATTAGTTGCATATTGATTTGAAAATATGTTCAAAGACTTTTTTAATCTTTTGAACTAGGACAATTATATTTTATTATTTTTTCCTTGGGTTTAAATTAGTTTTAATGCCGAAACCTATTCGTAAAAATCTGATCTCGATAAAAGGCATGGTCGCTTTGGTATAACAGTTTAAAGAAAGGCAAGATTTCCAGTTTAGAGTGCTAAAAGTGGTAACATTTGGAAAATTACACGGCTTCCGTTCATGCAATGTACCACTTTTTACACAGAATAAGATGCTTAATTTTTTGAAGAAAAGTAGTTGTCTCAAGGTAACCATTTTCATTTTTTTCTGTTTTTTTTTTGGTGAAAAAAAATGTGGTTACTCGTTTAAAATATGATTTTTTCAACGAAGACTTTAGACAAAATGCTTGTAAATGAATTGAAACTTGAATATTTTGTCGCATATTCTTTCGCGGCAATAACTGCATACCCGTTTTGTGGCATGGAGTTAGGTAGGTAGGTAGGTATCAGTGGGCACTCTGAGGAGCCCAATTAGCGAGTTGATGCGCCGTTTTGATGCTACAAACTCCTAAGACCCTGACTGCTGTTATGACGTCAAGGAGGCAGAGTCCCAACTGGTTCAGATCTTCAGAATTAGCCCGTAGCATTCACGAAGGAAATCAGTTCTCTCACCTTGCAGCTAATATCTCTCTGAGGTCCCCAAAGAATGCTTTACCTAGTGTCCATAGCCTGACTCTAGCTAGAGCTGAGCAATCTTCTCCGCAGCTTCGGCAATGCGAATTGCAGGGTATGCCGAGCATGGCAGATGGTCCTCCATGGGCCAGTGCCCTATGCAGACCGCCGTAATCTTGTATGCATTTGCACGCGTCTGGCACAGGAGCTCTCGTGAACAGGTTTTGTTATATGCGGGCCAAATCCTGCTTGACTTGGCATATGTGGTGAGCCTTCGCAATCTGAGGTCCGCGAGTGCGAATAGATTCTGCCCTTGATAGTCGCCAGCGGAACGCCGACACCCGCCGAAGGACTGAGCAGAGCCCCACCCGGTCCGCCAGCCCGTCCATTTGCCTTCGCCGGTGTTCCACCCTGCCCTGGTTGGAAAGTCCACAGCAAAATTTTTCGTAAAGTTTAGCTTGCGTGTGGCATAGTCCGTGCCGGGGAATGCCCAAATTTCCCAAGGTACTTCATCTAGCATGTTACAATGGCCGTAAGGCTTCGCTGTCCTGCATCCGGACTCACGTAGTCTAACGGCACTGCACGCTACAACGTATTTAATTGTGGAGTTCTAGGGGGAGGAGATGTAGGAGTTCATTGAGAGCATCTGAAGAGCAAGACTGCAGAGCCCCGGTAGCATCTACACACGCGGTTGAATCCTATTAAGCTTCGTTCTATTGTATTTTTCGCTTAAAGCTTGCCACGTTAGGATGGGGCGCACCACAGCTGTGTGCATCCAGAGAACCTTGTCGGCCGGAGACCCCATTTCTTTGCAGGGGTCTCTTACAGGTCTTCTTAACTCTCAATATATTCAATCTCCAGCTTTGCATCCAGCATTACACCTTTACTTTACATTGGAGGAAAGAACCAATCTTTGTTCATTCAACAGCGGCAGGTGGAATTCAGGTACCCTTGTCTTCATGGTAAATAGCATCAGTTCCGTTTTAGTTGTTTTTATGCCGAATCCGCATCTTGCGGTCCACAGGCGCTCCTCCCATGATGTTAGTCATAATGGAGCGAAACATCCCTGACACTAATATCACCAAGTCGTTGGCATACGCTACCTCTTCCCCCCTGCTACTGTCCAATATTCGCAAAATTTCACCATCATTTCATCATTATTAACCAGAGCACCGGAGGGATGGTACTAGCCTGGGGCGCGCCTCTGTTCACAGCTCTGGTCAAATGGTTGCCTCCCAGAGCCGACTGGATATTCCTGGTTGTTAGCATGGATATTGTCCAATGCGTAAGATACCCCGCCAATCCAATATTGGTCAATGCTCCCTTTATATCCAAGAAGGCAGCTAGAGTATACTGCTTGTACTGCAGTGATCGCTCAATCGTGCCAATTACCTCGAGGAGAGTGGTTTCTGTGGTTTACCTTTGAGGTAGGCATGCTGGGACTTAGAGAAAGACGTTTTCTCCATAATCGCCCTTAAGTGGATGGCCAGGACGTGCTCTAGGGTCTTCAGTTCGAAAGAGGTGAGGTTGGTTGGTCGAAAGTCCTTCACGGACCCATGGCCGCACCTGTCCGCTTTCTCCAACACTGTGGTACGTATCCCAAAAAGATACAGCTCCGGTAAATTTCGATAAGCCACGGCACAACCCTTTTCTGTTGTTTCTGTAGCATGACTGGCATTATGCAATCCTCGGTAATTACCGATTTGATAGTCTCGCACAGCTGGGGTGGAGCATGGAGTTGACAAGCCAAACAATTAGATTTATTCGAAGCCTGGCTCACTGTTTCTCAAGGGCGGCGTACAGGTCGATTGTTCTTATGAAATTACGTTCTGTGATGTTTTAGTCAATGATTCCCTCAGAGATGCCAGGATTTTGTACATGTCATTGGCAGACGTTGAAGACGGCGGTTCGCCAGCCAACTATTCGTGATTCGATGTGAATGACCAGATTATTATCATGCATAAGCATCCGTTGGTCATTTTGTCGTGTGCATAAGGGCAGCATAACTTCCGACAATAAATTGCAGTATTTAACTACCATCATAGATCCACCTGAATGTTTGATCGTCGGAACTTGGTATTTAGCCACGTAATGTCCTTCAAAAGCTTGTCAAGTATAATGGATCTCATCTGCTGAAAGTGACGCGAAGTTTAAGGCGTTGAAACGTAACACACCCCTCCAACCACCGACACTTAATTTATCGTAATCTTTCAGAAAACTTAAATTTGCCCAATGGTGTTCTTCCAATATTAATGTATAATATGTTATTTTTAAGTTCATTTGAATAGATATTGAAATGGGATTATTTTGAGACCTAGATTTCATGCAAGCGCATTACTCTGAATTTTTTCAGACTTTTGGGTTAGGTTGTTTCTGAAAACAAGCTCTATCTCACTTTAAGTTTGCACATTTTCACCCCTTAATCGCCCATTTTGCAATATACATCCAAACTAGAATGTGTGCAAGTGCTAATTAAGATTTCTTCGGGCGTTCGCCACCGTTGCTTAAGATGGTCAAAATCAAGGAAGCTATCCAATCCAAAGACACAGAATTGCAGGCAGAGAACGTAGTCGGTCAGGGATGCATTTCCGTGTTGACGATGCGTCACATTAAAAAGCTACAACGTTTTTGTAACCATCCATAGTAATGATAATAAGCGATGGTACAAAATTGAGGATTAGGATTTGAGACTTACATTGTGGAGGGTCTACCGTTTTCGTGCATTTGGATTTCAATTATTGAAGACATTCCAAGAGTTTTTCGAGTTTTGGGTGTGGAGAAATAATGTTAACATATTTCCACACAACATTATTGGATTATCATTACCAAGTATACTTACGAACGAAGAGAAAAACAGTATGTTAGATACGGAAATTGTGTTTCAAGCCCTCGTAATCCCTGTTACGACGAAAGAATACAAAGAATGTTATTAACAAAACGAAGAGTATCAGGAATACACCGAACAACAAACAAGGAGGTCCAAGAAACTTTCGGCGAGCTTAGGAAAATAGCAAGGAAAAAGTGTAGAAAAAGTGAGAAATATATGGTACAGCAATGAAAGATTTGGGACAAACTATAAGTCTTCGTAAGGACGATCAAGGCAACGTCTTAAGTAATCCTTACGAAAACTTCGATGAGTTCGGACGTATTGAATAGTGATACACTAATCCATTTTCCTTCGATTGAAGAGGTTAAATCAATTCAGCGCCATGACAAAATGACAAAAAAATTTAATAGGGACCCGGAAATTATCTTCTCATTTTTCTCCATCAGTTGAAAACTACAGAGGCAATTTATTGTTGGGCACGTTTTACAAGAACCTGCTGAAAATTATTCGAGCTAAATTACATCCATATGCCAACCAAATACAGTAGGGCTAGTAGGACATTGGAAAAGGATGATCAACAATAATAAGTAACTAAACTTCATTGTATTACACGAGGCGATCATTCCACCTTTGGGCAAGTTGCTCGAGACCAACTTTGTTGCGAGATGCTAGAAAAGCTTCATCTACACAGAGCAGTGTTCAGGGTGCTGAATGTTGTATGTCCGAGGTGGTAGTGTCTATGACAAGAACAAAGATGAGTGGCGAGGGAGCGATTCCCCCTTCTCCGCCAGAGACACGGAGTGATTTCAGTATACTTGCCACACTTCGAATTTGATTCTTCGGGTCACGGTAGAGCAATTTAACATAGCGTATAAACTCTTCTGATAGTAGGTGTTGTCGCAGTACATATCACATGAGTGTGTGGCGCAAGTAATGCTCTCTCTAGGTTCAAGAATGTAATGTCGAAAGATAGGAACTTCTCACGATATTTCGCAGTGTATATTGCCTCAACAGCTTCGCAGTTCTCGACTCCTCGGCCTGGTGCACTGTAATTTGAACGATGTTTCGAATGCAATTGCCATCATTGTGCTCCAGAATCCTCATGTTAAGAGCTAACAACCGAATCCGTTGGTAATTTGAACATTCTACCGAACTGCTTTCTGTATTCTAATTGAAACGGTTATGCTTTGTCGTCATTCAGTTGGTGTGCTATCCTCCTCGACAACGCGATTGAAGAACTTACTGAGCCAGTGTTGTGTATGACTTCCAGACTCCAAAATTCTTTTTATTCCGATATTTGCTTAAATGAAGCTCACAATAACACATTAAGCGTGTATGGGGTCGGAGAGAACCAAAACCTCTGAGTACTTAGACCCCAGTGGTCCATTGTGCTCAATTCCCATGTATAATGGAATATCCCGGATTCAATTATGTATTGTAAAATTCCCGCTAGTGGATGGGATGCAACCGGCTGCAACTGGAGCACATCAACACCAACAATCTAATGTCTGAAGCTTCCATATGCGTTGACTCGTTCCAGGATAGACATACATATGTTATTTTGAAATTGTAGTTCTGGCAGGAAAAAATTTTGGTGTACAGCAAGCAGCAAGGTCCTACCACCTGCCATTATTGGGAATCTTGCAGTTATTAATAGCAGCATTAGCCAATGCTACTGACACTGCAATTGCTGGTTCGGGTTTCGGAAGGAAAGAAATTGAATCCTCTTTTGCTGAGGCATCCGAGCCTTCATTTTTTTCTACCACAGTCACCACAGTGACCAGCTACCCACGGTATTAAATCTAGATATAGAGATCAATCTTCTCAATGCCCTCAATGCAGCTTGATTTCGCTGCAGATTGCGATGCGCCTGCCCTTTAATGATTTTTTAATGACCCAGGTTGCTCCCCTTAAGACATACACTTTAGCCTGACTGTTGCATATTCTCCCGAAGAAACAGCCCATTTCTCGTTTCTATTCGAAAGGTAGACTTCTGTTTCCGGACTCTGTTCTGTTGAGATAAAAAACAGTACCATTGGACTGGATTCATTCTCTTCTCCCAATGCTCTGTCCCCTCTCCCTCGTTGATACCCCATAGATCTAAACATATTAGTCTATGAGGGGCTATCATCGCAGTGCTCTCATGTTCGTTTAGACTTTTTTAAAATTCAAATGAAAGCCATGAAATCGAACTTTACGATGAAAATTTTATTACAATTGGAGAGAACAAACCAAAGTGATGGCTGTTATTGTCTTAAATGGTCTATCCAACATAGCATTTGGTACCTCACATAATCCGCGGGTAATGCTGACTTCCAACGCGTCGATTGAAGCCGAACCGAGCCAAACTGTGAAATCAAACACCTACTTAAATGATTTCCTAAAAAGTTTATCGTTTCTCACGCTGTATGGCAAGTAATGCCATCTTGTTGAAATTAAAACTTATTAAGATCACGGGCTACAATTCAAGATAGTAAGCAATCCGTTATCATGAGTCCATAGTAGTCACCATTGACAATTACATTCTGCGCAGCCTGATTTGTGAAGGAATGTGGACTGAAGTTTCCACCGGTTTATAAACTACATCCAACCGTTGTTTTATGTGGATGTAATGGTACCTCTTGATACTTTGCAGGTTCAGTTCAAATAAGGCAATTTTCTTCACTAACGTATTGCTTGAATCAGAAATACATCGATGATGTGCACCATAAATACCTCTAAGTACAGAAGAAACGCTTTTAACTGAGCACTGATTTTCATAGTTTAGTGGAACAATTTGTTGACGTTGTCGCGGCGCTAGTCTTCCCACGACGATTTGCCAAAGAATACTGAATAAAAGTGACGTGATAGTTGGACACGAATCAACCTATACAAATTCAAGGGTTACAGCTTGAGTAATGAATTTGGAGTTGTATCGGAGGTCGTTTCATCTTTACCTCAGCATGTTTGTTCCAAACAAACTCTTTGCCTCGGTCGCGGTTCAAATCTCACTGGTGGCAGCGGGATTTGTATCGTGAGTTGATGTCGGATACCAGCCGACTCGCTGTGAATGAGTATCTGAGTCAAATGAGGGTAATAATCTCGAGCGAGCGCAATCCTGACCACACCATCTGCTCCAACACACTTCAAGTCCCTGATTCAATTGGATAGTTGCGCCTACGATTATTATAACTCCTAGATGTTTCACTTCTTCGGAGATTTGGAGGATTATGCCTCTCAGCTCTGAAGGGTAAAAGCCATTCAGTTTCCCCCTTTTTGTATATAAAATCACAAGTTTTATTTGGATTAACTAAAGGGCCATGTCTGAGGCACTAACTGTCAATCAAAACAACAGCGTTTCGAAATTTCGACCAACAGCTACCACATTAACCGCATACGTTTATCGCTTGAGTCTGAAGTTCTTCCCTTGCATGCAGACTACCTTAACTTTTTATCAAAAGGTGCAAGGACATTATAGCAGCTCTCGCTTTTTCATTGGTAGCTACCGCTCTCGCAGTGTTCTAATCATCCTTATAACACTTTCGTGTTGAAATCGCCAATTCTGTCCCTCCCACTTCTGTTAGTTGTCCTCCTGGATAGTGATAATAGTATATTACTACCTTGAGTGATGCTTTATGCGTTCAGTAGCATCGAAACAATTGCAGGAGTCCATTTAAAGTTTAACGCTTTGCAACAGCTTCACAGTAAACATTTTGTCGCCTGAGATCGGTACCTGACTTATACAATGTCCCGACGATGTGCTTAATTTTCATCGAGCCGCCACCCTAAGAGGGCGGGTGACTAGAACCCAACTCAATACTTTTTGGAAGATATTATATCCCTGGCTTCTAGATGATTTAGGAAAGGTAAATGCTTACAAATCAAAGTCGGAAAGACTACAGTGGGCAGGTTTTAGATTAGATTAGATACTGAGGAATAAAGGTGCATGAATTTCGAAAGTTAAACTTGCGCATTCAATTCGTCATCAATGACGTATGCAAGCAAAAAAGGCTCTAATAAGACCCATCATTTGCCATGGATACTATCTCAATAGAACAGAGCGTTTGACGATCGGTCCCGGTGTCAGTGAAGTTCACGAATCAGCGCAAATTGAATGAAGTGGTTTTAACAAATGGCATTCGTTTTAATTGCTTAAATTCGAAAATATACCGCATAGTCATTTGCCATGTCGCTCCTTGCAGTTCCGAGTGCTGGCCGGCTATCAAAGATAATGTACAGCGCTTAGCAATAATAGAGACAAAGATGTTATGTTAGATCAGTGGCTATGATGATGCCTGAAATGAGGATATTTTCGAGAGGCATGTTCGATAATACGGCCATGCGATATGTGTTAACATGTATGAACTTACAAGTCAATGGAAAACAACTCAAAAGCCGACCGAAATAGCGATGGCTTAATTCGTTAGATGGTGATGTAAGAGCCTCTTGACTTCACCCAGACCAGACCCAAAACTATGGCAACATCCGGGGCGTTTGAACGCAGAATCCTATGATAATTGGAGAACTAAAAATGCACTAACGTAAACATCATGGAAGATTCTTCAAAAGAACGGAGAACAATCCCCAAACAACTCCCATTGCCCACATTTTCCAAACTCAACTCTAACTTAAAAACTTGTATCCCTTGTTTTTTCGGCACTCTTTGCTCGGTAGTGATGCACATATGCTAAACGCAAAAAATTGTAATGTGTTATTGTAAATATTAATGAAAGTTAGATTTGGTTTATAAATTAGTCCCAGGTAACTATAAGCATTGTAATTACTTTCATACTTTTGTCTGCTTATAGTCTGAGGGCAATCTTGGGAAATTGTTAAGGGGCTGAAGGCATGTTCGATGTACAAAGGAATTATAAAAAACTAAAATAGAATAGGGAGATCGGGTACACCACATAAATATAAATAGACAAAAATCGAAATGGAGTCAATTAAGCTAAGCCTGAAGAATTCATATTTGAAGTAGATAGTGGTAGATAAGACCTGCAGAAATTAAGGAATAACATAATTATAACGAGGGTAACTGATGAGGGTTACGGAAAGAGAATTTTCTTACGAATATTTCCTAGCTAGTCAGTATTAGAGGAAAGTCGAAAGGCCATGCATTACTTTCTTTCAAAATAACAATCGAAAGTGTCATATTGTCACTAGAAAGGATAAACACATTTGACATTAATCGGGATTATGACCAAACCAATCTATTTTGTAACACAGTTGCATCAAGCCTTTCATGCAAAATATCTACTTTTAGAGTTTTAATTTCTTTAAAAAAATATGTCAGCCAAACATTTATTTCTAAGTAAAAACACATCAAACATACACTTCCAGTTTTAGCATTCAATTTAAGCACAGACAGATCTAAGATAAATGCAAATGAAATAGAATTGAAAATTTACTCATTTACAACATATCGAAAAGCTCTTTTCTGTTCTAAATTCCAACCACTTACTTAGCCCTCCTAAGAACATGTCCTGTTGAAAAAAACTTAATCGGGGCTTATTTCAATGATTTTTATTGTTAGATGCGCTCTTATTCTTCTTATTTTCTACATCTCTATTCAGCATATGATTTTCTAGATGTGCTGCAACGTCCGCCCTCACCATTTCCATTGAGCATATATCACACGTAAAGGTGCCGCTGAGCCATGATTTTCTGCCGTATTTTTCCTTCAAGAATTCCTGTAATTCCTCCTCATTGATATCATGGGATTGCCTCATGTGGTTCTCAAGGAATTTCTTGTAGCGATATTTTTGTGGGCACATGTTACATTCAAACGGTGTTTCTTTTGTGTGCGTCAGTTGGTGTCGAAAATAGTCTGATTTGCATGCAAAGTATCTTTCACAAATACCACATTGAATAGCATTCCATTTGCCGGGATGAACACGCATCTCATGAGCTCGAAGGTGGGTGCCGGTTCTGAAATGTTTGTTACACTCTTCACACTTGTGCTTTGAATTATGCACCCGCATGTGCATGGCACGGGATTTTTCGGTTTTTAGTTGTTTTGAACAGTACTTGCACGGGAAATATTTCGTTGCTTCTTCGGTAACAAACACTTGAACTCGTTCAGGTAAGATGCTCGTATTTTTATTAGTAAGTCGGTTGCTTTTAGAGTTACGTTGATTGTTTTCGGTAATTGCTGGCTTTTCACCAGGATGGGATGTTTTAAAGTGCGAAAATGCGCTGGTTTTGTCTTGAAATGCCATCGAGCAAATATCACACTCGTAAAGGGGCAAACAGTTTTTCACGTGCCGGCTATAACTTAATTTTCTAGAAAACCGTTCTCCACACGAACATTGAAAACCCTTTTGTACATTTTCATCGCTCGAATTCAGATTTGAAGAGGAACTGACTTGATCCATAGCCGGTAGCTGATATGATTCTTCTTCAGGAACAAGTTCAATATCTTCCCACAGTTCAAGTTCAGGTTCTTGTTTTATTGCAACCGGGGGTATTGTTTCTTTTGACGACAGAAATTTATATTCAGTGGAATCCTTAAAATCGTCTTGAGTATTTAGTGGTTTTTCTTCCAGAAATTGGTCCGTACTCAGACTTCTTTCAAGTTTTATTGAAATACCGCCACTAGTTCCATTGTTAATAGTTGGACTCAGAGCAGAACTCATTGAAGATTGCTCTACATTTTGGTTGCTTTGGTCGTTAAATATCTGCGTTTGCAATTGCCTAATGTATGTTTCAGATTTTTCGCATTGGGAAATAAAGGTATATATGAGTTTCATAAATTCCATACATTTCGTGCATATTCGTAATGGGGGAGATATGTCCGTTATCTGCAAAGTAAAAAGGAAAAGTTAGCATGATTTGATTTTTGTGATTAGGAATATACCAGTAGAAGGAAAAGAAAAAAATCCAACTAATTTACACTTAATAATACAACACCTCTACTACCAAACCCTATCTCCACCTCATGAAGACGAGTCTCCCGCACCTAAAAACGGGACAAAATGTACCAACTGGTCCTCCAGGTTGGGGGTTGGGTAGGGCTGACAACCCTACATGGAAAACCGATGTTACGAAAACACGGAAGGAGCCTCGGACAGGATGGATTTTACAACGACGAACCTGGCAACGACAACGGATTAATGATTTGCGCATTTTCACATGGAGCGTGCGCTCCCTGTACAGACAGAATGCTGCTGAGCAGCTAGCCGATACCCTGTCCAATTATAAGGGTTATCTAACAACGTTGCAAGAGATGCGATGGACAGGGACTGGAGAAGATCCACTACACCGTATATTATAGCGGCCATCCAGTAAACCATGTGCTCGGAGTAGGTTTCTTAGTCAGCCCAAAAATGAAACCTGCTGTTATCGGCTTTGAAAATATAAGCGAAAGGCTATGCACTCTGCTTTTGCGAGGCAAGTTTAGAAATATAAGCCTCATAGACGTTCACGCTCCTACATAGGAGACTGCAGAGTTGGAGAAGGATACCTTCTACGAGGCAGTTGAGCGGACCCTCGAAGCCTGTCCCAAGTATGATATCACAATCATACTTTGAGATTTCAACAGTAAAGTAGGGACGGAGCAGGTGATATGTCGGCTCCCATAGCTTACATAGGGATACCAATGATAACGGACTGCGAACCATTCAGTTAGAAGTATGACACGGAATGGTTGTTGGAAGTACCTGCGGTCCACAAACATACATGGGCCTCTCCAGGTGGGACCACTTTCAACCAAATTGACCACCAGCTGATTGAACGTCGCCACCTCTAAGCCTTGATGAATGTCAGAACATATAGGGGGCCAATATAGACTCGGACCACTATCTCGTTAGCATAGTACTCCGAGCTCGAATTACGACACCACCTACAATCCCCTCTGACAATTAGTTGAGAGTGAATACTGAAGCCATTCACAACACAGCCCTCCGCAACACCTATTAGGTCGAAATGGATGCCGCAATAACTGCAGTCAACAGAGATCCTTGAGATGAAGCATCAACAAATGACCTTCACAATCACCTGAAGAACATTATCATTGATATGGCTACAAAGATACTTGACTCTAGCCGCAAGAAAAGTCAAAACGGCTGGTTTGACGATGAATGTAAGCTAGCAACGGAACGGAAGAATGCTGCATACCGAGTAATGTTGCATTCTCAAAGAACGCGGGCACGCGCAGAGACTTATCAAGAACTCCGTCGAGCGGAGAAGTGACTTCACAGACGGGAAAAGGAAGCCTGGGAGAACCAACCTGAACTAGAAAAGTACAGGGCATATTGGAGCGATGGATTGAGTATTTTGATGAACTACTAAACAACCAGAACATCGGCGAGTTGGAGGTCCCACCAACTGAAGACGACGAACAAATGCTGCCACCATCAAGTATAGAAGAAACAGTCCGTGCAATTCATCGGCTTAAAAATTATAAGTCGCTAGGAGCCGATGGAATTACAGCTGAATCGGTTCAATAAGGAGGCGACCAATTACCCAGTGGTTCATCAACTTGTGTGGCAGTGAATCCATGCCTGACGACTGGCAAAGAGGCATTATCTCTCTCAAACGTAAAAAGGGAAGAATCACACAGTGCAGCAATTATAGAGATATCACGTTGCTGAGTACCATCTATAAGATATTCTCCGCTATCTTGCTAGGCCGGATAGCCTCATACGCCCAAAACATCATTGGCCCATACCAAAGAGGCTTCATTCCAGGCAAATCAGCAACAGATCAGATTTTCTTTCTGCGGCAAGCGATGGAGAAAATGTTGGAATGCGGACATCAGTTGCACCATCTTTTCATCGACTTTAAAGCCGCCTATGATGGCATAGCCAGGGTAAAACTGTATACGGCCATGAGAGAAATCGGTATTCCAACGAAATTGATAAGACTGACTAGGCTGACCCTGACCAATGTGCGAGGCCAGATAAAAGCAGCAGGATCACAATCAAGACCATTCGACATCAACAACGGTCTACAGCAAGGGGATGCCCTATCATGTGTCTTCTTTAACCTGGTCCTTGGAGAAAGTGATCCGTGATGCTGAGGTAAATGCAAGGGGTACGATCCTTTTTAAGTCCACCCAACTACTAGCCTATGCTGACGATATCGACATCATGGGAAGAACGACCCGAGACGTACAAACTGCCTTCATCCAGATCGAGCAGGCGGCGCGAGATCTTGGGCTGCACAGTAAAGGCAAGACAAAATACATGATGGCAACGTCAACACCGAAAATCAACCAACCAACATCAAACCGCACTGGTTAAACGGGAAGAATAAAGATAGGAGACTACAACTTTGAGACCGTTCATAATTTCTCCTATCTAGGTCAGCCTATTTCAGCTTACAAAAACTATTCCGCTCGAAGCGTCTTACCATAGGGTTAAAGCTCTTACTGTACAAGACAATGATCTTCCCAGTCCTCATGTATTCCTCGGAGACTTGGGTTCTTAGCAAGAAAAATTGCGAACTCTTGGCCGCGTTCGAGAGAAGAATCCTCCGATGAATTTTTGGTCCCCTACATAAGCATGGACGATTCCGTAGCCTACATAACGACGAAATCTATGAGCGATACCATCACCGTCAGGTTATGGATAAAATCCGGCTCAATAGGTTGTGGTAGGTGGGTCACTTACTCCGTATGGATGAGGTTGATCCAGCCCGGAAAGTCTATAAGGGCAATATCTATGGTAGAAAAAGAAGACGAGGCAGACCCTGCCTGAGATGGAGCGATGGCGTAGCTCAGGACGCCAGACAGCTTTTTAGGATATCGAATTGGTGGACCTCGGCGCAAAACCAAGATGTTTGGAGTTCTTTATTAAGGCAGGCTTAGACCACATACCGGTTGTTGCGCCGTTTATGATGATGATCAAGTGCTTCTTGAAATAAGAACGTATTTTCCGAGGAGCAAGAAGTCTGCCGAGTTGGATTAAGATGTTGTAGGATAGGCAACTAGAGGCCAAATAATTGTCTTTAATTGCTTGCTATATCGATTACGCCGAGGCTTTTGATAGCGTTCCGCACACCTGATGATGTTGATGTGCTACTGCTCATTCTGAGCTAAAACACTTGATGTACTTAGATGACATCAAGAAGTATGCTGGTGCTGACGACCACCTTAGAAGTCTGTTGCGAATAGTAGACATGTTTAGTCGTAATATTCGGATGGAATTCGGTTTGGATAAGTGTGAAATCCAAGCCATCAGCTAAAGTCGAGTCGCATATCCGGTACCGCATTGATGACCCCCCACATCCAAGCTATTACCGAGGAAGACTTCTACAAGTGCCCTGTCATTCTGCGAGGAACTCCTGTTCGAGTTGGTGATCTGAAAGATGCTCTGCTGTCCAAACCCCTTGACGTGTAAAGCTGAAAACGTATCTCTCGGGAAAGAATTAAATCTGTGCGAATTATATTGACACCGCTTAAGCTAATACTTTCACATTACTTTTCGCAAATCTTCACGGCAGTGCTTATATTATTTAGTAATCAATTTTCGCATTGATATTCATAGCGACGATCAAATTTTTCAAAATTCATGTCAAGATCTAATGGAGTCCCTCTTGGTAGTTGTCCATTTATATTGAATCTCAACTTGTTCGTTATATTCGAGTATTTTTTTTTCTTTGATTTTCCGACCCAATGGGTCATATTTGATCTTCTTCTTCCCATATTTCCACTCAATTTTGCTATTTTGATAGATAGCAACATCAATAATATACGCCGGGAAACTCGTCTCAACTAACAGAACGACAGGCTTGTGTAAAATGTAACGCCGAACATTAGCGGCGACGTAGATGAAACTTCCTGCGCTTGACCTTGTTTAGCCAACTTTAGCGTTTCGCATCCTCCTTATTGTTGCTACTGTTCGGAAAGATATAAGAAAAGTAGTACGAACCTTGTAGATTTCCTACGACCCTCCCAAATTTTTTTCTTCAGTTTCTTTTCGATTAAGTGACAAAAAATACACGGGCCGGCGAAGAAATAACTGACTCTTAACAGTTTTAGGCTTTTCATGGCTTATTCTTTATTATTTTTCACCCAACTTGCATCGCAAAATTCCTCATAAGATCTACCATCGCCTCAACCTAAGAGCCCGCTACACCTCTTTCCAGGCTACAAAGAAACAATATTTTTCTTCTCGGACGAAGACTGAAAACTTTGGGTTCAGTTTGCAATAACAGTAATCTCAGGCTACAGCGTATTTTCAGTTGTTTCGTCCCAGTACATAAGCAAATGATTGCTTACATCACAATGGTCACAATGCACCTAATTGCACAACGTCAGGGTTATGCACATGATGTTGTGTTTTTAGCTATTAGAAAAAAGGGATTATTGGAGTTTAGAAAGAAGAGGGTACTCAAGGTTGGTAGGTTTCGGGTAAGATTAATTTTTATTACAGTGCTACAGTCCAATGGTCGCTCGGACTGAGAAATTGGGGAAGGGAAAGATGGAAGGAATGATAAATGCTATATGGAAGCAAACAAACGAAATGCCGCCTACAATGGAATGAATTTCTGTAGTGGCTTTTCATACAATGAAAAAACAAAACAATTTGTAATCCGTGAAACTGCGAGGCAAATTCAAAGAAATCTACCACAAGGAAAGCCATGGAAATGACGCAAAGATGTGATTGACATTGAAACCAGCTCACTTCAAGGCCTTCGATTTGGACGACCCGGTCGTTAGGCCGAGGTGGCTGGAGATGCATCAGAGACCGGGGGTCTAATGTTCACCGCTCGGAAAATAAACGATCCAAAAAACAACCACCGTAAATAAAAGGCGACTGCTCTTCTGAGAAATTTACTTATTTTAATTCTAATCTTTGTACAGTGAATGATTACCCGCAAAAAACCTGCAATTCATGTAATTTACTATCATGAATTGATTGTGGCACTTTGTTCATCAGATTCGCTTCGTTGATTACTGAGAGCTGTTCAACTTCCTCAGCGAAAAATAATTATGGGGTTCGAACGCCACCCAGGAAATAGCCGACGGAAAAAATCCAGTCATTTGGCTACAATCAGATCAGGATAAATTTGGAACATTCCATATTGGTGCACATTTACTGGCAGATTGTACTCGGGTATCGCCAAGCGAAAATTAGGTAAGACTTTTTACAATTCTCCAAATGAACGTAGGTCGCGATTTTTTGCTCTTCAGGTGTCAGTTTCCATCGGCACTAAAGTTTGACATGGTTATTTATGCAAATTCGCCATCGCACCCATCATATGCACTCTACAGTCGTAAATAATTAAACGTGGGAAACTTACACTTATCCTCGGAATGAGCCCCAGCAGGTCAATAACCATTATTTCCGATGGTTGATTCTCCAGTGGAATTACATCGAATATAGTATATTCAAGATTATCCGGGCTGAAACATGTCCTACAAACATCAGCCAGATCCATTGCAGCGTAACTCCGTCAAAATATTGTTAAATTGCCTAACCAAAAGCGAATACGCTCGGATACGAAACTTTGTTTACAAAATTATGACCTGTTGGTTTTGACAGTTCGTAATCAAGTTTGTCACTAAAAATTTCTCAACGGAGGCGCTGATGTTATTTGGAAGAAATGTGAACGCATACAATTTGGCGGGAATGCTCCTGGAATGATTAGACTGAACAGTTTTTTCCTGGGAATATTAGTTCCAGTTCGTTTCTAATATGGTTAAAATGTGAGAAATGTGGAAATCAGATTTATAATTTTATTAAGTAAATAGTGTGATAAAGATGCGTGATGAAGAGTGGGCTTTTCGTGTTCGTTCAGTCGTTTTCTTCAATATCAAGTAAGTTTTTGCAATAAGTAGAAACTTTATTTAAGGGATGTGGACATTATGCCTTGATATTCAACTTAATACAAAATAATTCACATTGTGGAATAATAATAATTTCATTTATTTGAACTAAATAAAATAAAATACAATTGGTTTCTCCTTGAAAGGGATAAATTATGGTATTTATTCCTCTCTTCTTCAGTACCTGATAAACTAAATTAACGATTCCTATTATGCCCTAGAAATATTAAAATTTAACATTGGGATCATATAATTACTACCTAATTCCTTAATCAGAGATCATGGAGACACTACTGTTGCCCGGTGTCACCTTTGCCACCTCTCTCAGAAGCTTCGATTGCATGTTGCCCGTGTCGTGGTTCAATCTGCTCCCTTCTGGTTCCATTAGGATCGCCAAGCTTTTTTGCACGTCCAACTTCCTCCTGCTCGTGCATTCCTTGATGACTTCTACGTTGTCCCATATAATGCTATGTGTCGTGCTATGATCGATTTCACCGTTGTGTTCTTATTCTTTTTCCTGGCCATTTCCACTTCTCTCTCGTGCTCTCCCCGACGTACTGAAACTAGTCTTTTAATTTATCCTGTGTAGCACTTTTCACAATCTGGATATGCACTTTATATATCCCACTAGATTCAGGGATTGGGGATTGGGGGATCTCAGTCTGCTTTTGAGCTAGTAAATTCTACTCAATGACAACATGTTGATGTTTAGCCCTTTGATTGTTTTTATCAGGGAGGGATGTCATTGTCCTTATTTCTTGTCGTTTTGCCTTTTCCACATGAGTCTTTCAATAATCGACCGTTAGAAACCGTTCTTCACTCCGATGTTGATCTTTCATAAATCTTTCAGCACTGAGGGACACGGTGAACAATCGATGGTGAACAATCGATGGGCCATTTATGTGAATGGGAGTGGTTCGAATTATGTGGTATCGTTCGATGTGTGTTCGTAGACTTCCTGCAGATGTCAAAAGAGATCTTCTTTTTCTTTCTCATGCTCCTTAAATCAAGAAACGGGATTTCTCCATTAACTTCTACTTCCATTGTTAATCTAAGGTTCCGATATAGCTTATTCTGGACCTCCAGCATCTTCTCCACTTTGTCTTCATGGACAATGGTGAAAATGTCATCTGCATACTTCGACCAGATCTTTGGGAGCAGGTCTATGGAGTGTACATCATTCTCAATCTAGCCCATGAATATGTCACTCAAAAACGGTGAATGGGGGTCCTCCATTGCCATCCTTCTAGTTCCTTTGTAGAACTTCCCTCTAAACGTCAGGTACCTATCCGACATATATACCCCCGCAAGTTTCATGAGCCTCCCTGCCTATTTTTTCCAGGCCAAGGATGTGGGATTTTTACTCAGTAGTCATTCCTCCAGATATAAAAGCGGCTCCTTCACTGGGAAGCTTGGAAACACGTCGTATGACACTAGTTCTACATCCGGTGTCGTAAATTCCACAACTTTAAGTTTCCTGATGAGGTTTTCTCTATTCATGATGGCTATTCTAGCGGGCAGTCCGCCTAGTTCCTTAAACCTATTAAACAGCCACTTGGCGATATTTTGTGTGGGCGAGTTTATGGCTGTTATGATTTCACGGAATTCGTTCCCAGGTTTTTATTCTTGGCAGTACGGGATTGGGCATCCGAAGTTGGGCTGGATTCTCAATAATGTGGCAGCATTCCTTTAATAAGTATTAATTTCTGTCCGTTTGAGGGAATCCGGTAAAGGGTCTTTCTTCAGTTCAAAGTATCCTCCCGTGCAAAGGTTTTCGAACATAGTCGCGTCGTAGTCCATCTTCTCCACTATTACGACCGCATTTCCTTTGTCCGCTTTTAAATAAATTTTTTTCTTTGTCTTTGCGTTATCTGTAGTTCCTTGAGGGCAGGTTTATTATGTGAGGAAAGGGTGCTAGCTACATTATTACCGGTTGCTTCTTTTAATTCGTTATTTTCAAATTGAATGCCTGCCTCAATGTCGATGACGATCTGTTCCTTCGGAAGACTTGGTTGTTGGAATGCAAAGTATAAGCCCATATTCAAAAGTTCCTCTTTGTCTTGTTGAAGATTTGTTTGGATTTATTCACCACGAAGTACGGTTCGCTGTTTCATTCAGATTAACCTTTTCGCTCCACACTTGTATCAAATGGTTTAGCTTTTTTCCTAAGATTGTCTTTTCCATGCCTTTTCGCATTGGAAGGCCCTGTAGCTTGTCCACAGTATCCTTTTCTTCCCTTGATCTCACCCGCGAGTTTTAAATGTAAAATGTATGCCCTGAAACTCATCTTAGCTAATTGCCCATGGAGATGTTTGATGGAATTTTTCACTAAAAATTTGATTATCGAAGATTTTTGCTTTTTCGAGTTTAATACCCCTAAATGTACATTTACCCAATACGATTGAGGTATGAGTTTGTATCTCAAACATAAGCGAAGGAACCGAATGCCTTCACTCAGACCTTCCCTTTTTTTGTTTTTGTATTTCAAGAGTTGATTAAATGTCGACATAGACTCGGACTCTTACCATCAATTTCGATTTTGTCGCTTCTAGCCACGCTTCCTAAGAGAATCTAAATAAAATAAAATTGATTTTCTTCCTGAAACGGGATAACTTATTTATTAGTATAAACGCATTTCGGGCACAAGTTGTGCCCTTCTTCAGTACCTGATCAACCAAGATAATGATTAATTAATAATTAATCAGAGATCGTGGAGACACTGCTGTTGCCCACTCCCACTCTGATTTAATAATCTTTTTGCGACCACCAAAACCGGCAGATTTGGGCATAACTTTTGGCGATAAGCTCCGCTTAGACAGACTCTGCATTATCGTCACGAATCGTGCTCCCGGAATCTCTGGCTTCATATTGCGCATCTTTTCTGACTTTGACTTTATCCAACCCTCCTAAACTGTTGTCATGGGGAAAAGGGGTTTGGAACGCGCAATAAGTGTGAAGAGCGTATAGTCGATTTTGCGGACACCTATGACCTTGTACATATGAATGCATGGTTCATCTCTCATATTCCTACATTTTCTAGTGGGAATAGCAAAACGCAAATCAACTATATTCTTATAAGATGCCGACATTTTACCACCGTCACTGATTGTAAAGCCGTTCCTTATGTCAAGTTACCGATAAAAGAGCGCGAGGAACGCACTAACCCGCCGCGCATTCAATGGTGGCCATTTCGTAAGAAGAAAGAAGAAATGATCTTACTTACGCGATTACCAACCATTACGAATGTGGAAGAATCGTGGAACCAAATTAAAGACACGATTCACAACGCGCCCTCTGCAATCCTCGGGGCACCAAGCCAGGTAAGCGGTTCATCAACAGAGATACTTGGCTTTGGAATGACGATGTTGAAATTAAGCTTCGTGAAAAGAAACGCCTTCACCACAAATTTCTCGATCATAAACGCTCACCAATTGGCAAATTTATAAGAATGCCAACCGGGAAGCAAAGAAAGGGATCGCTGGCACCCGAGCGGTCCATTTCAAAGTTCTTTACGATAAACTGTACACTCAAGATGGCGAGAGAGATCTGTATCGACTTGGACAAAAGCAGATACCAACGCACACAGAATATCGAACACTTCTGTTGCGTTAATGACTATCGTTCTTGTCACTTTGCTTACCAATCGTCGAGCCGCGACGGATAGATGGCGAGACTATTTCCAGTAGATTTCAACTGAAGAACTTGTTCATCTTTCACTTTCACAAGCATTTCAGGCATTTGGAGAATGTTCCAATTACAATCCGATCCGGTTACTTCCCTATACCATGAAGATTTTTGAACGCATTTTTGACAATCGTATTCGTGAAATCGTTCAAATAACCGTGAATCAAGCTGAATTTGTCAAGAACTGGGCAACTACTGACGCAATACACGCTGTGGAGTTATTCACGGAGAAACACAGTGAGAAGCATCGCCCTCTTTATATTGGATTTCTGGATCTAGAGAAAGCGTTTGACCATGTGCCACACGAACTCATCTTGTAAGCTTTACGACAACACTTAGTGCCAGAAGAACTCGTCCGCTGGGTCCAACTGCTCTACTACGATCCGAAAAGAAAAGTTGGAAGTGTGGTGGGTATATTAAAATCACTCCGTCTCTCTGTTGGTGGTAATGAAATAACCGCCCTCTCACCACTCCTTTTTGCTCTTTTTATGGACACTGTTACACGAAACCTCCAACGTCCAATACCCTATACGTTGCTTTAACCAGATGATGTTTTCCTAGCGTCGAATAGCAAAATTAATTTCAAGCAACTTGTCCAAAAATGGAATGATCGCCTCATGCAACATGGTCTCAAATTGAATCTGAATAAAAATGAATTTTTGACACTCGATCCCCATGAAACAGACACAATCACTGTCAACGGCAGTAACCTGCCCAGAACTGAACGATTGAAATATCTTGGGTCAATGCTATCAGCTAATGGAGAACTGCATTATAAAATTGGTTCACACATTAGCGCAACCTGGATGAAGGGTGTTCCACAGCTGACGTTGTTTGTGATCGACGTATCAACGAACATCTCAAATCTAAAATTTACCGTAATGTCGTCCGCCCAGTCGCCCTCTATGGTTCCGCGTGTTTGCCGACTATAAAAGACAATGAACGGTGTCTTGCGTTAATGCGATCGAGGGAAAATTGCGAGAAAGGCGTCTTCGATGGTATGGTCACGTAATTCGCGCTAACGAGAATTCACTTGACAAGAATGGTCTGAACATCGAAGTCGATGGTGAGCGACCAAAAGGCCGGCCGAAACAACGGTGGCTTGATACATTGGATGGAAATTTCCAAGCGTCGTGATTGCATCCAGATGAGGCTTTTGATAAAACAAAATCGCGAGATCGATCACGACGAGTCGACCCCGCTTGTGAACGGGACAAAGGCTGAAACAAAAGAAGGTCTGGTTCACTTTCCGTCGCTGCGATTAAAAAAGTTCAACGCAATTTTATTCGATCCGTCATTGAGGAAGTCGGATATGAATAAAATGATTTTTTTTGCAAGTCCATTACCGAATTCTCCGACCCTCAAATATCGAACTATTTTTTTATTGAAATTTTAAATGATTTAAATGAGTTATTATTATTCTGTTGAGGGAAAGTTGCACCGCGTCCTTGAAGCACTATTGTGCCCCTTTTACTGGTTATAGTGTACCTATTGATCATAGTATCTCAAGCAGGCCTATAACCGTTCGGAACTTTAGTATGTTCCCTACTTCCAGATCTTTCAGCTTTGCATCTGGTATTAAGTGTTCTCCCAGATGCCTCGACCTACTTTGCACAAGTGCCGGACACTGTCCCAGGACGTGTATAGATGTTTCGTCATACTCCTCACAAAACCTGTAGGCAGTGTCCGTAGATATCTCTAGCTTCCCTAGTAGTATAGTTATAGTTAGTTTGGCCGACAATCACCAGTGAGAATTCCCACTATAATTCGGAGATTCCTTTTGGTGAGGTTTAAGTAATCCTTTGTGCGTATGGGTTCGTATTCCCCAATAAGCACCCTGGACTGCTCCATCCCTGGTAGGCCCGCCCAGTATAGTTCCCTCAACCGTTTCTCTTCATTTCTTAGATTCATAGCCATGAAACCGTTTGCGATTCCACAAAAGGGTTCTGGCCCGTGTAAAGGCGTCCCTGCTCCCTTCTTGGCTAGTTCGTCCGCTGCCTCGTTGTCTTCCAACCCAGCATGGCCTGGAACCCAAAGACCTTGTTGGACGAGTCGAGTGTATTCAGTCTCTCAAGGCATTCCCATACCAGTTTAGAGTTCACCTGGTTAGACCTAAATGCCTTTATCGCTGCTTGGCTATCGGTGAGAATAGCGATGTTCTGCCCCCTATAGTTCCTTTGAAGATTAAAGGAGGCACATTTGTCTATGGCGTATATTTCCGCCTGGAATATCCTAGTGTACCTGCCCTTTGGCTCAAAGTACATTTTCCTTGGACCAATGACACCGGCACCCGTTCCCTCTGCTGTGAGGGATCCGTCAGTGTACCAAGTAATCAGTTGCTGGTTTAAGCCGTATGTCGCAGCCACGCTCTGACAGTTTGCCTTGTTACTCCACGTGTTTCAAACTTCTTATCGAAGTGAAACCTCGTTGTTATGTTATCCCTTGGTATCAGTAATTCTGGATACCGCCTAGAAAGAATATCAATCTTCCTTCGGTT
Organism: Hermetia illucens; assembly: GCF_905115235.1. Taxonomy (NCBI): domain Eukaryota; kingdom Metazoa; phylum Arthropoda; class Insecta; order Diptera; family Stratiomyidae; genus Hermetia; species Hermetia illucens. Next base: position 37,895,163 of record NC_051850.1, read on the forward strand.
TAGGCAGCTCCCCGCCTCACTCATACTACCGGCCATCCTGAGTATTGCCCTCCTTGCCTGCATGTGTATGTGCAGATAGAGAGGAGTTAATCGCAGAAGGACCTCCAGGGATGCCGTTGGACATGTCATCATTGCCCCATTGATACACACAGAAGCCAGTCTTTGGAGCTTATGTAATTCCCTGGCTTGTGTGCTGAGTTCGGTTCTTTCTGCCCAGATTACCGCTCCATAGGTAATCATTGGCCTTACTATTGCAGTAATATCCAAAGTAGTATCTTCGGGCTGTAACCCCATTTTTTTCCTGCTATGGATCTGCAAGTCATCAGGGCCTTCGTGGCTTTCCGACAAGTGTTTCCAACATGTGTCTTCCAGAGTAATTTTTGGTCTAGGGTAATTCCCAAATATTTGACCTCTGTTTCTCGTTTCATCTCCATGTCATGTAATCTTATGGCTCTCAAGTGATCAAGTTTACATCTCCTAATGAATGGTACTACGGTGGCTGGATTAATGCTCAGCTCTGCCTTCCTGCAACAGACACTAGTAACGTTTAGTCTAGTTTGGATTCTATCATATAGAGTATCCTCATATTTGCCCCCTACAGATTAAAACAATGTCGTGTTTGTTAGCACGTCCAGGAATTCGTCCACTACCATACTCTGCATAAGCGACGATAGGACCCCACCCTGTGGACAACTTTGAGGAGTATTCATGACAATAGAATTTGTACCTGTCGGTATTTAGGAGCTTGTATTCTTTTCCTTTTGACAAATTTAAGAGCTTCTATTCTTCGAAATAGGTTTCTGACATGTTTTTCGTATTTTACAAAGTTTAATACACAATTTCAAGAAAGTACTCTTATTATAACTCCGAGATATTAGAAATTAAACTGATTTCCGTCTGTAACTATTTTCTTTCTGCACAAAACTCGTTCTTTTCACAATGACTGCCTGTCTTTTTTCTTATTATCATATTATCATTTTTTCATCTGACGTTTCTCGTCACCTACTCTGTTCTTCACTCTTGTAGCGAGGTCTGAACTGAGTGGAGAGCGCCGGTGACGTCATCTGTCCGCTGGTATTCGCGACATTCGAAATTTATTTCTGGCGCACCACAGGTACTTCTATTTGCCTGCTTTCTAGCATTTTGCCCATCCAGAATGCCAGGGTGTTTGCCACTCCTTTGCGGCTCAGGGCACCCTGTATCTCTGTGTGCGATGTGTTGTCGAATGTTCCTTCGATATCCAAAAACGCGCACAGTGCATCCCGTAGTACCTCTGTCAGCTGATACAGGGGAGTTTCAGTTTAGCGAATGAGTTAAGAAAGTAAAGCTTTCACCACGGAGTTGAGAGATCTAGATCACGACTTGGAACACATTCTCCGCAATGAACAAACGGCTTCGATATTTGTTCTTATCTTTTTGTGTGATAAAAACAAAATTCCCTGTTTGGAAAATTCATATTAAATATATTTAGTTATCAACAATTTTTTCTTATCCTAAAATAGTTTTCTAGTCACAATATTCTTTACATAACTGAACACTTTAATAATACACTCAAAAAACGAGTCTGGTCATATCTAAGTATTGTTGGTTGGCATTAATGTTGAATAGTGAATCGAAGGCATCCACATAATAAACATTTTCAGAATGCATACAACGGATATGTTCTGTTAACATCATTTTAGTGCGAAACTTCTTTAAGCAGATTTTACATCGATACGGATCTATTCCATGAATTACCTGCATATGGATCTGTAAGGCTAGTTTGTTTTCGCATCCCTTAAAGCACACTTTGCATTCTGCTTCCTCTTTTTCCTCGTGGCTCTGCATATGGGCCTCCAGGCAGGACTCCCTTTCCAATACCTTCGAACAAAGTTCACACTTAAATTCCCCCCGCTGAGATGACTCTTGATGAGTGACTAGCTCTGAGGCTCGTCGAAACGTTTTTGAACAATATTCACATACAAATTCCCTGTGCGATTGGTAGTGGGAAGTAAAGGAAGTGAAATTGTCGAAAAATTTGAAACAGATCGGGCACTGTACAGCCGTATCAATAGAACGAGCGATGAACTCATCCGTGTGTAGGAGCAGTTTATGCTTCCTTAGGCACATTTTATTTTTGTAAACTTTGTGGCAAATATCACATTCAACTGTTTGGTCAATTGTACTATGTGCGGTTTTCATGTGCTGTTTTAGGTGTTTTTTGAAATTAAAAGTTTCTGAGCAGATCGAACAGATTAGCGGCTCCTCTATATCAGACCTCTTCCTCTTCAATGTGGTGAATGTATCTAATTGAGAATGGTTCAGACTTGCAACGGAAGTGATTTCGGAAATGAATCCTTCGCCTTTAATGACAGCATCCGGCAGTTGTTCTGGGTAGAAGTCTGGTGTAACAAGGATCGTTTCAGGGTATTCTGAAAGACTTTCGTCAATATACTTCCCATTTGGGGTTGTGCCGAGTACTGGATGCTGATCAATGACTACTTCCTTAATTTCTGTACCATCCTGGTATGAGTCGGAATGTATTGAGAATATTTCGAGTTCCTTTAGCTTTGTTAAATCGTCTCGGGTTTCCTTAAATCGAGTCAGTACAACATCAGTTTTTTGACATTTCGCGATGAACGCATGTATTCGCCGGATTTGCTTTAGGCAACCGTAGCATATCTGGTCTGGCATTTCTTCCTCAAAAGCTACCTGTAAAATCGCCATTAGCGGAGTGAGAAAAAATTGGTTAAGAGACAAATTTTTCACGAATGCATTAAACAATTATAAATATTATTTCTTTCATTAGAATTATTATTAATTGATAAGTATTAGTGGTGACAATAGCGGTTGAGATCCAAATCCAATCATGGGACAACATGTTTAAATTAAGAATAAAATTTTTCTTTTACACTTACCTTTACGTTAGCGATATTACTCAGAAACTCCATTGCTCTAAGGTTTTCTTTTCCGTCAATTATAGGTTCATTAAGAGAGCTCATCATTTTTCCGCGTTTCAGACATATTCGACACAAATTTTTGAATTTCATTACGTTTTGGGGAAAACTCGATTGAATTTCAATTAAAATCGATTACAATAGAACCAGAGAACTTTTTTTGACAATATGAAACAAGTTTACAAATTTTAAATGGATGAATCTCACAGAAACGTTAACTATGTACTATTACCTTACGTAGCCTTATGTCATTATGTGACTTCGTTTTGAACATTACCGGTTTTCTTTCCGTTGAAATGAAGCTAGTAACAGAGAAAATAGCGGATTTTTTTTCGGATAAACAAAGCTATTAGGTTGTTGCAAATGAAATAGCTGCTTTGGTACTAAATTTTGAAACGACTGTAAAGCTTACAAATATTTATTTATTCGATCAAAATAGGTGTCAGTCGATTCAAAACACTTCTCCCAGCGAGATTCAAGACCATGTATGCCAGTATCGTAGGAGTCCAACTGATTGGGTGTTGATAAATTCGTCGAAGGCAATTTTGACAGCCTCTTCGTTCCTAAATTGTTTTTCCGCCAAAAAATGATCCAAATGCTTAAAAAAGTAGTAGTCGGTTGGCGAAAGGTCCGGAGAATATGGTGGATGACGCAGAGTCTCACCTGCAATTCGTTCAATTTTTGAACCGTTGTGCTGAATACATGAGGTCATGCATTGTCGTGAAGGAGTATCACACCATCTCTTTTAACCAACCTCGGCCGTTGAATACTCAATTTTTGGTGCATTTCCTTGAGTTGGGCACAGCATTTCTGTGTATTTATCGTTTCTCCAGGTGCCAAAAAAGAATAGTGGATAACGCCAGCTGTAGACCACCAAACAGTCACCATTACCTTCTTCGGATGGAGGTCATATGCTTCGGTGGCTCATCAGCATCTAGCCATTGTGCAGATCGGCGACAATTGTCGTATAATATTCACTTTTCATCACATGCCACTATTCTGTGCAAAAAGGGATCGCTTCTGTTGGGGGTGAGCAAAGAACTGCAAATTTCCATTCGAAGCGCCATGTTTTACTCCGAAAGGGTATGCGGAACCCATTTGTCGAGCTTTTTCATCTTTACAAGTTGTTGAAAGTGTCGGGGAACTGTCGAATAGTGTACGCTCAGTTTCTCTGCAATGCCTCTCACAGACTGACGTGTGTCGGATCGACTAGCAAACGCAGCTCGTCATTGTCAATCGATGGTCCTGGATGTCCACGTGGCCCACTTTGAAGGTTTACGTCGCCTGACCGGAATTTTTCGAACCACGGCCGTGTGGTACGTTCGCTTACCGTATCAGCTCCAAATGCGCTGTTAATGTTCCTGGTCGACTCCGCTGCTTTATGATTGAGTTTGAACTCATAAAGAAAAAGTATACGTTCTTGGCTCTTTTCCATCTTTTTTTTCCTTTTTATTCACTGTTATCACAACGATGGTCAAAACTGAAATGATTGCTTGATTAAATGTAGGAGTATTTATACTTCATTATCCGACACCAACAGCGCCAACTGGTGGTGGTTTGATACGGCAAAATCGCAACTAACTTCACTTGATTGCCAAATAACGGCACGGAAAATAAAGCTTCATATTCTGCTCTGCTTCATAAGAAAATTACAAAACATGATCCTACCTTTTTCAATATCGAAGAAAATACTTGCAATCGATTTTCATTCATTCAGCATTTGTAATTTTTGGTTATGTACATACTTCGAATCTCATTTAGATTTTAGAAAAAATTCACATTTACATATGTATGTATATATGTACTATGAAATTCAAAAAGGTTATAAAAACCGGCCCTAAGTTGGGGTGTAAGTCAGGAGGAGCGATTTCCTTTCTTTGAAGAATAGGTGCAGTGCTTTTTGGAAATAAGTCGTTTTCTTCTTCGCTGAGAAAAAGGAACAAGTGGTTCTTGAAACACTGTAAAAAGTAATTTTAAATGTTTCTTTTCATCTTGAAGACATTGATGGCAAATTTGATCTATCATCATCATCATCATCATCTTCAACGGCGCAACAACTGGTATCTGGTCTACGCCTGCCTTTGTAAGGAACTCCGATTACCCTAGTTTTGCGCCGAGGTCCACCAATTTGATATCCCTAAAAGCTGTCTGGCGTCCTGGCCTATGCCAGCCCTCCATCTCAAGAAGGGTCTGTCTCGTTTTTTTTGTACTATAGATATTGCCCTTATAGACTTTCCGGGCTGGATCATCCTCATCCATACGGATTAGGTGACCCGTCCACCACAACCAGTTGAGTCGGATTTAATCCACAACTTGACGGTCATGGTATCGCTAATGGTTTTCGTCGTTATGTAGGCTGCGGAATCGTCCATCCTCATGTAGGGGGCCAAGAATTCTTCGGAAGATTCTTTTCTCGAACGCGGCCAAGAGTTCGCAATTTTTCTTGTTAAGAACCTAACTCTCCGAGGAATACCTACATGAGGACTGTCAAGATCATTGTCTTGTACAGTCAGAGCCTATGGTGAGACGTTTCAAGCGAAATAGTTTTTATAAGCTGAAATAGGCTCTGTTGACTGCCAACAACCGTGCACGGATTTCATCGTCTCAACTGTTACCGGTTGTGATTTTCGCCCCAGATAAGAGAAATTATCAACGGTCTCAAAGTTGTAGTCTCCTATCTATATTGTTCTCGTTTGACCACCGCTATATGATGTTGTTTGTTGATTGGTTTTTGCTGTTGACATTGTCACCATATATTTCGTTCTTGCCTTCATTGATGTGCAGGCCAAGATCTCGCACCGCCTGTTCGATCTGGGTAGAGGCAATTTATTCGTCGCGGTTCGTTCTTCCTATGATGTCGATGTCGAATGGTCTGGAGAATGATCCTGCTGCTTTTATCTGGCCTCGCACATTCGTCAGGGTCAGCCTAGTCAGTTTTATCAATTTCATCGGAATACCGGATCCTATCATGGCTGTGTACAGTTTTACCCTGACTACGCTATCATAGACGGCCTTAAAGTCGATGAAAGATGGTGCAACTAAAGGGAAAATTTGATCAATTGCTGATTTGCCTGGATTGAAGCCTCTTTGGTATGGGCCAATGATGTTCTGGCGTATGGGGTTATCCGACCTGACAAGATAGTGTAAAATACCTTATAGCTAGTACTTAGTAATGTGATACCCCTATAATTGCTGCAACGCGTGATATCCCCCATTTTATGTATGGGAGTCGTCAGGCATTGATTCACTGTCCCACACCGTGAGCATCAGTTGATGAACAACTTGGTGTAATTGGCCGTCTTCATATTTAACCAATTCGGTTGTAATTCCATCGGCTCCTGGCGACTTATAATTTTTAAGCCGTCGTGCATGGACTGTTTCTTCTACATGCGGTGGTGGCAGTATTTGTCCGTCGTCTTCAGTTGGCAGGACCTCCAATTCGCCAAAGTTCTGGTTGTTCAGTAGTTCATCAGAGTACTCAACCCATCGCTCCAATAAGCCCATTCTGTCGGAAATCAGATTTTCCTCTTTGCCTCGGCACGATGAACATCGAGGTGTGTAAGGCTTCATCCTGCTGACTTGTTGGTAAAACTTGCGCGTCTGATGTGGTTGCTCCCTGTACTTTTCGAGTTCACACACCTTTTTCCGTCTGTGAAGTGGTTTCTCCGCTCGCCGGAGTTCGTGATAAGTATCCACGCATGCCCGCGTTCTTTGAGAATACTATATTAATCGGTATGCGACGTTTTTTCATTCCGTTGCTAGCTTACATTCATCGTCGAACCAACCGTTCCGACTTTTTTTTGTGACTGGAGCCATTTTTTTTTGTTGCCGAATCAATGATAACGTTCTTCAGGTGCTTGTGAAGATCATTTGTCGATGCTTCTTCTCCAGTACGATAACACCATTTAATTGTGAAGTTAGAAGACTAGGATAATTTGAAAATCTTTAATAATGCCGCAACGGTAATTAGTTCCAGTTCATTGGGTACTACCGAAACTTGCACAACATTCTGAATTGGAATAACTTCAACCGGGACCAACGTTGCCATAAGGACTATTAAGATCAAGACAGGAAATTCGGTGCCGATAGCGACCACGACAATGTCTTTCGCATTTGGAAGTGCAGCACCAGCTACCACGGCGCAACCTCAAGCCAAACAGCAACATCCTACATTTTTTTCCCCGTTGTGATATTGAATAGGTTAAATTATTATTCTTTTTGTAAAGTAAAAAACGTCAGGCACTGTCTCTTTATCTTATCACAGAAAAATAGAACGCCACAAGTGGCGGCGCAGGACCGTTTTCTTCTCCTCCGCTCTTGCACTGCTTTGGTTCTCGAACTCCGCTAATTCCACTTGCGCAGTTTCTCTCTTGGGTTGTTCGCTTCCGCCAACAATGTCTTTATTAACTACCGTGGCCATCTGAGTGCCGCCGTTTTGGCGTAGGAGCCCGGCAGCATGGTTCCTCCAACTCGAGGAACAATTCATTTTGGCCGGCCCACAGTGGATGTCGTTCGTTTTAATTACGCGCTGGTCAGGCTGGTCGAGGAGGCAATTGACCTTGTTTCCGACGTCTTCGAGGACTGCTGTTAAAGCTGATAAAACGCCTGTCAGTGAGTGAGACGGCTAAACTTAACCGCATACTGACAGAGCTAACGCTAGGTGACCGTGCGCCAAGCCAACTGCTGCTTGAAATGAAGCTGTTGGACGGTGACACAGTCGGCACCTTTGTGGTTGCAGATCGTTAAAACTAGCGGTATGAATTCTTCGTCGATTCGCAGGTATGGCTAAAGGCAGGAATACTTGAGTTTAGGATATCGACGAACGTTTTCTTGGCGCTTCATAATCGCAGACATCAATATACCCATCTTAGGCGCGGATTTCCTGTGCCCCTATGATTTGCTAGTGGATATTCATAATAGGTCCCTGACCACACAACTTCCCTTAGGTCATCAGGAAAAATCTCATCCTGCTCGTCCAACTCTCTTTCCATCGTTTTTGAAGACGTTGCCGACGCACGTACTCGCGCACTTCTTCATCCACTCTGTGCTGCGAAAACTTAACTTCTGTTTCGTATATGTGGATGATGTTCTGGTCGCGTCTTCCTCTGAATTCGAGCATATAGAGCACCTCGAGTGCATTTTTCAACATCCCCTTCAGGCCGGTTTAGTACTTAACGTTGAAAAGTGCAAATTTCTACAATCGCAGGTGAGATTTCTTGGCCACCTGATTACCTCTGAAAGCATCCAACCGGATAGTCAACGTGCAAGCCAATTCGATCTGAGAAGGTACTTGGGCATGTTAAACTTCTATCATCGTTTCTTGCCCAAGGTCGCCCACCATCAATCGATCTTAACGTCTTCTTGTCCGGGCCGAAAACCAAAGACTCCCGTCTGACTGTGTGGTTTCCAACGTGAATCAAATCTGGCAGCCGCTGAGTTTCTTCTTCAAATAGCTCAATCCTGCTCAACGGAAGTACAGCACCTGTACCTCGCAATTAAATACTTCCGGTATTTCTTTGAAGGCAGACCGATTACATTGTTCACGGATCATATACCATTCACTTTTGCTTTGAAACGAAAGCTTGACAAAGCGTCTCTTCTCCAACTTCGGCACTTGAGCTTTATCAGCCAGTTCACTTCCGACATTCAACACGTACCTGGAAAAGATAATGTGGTTGCTGACGCTTCGTCGCGTATTGCAGAGGTCAAGATCCCCGCCGTTGATTTTCTGGCAATGTCCGAGGCGCAGAAAAACGACACAGTTCTTCAAAGCTTGAAGACCAACTCCAAATACACAGGGAGTTTCCTATCTTCGACTCAACACCCAGTATATATTGCGAGACCTCAGGCAAGAGACCTAGTCGTAGATTCCGGCTGATTTTCGAAAGGAAGTATCTTATGCTATTCATGATCTGGCGCACCCAGGCATCCGGACAACAAATTACAAAGCATATGAGGAAAGAAGTAAGAGTATTCCCTCGGTTCACCAAGCGTTTTCATACAATCCGTCTCGACATCATTGGCCTTTTGTGGGACTCGGACCGTTTCAGGCATTGTTTCACAATCATCGATAAGTTTACGTGGTGGCCCTAGACAATATTTCTGAAAGATATTACTGCATAATACTACGCCGAGGCTCTCTATCGAGAATGGATTCCACGCTTTGGGGCCGGGAATATCTCCAGTGTTGGCTGTGGTTATTGCGGCATCCATTTCCCACTTATAGGTATTATGGAGGGCTTTGTTGTTGATGACTTGAGTGGTCAGGTGGCGAACGAGATAGTGAACGGATCTATATTGGCCCCCCATATTTCTGACATTCATCAAGGTTGAGATGTGGCGGCGTTCGATCGTGTCCTGGTCAATTTGGTTGGAAGGGGTCCCGCCTGGAGAGGTCCACGTTTGTTTGTGGACCGCTTTCCGCTAATTGAATAATCCGCAGTATGGACTCCGTCCCTACTTGGTTGTTAAAATCCCGAAGTGATTTAGATATCATACTTGGGACAAGCTTCGAAGGTTCCTTCTACTGCCTATTAGAAGGTCTCCTTCTACGACTCTGTACTCTCCTTTGTAGAGGTGTGAACGTTAATGAGGTTTATATTTCTAAATTTGCCTTGCAAGTGCAGAGTGCATAGTCGTTCACTTATATTTTCAAAGCCGATAACAGCAGGTTTCATTTTTTGGCTGAATTAGAAACCTATTTCGAGCACATGGTTTACTGGATGGCCACTATAATATATGGTGTAGTGGCTCTTCTCCAGAAAACCAGTCCCTGCCCAACGCTGTTAAATCAACCCTATATTGGGACAGGGTACCGACTAGCTTGGCAGCTCCTTCTTTGTATAGAGAGCTTCACTTTCCATGAGAAAATGTGCAAATCATTATCATATCGCGCTAGGCAATACAATGGCTGAAATGGTTAAATCTTCGTGGAGCAATTAGGATACCATCTTCCCTCAAGTAAATATGCTGTTCAGGTCAAATCACGAGTAGCTGTGCGAATGATCAAAGTGCTATTGTACTCTGGCAAGCCCTAGAAGTAAACGTGAAATCGGTGTCGGATTAATATTTAACCCACCCGTTAAGCGCGCCCTTATGTCATAGGAACCAGTAAAAGACAGAATATTGACTGGTCTAGAATGAGGAACATCCCAATAGAACAGTATTAAACACCAACGGGATCTTCTGATGTAGAGGAGAAAAAGGATTATCTGAGTGACCTAATGCACCGCCTCGTTATTGGCGGCACATTGTTTGAGCAGAGAGTCTGCTATAAGGGCTATAGGGTTTCAACTGAACTGCAGCGTGCAACAGATTTAGGAGTTGTCTTCTGAACATACGAAACAAGATATACGTTGACATTGGCCTCAAGTGAGAGCATCACCCATTCTACCATTCTTCTCTTTTGGTAATTACAACAGTGTCTGTGTTTTCAACGACGAATCTGTTTCTCGAGCAATTTCCAGATAGATGCATGACCGTATGATTGGCCGGCTTTCCACGCTCCAATGATATCGAGTCTATATGCGTCGTTGGCTGCTTTTCATTTCACCTCCAAGTGAATGGAGGTAGATTTAGGAGAGTTTCAAGTGCCATAGTTGGGAAGGACACCCAGAAATTAAACCAAATATGGAAGAGGAGAAAAGTAGTTTTTTACGGTGCAGGGCTTCGGAAACCCAGTGCCGGCGGTTTTTGGGAGTGAGCAAGCGGGCTCCCGGCCGTCGATATCCAACGACCGCAATGCCTCAGTAGTGGGAAACTTGGCTACTGTGGCATCTAATGCTACAAGAGATAATGGTGGAGTGGAAATTAGGTCCACACCGGATCCCTTTAGGAGGAGTTCGAAGCTTGGGAGATCACCACCGAGAACAATGGTTCTTTTTGGTAGTCGAGATTCGTCGCGGGACTCTGAAAGAAATACGAATAGTCCCTTAATCGAGATCATTCCTTGTGGCGCAAGGCGCGAAAGCAAACGGGAACATACCGGAATGGCGTTCGTTACACTCGGGGAAAGAATAAATGAACTGTGCGAGTTCATCAAGGAGAGGCGGAATATCCACCAAAATATTCGAGCCTTGATAAGAGGCATTAAATTGTCTTATATCAGGGTACTCGAAGAAAAGAATTCCCAAGCGTCAGTTGGCAAGGTCACAAGGGAAACGCAGGTGACGCCTCCCCGTGATAAAGCAGGCGGGAAGACAGGAAAACGGGCTAGAGACGGTACCAGCGAGCCTCTTGGACCACAGCAAGTCCCGAAGAAGAAAAAAGCCTCTTCACCAAAGAAGGCGGAGCCGGCGAGAGTACCCGCGAAAGTCGGTAATCTCAGGATTGCAGCCACAACACCTACAAAAGTGGAAAAAACCAACGCCCGGAGGCCCGAACAATGGACTAAGGTGAGCAATAAGAGGCAAAGGGACAAAAAGAAGCTCCGCCCGGAAATAATAATTATTTCCAAGAAGGAAAATATGTCCTATGCCGACATCCTCCGAAAGGTGAAGTCAGACCCGCAATTGAAGGATTTGGGGGATAATGTGAGCCGTATTAGGCGAACACAGAAAGGGGATCTGATGCTGGAGTTAAATAAATCCGCCGACAAGTCGGCCGATAACTTCCGCGGGAAGGTGGAAAGTGTACTTGGAGAGGAAGCTGAGGTAAGAGCTCGGAAACAGGAGATAGTGGTTGAGTGCAAGGACCTAGATGAAGTCACCTCACGGGAGGACATCTGTGCTGCGCTAAAGCAGCAGTTCAACCTTGGCGATATAGACCAGAGTGCCATAAAAAGGATGAAGAAGGCATATGGTGGCACACAGACCACTATTATTGGTTTGCCGGCGGAATCAGCTATTAAGTTGATTACCGCGGGCAAGGTAAGAGTAGGTTGGGTCGTGTGCAGGCTCAGGGAACAAATCTCTCTAAAGAGATGCTTCAGATGCCTCGATTTTGGCCATTTTGCGGCGGCATGCACTAGCCAGCATGATAGGTCGAGGAGTTGCAGGAAGTGTGGGGAAGAGGGCCATCTCATCAAAGATTGCACCCGAGATCCACGGTGTATGTTATGTAGTGGGAAAGAGGGCGTGGACGGCCGGCATATTGCGGGAAGCAGCAGATGTCCGGTATATAGGAGGGAGCTGAACCGCACAGGAAAATGAGATTGATACAAATCAATCTCAATCACTGTGAGGCAGCTCAGGACCTGCTCTCGCAAACCATTTGAGAGTCGAATGTCGATGTCGCGGTTATTTGCGAGCCGTACAGAAACTATGGCGGTGCGACTTGGGCGGTGGATGCGTCTGGTAACGCGGCAATCTGGGCGTGCGGAAGACAGGCCATTCAGGAAGTCATGGCCCCCCGGCAGCCGGTTTTATAAGGACGAAGGTCAACGGTGTCCATATTTACAGCTGCTACGCTCCTCCTAGTGCAACCTTAGCACAATATGAGGAGATGTTAGACAGTCTGGTGTTGGATGCTAGAGACCGCAGCCCTAAAATCATTGCGGGCGATTTCAACGCGTGGGCCCTGGAGTGGGGAAGCCGATCGACGAACACCAGAGGTCAAATTCTGTTGTAGTCATTTGCGGAGCTGGACATCGTGCTGGCCAACGTTGGATGCGTGCCCACCTTTCGAGGAAGAGGGTCGGGTTCGATCATTGACCTGACATTTGTTAGCACTTCACTGGTGAGGGGGATGGCTTGGCAAGTGAGTGAGCACTACACCCACAGTGACCACCAGGCCATCTTCCTCCACATTGGGAACCGGGGAAGCAGTCAACGCCGCTCTGGAGGTGGAAAGGCTAAGGCGGTTGGCTGGTCTATCGGAGCTTTCGACGAGGAGACATTCCTGGCCGCATTGGAGGGAGCCCATGATCCGGATGGAACAGCGGTGGAAAGGGTCACACAGCTGTCTCAGCGTGTAACCGAAGCATGCGACGCTACGATGCCACGACGACGTTTGCACCACGGCAAGAGGCCAAACTACAGGTGGAACACGGAGATCGCTGCCCTGAGATCCTCTTGACTCCGAGCGAGGAGACTTTCCCACAGGACAAGAGGAAGGCCAGAGCACCAGGAGCGTGAGGAGGAATACAGGGATATGCGAAGCAACCTTAAGAAGGTCATTCGGAGAAGCAAGCGGGAATGCTACCAGAAGCTCTGCATGGAGGCTAATACGAATCCGTGGGGTACAGCCTACCAAGTTGTAATGAAGAAGATCCGCGGGCGAAAATCACCTCAGGTGACATGCCCACGGCTCTTGTTGCAAATAATTGCAACTCTTTTCCCGCAGCAGGAGCAGGACGAAAGAGAACCCCAACTGGCAGCTCAGCAGGACGTCTTCTCGATCCCTGATGTTACCGAAGAGGAACTTTGGGAAATCTGCAGACGTATTGGGGACAGCAAGGCTCCGGGATTGGACGGAATTCCGAACAGGGCTCTGAAGGTGGCGGTCAAGGCCAGACCAAGGTGGTTCGCAAGCACATTCGAATCGTGCATGGCGGAAGGAGTGTTTCCCGCCCAGTGGAAGAGGCAGAAACTGGTCTTGCTACCGAAGCCTCGAAAACCACCCGGCGTGCCCTCTTCATATCGCCCTATTTGTCTCTTAGACACCATGGGGAAGATGTTGGAGAGGGTGATATACAACAGGCTGCTCCCGTTCATCGAGCTTGCGGGTGGTCTTTCAGAGCGGCAATATGGGTTTCGGCGAGCCCGTTCTACGGTCGATGCAGTAGCAAAGGTCGTGGAATTGGCTCGAAATGCGATGGCCATGGGCAAATGCTGTGCTCTGGTGACGCTGGACGTCAAAAATGCTTTTAACTCAGCCAACTGGGGCTGGATTAAGGGCGTTTTGGCCAAACTGGGTGTTCCTAGCTACTTGGCTCGGCTCATCGAAAGTTACTTTCCGGATAGACTTCTCTGGTACGAGACGGACGACGGGCCGAAGGAGTACATTGTGACAGCAGGTGTGCCTCAAGGTTCTGTATTGGGACCGCTGCTGTGGAACATAATGTACGACGGAGTGCTTGGCCTTCGCGTGCCGGAGGAGACAACGCTGATTGGTTTTGCGGACGACTTGGCGGTAGTTGCAATTGCAAAGCATCCCGAGGACGTGGAGCTTTATGCAAATGAAGCCATTCATACCATCAAGTCATGGTTACGAATGGTCAAGCTGGACCTGGCGGACGAAAAGACGGAGGCGGTCCTCATTACCAACCGTAGGAAGAACAACACGGTTACCATCCGGGTTGGTAATCGTGAGGTCGTCTCAAAATCGGTTGTCAAATACCTGGGGGTGATGATCGATGCCAAGCTGAGTTTCAAGGGACACTTGGATTATGCGCGAGAAAAGGCAGCAAATGCCAGCTCATCCCTTGCAAGGATGATGCCTAACGTGGGAGGGCCGAAGTATAGTCGCAGGCTACTCATCGCGGGAGTGGTGAGGTCGATCCTGCTATACGCGGCCCCTGTCTGGGCGGGAGCGTTGAATCACGCTGTCAACCGGAGGAAGATATGTTCGGCATACCGGCCAATTGCGCTAAGGGTGTGCAGCGCATTTAGGACGGCGTCGACGGAGGCAGTGTGTGTTATCGCAGGAATGATCCCTGTAGATCTTCTAGCGAGCGAGGCACACTGGCTCTACGAAAAACGGAAGGCAAATCCAGCAGAGGTGAATGCGGATTTCCGAAAAGCCATCAGGAGAGAGTTGTGTGGCAAATGGCAACAACGATGGGATAACTCCGACAAGGGCAGGTGGACCCATACATTGATCCCGTGCATCGAGAAATGGGTCAACCGAAAGCACGGAGAATTGAATTACCACCTGACACAGTTCCTTACGGGACACGGTGGCTATAGGAAGTACTTGCATCGCTTCGAGTTGGACGAGTCTCCCAACTGTCCTGAATGCGGTGCTACACTCGAGGACCCGGAGCACGTTATGTTCTATTGTCCCAGATTTCTGCAGCAGAAAAGGAGGTTGAACAGCATCTTAGGGGCGGACATCGAGCCCTGCAACCTGGTGGAAGAGATGTTGAAGTCGGAGGAAAACTGGATGGCGGTAAATGAGGCAGTAGCCGTGGTGCAGACAAAACTCCTGGAGTTGGATCGAGCTCGGAAGGCGGCGCGACGGAGACGTAACATGGACGAGCTGGTATAGCGAACCAGAGCCTCCCCCGCGAAGTAATACTTCACGGTGGTCCCGCGGGGAGGGGCGGAAGAGTGGGGGTGGTTTTAGTGGGTGTGAATCCCACACACTGCTGCAACCTGGCGCAGCAGCGTCTTTCTAAGATTTCCACCTCCATCCATAAAAAAAAAAAAGTGCCTTAGTTGGCCTAGTACTCATTGCTCCAGTAATACTTAGGCAACCGAGCTTCTGAATCTGCGTAAGCAGCTTTCTGTTCTTAGCAAAGTTCAGTCTCGGCCACCAGACGTTGCATACATATGGGTTTTATTATAGAGGCATACATCCAATGTATCCGTTTTGGTGAAAGTCCCTAGGTCTTACCTATCGTAGTCCTATAGGACCGAAGCAATCTGTAGGATTTCTGATATTGTCTCTGGATATGGTGCTTCCACGTTAACTTGGAATCGAAATGTACTCCCACATACTCGACTGTTTGTGCCAGTTGGATTTCCGCCCCTGTTAAGGTGGATAGCGTATAACGGCCCCACCTGACGTTCCTAGTGAACATTAATTATGTTCCTCGTGTTCACCGTAGCACCAAAGCATCAACTGTGAATTTCATGTAGAGTTGCATTCAAACGATCACATAATGTCTCCGCAAACTTGCCAATAATTATTACGGCTAGATTGGTTGCCAATGCTTGCGCGAAGACTTTTTTATCTTTCAGGAGCCGTAGCAAGGTATCCATGACCAGGAGCCATAACAGCGAGGAGAAAACCCCTCTCTGTGGGCAGCCCCTAAGACAACCTGCCTCAATAGACTTCTGGCCGACGAATATGTGGTTTTTTCTTCACTCTAGTATGTGAAGAATCCAACTCATTAGCAGCGGTTCGATTCCATGCTGAAGGCACCCCCGATGTCCATGAATGCATCTAAGGCGTTTTCTTTTTCGGATATCGCCTTTTCAATTTTTGCCGTGAGTTGCTGTTTCCGTGGATTTGCCTTTCTGGTAGGCGTGTGTAGTAGCCGCTTAGGAATGTGTGAATTTCTTATGAACCGATCTGTTGGTCTTTCTAGTCCTTTTAGTAGAAAGGATGTTAGAATGATCGATCGGAAACTTTTTGCGTCCGTGTAGGTGGGCTTCCTTTGTTTACGAATAAATATCACCTTCACGTCACGCCAGTTAATTGGAATATACGCCCATGCGCATGCACGATATATACTCCGAATATGTAGACCCAGGGCATCCATTCGCTTTATTACTAGCGCAGGAATGATGCCATCTGGACCTGCAGACTTGTATCTATGGAACGAGTTAAATGCCTATTTTACTCGCTCCAGTTATACTACTTTGGATGTTAGAGTCCAGTCTCTCCGTTGAGGGCTGTATGCATCTGTCGGCCCCGAGGTGCGATTTTGGATGCTGCCTGGGAAGTGCACTTGAAGCAATGGTTTACCATTCCTTGATCACTTTCTATGTACCTCCCACTCTGAAAACGTAAATAACCCAGCTTCTGGCTACGTTCTTTAACAAGGATCCGCTTTAGCTTTGAGGTTGCCTCAAAAGAGTTAGTCTCCATGATGATCTTATGGTCTTCTGTAGAGCTTTCTGTACCCCTTTATAGCGATTCCAGCCAGCGGCTGAGTCACACTTCAGAGCACGATTAAGGCGCATCCTTGTCGTTCTCCTCTGTTTTGCCAAATCCGAGTTCCACCATGGTGTTTTGCCTTTCTTTGTAGTCTTGAGTGGACAGCTTTCTTCTTAAGCTTCTTTCATGCTCTCATGCGCAATGCTCATCTGGGTTGTCTTCTCAATCCCAGCAATGGATTTGATGTGTCTCCCAGGGATTGTGACTCGGGCGCTCAGTTTTTTTCCTCTTTTTCACTTCCGAAAAGAATGTATACTACGACTTTCCCGAAATGTTTCCAACATTCCTGTGTATACTGACTTCTCCCCTTTAAAATGGCTATTCAGAATAAAAGGAGAATGTTGACATAAAAAAAACGTGGCAGCTCCTGGACTCGTTTGGATGGGATGGTTTAATGCCTTTAGATTATCATCTTTTCCCAAAAAAAAGTTTTCAGTGAATGAAGAAGTAAAGAAGTAGGTGGAGAAGTGAGTGAAAGGGCTGGCGGGAAACTTTTTCGAGGAGGCATACAAATAAAAAAAATAAATAAATAAATAATTAGATACTGCATCATTCAGTTGCAGTGTAGGTGGAAAACTTGCTGATCTCGTTTTGAGTAAATTCTAGATGAATTTCAGTTTCTGTATACAGACGAGAGGGGGTGGAATGGAGGAATCCCCCCCTGACCTGCAATTTTGTGGGGACCCGTAATATAAATTACAATGAAAAAAAGGATAATAGGAGGCCCGCAAAATGTTTACCTAAGGTCCGTATAATTTCTACTCCGGGCCCTGTTTTTCCTCATAATTTTCACCCCGTTCCCGGATTTTCTCTTTACAATCATGGCTCCAGCCATTAATTTAAATTCAAAATTAATTGAATCTTTGCGACTTTAGACACATTTTCTTCGTAGTGAACAAGCTATTTCGATATTCGTTCTTATATAATAATAATAATTCAATCGTGTGAGAGCGCATCATTCAAGACCGTACTGGTGCACTACAAGACTAGGAAGCAATGTGGCAAACATTGCGCATGATTATTACTTTGATTTGACTCAGGTACTTATGAGTGGACTGGTATCTGACATCCAGTCACGGTAGAAAAACCCTCTGCCACCAATCCGACTGGAACCACCTTCCGCTGGCTGTGATAACATGGCGCTCTAACCACTAAGGTATTTAGACATTCGTTTTTAGGGGGGGAGGAGAATTTTGTTTCAAGAGCTCCCACACACTTGAAAATGAGGGACAGAAGTTTTATTTAATATGCACTGGGAACAGGACGAGAAAAAAAATTGATGAACAGGCGTGGCTACACTAATCTCTGGTAAAGCTGTTTTCTTAAGAGAATTAATTTTAGTTGTAGCAATTAGTACAAAACAATTAGTAATTAAATGCTGGTAAGTGTTCTGCATTGCCTTGGTACGGAGTTATTTAATGTCTTCAGGCATTTTGTTTCAAGGGTGAAGTATCGATGTCAAAGTTCCTGAATGGCTTTCAGCTAAATCCTTTTAATTATTGGCAAGAAGAAGAATCGGCTTCTTACATAATATAAACTCGACGCGGCAATCGATGAATCATTTGATCTTCCCTTGAGGAAGGTTTTCTAGGCTGCCCCGACCTGTTTTTTCACCCAAGATCTCCCGTCCGCCGATACTTTTACAGCAATCTTACAAATGTCAAGCCAGAACAAAGTGTCCTACATCTCTCTCCGTTGAACTCAAGGGGGGGGGGGGGTCTTCATACATCCAAATGAAAGGTCTCGATTAGTACTTTTCGATGCTGATCTTAGTTTTGAGATTTGCTAGAAAGGCAGGGAGTGCGGGTTGTCGAAAGTGATTATTTTTTCAGCGGACCCATTCTTAGAAACTACTCGACCAAATCCGGAAAAAAAACGAAAACAAGTCGGGAAACCGGAAGCTTGACGTTTCAGATATAAAAGGTTTTGTGTTTCCCTATGTGAGGAGCATAACGTAGTTCTCTATTGGCTTATAGCATTGACCCGAGATATTGAAATCGCTCAGTTCTGGGCAGGTTACTGCCATTGCCAGAACTGAGCGATTTCAATATCTCGAAGGGCACGTTACTGCCATTGCCAGAACTCAGCGATTTAAATATCTCGAGTCAATGCTATCAGCCAATGGAGAACTGCGTAATGAAATTGTTTCACGCATTAATGCAACCTGGATGAAGTGGCATTCCTCCTGCATTGCACATGTGGAGTGACACGTTTTGATTACGTCTGAAATGAGAATATCTGCGATCGATATGGGTTTTGCACCGATCGTGGAAAAACTGCAAGAGAGGCGTTTTCGATGGTCTGGTCACGTAATTCACGCTAACGAGAATTCAACAACCAATATTGGTCAGAACATCGAAAGCAATGGTAAGAAACCAAAAAGCCGGCCAAAACAATGGTGGCTTGATACGCTGGATGGGGATTTAAAGGTCTCGCGATTACATCCTGATCAGGCATTTGATAAAATAAAATGACGAAACCGATCACGACGAGCCGACCCCGCTTGTGAACTGAAGGCTGAAGAAAAAGAAAAAGATGTGAGGAGCGACGAGTGCACGACAGCTCCGTGTAATATAGCTAAAAATTCCATTGCCCTCTTTTTTCTAGAAAGCGATTTAAATAAATCATTTGATGGAAAGCCCTGTATTGATAATGGTCAACCTCATACGCTTCACACTCTGAGTTTAATATTATTAGCAAATCATCATCATCATCAATGGCGCAACAACCGGTATCCGGTCTAGGCCTGCCTTAATAAGGAACTCCAGACATCCCGGTTTTGCGCCGAGGTCCACCAATTCGATATCCCTAAAAGCTGTCTGGCGTCCTGGCCCACGCCATTGCTCCATCTTAGGCAGGGTCTGCCTCGTCTTCTTTTCCTACCATAGATATTGCCCTTATAGACTTTCCGGGTGGGATCATCTTCATCCATACGGATTAAGTGACCCGCCCACCGTAACCTATTGAGCCGGATTTTATCCACAACCGGACGGTCATGGTATCGCTCATAGATTTCGTCATTGTGTAGGCTACGGAATCGTCCATCCTCATATAGGGGGCCAAAAATTCTTCGGAGGATTCTTCTCTCGAACGCGACCAAGAGTTCGCAATTTTTCTTGCTAAGAACCCAAGTTTCCGAGGAATACATGAGGACTGGCAAGATCATAGTCTTGTACAGTAAGAGCTTTGACCCTATGGTGAGACGTTTCGAGCGGAACAGTCTTTGTAAGCTGAAGTAGGCTCTGTTGGCTGACAACAACCGTGCGCGGATTTCATCATCGTAGTTGTTATCGGTTGTGATTTTCGACCCTAGATAGGAGAAATTGTCAACGGTCTCAAAGTTGTATTCCCCTATCCTTATTCTTGTTCGTGCTTGTGTTTGACCAGTGCGGTTTGATGTTGTTGGTTGATTCGTCTTCGGTGCTGACGTTGCCACCATGTATTTTGTCTTGCCTTCATTGATGTGCAGCCCAAGATCTCGCGCCGCCTGCTCGATCTGGATGAAGGCAGTTTGAACGTCTCGGGTGGTTCTTCCCATGATGTCGATATCGTCAGCATAGGCTAGTAGTTGGGTGGACTTGAAGAGGATCGTACCTCTTGCATTCACCTCAGCATCACGGATCACCTTCTCGAGGGCCAGGTTAAAGAGGAGGATGATAGCGCATCCCCTTGTCGTAGACCGTTGTTGATGTCGAATGGTCTTGAGAGTGATCCTGCTGCTTTTATCTGGCCTCGCACATTGGTCAGGGTCAGCCTAGTCAGTCTTATTAATTTCGTCGGGATACCGAATTCTCTCATGGCCGTGTACAGTTTTACCCTGGCTATGCTATCATAGGCGGCTTTAAAGTCGATGAACAGATGGTGCAACTGTTGTCCATATTCCAACAGTTTTTCCATCGCCTGCCGCAGAGAGAAAATCTGATCTGTCGCTGATTTGCCTGGAGTGAAGCCTCTTTGGTATGGGCCAATGATGTTCTGGGCGTATGGGGCTATCCGGCCTAGCAAGATAGTGGAGAATATCTTATAGATGGTACTCAGCAACGTGATACCTCTATAATTGCTGCACTGTGTGATATCTCCCTTTTTATGTATGAGACAGATTATGCCTCGCTGCCAATCGTCAGGCATTGATTCGCTGTCCCATACCTTGAGCACAAGTTGATGAACCACTTGGTGTAACTGGTCGCCTCCATATTTAACCAATTCGGCTGTAATTCCATCGGCTCCTGGCGACTTATGATTTTTTAGCCGATGAATTGCACGGACTGTTTCTCCTAAACTTGGTGGTGGCAGTATTTGTCCGTCGTCTTCAGTTGGCGGGACCTCCAACTCGCCGATGTTCTGGTTGTTCATTAGCTCATCAAAGTACTCAACCCATCGCTCTAATATGCCCATTCTGTCGGAAATCAGATTTCCCTCTTTGTCTCGGCAGGATGAGCATCGAGGTGTATAAGGCTTCATCCTGCTGACTTGTTGGTAAAACTTCCGCGCCTGGTGCGGTTGCTCCCTGTACTTTTCTAGTTCACGGACTTGTTGGTTCTCCCAGGCTTCCTTTTTCCGTCTGTGAAGTCGCTTCTCCGCTCGACGGAGTTCGTGATAAGTCTCTGCGCGTGCCCGCGTTCTTTGAGAATGCAACATTACTCGGTATGCAGCATTCTTCCGTTCCGTTGCTAGCTTACATTCATCGTCAAACCAGTCGTTCCGACTCCTTTTGCGGCTGGGGCCAAGTATATTTGTGGCCGTATCCATGATAACGTTCTTCAGGTGGTTGTGAAAATCATTAGTTGATGCTTCATCTCCAGGTCCTCTATTGACTGCGGTTATTGCGGCATCCATTTCCCTTTTATAGGTGTCGCGGAGGGTTGTGTTGTGGATGGCTTCAGTGTTCACTCTCACCTGATTGTCAGAGGGGATTCTAGGTGGTATTGTTATTCGAGCTCGGAGCACCATGCCAACGAGATAGTGATCCGAGTCTATATTGGCCCCCCTATATGTTCTGACATTCATCAAGGCTGAGAGGTGGCGGCGTTCGATCAACACGTGGTCAATTTGGTTGAAAGTGGTCCCATCTGGAGAGGCCCACGTATGTTTGTGGACCGCTTTCCGCGCAAACCAGGTACTTCCAACAACCATTTCGTGTGACCCTGCTAATTGGATAGTCCGCAGTCCGTTATCATTTGTTTTTTCGTTTTAGCTATGGGAGCCAACGTATCGCCTGAATACGGGCTCCTTCCCTACTTGGCTGTTAAAATCCCCAAGTATGATTTTGATATCATATCTGGGACAGGCTTCGAGGGTTCTTTCTACTGCCTCGTAGAAGGTATCCTTCTCCGACTCTGCAGTCTCCTCTGTAGGGGCGTGAACGTTTATGAGGCTTATATTTCTAAACTTGCCTCGCAAGCGCAGAGTGCATAGCCGTTCGCTTATACTTTCAAAGCCGATAACAGCAGGTTTCATTTTTTGGTTGACTAAGAAACCTACTCCGAGCACATGGTTTACTGGATGGCCGCTATAATATATGGTGTAGTGGCTCTTCTCCAGGAAACCGGTCCCTGTCCATCGCATCTCTTGCAACGCTGTTACATCAGCCCTATATTGGGACAGGGTATCGGCTAGCTGCTTATCAGCTTCATCTCTGTACAGGGAGCGCACGTTCCATGAGAAAATGCGCAAATCGTTGTTCCTTTGTCGTTGCCGGGTCCGTCGTCTTAACATCCGTCCTATCCGAGGCTCCTGTTGTGGCTTCGTAACAGGTTGTTTTCCGTGTAGGGTTGTCAGCCCTACCCAACTCCCAACCTGGAGGACCAGTTGGTACAATTTGTCCCGTTTTTAGGCACGGGAGGCTCGCCTTCATCCTTCTCCGTCTGCAGCTTTTCGTCAAGAAAGAGCTCCCAGCGGTCACCACGTGGAGGTGGAGATAGGGTTTGGTAGTAGAGCTGTTGGTGTTGGTTCAGCAGGCATTTCCCAGGTTTTATGCTCCATCGTGGGTACCAATCCACGTTTCGCCCCGGGACCTATACTACCCTTTGACCAAATTTATTAGCAAATGCCAACAATTTAACCAACATCAAATATGAAAAAGGGCTAGGGAGAATTAGATTCTTCTTGAATGGAATTTTAATATTTCACTGGAATTTCAATTATTCTCGTTAATTATGACGTCAGCATCTTATTTGTATGGCTTAGGATGCTGTTAGTACGAAATTGATAAATTTGAATTTCTATAACTTTGACACTAGTAGTTGGATTTTCATGGAACTTGGCATGTGTATGTACGAGACTGTCCTCGGTGGTACACCTAGGATGAACTTAAGGGAGTTTTTTAGCCAATTTCTAAAAGTTGATAATATACTATTAGTAAATTTATTTGGGCAGATACCGGAATGGGACATCTCTCGATGATTAGATTTCACATAAGTGTTTTACACAAAACCTTAAAAAGGGCTGCAGATAAATAGATTCTTCATAAATGCGACTTCAATATTTCACGGGAATGTCAATTACCTATTCCGGGTAATTATGACGTCAGCATCTGATTTGCATGGCTTTGGAAGCAGTAAATTCGCGCGAAATTGCTAAGTTTGAACTGCTATAACTTTGGCGTTAATTGCCAGATTTCCACGAAATTTAGCATGTCCTCTATGCTGGTACAAAATTCGGAAGTCCTAGGATGAATTTAAGGGTTTTTTTTCAGTAAATTTTTAAAAAGTGGTAATATACTATTTGTAAGTTTATTTGAGCAGATATCCCAATGGGGCATACTTTGAGGCCTAGATTTCATCCAGGCGCACCACCCTGATTTTTTTTTGGATTTTTAGATTGGGTAGTTTCCGAAAATGAGTCCTGTCTCACTTCAAGTGCGTACATTTTGACTTCTTATTCACGCACTTTGCAATTGATGCGAAAACTAATGTCAGTTTCGGAAAGAACACATACGAGACCTTTCATTTGAAACCCTACACAACTATATCCGGTGAAAAAAAATTTTTGAATCCCCCCTTTGCATGTATGGGGAGCCCCCCTTTAAACTCTCCCTAACTTTATGCCACTCGCGTGTATGCGTGGGATTTCATAGCTCCCATCTATTCACCAAATTTCGTTCGGATCGGTTTAGCCGTTTTGGAGAAAAATGCGTGTGACAGACAGACAGATAGGCAGACATTGAATCGATTTTAATAAGGTTAAAAATCAAGAAGTTGCTTTTATACGGTGTCCAGGCCTGTATATCGATATCTACCCAAACTAAGTTAATAGTAGTGTATTACTATGAAGTTACAATTTGTAGTAATATAGTTTATAGTATCACCCCAAGTTTAATCAAAATCGTATTATTACTAACAAAATTACAGTGACTCAAATTTGTCTTTTCTATTTTGTGCAGTTATTCGCTAACGTATTGGTCTTTGCATATATCTACAACTTTGTATAAGCTTTTAACAATTTGGTTATAAAAAAAGTTTTTTCTTTTTATGTTTAAATTTTCATTTCTGGTTTTTTTTTGTCGTTAAAAATGGGTACTACATACAAAGCGGAATAATTTGTTTTGGTGAAAAACTTTTGATTGGCTGATTTCAGCTGTTTATAAGGGGCTGGGCACTCCATAGTGCAAATTAATAGAGCCAAGTTCGGGCAGCTGTCACGCCGCCATTTTGTTTTTTTCTTAAGAAAATGTGTGAACATCAATGTCAATAAGTAATTTCATTCAATGTAATAAATACTCTCAGTTTTTTCTAAGAAAATATTGAAAAACATTATTCTTCAGTGTCTTCAATATTGAAATTATTTGTGTGAGAAAAAAAATATAGTTAGCTTTTTGAAAATGCTCCATATTAAATTTATTCAGTTATGAAAAATTATTTTCTAATTTGCTTATTGTTTCTTTTTATTCTAAAACAATTTTCAAGTAAAATTTTCTCTACAGGTGAACATTTCAAAAACGATTCTGGTCATATAAAGTCTAGCAATTATGTAAAAATATTGTCAGATTACACATAATGAACATCTTCTGTTAACGTAATTTTACTTAAGAAAAACTTCAAAAATTTTTTAGAATGATACAGAGACAGAATTTGCATTGCTATTATAGTTTGCTCCACCAGTCCGTAAAATATAATTTGTAGTCTGCAATTTTTACTCATGGGACTTATGGGTTTCCAAGCAGGAATTCCTCCAAGCCCTCTCCGATACCCTCGGACGAAGTGGTCTGTGAGTGACATGTTTCCAAATGAATGATTAGGTTTAACTCTCGTCGAAACCTTTTTGAGCAATATTGACATGATAATTGGCTGTGTGATTGCATGTGAGCATTCAAGCATGTGTTATTTTCGAAAATTTTGGAGCAGACTGGGCACTGTACAGCGGTATTAATCGAACGCGCAATGATCTCGTCCGCGTGCACAGCCAATTTGTGGCCCCTGAGAGTTTTTTTACTCTTATAAATTTTGTGGCAAATATCACATTCAGCTGATTGATCAGTTGTACTGTGCATTGTTGTCATGTGTTTTCTTAAGGCCCTTTTGTGGGATAAGGTTTTTGAGCAGATGCAGCAGATTATGGGTTTTCCTAATTCAGTATTCAGAGTTGCAACGGAACTGATTTTGAAAATAGGTCCTTCCGTCTTAATAACAGCGCTGGGTAACTTTTCTGTTTCTGCACAAAAATCTGCTGTAAGAATGAGTTTTTCAGGATGTTTTGCATGACTTTCGTCATTTGAAGCCTCATTGAGGGGTGTGTTGGGAATATGATGCTGATCAATCACTTCTCCATCAATTTTTGAAACATCCTTACATGAGTCAGACTCCACTGAATATTTTTCGAGTGTCATTAGCCTTCTTAAATCGTCCTGTTTATCCTTGAATCGAGCAACTTCAATATCCGATATTTCACATTTCTTGATGAAAGCGTATATTTCTTGAATTTCCTTTAGACAGCTGTAGCATATCTGGTCTGGCATGCCGTTTTCAAACGTTATCTGTAAAGTCATCATTATTGGAATAAGGGAAAGTTTTTAGATTAATAGATTAGATATTACAAATAATCTATTTTTCGTACAGAATATGAGTTTTCCTTGTCTCTATAATTATTACGAGTGAGATCAATAAATATTTGCACGTGGCTCCGTCCACACGGTCTCCGGGCAATAAAAAGATCCAAGTAACTGGGTTTCACAACGTTAGTCCACTTCAGTATACTTAAATTTCTTCTAAATATAATAAAACATCTCCTTTTGTCACTTACATTAATTTTGGCAATATCTCCCAGGAATTCCACTATTTGAAGGTTTACTTTTTCGGCTATTATAAGTTCATTAAGAGGGCTCATAATTTCTGCGGATTGCAGACAAATTCGACATAAATTTTGGAGATCCATTACCCTTTAAGAGAGACAGTTGAACTTACATTAAACTCGATTGCAGAAACACAAGAGTATTTATTTTGACAATACGAAACAAATAAAGCCTTATAATCACTTACATCGCTTTCAAACGAAACAATGGATTGACAGAGAATGGTTTGCTATATACGTACATATACATACATATATATATAGATATATGGATAAGCGGAAAACTGTTGTTAGAAGCTCTAAATGTGCAAAAGATTTGGATATTTAGAACAACTTCTGACAATTTGCATTTGTGTTGCTTATATACAGAGTGTTTCAAACTACGGGACAACCATGCCATGCCAGGCGGTCTCTTATGCAATTCTAGACACAAAATATTCAGTATTATTTTCGATTATTTACCCTGCCCCAGGCATTTTAATTTCTGGAAGAAAAGTCGCTGCTACTCGAATTTTAAAATTGCTAAAATAAATTATATAGGAAATCGCTCACAGAAATTTCAGTTGGCTCCCCGACATTTTAAGATTTAAGCTAATTTTTAAGGTTTTGTGTAAACACAAAACCTTATTAAAATCGGTTTACTGTCTGTCTGTCTGTCTGTCTGTCTGTCCGTCTGTCTGTCTGTCTGTCTGTCTGTCTGTCTGTCCGTCACACGCATTTTTCTCGGAGACGGTTACAGAGATTGACACCAAATTTGGTAGAAAGGTGGGAACTGTGAACGCTCACACATACAGTGAATTACATCCTTTTTCGTCGAATTTAAGGGGGGTCCCCATACATGCAAAAAGGGGGTGTAAAATTTTTTTTCATCAAATATAGTCATGTGGGGTATCAAATTAAAGGTCTCGATTAGTACTTTTCAAAGCTGATCTTAGTTTTGACATTCGTTGGAAGGGTGGGGAGCGCGGGGGGTTGAAAGTGATCACTTCTTTAAGGGGGCCATTCTCAGAAACTACCAAACCGAAAAATCTGAAAAAAATCAGGAGGCTGCCACTATATGGTGCCTGGGCTCCGAAATACCTTCCATGCCGATATCTGTTTAAATAAAGTAAATAATAGTATATTACTATAATTTTTTGTAATTGGTTAGAAACCCCCCTAAAGTTCATCCTAGTACCATGAAATTTTGCAGTGATATAGGCTATAATATAGAGCATGATCTTATCAAGTTTGGTGGAAATCGGACTATTACTAACAAAGTTATAATACCTCAAATTTGTTGCTTCTTTGAAAATTGAAGACTATGAATGTCAATATTACCCGAAAGTGGATACTCTCACATAATATATGGATATATTACGTGCTACGTACTAAGAAATACACAAAACCTTTCGTACCTGAAGCGTCCAGCTTCCGGTTTCCCGACTTGTTCTAGAATATTCATGTACACAATATACTATTTTTTTTTATAAAAAACGAATCTCTTACAAAATAATCTTTTACAATTAGAATAATATTTTGTAATACAGTTAAACCTGTCTAAGTCGAATTCTCACTTCCCAGGAAAAATTGTTCGAGTTATAGCACTTTTCTCCAAAACGGCTCAACCGATCTGAACGAAATTTGGTGGATATATGGGAACTATGAAATTCCACGTGTAGCTTAAAGGGGAGGATGTAATTTTTTTTTTCATCGAATGTGATAAAAGGGTTTTCAAAACTGATATTAGTTTTGACGTGAATTATAATGTGCGCGAGTAAGGAGTCAAAATGTGCACACTTCATTCATTTTCGGAAACTACCCAACTTAAAATTCTGAAAAATCCCATTCCGATATCTTCTCAAGCTTACTAATAGTATATTAGTAACCATTTGAAATTCACTAAACCCCCCTTAAATTCATCTTAGTGATTCAAAATTTTGCACCAATATAGAGGGCAAGAGGGTTAGTCTCAAAGTTATAGCAGTTCAAACTTATAAATTTCGTACGAATTTACTGCATCTAGGCGAGAATAATTGACATTCGAGTGAAATATTAAAATTCCATTCATGAACAATCTACTTTTTCCTAGCCCTTTTCAAGGTTTTGTGTGAAACTAAACCTTATTAGAATCGATTCGATGTCTGTCTGTCTGTTCCTTGTTTTTCTTTTTTAAGGAAGTGGAAACCTTCGATAGACACTGGTTTGGACACACCAGTGTGCGGGATTTTTACCCAGCAAAACCACCTCCGACTCCCAAGCTAATAAAATCAATGATATATGTATTTAAAGATATTCTTATATTTCACAATTTTTTTTTGCAGAGTGAAATGAACAATATAATAAAATATATAATTTATAACGACCGGAGGTGAAAGTAATATCCGTGTAATATTTATATTATTTACATAGTCCCACCAAGAAACAAATGGCAGAACTGAGCACGGCCGCCGCTAACCGGCATCCCGCAGCCACCAGTACAAGGATTTCTCACCCCGCTTAATATTAATTGCTCTCGCTCTGGAGTGTCTCCCGTCGAATCCCGAAGCCCCCACAGTCAAATCGGGGGGTATTATATCCTTTTGTCCGTGGCCCGCCTATGTATATAATACATAACCGGATCACCGGCACAATCAAGAATTAGACCATTCCTGTCAAGATACACGAACGCTTCAGGAGGAATGAAGCCTGTCGTGAGAATTTTCTCGAAATACCCATAATTTGGATAGAACAACTGCGAAACCCAAGAGTTCTCGCTATGCGAAACAGATCGCACTATATGATTCCGAATCAATCTGATGGTAACTGTGTCGATTCTCGGCACAGCAGCAGCTGCATACATCACCTCATTAGTTACATAATGCTCATAGTTTGACGAAGCAGTCCTATTAAGCCCCGTGCAAGCACGCAGACATTTCTTTTCAAAGATCCTTATTTTCTCCATTTGGCTATCACTCAAATTGAACCAGATAGCACACCTGTAGGTGGGCACCATTGGGCAGGTAGGATGACAGATAATCTTAACCTTCCACCAAAGATGTGGAGCATAAAAGAGCTTTCGAAGAGACATGAATGCCTTGCGAGCGCTTTCTAGTGCGACTTTACCGTGTTCGTTAAATTGGAGACGCTCGTCAAGACGCACACCCAGGTATCTAACGCACTTTTTATGAGGAATGCGCTCAGAACTATCCTCGTTCGCGACAATGTGGAAATCTCTCCAATTCCTTTTCAAGTTCCTATTGGCATACGCCAAGGAATTTCGAAACAGAATCGTTTCACAATTTTGCGCATTGATAATTTCCGCCAACTGTTCGTGAAGAACTTAATATCATTGAACATCTTCTGAAGTTCAACTTGCACCTCAGTTACCTTCTTGTGCGCCGTGTAGGCTATTAGATCGTTAGCAAAGGCAACCAACGTCCTTTTAGGAGATTTATTAAACTCGAACGAGTTGAGTAATTCGCCGGCAAATACTGCGAAAAGTGTAGGCGCATTCACTGTCCCTTGCTGAATTCATTCAGAACATGAAATTCTCCGCTAGTAGTGAGATGTCCGTCCGTAATGACAAAGCACTTGCCGTACAGCATACTACACATCATCGCTACGAGGTGGCTGGGAAACTCATTCTTCAGGAACCTGAAAATCAGTCCATCCAACCAAACAGTATCAAAGGCCTTCTCCATCTCTATAAGGCAAGCGCCTACGAACTCACCATTGTTAATCCGCCAGCAAATATCAGACGTTATCTCCGTTATTGCATGTATTGTCGAATGTCCAGATTGAAATCCGAATTGCACATTCGATAATAATTCCTCCTTCTTGATATGCCCGTTCAAGGCTTTCAATACCAAAACCTCAAACACCGTGATGATGTTAGGCAGCAAACTGATTGGGCGGTAGCTCAAAGGACTCTTTAAAATCGGGAACACTCGGACTTTCTTCCATTGTGCTGGAAAGAAGGAATTGTTCAATAAATTATTGAACAAAATGTCTGGTAAATGCCTGAGGACCACGTTGGGAATGCTATCCATACCGGATGATCTCTTATTGTTTACCTTTCTAAATATGGTGGTTAATTCCCCACATAAGGCAAAATAATCAAGCAGATTATCACTCGGTATGAGATCAGCCTGCAACGCAGAGCTAAACTGGAGAACTGTGGTGCCGTTCAGGCTATATTTGAAATTGTGGACATCTCGTTCTACAATTTCCGAAAGTCGCGTTGACTCTAAGTCCGTTCTGGGCCGATGCACTGATTCAAAGTGCTCCCTTTAAGTTCGAGTTTCAGAGCATCATCAATCACGATGTAATTGCCTTGCGCATCAGCAGTTACGCTATTCGTGTCTATACCTGAGTCATGAGGTGGGCATTCCTCTTGATATCCCCGAATAAACCTCTCTTGGAATTTCTTCCAGTCTGTTTGCTTAAAGTTCAGCCTGTGGATGCCATTGTCCATCGGCAGAAGGTGAACTCTTCGTCCATCAAACAGAACTTCAATAAGAATAGCGTTATGGTCGCTATCGTAAGGAAGAGTCTATAGTTTCCGTTGAGGATTCTTAAAATTAAAGTTCGAGCGCGCGTCAGCAATGATCCATATAGGAATAGGAATAGGAATTTGCTCTGGGCCAGAAAAACTTCCGATCAAACTTAGGCTCGAACACCGTTCGACGTAAACTTTTTTACGGGGCAGAGTGAACTCACTCTAGCTTGGTCAACCGACGCGGCAGACGTAACTGCGCTTTTCTCCTCTCCTCTGCCTTTCGCAGTTTTTTTCTGGATAGATGCGATCATGGAGTTTACCGCATCCCAATCCTCTGGACGTGTTACCATTCTCCGCACTAAATTTTCTGGTGCCAGGACCTCTCCTAGAGCCTCCTCTAGATTCCTCCTTTCTTCCATAAATGTTAGGTCCTCTGGGATTCCATCGCAATTTGGACAGTCGGGTGAGGTGTCCAATTTAAACCTGTGCAGGTACTGGCGACATCCTCCGTGCCCCGTAAGAAACGGGTGAGATTATAATTAACCTCACCGTGTCGTCTCTTCTTGATGGCAGGGATGAACCTGTGAGTCCACCGGCCCTTTCCCAAGTGTACCCAAAGCTCTTGCCATCTTTCAGCGTTCTTCGTCTGCGATAAGGGAGAGATAGGTTTGGCGTTCTATATGTGCTCATCTGCCAAGACGTCAATCCAGCCCGTTACACCCTGGGTTCTTGAGCATGAGCGCAACATTGGCCTTACAATCATTGCAGGTGCAGCTCATGCGTGGTGGAGGTCTACTTTAGTGCTGGTCATTGACTCCGTTACTGTTTGGAGCTTTTCTCAACTGTTTGAGTGTCACCCTCCTCCTCCGACATGTCGCTGTTCACCCTGAGCCCTAGAAGATCCAGCTTTTTCTCTTCACTGGTCCTACCTTTTTAGCTTCTATGACCTCCGAGATTCATTGGGGATTCAATTAAGAGGTCTTTAGCGCTGCGGCTTTGGGATGAAACATTGTCTGCTGGGGCGCCCCTGTTATATCATCTTTAGCACATGTCGACAATTCTGCTCCTGTATATGACAGTGAACAGGAACACGCAATCTACCCCTTGAGTACTTTCTCCGGAAATGTTTCTAGCAGTACGAAAGAACTTGCATGTGGCTCCACGGTCATGTGAAGGACGTTCATAGTCAATTCCTCATCCTCGACGAGGAGCAGCTAAAGGAATAGAAAGAATAACTCATTACTGTTCTTAATCTTGTCACATCCGGTGAAATTTTCCCTCTTGTGGATAAAATAGTGATGTTACGGCGACTGATAACGTAACGATACGAATTGTTTCTCCAAGCAGAAGAGAAGTTATTTCGGCCATCAATGCACTCAGAGTGCAGACGCTGCGCTCGATGGCCCTTCGCAGAGTCAAGTTCATTGCACGTAGCGTTTCTGTAGACCTGCTATTTCCACTCGTGCTGAAATCCTGGGAATTCATTTTGGAACAAATGATATTTTCCTTTTAACTGCTCTTCTTCGATTTCGAGAAAACTTTCGGTAGCGTGAACAGAGATTTTATTTCGCGTGCTTTATGTAGGAGGGGCATCCCGGAGAAAATAATAGCTAATGTCAGAGCGGCATATGATGGCGTAAAATATCACGTGCTGTACCGAGGTAAAATCTCAGAGAAATTTGAGGTCAAAGGCGGAGTCCGCCAAAAGTTGAATCTTGTCTGCGATATTATTTCTTCTTGCCTATTATTATCTAACAACGAACAGTTCCCCTTCAATTGGAAAGGGCTGGAGACATACTCAAAAAGCAGGCGAACCCTCTCCTTCCAAATAATTATTATCTACACTCTCTCATCCATCGTCAAATTCCTGGAGTGGGTGATCACATTTGATAAGGATAGCCATCTAAACAATCCTATTCCTGATTCATTGCCGACCGACCTGAGAATGAGGGTTTCACCTTACTCCTATTGAGTCTCAATCACAAAACCTGATCCATAGCTTGTCTTCACGATCTCATAAAAGTTTTTGATTCAGTTTTATAACATGGACTAGTCAAACAGTTCTTTCAGAATATCTCCTTTCACCGATTTGTATGCAATCCAATTCCTTTGATCCTTCGCCATCTTCAATGTGAACTATTTTAGAGAGGTGGTTGCCCATGATGAACGTCAATGCACACTTACCGAGTGGCAACTCTCTTGGCAAAATGGGTCAAGAGGCAAATGGACTACGCTGCTTATCGACAACTTAGATCCGTGGCTGAACCGAACGCATGGTGAGATTGGTTTTTGGTGGACGAGGACGAACACACCTTTTTCTCTTGTGAAAGCTGGGACGGCTTTCGTCAGCAGCTTTATGCAGACACAGGGGAGCTCTCTCCAGAAAACATTGTCAGAGAGAGAGGAGCACTGGTCGATGGAGTCATGTTGCGCATTATGTTCTTCTTGTTGCGAAGAACATTGAGCTCGACCACTGACCAGATAGCAAGAGGTTCATTGAACTAACAACTGCCTTCCACCTCCCCCTCCCGTTGGTGAAAGTAATTCCCTGACCTGAAGGCTCCCAAGTGGGGAGAGCGTGAGGGCAAGTCTGAAGTAATGTCAAACGGTTCCTTTCTAGTTCTCTGATGATAGGGAGGTGTTTAGTTGGCAGTCCGACAGCGTACTGTTGCGGGAGTACAACACTCTGAGCGTAAACGTATTCATCTCCCCTACTCCAGTTGGTTTACCTTCCAAATTCCAAATTCTTATGAATAAATTTTATACTTACGAATAAAAGCAGCAACTTTTTACTCTATACTTTATTTCTATTCATTTTATCACAATGAACGTTAGACTAAATCTATTTACTAAATTCATTTGGTTGGATGCACATCACTTATGAACGTTAAATTCAACATACTCGTACATACATACAATATGGCAAGAGATTACATGTGTTTACATATTTGAATGAAAATTATTGTTATCAAAAATTTGTAGTAAATTTACAAACAAATTAAAACAAAGACGCGGGTCACGTATCTCTATATTCCTACTTAATCGCAAGAATAGGAATTTGAATCTTGAAACTACTTAGAGTCTTTTTTTTCGTTTTCAACTTCAGTCTTCGTCTCATTATTCAGGTTCGTATCTGTAGTAAGATCTTCATTGGTTTTAGAAAGCTGTGGATCACTAGTCGTATTATGCGTGCCATTGATGCCTATTGGTTTAGGCATTTTTTCCGAATTAATATCCATAGCCGATTTGGATTTCTCCAAATTGGTTCCATTGCTTTGGTTAGTATTCTTCTTTTCTGGCGACTTTTGGTTATCCTTTTGAACTATAATCTGGGTTGGCTTTGCGGGACGTAGGCAGCAATGCTTCTCAGCACACGCGATATCAGTGCAGGGTAGGTAACAATCCCGTACAGCTGGGGCCAAATTGGTATCTTTGAATTCGGGTTGAATTGTAACGTTTGTGATTCCTTGTTCGTGGAAGAAAGTTTTCACTTCCTCGATGATTTGTGCGTAGATTAGAGGATCATGGAATATGATGTGAACGGTGGACACATACTTGCTGGCTGTTAGTTGCCATATGTGTAAATCATGCACGCTAACGATTTCCTTGAATTTGGCCAGTAAAGTTGTTTTAAATTGTTCAATGTCGATTGATGCCGGAATTGTTTGGAGAAGGATGAGACAGGATTCTCTCACTGGAAGGAGAAGTAAGGATAATATAATTTAAATGTAAATTCAACTTCATAAGGAAAAACATGTAAAACCAACTTGTTTAACCAACCCTAGGGCAACTTTACCACATCTTAGAAAATATTTATATTGGTGCCTAAAATGGAGGAACTTTAATGCTACCTAGAGGATCAGAAAGTAATCACTGTCTGTTTCGTAGGTGTAAGGAATCATACAGGAAAAATGGAAGGTAGAACAATTTTGAATCATCATATAAGGCCTACAAATAAGTTCTGTCGGTTTTTTGTTTAAATTTGAAGCTTTATTGTGAAAAATTGGTTATACATTCATTGTTCAAAATATTGTCCATCGCTAGCCACAACTTTCTTCCATCTTTCAGGCAACTCATAGATACCATCGCGCCAAAAATTGGCCGGCTTGGCCGCTATCCACTCATCGAGCCATTTTTTGAGTTCGTCGTAATTGGAGAAGTGCTAGTCAGCCAGGCCATGCTGCATCGACCGGAACAAATAGTAATCAGAAGGAGCAATGTCGGGAGAGTACGGCGGGTGGGGTAGGAGTTCCCATTTCAACGTTTCTAGATATATTCGTTTTGAGAATTTGACAGACAATTTCAATTGGTCCGGTCCTGCATCAAGTTGATGCGGACTTAGGACCCCCTTCATTCTCAAAACGAATATTTCAGCTCTGGCCAAGCTCTGGTCAATAAGGCGGATTTGCGCTCAATATAATTCGTAGGCATGTCGTGTTCTACGAATTATATAAAGGAGCATTCAACATCTGCGAGCCGCTACGGTCACGCTGCTCCCAGGGCAGAGGTGAGGCAGCGTCTGACGATTTGCCTCTGCCCTGGTAAGAAACCGTAAAGCCGTCGTCGCTTGACTGTTTCTAGATATGTTTTAACGGGCTGTGCAACATGTGGACGAGCATTGTCATGTTGCAAAATAACTTTATCATGCCTTTGCTAGTATTGCGGCCATTTTTAAGGTTTTGTGTAAAACAAAACCTTATTAAAATCGATTCAATGTCTGTCGGTCTGTCATACGCATTTTTCTCCAAAACGGCTAAACCGATCCAAACGAAATTTGGTGGACAGATGCGAACTATGAAATCCCACGCATACAGCGAGTGGCATAAATTTAGGTGGAGTTTAAAGGGGGGCTCCCCATACATGCAAAGGGGGGATTCAAAATTTTTTTTCACCGGATATAGTTGTGTAGGGTATCAAATGAAAGGTCTCGATTTGTACTTTCCGAAACTGACATTAGTTTTCGCATAAATTGCAAAGTTCGTGAGTAAGGAGTCAAAATGTACGCACTTGAAGTGAGACAGGACTCATTTTCGGAAACTACCCAACCTAAAAATCCGAAAAAAATCAGGGTGGTGCGCCTGGATGAAATCTAGGCCTCAAAATATGTCCCATTCCGATATCTGCTCAAATAAACTTACTAATAGTATATTACTACTTTTTAGAAATTTACTGAAAAACCCCCCTTAAATTCATCCTAGGACTTCCGAACTTTGTACCAGGATAGGGGACAATATTTCGTATATACATGCTAAATTTCATGGAAATCAGGCAATTAACGCCAAAATTATAGCAGTTCAAACTTAGCAATTTCGCGCAAGTTTACTGCTTCCAAAGCCATGCAAATCAGATGCTGACGTCATAGTTACCTGGAATAATTGACATTGAGTGTCCGGATAGCTGAGTGGTTAGAGCGCAAGGCTGTCGTACGGAAGGTCGCGGTTCAAATCTCACTGGTAGCAGTGGAACTTGTATCGTGATTTGACGTCGGATACCAGTCGACTCAGCTGTAAATGAGTACCTGAGCCAAATCAGGGTAATAATTTCGGGCGAGCGCAGTGCTGACCACATTGCCTCCTAGTGTACCGTTGCGGTCTTGAATGAAGTGCTCTAACACACTTCAAGGCCCTGATCCAACATGGATTGTTGCGCCAACGATTATTATTAATTGACATTCGCGTGGAATATTAAAGTCACATTTATGAAGAATCTATTTATCTGCAGCCCTTTTTAAGGTTTTGTGTAAAACATTTATGTGAAATCTAATCTTCGAGAGATGTCCCATTCCGGTATCTGCTCAAAAAATTTACTAATAGTATATTATCAACTTTTAGAAATAGACTAAAAAACTCCCCTTAAGTTCATCCTAAGTGTACTAAATTTTGCACCGACATAGAGGACAGCCTCGTGCATGCACATGCTTCATGCTTCATGCTTCATGAAAATCCAACTATTAGTGGGAAAGTTATAGCAGTTTAAACTTATCAATTTCGTGCTAATTAACAGCATTCTAAGCCATACAAATAAGATTCTGACGTCATAATTAACGAGAATAATTGAAATTCGAGTGAAATATTAAAATTCCATTCAAGAAGAATCTAATTCTCCCTAGCCCTTTTTTATATTTGACGTTGGTTAAATTGTTTTCATTCGCTAATAATATTAAACTGAGAGCGTGAAGCGTATGAGGTTGACCATTATCAACACAGGGCTTTCCATCAAACGATTTATTTAAATCGCTTTCTAGAAAATAGAGGGCAATGGAATTTTTAGCTATATTTTGTTCAGCCTTCAGTTCACAAGCGGGGTCGGCTCATGATGATCGGTTTCGTCATTTTATTTTATCAAACGCCTGATCAGGATGTAATCGCGATACCTTTAAATCCCCATCCAGCATATCAAGCCACCATTGTTTTGGTCGACTTTTTGCTTGCTTACCATTGCTTTCGATGTTCTGATCAATGCTGGTTGTTGAATTCACCATCGAAAACGCCTCTCTTGCAGTTTTTCCACGATCGATGCAAACCCCTATCGATCGCGGATATTCTCATTTCAGATGTAATCGAAACGTGTCATGCCATCAGTGCAATGCAACATCTTCGTCCCCATTACCGCAAGACGCCGTTCATTGTCCTTTATAGTCGGCCAACACTCAGAGCTATAGAGAGTGGCAGACGGACGACATTGCAGTAAATTTTAGATTTGGGACGTGCGCTGATACGTCGATCACAAAGAACACCAGTTGAGGAATGCCACTTCATCCAGGTTGCATTAATGCGTGACACAATTTCATTACGCAGTTCTCCATTGGCTGATAGCGTTGACTCGAGATTTTTAAATCGCTGAGTTCTGGCAATGGCAGTAACCAATGGAGAACTACGTTATGCTCCTCACATAGGGAAACACAAAACCTTTTATACCTGAAGCGTCAAGCTGCCGGTTTCCCGACTTGTTTCTTGAGTTCGCGGCTCAAACGCATCATTTGACGTCGGTAGAGTTTGCCCGTGACCGTTTCGTTCGGTTTTAGCAGCTCATAGTATACCACACCCAGCTGGTCCCACCATATACACAGCATGATCTTCTCACCATGAATATTCGCTTTGGCCGTCGATGATGAGGCATGGCCGGGGTATCCCCACGTTGTCCGACGCTTGGGACTATCGTAATGGATCCACTTTCAGCGCCAGAATTCGATGCAGAAAACCCTTCCTTTCTTGTCGTTGAAGCAGTTGTTCGCACGTGAAAAAACGGCGTTCGACGTCTCTTGGCTTCAGTTCATACGGAACCAAATTTCCGACCTTTCCGATCATTCCCATTGCTTTTAAACGGTGGGAAATGGCTTGCTGAGTGACTCCAAGTGTTTTTCCAAATTCTTCTTGCGTTTGCGATGGATCTTGGTCGAGCAATGCCTCTAATTCTACATCTTCAAAAATTGTTGGCAGTCCGGCGCGCTCTTCGTCTTCGAAGTCAAAATTGCCACTTTTAAACCGTCCAAACCACCTCTGACACGTTCGCTCAGATAGAGCATGGTCACCATAAACTTCCACCAAAATGCGATGACTTTCGGTTGCTTTTTTCTTCATATTAAAATAATGAAGTAGAACTCCCCACAAAAACACATTATTTGGTACAAAATTGGCCATTTTCGTTGATGAAAAAAGTATTGTTGTTTACACTTTAATTAAATAATTTATACTGACGTTTGTGCCTATTGACAGTAGTTTTCCGATGAATGTTTGGAAATGTGGATCAATTGAATAAAAAACAAGCTACGCCATCTATTGTGAAAACCGACAGAACTTATTTGTAGGCCTAATAGTTGAAATATCCAGGGATGGCATATAAGGCACGCTGTTGATCATGAAGAACGGCGCAACACCCGATCTCCGGTCTAGGCCTGCCTTAGAAGGGAACTCCTGACATCTCGGTTTTCCGCCGAACTACACTAATTCGATATCCCTGAAAGCTGCCTAGGCTCCTGACCTACGTCATCGCTCCATCTTAGGCAGGGTCTTCCATGTCTTCTTTTTCTACCATAGATATTGCCCTTATAGACTTTCCGTTCTGGATCATCTTCATTCATACCGATTAAGTAACTCGTCCATCGCTGAGTCGTTGAGTCGGATTTTATCCACAACCAGACGGTCACGGTATCGCTCATGAATTTCGTCTTTACGTAGGCTATGAAATCGCCCATCTTTATGTAGGAAATCCTAGTTGGGGGCTAAATTTAACTACTTGTTCCCTTGAGTAGTGTGACGAACAGGTAAACAAGCTAAACTATCATGAGCACATGCCTCATCATCGCCTCTTCCTTTGCGAGATGGTGTAACTGTGAGCTCGTATCCAGGGTTTTTTTTACTATTTCACTTTAATTGTGGTTACATTCTCTACAATATTTAACTTTCTCAGGATAATCCGTTGCTTCTTGGATATTTTGAAGTGGAGTAATTAGCCCCTCTGCACTTCGGTTACTCTTACTAAACCATCAGACCATAATATGGCTTGAAGTTTCTGCCGAAGGGCAATTTTATAATGGTGATTTTGTCTTCTTTGATGCTATCATGACGCTTTCAACATCTATTGACATTATTTTACATTTCCTACGGTGTTAAAGTTCAGTCAAGTATTCTTATTATTCTTGGGACCAATACTTCCAGAGTTCCTTTTTTGATGAATGATGAATCGATAGGTGCTTCCAGTGGCTCGAAGATGCTTGGTGTTAGTCATTTGAATCGCTTGATAGCGTGGTAAGTGGTCTCGAATTGAGAAATGCCTCCACCTTAATGTTCAAAGTAGTAGTTCTTCATAAGTTAAAGATGCGGTAGCGTTTTTTATCTCATCAGTTGTTTTGCAACCTGATTGTACACTCCCACAAACCAGCAGAATGTGGGGCTCTGGGAGGGATAAAATGAAAGGTAGTTTACCTTACATTGCATCCCTTAGAATCCTCTCTTGTGTGCCTTCAGAGTATGTTATTGACATCAGTTCCGTGAAGGATCAAAGCACCTACAAAATTACTGGCATTACCACAGTTAGGATTTTAATAATCTCCGCGTGATCCAACGTGGATAAACCGCTAAATACTTGGACTTCAAAATGAAGCAACATAGTAGCGGCAGTGGGTGATAGTGGATCCAAATAGACCCGCTAAAGCTGACTCCACAGATGATTAAGGAACGTGCTGGTTGCACTTCTTAGCCTTACATTTGTGCGATAGGTGCCCGGTTGTAAAATAATAATAGCCGTAACGGTATACTACAGGACTATGGTACAGTGTAGGAGACAATGTGGTCAGCGTGACTGGTGTTCGGCATCCAGCTCCGATACAAATCTCCCTGGCAAGAGTAAGATTTGAACTGCGACCTTCCGATGCGACAGCCTGTCGTTCTAACCACTGAGTCATCTAACACTCTAACCATTAAGCCATCCGATTTTACAATAGTTTGCGCTATATTGTACCTCTTCATACGTCTGAACTGTAATTATTAGTAACCCCTGCGGTTATATCATATATATATATATTCTTTACATACAAAGTAGTCATTGTTTTCGACTTCACGATGATGCTTTAAATGGGTTATATCACTCCCACTTGTTGTTGAATTGTCTTCAAAATAACGCGTAAGGCTTCATGCAATTCTTGAAAAGTCAGTTAATAATTTATTGTCTACCGTCGCCTTAGAATGTCTCTTCATGATTTTATGATCCTTGCATTTCAACTGATGTACGGAGTGAAAATAATATGCCGTCATCTTTTGAAACTTCCTAAACGAGTGAAAATGCTGTGTCTCATTTATGAAATCGCCTTCTTCCTAATACGAAACAGCCGAATAACGATTTGATCAACATTTTGCTGTTCCCCATGTTTTCCATTTTAAAAACTGCCCTGTTCTTGATAGGATATATCGAGGGACTAGATTTGGTCTTTCTTTCAATTTAAATTATCCTTAACCCTAGTGAACTAGTCTGTTGGGCTTGCCAGCATATTTCGTGCTACTCCTCGATGAGCATGATGAAACAAAATAACCGCCTTTCAGATCGTTGATGCAGAAGTTATGTTTCGTTAGATGATTAAAACGATTCATGGAAGGCAAACACGAAAAATCACTGCACGCAAAGAGTTGGTGCACCTTTTTACACATTGTGCTACTTGAACTTACAGCGATTACTGCCGTTACTGTCCTTAGCAGTATCCTTCAGTTTCCATCTGAGTTGGTATTTCGAGCCCTCCGATCTTTCAGTGACTCGCCGATTCCTTAAACCATGAAGAAACCCTTGTAGGATATCATGCAAGCACTTGAAAGCGATTGCCGGGGTCACTGCCGATGACTGTCATACGTAAGCACGTAAGGTTTTGTGTAAAATAAAACCTTATTAAAATCGGTTTACTGTCTGTCTGGCCGCCTGTCTGTTTGTCTGTCCGTCACACGCATTTTTCTCGGAGACGGCTGTAGCGATTGACACCAGATTTGGTGGAAATGTGGAAACTATGAACGCTCACGCATGCAGTGAGTTACATCCTTTTACATCGAATTTAAAAGGGGGTTCCCATACGTGTAAAAGGAGGGTGTAAATTTTGTTCACCAAATATAATCATGTGGGATATCAAATGAGAGGTCTTGGTAAGTTCTTTCCGAAGTCGGGGCTAGTTTTGGCATTAGCTGGAAAGATGGCGAGTGCGGGGGGTTGAAAGTGATCTTTTCTTTAACGGACCCATTCTTAGAAACTACCCGACCGAAAATTCTGAAAAAAATTAAGAGGTTGCCACTATATAGTGCCTAGGCTTCGAAACACCCTTCATACCAATACCTGTTCAAATAAAGTTAATAATAGTATGTTACTATAATTTTTAGTATTTGGCTGCAAAACCTCTCTTAAGTTCTTCCTAGAATCATCAAATTTTGCAGCAATGTAAGCTGTATTATAGAGCACTTTTATTAACAAAGTTATAGCAGGTCAAAGTTGCCGTTTCTATGCAAATTTAAGACTTTGAATGTCATGGCGCGAAAGTGGATATTCTCAGATAATATATGCAAATATTACGTGCTAGGTTCTAATGGGACAAATGCACTCTCAAATGGTTTTATAAAAGAAAAACTCCAAATCGTTCATACCTGAAGCGTCCAGTTTCTGGTCTCCCGACTTGTATTACTTTCCTAGATGGTGGTACGGATATCTGCCTGGGAGTAAGTGGAAGATACCACCGTCTTCTTAAATGACAAGGCTCTGCAATTTACAGAATTGTGGAGATTACTGCTCCAGAAGCCCATTTTGCGACACTTATTTCAACACACCTATCTGTCGTTCAGTTCCCTTGTGCACAGACTGATTTAGCTCTTTTTGCTATTTTGAAGATTTGCACCAGTTTTATCGCGGCACAACATCATTTGATTCAAGATGCCGCAGCAGTGAGGTTATATAGGCTCTGTGGCAGGAAGACCTAAGGATCTCCCACCATACTCTTGCCAAGGGGACTAAACATGTGAAGTATAGAGACAAAGTTACTTTTGCAAATGAGAGTGGTGTCTTTCTAAAGGGGAAAACGATGACGATGATGAAATTAATAAATCTTTTTCCGTCTTCAAATCCTTAAAAATTTGATTACATGTACTACGCACACAATTTCCACATTGCTATCGCACACGGTTGTTCGCTCTCTTCTGCATGAAACCGTATAATTTGCTCGTTTACGATGTATGATTTATTGGTACCCATAAACTTTTATAATTGATTGGCTCATAAAGTGGCTGCATAAACGTTTATGTGTATAATTAATCTTGTTTGATTCTAGTTTATCATATATACAATATATACAATAGAATTCCTAATTTCCATACTCTATTGTAAACTGAAGAAGATTAACGCTCCGTTAAAGACAGAATCACACGCGATTTAAAATTATTTCCTCCTTTTCCCCACTTTCAACTGAAATTGAAATAGCGGAAATAGGTAGAAGTATGAAAACGTGATATAGATGTTCAATTTTTATAATGAAAACTTTGGTTTTAAAAATAATGCAACTACAAACAGTCATTTGGTTTGCATTTTTCTTTTCATTCCATTGACAGAACTGCGTGGTATTATAAGTAATTAATAGAAAGGCTGTTACAAGGATCTATATATCTTATGGCAATGCTTTCCCTTTCCAAAAGGAACTCTACGTTTCAACCAAGGACAAAACCTCTGACATAAAATGGCAATAGTTAGCCTGGGAGGGTTGAACAGGCTTATTTATTTGAAGAAATGATAAAAAAGTTGTAGAAAACACGCATCAGGGGATACAATGCTTGAAAGAATAGCATCACCATAACATTTGGAAAGCATATATTAAAGTATTAAAATCACATAACACATCTTACAAAAGATATCTTTATATCAAGGTTCACAAATCGATCCATACAGCAAACAAACCCCTAAAGAAATAGATTACAACCTCATAATTAGGAAAAGGTAAAATATCTGAAAGATCACACATCAATCGATCACTTCTTATCGATAATTTTAACGATATGTCTTCAATAGCAGTCGAAATAGTAATACTTTCGGGATTATTATGCTTCACCTACTCCTCATTGATTGCGAGGAAACTTAGGAGTATGGAACCATTAAACAAATCCCACCACTGTTAATAAAGTTATAGTTGGTCGAAGTTGTCTTTTCTATGTTAATTTACTGTACCCTAAGACAATTCGTTACGGATCGTTCCCACAATCCCCGTAAGAAATACAGACTCTAAAAAGCAACGCCCTCGAATATTGATGAGCACAGGGTCATCATAAAAAAAGTCATTATCATTTGCACCCATGAAATTGTCAGGTACATACCTGAAGGACGCTAAAAGACCTTGCTGACTACGGAAACGTAGAAGGGGTTCCTTTTGTCATGGTGCGCACTACCTTGCACTTACCTAAGCTTTCTAATACAGGGAATCCCGAGAATTTCTACATCGATTGTTCGTGTTTTCGGTTAATTCGTACAAATTTGCCAGTCTCCAGGGGTAATTTTCCTTATTTTGCTCTCCCGATAATTTGTAATCTCGATATTTGATGCCAAATCGCCTTCCCCTATACCGTATGAATTATCGGCATTTTACTATACATGCATATATAGTATATATAATACATAAACC
Organism: Hermetia illucens; assembly: GCF_905115235.1. Taxonomy (NCBI): domain Eukaryota; kingdom Metazoa; phylum Arthropoda; class Insecta; order Diptera; family Stratiomyidae; genus Hermetia; species Hermetia illucens. Next base: position 37,938,736 of record NC_051850.1, read on the forward strand.
TTTAAATTAAAAAAGGGAAACAGACTTTGCTTTCTTTGGCTTATGTGTATTAGTTGTTTGCAGCCTGTTCCGGGAATTCAAATTTGTTCATTCGGCTGAATGAACCTTTGCAACTTTACTTTTCAGAACAGACTTAACATCGGATGAGTTAATAATAAAAACAAGCACTGGTTTCATTACTGTGGAGCCTGACTCTTGGCGAACAAATCTGTCAGTCTTACTAGCTATATTCGGGTATTCTGGCCACCATATCAAGAAAGTCGTTCAATCGGTCGAGCTAAAGGAACCACGGGTTACAGCTCCGCACCAACTAACTTAATATGGTGTTGTTTTTGGGACCGATAACGATGCTTGTCTATCGAAACAGACTCGAATGGTCTGATCGCGTCAGTTTTACAACAGATATTCTTACGATTATGCGCCTAAAAACGGGACAAATTGTACCAACTGGTCCTCCAGGTGGGGGGGTGGGTAGGGCTGGCAACCCTACACGGAAAACCGCGCTACGAAGCGATAGAAGAGGCCTCGGACAGGAATGACTTTGCAACAACGAACCCGGCAACGACAACGGAATAACGATTTGCGCATTTTCTCATGGAACGTGCGCTCCCTGAACAGACCGAATGCTGCTTAGCAGCTAGCCGATACCCTGTCCCAATATAGGGCTGATGTAACAGCGTCGCAAGAAATGGGTTGGACCGGTTTCCTGAAGAAGAGCCACTACACCATATATTATAGCGGCCATCCAGTAAACGATGTGCACGGAGTAGGTTTTTTAGTCAACCAAAAAATGAAACCTGCTGTTATCGGCTTTGAAAATATAAGCGAAAGGCTATGCACTCTGCTTTTGCGAGGCAAGTTTAGAAATATAAGCCTCATAAACGTTACGTTCACGCCCCTACAGAGGAGACTGCAGAGTCGGAGAAGGATACCTTCTACGAGGCAGTAGAACGAACCCTCGAAGCCTGTCCCTGATATGATATCAAAATTATACTTGGGGATTTTAACAGCCAAGTAGGGAAGGTGCCCGTATTCAGGCGATGCGTCGGCTCCCATAGCTTACACGAAAATACAAATGATAACGGACTGCGGATTATTCAATTAGCAGTGTCACACGAAATGGTTGTTGGAAGTACCTGGGTTGCGCAGAAAGCGGTCCACAAACATATATGGGCCTCTGCAGACGGGACCACTTTCAACCAAATTGACCACGTGTTGATCGAACGCTACCACCTCAGCCTTGATGAATGTGAGAAAATATAGGGGGACCAAAATAGACTCGGATCACTATTTCGTTGGCATGGTGCTCAGAGCTCGAATAACAACACCACCCAGAATCTCCCCTGACAATCAGGTAAGAGTTAACACTGAAGCTATCCACAACCCGGCCCTCCGCAATACCTATAAGGGCGAAATGGATGCCGCAATAACCGCAACTAACAGATGTCCTGGAGATGAAGCATCAACAAATGATCTTCACAACCACCTGAAGAGCGTGATCATTGATACGGTCACAAAGATACTTGGCCCCAGCCGCAAGAAAAGTCGGAACGGCTGGTTCGACAATGATTGTAAGTTGCAACAGAACGTAAGAATGCCGCATACCGTGTAGAACCAGCAAGCCTGTGAACTTGAAAAGTATAGGGAGCAACCGCACCAGGCGCGGAAGTTAAAACTGTACACGGCCATGAGAGAAAAAGTGATCTGTGATGCTGAGGTAAATTTGAGGGCTACAATCCTCTGTAAGTCCACTCAACTACTGGCCTATGTTGACGATATCGACATCATGGGAAGAATGACCCGAGACGCACAAACTGCCTTCATCCAGATCGAGCAGGCGACGCGAGATCTTGGGCTACACATCAAGGAAGGCAAAACAAAATGTCAAACCACCCTGGCCAAACGGGAAAAACAAAGATAGGAAACTATAACTTTGAGACCGTTGATAACTTCTCCTGTCTAGGGTCGAAAATCACATCCGATAACAGCTACGATGACGAAATGACGAAATCCGCGCACGGTTGTTGGTAGCCAATAGAGCCTTTTTCAGCTTACAAAAATTATTTCGTTCGAGAGCCGAATCCTCTGAAGAATTTTTGACCCCCTACAAGAAGATAGAGGATTCCGTAGCATACATAACAACGAAATCAATGAGCGATACGATGACCTCCAGGTTGTGGATAAAATCCGGTTCAAGAGGATCCGGTGGGCGGCGGAGGATGATCCAGCCCGGAGAGCCTATAAGGGCAATATCTATGGTAGAAAAAGAAGACGAGGCAGACCCTGCCTGAGATGGAACGAGGGCGTAGGTCAGGACGCCAGACAGATTTTAGGGATATCGAATTGGTGGACCTCGGCGCAAAACCGAGATGTCTGGAGTTCCTTATTAAGGCAAGCCTAGACCGGATACCGGTTGTTACGCCGTTGATGGTGATAAAAACACACTCTTAGGAACTGCTTCAATGTTAAACAAAGGCCCGCAAAGTGTGTAAGGTCATCACTTGGATATTCTTTCTAATGATAATGAACATTCAAAAATGTTTGGATGCTGGACAATAATTCTAAGAGTCTTCACTGGGATCCACGGTGATCCCTCCCATTTATGAGACTTATTGTCTTTTTCAGAAATTATTATGTGTGTGTTCCTTTTCTGCTTCAGTGATTTGCATGCAGGTAATAGGCTCCACAATATTGCTTGCCTTACATCCACCATATTTAGCACGTCTCCCTAGGATCCCCGCTATTAATGAAAATATTAATTCTAGGCACCATGCAAACTAGGTATTATTACCAATCAGGAAAATTGACAGTTGTTTTATAACTAATTGTTTTTTTTTTTTTCAAGAAGAAGAAAATATTGTAGATGAATCTAAATTACTAGATCAGCAGAGATCATAGGGTGTTTAGAACATGATAACCAATATCTACTATTTCCTGAGGTTTTCGCCCTACCGTCTTTCTGCGAGGTTTATATATTTCTTTCCTAATCGAATTGTAGGAAATCTTTCGTCCTGTATGATTTTTTCTAGTTTTTTAACTTATGTTTAGTAGGGTCTATTAAAATTTAATTAAAGTAAATACTTACTGTACGGATAACTCATAAACAGCAGAAATAAACACGATATTATCGATATGATTGGATCAATAAACTTCGTAATTTGTTCATTATCCGAAAAGTAGATTATTGCTGCACAAACCATCACAAAAAGTGTACTGCAAACATCTCGGAAAATTTCATATAGTCCTTGTCGTTGTCCTGATTCAAAATGAGGCTCGGTAACATTTTCCGGAATATGCCTAATATCATTTTTCATTTTCGTTAGTCCCGTAGAACCCGTTTTCAGATCATCCCCAGATGATATATTGTCCAGGACTACATCCCCACTTGAGGTAACATGGAAAAAGCTTCCTTGATGCATTGTGTAACCGCCAATCAGAAGATAGCACAGCCCATTAAGCACTAAGCCCACAGCTCCCAGAATGAAGACCGGCACTGGTAGATGCATTGTGTCCTGGTGATCGATATGAACGAGGGTTTGTAAGGCCTCGACGAGTAGGGAAAAGGATAATGATGCAAGAAATATGCATACAATCAGCATTGTCAGGATGTCTATTCGGGTCCACCCGAATGTGTTGTATAGTTTGGATTCGCGGGAATGTCCTGCTGAACACACATTCATTTTGCTGTCGAGACATACTTCTACGAAACGTGATTCTTCTTTGGATACTTTGGTTTCCTTTCGTTCTCGGAGTTTTTGTATTCGTTTGCTGTGCTGTGGAGAAGAAGCAAGAAAACATGGCATCAGTACGCATTTTGATTTTTGATTAGAAAAAATGTAAATTAATCCAAAAGCCTTTTCAGTTTGTAAGTAACCAGAGCCTATCACCACCTACATAAATTCTTACAATATGGAACTTGGAATGATGTAGGAAATGCAATATTTAGGGGAAACATTTAACATAGAGATGAAAATGTAATGATTTTCGCGTGCTTACTACCTGCGAGATAATGTAATTTTTGTTTCTAAATGCGAGGCCAGGTAATAAGTATAACACCTGAATCAAGTACAAGGCTGGTTTCACTATTTTATCCAAGCATTAAAGCATCTTATGGCGTACATCATAATATTTGCAGTTTAAACAAAAGCGAAAATATAAAAATTCATTCATGTTTGTCTGGCATGGTACGCTATAATCATCCAGTAATTATAGGGCCACTTCGCCAAATTTCCTAGTAAGTCGCAAATTTCGGAGAAAGTATCTTAAAATCATAACCGTGAAACCATCATATCATTTGCAAAGTTTATAAAAAAGTTCAATTGGTCAATGTGGAAAGAATAAAGAAACATAACATTCTTTCCACCAAAGTGGGACTTTAATTGAAGTTTCCGTTTCAATAATAATAACAAATACTTAACAGTAAGTTGATGACATTGCTTTTATTCATTTATGAAACGCAGCGAAAAAGCATATCTTTATAAATTGGCCTACAAAGCAAATTGAATAAAAAAAGTTATTGTGATTTCATTCGATTTAGTTGATATAAAAATAAATGCGCGTATCTATACGCACATACATTTTTCTTATATAAAATTTGTTGTTAACCGATTTTGATTAAACTTTGTGTTGCTAGTCTGAGTTTTGATAATAGCTGTTGTGATTATTTTGAAATAATAATCAATTAGCAGCTTGCGGGGTAGAGGGGAGAATGGGTGATAAAGATGTAGATTACAGTAAATGATTTGTCAAATACCAGTCCTGAGTCCGATATTCACATGCCATGAACAAATGATGCTTATCTGAAAAGCGATAAAGTCGCTACTACCAGAAGCTGTGATTCTTCCTCCTGTTTAATTGTGTAACCTTCGACTTTATTGCCACAGTCGTTAGGGTATGATAAATGAAGAGGAAACATTCATAGTTGAATGTTTTGTGGACGCAAATATGGTACTGGAAACATGGGAAATGTGCAAGTGTTCATGCACGTTTAAGCGCCGTCGGAATTCTGATTAGTCATTACAACCTGCTGATAAGGTTGAACCCAGCTACTATCGCCATCAATACTCACATTTGTCGGCTTCATAGAAACTCATTCATAAGCCTAATTTGTCCTTAGACGTAACACTGGCCTTTTCACCTTCTATTGCACATCCAAGAGCATGGCAACTGAGGTTCATGCAACTATACAAGCACTTATAGTATCATTTGATATTTGTAATTATTCGCACTTATTAAATGTTTCGTTATTTATTGCCCATGATGTGGACATAACATATTTCTAAATATGCATACCACGTTAGCTGGTTGAAACCAAAAGAAGGTATCGAAAAAGGTTGCCCGCCATCATTACTTAATTACGCTGGAATCGTTTCGTGAGTATAATATCCGTTGATGTAATGTGTTAAATAATAATTAAATTATTCAGAGGTTGTGATACGCACCATATGCTTGCATATTCATATTTGTACGATGAGAGAATACTATATGAGTACGTGAATGTTCGAATGACATAGAATACGTGCCGGGTAAAACATTCGATATGTATGTACTATATTTCATTAATTCTGTAGATGATCCAATGATGTCGAAGAATAAAATGAAAGATCAATCAGTTTATTGATTTCTTAGAATTATCATGTTGTGAAGTCTTAATATTCATTGCATATATACATATCTGTTCAAGGATATTCAATGCGGATATCACTAAAGTGTCGATAAGTTTGCCCAATTTTCCCCACATTTATACCTAATAAAGTGGCACAGTATCTTAACGATTCACTCCAATCCAATCCAATTAAAAAAATAAGAACTTGTTGGGGTTCATATTCATATGTGGCGAATAGCTTTTTAACTCTGGAACTCAATTATTGTCTAATTGCCTTACATGTATTATTGTTTTCCACTCTTGGCATCGGTAAGCTAGAAACGAAACCTCCCTGCATAATCATGTCCTTCTAGCTATTATAACATAAGTCAAACTTTTTAGCTATACATATACTTGCGAGCCGCATGTTCCCGAGCAAGGACGCTTTGCCAGAGGCTCAGGGGAAAGCCCGGTGGCCACGGTCGAGAGGAGACACATAGGCAATTGCGTGGCCGCCTAAAAGAAGTCATTCGGAGGAGCAAAAAAAAACTGCTTCAAAAAGCTGTGTGACCACGCCGACATAAACACTTGGGGCGAGGCCTGCAGAGTGGTGACCTGTCCGCGCCTCCTGAAACATATTGTTACCACTCTGTTCCCTCACCGCGAAAATAGGGAAAGGCAAATGGTTTTCCATCTAAATGAGGGTATAATACCCCCAGTAACTGTCGAGCTTTGAAACTGGCAGTGAAGACTAGGCCCGACCTTCTCGCCAACACCTTCGAGGCGTACCTAAAAGAAGGAATATTCCCTGCCCAGTGGAAAAAGCAAAAGTTGGTGTTGCTTCCGCAACCTGGCAAGCCACCTGGAAATCCAGCGTCGTAATGTCGTATCTGCCTGCTGGATAGAATGGGGAAGATGATGGAGATATTCATTTACAACGGACTCCTGACCATCATCGAAGCCAGCAATGGTTTGTCGGAACGCTAGTTTGGTTTCCGACGTGCCCACTCTACGGTAGACGCAATTAATATGGTGGTAAACCTGACAAAAGGTGCACTGATTTCTCGCGGTTGCTCTGCCGTGTTGGCGCTGGATGTCCAAAACGCATTCAACTCGGCCAACTGGAGCAGAATTAAAGGGGCATTGGCTGACATAGGTGTCCTCGGATATTTAGCGAATTTGGTGGAAAACTACCTCTCAGAGAGGAATCTTCGGTAAGGGACGGATCAGTCCCCAAAGAGTACATTATCACAGTCGGGGTTCCACAGGGATCGGTACTTGGTCTCCTGTTGTGGAATATCATGTGTAATGGGGTGCTTGCTCTTCCCGTCCCAGAGGGGCTACGTCGGCTTTGCTGATGACCTAGCTGTGGTTGTTGCAACGAAACACCCAGAAGATGTAGAGGTCTACGCGACGGAAACAGTGAGAGCGTTAAAGTCCTGGCTAGAAAGAGCCGGGCTGACCTTGGTGTACGCGAAAACCGAAGCGGTCTTAATAACGAACTGCAGGAAAAATAACACTGTGAAAGTGAAGGTCTTTGAATATACCGTCGTATCAAAGCCAGCTATCAAATACCTGGGGGTAATAATTGATACCAAATTGAGCTTTAGGGAACACCTAGAATATGCATGCCAAAAGGCAACCGAATATTAGTGGGCCGAAACACTGCCGGAGGTTGGTGCTGGCTGGAGTAGTGCGCTCCGTCCTGCTTTACTCGTCACCTGTGTGGGCAGAGGCGCTTGCAGACTCTCAGAGACGGAAGCAGGTGAATTCGGTTTGCCGGGTGATGGCTTTGAGGGTTTGCAGCGCTTTTAGAACCACATCAGATGAGGCAGTATTGGTGGGGTGCAGGCGTGATCACTGTCGACATTCTGGTTAAAGAAATGAGTGTGTTGTACCATGCAAGATGGATGGAGGGGCACACAGAGCGTAGAAATGCAGCAAAGTCAGAGTTTCATGATCTTTGGAAACGCATATAGGACGAGTCTACGGTTCCTGGTCTTCTACTCAGTCCTGGTTGGAAAGTTCACAGCAAAGTTCCTCCTGAAGATTGCCTTGTTGCTTAGTCCGTTGAGAATACCCAGAGCTCCCGAGAAAATCCATCTAGGACATTACTGTGAGCGTAGGGCTTCATTGTCCAACATTCGGTATTTTTGATTGTATTTCTTGCTGAACGTTCGCGACTAGACAATATGGAATGTGGCGAACCATGGCTGTATATATTGAGAGAACTATCCTCGGCTGGAGACCCCACTTCTGCCGTCGCAGAATAAGACTTCTTAATCCTCCTGGTCCTATGTTCCAATTTAATCCACAAATCCAGGATCACACCAATGTTTGTGTGGATGAGGTTGGGGCAGGCAAAGCTTCTGAGCAGCCAAACCCTATTGGTTACTGACACCCTTCTTTTTTTGAAGCACCCGAGACATCCCTCTACACCACAATGACCGAATACCCAGGGTAGTTCCACCGTATTGAATTTAAAAACAGAATTCAGTCGGTTTCTACATTCTTAAATGATTTCTGAAGTGATTAAAGGACTGCTGAATGCTCTTAATACAGCTTGACTATCGCTATAGATGGCAATGCCTTTCAACCGCACGCCACCCAGGTTGTGTACAAATCCAAGGTCTGCAAATTGATGCATTTAAAGCTTACAGTGAAAGCTTGTTTGTTTCACCTTAGCCCACCAGGGATGGGTAAGTGAACACCGGCCTAATGATAGCAAAATATTTCCGCATTACTAACTGAGGCCTGAGTCGAAATAAAGGTCAACCTATCTTCATTACCCATTTATTGAAGAAAAGTGTCAATTTTTGGTGGAATTCAGGTGTCCTTGTTTTCGTGCCAAATTGTGACAGCAACGTTTTGGTTGAATTTGTGCATCTTACAACTCACAGACACACCTTTCCTAAAGTCCCTCCATAATTTCGCTCATAGCATAGGGAAGCATCTTTGACATCAAAATCACCAATCCGCCGGCGTAAGGCATCACCTTCACTCCGTTGCTATTTAATATTGTTAGAATTTCATCCATCACTATTAATCAAAGTACCGGAGAGCTGGCATCACCCTGGGGCATCCCTATTCTCATAGCTGTGGTCAAGTGACTGAAGATAGTTACTATCCATTGTGTAGAATACCCCTCCAATCTCATCTGATTAGAGCCCCTCTTTGATAACTTTGGTGCTCACGTTGTTAGGTATAAAAACCACTCGCGAGTCATGTCCAAACGAAATACAAATCTTTACAAGCCATGGAATAACCCTTTCTTGCTGTTTCTGGAGCATGGCTGGCATTACGCTTTCTGAGCCCAGAGACTTATATGCAGAGAAGCCTACCGTTCATGATTACCGTTTCGACAATCTCAAATGAGTGGGATCTAACCTCTAAGCGGGTTTCTGATTCACAGTCCTCCTCGCGGGCGGAAAAGTGTAGATTAGCACCTCCAACTTTTTAAGAGAGGATGGACTCCTATGTTCCTTAGCTATATTCTTATTGGGTCTGGCAGAATCGCTATTTAACAGTTGGTTAGCAAGAACCGCTTCTAGGCAACCCTAATGGTTCACTTATACGGACGAACGGAGAAAAGTATAAAAAGAAACAACGGAACGATTGCGCGAGTGCAGCCGAACATCTTACCAACCCAGATGCCATGATCGAACAGAGCCGAAAATCCACTTAAGGGTATATGTGCTCAAATACTTCATGCCCAAAGTTTACAGCGAAGATTTTATCCATAAGCCACCAGGTGGTTTAAGGTAAATTACTGATCCGCCCTAAAAATGTGAAAGTTGCCTTATTCTTAAAAAACTCATTGAGTGGAATTTGTCGACACGCATCCCTTAGGCCGAGCTTCGTGAAGCTAGTAAATGAGTGGTAAAGGATACATAATTTATATTTCATGGATTTCAAGGTAAATCGATAAGGAGGAACACTATCGATTTTTTCGGATTACAAAACGTGACTCCAGCTGATACTCTGCACACTGTCTAGTGGCTAACCGCGCCGCTGTCCTGAAATAGATGCACAGTCACCCCCGTTTTTAATGATTATCTTTAATTATTTTTACCGCGCACTCCGAAGCCAAAAAACTTTCGGTGGTCGCAAAGTTAATAGGGTTAGGGTTGATGTGTAAATAGCCCTAGGGTTCGTGCACTGGATCAGTTCAGGGAACAATTGCTTTGCTTGAAGTTTATGCTATGGAGTTAAGAATAGATTTCCCCCAAATTACGTAGAAGAAGATTTCACAAAAGAATAGTATGTTGGTGATGGGTGTTGTCCATTCCTCTGCAGTTGCAGCTACACCTATAGTTTAATATCATGAGAGAATACCACAAGGGCTTTAGTCCATCGAATCGGTCTCCATTGATTTGAATGGTAAGGTCAGCCTTAGAGACAGATTAGGGAATACCACAAGCGCCTTAGTCCATCGAATCAGCCTCCATCGATTTGCTTAGTAAAGTCAGCCTTCGAAACAAATTAGGGCCTTAAGATGTTAGTGAGCCTTAGAGACAGATTGGGGGCTTAAGATATTTTTTTAAAAACCATTTTAGAATAAAAGTCATCTTATTTGTGCCGCAGGACATGCACTTGGTGAAATTGTCAAGATATGTGAAGGAATATTGTCCAAATTAGAAAGTTTCGGATTTAACTTTGCTTTCCGTCGATTTTTTACCGTAGTGATCTTCATAGTGAGATAGAAAGGAACTTATCTATAACCGAGAGAAGTAATTACTTTCAGACCAGGCCCTGCTACCACACTGGACAAAGGCTAGGGAATATAAGTTCCTTTTTATCGTATCTCACATAATTCACAAATTATATATTTATTAATGAAAAAAAAAGAAGGAAAGGAGAAGAGCTTTCATAACAAAAAGGACACTTCTAAGCAGTCGAACGATGTATCCTACAGTTTGTAGCCAAAAAGATTCATTTCTTCAAAAGTTCTCTGGAAGCCACTTATGTATCCGTGTACTTGAGAACCACGTGACATAGAAAACAGCTATTAAAGTGATACGGAACAGCGAAGGAAGTTTCAATAAGAGATTCTTCATTGTTACCGTCTTTAGGTATTCCGTAAGATTCTCTTTACCAATTTTTTGTATGTTTCGAATTCTTTCACCTTCTTCACTCTGCCTCTTATAATTAAAGTTAATGTAATACTTGCCTTTCATCTTTTTCGTTCAAGTTAAACTAGAAACAGCCAAAATGATGCTTCTGGCCAGAAATCTTCAGGCCGTAATCATGTTGGGCTTGTAACACGATATACATAGCAGTACATATGTATGTACCCTAGGCATATTCAGTGGATAAATACAGAACCATTTTGATGTAAAAAATGCATATATTTAAATACAATATTAAGCATAATAACAAATATTCAATGCACTTAGTCCCCTCACCATTTAGTGACATTTTTAGTTAGTTCCTAAATCGAGATAAGGCTGGGTTAGTCTCTATTGGATTATATATATCCTTTAGAAATAAAAAAGGAAGTTTGGAAAAATAAAAAGTAAAATTTGTCCTGAAAATCGTTCTTTTGGAGAAATGAAAATAGTAGAGAAGAGCTGTAGCCCATGGTTCCATACAAAATGTAGTTCAGAAGGAAACTAGACTACTCTTTCTAGGTTAGAGAGAGGAACATGGAATCCAAGACATAAATAGCTTTTAAGGAAGACTAGGCATGAAGAAGAAAATATCGGGTTTTAGTTACGAAAGATATTTTTCGTGTTATATTATAACACATTCGAGTGTTCTCAGCTATTTGAAACTTCACCCCGAAGGTACACTGATCTGTAAAAATTGGTAAAAACTCACCTCGTAAAGTTCTAGCTTTAAAGAATAAAAAAAAAAAATAAATAAGTTAATCATTGCAAAACCACACGTGCTAAATAATTGATATGATACGGCTAATATGAATTGTTAATTGTAACGACTTACAGTTAAACAACGCAAGAACATATTCCGTATCGGTTTGTTATAAAACGCAGTTGTCTTATTTCTACAATAGTTTGTACACAAGACGCTGCATACGTAAATTATTAAATTGATAGTTTGAAAATGTAAATCTAAACAAAAATCATGTTTACTTAAAAAGGAATGTTGGGACAATCTGACGACGATGTTTAGAGCTACTTAAATATTTATTAACTACGTCTTGTAATTTAATGCTTTCAATCAAAAAATAAGTGAGTTGGATTGTGTCTAATATTACGTCTTGCTTTTATGAACTCTCATTAATAGAAAGAATTCGAAGAACTCTCATTAATAGGAGGAATTCGACTGGAGCATCACCTTGCTGTAGGCTGTCTGACGCCAAGAGATCTAGGTAAGTCATATCTATTACTGATCTTGGCATGAATGATGAATATGGAATTATATATATGAGTAAATTTTAAATTCTTTTGAGGTGGAGGTATATCATGTTTGGCTATCAAAGGGTCAGTTGACAGGCATTAAAACAATATTTACAAAACTATATACTACGTAATATTTGCTATAATATAACATATAGTAGGCCCAATTTTCTGAATATTTTTTCCTAAAACGTTCGTTAGCCTAATGGAAAACGGTGTAGAATTGTGGGGTCCAGCGTCCCCTTTGAGGTTTGCGTTAAACCGCAAGTGTTATTTGTAAACGTCAGCTTTCGATCGCACTTCGGCCGCAACGACCCATGCCCGTTGATGGGTCGTTAGTTCAAAAACATTGAGAGGAAATGTCAAACCAGGAATTTATTCTTTTCAATACCCAAAAAGACGAGATGGTTGAGATAGTCGGAACATTAAAATACATTACATACAAAATAGATATAATACAAATGCTCGCGAATGTCATAAGGAACGCAGCTCATATAGTCTAATATCACAAAGAGAACATCAGCAAGTGCCAACTTGATGTTGAAATAGTTGTTTTTCCAGATTTTGGAGTAGGGAAAGCAGGTCATGGGGATATCAAGTTATCAAATTATCGACACCATACGAAGAATGCGATGGCCAATCAGACTAATATCCTGGTTTTTTTTTGGTATTTATCTTCTTTCCGGCTCTGCTTGTCACCTTCTCAAAATTCATATCAAGCACCACGAATTGCGTCGAGAGAGTTAACAGATGTCATCAGTGTAATTGAGGTGAATGATGAAAGATGAAATCGTCTATTGAAACCCTTCTCGTTTTCCCGATAAAGCGGCATTAAGAACGTCGCCGACAAATGATATGGACGACAAGATACAACCCTCCTAGACACCGTCTTTCCCTTCAAATTTCTCCGAGAATCTACCTCGATACAGCACGAAACGTTTTGCGCAATCATGTTTAAACCTTTTACTAAATGAACAGCAGGTGGAGCGCTGATTTAAATTCCCCCTACTGTTTTAGAGTGATCCAAAGGGGTTTGAAAAATAGTTGCTTAAGAGGGACCCAACGCGGAAACAAATTTTCTTTCTCTGCTGATCAGGTCCTGGAAGTGTTCTCTGATAGGATGATTTAAACTAAGATCTTCGCGACACCAGACAGTACTGAAATACCTCTCCAGTTGGTGCTATCAAGACGGTTATCCTTTTTCGGAATCTTAACGATCATCGTCCCCTCCCATTCAAAGACTGGACAAGCAGCTATGAATAGTTTTCCTCCGTCAACACCGGGCCTTTTACTGCATTTGAGTACGTTGATGGCAAAGATAATTTTAATTTTGTTGCAGGAGCAGTTTGTATTCTCATGTTACGTGAGCGACACCATGACCGTCCGGTTGTGGATAAAATCCGGCTCAATAGGTTACAGTAGGCGGGTCACTTAATCCGTATGGATGAGGATGATTCCACCCGGAAAGTTTATAAGGGCAATATCTATGGCAGAAAAACCAGACGAGGCAGACCCTGCCTAGGATGGAGCGATGGCGTAGGTCAGGACGCCAGACAGCTTTTAGGGATATCAAATTGGTGGACCTCGGCACAAAACCGGGATGTCTGGAGTTCCTTATTAAGGCCGGCCTAGATAATGATGACTAGAGACAAGGGAGGTTTTGATGAAGGCCTAGTGTTCATTAATATTCTCGGTTGGGTTATTTCAGCTTGTGTCATTCGCGCAGCAGAGAACATTTTCACACTCCTAGATGATAGCCGGAAACATACATTCAGAAGACCACTACCAAATCTATTGCTGATTGCGACATGGTTGATCCGATTAAATGTTTGTAGCCCTTCAGTCAAAACCCAACTGACCTTGTGGCAGACTCTGTGCTCAAACAGTGTTCTGACGATGACGAGGTGGTAAAAATTGGAAAAGTCTACGAACTGTTCACTGTTCTTGTTACACACGACTTATCAAATCGCTTAGCTTAGGCCCAGATATTCCAGCTTATATTGCAGAAAACAAGTATTCTGGGGCGTTGAGCCCCTAAGTCGTTGTTGATGCTTCGCTAGTCCACAAATTTCTATCCCTTTTACTCGCTCTTACGATTCTGTTTTCGTAAACCCCAACTCATGGGGTACGCCTAATGTTGTATAAGTGGTAAACCTACAGTATATGGTGCAATGCGAGGACGCCCACAAAAATCCGTATATTATCCTTAAAGTTAACGCCAAATGATCATCATAAGTTGAAGCAGATCCGGACTTTCGCCGAAAAATTTTTCTCATTGGTGGGACCCATTTTTAGCTGAGTGGTAGGCATTTTAGCATAGTGGCAGGTATTCATTCACAGCTGAATCGGCTGGTATCCGATATTCAGTGACGACACCAATCTCTTGCCGCCAATGAGATTTAAAATGTGGTTATTCATGCAGAAGAAGCCATTCTTCTCTCTGCTAAAAACCTGACGAATCTTATCGAAATTACGGTAACGCTACCTGGGTTGGAAGACACATCGGGAAACGCAACGATATGGCCATGCCGAAAGCCAGCCATGCAAAAAACAATAGCATTCACGGAAGCCGGCTAAGTAAGGGAAAAAATCCGTAGCTGTCACCTCCCTCCTAGTGCAACTACAGTGAAATATGAGCAGTTCCTAGACACTTTGGTTTTGACGCTGGAGACCGCAGCCTTAAAGTTATTGCCGGCAATTTCAATGCCTTCAAGTCGGGAAGCAGAGTGACGAACATCAGGTGCCAAATCGTCTTTGAAACTTTCCAGTCGAACATTTTACTAGCCAACTGTGGATATGTGCCCAACTTCCGAGATAAGGAGTTAGGCTCTGTGTTAATTTGAAGGTTTACGATTTGATGATCGGCCTGGTTTAGGTCTGAACTTATGACGGATTTCACTTGAATATAATTCGTACCAATTACGTATTTGCGACTATAAAATATATAAATGGAGCGATTACTCTCTGTCGTTACTTTCGATCACGCTGCTCCCAAGGCAGAGGTGAGGCAGCGTCTGATGAGTTGCCTCTGCCCTGGACGAAACAGTCAGTCAACTTTTTCTTTTATTAAAATTAAAGGCTGTCTAAATGCGAGCCGAAAACCGCTTCAAGTATCAACAGTTTTATCGATTTTTTATGTAAGGATATTTGGCTACACGATGGTTTCATATTGTATATACGTTGAATATATCCAATATTAAATTCGATGTGTCACTGACATTTTATCTCGTGTGGAAAAGTAATTTGTTGCAAAAGGGGTAACTTATATGACAATATGACACTCCCTATTAAAGTCTACCTTACTGGAATGAACTTAAGGGACGTTTGTAGTAAGTTTGGAAAACAGAATAATGTACTATTACTAAATTTTTTTGAGCATATATCGTAACGAGGAGTATTTTGAAGCCTTGGATTGTTTCTGAGAACGGGTCCTTGAAATAATTGCACAACTGCACACCTCCTCTTTGCAATTAATGTTAAAACTATCTGCTTCGAAAAATTGATATCCCACATGGCCATATCGCCCCCGGTGAAACAATTTATTATTATGTAAAATAATGAGTATTACAAAGATTGGGAAGTGCTTAATGCATGGGAGACCCGTATGTTCAATTTCTCGTCCTCGGAAACACATCTCGTCAATGAATTTCACTTTTGATCAGTAGTGTCATTTCATTCATCGATCAAAGCTGTCGTCACTTCCTACGAGAATAAAGAATTTTTGCGTTCGTAAGACTCATGATCTAACTGATCCACGAATGCGAGAAGTTTTGTCTCTCCTGTCTAAACCTTAGAATAGCAAATAGGACATGGTTTTCATCATAAAAGGTACAGTCTTCAGCCATATTCTTGACAGTGCTATTGGCACGGCGATTCTTCCAATTGGACGGCAGTACAATTTGAGAAACTGATTTCTATGCGGAGTTTAAAAACAGCTAACTTTGCGGACTGTAACTTTCTTCAATGCACAGGTCACCTATATTTTTTATATATAGTAGTTTTAATGTATGATATTTTGTTCCTGCTAAATTTTAAAGAAAAAAATTCAATGACCTCAAAGTTTTCTTCAGTGATTATCGTCTAAAGTTACGGTAATCTAAGAGATAACTATGTATATATGTATCAATGTTAACGAGAATATCATCACCATCAACGGCGCAACAACCGGTATCCGGTCTGGGCCTGCCTTAACAAGAAACTGCAGGCACCCCGGTCTTGCGACGAGGTCCACCAATTCGAGCCTAATTCACCGCGAAGGTAAAAAAAAGCTCAAAAATCCATCCACATAGCGTCCGAGCTTATTAGGTGACGCTGCTGTCTTCAGCGTCTATCTAACACCGAACAAGACGATGCCAGATTATCAACGCAGATTTGATGCTCTAGAGGACGCTATCTTGGGCATGGAGGGGTACCTTCAATGCAAGGATTCTTGAAAGGGGCGTGCCTCATCCAGACTCCAGAGTCTGACGATATCTTTTCAAGTACACCAGCTTGGCAGTCTCCAGCACGTGGAACGTTAGGAAAGTGAGCATCGGGAGTTTCGTCATTTGTGCTCTTGAAACAGGGAGAGCTACGCTGAAAGATACTTCAGGGACTCGTGGCGCCGCAGTTGGTACTGTCGCAAATTCAATTATGTGCCTAACAACGACCACCTACGGGGCTTCCCTGCCTAGAAGGGCACCGATTGTGACAAACGTTGAATATATTCGTGGGCAGAAATATCCGACCTGCGGAAACAGTACCATAAGCTTCACCGTTTGGCACAACGTTTAAAAACAGGAAGGTGGCACACACCGCAATTACAGGGTACAGATCAGCTAAAAGGTGGCTCTTTTACTCCTGGGCTTCTAAACAGGCATGAAAGCTTTCATTGTTCCCTCCACAAGATTGGGAAGGCACGATTTCCTGACTGTGTGTTCTGCAAGGAGGTAGTGAACGACACCGATCACACCTTTTTTCTTGTGAAGGTGGGATATGATTCGTCAGCAACTTTACAGTTTTCTTCGGGCAACAGCTATCAGAGAGATGTGGACTGCAATATCAGAGAGATGTTAACTAGCGCTGACAGATAGATCCGCTTCGCGCAACCAGTGGAGGGACCGACTAACAAGGGGTTCTTTAAACTAACAGTCCTCCTCTTGCCTTGCTTGGGTGAAAGGAATTCCCTGACTTGCAGGCTCTGTGAGGCGGGGAAATTCAGGAGTTAGCTCGAAATAATGTGTCAAACGGTTCCAGGCTAGTTCTCTGATGACGGGAAGGTAGTTAGTTGGTAGTCGGGGATCGTCGTATCGTGAAATATAGCATTTCCACCTCAAGTTGATAATATTCCAGATGAAATTACCAATATTTCAAATAAAATTAATGGCAGTGCACAGTAAAGTCACGTATTCTTAAATTCAATTCACGATTTTCCAAACTAAATTATTTTTTTCCAAATTAAGTTGAATTAAACATTTTTCATTTTACAGGATCAAATTATTGAATGAAAAAGAAAAACTGTACGTGAAAAGTGGAAATATAATCCTCGTTCATTCATAGTTTTTTTCCATTATGAAATAATTTGATAGTGAATATTTAATTTGGAAAAATATCAATTTTATTTGGAAAATGGTTAATTTGATTTGGAAAATGGTTAATTTCATTTGGAAAATTCTGTATTTAATTTGGAAAGACGTGAATTTCGTTTGAAAAGCCGTTGATTTGATTTGGAAAGTTGTTAATTTCATTGCAATGTCGTTAACTAGAGGTGGAAATGAAACAGGAAAAACCTTTCATATCTGAAACGACTTATTTTATTACACTTTTATGGCAGTCAGTCTTCAGCAAGAAATGTGCTTCTATTGATACTAAGAAGAAATCAAACTGCTAAGTGTAGTAGCGTTGAGCGCAATGCACTTCATACGAGTATGTTTTTGTTTTAATAATTTAATAATTAACGCTTCCGTTCACCTCTTAATCTTGATATTGATTACATGAGTAACATTTATTTCTGTCAGTTAAATTTTCAACTGAAGTGAGCAATCAATCCTTTTTAGAATGTGGATGCAATAGTTTTCAAGTTCTGATGATTTACCATCATTTGTAGTCTCGTCACATATTGTTACGTGGATATCGTGGCTTCCGTACCTGGCTGCCAATTATTTCAGAATTCTTATACGTATTTGAAAATATTAGCATATTCTAAGGAATAACACCTAATGTTGCCTTGAGATTGGGTAGTGTATCGTACTAACTGAATTCTGTTGTAGATTTGCAAATGAATATTTTGTCTTAACTTATTCATTCCTTCAATTCCTTATTAATTACACTATGGCTTTATGGAGCAGACTATCGCAATGGAAAACGGTTCCAATCCCGATGGTGCTAGAGGGATTTGCATCCCAGCTAGCTGCCGGATATCAGTGCATCAGCTGTGAAAGCGTACCTAAGTCAAACCAGAAAAATTATCTCTAACACACTTCAAGGCTTAGGTCAGATCTGTTGAGTCATAGATTGCTGCTATTATGTTTACTTTCTGTAGTGGCCGCGGCTTCGCAACGGGAGCAGGATTTTATTCGCCTTTTTCAATATGAACTTAACCAAATAATGAATTCTATAGTGTGCAAATACCTTAAATTTCGCCGCATATTGGACATTATTGAATGCATTCGGGGAATTATCTGTCGCATTCGTCAACGCTACTGCGCATCTTGCGGGCTACATGAACTCGAGAAGTCCAAGGCCGGCTTAAGCGGGGCCGGCTGATTGAGAGACGGCTGATGGGCCGGGGAGAACAAAGGAACAAGGAGAACGTGAGTTTTGGCAACGGAGTCACATCGAACGAGAGGAGCGCTTTTGTTTTCCGCGATTTTCCCTTTCAATCAAGGAGAACTCATCTAAGGACATTGTAGCTCGTCGGATTTTCCGTAGTTCATTGTTTTGCGCAGTTTTCTCTAAAGTTTGTGGATCCTGAAACTGTGGACCTGAAAACTTGCATAGTTAGTCATGGGGCATGATGAAAATATAAAATGTCTTTGTCGAGTGGAAAATTTGAATCACAAAAAGATCACTCAAGGAGTCGTGAGGTTGTAAAATTTTTTTTTTCTTTCAATTTGCTTTCGAAGATATAGACCAATTTCTTTTTCAGTGGGAAAAGGGGGAAAAGAATCGTAGTTGGTTTTGGAGCGAGGAAGAGCTTGAGGAGACGAGAAAGGTCGGATGGTGTACAGTCGGCCGAGAAAATGGGAGACACTAGATGATATGAATTGTTGGGTGTTGACAAAAATACGAGGAGTAGCTTGATGATTTTTCTTGGAGGTGCACGCTGATTTTTTATTTGGAAGGTAAACTGGTTGCGGTGATTCGGTTTTTTTTTTTATCATAAAAAAAGTTTTCAACGCGTACTGGAAACGAAAGAGGAGATGCGAAAAGACTGAGAGGGTGGAACAGAAGCGACTCGATGCCATGAGTGAAATTGAGGTGAAACCAACAAGGTTTAGGTCAATTCTATGCTATTAGAGGCAAATTGGTCTGTCGGGTGTCACTGAATCACTTGAAATGAGCCGTAGCGATCTAGTGATAAACAATTTAAGTTTTGATGCGACGCAGAGGCTTCGAAAAATTCACCAAGTGAGGTGTTTGTCGTGCATGAGTCTTCGAGAACTCAAAAGAAAATCATTTTGACATTGCGTTCGACAGAAGGAAGTTTTTGCAACTTCAAAAGTTATCTCTGCCCTTATCAGTTTTCACGTTGAAGTTTTCTTTCTGAGTTGCTCCCGTAGCTACATAACAACGAAATCAATGAGTTGTAGATAAAATTCGGCTCAATAGGTTACGGTGGGCTGGTCACATAATCCGTATGGATGAGAATGATCCAGCCCAGAAAGTCTATTGGGCAATATCTATGGTAGAAAAAGAAGAAAAAGAAGACGAGGCAGACCCTGCCTGAGATGGAACGATGACGTACATCAGGACGCCAGCCAGCTTTTAGGGATATCGAATTGGTGGATCTCGGCGCAAAACCGAAATGTCTGGAGTTCTTTATTAAGGCAGGCCTAGACAGGATACCGGTTGTTACGCCGTTGATGATGACAACCGAAAGGAAAAGGTGATGATCGAGTGATATCTCCCAATAATGTAGTTTCGATAGCAATTGTGGTTCGGCGAGAGTCTTCATTACCACAAGACGCCGTTCATTATCTTCTATAATCGGCCAACACTCAGGACCATGGAGAGCGACAGTACGGACAACATTGCGGTAAATTTTATATTTGAGACGTTCGTTGATACGTCGATCACAAAGAATACCAGTTGGGGGACGCCACTTTATCCAGGTTGCGTTAATGCGTGAAACAATTTCATAGTGCAGTTCTCCATTAGCTGATAGCATTTACCCGAGATATTTAAATCGCTCGGTTTTGGACAGGTCACCCCCGCTGGGGATCGGTCGTCAAAATTCAGTTTTATTCAAATTCAATCTGAGACCGTGTTGCATGAGCTGATCATTCCGTTTTTGCACAAGTTGCTCGAGATCAGTTTTGCAATTAGATGCTAGGAAAACATTATCTGCATAAAGGAGTGTATAAAGGGCCGGTCGTTGGATGTCCCGTGTAACGGTGTCCATAACAAGAACAAAGAGGAGTGGTGAGAGGGCGCTTCCTTGATGAACACCAACAGAGACACGAAGCGGTTTTGATACACCCACCACACTTCGAACTTTACGGACCTTTATTTCAATATCGTCATTCCAAAGCCAAGCATCTCGGTTGATGTACCGCTTACCTGGCTTGGTGACCCCGAGGTTTGCAGAGGCCGCTTTGCAAATGTAGGATGATGAGACATTCGTTTGATGACCCATGTATTCATAAGTACAAGGTCATGGGTGTCCGCAAAATTCGATTATACGCTCGCCACCCTCACCGTCTACTTTTTCACCCACATGGCCATTAATGTGGCCAGCAATGATGATATAGTCGTCAGCAGGCATGTGACAAGTCTTTTCATCGAAAAGTTGTCAGCAGGCATCTTTCTCAGCATCAGGTCGACCTGTCTGTGGTGTGTACGCGGTGAGGAAGTGAATAGTGCGATCAGCTAATATAATGGGAAGCTTCATTCGTCATCAGCCAATTATTAAATCATGCGACTTCTTTAATGGCATCACGAAAACCCTCTGAGGTGGCAATGCCAACACCGTATTGAGTTTGTGGGCTACCAAAATACAGAAGTTTATAACCATTTTTCCCGCGTTCGCGTTCAATGCCGCAGCTTTTGGCACCAGACTATCGGGTTTCTCGCAGAGCGCAGACATCAATGCGCCTTTTCCGAAGTGCTCCTGCGAGTTCCTCGGTCTTTTCAGTTAGGGTGCCAACATTTGACGTGCAGATACAAATTTGTTTTATTCGGACTAACTTACATACCGGGGCCCGTCCTGCCGCGTCGACTGAGGTGGATGCCCTAGTACTTTTCCGAGGCTTATTACTCGATCCGGTCATCTTGTTTCTAACGACATTGGATGCATTTTTTTGTCGGCCTGTCACGGGATCTGTCACCAAGAGTGAAGTAGGAACTAGCATAATGGAATAACTCCAACTATACTCTATTTATCTCATTCCCTGATCTCAACATTTTTTTTTATTTTTTTTGGTTTTTCACTGAGGATAGTGCAAAGTACCTCCTTTACCTAGGCTTGGGACCAGCATTGTTTTGTGGCCGAGTTGTCATGTCCTTTAAAAACTACAATGGAGGAGATGGTAAATCATATTCGACTGTACATATTTACGCAGGACTTGCTTGACTAGAATCACTAACGAAATTATGAATGCATTTTTGGTTTGATTAAATTTGAGAGCGATGATATCTCATACCTCGCGTTCGGCACTTGTATTTTTTCGGAATATTTAAATAATCGCAAATTATACTGGAAACTTCTAGTTTAGAGGAAGTTATCACTTCTACATGCTTCATCTGTTGACACAGATACTTAAATTTGCCTTCAGCCTCTAATGGCAAATAGATTTTCGTTTGATGCCTTTTGGTGATTGTAGGACCAAATTACGTGTTCAGCGGCCTAGATTGGTCAACAGAGATGGAGTGATACTGCTCCATGATAACGCCCGACCCCATGTTTCCAGAATGACGGTCCAAAAATTAAATGAATTACGATATGAGACTCTTCCTCATCCACCATATTCACCCGACCTCTCGCCAACCGACTACCACTTTTTTAAGCATTTGGATCACTTTTTGGCGGGGAAACAATTCAGCAATGAAGTAGCTGTCAAAAGTGCCTTTGAAGAATTTCTTAGCTCTAGAAACCCAGACTTTTACGAAACTGGAATAAATGCCCTTGTATCTCTTTGGGAGAAGTGCATTGAAGCTGCTGGTTCTTATTTTGACTAATAAAATTAATATTCATAAAAGTTATAGTTTTTCGAAATTTTACTCAAATATCCGACATTTCATTTGCAACAACCTAATACATATAATAAGGATGGTGAAAATTCCGTTATCCGGAAAATAGTTTATAGTTTTAATAGTTTATTTGACAGAAGAACATCTTAATTAGTAGAAAAATCTTTCCAAAGAATAAACTCAATGAATAATGCAGTAATAAAGTCGACAATTTATAACTCATGCGTAACGTATAATTTTATAGTTGATCCTCACCTTCTATTGCAATAAATTTGTATTCATGGCAAAAACTTGTACATTTCGCTTTCCTACTAGGAGACAAAGCGCCACAAGCTCTTCTTATTTATATTCCGTTAGTTAAACAATATAGATACTTCCACTTTCAAGTGATGGCCTATTTTTACAGTTGGAATTGCACTGAATTAAATATTTATGAAATAACTTAAGCATAAGATTGCACATAGGTGTAGGTGTATGTTCTATGATTACATTGTAAAAAAAAAACCAGCTCTGAATGAGTTGCAGCAACTTACATACATGCATATGTCATACAAGTCGTGTGCCGGGTTTCTTCTTCTCAAACAGCCATTTTCAAGTTCATTACTTCATTAATGAGTGGCTGCGATTTCAAGTTTTCAAAAACAACCAAGAGCGCAAGCTAATAATCTTTTCGATGGCGTAGGTGGACACTTGACTTAGTTTGATATGAACAGGTTCATTGTTTGTTTCTTTTATTCGCTCGTGTCCCATATTCATACATTGGGTTAGAAATTGTATAATTTCGGCGTAGGCGAAAGTGTTATCGACACTTTCATCGTACCATGACATATCAAGTTCCGCCAAATTTGTTAACATATATTTCACAAAATATACTTTTTGAGACTTTATGGTTTGCCAGCTTATCCTCTGAGATTTATCAATCATTGTCTATCGTATTTAATCTATTGAATGAGGGAACAATCTTTATATAATGGAATTAGACCTTTTGATATTTGATTGCATAGAAACAATTAACATTTTTATGTCCTCTATGTCCATTTCAATTGAAGCTTTCATCAGTCCCTAGGACATAATTATTTATAATTTGCATCTTTGTTTGTATATAAAATATCCGGAAAAACTTTTTATTGCATTTTAAAGTATTTTGCTCATTATTATTACAGTGCTATCCACTTTACTTTGTTCTGACAAAGTATTATCGATTAATTCATGGTTTTTATGGGCGTAGATTTATGAAACATTCAATTTAAATATGTTACATAGTTTCATATGCTATTTTAGATAACACCAAGATACGAAAAAGAGGTTTACAGCTAAATTTATGTATGTAGCATAATTAATAATTGTATAAATAATTTAGTTATTATTCCGAGAAGTTTGCAAAGAATCTGTGATGTGATAAATTATAGTTGTCCACTCTTATAAAGCTTTTGGAAATCCAGTATCCATCCATATACGATGACCATAGAAAATTCTTATGTGGGAAAAGAAAGTCATTTATAGATGGGATGTCAAGAAACGATTTCTTTCCATCATTGGCTTCGAATTTATAAACAAATGGTCACTTAATTCTACATTTTCTAGGAGAGTAATGGATACTTTTCATTAGCTCAGAAATAAATGCATATGAAGCTGCATGCTAATGGTTATTGTTGCCGTTGGGATGCAATTGGTATCGCTCCTCGTTTTTCGGAATCGGCGACCGAGGTATTAAGCAAGTGATCAATTGTTTGGACCAAAAGTCTCAGGAAATGACTCCAAATACCTTTCGTTCGGTAGTGTTTTTAGGCAAGGATGTTGGGATGTTTGAATCAAAGGTCTCGTCTAACTGATACTTGAAGCAGAAGAGACATCAAATAAGGATATGATTCACCGTGGATGTTCCTTTCTCGAGGATACCACATACGGACGAACCGGTATTTTTTCTATTCCCCCGTTTAACTTCGCGTGCATTTTTATGTATAATACACGTGGAGGTTTCTATATGACGGACTGAAGTGTTCAAAAGGACCAACATAGCCCTGAGCGCTGATAGCACCAAAGCCATTTAAGCGCATGTCAACGGAAAACTTTAGTAAAGGTCTGTTTAAGTACTGGTGGACTTATGCGGCCACTTTTCCTGTTCCTGGGATAGCACTGCCCCCGATGTTGACCATAGTTAAACGGATGATCATTTTGGCCATTTCCAATTTCTACGCTCAGCCGGCCCGGGTATCAAAGTCTCGGAATCGCCATCTTGCTATCCGATGAAAAAAAAAACAGAAAGAAAAGAAAATTGTAAGTATGATCTACCCCTCCAGAAAGCTTCTCATTCTACCGAACCGGCAATTGAAAAAAAAAACTGAAAATCTCCAAAATCATTGGATATAAACTGAATGTTTCATTATTTCGGAGAATCCTTCTAAGAAAGTCTTAAAGCGTCATTAAAACACAAAGGCGGGTAAGACTATTATTTTCGCTAAGCTCCACCCAATGAAGCCCCAGTCAGGGTTGTTCATTACTACTTTCGAGCCTTGTCAGGAGCTTAATGTGGTTTTCAAAGTGAAGTGCATCCTTCCCCAGAATATCACTCTTAACAGAGTCAAGAACTTTGATAATGTGCAGCTTTTTAACTACCATAGCTTCGGGCATATTAACAGAACTGTTCGATCGTACACAGATGCGTTAGGCGTACAAAAACGATTCTCTTGGACAACGTCATCATAAGATCTGACTGACTGCGGAATCGTGGAAGCGGATCGATGAACGGAAAAGGTCGCGGGCTCCATTGACCGCTGCAAGTAATGGCGGGTCTGACGCACTGGAATTCCGATACCGAGCGAAATCCCGAGAAGTTCAGCGTAGTGACAAGAGAGAATTTGCTATTGCGCTGGTAAGAGAACCGGAAGATGCCGTAGATCACAATGATTTCAGAAATGTATACCCCATCACAAAAGAGCTTGTATGTGGCCACGAATTTTTCGATGGTCCTGTGAAGGATGGAGCGATGATGAACAACAGAAGAGGTGGAAAGAACACTTCGCCATGGCTCTTAACCGTATCACATCCGGTGAGGTTCCTTCTCTTTTGGATGAAAAGGCTAGTCACTGCAACATACGGATACGGAGCGTTCCTCGAACCAAAAGAGAAAACAGTTCGACCATCAATGCACTAAAATGGAGTAAAGCCACTAGGCTTGATGGTGTCCCCGCACAAGTATTTATCGTTGTACATGCAGTTACTGCAGATCTGCTGTTTCCATTCGTTCGGAAATCATGAGAAGCTAAGATCTTTTCCAGAGAGTGGAACAAGGAGATGATCGTCAAGATCTCAAAAGAGGAGACCCACTTTGAATGTGACAATCAGAGGGGTATTTGCATGCTCCCTTGCGTTGCAAAAATAATAGCCAAAATAATCCTGGAATGCATCAAAGAACAATTCGAAAGGTTGATCGAGAGATAGCAGACTGGTTTCCACTCCGGATCCTCCAGCATTGACCACATCAACACCCTATAAGTCACTTTGGAACAGTTTGCGAAGTTGAAATCTTCGCTTCATCTGTTCTTCCACGATTGCAAGAAAACTTTCGACAGCGTGAACAGAGATTGTATTTGTCGTACTCTGCACAGGATGGGCTTTCCGGAGCAAACAATAGCTATCATCAAGGCGACCTATGATGGCGTATGATGTATCGTGTCACCGATATTATTTTTTCCTGTTATCGGTGATGTTCTTTATGCAGCCTTGTCCGGAGGATGGTATGGATGATATGGACGATGATATTTTTCCTCAAACACCTCGACTACGCTGATGATATCTGTTTGCTTTCTCACCGGATCATTGACCTTGGCCAAAGGGCTCTGTATTTGAAAAGACAAGCAAGTAGAGTTAGACTGAAGATAAACACCAATAAAACCAAGGTCTCAGTATGATGGGTTATCGCACTTTCCGTATCTGCATTAATGGGCAGAGCATCGAAATTGCCGATCAATTTGTATATCTGGGAAGCGTGGTTCCTGCGAACTGGATGTTGCCCGACGCATTAATAGGAGTAGATCCGCTTTTGCTGCCCTGAAGTTTGCCTTCCAAAATTAGGTTGAAGCTCTCGCTCAACCCAAAATAATAAACAGCAAAAATTCGCTGTCAAACTTTTAATGAATTTATGGAGTTGAATATCGTTACATTCTACTTTGCGTCCTTGATCTCCCGTCTTGATTTCACACGCCCAACGAGCCACTGTCCAAATGTTGGTTGATTCTCTGAAAGCGGACTCCTACTGCATTTCAGAGGCTTATTTAAAGAGTAGTCATAATGTCAACTTCACCGAATGTAACACTGTCCTGAATGACTTCAACACTGGTGCTGCCCTTTTAGTCAAGAACGACTATGAATTTGATGAAGTTTTCTAGAAAACCTGCTTATCTTTTCCGTTCTGTCGGCGATAGTTAAAACCAATAATGATAGACGAATTTTGATAGTTTTCGTCTAAATCAAATGTAGATCCCCAATTGAGCAACTCGGCGATAGCATGAAATTCTTGAAAAATCTCCATTTAAGATCCAAATCTCCATTTAAGATCCAAATGTCTTTCCCAAGAATGGGAAATTTCTGGTAGGTCAGAGACGATGGTAGGAGCCAGGCGGCGTGGTGTTAGCTATGCTAGTGTGGTGAAGGGCACTCAGGCAGATTCGTAGTGTGGAAGGAGGAAGTACGCAGGTAAAACCCAAGAATTTGCATCATTTTTTAATTGAGTTTAAAATATATACATAGACTTTTCAGAGTTCCTAACTGGAGATTTCGTGGCTGTCTAAGTTCCATTCGAAGCCGACCGGGGAAATCGTGAGGCGGTCGTGATATGGACTACCTATCAGGACACCGAATTCCACCGTTAATCGTCAGACTGGTGAGATCCTGCAAGAGGAAGGTTTCCGGGGCTGTGATGCCAACGCGCATAATGAGATCTTGGGAGCAGCGACACCAATCGAAGAGGTGAATGACCTACAAAAGTTTTCTGTGGGTCGGGAGTGAGGAGGACATGATACAATAATAGATAAAAGGAGGAAGAAGAAAAATTTGGAAAGCAGCAAAAGGTACATGCCCAGAAGTTAAGACGCACAATGAGAAACTATAAACCATTTAAATCACCGGGAGTAGATGGCGTTTTCTCAGTATTACTTCATAGAGGCGTAAAAATCACTCCTAGGGGTGGTGACTTGCTGCATAACTTTGGAACATATGCTAAGGACGTGGTAGCGGGCAAAAGCGGTCTTCATTCTGAAAGCGGACAAAAAGGGTCCTTTCCCCCTTAATCTTTCAGATCAATTTACATGATATCATTTGTACTGAAAACAATCCAGATGGTTTTAGGTAGCTACATTAAAATTTACATTCAAGTACATAATCCCCTAAATCCCTTAGTAGTAACAACAGGTACCAGTTTTGTTGCTAATGAATACTACCCAAAATTGCCCCCTTGTACTATCACTGTTAATATGGAGCTTAGTAGTAGACGGACTACTAGAGAGCTGGCTGACGATATTGTATTAATCTGTAGGGGCAAATATGAGGACAGCCTGTGTGATACAATCTAAATTCTAATTACTTACTAGCACTTAGTGCGGGAGGGCCAGGTTGTGCATCAATCCAGTAATGGTTACCATAGTACCATTCACCTAGAAGGGCAAATTTGACCACTTGAAAGCCATTAGATTATATGGCATCGAAGTTAAACGAAAAACAGAGGTTAAATACTTGCAGCCCCATAGCAGGGTAAAAATATAGATACACCCCAAAAATATACTGCAAAAGTCAATCTAATGTGACCAGATAGAACTGAATTCGACAGAGCAGCCACAGAATTACATAAACTTAGACGGCAATCAAAACACTTAGGACCAACCCGGTGAATACGAAATTGACTTGTAGCTATTGGGTGTAAACGTTCGTAAATTAAACGCGATTTGTAGCTAACAATTAAACTTTTTATTTAACTCAAATTACAAACACGCGGAATCGAAATTATGACTGTAGATTGACAGACAGGATCTGACAGTTGACGGGTATGTGTATGACAACTTATGTCAGCATTGTCACACCCCTACATCACTCTCCCCCGAGTGACATTGCCGTCACGATGACTTTTCGCTGGAGGATAAGTGTGCTTCGGTGGCGGTCTGGATTACAAATATGTTCGTTTAAGATCCTGGTGAGTTTTATTTTCGTCATTCAGGAAGAAGGCTGGCTTTAGTCGTTCTGTTGAGACGTTGAAGTTCTCTCCATTAACTTCGATTCGAAATAGACGATTGGTGATTCGTTCGATAACAGGATGCGGACCTGAGTAAGGTGGCGATAATGATATACGAACTCGATCATCTCGTAGAAAAACGTGTGTGGCAGAACTTAAGTGTCGGTGTACGAATTCGACAGGTTTGTTGTGATGTGCTGATTGTGTTGGACGAATATTACGCATTTGTTCTCGTAGTTGATTTACGAATTGAGCTGGATTATCGTCAACAGTTTGATCATCGAAAAATTCACCTGGCAGTCGTACAGTGGATCCATACATGAGCTCGGCACATGATGCGTTTAAATCATCCTTGTAACACGATCGTAGTCCAAGTAGAAAGGTTGGTAAAGAATCGACCCAGCTTTTGTTTCCGTAACACATTATTGCTGCTTTCAGGGAACGATGCCATCTCTCAAGAATGCCGTTGGAAGCTGGATCGTATGCCGAGGTTCTTGTTCGTTCGCAACCGATTAGTTTCGCGAGTGATTGGAATAGTGCTGATTCAAACTGGGATCCTTGATCCGTTGTAATTATTCGTGGCACTCCGAATCTGGCTATCCAATTGTTGTAAAAAGTTTCGGCGACTGTATTCGCTGTCTGATCGCTTATCGGTATTGCCTCCGGCCAACGAGAGAATCGATCTATCATCGTCAAACAATATTTGAAACCTTTCGAGAGTGGCAACGGGCCAACTATGTCGATGTGTACCTGTTCGAATCGACCATCGGGAATGGTGATATGCTGAGGAACGTTCGTGTGTCTGCTTACCTTCGAACGTTGACACGGTATGCATGTTCGGCACCATAACAGGATGTCTTTACGCATATTCGGCCAGACGAATTTGTTGCAAATTTGTCGCGATGTGGAACGTCCGCTTGGATGAGCGAGCTGGTGAATAGTGTCGAATACTTTTCGTCGAAGTTGAGTAGGGATGTATGGTCGGACTTTACTGTCGGTTACATCACAATAAACTGGAAGTTGTCCTGCAGTCTGTATTGCTTATAGTTTTAATGATGTTGTATTGCTATTTAGTAAGGCTTGAAGTTCTTGATCTTGTTGCTGTTCATGCGATAGTTTGTCTGCGGTGAACGAAGATGGCATGGAAATGGCGTCAACTCGTGATAGTAAGTCGGCGACTACGTTGCTCTTTCCTGGTACGTGGCTGATATGCGTTGAAAATTGCGATATGTAATTTAGCTGGCGTACTTGACGAGGCGAAGCATGATTCGGTTTTTGAGAAAAAGCATAAACGAGAGGCTTGTGATCGGTTTTTATGCAAAAATTTGATCCTTCCAGTATATATTGGAAGTGTTTGATAGTGGCGAAGATAGCTA
Source organism: Hermetia illucens (assembly GCF_905115235.1). Taxonomy (NCBI): domain Eukaryota; kingdom Metazoa; phylum Arthropoda; class Insecta; order Diptera; family Stratiomyidae; genus Hermetia; species Hermetia illucens. The sequence goes on from NC_051850.1 coordinate 37,968,667, forward strand.
GCAGCTCTCGATCGTAGGTGCTATATTTCTTTTCTGCACGCAGCGATCGGATTTCCTCTTTCAATGAGTTTAGCTCATTAAAAGTATTCGTGGAAAGCTGCTGAACGGATTCGATTTGGGGTTCACGAGCATCTAAAATCTTGTCAGCGATCTCAGCGAGTTTGTCGTTATCGGTGCTGTCCATCGAGGCAAGAATAGCGCGGATATTTTCGGAAAGCCGTTGAATCCATATCGATTGTAACAGTTCGGATCCAACTTTATCTCCTGCGAGCAGTTTCATTTTGCGCAGCAAACCGGATGGTCTTTGATCACCCAGTTCGACATCATTTAGCAATTTTCGGAGTCGTTTGCCTTCGGATTCAGTAAACTGTTTGATGAGACGTGTTTTAATCATGTTGTAGCGATCTTTTTCGGGTGGGGACTCGATGATATCGGCGACTTGTTCGGAATTGAAATTATGACTGTAGATTGACAGACAGGATCTGACAGTTGACGGGTATGTGTATGACAACTTATGGCAGCATTGTCACACCCCTACAGACTTCAGAACGCCTTAATAAATTGAATTTATTAAGGTCTGGATACGTTGGGTAAGAAGGCTATAAAGCGGCAGATGTGCTTGCCAAGAACGGAAGGTTGCTTTACGAGTCAGAACCCTTTTGTGGAATCGGAAAATTGTTGGCCATGGAAGGATACGAATCGAACCTCTCACACGATTGTTTAAACTTCGCCAAGAAAAGCCTTAGGATTATAGTGGGAATTCACACTCATCCTTTCAAGCTAAATTACCAAAAGATATCTGCCCACACTGTAGGAAAGGTGATGAAATATCCATACGTATTTACTTGCGTACAGTAAGTTAGGCACTTGGTAAGAAAATAATTAATATCAGATGCTAGCGTGGTCCTTTCAGTTATGGGGTTGATCGGCATACTATCGATATACTATAACCATTAAAGGGACACAATAGTTCTTTTAGGAAGCGGTCCAACCTACCCTGATGTTATTATTATTAACTAGTCAGTGGTCACAATTATTTTCGACGTAATCTATAGCTGATCAAAATGACTTTTATTAATTGTACGTATGTAGATGTGAATATTAAATTTCAATGAGTTTTTCGCAGAGGAGATCAAGTTTTGACTTTGACTCGATAAATGAATGAGAATTGCTTTCTAGTCGAAGGATAGTAAGAACATTATCTTCCAATTGCACTCATCTGTGATAGGCAGATACTATATATACATACATTGATAGATATTATCTCCATCTCTGAATGTTTACTGCATTTTGATAGTAATCAGAGCTGTCCGATATTCAACTTGAGTAGCTTTGTAGTCTGTTTGTTACTCATTTCCATTTCACTTCAGTATTGGATTAGCGTTCACGTTCAGTAGAAGAGTTTTCTCGTGCTTTTGCGAACAGTACGATAACAAAAGTCTGGCTATTGATAAAATTCACACAATCATGGAAATTTGTCATGATTGTAAATTATTATGAGTGACAAATGTACACATTTGTCCACCTAGTGATGGCACATTCTTGAAATCATTGTAAATCATTGGAAAAGTTAGACACAAAGTTTCTTGTGAACAGTGGTACTTTAAAATCTAATGATTTTGTTTATTTTAACACTCTTCGTGCTAAATATTAAACAATGATTATTGTTAAAGAGCTCATGTATGTTAAGTGGTTGCAATTTAAAACGCGAACATAATCGAGCAGTAACTATTTTTGTTTGATCAAGTACTTATAGCATCTTCAAGTTTGCCTCAGTCAAACAATAATTGATCGCCTCAGTACCCCGTAGAATATTATAATTTTGATTGCGTATTGAAATATTATATAATAAAATGTTGATTGCCAAGAGGAATTTGAAGCTAGTCCGTATGCATCTAGCGCTAATGATTCTTCTACAAATGTGTATTTTTTACGCATTGGATTCCTCAGTTTGATTTGTGAACAGAACACCATTAAAATGGATTTGTATGAGTAAAATTGTTCATACATAGTAGCGAATGATTTATTGATATTATTGTCACTATTTTACTTCTTGGAGCCAGAATATGCGACATTAAGATGTGATCGATTATAATTAGGGATCCCACCTTCCCGGGGAATACAATGGTCAACCCTCTTTTGCAATATTTCTCGCTCTAAACTGAAAGTAAAATGTCTAATTAATTCCATATTGGTACATACCTTTATTGTTATAATGCATCCGGCCAGTGCAATTATGTTACACAGCATATGATAGGAGTCAATTAGCAGAGTCAATGCGTGTGTGATATGGCTCAGAAATAGTTGCAATATGAAATAACATATTGACAGCGTAAGTACAACGTAAAGTTGGACAGGTTGTAATTGATAGATCCACTCCTTCATTGGCATCTTTTCATGTGTAGTAGCGACTGCAAGCCGACGAAGTTGGATCTTATTTCAACCAATCTCGGAAACTTGTTGAATTAGTTTTTCCTTATAAGTGGATTATCTTTTGATTTCCACTTATTTTGCGCAATTATAGAAATTCCGTAAATTAGTGATTTTTTGGTAGATCCAATTGTCGGTCGTGGAAAATTGAAAGTGTCTCGTAGTCTCAAATGGTAGTAGATTCGCAACAATCTGAAAATATAAGATAGTATAGCTTTAGAAACAGAACGTATTAAGGAAATGAATGAATAAGTAACATTTTAAAGAAGGAGGTAATGTTTTAGAAATACATCATACTAGATGTAGATAAAGGAACAAGATTTACAATAGATTATTCTCTGAAGGGTCTACTGTTAGATCTTTAATATTAAATAAATACACACCAGGTACTATATTCCCATAGAAATTAAGAGACTGCAAACTGTTCTTTTGATAAGAACATCCAGATTGTATTCGGTTTACTCCTAGAAACCATATATACCAACGAGATATCAAAAATCTTTCCTTAAAAAAGTTAAGTGTGTTTTCCTTACAATTCACTTTCAGAGAAAAATTTATTTCTGGTTGTATTGTTCGTAATTTACTAATCGATACGTTTTATTTGACACCCCACACGACTATATTCGGTAGAAAAAAATATATATACTCCCCTTTTGCATGTATGGGGACGCCAGCCATAAACTCACTGATTTCAATAAGGTTTTGTTTCACAGAAAACCCGAATAACGCAATCGTGAATAGGATCCACGACGGATCGCGTCCTCCATTGATGTTTCGTCCGCCTTGGATTTTAGTGATATGCACCCTAAAAGTTTCTCTCCTACTTTAGCATCTTCGGGCGATGATTGAAGATGTCCCTTGGATGGTTAAGAGGAAAAGCGGAAGGGAACTCCTCAAATTAAGAAAAAAATGCAAACTGTAACACATTTTTATTGAAGCTCCGACATTCATAGAATAATCATCATCAACGGCGCAACAACCGGTATCCGGTCTAGGCCTACCTTGATAAAGAACTCCAGACATCCCGGTTTTGCGCCGAGGTTCACCAATTCGATATCCCTAAAAGCAGTCTGGCGTCCTGACCTACGCCATCGCTCCATCTCAGGCAGGGTCTGCCTCGTCTTTTCCTACCATAGATATTGCCCTTACAGACTTTCCAGGGTGGAAATGGATATGAATTAAGTGACCCGCCCACCGTAACCTATTGGGCCGGATTTTATTCACAACTTGACGATCATGGTATCGATCATAGATTTCGTCGTTATGTAGGCTTCGGAATCGTCCATCCTTATGTGGGGAGGGGCCAAAAATTCTTCGGAGGATTCTTCTCTCGAAGGCGGCTATTGAGGCATCCATTTCCCTCTTATAGGTGTTGCGGAGGGCTGTGTTGTAGATGGCTTCAGTGTTAACTTTCACCTGATTGTCAGAGGATTGTCCGTGTAGGATTGTCAGCCCTACCCAACCTCCAACCTGGAGGACTAGTTGGTATAATTAGTCCCGTTTTTAGGCGCGGGAGACTCGCCTTCATCTTTCTCCGTCTGCAGATTTTCGTTAAGGAAGAGTTCCCAGCGGTCACCACATGGAGGTGGAGATAGGGCTTGGTAGGAGAGCTGTTGGTGTTGGTTCAGTAGGCGTTTCCCAGGTTTTATGCTCCATCGTGGGTACCAATCCACGTTTCGCCCTGGGACCTATACTACCCTTTGACCATATAGAATAATGCTATATTAAAAAATCTTTTACGTTAAGTACAATTTTGGTTCCACCAGTACGTAAATAAAATTGTATCTGACCTCAAAGGCATGTCAAATGTTTTTCTTACTTTCCAATGGATAAGGAAACTTGGTAAATGATAAATCTTAGCTCGCAAGCCTTCGCTCACTTGTCCTATTCGTCATCAAAAATTTGGAAACAAAATAAAACAAATAACAACAAATCGCAAGCCTAATCACACAGTCTTCCTAAACTTTAGTTATTCAGCCATATAGACTTCTACTTTTTTCGTGTATTTCTCTACTCCTGTCAGTTGATCTCAGTACGCAGAAGAGGCATTCCGGAGAAACTTATAGCGCAAAATCTCACGTGCTGGACCGAGGTGAAGTCTCGGAAGATTTTGAGATTCAAAACGGAGTCTGCCAGAGTTGCATCCTGTCACCGATATCTTCTTCTTTCTTCTTTTTCTTCAGCCTTTGTCCCGTTCACAAGCGGGGTCGGCTCGTCGTGATCGGCTTCGCCATTTGGCTCTATCGAATGCCTGATCTGGGTGCAATCTCGAGGCTTTCAAATCCCCATCCAGCGTATCAAGCCGACGTTGCTTAGGTCTGCCTTTTGGTCGTTTACCATCGACTTCGATGTTCAGACCAATCTTTGCAAGTGAATTCTCGTTTGCACGAATTGCGTGACCATACCATCGAAGACGCCTCTCTCGCAACTTTTCCACGATTGGTGCAACCCTATAACGATCGCGGATATCCTCATTTCGGATGTGATCTAAAGGTGTGACGCCACTAGTCCAACGTAGCATCTTCGTCTCCATTACCGCAAGACGCCGTTCATTGTCTTTTATGGTCGGCCAACACTTAGAACCATAGAGAGCGACTGGACGGACGACATTGCGGTAAATTTTAGATTTGAGACGTTCGTTGATACGTCGATCACAAAGGACACCAGTTGTGGAACGCCACTTCATCCAGGTCGCGTTAATGCGTGAAGCAATTTCATAACGCAGCTCTCCATTGGCTGATAGCGTTGACCCGAGGTATTTAAATCGCTCAGTTCTGGGCAGATCACTGTCGCTGACAGTGATTGTGCCTGTTTCATGGGGATCGGTCGTCAAAAATTCAGTTTTGTTTAAATTCAATCTGAGACCGTGTTGTATGAGGCGATCATTCCATTTTTGAACAAGTTGCTCGAGATCATTTTTGCTATCAGATGCTAGGAAAACATCATCTGCATAAAGCAGAGTGGGGGCGCTGGACGTTGGATATCCCGTGTGACGGTGTCCATAACAAGGACAAAGAGGAGTGGTGAGAGGGCACTTCCTTGATGAACTCCAACAGAGACACGAAGCGGTTTTGATACACCCGCCATACTTCGAACTTTACTTTTCGGATCGTGGTAGAGCAATTGAACCCAGCGCACGAGTTCTTCTGGCACGAAGTGTTGTCGTAAAGCATACCAGATGAGTTCGTGTGGTACACGGTCAAACGCTTTCTCTAGATCCAGAAAGGCAATGTAAAGAGGGCGATGCTTCTCACGGTGTTTCTCCATGAGTAACCGCGCAGCGTGTATTGCGTCAGTAGTTCCGCAGTTCTTGACAAATCCGGCTTGATTCACGGTTATTTCAACTATTTCGCGACTACGGTTGTCAAGAATGCGTTCAAAAATCTTCATGGTATGGGAAAGTAACCGGATCGGACGGTAATTTGAACATTCTGCTGGGCTACCTTTCTTTTTCCATATCATTGCTCTGAATAGCTAATGGCGTGGAAGCTTTTCAGATTGGTTATCTTCTTTCCGTGAAGCGGGGGTATGCAGATTGTGCGGATCCCCTTTTATCCTGTTTTTTTTTTTAAATCTATATACCCAGCCCCAAGAAAACTCTGAGCCCAACAGGAGTTTTCCTTTTCCACCCTCCTCTCACCAGGCCCTGTGATATACAACAATAACGAACAGAACAAGTTCTTCCCGAAATATCACTAATTTCTCCATTTCTGTTTAATTGTTAGTAATATTTTCGTGTCGTGGTAATCCTATCCACGTGTATCCTTCCGGTAAATAGTAACATTCCCATTCCAAAATTCATTAATTTTCTAAGAAAACTGATGAGTGTAGCATTAACATAAAAGTCGTAGAGAGAAGTAAAGGTTCCGAAAAGTTCTAGGAGGAAGTAGCTTCTATGAAATTTCTGATGTAAAAGCTGTTGAGAGCGAGTGACTAATATGGAAAATCTCCTTTTGATAATTCAAGGAGAGATAATTTACGAACATATATATCAAAAGTAATTCAAGATTCTTATCTCTGAGTTGTCATTTTCCCGAATGTCTGGCAAAGTCACAGCACTTCTAAATACTGATTCTATTACTAAATGACCAACCTCTATCGGTTGGTACACTTTTCCTTCCCTAGTCTTCCCTAGAAACCAACACTGCTTGGTTTGAGATTAAGTCGGGCCAGAATATGCAGGTGATGCGTGTCAACGGAGGCTTAGAGCTTTTCGGTAATATTGGTGATCACTTTTCGCGTGCTGATTTTATATAACAGTACAGGGAAAACATAGACACGGAACATCTTTTTAAGGTTTTGTTTCACACAAAACCTCATTAAAGTCAATGCAATGACTGTCTGTCACACCCGATTTACTCGGAAACGACTGAACCGATTGTCACGAAATTTGGTGAGAACATATGACCTATATGTCCCTTCACATGCAGCGAGTGGCACCATTTTAAATTTGGAGGACGCCTGCCCATATACGCGAAAGAGGATGTAAAATTGTTTTCACAGAATATAGTCATAGTGAATATCAAATGAAAGGGGTCGATTCGTACTTTTTGAAGCTGATCTTACTCTTGATATTGGGTGAAACATATTGGAGTGAGGTCTCAAAACGCGTGCCTCTAAAAGGGGAACAGGTCTCTTTCTCACAACCTATTCAGCCCAAAAATCTGAATAAAATCACAGTGATGCATTTATATTTATAATCTAGGATTGTGTATTACCATGTTTTAGAAATTCCCCGGAAAACCCCTTTTAAGTTCATCCCGGAACTACAAGATGAGCATAGGCGATAATGTAGAATATAATTCTGAAAAGTTTGAATGCAATTCTACTATTATTAACAAAGTTATAGAAAGTCAAAGTTTCGCATTTCATGCAACCTTATTGCACTCTAAGGCGTGTCTGACGTCATCATCATATAAAGTGCACTTTTATGAACGGCGAGGTGCATGGGAACATTTTAGTTTCTTTTTTTTGGCTTTTTTTAGTTTTTAGTTGTATATCAGTGTCAATTACTTGTGGCAGACGTGCATACTATATGTATGTGCTAATAAAGCTTGCGAGCAGTAACCAATATGACAGACATGTGAGTACGTTGATACCAGCGGTTTTTGATTTACGTACATATATGTACGCTTTTATGCCTAGAGTAAAGTAAACCCTTATACTCGAAGCGCCCTGCTTCCGGTATGCCGGCTTGTTTGTTTGATGCCAATTAACTGTTTTTCCAAATTTTGCATATCGCAGCGAAGGCGGGTCTTATGCTGCTTACAGGTCGGGTAACACCGAATTCGGAGCTACTATCAATAAAAACAACTATACTAACATACACAAATTGATCGACACCATCGATGCTCTGCTTACTAATGCAAATAGAAAGAGTGTGCTGATCATTCAGACTGAAAACCTTGGCTAGTGTTGGAGGAAATATTTCATGGTTTATTGAATCCTTCACAGCAGGGTAACTTTAGCTATTAGCTTTGTGACAACAGGGAGTAAACAAAACAGAAACTAGTTTTTGGAATAATGAGGATCATCCCCTTCTTCTACTCACTAAGAAAGATCTCAGATTCCCAGCATTTACGGATGATTAGAAGTAACGGCTCTGCAAAAGCTTCAGGGGTTGCAAGGGATTGCATTTTTGTGTGGAGAAGCATCTTACAGTGACTAACCATTTCCTGCACGAGCGGGAGAACTACATCAAGTCATATGCAATTAAAAACCGTCATGTATAGCAATGAAAAAGGCAGCAAGTGGTTCCCGAAATATGGATATATACGTACTAAAATAAAATACTAGCGAAAAACAAAAAACCTCCAGTAATTTTTACTAATTTAATCGTTCCAAACACCACAAAAGCACACTTAGACAGGGAACAATATTTCTTCCATTTGTTAAGCTATTCATTATTAAGGGCCGTTCCCTAATCGAACCATCGGGAGATTTGCGACCACCTGCTAGTTTCACTCTTTGACTTACGCCAAAGAAAAAAACACTTTTGTTGGGGGGCCAGTACTGATCAATATTCCTTGATGAGCTGTCCCAGTTACTGTCGTCCTTTCAGAAAAATAGTTTTCCTACTGCCGAACAATGGTCAGGTCGAAAACGATGTGCTGAGCTCAGGGGTCGAGGTTCTAAACCCTTGTGTCGTCCATCTACAAAACAACTCTCTCAATCGATTGCTGATCGTGATGGGGTTGATTTAATTAAATCCATGTACGTTGCCAGTCAGTTGAAACCCAACTAACCTTATGGCACCACCGATGATGCGGTGGAAGCTGTGGAAAGCCACAAACCACTCATTTATCATGTTCGAGCAAGATGTAGTACGAGCCCCAATTTGGAAGTCAGGTCACCCAACACGATCACAATGTCATTCCTAGGAAGCCTCCCCTGGACTGCATTGATTTACTTATAGAAACCCTCCTTCTTTTCTGCATCGCAAATTTTCTTTGGTGTGTGACACTGCGCTGTTGCATCCCAGCTAATATTCTCTCTGATACCGGTTTCAGATGACCTAAGCATTACTGCAGTACCGGCACCACGTTTACTTACTGACTGCCGGAAGTAAACGTGGCCAGAGTGCCACAGGGGAGAGAGGAGTGCATTTCAGAGACACCGAACCTCACTTCGTTCCGTCCCAAAATATCCAGGCTATATGCTTGAGCATTTTGGAGAGCCTCAATACAGTCATAGAAAAGCATTCGCACACTTCAGAATCCAAGCATAAACCTTTGTCGAAAGCAAGTGTTCGTAGCTGAAAAATCAGTCCGCCTTCGAGACATGGCAGCCATTTCCAATGAATAATAAGATTCAAGATTAGCAGGTTGCTAGCCCACAAATTTCTCAATTATACAGCTATGGTGCAACGCTTACATACAATTCATGCGGAAATAATTGTGGTAAACGTTTCTGTTTCTAACAAAATCATAGTAGGTCAAAATTATCTTTTCTGTGGTAATCTCTCGAACTCTAAAGGAGCAAAAAGTGACAATATTACTTCAAAGTGTCAACAATCTGTAAAGTGGATAATTTGTATAGTATGTGTACTTATCAAATACTGTGTGAAATTATGTGTTTTCCTAATGTTTACTATGCAAACGAGTTATAATAGACATATGTATGATACAATTGACATACACTTCCCGGTCTCCCAATTGTTGTTCGTTTTAGTTGTTAGTTTTTAACTTTTTTTGAGTTTTATCTGCCACAATCTAGTTTTTGTCTATGCATGGCTCATATTATATTTATAATTTTAGTAAAACTGCGAAGCGAAAATGTAAATTGCAGGTAGTATATATGTATTTATAAGATTCCCTAATTTTATCAAGTAATATAACACAATGGTGTATATTGCTCCAGTCAAAATAAAGCTCACGGTATCCAGACGTATATTTTTAAATATTTAGTCAAATTATGCATATAAACTTGCACTGAATGATAAGATAGGCTTCATTCATATCGAATATTAATTATCAACATTGGAAATTAACATTCCGCTTGCATATCATATCAGAATATGATTTACCTTGAGGAGTGTTATATCGACTGCAAAGTATTGTAGAAATTAAAATAATATGGATAGAATGGACCATGAGTAAGTTTTATTTTCTGTGAAATTGATTTGAAAAAATCGGTTCAATATTTTCTACTTCACTGAAGATTATTTCAATATTTCGGCTTCCAAGTCAGCTTGGGTATTCTGAAGTCGTTTGTTTGTTGAATGTTACAAGCTTTCGCAATTCTATCACCTTAGAAACTTCCGGTCGTAATGTATACCGTACAGCTCCCTGTTGTATTTGATTAGCCATTCGTCATCTTCTCGAACAGTTCTAAGGCTTTTTCTCACACTTTCCCTTTTAATATGGTTGCTAACCACTCCTCGGTGGAGTATAGCGCATCAACCACACCAACACGCCATAGTTCACGGCTTGCTAAAGTGCGATTCAACTTCTCGAGATGCCCGCACTCCTTCTCTAGTATTCTGCTCTTGGAACGACCCACTTGTCGCCCATTTTGACCGAGGGAGTTCCACTGCATGGCATAGCCAGCAGCTTTCATTAATGTGTGACTTATCCACTGCCACTTCTGCCTTCCGATCACATCGCCTACGGATGATCACCGACCAAGTTCTTTGTTTGAAATATCTAGTATCAGGTCAGCAAACTTAGACAACACATCGCAGACTGGTGTTCACGAAGGCTTGGAGCACTTTCCATGTGTTATTCCCATATAGCGAGGCAGAAAAAACACTAGCACAGAACAATCTCAATTTGATCTTCGTAACTGCATTTCCAGATTTTAGACAAGGCAGCGAAAGCGGATCAAGAGGTGTTAATGCGTCAGGAAAACCCATGTTTTCTAGACATACAAATTGTTTGACGCCTTTGATGCCCTGTCCATTAATGCAGATATGGAGAGTGCGCCTATTTCCCCTTACAACCATAGGGTAAAGCTCTTACTGTGCAAGACTATGATCTTCCCAGTCCTCATGTATTCCTCGGAGACTTGGGTTCTTAGCAAGAAAAATTGTGAACTCTTGGCTGCGTTCGAGATAAGAATCCTCCGAAGCCTACATAATGACGAAATCCGACCGTCAGGTTGTGGATAAAATCCGGCTCAATAGGTTGCCGTCGGCGGGTCACTTAATCCGTATGGGTGAGGATAATCCAGCCCGAAAAGTCTATAGGGGAAATATCTATGGTAGAAAAAGAAGACGAGGCAGCCTCGGCTTGAGGTGGAACGATGGCATAGGCCAGGACACCAGACAGCTTTTAGGGATATCGAATTGGTGGACATCGGCGCAAAACCGGGGTGTCTGGGGTCCATACCCCAAGCTAGCGTAATATGTCAGTATCACATTAGTATGAATTGCCATACTTAATTCATGTGCACTATAACCTACCACATAGCTTCGTGCAAAAGAAAACTGTCGTGTAACGAATTATTGTTACGTATGAAATACACAAAACCTTTCATATCTGAAGTGCCAGACTTTTTGGATTCTTACTTATTTATACATACTTTCTCTATGAAATAAATAATACAACGCGGCGGAAATACGAAGCAGTTTTTTGATACAGATAATTCCTTTGTACACTTGCTCGATGCAGGTGAATATATGATACATATGCATCTGCATATTTCACATTGCAAATGGTGATGAAAGTATATACATACTCGCAATGTATTAAACTGGGCCAGATTTTTGCTAGCAGATAAGTTTTTTCATCTACAAAAACATTGATAATTATAGACTATTTGGGGTAAAGTGGTTTTAGAATTCAAGAATAGCAAACTCATCCGTTGGCTCATTGCCTTCCAACAAAATATGGCCTAGAACTCAGTGTATCCAGACTTTTGTACGAGCCAAGTGTATTCAATTTATTAAGGTATTCTCATAACAGGCTACCTGGCAGCACGTGAGTGCTTTGGTAACCGCCTGGTATTCGGTCAAAATAGCAACATTCTTGAATGCGTTTACGTACAGAATGTTGGACTGCCACAACGGTACGCTATAAGACAGCAAACTAAACACCTCCTCATGGTCAGAGAGCTAGCCTGGAACCCTTTACCCTTTGGGGTATCAAATGAAAGGTCTCGGTAAGTCGGTGTTAGTTTTGACATTTGCTGGAAAGGTCGGGAGTACGGAGGTGGAACCGTGTTGCCCATTACGTTCGGGCCCTTCTCGTTGCTAAGAAGATAGAACTCGACCGGTGGAGGAGCCGGATGGCAGCGGGTTCCTTGAACTGACAGTTCCCTTCCTCCTCTCCCCTTCCGTTGGTGAAAGGAATTCCCTGATTTGAAGGTTCCGCAAGGCGGGAGGGTTCAGGGACTAGCCCGAAGTAATGTGACAAACGGTTCCAGGCTAGCTCTCTGACGATGGGGAGGTGTTTAGTTGGTAGTCCGACGACGTACCGAATCGGCAGTCCAACACTGGGTGCGTAAATGCATTCACCTACCCTACCCCCAAAAAAAAGGTGTGGGACAGCGAATCAATGCCTGCCAAAGAGGCATTATCTGTTTCATACATAACGAGGGAGATATCACGCAGTGCAACAATTATAGAGGTATCATGTTGCTGAGTACCATCTATAAGATATTCTCCAAAAAGGCTTCACTCCAGGCAAATCAGCAACAGATCAGATTTTCTCTGTGGGGCAAGCGATGGAAAAATTGCTGAAATATGGCCATCAGTTGCACCATCTTTTCATCGCCCGTAAAGTCGCCTATGACAGCATAGCGGGGGTAAAACTGTACACGGCCATAAGAAAATTCGGTATCCCAATGGAATTGATAAGACTGACTAGGCTGACCCTGACTAATGTGCGAGGCCAGATAAAATCAGCAGGATCACTCTCGAGACCAATCAACATCAACAACGGTCTACCACAAGAGGATGCCCTATCATGCGTCCTCTTTAACCTGGCTCTGGAGAAAGTGATTCGCAATGCAGATGTAAATCCGAGAGGCATCTTCCTCTTCAAGTCCACCAAACTACTGGTCTACGCTGACCATATTGACATCAGGGGAAGAACAACCCCAAATGTACAGTCTACCTTAGTCCAGATCGATGAAGCGGAGCGATACTTTAGGCTACACATTAAGGAAGCCAAGATGAAGTACATGGTGACAACGCGAGCGCTAAAAACGATAGAACGAACAACATCGAATATCACTGGTCAAACGAAAACAATGAAGATAGGAGATTACAACTTTGAGACCGTGGATAGTTTCTCCTATCTAGGATCGAAAATCGGAACCGATAACAGTTACGACGATGAAATCCGCGCACGGTTGTTGGCAGCCAACACAGCCTATTACAGCTTACAGAAACTGTTCCGTTCGAAACGTCTCACCATAGGGTCAAAGCTCTTACTGTACAAGACAATGATCTTGCCAGTTCTTATGTATTCCCCCCCCCCCTCCCGGAGACCTGGGTTCTTAGCAAACAAGATTGGCCGCGTTCGAGAGAAGAATCCTCCGAAGAATTTTTGACTCCCTACATGAAGATGGACGATTCCGTACCCTACATACCGACGAAATCTATGAACGATACCACGACCGTCTGGTTGTGGATAAAATCCGGCTTAAGAGGTTGCGGTGGGCGGGTCTCCTAATCCGTATGAAAGAGGATGTTGCAGCCCGGAAAGCCTATAAGGGCAATATCTATGGTAGAAAAAAACAAGGCAGACCTTGCGTGAGACTGGATACCGGTTGTTGTGCCGTTAATGATAATGATGAGGGGATCCAAGGGGACAAATGATGGGGCAAGTAGAAAGCTGCTCCTTAAATGCAGAACACCACATGTAGTGAAATAAATTAGAACGTTATACATATATATCACCATCAACGGTGCAACAACCGGTATTCGGTTGTATAGTGGAAGATTAGTCAGATTCGATCAGATCACAAAGAATGAACAAATATATCCCATACCGTAGCACATCGGATAATCCCTCAGGGAAAAGTAAATATATCAGACAAAATTTATATCGAATTTTCTCCGGATGTTCAAAACAATAAAAAACCTCAAAAATAAACACAAAATAGTACTCACAGGAGGGTACTGGTCTGGTCAATTACCTTTAACAAATATCAAAACCGCGAACCAACCAAGCACATCTAGCGCTTGGAAAATTGCACCACTACACAGATAAAGAACATTCTTGATATTGAAAACGAAACATCAAAGCGGCGATAAAGTTGTTTAAAAAAAATATATTTTGAGCAGGGCATTTGCGGCCACCGTGCACGATGAGCTATTTTTTTCACTTGTTGCTCAGATTAAAATTAGCAAATTGCCACACTCAATATCAATGGTTCCAAATTGTTTGTGTTGAAATTTGTCTTTTGGAATTCCAAAGAGAATTTTTATAATATAATATAATAATAATTGTCTTATCATGCCGACATGCATGCAAAGTGGTTAAATTGATCACTTCGACTTGGAGATTATATGATATCAAAACAATGCACGACCATTCCATATCGCAATAAAGATACTTATTCCTACAGATTAGAGAGTAATAATTTACGACAACATATAAAACCAAAAACAAACAAAAAAACGTTATCAGCTGTAATGATTAGTAGTTTCACTGCCAGGGTTGGAAACACAGGACTTTAGTTTGTTAACCATAGTTTCGGTTGTTCTTATCTATAAATAGAGACTCATATAATCTCATTTTATAGATGAAAGTATTAAAAGATCAGACATTTGCTATCGGAAGCTCCTCACATGCGTTGATGTTTGTACCAATAAATTATAGTTATACCAAATTTGGCCAGGTGGTAAGTCAACTAAAGTGCGGAGTGGATATAACTGATAGAAAACAAAGAACTATGGATCATATTATAATTCACTATGATTTATTCACAACGAATCTATGATTTATTGTTGCTAAGTCTTTGATTTAAGAACTCCGGAAAAAGGATGAAATTTAAATATTCAAAACGTCGTTGAAATCCAATTTAGTATCAGCAGCTCCAATATTATCTGGTCATCACCACTATCACTAACACCGTTGCAATCACTGTTCAGTCTTGGTCTGCCTTAATAATCAACTTTAAACATTTTGGTTTTGCGTCGAGATCCACCAATCTGATGTCCCTCGCAGCTGTTTGGCGCCCTGATCTATGCCATCCCTCCGCTTGAGGCAGGATTTTTCACTTCTTTTTCTACCATACATATTTCCCTTACAGACTTTCTGGGCTGGATCGTTCTCATTCGCAGCTAGGTCCCTGGCATAGAATTTTGATTTTAGGACACGAGCTCTCAATTTTGTGGACCTTTCATCATGGAAGATCCTCACTTCCTTTGAACACAGTTTTTATCAAACGGATTTGTCTTTACTAAGGGCGGTATTCGGTCCGTGTG
This sequence comes from Hermetia illucens, assembly GCF_905115235.1. NCBI lineage: Eukaryota > Metazoa > Arthropoda > Insecta > Diptera > Stratiomyidae > Hermetia > Hermetia illucens. The sequence continues at coordinate 37,983,974 of NC_051850.1, forward strand.
GATCCATTTACACATATTGGCATTAGACCATCTCATCATCAAAGGAAAAGGTTCTGACAGGTAAAATTTAGCCTGTAGTCCCCTCTTGTTTGTAGCTAAAAATGTTTTTCTGGTTTGGCTACTTTTTCATTTTTCTCGAAGATTAAGGCAGCAGTGCCACGGGTTGCACGGGCTGTTAGGGGTTCATGTACTCCCTCTCCTGGCTGGCCTGAATAAAGGGTTCCCACTGAAATAGAGAACATTCCACAGATTTCTCTGAAACTGGTGAAACCTCCAAAGTTTGCATTTCGCCCACAACTTGAAATTTCTTACTAATTGGATGCTTAATATCCGTTGCTTCAATATCCGAGTTTTGGACACTTTTAGTGTAGAAGAGACTGCTACATAATTTCCGCAACGAATTGAAAACTTGTTAATGCCTTCGTCAAAAAAATCTTCGGATGTTTTTTTAGCCATTGATGGACAAGCGTTGCTACTGTTTCATGGTCGTCGAAATAAACGACGTTTTCTTCTTCTAAACGACGTTTTTTTTGTAGCGGTCCAAAAAGATTAAAATCGCAGAGTTCAGACTATAAGGCTCAAGTTAGCTGCCCACCCAACCTCCCAAAGCTTTCCGGCAAAAATATTGCATCTAATTTATATGGGTTTAAAGTTTCAGATTCAACTATGGTATAACTTTTTCTTCTGTCGTGCTACAGTCTGACAAGCCGAGTGTATTCAGCCTCTCAAGGCATTCCCACACTAGTTTAGAGTTCACCTGGTTAGACCTAAGTGCCTTTATCGCTGCTTGCCTGTCAGTCAGAATAGCAATGTTCTACCCCCTGTAGTTCCTTTGGAGATTAAAGGAGGTACATCTATCTATGGCCTATATTTCCGCCTGGAATTTACGAGTGTACCTACCCATTGGCTCCAAGTACATTTTCCTTGGACCAATGACACTGGCACCCGCTTCCTCTGCTGTAAGGGATCCGTAAGTGTACCAAGTAATCAGTTGCTGGTTTAAACCATATGTCCCAGCCACACTCTCTCAGTTTGCCTTGTTATTCCAACGTTGTTCAAACTTCTTATCAAAGTGAAACCTCGTTGTCATGTTATCCCTTGGTATCAGTAATTCAGGATACCGCCTAGAAAGAATATCAATCTTCCTTCGGTTTAGGCAGCTCCCCGCCTCACTCATACTACCGGCCATCCTGAATATTGCCCTCCTTGCCTGCATCTGTATGTGCAGATGGAGAGGGGTTAATCCCAGTAGGAACTCCAGGGATGCCGTTGGGCATGTCCTCATTGCCCCACTGATAAACATGCAAGCCAGTCTTTGGAGTTTATGTAATTCCCTGGCTTGTGTGCTGAGTTCGGTTCTTTACGCCCAGATTACCGCTCCATAGATAATCATTGGCCTTACTATTGCAGTATATATGCAAAGTAGTATCTTCGGGCTGCAACCTACGTTAACACTTGTCTCCATATCATCCGTGTGCTCTAAAACGACACAATATCGATCGAAAAACTGTGTCAGCGTACGGGGCAGCTCCCGGTAGAAGTGTGGATGAGATGGCTGAAGTAACAGTGGATACGTCACATTTTCAGCAAGGGCGACAACATCATTGTTGATTTTCCTTTATACTGGAGTGGCCTGCTACATTTTTGCGTATATTATTTTAGGTTAGAATCTCGCTGTTATACTTTTTGTCAAGTGGTGATAGTACTTTAAAATTATCAGTCAATCTGCATAGAACTCCAATTACTTGCTGACGTTTCTTCTCTTTGTGGATCACATTTGTGCATGGTTCTTGTGTATCGCTGTTACCATAGCGAACATGCAGTGTTTTTTCCGTAATCGCGTACTAGCATTCATTATTGAACAACTCGTTTTTTTACGCTGAATTTCGTGTTAGATGATTGACTGGCCTCATTTGTCTTCAGTATAGTCGGTTCTATGATGTTGGCTATGCAACATCGATGTCTGGTCCTAAAGAAATAGTGATTGCGATCACAATTCACCCCGATACAATCGCAGGTTAGGGATGCAATAAGTTGCTCGCTTTTCGATAGGAATGATAGTGAGGCGCCTACCCCAGCTGAATTTGTTCTTTCCTAACTTAGCACCGAAAACGCCGAGTACCATCTTCAGGTTGTTCAACAAGAGCAGGGTATTAAATTCTGAATTAAGGGAATTATAGAATTCATCTTTTACTGTGTCCTCCTTTTTTCTGTTGAAGTATATATGTATGTTTAGTAGTCACATGTTAGAGCATTAATTTTTTTTCGAAGTACACACATTCTTTCGATGATAGATCAGAAAATGACTTCAAATTTTTGCATTCCAGACATTTCACGATGTTGAAAACAGTGTTTTTGAAAGTCTTATAGCTTGCTGATAGTTTCATTTTCTGAATCGAAAAGCATGCTCCATGCTCTAAAATTCACGGCTCATTTTTACACAAAACCTTATTAAAATCGGTTTACTGTATATCCGTCTGTCTGTCTTCTTTTTTTGAGGAGGTGGAAACCTCGAAAAGACACTGGCCTAGCATGTGAACACTATCATGGGGTGGAGTCAGCTCGCTCTAGCTTGGCCACCTTACGTCTCTACGTAGAGTACGTAACTGTCTTTTCTCATCTCCTCTGTCTTTCGAAGTTTACTCTGGATAGATGAGATCATGGTGTTGACGCATCCCAGTCCTTCTGACATGCGAGCATACCTCGTATCAGATTTTGTGATATCAGCCCCTCTCCTAGAGTCTCCTCTAGGTTGTTTCTTTCGTTCACAAATTTGGGAAGAATACGTGCTCTATTTCCTCTGGGATTCCATTGAAGTTTGGACAATCAGGTGATGTATCCAGCTTAAACCCGTACAGATACTGGCGATGCCTCCATGCCTCGTAGTAAACTAGGTAAGATTAATCTCACCGTGCCGTCTTTCCAACCACTCCTTCATGAAAGGAATGAGCCTGTGTGTCCACCGACGCTTTCCCGAGCGTTCCCAATGCTCTTGCCATTTATTTCGACATCTCTCCTTTTCGGCGTTCTTTGTCTACGATAAAAGAGAGAGGCTTTGCATTGTATGTATTCGTCATCTCATCTGTCAAGTTATCTATGGACATTATTCCTGAGATGACGGGATCTGCATGATCTCAGGCAGTCCTGAAGGCAGAGCACACCCTTATGGCTGTTCTTCTGTAGACTGCACTCAGTTTCTTAGCGTTAAATGTGATTTTCAATGTCTTTCCCCAATCTGGAGCTGAATAGAGCAGGATAGAACTCACTACCCTAGCTATAAACAACCTGGAAGCATACCATGGCCCTCCCACGTTCGGCATCATCCTTGCCAAGGCCACGCTTGCGGTGAATGGTTTGCCACAAGCATACTGCACGTACCACATAACTGAGCTTTGCGTCTACCATTACCCCCACGTATTTGATGGCAGGCTTAGAAGTGATGATATGATTCCCAATTTGAATACGGGCATAATTTCTTTTATGGCGCTTGATGATGAGGACCGCTTCCTTTTTTTCATCCGCAAGTGTCAGACGATAACTCTTTAGCCAACCCTTAGAAGCACCAATCGCTTCGCATGAGTTTAACTCAGCATCTTCGAGATCCTTTGCGACTACAATCAGCGCTATATCGTCGGAGTAACCCAGCACCGTAGCTTCCTCCGGAACTGGAAGATTAACAACATCGTTGTACATAATGTTCCACACACCCCGGGGGTCCGTCATCTGTGTCATATCAGAGCATCCGTTCTTGTAAACAGCTATTGACAATAGTTGGGAGATAGGCAAGAATACCAAACTTCACCAGAGATTCCCGTATCAGGCTCCAATTGGCTGAATTGAATGCATTTGTCACCACTACCCAATATTTGCTAGTACTACCCTTTCTGTGAATTGCACCTTCGACCAAGCCAGTAATCGTGTTGATGGCATCAATAGTTGATCTGGCTTTACGGAACCCCCTATACTGTCGATCTGAGAGGCCTCCTCCTCCGAATAGCTCAGCGAACATGTCCGGTCTTGATTCCACGGCAAGCTTAAATGCCCTATTCGGTACGCCATCCAGATCCCGAGCTTTGTTATCTCATATCCTATCGCAGATTTCCAGGAGTTCGACTCTGGTGACTGGCGGTATTGCCGTCGTCCTCTTGTTGAGGGAATAACCCCTGCTATAGCTATCTGTGTGTCTGTCACACGCATTTTTTTCAGAAGCATCAAACACCAAATTTGGTGAGGAAGTGGGAACTGTAAACGCATACATGCAAAAGGGTGGCATAGTGTTTTTTTTCACCAGTCTGACATCGCTATATCATGTGGGGTCTCCAATGAAAGGCCTCGATTAATACTTTTCAAAACTGGTCTGAGTTCTGACATTTAATGCACAAGGGTGGAGGGCCCCTATGCCACTACATTCTAGAATCATGTATTGCAGTGATATAGGCTATAATGTCGAGCATATGTTTGGTGAAAATCGTACTATTACTAACCAAGTTGCAATAGGTCAAAGTTGTCGATTCAGTGCAAATTCTAAGACTTTGATGATCAGTAGCACGCGAAAAAGGATATTCCGATATAATATATCATCATCATCATCATCAGCGGCGCAGTAACCGGTATCCGGTCTACGCCTGCCTTAATAAGGAGTTCCAGACATCCCGGTTTTGCGCCGAGATCCACCAATTCGATATCCCTAAAAGCTGTCTGGCGTCCTGGCCTACGCCATCGCTCCATCTTAGGCAGGGTCTGCCTCGTCTTCTTTTTCTACCATACATATTGCCCTTATAGACTTTCCGGGTGGGATCATCCTCATCCATACGGATTAAGTGGCCCGCCCACCGTAACCTATTGAGCCGGATTTTATTCACAACCGGACGGTCATGGTATCGCTCATAGATTTCGTCATTGTGTAGGCTACGAAATCGTTCATCCTCATATAGGGGGCCAAAATTCTTCGGAGGATTCTTCTCTCGAACGCGGCCAATAGTTCGCAATTTTTCATGCTAAGAACCCAAGTTTCCGAGGAATACATGGGGACTGGCAAGATCCTAGTTTTGTACAGTAAGAGCTTTGACCCTATGGTGAGACGTTTCGAGCGAAACAGTTTTTGTCAGCTGAAATAGGCTCTGTTGGCTGACAACAACCGTGCGCGGATTTCCTCATCGTAGCTGTTATCGGTTGTGATTTTCGACTCTAGATAGGAGAAATTATCAACGGTCTCAAAGTTGTATTCGCCTATCCTTATTCTTCCTGTTTGACCAGTGCGGTTTGATGTTGTTGGTTGGTTCGCCTTCGGTGCTGACATTGCCACCATATATTTTGTTTTGCCTTCATTGATGTGCAGCCCAAGATCTCGCGCCAATCGCCGCCTGCTCGATCTGGATGAAGGCAGTTTGTACGTCTCGGGTGGTTCTTCCCATGATGTCGATATCATCAGCATAGGCCAGTAGTTGGGTGGACACTTAAAGAGGATCGTACCTCTTGCATTTTCATCAGCATCACGGATCAATTTCTCAAGGGCCAGGTTAAAGAGGACGCATGATAGGGCATCCCCTTGTCGTAGACCGTTCTTGAGGTCGAATGGTCTTGAGAGTGATCCTGCTGCTTTTATCTGACCTCGCATATTGGTCAGGGTCAGCCTAGTCAGTCTTATTAGTTTTGTCGGGATACCGAATTCTCTCATGGCCGTGTACAGTTTTACCCTGGCTATGCTATCATAGGCGACTTTAAAGTCGATGGTGGAACTGTTGTCCATATTCCAACAGTTTTTCCATCGCTTAACGCAGAGAGAAAATCTGATCTGTTGCTGATTTGCCAGGAGTGAAGCCTCTTTGGTATGGGCCAATAATATTCTGGGCGTATGGGGCTATCCGGCCTAGCAAGATAGCGGAGAATATCTTAGAGACGGTACTCAGCTACGTGATACCTCTATAATTGCTGTACTGCGTGATATCTCCCTTTTTATGTATGAGACAGATAATGCCTCGTTGCCAATCGTCAGGCATTGATTCGCTGTCCCATGCCTTAGGTTTTTATTCTGTTTTTAAGGTCTTTTATTTAATATTGCTTGTAAATAAAAATTGATAATACATTTTAATTTTTCACCACAAGTATACTCTGTGAGGTCCTGGAATATCCTTACTACAGGTCCTACATACTGAAATGTGTTTCCAAACTCCTCATTTATTTCACAAGTTTTGTATAGTTCACTGAGACCTAACAGACAGCAATCCATCCATTGAATTCAATTATTTGTTAAATCGTGAATATTTCATGAAAGTCAGATACAAATTTGGCTACAGTCGTTTTTTTTCTCTTCATTCTCCTTCACTATCAGTTCAAGGAGCGACAACAATTTTGAGTATGAACTATCTGTACTAACTCTAAAGTTATGGAATTCTAATCATTTGTAGATTGAATCATTAGCGATTTAAATGAACTTAAACTGTTTTCGGAATAAACACATAACAACTCCTAATTGAGATTATCGTTCGACATTGACGTTGATTACTGTAAACGTACGTCGTGGATTACCGCATGTAGCTAAATGAAGGAAAGATACAATTTCATCAATGACTACAATCACAGCACAAATCAAAATGTTTGATTCGTGACAAAAATAACCAATTCAAATTGGATTCAACAGTATCTCACGTAATAAGGTAATAATCTTTTCTCCAGATTGTGCTCATAGAATTAATATCCTTACTTTCTCACTAGCAAACATGGACCTTCCTACATATGTATATATGCGCATAGTGAGACAATGCTACAGCGCATGTTAAGAAGTAAATCATAATTTTCAATTCAGTCAATTTAAGACTATCTGGCTCGGAGATTTTTCGAATATATCAAGGTAAAGGGACTGCTGGAAGGGGGTCAGAAAACGAACTATCCAAATGAAATATGCATGTTCACAAGTTCAAAAACCTGAACTTGAACATCCATGGGGCGCGTTACATAAATTACTTCCAGCTTTATGAATAACGTGTCAGACAATAAATTGAATACCACGCGTATCTGAATTGCAAGAGAAAATCTGTTTCCTTTTTTTAATCGGACTTTAGAGTGAATTTCAAACGAATTGGACATACGTGACTGGTGATATATCAACCCAGATTTTTTTTGGGATTATTCTTGAAGGTTCTTTTAAATAAAAAGGAATTCGTAAGTGTATTTGGAAAAAGTTGGTTGAAATGCATATTAAATACATGGAATGCAATTAGGATAGTTATATTTTTGCGTTTTTTTTTTTCAAATGACCAATTGGGGAGAAACTTTCTTCTTCCATTGTCAGTCATTCTTGTGTCTTACATGATTTCGTACATACTATAACCTAATAAAATTTTGCTTTATAAAAAATTCCAGCTCATATAAACACAACATACATTTTTGGATTACAGATATGGCAGTCTCGACTGATAGTTGAGAATCAGATTCCAGGGGTATGTTCCTGTAATTTGAAAGTGGCCATGAACCAGCCCTTCGGGAAATGACAACCACAGTTCAGACGGAGGTGTAAAATAGAGGCAATCGCTCTTCGAGCAGGCAAGCGACGTTAATAACAGTGGACAGTTGCACTAATATCAAACTTTTTAGTATAAAATTACCAGTTACCGTAAAGTACAGGTATTGCTTAAACTGTACCGAATTAAAGGAGACGAGCCATGCACTTCAATTGCAACTGCTCGGCTTTTCTGACCTTAGACGAAGACACTTAGGTAGATTCAGAAAAACATCCGAGTTATTCAGGCGGGAAACTGTCTGAAAGAATTCACTATAGGTTAGTATACGAAGTCTAGGGAAAATAATTTATACTTCGATTACGGTATTAACAAAGTTTACTACAACCTTTTTCCTAATACGCTAACTATCAGGACCGCTTGGTGGCGAAAACAAGGATATATGCGTCATGGCACTCTGTTAAAGAAAATTCTTGATTAATGAAAATTGATCATGTCTACTTCGAGAAAGGCGCGACAATGTAAGATCCAAATAGAAAGTCAATCACGGCTCTTGTCAGTACTTCATAAGAGGGAGATATCGGTGTCCAATGGTGACAAGCATCCATACTGCAGATTAAACAAAGACTTCATACCTTGGTTAAGATGTATTCTGACGAAAAGCATCCAGTTGATTCAGAACCGATAACCAAAGAAATGTGTTGAAACACATAGGCAGGCAACCAGATAAGCAACCAGACAACAGCCAAAGGCGAGGAATATTAAATGGTTGGTCCGATGAGGATTGTCAATAGACGGTTGAAAGAAAATATGATGCTTATCGATTACTCTCTACCTCATCCTCTTCTTCGTCCTTTTCTTGTCGGGATGTGGACTGTTCTGTGTCTTCTGCTGGTGCTCTAAGGTGGCGGCAAGGAAGATGAGGCAGCTAAACTAAAACCAAAGGGCGGAGGAGACGGGTACCGGGAAGCACTATACTCACTTTGACTTGCTGGTAGTTATTCAGTAGGTGAATGGTTATATAGACGATCAGATCCGAGCCTCCATGTTAAGTGGCTTCGACCACGAAACTTCACTAGGTGTATACTGGTGCCATGGGAACTGAGATAGCCCCCTGAATTTACTTGTCTCAAGAGAATTCCTAATTCATGTACTTTCAGTCCGAATATTAACGGTTGGTTCCTTTGTGGGAATATCATGGGGGTTGTGGTTACGTCCAAGCGGACAACAAGACTTTCGGGCCTCAAATGTGGAGTTGTGTTTCAATTTGGGTGTTGTGCTCCATAGTTCGGTAGAGATTTGGGTAGGTGTTGAAACCAGCACTATGAGCCATGCTCTGATTGCGATCACAAAATCAATCCGTATGTTAAGAAAACCGGGAGGTTAGGTCTAAATGAGGGGTACTCAGATGAAACCACCAGGACGTGACTGTATATTCTGCTATCCGTCTGCTTACCGCATCCTTACTGGAATGCCTCATTGACAATATTGATGTTTATGAGGATATCTGTGATCGTTATGGGGTTGCATCGATCATGAAAAAATTGCGAGAGAGGCGTCTTCGATGGTATGGTCACGCAATTCGTGCTAACGAGAATTCATTAGCTAAGATTGGTCTGAACATCGAAGTCGATGGTAAACGACCAAAAGGCAAGCCGAAACAGCGGTGGCTTAATACGCTGGATAGAGATTTAAAAGTCTCGAGATTGCACCCAGATCAGGCATTCGATAGAGTCAAATGGTGAAACCGATCACGACGAGCCGACGCCACTTGTGAACGGGACAAAGGCTGAAGAAAAAGAAGAAGAATATTGGGTCCTGTCTTGCTACTAAATACCAAACAGTATATTTCTCTTTGTTAGCATAATTTTTAACGAGAGCCCCGAAGGGCATCATTTTCTTAACCTTTCGGAAAATGACCTCAGTTTTTTCACAGTCTAGCGCAGCTTTGTTTACCTTATTGATAAAGAACAACATGACTTTGATCTACTAAAATCATCAAGTTTGTGGTTAAGTAAATTCTTGGTCAGAAGTGTTGGTTACGCTGACGACTTTTAGCAATTTTTTCCTGTACTGCCCTTTAGCCCCCTTTCCAACCAAACCTCTAAACTTTGATTTACTGGTATTCTGGTCATGAACTGGCACTAAACATCGGGAAATGTCACGTGTTGTATTACTCACTCAAATCTTTGGCAAACATTCTCAATCCTCTATGCATCCAAAACCTTGCCGTAATATTCAATGATAATCCCCAAATGACAACCACTGCCTCAATGAAACTAGTCTTACATCCAGAACTTCGGACTTTGTGAACTCTTCAACTTCCTTGTTAGAAACATCCTCACGTATTGCTTTGTTATCTGGTCTCCCACCCGCAATTATACTGTTTTGTCCTTGAAACGGCACAATGACTTATAATATTCCTGTGTAGATCACTCAATCCGCCCTCGTATTTTCAATCTATCCTTGCTGACCTCTTCAAACTCTCTACCAGCCTGATAAGTTGCTTCGCCATATTTTTAAGCTGAGGTGAGGGTTTTTGCATTTTTCTTCTTATCGGAGTAGTTTGAAATTAGAATTACTGTGTTAATTGTCCTTTTGCATAAAAGCAATTAAATGTGTAGAAAGGCCCAAATGAGCCAGAGACGACAGATATTATGAATCAAAAAAGATGCGATAAAAACTAAAATGGAAGTATTATTAACAACACTGCCGACATCAATATGTAGGTTGAATACTTTCGAGTTATGCAAAACTTTATGGAGTCGTCGAAGACCAGGCCCCTCGAGGAGCAGGTCGGGCCTTTTTAACAGTATTCACTATTACTCTATGATATCTTTACGTCACTGAGACAGTGACTCTTTTCTGAGTTGGGGGATTAAGAACTCAAGGTATTCCCTGCTTGTCATAAAAACCTACTAAAAGTGTAGAAATTTGTGGGCTAGCAAGTGAGACGTTATCCATGCTTCGTATAAGGAGGGAATTGACAATTGCGATCTTTGGTTATTCAGTTCACTTGTTCAATTCTCGATAACGATCTCGTTAGCCTCCAGAATGCCCGCTTTCCCTAACCTGGATGAGAGTTCCAAAGTTACAAACTCGAAATTTTGGGATTAAGTAAGGTTAGATAGTCGGATTCTGGAAACCATTTCTCTCCCTCTTCCAACACTACGCTATACTATTCCGGAAAGGATCCTGTATACGAGGATTGCAAGCTTCTCGGGAGCTCTTGGCTCATATTTGTGGTTGACGTGCTTACCCCACTTTGAAGTTATTGATAACCAAACATACAAAGGAGGAGCGCAATCCTGGAAGTTTCGGAAGAGGAGCAAGACAATGTGACGAAGTAGTGGGAGCTGCATATAAACTGAAGCTGAGCAAAGCACATAGAATCAATCAGCTTTCTGCAGAACCTATCTGCAAAATCCATACATTAGTAATTAAAATATAGGCACAAGAGAAATTGTATGACCACTTCGTAAGGGCATCTGAGATGTGAAAACGAACGAGAAATACCTTTGTTGCATACGTTCTAAAAAGTGTTAACAGAAATGGTATTAGTTGAACCCTTTCATTTGATACACCGCATGACCATAATCTATAACAAAAAAAATTTTCTCCCCCCTTTCGCAAATATGGTGAACCCCCTTTAACCCAACATCAAATGATGCAACTCGTTGCACGTTTAGCGGTTTGCCGACCACATATTCTCACCAAATTTCGTGACGATAGCTCCAACCGTTTCGAAGTATATCCCGTTTGACAAACGGACGGACAGGCAGACGAATACCTTCCATCGAAAAAAAAAGATGGAGAGATAGGAATTGGATCCATTTTTATTCCACACACCTTAAACCTTAAAAACATGAAGAAATATCCCTAATAGGCGAAGCATCACTGTCATGAATCACAATTCTGAACAAGTAGATCAGTTTTCCTATTTATAGATCTTACTTTCAAAAGATGGCAACGAAGACTTGAGATACAACGGCGAATCACGGCCAGGAATAAATCAAGACTTATCCATGGAAATAATAAACCGCGCATCTATAATATACTATTGCCTGGGAGACCTACATGGTTGTGAAAACTGGACTTTAGCAAAGAGTCTGAAAAGTGAGTCGAAACATTTGGGCGAAAAAACCTCCGAAAGCTTTTCCATAGAAGAAGATGATACGCCGAGTTAGGTGCTAACATGAGTTGTATGGGCGGTTGAAGACTAGTATGTATCTCAGGAGAGTTTGCAGACTGAAGAAATGCCTGGGTAATGCACGCTGATTTAATTCCTATAGGCCTATTACCAAATCCAACCCTCCACGTTGATAACTCCTGGGCAATGCAAAGTAGTTGACAAGAAAGGGTGAACGAGAAGTTCTCTGTGTCATAAAACAGGCTGCAGACTATGCAACAAGCTGATAACCTATTCAGAGTATACTATTGCTTTCGTGCCTGAAAAGTAAAAGGCTTGGTAGTCCAATATACGAAATTTTTAGGAATTGAGGTATTTGGCTCCCGAACACACACTATTTTTAAAAGTGGTAAAAATTGAAACTCAGGTTTGTGAATGCAACATAGCTTTTGCCGCCCACAAAAAGTTTGCCCAGAACATCACAGACTTCAAATCATTTAGTAAAAGAGTTGGTGCACTTCAAGTGAAAACTAAATTTCTCAACGTCCAGCTAATCAGTTCTACTTCAACGAAAGACAGAGATGACTCAGTAAAAAACGTTTCCTAGGAAACTCTCATCGACTTATTTCCGTCACCGATCTGCAGTGAGGGAAACAAATCCTATCGGATTGCTACAAAAAAAACATGGATCTCACCTCAGAATGAATGTTTTGAGGCAAAGTACCTGTAGGAAATGGATGAGCGAAATATGAGAAAGCAGATAAAAGATCGTTGGTCCCAATATACCGAGGAGCACACCGAAGCACCAGAGGCCGTATAGGCACCTGCATTAAACATGCTGAAAAACAACAAAGCAAGAAAAAGGGGTAAGCTCGAAAACACTATTCGGACGGATGAAATTATTCCAAAAGTTTGGCCCAAAAGTTGAATTTGCCCGATTGATCAGATTTTCTCAGTAAAGTAAATTCTGGAGAAGTGCTGGGAATATAATATTGATGTCATCATCATCAGAATGACAATGAGTCAGTCTAGTGGTCAAATAAAGATTCAAAATCAACTATCATGTAACATCCAATATCATGTAACATCGTTCTAGAATATATATAGTAGTCGGAAATATGTCAGTGGATATAAGATGTAAGCTACTATATAAATCACCCCAGATAGTGGCCAACGGAGGGTCTAACAAAGTGACAGCTAAAATAAACGAAGTTTCCAGATTGATCCAAGAAATGGTTGCCAATGAAGTGGGCTTCTATTCCATGGCTGCGTGAAGAATATTTGATTATCACCTGAGTTCCACGCATTTCAAATGACGCTCAAAAGAAAGCATGCGTTTATTTCGTTAAATAGTTCTTTCCGACATCTAAAAATGCCAGTCTAGCATCTTCGAAAAATTCGATGCAGATGGCGAAGCTTGAAACAGCAGTCCAACTATCATTCTGGAAACTGGTCAAATAGTAGCAACGAAGTGATACCCAGAAAAGTGTGTACCACAATTTTTCAAAAATTTGTTTGTAGTCAAAAAAGAAACTTCACGCTTTTTTCTACACCATGTCGATGCTCACACTGCTGAAAAAAAACCAATAACTCTATTGCACTCTCAAGCATCGAAGAAGTTCATCCAGCTCCATATTCCCCTGATCTAGCAACGATTATGATTATTTCGAAAAATAAAAAAAAAAAAAATTTAATTAATTAATTAAAAAAAAACTAATGAGGAGATTATAAACGCAATCAAAGTTTTAATTCAGAAGCTACAAAAAGACAATTTTAAGGAATGTTTCGAAACAGAGTCAAGAAATGCATTAAAATCAACGGAAAGGATTAATTGAACAAAAATTACAATTTTTTAATTTTTTTAATATAAATTTACTGAACTCTTGTTAGTTTCCTCGCATGCGGATGCGCAAAGGAGATACTAATGAAGCTTGACGAAGTAGCGAAGGAAGGTAACCTAAGAACAAAAAAAAACCAAAACGCTACATCAAACGGTTACAACCACCAGCAAGTCGACAGATTCGTATTTGGGCATAACTCTTATAAGGGACAACAATGAAAAAGATTAAACCAACGGATCATACTTGTCACAAAACATATCACCTTGCACTGTCAATCCTGAAAAATGAACTTATTTCAGTGACCGTGAATAATGCACCAGCCCGAAGAGCCAAAAATCAATGGTTTCGGACGTCGAGTCCTTAGGAGAATCATAGGTCTAGTATAGATGGCAGCTGACGAAGGTGCTACAAAGGTGATATGTATCTATTGTACGACGAATTAGTCACTATATTAGAATTGACAAGCTCCAGATCAGTCCATGTAGAACGCATCAAAGGACACCTCCATGCGTTTTGCATGAACGAAAGGACGCCTATTCAAAGTGAAGGTGGAAAGTAAACGACCACTAGAAAAATAACAAAAGTTACACGCTGCTCGATGTTCGCGATGCCAAGGACCGACATCGTTTGTAGTACCAAAGTAGAAAATGGAGCTGAGTTGAACTTCCAACATAAAAATCATGTGAAATTCCTCGAGATAGAATGGACTAGGCATATCGAGTCAATGCCGAACAGTTGAATTTTGACACAAGTGCTAAACGGATTCATGCAAAAGAAGTGGTCTAAAAGGCCACCTCATGCGGACAACGAAACACTTCTACACTTTGCAATCAAAGAACGAGAAAACTAGAAGATGTGTATTGGGGAAACCACAGCTCACCACTATTTAAGGAAAATGTTTAATTAATAGACAGTTTGACCGATTGGTAACTGCAAAATCGCTTTGTGTTTCACACCATTTTCGAATCATCAAAGGCATAATAATTAGCTACGTCCCAGCTGACATTACTCCAAAACCCTTCATCTATTATGCTATCAAATCATAGCCTTTTCGAAAGATAAGTTATACAACTCCTCCCTGAACTACAGACTGGCCCATCAAATTCTCTTTTCCATATCATATTTCCATCCTTATAATCTTTCTGAACTCTAAGTTATTAAGGGCATTTAATTCGTAAACAACTGCATGTATCAAAAAGTCCTGGGTTAAGTTGTTGGCTGCAGTCTGCCTACTGACGCATATGGCATCCATCTTCACTATGATTGGAACTCCCTGGGAATCAACCAAACTTTCGAGGAATCCCATTTCTCCTTCTCACCTCGTACTGAGCGCCAACCCTGCGACAAACATCTCCTCAAACTTAAACCCAGCATTCTTTTAAACTCATTTATTTAATCGCAGCACTTCAGATACTGGCATATTGAAAACAGTCGGAAGGTGTAGATTAATCCAATTGCTTTACGTATATATGCATATGTACAGTATATCCTCAATAAACTTTCCCTGGAACGAATGTTTACTATCTACAAATCGGTTTGATTCACACTGAACTGTTCAAAATGGATTTGCATGCAAATACCAGAATCTGATAAGGTGAAATTCTGTACAATCCGGATGTCAGTCACAATTGTATGAGAAAAAAATTTACATTCACAAAATAATTAAAGTTTTTTTTTGAAAGGCAGAACCCACTCACAGCCACCTTTTTTGTTCTTTGATTAAAATTGAATAATCATTCGGAATTTTCATAGATTTAGACAAAGGATGGGTACTTACACGCTTGAGTTCCACTAACGACAATTTACTGGGTGACTCGAATCAAAAAATTAAGCACACACAAATGATTCGCAATTCATTCAAAAGAACTTCGATCTAAGTGAATGCGACAATTGCCATCAAACACGGGAAATGGCTTTTAGTGACCACAGAACACTGAATAAAGCGCGGGCGGTATATCACACAAACTACGAGTATGCTAGGTGTACGGCTGCAAGTGCGATCACAGAATGCCGGGAAAGACCACAGCCACCCGCTAGCGCATCAGATAAATTTTCAATTTTTAAATAATCAACGATAACTCGCGTTCTTTACTCCTTTGCGTATTCTGAAAACACGATCGACTTCCCATAAACAGATACTGAGGCTCCAACGTTGAATACACACTGAAGCGCGCGACCAGTCAAGTACACTAAATACACGTTAACGACCAATAATCCATAACTGACTGAAATCCATACTTTAGGTCGATTTAAATACTTGATACCTCACTAGATATCTAATATCTCCAGTAACCTTCCCTCTATAAAATTCACTGCCATTACCGCAAGCAATCTCGCCTGATAGATCTTCCCGGTCGACAGGTTGTTTGGGTAACGTGTGCTTCCTCAGAAGGTATTGTATCTAGACAGGACTCAAAGTAACAAGGGTCGAAGCCGCGAATACAGATAATGTAGCGAAAATCTGTTTTGTTCACCTGTGTCGACCGCTCGAACGTTTAGTTCACACTGTGCGGGCTAGTCGGAGACTTTTTGCTTCAGTGTCACTGAATTTTTATCTCTCCGCAGCTCGTGTTCAACTTTGGATAACTACAGTACTTCAGGAAGCAGCCCGGCCATTCAAATCCAGCGCTACTCACTGTGCACTAGATAGATTTTATTATAATATTGCTGAGCGATTTGGTGAGTGATTGTCCATTCAGTCCCGGACGACTGCCTTACTATCTCGCAGTCTCGTATTGCAGATCCAATATGTACTCATACTCATCCATCGACATTAAGTCGGCGACATTATCAGATTTGTCTATCGCGGCCAGGTTCAGCTCGGCCTTTGAACAGCCAATTTAGATCAGCAAGAGGATCTCGAGATATCTACACGCAGTTCTTATCAATTGAATTCGGAGCAAGAGGTGGTTAAGTGAATTGAGAAAACTTCTAAATTGATAATTCTACATTGGACTCTCACATATCAGCTTTTGTTTGCGAAAAATACCCTCTGGGATTATCTAAATTTCTGTTTAGCCAAAATTACCAGTTCGCAGCGCAGCTATTGTACTTGTCACAAATGGCTGAAGATAAGAGCTATAATATTTTATGGGAAGGATAACATTTACACGAGTCTGTGAGTCAAGAACTATTGTAATCAGCAATGAATAATACAGACTATGGATCCATTGCAGTTGATTGCCGTAGATCAGACGGGTCTTATAGACCAAGTATTGAATGATTTCTTTTATATCATTTAAGGGGAGAAAAAAACCTGTGAAAGGGT
Organism: Hermetia illucens; assembly: GCF_905115235.1. Classification (NCBI taxonomy): domain Eukaryota; kingdom Metazoa; phylum Arthropoda; class Insecta; order Diptera; family Stratiomyidae; genus Hermetia; species Hermetia illucens. The sequence goes on from NC_051850.1 coordinate 38,000,669, forward strand.
CTGACAATTGTTATCGACATATATTGGAAAAGGAAATTATTATGTATTTATGTACCTAATTGACTAATTTTTAGTCTCTTTTTCAGCTTAGTTTTTGTTGAATTTCTGGCCGTACAAGTTTATATCGTAGCACATTTTTTTTCCGAAATTATCTTTTTATTTCTAGAAAACGAGGAAAAAGCCAATCAAATATACACAGAAGTTAGCAAATTTCGTCAATGGCACCTTCAGCTTTTTGGATGCTGTTGCATAGTACTTCTTCTGTATGAAATACCTGTGGAAGTTACTGAAACCGGGGGCGAAGGGGTAAAAAATTTCGCAAATACGATATCTTGCAATAAGTTTATTTATCCCTTCGGAAAAAATCAATTCTCTTTGCCTCTAAGATAACCAAAAAAGACGTCCTTCATTTCATTGTTCCTCGAAAATTTCTGTTCCCGTTTCGCCGTCGTCGTCGTCGAGACTCTATTTCGGAGCTTGACCTCCAAGATGTCTTTCCTCCACCTATCCGAGGAATCCGAGCAATGATGCGCTGTCTTTGCCTACAAAATCTACCCAGTGTTTTCGGGGATTTCCCACCGGTCTTCGTCCTTCTGTTCTCCCTTCAAATAGCCTTTTAGGTATTCAATTGTCGTCCATACAGTGAACGTGGCCAGCCCATTGCAACTACTGAAGTTTGATTATTTTGAAAACTTCGGGGTTGCTAAATATTTAATGCAACTCATGCTTGAGAGGGGATTAACTACGTTACATTCCCTAACGACCTCATTCATCACATACTTTGTAGTGGGTAATTCTACAGTATTCTAGCTATTTTGATAAGTTACACACTCCAATTTTATAATAAAAAGAAAGTAATGAGATGCAATTTATTAGGATTTCACGTTATTAGGATTTGTTCACTTATTGTTAGTGGCCGACGTCCGCACTCTCCGGTGATCAGGAAGAGGAAGCACGTGCGCTGGTCTTGTGCTAGGCCGGCGTGTCGCGGGAAGTTCAGTGCATCGGCGGAGGTGATCTCGTCGCCGGAAATGCAGTCGGTCAACTGAAACCGCGCGGGTGCAGCGGAGGAACCCGGGATGTGTTCCCGCCAATGGTGTTACCGAGCGAACCTGACGCTTCGCGGACGTTTTTCCGGAGCGTCTCCCGGTTCGGCAAAAGCCTTCAGCGTCACTGAGGAGACCATTTGGGCCCGCCCCGAACGTCAAGATTGAACCAGTGGTCCCGTCGCTCCAGGACTTTAAACGGGCCCGCGTATGGTGAGTGCAGTTGCCTCCGAGGAGCACCCACCCTAATGAGGACCTACGGACATGTCTCTAGATCCCTGGGGATGTCGACCACCGGCATCGTATGTCGGGAAGGTGTTTAAGAGAGAGTTTGGGGGGCAGAGTAATGCAGTCGGTGGTTCTTGCCTCCGATGTACCGCCACAGTTCTATCTGATTCGCCATTGGTCATTCTCTCGTTTAGTTTCTATTATTCTCCTCAGGACCTTCGTCTCTCTATTTATTGACCAGTTTTTCGGAAGTTTTAACCAGGATCTATGTTTTACATCCGTAGCATAGTGCAGATCTTATTATCGTTTTGTATATTCGGAGCTTTGATTTACTCTGTATGCAGGTAGCTTTTCAAATTGGTTGGACCGAATAAAAAGCTCTGTGTGCGAGCTGAATTGGCCATTTTATATTTATATTTTTATATTTATCTTTCGTCAGTTGAACACCTAAGTATATAATGTTTGTCATTTTTTCATTTGCGTTAAAATTTTCGTCTTGTTTTCGCTAATTCATATAAAAATCTCCTTTGCTGATGTGAAAGATCGCGCGATGATGTTTACATTACTTGCATATGCTTTTTGTGTCCACATTGGCACATTGTCATTCTGGTAAGGCTTAGCAGTTTTGCTGAAATACCGAAGTCAAGCATTATTTTGTACAGTACATCTCAGTCAATACTCTCATATGCCTACTTGAAGTCAACGAATATTTGATGGACGTCGACGTTGGGTTCCAAGCATTTTTGAACCACCTGTTTGAGCGTAAATAACTGGTCAATTGTGGATATTCCGAACCGAAAACCTCCTTAGTATTCAGTCTAATTCTTTTCTCTGGTATTTTCGTGGAGATTCAGTACAACGTATAAAGTGGTGAGATGTCTCTGTAATTCTCGCATGTCAACTTGTTGAGCATGTCATCTATATAGGACGCCTTGTTCATTTTTTTAAAAATTTGATGACTGGCTCTATTTGTTTTCGTTTCTTTTACCTTAAATATTATGCTGCTCGTCGGAAATTTTCGTAATTTTCTCGACCGTGTATATCGTTCTATATGTTTAACAAGAAAAACGAGGCATACAAATTTTCTTGTCAAGCGCTTTCTGGGAGTCATCGTCAAACTAATTTCTTCTGTTGTTGTTTTGATTGCGCGATTTAGATCATACCAGGTGCCATCTATAGGCTTTCCCATGAATTTCTGGAGAATAGGACCTAATCGTTCTTCCAGTTTTGCCTATATTCTCCCGCTATTAAATCATTTTTTAATTTTCCTACTTCAAATTTTCGAAATGGGTTAGATTTTATTCCACAGGTCTTTGAAATCCGGCACCTGTAGACGCTTTTTACCATGCAGTGATTGAAGTCACAGTTTGGTCCTCTATATAATCTCAAGTCAAGGATGCTGGGTGATTATTTTTTTATGGTGATAACATGGTCTATCTGGTTGAGGGTTTTGCCATCTGGGGACGCCCGTGTCCTTTTTTGAATACGCTTGTGTGGGAAGCATGTTAATTTTATATTTATTTCAAAGTCAATGAGGCGTTGGCCGTTGTCCTACGGTCGTTCCACGATGTATCTCCTCATTCCCAAGCTTGGCGTTGAAATCTCCGAGCCATATCTTGACATCATTCGGAGGAGTCATATTGTCTTTTCAAGCTATTGTGAAATTGCTAAATTCTTTTTGTTCAGTTGGGTTGTATATCTTGAAAAGACATTAAAAAACTTTGCTTTAATGCGAGGAACACACAATCTTTCGTGTATAGGTTTGAAGTCAATAACATTTGCTTTTAAGTCCTTATCCACGATGAAAGCGACTCCGAACTCACGTTTTCCTGATAATTTCCCACTTTTGACGATTGTGCACGACCGCATGTTGGTTATCTCGCAACCATTCCAACTCATTTCCTAAACCGCTAGAACCCTGAGTTTGTACTTGCTGGCCTGTTGGAGTAAGTTTTTGACAGCACCACATTTGTGCATCGATCTTTGCGGTGGAGGGCTCTTTTTGCACCATTATTGAACTGTGTCTTATTTAGACTTAAATTCCGAATGGTGAACAAGTTTCATCTCCAACAATTGGGTCCGAAATGTTTTCATTGTTTTCGCTACAGAAGTTCAAAAACTCGCGGCAACATGCAATTCGCCTCGGTATTTACACGGTGTAAGCGTTTTTGCCAAGATGGTCGTGCAGAATTGTCTTATGATTGTAGGTGATACACCAATTATTTCTTGTCAAACAGGTATCTTACAATATTAGGTTTCCAACTTTTTCAATAGCGTTTTCGTTTTCCTCTCCTTGAAAAAAAAACGAGTCTCTTGTAAACTATGGTTTTCCTTGGGAAAACGCTCCCATAAACATAACACATCTTTTCCAAAATAGTTTTAATGGCTTTTCCTTACTTGGTAAGGAACTTAATCCTCATACTTGCATTTTGTTGCCGCATTTGCTCACAATTTGGTATCTATACTCTTAATGATTTCTTTCATTAGGTAAAAAAAGAGAGATCATATCGGTCGCCATTCTACAAACTTATTGATGGCTCCTCTTCCCCTTTCCACATCTAGTGTACAATTCACTGGGGTATATTCTGTCCCTTCCTTTAGGCATCGCAGAATTTTTGATATGAATTTTCGCTCAAATACATAACTCACTAGAAGTTTATACGGACCTCCAGAATTTGCTGGTATATAAAAGCACTAACCTCATAACAGTTTTATAGATGCGAAATTTATTTATCCTGTGCTCTTTGCTGGATTTAATGTTAGTGCGAACTGTATTGAAAGCCTTGTTCGGTGCATTGAAATGCTCTAATGATTCAATGATTCATCCTTTCCGGCTTGATTATTATCAAAATGCACAGAGTTATCGAAATTTTCGATATTGTAACATTCCAAAGTCAAATTCTGCCTGACTGAGATCTGTTGTAAGATTATCTGGAAAACAAATCCTTATTAAAATTGGTTCATTGCCTGGGTGGGGTGGAGAATCCATCTTAGATACGGATTTACAGTCGAGGGCACACATGTCAGACTCCTACTGACTAAAATCTTCCATATTTTCTTGCCACCAATCTATCGTTTTTATATTGCTTTGAGCGACTGTTCATTGGTTGAATCCTTTCTTACTTGCTTTAGTTGCAGCTGCTTCGTGTCAATTGCAGTAATTTTCCTTTCGTATGCCTCTGTTCGGCCTTTGCTTTTTCAGCATCTGCTTTTCCTCTACAGTTACCGCGGTCCATGCTTCATCCGATCCCACCATATCGTTTGCCACATTTTCTGCTGTTTAAACGCAATCTTAGCCCAACCTGGTGGTTTCTCCTTAAGTTTTCAAACCTTGGGCAGGTGAAGAAAACGTTTTCTGCATCTTAAACTACATCTTCGTACGTAGGATGCATTGAAACCGAATTTGTCAAAGTGCTTCCTGTTCCTATCGTACCCGCTTAATAACTAAGTCAAATCGTAGTTAGTTTCTCAGTAGTTCCCCGTAGCTCACTTATACTTATGTTCGGGATAAGTCTACGTATGTATCCATCAACAATTTTCCGCCGGGTCCCATGATGTTTGCCACACAGTCAATGACCCCGTTGGCTCAGTTTATTTGCACGGCTAAAATATCTACTGGGATCATCCCTGCAATTATGCATGTTGCTTTATACGATGTTGTCCGCTAAGAGGAGCACGCTTACCCCATGTGCAATTTGAAGCTGTGTACGATTTTCAAAAACATTTAGTTCCGATGCTCACATTTGTTCCATCCCGACCACTGCTATCACATAGACCATAGGACAGGCTCACCGAAATCCATACTGCCACTTTGATAGGCCATACCCAAGCTCAATGATGCATTTCATAGAAATTTGGTAGCAGAATTAACTTCTTCCTCTTCCATTGAGCGAAAGAAAGTCTTTCTATTATGCTTCTGAACTACTGAGGTCTGGTTTTAGCAGCCAACTTGCTGCTTATCTCCAATACGTCTGTAGATCTCCTTCTGTTCCTCTTCAGTAACCTCAAGGAGGGGAACATGACCAATTGGACTGTAGATAGAGCTCCGCGGACATGTCATTTGCGGTAATTTTCGCCCAAATATCTTGTTCATTACAACCATGCAGACACTGCCCTACGGATCGGTATTAGCAGTGAGGTACAGCTGAATGTAGCAATTCCGTTTGCTCCTCTGTAAAGCTTTCTTAAGGTTACTTCGAAGATTCTGGTGTTCTTCCTTCAGCTCCTTATCTTACGGCTTGCCATTTAGCAAAGTCTCCTTGCTCGTAAACGTGATGATCCCAACATCGAGGTTTTCTTGTTGTTTTTGTTGCTGACGAGCGTTGCGTATCTCTGTTATATGTTGATATAGTTGGCCCACCATTTCCATCGCTGTTTCCCTCGAGCCGTCATCTTCTAAGGCCAAAAAGAATGTATCTTCTTCGAAAGTTCTCGTAGACCCGCAAGCCATTGTAGCCTTTTTACTGGCAGTTCATTTTCGTTTGTCATTTTCTCCATTTCGAATGTTGAAAAAGATGGCTTGGTGGTCACTGAGGGTATAGTGCCCAATCGCCCGCCAGATAATCCCTCCCACCAGCGAGGTATTAAAGTGTGACAGATCGACGATCGACCTCGGAAGGGTGGCACACAGCTGACATTACCCAGTATAATGTCCAGTTTCGCTAAAGTTCGTCACTGGGCTTCTAAGGTCCACGGGTTGAAATTCCAGGCAATTACTTTAGGGCTATGATTTCTAAAGTATAATACCAAATTGCCAGTATTTCCTCATATAAGGCTATTGTGGCCAGAGGAACGTTGTAGCTATGGATATGGACGCTTTGATTTTTATCTTAACCAAATCGTCTGACCTCCGAGTGCCCATATTGCGGTATTACCCGACGTATCCCTCATCCAAGTTGAGCTACTGGGATTTCGGTATGGCTCACAAATTACCGCCATATCTACAGCTACCTTTTTTATTTATATTCTCCTGATGCGGCTCATACTATCACACAACTTTGTAAGTTCCGAATCAGCCTTTCGAAGGGTAGCGTCATATAATATATCTCCCTTCTTCGAAATAATTATTATTCCGAGGCGGATCTTCTCCCTGTCTTTTTTCCTCTTTTTGCTACTAGTCCTTATCCATCCTTCGGGCTGCCGAGTGTTGGTTTCTTCTACTATTTAAGGCGGTAAGATCTCAGTCGAAAAGTTTCCTACTTCCATGGGTATTTTCGACAACTCAGCTTTCTTCGGTAGGGAGGTATTTTTCTTCTTCCCTAAGTGAGAAAAAGCTGTTCCCGTTTCCTGTCTTCTATTCTCGGTCTTTGCACTAAAAATAATTGTTTTGATGCGGAAATTATGCCTATTTTGAGCCTCTCGATGAATCCCGACTACGCAGTCATATTGTCCTCGATGGTGATCCCCGGAGCTTGTATTTTTTTCTGAAAGGATGCGGTGTGGATATAATTTCCACTCCACTTTTATCTTTTGTACCATTAGGTGCCACAAACATTTCTTAATTCCCCACTACTGAGGCACTACGATAGTTGAATATTGACGGCTGGGAGCCCGCTTACCCATTCCCGAAAATCACTGGTAATATAATACTACAATTCTATGCTGCCTGTAGAAAACTCACATGAAAGAACAACATTGACTTACCATAACTTTGTCAATAATAGTGTAATTCCTTTTTAAATTTTGAAATATTATGCTTTATGTTATGCTCTATATGTTATCAAGATTTTCTAACCCAAGGATGAATTTGTGGGGCTTAAGGATTTCCGGTAAAATCACTATTAGGTATATTTGGAAACCTAGATTTTATATAGGAGTTACAGGGACATCTTCGGTTGAGTAGTTTCTTAGAGTGAATCCTGTCTCATTTCAAATTTATCCTTCCGATCCGCTACTTTGCACTCAATTTCATGGGTCTCGTGAAGTACTAGTCGAGACCTTCTATAGGACCCTCTTAAACTTCGCATAAAATCATGGATTTAACTATATGCGTGGGAGTTCATAGTCTGCATATGCCATCAATTTTTTTTTTCTCAATCAAAATCCCCATATTGAACCAGAGTGAAATTATGCGGTGTTTCCAACGATTAATTAATTGAAATAATAAAAACTTGTTGTTTCTTTTTCGTTGGTGTGGGTATTTATTCTTGCAAATACAACTTGTTTGCACTGATGAAGGGAACAAGTGGTTCCCGAAATATCGGTTTTTGCAAGAATAAATACCCACACCAACGAAAAAAAAAACAAGTTTTTATTATTTCAACCCATATTGAAGCCTCACAACTTTTTTGTCCATATAATCCTTTGAAAATTCAACGTTTGCTGTCTATTTAAAAAGTCCATAAGTAGAACCTACAAATTGCCTTCATCCAGATCGAGCAGGCGGCGGAAGATTTTGGGCTGCACATCAATGAAGGCAAGACAAAGTATATGGTGGCAACGTCAGCATCGAAAACCAACCAACCAACAACATCAAACCGCACTGGTCAAACGGGAAGAATAAGGATAGGAGAATACAACTTTGAGACCGTTGATAATTTCTCCTATCTAGGGTCGGAAATCACAACCGATAACAGTTACGATGAGGAAATCCGCGCACGTTTGTTGGCAGCCAACAGAGCCTATTTCAGCTTACAAAAACTGTTCCGCTCGAAACGTCTCCTCATGTATTTCTCGGAGACTTGGTTTCTTAGCAAGAGGAATTGCGAACTCTTGGCCGCGTTCGAGGGAAGAACCCTCCGAAGAATTTTTGGCCCCCTACATGAGGATGGACGATTCCGTAGCCTACATAACGACGAAATCTATGAGCGATACCATGACCGTCCGGTTGTGCATAAAATCCGGCTCAATAGGTTACTGTGGGCGGGTCACTTAATCCGTATGGATGACGATGACCCAGCCCGGAAAGTCTATAGGAGACCTCGGCGCAAAACCGGGATGTCTGGAGTTCCTTATTAAGGCAAGCCTAAACCGTATACCGGTTGTTGCGCCGTTGATAATGATGATGTTGATAATTAGAAAATATCTTCCACTCGAAATACTTGATCCGAGAGAACCTATAATTTCATTTCAAACCAGAGAGTATCTCTCTTTTTTTTTGCATTGGCAGTCAGCACTTCTCTATTCTCTCTTGTCTTCGATTTGGAACATTTGGTGTGATCAATCATTGAAAGCATAAGTCGCATGCCTGGAACAACTAATCCGTAATATGACCAAAAATTTGTTTGCAAATCCTATATAGGATTATACCAAATATCTGCGGAGTTGAGCCTTCACATAGTACAAAAAAATGTTTGAAGTAAAATTATCACTTGAACTAGATTAGTGATATCATATACCAAACAAATGGAGAATAAATAGGGCAAGCAAAGGCAAAGTGCGGAGTAAACTTATAACACAAATGATAATGTCAGGAAAGGAAGAAATACAACTTTTGTTATGCTAAACATTTCACACCATCGTAAGAAGTTAAACGTGTAAATCAATTTTAATGTTATCAGCGTTATCTCTATGAGTAAATAAAAAGACTGAATACGAGTTGTTGGTAAGAACCAAACAGTCAAGGAAAACTCCAAAGCTTTGTTGTTTCCACATTAGAGTACATTATGTCTCATACGCACTTTTTTGCAATAATTCTGAAAAAGGTTTGGAGCGAAAACAAAATATTTGGACATTGAGGCTTTGCTTATGGGTGATGGAGAATATACTCTACCAATAAAAATAAAGTTTCAGTAAACGAGAAATAGCGCCACTGTGTCAATACGCAATTGCATATTAATCCCGCATATGGATGTACATATATGCCAGCACAAAAGGTTTTTCGCCTTCCAAGACAGTTCTCTTTAGCTGCCCTGGAAATCCCCAACCCCTTGAAGACCAAAATTAAAATTGAATAATCGTCAAACCAAACGAGGTGGGGTTGAAAGGAAGCGGAAATTCTCCCCGGGGCCTGGGATTTCTAGGGGGCCCCCTTCAGGAGGTGAAAATTAAACCTCGCCGTTATTACATCTAAATAGCCTCATTTGTAGGTGCGATAACTTTCTAGGAGGAAGGAGTCGGGAACTACAATTTTTCGACGGAGCTACGTTTTTCCTACATACCCTATTTATTCTCTTTCCCTTCGAAGCCGGACTGAAAATATTGCATGATGATTAATTAATTAAGAAACCCTACTTTGAATCGTGGTAGCTTTTTAAGGGGGAGAGATTCTATGGTATGTTGGAACTAGTTCGATAGAATATTTTAGTTATTTTTATGCAAATGCTCTACTGCGAATGGATCATCACTCCTGGGCACACCACTGGAGAATACTTTTATTAGAATATATATATATACTTCGTTTCCGAATATTTTCATAACTAGCCATCAAATTTGGAAGGTTTGACACTGGAGTGAATTTGGTATAAGGTAACAGTCGTTAGTAAAAAGCCTACAGTGAATGGATAAACTCTCTCTCTCTCTCTGTCCTGAGAAACACAAGAAATTCGATTCAAGCACAGTACACTGTACTTCTTGCGTCAAAATTGATCTCTGCAATGACAAAACAAGGAACTGAAGGTACATGATCCTCAGCTGACGGTAGCTTTCATCGCTTTCTATCGCTTTTTTCATCAAAATTAAAGAAATCTTTTTATTGAATTGATTGCAGGTCGCTTCGAAAATCTTTGTACTACTCAGCACGATTCGCTCTCTATGGGTTCTTATGCTGGAATATTTGGATACTGCACACATTTTGTTTTTTTATTCTATGTAATCATGAAATTATAATTTTTGGACTTCTGAAAAGAGGTATTTTTACAACAGTTTTGAAATGATACCATATTTTACACGTTTAGTACTGGAATAGCCCCTTAGGCTTTAATGGGAAACAATATCTTAATAAAATCAGTTTACTGTCTGTAAGTGAAGGACACTGTTGCACAGTGTCCCTTTCTCCATCCCCCTCCTCCTGTGAAATTACCGTTAAGCATCACTTCATGAAGAAGACTGGGCTTGAAGCAACCAAACTATCCATTATTCACCTTTTTCTTGCATGCTTCCTCTGGCCAAGCTCCGCCTGAATCCTCCTTATTACGGACTTTACTGCACACCACCTCTTACTGCAGCATTTTCCCGATAATCTTTTATGGACTTAGGTTGATTTTCAGGGAGTTTTCGAAGCTCCTTTTCTCTAAGCCAAGTAGTGTACCCTAGAACATGACATCCCCTAGGTCTTTAGGTGCCTTATCACATTCAGGACAAAAGGAACACCGATTCAGGTTGGATACCTGAATTGGTGCAAATGCTTTCTGCAGCCAGCATGTCAACAATTTTATCAGATGATAGTTAAGCTCACCGTGCCATCGTTAAATCCACTTTTCAATGCGGGTCAGTGTGTCAGTTCAGACATATTGACTCACCTGAGGTTGTCCTGAAGGCATCGCACATCTTTAGCGCCACTAAATGTTGGTCATGTTTACCCTCCCGCTCTCACACTTCAGTATTTCCTCCCAGATCAGTGTTGCGTATAATAGGATAGAACGAACAACTCCGGCTACAAGTAACCTGCCATTGTATATTGAGCGTCCAATGTCGTCACATGAAATTGATCTTCGTGCCAATTATCACCCCCAATAAGTTTATAACCAACTTAGAAGAGATAGTGTACCTACCAACCCAAATACTAGGTTAGTAATCAAAATCACCTCCGTCCTTTGTTCTGCTAGGCCAATTTGGACCATCTACAGCCACGTTTCTATGGTGCTGATGGCTTCATTAACGTATACTCCAACTTTTTCATGTTGTTTCCCGGCGGAAATCACAACTAATTCGTTCACAAAACTGATTATGGTAGACTTCTTCGACATTGGACGAACAAGGATCCCATTGTACGTCACACTTCACAAGAGAGGACCTAACGCTGAGCCTGATGGTATTGTACTTTTTAGTTCGCTCATTCGTATCGTAAAAAAGCGTGTTCATATACATTTCTCCTACCGCCAGCGTTATTCTCGCATGGGCCATAATCTCATTGGATACTTCGTAACGGGTGCGTAATACGAATATGTTCATTGAATCCGCCATCAGTGTTTTATCAAACCAGTCTTCCTTCGGGATGGCTACCAACTGGGGTAACAATCTAACTGGGAATATCAGTAGTGGCTAAGGACCTTCCAATTCAGTTCCAGTTGGTAGAATTTGCATTTCTTACATCCATACACTGTCAATCAATCCGGTGACCAATTTTAAGGTTTCAATAATGACATCACTTTATGGAACTCAGATTACATATGGTTCCTATTCACTCCTTGGCGCAGTATAACGCTTCCACACAGTCTCCTTTTCGTGTTGTTATTTATTTTAATGTTATGAAAATGCTGACATTCAACTGATTCTGCCATCGTATCGTCAAACTGGATTGCCGCTCTGAAAAACTTCCAGGCCGTCAAATAGAGAGAGAGATAGTTGTCTTCACTGTTGTCCTGAAGTCCTTTCTCTATTTCCAGTACCTCTTAACAGATTGCTGTAGTTACTACCACTATTTCCCCTTTTGGCAGCCACAATCCCTCCCTTACTTAATCAATAGCCACTGAATGATGATGAAACTAGTGCACATGATTCCCCGCATGATTTTTATGGCGTAGGTCAGGACGCCAGACAGCTTTTAGGGATATCAATTTGGTGGTATCTGCAGTTCCTTATTAAGGCAGACCGGATACCGGCTGCTGCGCCGTTGATGTTGATGATAATCGCAACTCCTAAGTTCTTCTCTGAGAAGAATTAATATGAAAGTCTCCGTTATTTCTCTAAACAACTAAATTGACTAATTAACTATTCTAGCACAGGAATTGTATCATTTCATCACTAGCGGAGTAAAATTTTGTTCTACCTGAAACCCTCTTTATGCTGATATCTGTTACAACCACATACTGAAGGTTGCTGGGCCATCGCATCGCATCGCTGACAGTCTCTAAATTTGTGACCTTATAGGTTTCCTGGTGTGTAGCGTGGGGATGATCCTCAGTAACTTTGTTAGATATGTTTTGAACCAGCGCAGCGTCAACATATGTCAATTATACAACTGAATTAACCCTTGTTTGAGTACATTTTTATATCACTTTCCATTACCAGTGTCATGTCCAACCACGCAAAACTTAACAATGAACTGGACTTCCTTCAGCAGGCTATCGAACATGTTTTCAACTTGGAGGGGCTAGAAGATATACACATCTACCACAGTTAACAAAGCTGCCTCTTGTAATCCCATCTTTGGCTTTGCCAGTCTGATCCGTAATCCATGTACCCTTGCGAAGATTTTTGTAGGGTTCACTTCAGAGAAGGTTTAGGTTAGCAAATTCTCAGAAACTATCCAAAGGTTAAAATCAAATGATTTTTTTTCCGTTCCAGCGTAAGGAGCAATGTGATTGCACTTCTTGGCAATAAAGCTTTATTACGCAATTTCTGCATTGAATGGGCCGATTAAAACCGTTTTCCATGCTTCCGCAAAGGTATTTCCAAAATATAGAATAGAAAGAATAGAAACTTTACTATTCCAGACCGCCGAGAAAACTCCGAGCCCGGCGCAATCCCTCCCTCCTCATCTCATCGGGCCTGGGTTTTATTAATGATAATAGAATTTGTACCTGTTGGTACTTCTGCCTATCTATCTTCTAATATTTTGCCCATGCAGAAAGCCAGGGGGTTTCTGACTCCTTTACGGGTAAGAGTATACTGTATTTACGCATGCCATGTGTTGTCGAAAGCAACTTCGATGGCCAAAAGCGCCCACAGACTGCTTCTTTGTTGTCAAATGCATCGTGCAATACGTCAGCTGATACAGGGCAATTTCGGTTGATTGTTCTGCCTGATGAGCGTATTGGCATGAATGTAAAGCATTATGAACTAGAATATTAGTTCTAATCTAGTTGAACAGGACTTTCTTCACAATTTTCAATACGAAGAGTGCCAGGAAAATTGGTTTAGAAGCTTTAGGATGAAAAGCATCCTTTTTACGCGTTTTCGGAATGGAGACAACTGTTGCCAGGATCTCATGATCTTCACATGGATCTGTTATAATAATCGTAATCACCTTCAAAGGAGAAATCAGCCTTTGGAGTTGCGGTTGAAGATACCAACCGCTTTAGGTGATTTAAGTGGCTTAAAAGTTATCACTGCCCTATTTTGCTCTAGTCTCCGAACATACCTCTTCAACTATCTTCCAATTTTTCGTTTCCTCCCTCTGTCTACTATTGGGGTATCAGGAAAAATGTCCTCCATCAACTTCCGGAAATTAGTCTTGAGAAGTGGATGTAGTCTGTCTTCATTCTCGGTTCAGGTAGAAGAAGAAATCTAAAATGTAAAATGAGTCATATAACCATTCTGAGTTTAGCTATTTATGATGGCTGTAGGTATCAGTGGCCGCTCCGAGGAGCCCAATTAGCGCTTTGGTGCGCCGTTTTGATGTATGATGGCGCGGCGGGCCAGTGCGTTACTCATGCTTTTTTTACCGGTGGCTTGATTCGCAGGACGGCAATCTATGAATTTACAGCCATCATAAAAAAAGCATGAGGAACGCACTGGCCCGCCGCGTATTCAATGGTGGCGATTTCGCGAGAAGAAGAAAGAAACCATCTCACTTACGCGATTACCAACCTTTACGAACGAAATTAGAGACGCAATCCACAAAGCGGCCTCTGCATCCTTCGGGGTCACCAAGCCAGGTAAGCGGCACATAAACCGAGATACTTGGCTTTGGAATGACGATGTTGAAATGAAGGTCCGTGAAAAAAAACTCCTCTACCACAAGTTTTTCGACGATAAAACGCTCGCCAATTGGCAAATTTATAAGAATGCCAACCGGGAAGTAAAGATAGCGATCTCTGTCACGCAGGCCCATTACAAAAATCTTTACGATAAACTGGACAGTCGGGATGGTGAGAGAGGTCTGTATCGACTTGACAAAAGCCGAAACGAACGCACTCAGGATATCGAACACTTCTGTTGAGTTAATGACAAGAGCGGTACTTTGCTTACCGACCGTCGAGCCGCGACGCATTCGTCGAGCAGATTTCAACTGCAGAATTTGTTCATGCTGCAGTTCCACAATCATTGCCGATATTTGGAGCAGTTCCACCTATCAGCGCAGCTGATAGTCGAGGAACCAATAAAAGGAATAATGATGACAAATTTTGCAATATTATCTTTGCACTATTAACATGTAAAAAAAATGTCATTCAATATTTATCGACGGGAAAATTAATCTGCTAACAATGAAAATACAACAGGCTGCATGGAAAAGCACTCCTACTGATTATGGACGGAATAAAAAAATATACTGACTGCCCTGCAAAGGTTAGCGAACTAATTGCAGAGAAACGTAGAGTTCGCAAGCTATGGCAAAGAAACCTAAACTTTCTTCTTAATTAACAAGTTTAGAAATAAGTCCTTCAGCAGATATGTCTCTTATCTTACAGCACAAAAAACACAGGAAGGCCGCGAAAGATCTGAGAACATCCAGACAACAAAGTCCACTTAATAAACAAGGAAACGGGTTCGTTGTGCACAGAATATGGCAGATCTATTCGTGAAGCATCTAGAAAATATCTTTCAGCTTTTAGATGCATAAGCGTCTACATGCTTAAACCCAGTCAAGAAAGTGGACCATTACAAAATACGTCATGCAAAACTAAATGAGCTGAGGATCCTATCAAAGCTACTAGCCTATTACAAGGAGAATACTAAAATAGTTGCCAGAAAAGGGTCTAATCAAATTATTACAAATAATTAATCCAGCTTTTAGATTAAAATGCGTCCCTCGACAATTGAAAGTGGCCGAAATTATAATGGTCCCCAAACCGGGAAAGGAGCCAGCGTATTGGGCCCAACACTGTTTCTCCTATATACCAATGATATATATGGAAAATAAAATTTAAGGAAAGCAAATCAACGTACAAAAAGAAAAAACGGCTAAAGTTGTCATAAATGGACAAGATGTGCTACAAGCGAGTGAGGTCAAATATTTAAGTATGACACTCGCTGCTAAGCTCAGTTGAAAAGACACATGCTAAGAAAGAAGGAAGAGCTGAATGCCAGATACAGATAGATGTACTGGCTATTGGTGAGGAATTCCTAGCTGACTACCGACAACAAGCTGCTAATTTATGATCCTATGGCCCATCTGGTCGTATGGCTTCCAGGTCTGGGGCTTTGCCAAAGAATCAACCTAAAGGTCATACAAATGTTCCAAAATAAAGTGCTTAGAGGCGTAGTCGACGCTCCCTGATTCATTCGTAATGAGGGTCTGCATAAAGACCTGAAATTGCACTCGATTAGTGAAGTCATTAAAGACCAAGCAATTAAACATAGTCACCGACTACGATCATATGAAAATAACGAAGTCGTAAAATTGACTGATATCGCTAATATAATGAGACGGCTGAAAAAAATAAAACCAAAAGACTTGCTAACGTAGCTGATACCTAAGAAGAGCAGCCAGTTCCTCAGCGAAGCTAGACAAATGGTCTTCTCACAATAAAAACAAAGCCTGTATATGTAAAGAGACTAACTGGATGGGGAAACCTCAGTCGCAGCTTGGCGAGAGGTGTTTTTAGTAGGTAAAAATTCCACACTCTCAGGGATCGTCAAGCCTCTTAGTCGTGAAGAGATCCACCTCTTAAAAACAAAAATCAATCAGTCGCAAAAATTTACTTCGGCCTGGTTCAGGTCTGGACTTACGACGGATTTCATTTGAATATAATTCGTACCCATTACGTGTTTGCGATTATATTTAGGTGGACCATCTGTCGTTACTTTCGATCACCCTCCTCCCAGGGCAGAGGTGAGGCAGCGTCTGATGAGTTGACTCTGCCCTGGACGAAACCTTCAGTCAGCTTTTTTGTTCTTTTTTGAAAACTTGGATTTAACTCAAAAAAGAGGAGTCCGTGAACTACAAAAGAGGAAGTGAATTGCTTCCCAAGTGGTCCGGTCCGTCACTAAGTTGGTGCAAACTTAGGATTCCCAACATCCTCAACAATCTTTATGTACAAATTATTAACGAATATTAACGATTTTTTTCAAAAAAATAACTGCTTACTAATAGTATGCAAGGATTGAAGCTCAGCTCTAGTACTTCTTATGGTAATGCCAACTTTGGCAACTGAAATGTCATTGACACTGTCGTAGACCGACTGTCAGCTGTCAGTTGTGTCAAGAATTCGATCATAATAATTTCTGTGGGGGTACGAAAATAAAGATCGGCACAGCTTATCGATATACACCATGAGTTCCCTCTTGCTACTCAATTCCTCGCTTGTCTCGAGTAAGTCTCATCTTTTTTCCCAGCAAACCAATAGACAATCGATTCAGATTATATAATTGCCACCGAAAAGGTTATGTTATTCTCAGTTTTTCACGTATTCCTTCTGTCTTCCAATTAGGGCTCCCAACAAATGCACTCGGAGTTGTGTGCTTGCGGGCCAACTACTCCACAGAGGGACCACGACCCCTGAAAACCACAAACTTGTCTGCGTTGAAGCGAGGAACTGGAGGCCGAAGCAGTTTCAATGGGATCGTGGCGACGGTTTTCGGCTGCACCGGTTTCGTCGGCCGATACGTTTGCAATAAGTTGGGAAAAATTGGCACCCAAATGATTC
Source organism: Hermetia illucens (assembly GCF_905115235.1). Taxonomy (NCBI): domain Eukaryota; kingdom Metazoa; phylum Arthropoda; class Insecta; order Diptera; family Stratiomyidae; genus Hermetia; species Hermetia illucens. Next base: position 38,017,572 of record NC_051850.1, read on the forward strand.
TTCCATACCGTGGAGACCATGGCGAGGCAATCAGGCTGAAACTAACCGGAGACTTGGGGCAAGTGCTGTTCCATGTTTTCGACCTGCGAGATGAGAAGTCGATCCGAGAGGCCGTGAAATATTCGAACGTTGTAGTCAACTTAGTGGGACGCGAATTTGAAACGAAGAATTTTAAATATGACGATGTTCATGTGGAGGGAGCAAGGCGTCTTGCCAGGTAATATTATTTTTTCCTTCATTGTGAACTCGAATCAAACGTTCAATCCTTAGAATATGCCGCGAGGCGGGAGTCGATCGCTTTATTCATCTTTCTGCACTGAATGCTACTCCAAATCCGGAATCGCATATCATTCAAGGTGGCAGCAAATTCTTGAAAAGCAAATATTACGGGGAGTGCGCAGTCCGCGAAGAATTCCCAGAAGCTACCATCATTCGCCCGTCCGACATCTATGGCCAGGAGGATCGCTTCCTGCGATATTACGCTCATATCTGGCGTCGCCAATTCCGTGCTATGCCCTTGTGGAAAAAGGGAGAGTGCACAATCAAACAGCCAGTTTATGTAGGCGATATCGCCCAAGCTATCGTAAACTGTGCCAAGGATCCAGATACAGCTGGGCAAGTGTACCAAGCTGTGGGGTAAGGGAATTGTGGATTGATTTTTGGACTTGCTTTAAAAATACGATCTATTGCAGTCCGAAACGTTACCTCCTAAGCGAACTGGTGGACTGGTTCCACCGCGTGATGCGTAAAGACGAGAAATGGTGGGGCTACATGCGTTACGATATGCGCTTCGACCCGACATTCGTGATGAAGACGAAAATTACTGAACTTTTGTGTCCGGGAGCACCTGTAGGCGGTCTTCACATGGAGCGATTGGAATTAGAATGTGTGACGGATGTTGTTGAAAGGGGCGTTCCGACACTGGAAGATTTGGGAGTTCAATTGATGCCGATGGAAAATCAAGTTCCGTGGGAATTGCGACCATACCGGGCGGCCCAATACTACGACGCTGAATTGCATGAGTTCGAAGAGCCTGCACCACCCAAGGCAATCGATGCAAGATACGCCTGAATTCCGACGTTTGTTCCATAGGTGAGGTACGTTCTGTGTATTTGGTAAGCAGCAGAGGACAGTGAAGTTTGCCTGACATTTGTTATTTGTCCGATTTAAATAAACTAATGTGGAATACAGTGCAGACTTTGTTTGCGAATTGTCAAATTAGATACCAGTGATGTAGTGATGAAGGGTCTTTAAAGTGAATCAATCTTTTTTTAAAAAAGATCTGAGGGCCAGAGGTGATTAGAGATTGGGGTGAGGTACGACCGTGAATGTTCCCGGAGTTGATGTGGGCGTTGGTCGGAAGACACTGCATAACTTTTGAGCAGATGCGGCTATAAGAGTAGTTAGCAGGCTAGCCTAGCATGTCACCTGAACATAGACAAGACAGACATGAGTTGATGAAAGCTTGGCGTTTTCGAGTAATAATAGTATTGAGGAAAATGACAGAACTATTGCGACCCTTTGATGATTATAGTGTGTCGATCAGGCCTATAACTGAAAGGAAATTTTAAAATGGTTCCTACTACCTGGCACCTGATGTTAATTGTTCTCCCAGGGACATTATAACCTTCTCTTCACAAGCGACGAACATTGTCGAAGAGTATGTATGGAGGCTTCTGCATTTTTCCCATCGAATTTACAGGTAGCGTTCGCAAATATCCCTAATTTCAGGTGGTAATTCAGTCTGCAGTGACCCGTGAATATTCCGCTGGGCATGTCCTCTTTGCCCCGGTGATACCTACACAAGTCAGTCTTTGAAGTTATATCTGCTCAAATTACCGCCCCATAGCCGTTCGCTTTATCATCGCAATATATCAAACTTAGTATATTTGAGGTGCAACCCCATTTCTTCCCTGCTAAGGAACTGCAAACCTTCAAATCTCTTGTAGCTTTCCGACGTATGTAATTTTTGCTCCAAAGTACTTCCGAAATATATAGCTTCTGTACCCTGTTTAACTTCTATGCCATACAATCTAATGGCAATTGAATGATTAAGTTTGCGCTCCCTATTAATTGACGCTACAATTGCCACGACTGGATTGATGCGCAGCTTCGCCTTCCTGCCCCAGGTACTAGAAATTCCCAATCCTAATTGGATTCTATAACAGATTTACCCCTGCAGATATCGTCAGCGTATCCATGGGCCTATATTCTAGTATCTGTTAGTTCTTCTAAGAGTTCATCAACTACCACTCCAAATTAACAGTGATAACATCCCACCCTGAAGGTAACCTTCAGTTGTATTTTGTGTGTAACAATAGATTTGGTATCTGTTGTTACTTCAATTTACCTATTCTCCAACGTTTTATTCATCCAAATGGCTGAAGTTTTTCTGTGAGGCAAATCGTCTGTGATACTTAGTCCTTTTCACTGAATTTCAAAATGAAGGCCATTTTTGCCTGCCTCCATGCCCTTGGAAATGAGTTTTGAGAACCACATGTACCATATCTCCCTCGTTCTCGATAGATGCTTTGTTCAGACAGATAGAGGATATTGTCTTATCCTTAGCTACAGCTTCCAATAGGAGCGAACAATCCCCTCAAAGAAACTATTTCATCATGTTGTCCTCAGTTCGTTTCGCCCGTTCGAAGAGTTTTCGAACCTCTCCCTCAGGTTCCCTATATAGAAACTCGAATTTTTTCTAATGGAATTCCCTACTACTCTCTTTACTTCAGAGTTGCGCTTAATGTCGAATCTTATTATATTGTCATCCGACATGAAGAGTTCCTTCGATGTCTTCCAATGCCTGATTAGTCCATTCATAAGTGTATTCCCTAGAGTTATGTCTAGTACCTCTTGCCTAGTGCTAGTCAAGAATGTTGGCGTATTTTCTACGTTATAATCTTCTAATTAATCGCTTCTATCCTACTGTTCTGATTGGTGCTGGTTGCCCCCAATATTTCACTAGTCTTAACGACTACATAGTCCCGATGGGATCCGGATTAACTTGTTGTGGGTGTGGCTGCATTTCCAGATGGATACTAGTAGCATTACGTACCGTTAATGCTCCATATGACATGAAGTTCGGTGTCGCCGTCACTAAAAACAACGCCACCCAGATGTGCTAGGCATATTTGACGGCCTCGATATTCTGCCAGTCACGCTGAGAATCTTAGCCGCTTGCTTCCTTCTCCGAATCCATAACCCTTTGGTCAAGGTCCATGACTCGATGAGAGACCAAACCGATGTCATCAGGGTAGATAAGAAGTTTGAGAAAAGGTGGCCCCTTGAAGCTCTTCATGTCCGACAAGGCAACATGAAGAATTCCAGATACACTTCCTTTTGACGCTATCGAAAGGTTTCTCGAAGTCGATGGAAAGTTCTAAATTCTGAAAATTGCTCCAAAATAATCCCAAGGGTGTTGATGTAGTCAACCCAGCGTTTAGAACGGAAACCAGTTCTGTGTTCAATACGCCTTGGAGTTTTTCTTTGATGAGTTGTAGGATAACTTTATTTATTATCTTTGCCAGAGGACATAAATATTGCGCCCAACATGAGTGCTTATCTTCGTTTTGTAATCTTCACAATCAATCGCTTTTTCTACGCCCGACTCTGGAATGTAGGAGGGTCTTTTTGACACTCTAGCATCCCTCATTCGTGTGGCCTTGATACGGTGCTTTATAGTAGCATCAAAATCTAAAATACAAACTGGGAATATCAAGTGAATTGAAAACCAAAACGGACGCGGAAGCTGATGGAAAATGGAAAATAATAAAAGACACCGGGTTGACAAGCAGCCGGAAACCTCGTAATCCGAGTGCCAGGATCGAGAAGGAATATCCTCGGCGGACCACATCCTTAGCCGATATTTCTACTGCCTACGATTTTTAGGAGACACCCTTTGCAGTTCCCACCTTTCCTTGGCATCCTCAGACCATAACAATGGAAAATAGTCTCTGTGTTCTGTGCGAATTCTACCAGGTGTTGGAAAGGAAAAGGAGAACGGATTCTTAAATCAAAGAATTCCTTCGATGTTTCATTTTCTAGCATATCATAAACATAATAATTCTTAGTCTTTTTCTTCAGCCTTTGTCCCATTCACAAGCGGGGTCGGTTCGTCGTGATCGGTTGCACCACTTTATTTTAATCAAATGCCTGATCTGGATGCAATGACGAGACTTTTAAATCCCCATCCAGTGTAACAAGCCACCGTTGTTTCGGCCGGTTTTTTGGTCCTTTATCATCGACTACGATCTTCAGACCAATCTTAGCAAGTGAATTTTCGTTAGCACGAATTACATGACCATATCATTGAAAACGCCTCTCTCGTAGCTTTCCCACGGTCGGTGCAATCCCATATCGATCGCGGATATCCTCATTTCGGATGTGATCAAAACGTGTCATGCCACTAATCCAACGCAACTTCGTCTTCATTACCGCAAGACGCCGTTCATTGTCTTTTATAGTCGGCCAACACTCAGAACCATCGAGAGCGGCAGGACGGACGACATTGTGGGAAATTTTACATTTGAGACGCTCGTTGATTCGTCGATTCCAAGGACACCAGTTGTGGAACGCCACTTTATCCAGCTTGCCTTAATGCGTAAAGCAATTTCATAACGTAGTTTTCCATTGGCTGATAGCGTTGACCCGAGGTATTTAAATCGCCCCGTTCTAGGTAGGTCACTGCCGCTGACAGTGATTGTTCCTGTTTCATGGGGGATCGGTCGTCAAAAATTCAGTTTTATTCAGATTGAATCTGAGACCGTCTTGCATGAGGCTATCATTCCGTTTTTGGACAAGTTGCTCTAAATCATTTTTGCTATTAGATGCTAGGAAAACATCATCTGCATAAAGCAGTGTATAGGGCGCTGGACGTTGGATGTCTCGTGTGACGGTGTCCATAACAAGAACAAAAAGGAGTGGTGAGAGGGCGTTTCCTTGATAAACACCAACAGAGACATGAAACGGTTTTGATACGCCCGCCACATTAGGAGCTTTACTTTTCGGATCATGGTAGAGCAATTGAACCCAGCGCACGGTTTTGTCGGAGAGCATACCAGATGAGTTCGTGTGGCACACGGTCAGACACTTTCTCCAGATAGAGAAATGCGATGTAAAGAGGGCGATGCTTCCCAGGGTTTTTCTCCATGAGTAACCGCGTAGCGTGTATGGCGTCAGCAGTTCCGCAGTTCTTGACAAATCCAGCTTGATTCACGGTTATTTCAACGATTTCGCGAATACAGTTATCAAGAATGCATTCAAAAATCTTCATGACATGGGAAAGTAACCTGATCGGACGATAATTTGAACATTCTGCTGGACTACCTTTTTTTCATATTGGAACTGTGGTACTTTCTTCCCAGTCAGATGGTGTTTTCCCTTCCTGAATAACCTGATTAAGGAATTCACTGAGCCACAGTGTTGGGTCCCAGCTATACACTTTCCAGAGCTTAGATGTAATGTCGTCAGGTCCTGTGGCTTTCCCCGATTTCATTCGTTTTATTGCTTCCGCGAATTTTGGTTTGAAACTACTTTTTATAAATAAGGTCGCTGTTCTTTCCACGAGATGAAATCCTAGCATTTTTCGGTAATTAAGCGGGAATCTTATACATCTTGAAGATCGAAATACTGTTGTGGATTGCTTTTAACTGGAATGGTGCGATTTATCCTAATACATCCTATACATGTCAGCTGTGTGGGCGAGGCGTTTGCAAACTCACAGCGACGAACCAAGTGATGTCGACCTATTGTCTGATGATTCTAATCTCTGATAATGTAGATGGGAAGAAGGTGAAAGCAAAGACAGTGTCGCTATCTGATATTGGCGTTGAGTTAGTTCCTGATTTTGAACAAATTAGCGAAAGCAGATTTAACGCTCTTAATGGGCCAAGCGGCACCCAGTTGGCTGCCGCCGTCGGCAGGACCACCGCTCCTTAGATATGCAGATACTGTACGGTGCTTTTTCGATATACTGCCCATTATCGCAAATCGGAAGAATTCGCTAAGTTGTCAAGCTGAGAACCTTAGCCTGAGAGCCAAAGTCCATAACTTCGTGAGACAGCAAACGGATGTTATTTAGGTAGTCCAGGTGTTTGAGGAGGAATTATATCGTCCATTGGACCTTATGCAAACTGTTTTAATAGAAGTTGCTAACGCTAGCTCTCTACCTAAGCGCATTGTTAACCGAATGATTTCGCTTTTGTTTGGGGGAATAATCCATATCCACGGCATATATTACGGTGACTAGCGGTTTCTTCGACAAGAAATTGAACTTCACAGGACATTATACGGTTGAGGACAATGTTTCCTCGACCTGTTAAGCTGCTCTTGATCGTCGTTGAAGATTGTTATCGTCCCTCGGTGTTATCAAAGCCTACCTAGGCATCCAGATAACCCAGCCGAATTCCAATGTCAACTTTAGGAGCGTCTCCTGGACTGCATTAAATTACTCATAGAAATTCTCTTTTTCCTCTGCATCGGAGGTCTCCGTTGATGCGTAACAATGTTTCACTTTCTGGAATGAAATGGGGCAAACAATATTCACTTTAATACCGGTTCCCAGGTCATGAGGGCGCCTATCAGATGCGGCAAGCATTAGTTTGACAGCCGATTCATAGTTGCTTCCGGCAGGCTTGACAGGACTTATTATCATAGTGCCACAAGGAAGAAAGAAGTGCTTTCCAGGAATTCCACCATTTTACCTCATCTAACCCCAGAATGTCCAACTTATATCGCTGGAATTTTCGCTCAAACGGGAGCAAGCGAACATTCGCACGTTCAATCCTAAACCATTATCGAAAACAAAAGGTCGTACCGGAAAAATACAGCCCAAGTGAAATTCAGTTTACCCTGAGACGACTAGATGTTATACGACCATTCAAACTATGACTCCTCTCTCAAACGGGCTGGGGGACTGTCTAGGGTGAAGCTGATAAATTAGCCGGCCAAGGTTTTAGCTTGTCAATGGGAAGTTCAGAGATTTTGTAGTCATAACCTCTGTTGTCAAGAGTGTTCATAAGGCGAAATGGCAACGACGTCATTTGAATTCTTGACAGCATACGAAAATCTGCATGAAGGAGCCTAAGACCTTTTCTTAAGGTAGACATGAAGACTATAACAGGGTTTGTACCTTTGCACTATTTTTCAAAATGTTTCCTGAAGAAAATCGACTGTCCGCAAACCAATTCGCAGCAGAGGGTTCTGCATTTTATATGCAGCCTTCTATGGGCCATCACTGAGACCACGGTTGAGCCACAAGACAAGGCGGCAAATGCGAAAAAGAAAGTTCAAAGCGGACAGTAGCGGAAAATAACGTGTACACAACAACGAATTTTGAAATTATGAAATATTTTTATTGATAGCAACCGTATCACTTCTGTAGAGCTTAACGCAAATAGTGCAGTAAGCTGGTATATAAGCTTTTATCCTAGGTACAAGGCTACATAACAAAATGACTAGTGAACATTACGCTTAATTGAGAAACTAACGGCTAATTAGAAACTAACTGTAAATTGCAAGCTCCACATCAGAGCCGAAGACAAATTTAGGTTTTTCGTTTAAGGTCCATTTGCTGTTGCGGTATTTCTTCCTGAAGCTGTTGGATATGCTCCACTGCTTCAGGCTTCCCATCAGGGCCGATGCGACATGGCTGAATGATGCCTTGACGATGCAATTTGTCCATTAGATTGGCCAGTTGCACCGCTTCGTATTCCTTCTGTTCGTCGCTCATACCCGCAAGTGGATCAGGTCGTGGAGGCTCGTAGCACCCGATGACTGGATTGATTCCATGCTGCATCTCTTTGTACTCTTCGGTGTCGCTATCTTCGCTGTCCGATGAATAGTCCGTTGGCTTAGTGTTCCGGCCGCCCATAAGGCCGCGATTTGCCAACAGCCCAGCTGCGTTTCCGTAGCCTGTGTGCTTAATCATGCGCAAAACGTTTTCTTTGCAGCATACAAACAGCAGTTCGGCAGACAAGTCCCGAATTTGGGTGTAGGGTGATGTGAGGAATCGACAGAGATAATTGCGGAACTCGTTGCCTTCTTCGGGTCGTTTCTTGACGTCGCGAAGCGGTGGAAGAATAACTGAGCGAATGTAGTGGCGAAGTGTTACGTCGGAGCGGACGCATTTTACTAATACTGTGAGAATAGGTGAAAGCATTTCGAACTTTGTGGGGGTGTCCTGAAATCGGAGACGGTAAGTATAGGGGAGAGTGAGAGAGAATTGGGGGAAACTTACTTGAGGTGCACCCAGTTTGCGTTTTAAGAATTGCAAAAGCACGTCAGCGGCTAACACGCATTTGCCTTCGAATAATTTCACATCCTCGCCTTGTTGCTGAACAGTCGCTGGGCTAACCAGTAGCTCGGAAATACAAGCCGTGGGCACGTTGGTCAAAAGGTTAACTACATTCGAAATCAACTCGTTCTCTTTCTCGGTCTTCATTGTCGAATAGTCCAGAAGCAAAGTACGAGCAATAGAGGTCAGGCGTCGAAATTCAATCTCATTCTCAGACGAGTTATCGCCTTCGTTCGGAGTAATTGTGATGTTGAACAAGATTTTGAGGATTTCACAGATCAAATCGATTTGCTGGTCCGATCTGTCGTTCTTTTTGTTTTTCTGGCTCAGCCATTCAGTTAGGTACGTCAGTCCGTCGAGATCGTCTCGGATTCTTTTCCTGGTCTTCACGTTCAAGGCCGTGATGAGAAATAGCAGTTTCATGTCGAAGTATTCGATTTCGTATGGATACGTCTTTGGGCACTTCACTCGATTCAGGATGCCGACGATGGCGTAGTTTTTCGAGCACATTTCCTGACACTTTGCACTTTGAAACACCATATTGCAGAGGCATTTCAGTGCCTCGGTGAGAACATTGTCTGAGATTGTCGTTTTTGGTTGGTTGGGTTTCTGATGCTCACACAGATCAGCGATTTTCAGCAAACAGTCGAAATCTGTTGGCTGAATTTTGGATTCCAGCTGTATCTTGTCGCGGGATAAGATGCGCACGCATGACAGGCATTCTGGGTAGATTTCGACGTTCTTCTCGTTTTTTAGAATGTTGAAGACTGACTTCCATATGACAGGCCACTGTCCGCTCGTCTGCAGTTGAGTCAAATCGAAGTCCCGCGCGTACTGAAAGTGGGAAATATGGGGCGTTCCTAAGAGGGTTTTGGTTGAGAGTGGTTTGCCTTACCTTTTCGTTGAAATTTTGTAGAACTGGTTTGATTTTTGTGATGTCGGTCCCTTCTAAGGCGTTTAAGCTTTCACGGTCCATGGTTTGGATCTGGAGGTTTTATCACATTGATTTTGGATGTTAACCTGAACGGATAGGAAGAAGTTAGATTTATTCAAAGTACATTTCGCTAGCTTAAAAATTATTAACAAAAGTGAAATAACTCTGAAGGGAGAGGGCGAAATTTCTTGCAGTGTTTTAAGACGATCTGAGAAATGCCTGAACACTGACCCTCGCTTGAGTGTCAAATTCAGAATAAACTCTGGCACTGAATTTCCATTGGTTTCTTTTATAGTATTTGAATGGTAAACAAGACTAATTGGATTTGTCAGCGGAAATATCCAGAAAACATGTCTCCTTCGCAAGATAAGCCTCACAGAGGATTGCTGACATTTGAGTTGTGATAGTGTTTGAAGTTTCTAGAAGAATTTGGGGAAATATTCTAGAATAAGGAGAATACTCCTTCGCAAGCAGATTGTTTCTTCGGAGCAAATATTTAGAACGGTGATGTTCTTAGCTCAAACAATTGTTTTGCAGGGAGGTCGACATATCTTTGACAGGGAAACAAACTCAGTCCAAATGCAGATTTCTTTTAAGGAGGGACTATGCCGGACAACGTGAATACAGAACACGACTTACAATGTTTTCTTTAACTTGGACAACTTATTAAATGCCGCGAAATTAAGATATATTAGAAGAGCCTCAGGCCTACTCCCAAACACGCAAATTTCACCTAGAACATAAATGTCAATGTCAAACTATAAATCAAAAATTTGCAAAGAAACATTTTTGACGTTCGGCGAAGTGGCTGCGTTCGGTACTCTTGCTATTAGCAATTTGATAATCTACATCCAATAAGATGAGTTAAAAGAAGGTAACTGTCAAACTGTCAAAGTATATTGATTCCATTAACTGATCCAGATAAAATCTATTTATAGATCAGAATATCTCGATCATTCCTTCATTAACTTCCTAAAACGCACGTATAATGTTTTTTAAGATGACTTCGCTCGATCGAATTCGCCCACCTACAATCTGAAAAGTCATGTTTGTCTCCCATACAACGCAATTAGTGGGAGTGAGAAGTAAAATCACTCACCCTCGCTTCGTTCTCGTGAAATTTTCCCTTCTGTCATTTAACTCTCGTCGGACTCATATTGAAAAAAAATCGAATAGGCCAAGATTTACTTTTGAAAACTGAACCTTCGTACGAAAAAACGGGGAGAGAAGTTCACGAAGTTTCGCATAATATCGTTATTTTACTGAACCAAGGACACTTCTGAAACATTGAAAGGTTTAGTTTTGAGCAAAATTTTCGCGTTTAGTTTGTTTGAGGCTTTATGTGTAACGTGTGTGACGGGAAAAGTATATCAACAAAGAAATCGAACGGGAAAATCTCTGGTTGACTTGTCGTCCGGCCACTGGGCAAACGGTGACCAGGTTGACATTTTGCGGTGCAACATTTCGGGCTGAACGCGATCGACCGCCTAATTGGGAACTATCGGGCGGACTAGGAAGCCGGTCAGCAAGCTAAAGCAATTAAGGCAACCTGCGCGGCCGCGGTTGTGAGTTTGACTTTGGAAAATTCGGGGTGCGTGAAAAAGGCTTTCCATGCCCCTAGGTTCGGCAGTATTCGTCGTGCGTGTCTATTTTTCAACATTTGGCCGTGGCGGAGGAAGGTGCTGCGTTGAAAACAACCGCTCCCGGGCCGAATAAAATCACTGGGAGTCGTCGCTGCAGAAGAACCCAGAAAAGCGGGATCGCCAATCTAGGAATCCTTCCCAGTGTTCGCTGACGATTGTTTTATATCTCAGAGACTCATATCAACTGAACTGATTTGGTATTTCCACTGGCAATTGGAAATTTTTAATGAACTCGGAAAAACAGGAAAATTCGGACGGCGAAACTTCAAGGTAAGGTTTCCGGACGGCGATTTGTCCAACCAAGGTTACGTCTGTTTTGGTGGCCAAGAATGTCGACAATAGATGGGAAAACTTGTTAATTTGTTTGTTTCCATTGATCTTTGTGAATTATTTAAATTGCAACTAAAAGTAGACTGACCGGGGTAGCTGTCTGCATCGCTGAAACTTTACATTTAGGAGTTATTCGGGTTTTCTGGCGAAATTAATCCTTTTCTATATTAAAGTTAGCCGTTGAAGCATAATGTGGAGTTTATTCCGCCATGGCCAGTCAAAGACAGATAGCGACCTTTGATCCTTTTCTTTTAAACTGTTCCCGAAATTTAACGACCTAAGCAGTAATAGACCAGATTGTTGCCGGGCCTTTCTTTGTTATTGTCAAAAATACCATATAGGACATAAACGCAGTTTCGAGGTTTATCAATTTTCATGAATCATTCCTTAAAGTGAACAAATCATGACTAACAAATAAATAACCCTAATTTGAACGAGCTGTTTCGTGAGTTGAAATCCTGCAATATACTCAAACTGGGTAAAGCCTTGGGTCTTGACGATCTGCCTAGGCAACTTTAAAATGTAGGCTCTCTGCAGTTGCTATTTTCGCATATCCAGAAGTCGGTCAATCGCTGACATACGCCTCGAAATGGATCATGATTTAATGGGCATTTATCTTGGGTTGCCTGATGCGTCTACCATTCTTCGTAGGAATAAGATGTTGGGTTCAACACTGACCGCCTACATATTGTAATCCACCTGATAATAATGATGATCATCGGGTCACCATGAAAAATGCTGTTTTTTGAGTGCTAGTCGATCGTTGGCCGTAGGAGCGTCACAAGACCTGCCTCATTGCGGGCTCATGTAAAGGGATTGTAGGCTCTATTGATCGCTGCGTGTGGTGGCGAACGTGAGACGCTCGAGGTCCCTTATCAGGCGAAACCCCGGGAAGTTCTGCATAGTGTGTGCCATAATAAAAGGAAACTTGTTATTCCAACTGGTTAGTGTTGAACAGGATTCCGCGTCACAAAAGAAGGCAAGAAGGCCCTGTGGGGGATGTTAACGGTCGACTCCTCATTATGGCTGATAAGCAGCTGTTCCGCTCGAAACGTCTCACCATAGGGTCAAAGCTCTTACTGTACAAGACAATGATCTTGCCAATCCTCATGTATTCCTCGGAAACTTGCGTTCTTGGCAAGAAAAATTGCGAACTCTTAGTCGCGTTCGAGAGAAGAATCCTCCGAAGAATTTTCGGCACCCTACATGAGGATGGCCGATTCCGTAGCCTACATAACGACGAAATCCATGAGTGATACCATGATCGTCAGGTTGTGGATAAAATCCGGCTCAATAGGTTACGGTGGGCGGGTTACTTAATCTGTATGGATGAGGATGATCCCGCCCGGAAAGTCGATAAGGGCAAAATCTATGGTAGAGAAAAAGGACGAGGCAGACTGCCTGAGATGGAGCGATGGTGTAGGTCAGCACGCTAGACAGTTTTTAGGGATATTGAATTGGTGCACCTCGGCGCAAAACCGGGATGTCTGGAGTTCCTTATTAAGGCAGGCCTAGACCGGATACCGGTTGTTGCGCCGTTGATGATGATGATGAAGCAGCTGAGAAGGTGAAAGGAGCACTTTACCATGGCCTTTAGTGGATGAAATTGTTAGTCTCCGTAACATTTGGATAGGGACAGATGTAAAATCATTTTGAACATCAACTCATTCGAACGGAGTAAGGCCGAAGGACTTGACGGTCTCCCCGCAGAGCTGATACTTTCACTTATCCGAAAATAATGTCAACCCTTTCCCGGAGAGTGGATTTCGAAAAAGGATACCCGTCTTGAGTGCGACAATTGAAGGGGTACTGGCGTGCTCTCTGTTGTCGCAAAGATAATATCTAAAATAATCGTGGAACGCACCAAAAACATCTCGAAAGTTTTATCGACAGGCAGTAGGCTAGTTTTTCCTGTGGATCCTCTTGCACTGACCACATCAGCATCCTTCAAATCATTTTGAAATGTCGTGGAGTTCACATGCCTATCGATTTCGAGAAAGACCATGACAGCGGAAATAAGAAATCTATCTAGAGTGATAATAGCTTTATCACAGTGACGATATATAGATATTGGGTTGGGGAAAAGAAAGATGGTAATCCAGATGCCAGGCCCGGACTATACGGTGGGTGCGATAGGACATCCCATCCGAGCTCACAGTAGATGATTCCCTTCCAATCCCACCAAACACACAGCAAAACCTTCCTGGCCGTCAATCCGGGCTTGGCGAGTTTGGGTCGGCTCGCCGCTCTTCGACCACGATGTTTTTCGCTGAAGGTTGACGTACGTGATCCACTTTTCATCACCAGTCATCATCCCCTTCAAAAATGGGTCGAATTCGGTCCAAGAGATTTTTTTGCGTCAACTCGTGTGGCACCCAAACATCCAGTTTTTTTTTGAAATCCAATCTCCCACAAGTGGTTCCAAACAGTTTTATGATGCTGGTCTACTTGGATGATTTCGACGATTTTATCGGTTTCTACGATGATTGGCCTACCAGTACGGGGTGTACTTTCGACATCCACTACACCAGAACGAAATCGATCGAACCAACGCTGTGCTATGCGAATCATTACAGTATCGGGCCCATAAACTTCACAAATTTTTTCGGTCGCCTTCGTTGCATTTTTACCTCTCAGGTAGTAAAAACGTAAAATATGACGAATTTCTTGATTGGTGGACTCCATCTTTGGCGCGCTATAACTTGAGACTGAAACGTACGATCACAACACTTTCAAAGAGAGACTTATAGCACAGATTGTCGTCTTCATCGCCGTATAGTATGACCAGATCCGATAAGTACAACACAAGATATGTTTAAGTGTCGTAATCTATAGACAAAATACGACATTTCTTTTTCCCTAATCCAATATATGAAATAGATATGACGGCGCAAAGTGTTACGTGCTGTATCGGGGTAAAGTCTCGGAGAAATTTGAAGTCGAAGTTCCCCCCAATTGAATGGGTATGTGTGTACTCCCTGTCGTCGCAAAAATAATAACTAAATAATCCTGGAAGGCATCAAGGAACTTATAGAAAGTATGATCGACAAAGAACAGGTTAGTTTCCGTCCCGGATCCTTCTACATTGACCACATCAACACCTTACGGAGCATTTTGGAACAATGCGCGGAGATTAGATCTTCGCTTCACCTAGCATAAGCAGGGAGTATATCATCGCATCCTCCCTATCTGCATTAATGGACAGAGCATTGAAGGCGTCAATCGATTTGTACATCTAGGAAGCGTGGTTTCGCTGCCTTGTCCAAAATCTGAAAATGCAGTTATCTCGACACCAAGATCAAGTTGAGACTGTTAATGTTCCTTCTGGGTTTCTTTATGCGACTAGCACATGGAAAGTGACTTCTGCTGTTACTCAAAAGTTCCAGGCCTGCGTCAACACTTGTCTGCGACGTGTCATCTAGGTACACTACCCTGATTCTATTTCGAACAAAAAAATTGGTCGGCGCAAAGGCCAGTTATCCGTGGAGGATATGGTCAGAATGCGAAAGCCGCAATGAATAAGTCATGCATTAAAGTTACGTTATGGAAGCCATTCTTCCAAGACGGCCGACGAGTTGGCCGTTCCAAGAGCGCTTGGCGCAGAACAGTAGAGGAGGAGTGCAAACATCTCGGGAAGTCCTTGGGAGAGCTGAAGCACATTTCGAGGAGTGATGTACGATGGCGCGTAGGCGTTGTTGACGTGCTGTGTCCAACGAAGATATACATGGTTCTCCAAGAAACCGCAATACTGGTTTTTTGTTGGTGTTTTTCAAATGTATTTCCGTTCAATGGCTACATCGATTATGAAGCACGCTCGATCTTCCTGTGGTTGGTGGCAATAACGTAATTCCATAGTAGTTTGGCCCGATCATTTTCCAAGATTATCTACCGGATGTACTTGTAAAACAGATGATAGTTTGCCACTGAATAATACTTGAAGGCAAGGTTTTGATGGAAAATGTTGCAGGCGTAGTTATGACGGCTTGTGTACTCGATAATATTCAACATCTTGCACACAGACGTTATGGACTGGATAGTCTCCTCCTCACAGTTGCATACCACATTACTGAAATTGGTAATTGAGGAGTCATGACAAATGTACCATTTATACCTTCTGTTGGGCACGAAGTATTTTGAATTGAAGCAAGAAATACCACTCTCTCTCTCATAAAAAGGTATGCCATTATTAAACTATTTGTTGGATATTTTTGTGTCCATGCCTGGTGATAAAACTTTTTTAAATGTCCTTCGTGAATGGATTTTTCCTCCAACATGTCCATCTTCAACTCGACTGAAGTTACAATCACTGTAGGATGCAATTTTCTGTTTTTCAAGTTCAAAGGAGAGAATTTATTTCTCGCAAAAACAGAGTAGAATATTGTCCCCGATACTTTCCTCTCGTTATCGGTACTCGTTCACAGTAAAAGGACGAAGGGAATGATCGTGAGAATCTCCAAGAAAGGCGCACCTATTGAGTACGGTGTTTAAGGCATATTTCCTACTTCCTTCTGTTGCAAACGCACTAGCCAATACTGGAGCACATCAGGAGACACCTCTAAAGCTACTCCCTAAACTTTTGCAAATATCACACATAAACTGAACAACATGGAAACTTCGGTCTGACAAATTGACGAGACTCTCTAGGACTTTAAGTGTCCGCAGAGGCAACTTCTCGGCACTCGTTAATAAGATTATGTTAGGAAATGGCAATGGTAGCAGCCTTTCAGGCTTAAGTTCTGTTAATTAATCTGAAATCTAAAGATTCAATTCATTGAAGTTAAGCAATGAACTGAATCTGTGATAGTAATTTTGGCATCTGCCAGGCAGGTCAAGGATTTCGTATGTAGTTTGAAAGTAAAGTCTCTGTTGCTAAGACCTCTCATCTCAAAAAGTATTGTGTTTAAGTTTGGAATCATGAAGAGGCGTAGAGTTGTCATCTGACATCACGTTTGGCTATTCCAGGTTTTCCGTTAAACACTGTTTTGTCAAGGCCCAGCAATTTTTCAATTGCAGAAGATTAGTATAATCAATTCTTGTAAATATGAAAAAAAACAATATATCTAGATTATGGAATTGAAGGGTTTTGTGAAGGTAAATGCACTGGCATGAAATAACTCCTGGACAACATTAATGCGCATATTGCCCGAAGTTGCAAGGGCATGAGAGGATTGTTTAGGTAACAGCTAGAGGGTCCACGAAGATATCGAGAAATTACTATGAGGTCTTCAGTTTAGAAGAGTCCGATGATCTGAATTTCTCACAACTGCTCAAACGAGGACGTATTCAAAGTAATAAATCATTCAGTTGTGTGACTTAAGTCGAGGTGCGGCAATAAGCATCAAATGATCCTCTTCTGTGACGAAAAAATGTAACCTTGAAATAATTATCTAATAAGCGAATAACAAAAAAGCTTCAAAACTAATACCAACAATTTTACGAGGTCACTATCCTGCAGTTGTGATAATTTGGTGGGTCGTTAGCTACGACGGTGTCAGTAACATCCATTTATGTGAAAATGGAATGAAAACATCGGCAGCAGTGCAGCAAGTATTCATTTTGGAAGCCATTTTTAAACCTCTCAGTCAATATCTTTTCAAAAATCATCATTGGGCATTTTAACACGACAAGGCTCACTCAACTCAAATCTAGCTCGAAAACAACGCCCCCAATTTTACTTCGGCAGACAATATTCGTCTTATTGTTTTCATTGGAAAGTTGTGATGTTAAGTGGAACTTCTGCCACCTGTAAGTGCTGCGCTATGTTTGGATACCTATCGCTCGCTGTCTTCAGCGGGTTTATTGTAGATTGTTAGCGGTGCAGTTTAATGACCGTGCTTCTTTCTGATCGAATTATTGCTTTTCTTCCACATATCTCAGATATACATATATTTCTCCAATGCTGTCATGAAAATTTCGCTTAGTAACGGAAGATGATTTCAAATTTCGTCAGAAGGATGCAGTTCTAAATGACCTAAGTAGCTTCCGACAATTTGCCCTCATCAACGTCCATGTAAAAATCTTAAACAGGGTGGTTAAGATCAGGCAGCTTTTATTAAGGACTGAGACTGCTTATTTAATAACAGTCATGTGCACGGTCAACGGCTCTTGATCACCTCTTGCCTAGATGAAGTTTTTCTTCACATTTCAATTTCCATGAATAAAAAGAACAAGTGATTGGTTTGGTGCGCTCTTGGACGTTAAGAAGACATATGAAAGCATGAACTTTCAAATTCTGAAATGCATACAAGGAAAAACATACCACCTAATATTTCAATTTGGATCCTCAAGTTTCTGAGATGAAGAACCTTTTCAGTCTGCACAATGTCCCTCTATGCTAGATCCTCAAGCAACTTTAGTAGTCACCAGTATCCTGATGACTATCTGATCATTGTGTTAGGTAATAAGAGAGAGAAGGCAGAGCAATCCTTAAATTAACAAGCCATCTTGTTTCAAATGGCCCTCTTCAAACCTACTATTGATGGAGATACTTTGAAACTTTGTCGACCACCTTTTCGGAGAGAGTTAAAACTTCCTTCCTAACCACCAAGGATCATGTTGATCCGAACAGTGGATAGAAATTTTCCCACTGAGCATAGCTGGGGACTGCCCATAGAATTCTCCGCCACATCGATGCTCAAAACACCAGTCCAAATGTTCAGGAAACTAATCACCCTGATCCACTGATCACGGATTCGGTCTTGGCGCTGTTGTTACCACCATGTACTTCGTCTTGCCTTCATTAATGTGCAGCCGGGCCTACCAAGATAACGGAGAATTTCTTACAGATGGTACTAAGCAACGTGATACCTCTATAATTGCTGCACTGTGTGATACTCCCTTTTTATGTATGAGACAGATAGTGCCCCGTTGCCAGTCGTGAGGCATTGATTTGTTGTCCCATACTTTGAGCATCAGTTGATGAACCACTTGGTGTAACTGGTTGCCTCCATATTTAACCAATTCGGCTGTAATTCCAATGGTTCCTGGCGATTTATGTTTTTAAGCCGGTGGATTGCAGGGACTGTTTCTTCTATACTTGGTGAAACCAGTCGTTCCGACGTTCCTTGCGACTGGGGCGAAGTATGTTTGTGGTCGTATCAAGCATAACGTTCTTCAGCTGGTTGTGAAAATCATTTGTTGATGCTTCATCTCAAGGACATCTGTTAGCTGCGGTTATTGCGGCATCCATTTCCCCCTTATAGGTGTTACGGACGGCTGTATTGTGAATAGCTTCAATATTCACTCTCACCTGATTGTCAGAGGGGATTGTAGGTGATGTCGTAATTCGAGCTCGAAGCACCATGCCAACGAGATAGTGATCCGAGTCTATATTGCATCTCCCGTTTTGTGTGGAAGAAATAGCAGCCCAGTATCGGTAAAAAAAGTTGAATATTCCCAAAAATCGGCGAAGCTTGATGGGTGGCAACGATTTTGCCTATGAAGATTTGATACTTCCTATGAAGACGATCACGACGAAGTATTCTATCTTCCTCTTGTTGAGGATGCTTTTGTTCGAATTGATACGATGCTTCGCGATGCTGGAAGTATTGTTTGTAGTCGTCAAAGCCACGACAATGTCATTCAAGTAATACCTGACAAACGAACAATCACGCAAAGATGGTTCATAGTATAGCGACCCTTTCACAAACGAGTGAATTCAAAGAAGTGGAATGGTGTGGTAATGGTTGCCTTCCAGATATCTTTCTTCGCTCTTGAAATCTGGTGAAAGGTCTTGCGGTCGTATTATGCCTTGATCCTGTAGGTGTCAAAATTGCTCCTTGATAGCTTCGAGATGAGGAGCCGGTCGAAGGCAAGAGGGTTTGTTGTATGGATCTTCTGATGCGCTGGCAGATCTGGACAGGCTGCGACTTTGCTATGTGGCCAGTAGGTGACCTTGAACACTTACATCGGTATCAGGACTTTTCTGAAAGTGTCATGCAGATTATCGCACTGTATCCCGGTTGTCTAGAGAAAGCCGCTTTGAGACAAGAATTCTACATCGATGGTAACTAACTGGGAATTTGCGACAATGAATTGTCAGGAGTAGAAAAGTCAAAATGTGTGTGCGAGAGACTTTTGCTGGAAGTAATTTCTTTTGATGATAGCCTTTTGAAGCAGCGAACTGACGCCAATTTCGCTGTACTTCTGCGCTTGAGTCATGAGCCTGGGGATATCAAAAGGTCTCTAAGGTGACTGATCAATTCATTCGGGTAACGATCTTTACAAATCGATGTTAGCTTTTATACTGTCTTCAAATGAAATGGATGAATTATTTTATATTCCTACTCCGGATTAATTCCTATACAAGATTATTTTCGGAAAGTTCCATTCTGTAGTAGAATTTTCAAACTCCCGCTCCATTGACCATCAAGTGAATAGTCTATTTTCGCCTTCTTTAATATACTTGTTGTTAAGCATACCAGTAACGCGTTATGAATGCTTTTAAACTGACAGCCAATGAATCTTTGCCTGAAGTAAACTGAGCTTTCGGAATTAAACTGCAATTACATCTTATCCGGTTAGAACCCTAGTAAGTACGCCTGAACGGTCTCAAGAATATTAATGGACTGACTGAATTCTAATCCCAAAGACAATTTGAGGAGCAATGCGCGGACGTATTGACTTAGAATTTGCAAATAGTGATCGAACGTCTAAATGCCTTGAGCCTTAGAATTTGTGGACGGTAGTCCGGTTACCTATGATATGTGTCCGATTGTGTATATTATCAGCTTTTTTACGTTAAACTAACACGTGTCTAGCGCATGGACCGAACATTCGTATAGGTTTGGTTTTTGTGATAGCATGTGAAAAAGCAACTTGTTTTGGTAGTAAAAGCGATCCTTGCCTTTTTCCTCCCCGTAGAATCGTTTGCTGTTCACTTTACTATAATGAACAACGCACATGGAATATTTTGAATTAGGATAGTTCAATTAATTCCTGGCTGGGCTTCATCAATCAAATCGTTTATCCTGTAGCCATCTCGTCTGTGTATTCAGGCACAACAAACTTCACCGTTATGGAGAATGAACAAATAATACATTTAAGGAATTTATAAGTAGCAGTAAGTAGTCTAAGTGAAACATGTGCTCAATAATAAACTCTTAAATTTCGAATGAAAGCTACAAACCCTATGGCTAACTGCATGTAACGAAATTTGCTTCATATGATCAGACAAAATAGGAGTTCGTATTTCCTTTCTTGTATAAACTCATAGTCATAAAATTGATTTTTTGGCAAAATCATAATAAAAACACACTTTTATTGTCTTCTTTGCATGTTCGTGAGCTCATTTTGAGAAAGTCATCTCTTTACGATTGCCGTGCTTCATGCGAATATTGTAATCGCGTGATTTACGTTAGAGGAGAGAATAGAAAAGCTTCTAGGAAAGGATTTCACGTTGCTTACAGCAATCAGTTAGTGGCGGATATTCCAGAAAAAAGAGCTACATATTAACTTATTATTTATGGGAAACGGTTTTTGGTGTAATATGATAATGTAATCTGTATTTCTGCTCTTGCTTTTTGCGTCCTCTTAAATAAAGTTGCAAATGTCCGGCTGTAATCAGCAGAGAATTCTACTCCACATTCTAGAAAACTTGTATTTTTTGGACTATTATTAAAGTGGTATCGTATGTATGGGCAATGCACGAGGCAAATTTAACATTTTGCGTTATATAAAAACATCGCAGTGATCATATGAAGCTACTTCCACGAATTTCCATCCACTTCTACATTGCCGGATTTTTGCGAATTTCCCGCTACATGTGTTACTATGAATAATCACTCGAATCTGAGCTCCAATACTCTTCCCACTACCAAACAACAGTCCGAGCAGATTGTCGTTGTTGCTTAAGAATAACCAGAAGGTAATTCGCATTTAGCCGTTTTGTTTAGCTTGAACTTCCTATGTATTTCGCTGGCACTAGGATAATGGCTTTTCTGTTTTTATTTCCATTTGCGTTGTTTGGTTAAGCCACCAACAAGATCAAGCGTTTGCTCCTGGCTCAGTTCATTTACAAGTTCGGTCCAATTAAGAAGTCTCCAAAACCGAAAGTGGTAAAAGTGTTGTTAGTAAAAGGCTTTCACTTTGTGTTATCAGCCCAAGAAGCGGGCTTGGGATACTTTTCGGAGTCTTTTTGCCTGTTAGACAGGATTAAATGACGAGATCAAGCGCGGGTCGGAGATTTGGTTTATTTAATTTCAATAGTTTGACGTGACATTTATAAATTTTTACTACGCCGCTACACTCCTTTATTCGCCGCACACAATGCGTTATTATTAGTGAGTACACCAGCTGTAGGGGTTTATTTTTAGAATGTTTTTATGCACGTTGTATCGTGGCTCCTGTAATATGGCTTTGTGAGATACACTTTCAATTTCTTTTTGTTTGCATTTCTTTTATTTTGATTTTGGTTTGATAGACAGTGGAGTGTAAAACATTTTCAACTGTATGAAGCAAGCAACGTAGTATCAATTTGCATCCAGTCGCAATTTTCTCGGATATTTTCAAGAATATCAAATATGAATATGGTTGACTGTAGGAAGTCGGTTCCAAGCATCTGAAACACATGCGCCCGCTATCATCATAGAAACCTGAGTTTTCCATTTCGATAAATTTATTTATTGCATCATTCATCACCAGCTGAAGGCAGCGGGATAGTTGAATCCTTTTACTTGTTTACTGTTAGTTTTTGTATTAACAGATCTTCGCGAGGTATTGCTTTGATTTTCCCAGAATAAAGATATCTTCATATTGAAGTCAGCTTTTAATTAAAATGTAATACATAAAATTGGGATGCTGTTTGATTGGTTAAAGTCGACTAATACGGTATATTTTATTCATAATCATGTTTAGTAAATGGGGATCTAATGTATCTAGTTTCCCTGTCTCATTTACTTGGTTCCTTTACGATGGAATAATTTCCACTTTCTACCTTGATTTATATTTTGCGTTTTATATAAAATCTGAGCGTGACACTATTGAGCTTCAAATGTTTTATGAGCAAATTTCTAGTTAAACCGATGAAAACAGGTTTGTTGTTTTTTGAAGCTCTTCCAATTATTTGACGCATTTTCAAAACAGAATCGTTCCAGATTATTGGTCTGATAATGGTTTCTTAAAGGATTATTTCGGTTTTGAACGTAAAAAAGGTCTTTTTTTGGGAATTTTGATCTGGGCTTTTATAAGATATTGACATGAAACCTTTTTTAACATAAATTATACAAAAAAAAATTTTGTCACTCTTCTGCCAAAATATAGAGAGCGTAAAAGTATGGTCCTGAAAAAAGTCTGAAACAAAAACTTCAAAATGGATCTTTTAAAAGAAGGGTTCTTACACTGTAATTCAGCGGAAAATTCGGAAAATCAATTTAAAAAATGACGACATTTTGGAAAAGGTTTCAGAATTGTCAACATTTCTAGTCCCTTTTTATGGCTTTTTTTTTTGGAAATTTTCAAATTTCTGCTGAATTACTGTGTGCGAGACATAAATAAAGATGTATACGAAATTTGGTAATGATCGGCCGAGTAATTTCGGAGATTAACTGTCCGCAGTGCGAAAAAAAAGTTGATTTTGAGAAAAACATGTTTGAAGGGTTTTTTTTTTGGGGGGGGGGGGGGGGTCCAATTTTAACGCTTATCACCGATTAATCTGCTATGCCTAGACCATATAATAGAAGACTACTACGTTCGTATTCCTCTTCTTCATCCTGTTGAATCTGTTTTCGCTGTATATGAGCGTCCTTTGACATCACATAATCGTATGAACACTTTCCAATTCTGCATCCCATTGTTTCCAACATCTTGACAAGTGTCATTCTTCCATCATTCAATATTCAAAATGAAATATGTACAGCTATGTCAACAATATTACGTTCTACAAACGTGTATTGGGGTACAATCGTTCAGAGAGTTTTATTAGAACTCTCATTGAAATCACGTCGGTTGATTTAAAATCCCTTCTCGATATACTCCGTGGAATTTATAGTTCTATCTCAACATTCACACTAAACATTTATTTTAAATACACGAATACCAGTTTTTGTAAACTTCACAGCACTATCACATATTTTACAATTCACCATGTCGGCCAAAGCCTAAAAAGGAGATTGATTGCCAAGATACATTAGGAAAAAGTATCGTCTACTTTGACGTCAGAATCGCTAGTGTCATCTGATAACTTTTTCGCAGATGCACGTGTAACAAAGTATGTCTTTTTGTTCATATGAATGCTGACTACCGTGAGATTCGATTCGATGAGACTTATATTTTAGAGAGGATCTCTACAGCTTGCTCGGCAAGTGACAGCGCGTAATGCACAAAGATCTCGCGCGCTTTGCTGAAAAACTCGCTCTAGAGCGATTTAGAATCCGAACTTTATTAAAATATTCCGGTACATGATTTTTGCGACAATCAACAAACAGAAAATGTGAAAAAAAATCGATTTCTTGAAATTTCTAAACCGAAATAATAACCCCTTAAAGAAAATATTGATCTATATATATAAAATAAACAGAAGAAGACTTTACGAAATCCAAATCCCAAATCTTGTGTGAAGCTTTAAGAGGAATGTTCCACCAGGGTGGTCATAAAATTCGGGAAGAACGTGAATGCTACCAGTAGACTATGCTGAAGTCGCAATGTATGAAAAAATGTCGGCGATATTAACGCTGGAACTGAAAATTATTTAAACTTTTTCCATATTATACCATTGCACTCCTCCTGGGAATTAATCCTTCTCCCCTCCTACAATAGGAGGGGAGAAGGATTAATTCCCAATAATCGAACCTTAGTTTGAACAGGACGTAATCTGCCAAACTATAGAATTCTGAAATTCAAATATCTGAAAGTCCACGGGTTGTAAGTGACCACTATGCTCAGTTTTGTGCGTTCGAATTCTCACCTGCTAGTCCTGACCAAAAGGTCATCTAAAAAGGGGTGAAACTACGAAGAGTTACTATTTCGACCATTTGGGTTTTAATGTGTGATCAAGAATAATCCCCCGAAGGTTGAAAGCGGTAAAGACGTTCCTTTAATAAGCTATATAAGATAAAGCGGTAATCTATATCGGAGCGGATAGAACTAAGCTCCACACGAACTGTGGTTTACGTGGTTATTGGAATTTTTTGTTGCTCTAATTATAGGTCGGTTGCAGTAGTGAGATGTGACATATTGAAATTATATATACACAGTGGTGGTCATCAACAATTTTTTCGTCAATAGTTAAATTGGCAAAGAAGTCATTATTTAGTTTTACAGATTTTTGTAAAAGAAACATAGATTTCATAGTGGGAAACCAAAGGTAGTGGAAGTTCTTTGAGTGTATGTAGTTATGGTTTTATTTAGTGACAAATATACATATTTCAACATGCGTTGTAATTATTCGAATATTTATGCTTCAGGTTTAATTAAGTAATATTGTAGTTAGGGGAAATTTCCCTGGATTAATTGTAGCCGGTGAAGCCTGAATGATCCCACTTTTAATCATTTATAAACGAACTTGTTGTACAGGGTATATTTATAAGTCTGCACCAGAAGAGTTCTCCACCGATTATCCCTGCAATTGTATACGTTTTGTAATGGACTTTGATGAAAACTTCTTTCACCTCAATCTAACGAAGACCATGCTCTTTGAACACGGTCTTGGTCTTTCTAAACAAGAAGAAATCTGTCAGGCCTAAATCACAACAATAGCAGGGCTGTGACAACATTGCCCATTTATGTTTCGTTAGGTAGTAACGGTCGCGAAAATCGCGATGATTGAGAACATTGTCGTAATAGAGTGATATCCTTTCGGAGCAACTTCTTTAAATTTTTTGAGAACATTCACATTATAGGCGACTTTGTTGGTCTGTTCTGGATATACAAATTTCTTGTATACTATGCCCATAAAGGGTGCGGGGGTAGCACATCAGCTTCTCGATTCGGTTGCCTCAGGCTCGAATCTTGGTCGACTTGTGTATTTGTGCTGCCCCGCTGCTGTATCCTTATCACATACACAGCACTAAGTGTGATGATAATGAAACTGGGACACAGTCTAAATTGAAACCTGAGACGTTGTCGATGACCTACACTCCACAAAGCAGTGAACAGGGAAAATACATGCTTTTTCTACACAATCTGCATTGTTCTCATTATGTATTGGCCCATTCTTGAAACTGAACCCGCACCAATTGACATTTTGATACTTTGTCCTACTCAGATTGCCTAGAAAAAGGCTCAGTTTGAATCCATTCCGAACGTCAATTCTTGATCATTACTAGATTGGAGGTCACATATGGTTGTTGTAGATTGGGGGTTTTCTTAAACATATTAAATCACTTTGGAACGCGGAAAAGCGCCCTGGGAGCAACGTGACCGAAAGTGCCAACAGGTGGTGAGGCAGCGTCTGATGACTTGCCTCTGCCCTGGACGAAACCGTCAGTCATTTTTTGATTTTTTGATTTTTAATGTTTGGGGTGCTATGCTCCAAACTAGGGATCCATGGACTAGAAAACGTGGGAGTAAGTTGCTCATCATTTAGTCCGTTCCATCATCAAGTGGATGTGGACTTAGGATCCCGCATATCCTAAACAACTGCCTAGCTTTAGCCTTAGTCTAGCTTAGACTAAAACAACTGGCGTTTTAGTCCAATATAATTCGCAGCCTTGTCGTGTTTTTGCGATAATAAAAAGGAGCGTTTTTCCACCTGTTGGCACTTTCGGTCACGCTGCTCCCAGGGCAGAGGTGAGGCAGCGTCTGATGACTTGCCTCTGCCCTGCATGAAACCGTCAGTCATTTTTTGATTTTTTGAAACAGACATTGCCTATTGCTGAATACTATACTTATATATGCACGTATTGATCGTACATATATTTCCGATCTACTTCGTGCACAAAAACGTGCTTGCCATATGTACATATAAAGTATGCTTATTGAATACCGCTGGTTTAATGAACAAATATATCTATCTGAATTAGGCACTACCCCAAAGTTTCATTAACATATACATTTAAGTGCATACATATGTCTATCCCAAGTAATTGATATATAAATGATTAAAAAAATAAAAGTAAATGTTTCTCTGCGACTCCCATTCATATGAGCTCACTTTATTTTGGTATTGATGAATTGATATGATGGCGTCATACACGTTTTAGAATGAACGAAATTCACATAAAATGTAAAAGTTTTACCTTCTATAACTTTGTTAATAATAGTTGTGTTTCCTTCAAACTTTCCAAAGTTATGTCTTATGTTATCCTTTATACTACTGCCATTTTGTAATTCTAGCATGAACTTAAGGAGTGTTTCCGGCTAAATTTATAACGTATATTAATATACGGTTATGTAGTTTATTTGTGCAGATATCGGAATGGAATGTATTGAAGCCTAGATTTCGTTTAACTACACCTCTGTGAATTTTTTCAGATTTTTCGATTGGATAGGTTCCGAGAACGAGACCTGTTAAACTTTTTGAAAGTCATATTTTGAGTCCTCACACCCCTACATTTCACCCAATATCAAATATGGGACCAGTTTTGAAAAGTACTAATTGAGTCCTTTCATTTGATACAGATGACCATATTGTGAGAAAAAAAAAAGGTTGCACCCTCCTTTCGCATGTATGTATGTATGTATGTAAACTCACCACAAAATGGCACCAATGAAAAAGGATTCAAATATCACATCTTCCCATCAAATTTCGTGAAAATCGGTCCAGCCGTTTCCGAACAAATCGCGTGTGACAGACAGACGCTTCTAATAAGGCTTGGTTTTACATAAAACTTTAAAAATCATACGCAAACCTGCTAAAAGCGTGTATGAAATACAGGTATATATTCCAATAACCAATTTTAGGTTAAAAATGGTCTAAAGAAATTTGTTACTTTTGTTTGTTTCTTATTATTTTCCATCACTTCAACATTATATTGTTCTCTTTTAAAAATTGGTCCAATGGTGCGAAACAGTTTTCCTCAACACCACTAAAGTCTGTAAAACCTCTAAGTTGAACGATGGAAAGCTCCATCCTTCTCTTCCTCGTCAATATCGTTATCGCTCCTTGCATTCGAGTGCCTGCTCTTGCTGCTGCCTCCGTTCATGACGGACCGGTAAATTTATTCTTCAAAATAAACTTCAAAGGTTTGAAAATTATACTCAATCCCTTGCAGTAAGTTTCTGGCGTCTCAACGCAATCTTCCTCCCTCTCCAGCTTTTCCTCAGTTCTGATGAAACCTCCGTTCCGGTAGCAGTTTCGACGATCATGCTCATTACGGACTACTTTCGATGCAAAGTATGTAGCAGTCGAAATGAATCCACCGAAACGTGAAGTAACATATATTTTATGTAATGACTAACGCTTAGGGGCTACTCTTAGAGATATTAGTCATTTATTAATCGAAGAACATCAAAAAGCAACATCTCCCGAAATCCAAAATTCTCTTGAAATAGTTTGCAAAAAATATGCATCTTGAATTGTCTTTCTGGGCAACAAACTTTTCTCCATTAAAGAGCCATTTAACTCTGAAAATGACAGAGTATACGCAAGCAGCTCTTAAGAGGCACTCGAAAAAGCTCCACGTCTTTGGACCGAGTTGGAGGCGATTGTCTGTAATCGTAGGTACCCTAGTTTGATTGATGAATTCATAAAGGGGAGTTATCGTCCAAGTGGTGTTGGATTTTCCCTTAAAAACGCTTTGTGAATCGATCAAGGAGTAATCTTAACTTGTCAGGTGTTGAAATACAGCAAGGGGAAGAGTGGTGGTCATTTCCAATAATTTAATCAGTAGGTAGGATTTTGAATGATATAAAATATCAGAACTAAATGCCAAGTGACTCAATGAATGTCTGCTGCCATACAATTGCCTGCAATTTGGGATAGAGAGCAACAGAGCCGGACAATTGATCAGTTTGACATTTGAACAAAGTCAGCTGAATAGAAATTCATGGACACCTTGATGCAATCGACAGACAGTTGGAAAATAAACAGCATGCTACGACTTGCGGTTTCGTCCAGGGTAGAGGGAACTCATTAGACGTGACCGAAGTGGTTGAAAGGTGGACAAAGCTTCAAATCATATCTTTTGTGCAATGTAGGTGCTTGATCGAGAATGAGGCGTCCGTGGAGGTGTATTGCTTCCCAACTAGTCCGATTCATCATCAAGTAGGTGACCATCCACTTGAGGGCGGACTTAAGACTCCCTCAATTCCTAAACAAAAATCCAGTATGCTACGGTTTAAGGGGGTCATCCCGTGTGAAGGCCGTTTTTTTTTGCCTTTCTTTGAAAAATTATTTTGAAGGACTGGATAAAGATAGAAACGTGATTTTTTCACCATATGTTTATTGATATCTCTAGTATATGTGATAAATTTCTCAGCTTGATTTCTTAGCTAATTTTCGGAATAGGTGTTATTTTATGCACCCATCTCCGAAAAAAGGTGTTTTTCTGCTGCCACGCTGGAGGGCGCTGTGTTCATCTGAGCGAAAAAAACTAAACGGCATTTTAATGTGGACAATATTCCACGGTCCGCAAACTAGGATAATTAAAAAATATTTAAAGGTAAATTTTTGGTTGGCTTTTAAACTTAATTTTTTGGATTTTGGTGTTTTTTTACGGCTTTTTTTATGAATAAAAAAAAACTACAAGTCCGATTGCAATTATCCTAGTTTGCGGACCGTAGAAATATGTACTAAAGAAGCCGTGAAAATTTCAAAGAATTTGGTTGGATAGATTTTGAGCTATGGTGGCAGCCGATTTTCAAGATGCAGTTTCGAGAAAAACACATTTGAAAATTTAAATGTGATTATCAACAGTAAGATTTTAGCTCACCATTAATCCTGCTATACCTGATCCATAGAGAGCACCCTCCGTTTCCTCAAAAAAGTCTTGTAAGGCCGATTGTTGCTCTCTGGTGTCAATTGTGGCTCTTTTAGCGAGGTCAGTCGATCGTCGTTCGGACCGCCAAATTCGCGCTTCATTACGGCATTCGGCATGAACCTGACATATGTGACCAACTTGACATCCCATTGTCACTAGGATTTTGAGAATGCCATTTAATCCTTCATTGAAAATAATTACAGCCAGAAAAGTGGCTATTTCTACGACCTTGGCCCCAGAATGAAGGTGTTTAGGAGCGAAAGTCCAGATTTAACGACTTATTGTTATTCTGGTCTCTGCTCCTAAACATCTGTTTAAGAGATCAACTCGTGACAAATCTTCGTAGATTGGTTTGATGACTGTTTGAACTTCTTCAGTCAAAAGTGCCTTCTCGTGGTGGAAACTATCCAGTTCTCCTTTAGCTTCCGCTTTGCGCCATTGCACCAACTGCCCTCGCCTGCTGGACAATTTTGATGCTGAGGATTTTCGTCTGTAGAACATTTAGGGAAGAAAGTTTCCCAAATTTCTTACTTCATTCCTTCTATCGAATTTGCGTGTCGACGAATAGCTAGTCCAGAAAATGTAGTGAGGTCCTTATCAATAAGTTTTCCAGCCCCTTTTCCACCAATGCCTTTGTGATTCTTCTTTGCATTTCTAAGCCGCGTTCTCATTCTTTTCTCGACATGTCCTTCGTATTCCTTTTTTACTACTACGTACACAGAAATTTGCAGAAATGCCGGAGAAAACTCCAGCAAAATCCAATATACAATATACAAAACTTATCGCAATTGGAACATCCATTTTCATGCTTGCTAAAAGCTTCTTTGCTGATGTTGTTGCGAAGTCCTTTTTCTTCTCTAATAAGTTTCGATTCCCATGAAATACTCGTTTTTTAGTGCGAGCATGACATTGAACGGTAAAGCAATCTCCCTTCGTACGATCCATTTAAAAAAATCACTGAACACACAAACAGCACAATACTTACTACAAAATATAATTGAGTATAGCTTGAAAGCCTTTCAATGCTCACTCTAGACTAGATTATCCTTTTTTTTCCAAACAGCAAATAAGTTTAGACAATTGATTGGTTTTTCATCCTTTTATATTTATACCTGTGTTCAAATTTATAAGGCTCAGGTAAAAAACTAACAGTTAAAAAAAGATTCGATGCTCTTTCTCATCGAGTACTCTAGCCGCGGCAGCAAACTCCTTACCTGTTTAACCCTGTAATTTCTCAAGGACTCGGAATATCGGAAAATCCCTTTGCCCACATATTCTCCACTATATATAGATACAATTCATGCAAAAAAAAAAATCGATTTCTCGAATCCGACACACGGGATGACCCCCTTAATATTACAATCAGTCTAAGGGTTATCTCACGTTATTTCCAGCGATTAAATTATTTGAAATAATTAAAACTTGCCGATATTTCAGGAACCACTTGTTCTCTTCATCAGCGCTACAAGGGGGGGGGGGCTAGTAGCACTGATGAATGGAATAAGTGTTCTCGAAATGTCGGTATTTGCAAGGTTAGTAAAGATTACTAGTGAAAAGAAAAGGCAAGTCTTAATTATTTCAAATTATATTCTGTGTTGTTGCATTGGAGTTAGTTTCAAGATATAACAGTGCATTCAGTGTTGGTGCATTGAAATGACTGCATTTCAGACCTATTATTGAAGCAGTAACCTAGTCTATTCACAATATCCATATGAGGAAAGACAGCTTCTTTGATATGTTAATCACTGCACCTTATTTTTTCGCTTCGAACAAATAAAATTTTAAAAGTTTGAATGTACAATTAGAAACCAAGAACCACAATCTATGTTGTCCACTGTGTATCTTTATTGAAATAATTCAAACGTATGAGTTTCTATTGGTGTTGGTTGAACTGTACCTAGATATAATTTATAAGGCAATCAACAAATTTAGCGCCAAAAGTGCTGAGATAATAGAACAACCCTTACATTGACAATGTAGTGTTCCATGTCCATTGTCATTAAGGGGGTCCGAATGACTTCGCTAAAAGGACAAGAATTGAAGCCAAGGCTGCAGATGTGTTTCTTGAAGAAACCTAAGGTTAATGGGCTAGGTATAGCAGATTAATGGTCAGTTAAGGCTTTATGGCTAAAAATCGCATTCTACTTTTTAAATGTAGTTTCTGGAAACTGCATGTTGAAAATCGGCTGCCACCATAGCCCAAAATCTATCAAACGAAATTCCTTGAAATTTTCACGACTTATTCAGAACATTTTTCTACGGTCCGCAAACTAGGATAATTCCGATTCATTCAGTATTTTTTTTTTATTCATTGAAGGAGCCGTGAAAAAACAAAAAAATTCAGAAAATTTTGAACAAGGCACCAAAAATTTAGCTTTTAGTATTTTTTAATAATCCTAGTTTACGGACTGTAGTTAAGTCTGTATGTTAAAATGGCGTTTACTTTTTTCTTTAAGATTATCGCAGCGCTCTCTAGCGTGGCAGCAGAAAAACACCTTTTTTTGGAGATGGGTGTATAAATTGCACAGTATTTCAATAACCAACTATGAGTTCGGACTGGAAAAATTACTATGCACGCTCAAGATAATAATAATAAATCTATGGTGAAAAATTCATATTTGTATCTTTATCCAGTTCTTCACAAAAAAATTCTAAAGATGACCCCCTTACCGGGTGCTTGGAAATTTCTAGTGAGTTATCTACTTTGCACCTAAGTTCCTTAAACTCTTGACAGTCTATTCAACAAGTGCCGGTTAGAGCTGTCCCTGTATGGCATTTTGGGGATGTTCTCGGTGGTGATATTTTTCTCGCAAATGCCTCTCCCTTCAGACTACTTGAGGCCAGCCAATTTTGAAATATCAGTACTGGTTGTCAACCAATCTATGTATTTCCGAGGTATGTACTCCTATATTTTGGTTCTTACAATCCCAGTGTCCTTTTAGACCCTTTTAGTTTGCTTATCATTTTTAAAAACCTTAATAACAACTATTGTTGGTGCGGCAATACAATTGACTCTGAAGCATATTAGAGCACTTCATTCAATACCGCAACGGTATACTGCAGTAGACTATAGGAGTCAATATTTTGAGCATTGCACTTGCCCGTGATTATTACCCTGGTTTGACTCAGGTACTCATTCACAGCTGAGTCGAGTGATATTCGAGATCCAATCACGATACAAGTCCCTCTGCTACCAGTGAGATTTGAACCCCGACCTTCTGCTGCCTAGCTTCCTAACCACTGTGCCAGCCGGGCAAAACATTTATCCATGCAAAATTTTTCGCTGGTGTTGTGTATATCTTTGGATTTGGATAAGCATGATCCTATTGGTCACCTGGAGATGTGCCTGACAGAAAGTCTGTAAATTGCTCGCATGCATCAATACCTGCTTGTCAAGCGTCATCGGAGTAGTCTGACTCGCCCGTTTTCGAATGAAGATCGGCTTCGACGAGATAATTGGGGGTGGCTTGATTAGGACGCAGGGGTATAGAATAGGTCGAACATCGAAAATGGAAATAATTCTATTAAAGGGGAGTCCCGATAATTCGTATATCAATTATTCGTGTTTCCTGCTAATTCGTACAAATTTGCCAGTTAAAGTGCATTTCAGGAAGCCCTACGCAGAGTTGAAGCAGATTACTATAATCTGGTAGCGATGATACGCAGGCATGGTTGATGATTGTGTGATTGACACTCTCCGTAGAAAGTCCAATCTGTCATAATGTACGGAGTATACGAGGCTAGTTTAGTTTTTCTTTTACTTCCATACTCTCGCTTCTCAGGTCATTGGCACACTATCTTGACTAATAAACTCTCCTTTTTGCCAGATGCCACTGTTTTTTCCTTGTTTTCATCATTCGATCGCAGAATTAATTACCCATAATGCTGGTGGTTGATTGATTCTCGCTGTTGAAAATAATCACTGAAATTTACTCCACGCTGTCTTTCGGCAATATACGATGTCTGATTTTTTTTATGTCTACCATCTCTGCTAAATCGTGAACTTTCATTTGACGATCATTGAATATTATTTTGTGGATTTCATTCATTATGTCTGGTCTGATAATTTCGTTTTGTAGATCATTACAATGTTTGCTTTGGCAGCTTGTATGACCTCGTTTAAACTCTTCCAGTCATAATCTTGTTGTTGTAAACAATGGACCAATCTTTTTAATAATAACCGCAATCTGTCCATTTGTACAGATACTTCTGGGATGACCATCATATATTCTGCGGACCAAAAAAGGGTGACCGGAATGAACTTGAGAGGCTTTTCTCAGTTTAGTTTCCGGAATAAGGACTGACAATTGAAGAGATATTTAAATGTTTTGTATCTTTTATGTGAGAGCCATGTTCAGGCCCTTTTCAGATTCTTTGATTACAAAGTTCCTGAGAGGGACGTCTCTTCAGCCTCCCGTATTGTGTATTCTATATCCAGATTTAACGAATAAACGTTATAAATTTGAATTAATTCGGGGTCACTATACTCCATTTGAACGAAATTTTATAGCCTTGGAAAGCTGCCATTTGTTGTAGCTCTAAGTGTTATGCTCAGCAAAAATCTTTAACTCTGTTTTTTATCTGTTTACTTATCGAGATAGCTTGTGTCAACTATTTGCGTCATGAATTCACTATAATTCGTGTCATTTTTGAAATGTATCTTGTTTTTTTGTCTCTGTCGTAAGTCACGTACTACAAAAGAAATCATATATTCTCTCGATTCCAAACGCTCTCCAAGCTACTGTCTATAATTCTGCTTCTGCTTTATGCTTCCTTTTTGTACTTTTAATCCCATTATGAAAAGTTCAGTGTTGTTTACGTTTTTGGTTCATCTGTGGCCAAAGTATAACAGACGAATTCTAACTCGGAAGTGGCTGGCCGCATGATTTGCTCTCAGTTCACACTAAGAATCTGGTCAATGTGCAGTCCTCCGGCTGTACAATGATCTCGTCTCATTTATTTTTAACACTTTGAACAAAGAGTTTGCAGCTTGCTCGCATATGTTGTGTATATAAAGCGGTTGGTCTGCAAAGTTTGTTGCACTTGTCGTGATTTGAAAAATGCGTAGAGGGTGATGTCTGAAGTGGAATAAAGCACTTTTCTACTAACAAATTGTTGAAAGTGGGACTTTCTACTTTCTGTAAGAAAAAGCTATGATTTATTTATCTGTTCTCGGAATTAAATTTCTCTTAGAAGTTATATGACCAACTTGCAGCAAAAAGAAGCTTCGTTTATTCAAAAGGCTTATTGTCTTGCATTAATAAATTGGGTTTCCCCATTATTGAAAAAATTACAGCTCTTGCAAGAACTCTTTGCCGGTGTTCTGTATTGGACGTAATGATGTTCCTCCTTTTGTATGCTTTGTTCGTCATGAGAACTGTATCTTCTTACAATCGAGAGTAGATATTTTATTATAGAATTGAGAATCGGTATCAAAAGCTTGCTCGAACGGAGACACCGGGTCTAAAGCAAAGATTTTGTGAATATAAGTCGCACAGGTTGGACATTTATTCTTCCCTATTGTGTTAAGGTTATTTGGGAAATAATAATGCTGAGCAACAGTGCCAGAATGAAGTGTGTAGATGCAATTCTCGCGATTTATATAATATGCACATATAAATGCACGAAATGTGCCAACAGTTTTATTTCGTGAACCAGAATTTTAAATGGTATTTTTATGGAAATCAACATTATTGGGTGCATCATTTCTGCGTGTAATTTCTGTTTTCAATTATTACAAAGGCCTGATTCTAAAAATGGACGCAAATCTTAGTAGAGGTAATGAGAATTGTATTGAAGAGTGATTGCTAAAATTTAGGTCATACAACCTAAATTGAAATATTCCCAGTCATTGAGAAATTTTTGTAGAATAAAATCGCGGTTTATTTCAGTCAAATTTTAAGATAAAATGTCGCTGCTACTTGAATTCTTTTAATTTTATCCTCGTCATCGAGTTGTGATTTTATCACAGTTCACACACAACAGAGCTATTTTTCCCCCGGTTCCAAACAAGGTCATGATTACTCCATTACAGACAGACAGATGATTAGGTTACTTTGAAGCAATGCTGTTCGGAGAGTCTATAGGCTGCATTTTTAATGTTTTTAATATCTTTTGTTCATTTTCACTACAATTTATTTTAAACTTTTATTCTCTTTCGTTAATCCTAATTCCTTTCGATTACCTTTTGTCAGTTCCTATTCAAAACTATCGACAGATTATCTTGTTTGTGGCTAGTTTACTTAAGTAGGAAAAGCTGTCTGTTATGTTGTCCAGTCGACGAGGCCGGAAATGTGTTCTAAATATAGGATTCTCTCTAGTTTCCCGCCTTATTGAGCGCCGGCTGTTGTAATAATGCAAAGAACTTAACAAACTTCGTATTGTTTTGTGCAGTAGATCGCGGGATGATAGAAATATCAGTTCCATTGTCACTAAGGAATTTCGACTCGGTTACTTTGTCTGCGTTGAAAAGACATTTGCCAGTAGTTTCTGAGAAGATGACGTTAGTTTCCTAAATCTGACATGTTTTCCCAATTGCAGGACTTGGCACGCTTTCGATCTTTCTGACGAAAATAAGAGTGGTATGATAAAAGAAAAGTCCTTGTCCTGGAAATTATTTGAAATTAATCTTGGTGCAAGCTGCATTTGCAGGTCGAAGCAATGTTGATGATGCTGGTTGAATCTGACCTTCTTACTGACTGACTCCGTATTATATTGATAATGTTGAATTATATTTTGCCACACAGCTCCTGATGAGAATGAGACTGTGTCAATTGATACTCTTGCTTTAGAGAGCCCGCCATACTCTAGATCTTTGGGGCATATTGCACAATCTAAATTTGTTGTTTACAATATGAAGAATTTTGAGATCCACTTGATGGCGGACCGGACCAAATGGGGATAAACGGGAACTGAGCGAAACTTCAAACCGTCTATATTTTTTAAAAACTTAGGGGCCCGCCCAAACCGAGAGGTGTTCGTAGACTACAGAGCAGCACAGAGGGAGACAATCTTTCTTCAATTCAAAAGACTGCTATGGGGCATTCCCTTTGAATTGATTGACCTTGTTGAGGATGTGACTGGGTTGTGTAATTGTGAATGCCTGAATTCATCACCATCCAGCATCGGCAAGATTGGAATGGCAAGCAATCCATAACGAACGCAAAATGTCATCTGCCACATAAAATCCACCGAGAAATGCCTCAGGAAACATGACCCCTTCTGCCTCCTATGTTCTTCTGATCGAAATATGCCTATTCTTTCTTCCTGCGATCTGTAGGCATGTTTGACTATTTATGGTATACTTCAAATTTCTTCTTCTAAGCATGTCATGGATTTTGGCTTGGTGTATTCAATAGTTCCTATCACGCAGTTGAACTTTTCCCTCTTAGTTTGTATTTCAGTTGTTGTGAATAAGTGATTAACATAGGCAAATGCAAACCCAAGGTAGTAGCGAGTGTAGTAGTAGTTTGGTGGTTGCTTCTTTGTCTCCTGTGGTTGGCGTTCCTCCAGCAATCATGATCACTAATTATTGTTGATCCTCCTGTTCATGTGTGGTCTCGGACTCGCTCAATCCAAATCAAAATATTATCTAGTTATTGCTGTTGCAGTTTTTGGAGTTTGGGTAGTTTTTAAGATGTTATTTTACAACCGGTTCATGTCTGTCACACGCAATTTTCGCTGAATTGCTAATCGATCCGAACGAAATGTGCTACACATATGGGAACTATGAAATCCGACGCATACAGTGAGTGACATAAATTGAGGTGGAGTTTAAAGGGAGGCTTCTTATACATGCAGAGGGGAATTTAAATTTTTTTCATCGACTATAGTCATAGCGGGGTATCAAGTGATAGTTCTCGATTAGTACTTTCCCAATTTGATATTAATTTTAAAGTTCGCGAGCAAGGAGTCAAAATGTACGGACACACTTAAAGTGAGGCAGGAATTATTTTCGGAAACTACCCAACCCAAAAATCTGAATAAAAATCAGGAGATATATGAAATCTAGGCCCCAAAATGTGTCACATTCCGATATCTGCTTAAATAAACTTACTAATAGTACATTATCAACTTGTAGAAATTGACTGAAAAGCCCTCTTAAGTTGATCCTAGGAGCTGCCAAGCAGGTAGCCAATACCCTGTCCCAATATAGGGCTGATGTAAGAGCGTTGGACAGGGACAGGTTTCTTGGAGAAGTTTCGCTACATCATATATTATAGCGGCCATCCAGTAAACCATGTGCTCGAAGTGGGTTTCTAAGTCAGCCAAAAAATTAAACCTGCTGTTATCGTCTTTGAAAACATAAGCGAACAGCTGTGCACTCTGCGCTTGCGAGGCAAATTTAGAAATTTATGCCTCATTAACGTTCACGCTACAGAGGAGACTGTAGAGTCGGAGAAGGACACGTTCTACGAGGCAGTAGAACGAACCCTCGAAGCCTGTCCCAGATATGATATCAAAATCATACTTGGGGATTTTAACAGCCAAATAGGAAGGGAGCCCCCCTCATAGCTTATATCACAATACAAATGATAATGGATTACGGATTATTCAATTAGCAGTGTCACACGAAATGGTTGTTGGAAGTACCTGGTTTGCGCGGAAAGCGGTCCACAAACAAACGTGGGCCTCTCCAGACGAGACCACTTTCAATCAAATTGACCACGTATTGATCGGGCGCCGCCACCCTTCAGCTTTGATGAATGTCAGACCATACAGGGGGCCCATATAGACTCGGATCACTATCTCGTTGGCATTTTGCTCCGAGCTCGAATAACAACACCACTCAGAATCCCCTCTGACAATCAGGTGAGTGTTAACATTGAAGCCATCCGCAACACAGCCCTCTGCAACATCTATAAGAGGGAAATGGATGTTGTAATAACCGCAGTCAACAGAGATCCTGGAGGTGAAGCATCAACAAATGATCTTCACAATCACCTGAAGAACGTTATCATAAATACGGTACGGCTGGTTTGACGATGAATGTAAGCTAGCAACGGAATGGAAAAATGCTGCATACTTGCTGGTTAAATTTTGTGGTAGCTGTGCCACAGTTTGCTTGACTCGAGTTCTTTGATTTTCCTGGTTTTGGCAGCTTCTTTTCTAGCTACCATTTCTTTATAGACTGAGTATCCGGGACAATTAACTGGATGTCTAGTTTGACCACAGTTGCAGCAATGCGGCACCTCTGTCATGGGCTTTGGGCATTACCCACGCGAATGACTCCTTATGCACTTTACACATCTGTGCACTATTGAGCAATTTTGGACAATGTGACCGAAGTTTTGGCAGTTGTAACACTGAACTTCTTCATAATTCCTGATCTTATCGAAGGTTACTTTTTGGTGAAGAATATATTTCACTTTCACAACTTTACAAATTTCTTGAGAGGGCTCGAAAGTGGCTACGAAAGTTCCGGTTCGAGATTTGATGGGAAGCGTAGGGATCTCCCTGTGAAGAGTCTTGTCCAACCTGGTCACAAAGTTTGCAACTGAACGTAGTTTCAAATGTGGGTGCTTCGCGGTTAATTCAAACATGATATCTTCAGGGTCTGTTTCCCTGTGAAGACCTGTGATAATCATTGGCAATGTCCTCAGAGTTGAAGGGTTTCAAGTGGTGGCGTTGAGCCTTTGCTCTGTAATGAGCGTGAATATTTTAGCGTGATCATCAACTGACTCCGCAAAGATTAAGACCTTTTTCCTGGAGGCTTTTCAGAAATTTTGGGACGCTAATTGAACTAGGTTGAGAATGCTCCGATGTGTTTGGTCAAGAAACTCTGGATCATCTATGAAGAGTTAGCGGATGTCATTGTATCACGAAGGCGACTCAAAATCTCCTTGTAGTAGTGATTAGTGGAAGTAGTGTGTGCCATATTCAAGGTCAGTCAGAATACTGAAGTAAAAAAGAACCTTCTTTGCTTTCTTTGAGTTTCGTGGACGTTGTATGCTTCCATAGTAATGACTTGAATTCGGTTTCCGAGTAACCCCATAAATCCAAGGCACCAGAAGTTATTTTTTTTTCTAAGTAACAATCAACAATTTATAAAAATTTTACTAAGATCTTTCTTAGTGTCAATTTTTCAGTCAAATCGAATGAATTTTCCCCAAATTTGATGTAATAACGTGGCTGTGACTAAGTGGCGTAATGGTCGTGATAAATATTGAAGATGTGCATTAAGTTTGTTTACAAAGAGGACTGATCCCTGTCCCTGCTTGGTCGATACAAATCATACTCAGAAACTTTCTGCACAGATCACGTATACACAGTAAAAAATAGTTATTTCTATCCTAATATAAAAAATAATTGTGTGTTTCAAAAAACGGACAGGATATTCAAAAAAATTATATGTCAAAAGAACAATATGGAAAATGTCTTTAACGGGCTGCAATTTAGCTTCACTTCTGTACGGGCTTTCCTTGGGACTTCCTTCCTGTCGATATTCATGGTCACCGAAGAATGGTTTAACCTCCTTTTCAAACAACTATCAAAGTTGATTTCAAGCAAATAAAATGTTGTAGACTTACTGAAGAATCGTCGTCTACTAGTGCATCAAATCAGGCTACCGAATCGACCGCAGCTGCGGCTGCATTAGCACTAGCAACAGCATCAGCATCAGAAACGCTCCAACCTGAACCTGAGAAGCCAGAATTAGCAGAAGCATCTTCGTCCAGTAGCAGATTATCACCCCCGCCTCCATCAATCGGAGATAG
This sequence comes from Hermetia illucens, assembly GCF_905115235.1. NCBI lineage: Eukaryota > Metazoa > Arthropoda > Insecta > Diptera > Stratiomyidae > Hermetia > Hermetia illucens. The sequence continues at coordinate 38,057,345 of NC_051850.1, forward strand.
CGAATTGATTGATTTGCGGAATCGTTCAGTTCGCGACTCCACCACACAGACGTCACCGAAAAATCAGGCCTCCACATCATCTGAAGGGACATCTAGCTCATCTGGAAATAGTGCTGGAGATACAGACGAAATGAAACGTGCAGCGGCTCGAAAGCTAATTGAAAGATATTTCTATCAATTGCTGGACGGTTGTGGCAATCCGAAATGTAGTAATAAGTATTGTGCATCAAGCGGTGAGGTTGAACAGATGACGCCAAATCAAGCAGCTGCACGTGCCATACAACTTTTCTCGCAAGATGCTAAACTCTGTGATGCTCAACCAGCTAAAATAGCAAAAACGACACAAGTAGATTTACCTAGTGATAAGGAAACAACTACTGACACTGCTACAACTACGACAAGGTAATGTTTTTGCGGGTTTGCTTTTGCGGTTTATGTTTTAGATTGACTTATCTGTCTTGAATTGACCTGGAAAGCGTTGTGAAAGCCATATCGCATTTTGTGGCATTCTATTTACTGCGATTACATGCGAATACGTTTATTTCTTGCTGTAGCTAATGGAATATTCTCTTGCAGTCCACATCTATCGCACCACTCAAAAACCACATCATCGTCAAGTGCATCGGCCACAGACTACGATGATTCATCAACATCGTCTAGAAGTACGCCGACAAGCAGTAGCGATCGGACAGCGTCTTATAGCATTCACCCTTCGAGCTCAGTTCTGTCTTCAAAAAAGACGAGCTACAGTGCAAAGCAGAAAGAACGGTCTGTGTATCTGGATGAGACAAAGATATTAGAAATACTGGAAATATGCAGTGAAGAAAAAAGCTATGCCGAGCTAATTCGCAGTATTGGCGAAGTGTTTTTATGCGCCGATGCATTATCGAAGAGTTTCAGACGACAGCCATCAGCCACCATCGATGATATGTTGCAAAAAGCCCCATCAGATTTGAAGAGTATGAAGAAGGAAGATCTGCGAACTCTAGAAGGAGACTTGGATAAAGATGAGGACAGTAGCGCCGACAAGGAAGAAATATTACCCCTTCATCATACAACAGTAGATCTGCCGAGCCTGAGACGGACTCTGCCGAAGCTGTTCAAGCTAGTTCCATCTATTTATGAGCTCCTCAATAACGCGCTGAAACCGATGGCTGCAGCGTTGAGTATAGACTTACGTATCAATAAGAAAGCAGAGGATATTGAAAAAAACTTACATGTCGTGGTGCTCGTTTTTGAGTTAATTTCCACAGGTAACATTTGGAAACTAACGAAATTTGCAAAATTAATGTAATAAATATTCGTCTTTAGCTCCATCGGAGTTTCTTGAAGAAGCTCTACCAGATGTGTGCAAAGCTGCATCGCATTTGCCTGTTTGGGCGCAAGCCCGATTGGCATGGATTTGGGCAGAACATTGCAAATTGAATTTACGCAATCTTCTACAAACACTGCAACAATTGATAAGTTTGAAAGTGATTAGTGAGAATTTTACAAGAGATTCAGCTATTCAAGATAATTTAGTCATAACATGTACAACTAAAGTCCTTAAGGTACAGAATTTCAGGTCTATAATCTGTAGATCCGCTCACTCATATTTGGACTTTTCGTTACCATTTCCATTTCAGATTGTTTATTATGCAAATATTCTAGCTGGTAAATTGGAATCGCCCAAGCTCCGGGAGGAAGAGAGTGCCGATACGTCACTACCGTCTATCCTGGAAGAAGATTCACTGTTCAACTACACGAGTAGCAAACAGTCAAGGCCGAGCTGTCTTGAAGACAAGCTTTCAATAGAGTTAGGTGTGAGTGTTTTGGATTGTCGAATACCGTTGTTGCCATTTGAAGAGTTCTACAATGAACCACTTAGCGATGCCATCGAGATGGATAGCGACTATTTAAATTATAAAAATTTGTCTTCAGAAACCGCAAGAGAAGGTGAGCATGTCGCCGAAAATTTAGTTGGGATTCATTTCGTCTGACTGGGATTTTCTTTTAGCAGGAAATAAATTTAGTTTCATGCTTTATTCGTTTATTCTGACGCCAGCTACCAAAATAATAGCTTTATATTATGATAGTAGAATTAGAATGTACAGCGAACGCCGCATAAGTATATTCCAGACACAGTTGGGCGGGCAATCACCTAATCCGTACTTAAAACTGAAAGTGAGGCGAGAACAGATCATAGACGATGCTTTAGTTGAGGTAATTATTCCGAAGGTCCTTCACCGTACAGATTCTCTCTATATGTTCGCTCATTAATTTTAGCTCGAAATGGTGGCCATGGGCAACCCGAAAGATTTAAAGAAACAACTCGTGGTTGAGTTTGTAGGCGAACAAGGCATCGATGAAGGCGGCGTATCAAAGGAATTTTTCCAGTTAATAGTCGAACAAATTTTTAATCCTGATTACGGCATGTTCATATATCAAGAGGACACAAAGACTGTTTGGTAGGATTTTGTCACACGATATTTCTCGTATTCACTGTAGGAGTCAATATTCTTTCTCTTGAATCTTTTGCAGGTTCAATTCGACGTCATTTGAAAACGAGGCCCAATTTACATTAATAGGAATCGTTTTAGGTTTAGCAATTTATAATAATATCATTTTGGCTGTGAACTTCCCAATGGTTGTTTATCGAAAGCTCATGGGAGTGAAGGGATCATTTTACGATCTGGCAGATTGGAATCCTGTGCTGTTCAAAAGTTTACAATCGATGCTCGATTACGAGGATGCAGACATGGAGGATGTTTTTATGCAAACATTTAAGATTAGCTACACCGATGTATTCGGAAATACATTAGATCACGAATTAAAGCCAAATGGTGGCGATATTTTTGTAACGCAGGATAATAAACATGAATTTGTTGAGCTTTACACAGATTTCCTGCTGAATTCAAGCATAGAGAAACAGTTCAGAGCATTTAGGAAGGGATTCCAGATGGTTACGGACGAGTCGCCTTTGCAGTTGCTTTTTAGGCCTGAAGAAATCGAATTGCTGGTTTGCGGCAGTAAAGTAAGTCATTTAATTCTGCTACTATAGGTTTCCCAAAAATAATGTCATTTTCAATTCACAGCATTTCGATTTTGTCGAGTTGGAGAAATCGACAGAGTACGAAGGCGGTTATACAGAAAAATCTCAGATAATCATTGATTTCTGGAGTATAGTACATGGACTTCCCGACGAGTCGAAGCGTAAATTATTGGAATTCACGACGGGCTCGGATCGAGTGCCAGTCGGTGGGCTAAGCCGTCTTAAATTAGTGATAGCTCGTAATGGACCAGATAGTGATCGTTTGCCAACGAGTCATACATGTTTCAATGTTCTCCTTCTACCTGAATATGCTAGTCGGGAGAAACTAGAAGATCGTTTACTTAAGGCAATAAATTATTCAAAAGGTTTTGGTATGCTCTAAGAAATGTTTGTTTTGCTAACGAGGTTTGCTCTTCGAGTGATACTGAAAGTTTATATATCCTGAACTGCAATTGCAGAGAAGCGTATTAAAAACTGTTGAAATCTTAATATCACTGAACATCACCTGATTTTGATTTATTGAATGAAAGGGGTTAAAATAAGAGAGTGAAAACAAAAGAAGAAAATAAGCAAAAATAAATTCCATTTGTATAAACATTCTTTATACGCATAAATAAACTAGCAGGAAGAGATATGTATAACCAATAAAACACAATCTATTAAATGAACACTGAGTTTAATTCACCCGTTCCTTTTTGTCCGCTTCACGGTATCTCTTTCCCTAACCAGTTTGGGGTGAATCGCAGCGTCTTCTATCGGCTGACAGTCCGTTATCAGCTTTTGGGCTGTTAATGTGCTCCACTTTCTGAAACTTTCTGTTTGAGTCTTCTTTCGATGAATTTTCACAGCACTTTTTAATATGTACATAGTATAGCCATAAGTTCTGCCAGCCAAACAAATCTTTATTTCTCACGAAGTAATAAACCAAATCAATCGAAAAGTACAACGGGAAAAAAAATTATTCAAAATGGCCGCCGTTAGCAGCTATACAAGCCATGCATGCACGGTATGAAGCGGCATTGCTCGAGCTGCACGCACGATGCTGGCCTTCACACTCTCCAAATCGGTGTAAATTCGATCGTAGGCAGTCTCCTCTAACTTAGCCCAAAGGCTGTAGTCCAGTGGATTCAGATCTGGGCTGTCTGAGATCCATTTACCTGCGGTTATGAAGTCTGGAACATGCGCCGCTAACCACTGCTGAATTATCTTGGGTTTGTGAGCTGGGACCGAGTCCTGCTGGACGCACCACGGCTTTCCAGCGAATAGAGATTCACTCAATGACTCGACTACAACCTCTAATATCTTTTCGTACACGGTCGCATTGGTTTTTTTAACGCGGGTTTCGTAGAAATGAATATCAGTTACTCCGTGATATGAGACGCCCCATCATTCCATGACAGAAGTCGGATGGTGACGACGTTGGACTCGCGAAGCATTTTCTTAGGTTTCATAACAATTGTGGGCATATACTTGATCATTTTGTCGGTTGAATTTTTCTGCGATGGTTGATTTTTTTTTGTGTATAGGTGTATAGGCAGTGGGGTGAAAGCGATGAAAATTCGGGAAAAGCTGAAAAATCCCTTTTCAAGGTTTTACACGCTAATTTCTTGCTTAGTACTTATAACGAAATCAAATGGAGCCTGATTTGTGATCACGAGATCTGAGGGTCAGTGTCTGGGTGTAAGTGTATAGGCTGTGGGGTGAAAGTGACGGAAATGGGGCAAAGCTGAAAAATCCCTTTTTCAGGTTTTAAACGCTAATTTCTCGCTTAGTAGTTAGAATTAAATGAAACGGAACATGCTTTGCGCTCACGAGATCAGAGGGTGTAAGTGTATAGGCTGTGGGGTGAAAGTGATGAAAATGGGGGAAAGGCTGAAAAATCCCTTTTTAAGGTTTTAAACGCTAGCTTCTCGCTTAGCACTTGGAATTAAATGAAAAGAAACCTGATTTTTGATCACGAGACCTGAGGGTGTCAGTGTCTGGGGGTAAGTGTACAGGCTGTGGGGCGAAAGTGACGAAAATTGGGGAAAAGCTGAAAAATCCGATTTTAAGGGTTTAAACGTTAATTTCTCGGTTAGTACTTCGAACCAAGTGAAAAGGAGCTTATTTTGTGATCACGAGATCTGAGGGTGTCAGCGTCAGGGGCAAGTGTATAGGCTGTGGGGTGAAGGTGACGAAAATGGGGGAAAAGCTGAAAAATCCCTTTTTAACGATTTAAACGTAAATTTCTCGCTTAGTACTTAGAATTAAATGAAAAGGAACCTGATTTGTGGTCAATGTAACTGAGTTTGTCACCATTTTTTATAGACACTTTTGGGTCAATCTTTGTGTATAGTTGCTTTAGGTCGAATGGTATTTATGTGCTTATAAAATTTGGCCGCAATTCCCTTACTTCTTGTCTTTAGTAGCTCCATAGGTATTCCATTTATACCCGGTGCTTTGTTGGTTCTCATTTTTATTGTATCCTTGACTTCTTCGAGTGTACCTGCTGGGACAGGTGCCTGTATGACCTCTATGCTTCCGTTGTGTGAAAATTCGCATGTGACATCACTAGTACCTCGAAATGTTGGGCTCATCGATTTTTTATCTCTTCTGTTTTCAAAAAATCTTCCGTTGCACCCCTGCAAAATATGGTCTAGAAATCTGCTTTCATTCTCTTCACCAAGTTGTAAGCCAGATGTCGAGGCTTAAGGGGGTCATCCCGTGTGAAGGCCGTTTTTTTTGCCTTTTTTTAAAAAAAATATTTTGAAGGACTGGATAAAGATAGAAACGTGATTTTTTCACCATATGTTTATTGATATCTCTAGTATATTTGATAAATTTTTCAGCTTGATTTCGTAGCTAATTTTCGGAATAGGTGTTAATTTATGCACCCATCTCCGAAAAAAGGTGTTTTTCTGCTGCCACGCTGGAGGGCGCTGTGTTCGTCTGAGGGAAAAAACTAAACGGCATTTCAATGTGGACAATATTCCACGGTCCGCAAACTAGGATAATTAGAAAATATTAAAAGGTAAATTTTTGGTGGGCTTTTCAACTTAATTTTTTGGATTTTGGTGTTTTTTTACGGCTTTTTTTATGAATAAAAAAAAACTACCCGTCCGATTGCAGTTATCCTAGTTTGCGGACCGTAGAAATATGTACTAAAGAAGCTGTGAAAATTTCAAAGAATTTGGTTGGATAGATTTTGAGCTATGGTGGCAGCCGATTTTCAAGATGCAGTTTCGAGAAAAACGCATTTGAAAATTTAAATGTGATTATCAACAGTAGAATTTTAGCTCACCATTAATCTGCTTTACCTGGTCTATAGAGAGCACCCTCCATTTCTTCAAAAAAGTCTTGTAAGGCTGATTGTTGTTCTCTGGTGTCAATTGTGGTTTTTTTAGCGAGGTCAGTCGATCGTCGTTCGGACCGCCAAATTCGCGCTTCATTACGGCGGTCGGCATAAACTTGACATATGTGACCAACTTGACATCCCATTGTCACTAGGATTTTGAGAATGGCTATTTCTTCGACCTTGGCCCCAGAATGAAGGTGTTTAAGAGCGAAAGTTCAGATCAATACATTTAACGACTCGTTGTTATTCTGGGTCTCTGCTCCTAAACATCTGTTCAAGAGATCAACTCGTGACAAATCTTCGTAGATTGGTTTGATGACTGTTTGAACTTCTTCAGTCAAAGGTGCCCTCTCGTGGTGAAAACTATCTAGTTCTCCTTTAGCTTCCGCTTTGCGCCATTTGCACCAACTGCCCTCGCCTGCTGGACAATTTTGATGCTGAGGATTTTCGTCTGTAGAACATTTATGGAAGAAATTTTCCCAAATTTCTTGCTTCATTCCTTCTATCGAATTTGCGTGTCGACGAATAGCCAGCCCAGAAAATTTAGTGAGGTCCTTATCAGTAAGTTTTCCAGCCCCTTTTCCACCAATACCTTTGTGATTCTTCTTTGCATTTCTAAGCCGCGTTCCCATTCTTTTCTCGACATGTCCTTCGTATTCCTTTTTTACTACTACGTATACAGAAATTTGCAGAAATGCCGGAGAAAACTCCAGCAAAATCCAATATACAATATACAAAACTTGTCGCAATTGGAACATCCATGTTCATGCTTGCTAAAAGTTTCTTTGCTGATGTTGATGCGAAGTCCTTTTTCTTCTCTGATAACTATCGATTCCCATGAAATACTCGTTTCTTAGTGCGAGCATGACGTTGAACGTTAAAGCGATCTCCCTTCGTACGATCCATTTAAAAAAATCACTGAACACACAAACAGCACAATACTTACAACAAAATATAACTGAGTATAACTTGAAAGCCTTTCAGTGCTCACTGTAGACTGGATTATCCTTTTTATACCAAACAGCAAATAAGTTTAGACAATTAATTCTATCTTTTTATATTTACGACCACTAATTAGAACAATAAAAAACAACCATGTAAACCAGTTCGTATGGAGATTAGTTCTATCCGCTCCGATACAGATTACCGCGACAGCGTACAGACTTGTTTCCGCTCATCTTTGACAAAAATATTGCGAAACTATGATCATCAGTAATTGTCTTTTGCTTTATCTTATATAGCTTAAAACAAGTCGGGAAACCGGAAGCTAGACGCTTCAGGTATGAAAGGTTTTGTGTATTTCTTTTATAAAGAGATTTGGGTGTACATTTGTCCCATTAGCATGTAGCACGTAAAATATGCATATATTACGTGAAAATAGCCACTTTCAAATGATATTGACATTCATAGTCTTGAATTTGCAGAGGAGCGCAGATTTGACCTAGTATAACTTTGTTAGTAATAGTGCGATTTTCATCAAATTTGGCAGGATCATGATCTATACTGTAGCCTACATTGCTGCAATTTTGTGATTTTAGGGTGAACTTTGTGTCAATTACTGAAAATTATAGTAAAATACTATTATTAACTTTATTTGAACAGGTACCGATATGGAGGGTATTTCGGAGTGGCAGCCCCCTGATTTTTTCCAGATTTTTCGATTGGGTAGTTCCCCACCTTTTCCGCAAAAGTCAAAACTAATACCGGCTTCAAAAAATTTGACAAACCACATGACTATATTTGATGAAAAAAAATTTACACCCCCCTTTCGCATGTATGGGGACCCCCCCTTAAATTCGTCGTAAGAGGATGTAACTCACTATATGCGTGAGCGTTCACAGTTCCCACCTTTCTACCAAATTTGGTGTCAATCGCTATAACCGTCTCCGAGAAAAATGCGTGTGACGGACAGACAGACAGACAGTAAACCGATTTTAATAAGGTTTTGTTTTACAAACAAAACCCTAAAAAGATTCGATGCTCTTTCTCATCGAGTACTCTAGCCGCGGCTGCAAACTCCTTACATGTTTAACCCTGTAATTTCTCAAGGACTCGGAATATCGGAAAATCCCTTTGCCCACATATTCTCCACTATATATAGATACAATTCATGCAAAAAAAAATCGATTTCTCCAACCCGACACACGGGATGACCCCCTTAAGTCTTCAATGAGGTTTGCTTGTTTTATGATTTTTTTCGTGTTTCATGACATTAAAAAGCCAGCCAGATATTTCTGCTTTTGAAAAATGAAATGCTTAGTCCGAGGTTGTTGGTATTTATTGCAGTTGGTGTTGGTATCGACTTCGCCGCAGATGCTGCAGCGGTCGGCGGTTAAGGCCCCTATCCTAGCCAGGAAGAAGGCGTGTTCGGTGACAAGGCGGTTAATTAGTTTGATAGTTTCAGATCTAGTAAAGCGAACGTGGGTTTGCATGAACTTTGTGGGAAGTTGTCGGGGAAGTTTTGCTTGTATCCTTCATTCTAGGCATCCATGACAATTTTAGTGATTACTTTAAACAAGAACGTTGGTGTGCCAAATGGTATAGTCCTTTTGTGCAGTGATAGCTTCTTTAATGAGTAATATTTAAGACTACACTCTTCCGGCAATTTCCTCACCATACCACCTTATTTTAGTGATTCTGCGGCTTTGCTGACTTTTGATAAGGTCGTTGTTTCGTGTGTATGTGCGGCATCTAATGTTATCTTTGGGACTAATTACTATACTGGTTATCCTTAGCTGGAATGATTTGCTTTTATTTAATACATTGTATTACACAGTCAAACTTCCTGATCCGATTACTCAATAATCGGACCATGCTTTCTCAATTTTATTTGGTCTTGCATACAAAATAACCTGCTGATCGGACCATGGCCACAATTAGTGGTTACAATATGGCTGGAATAGTTGAAAACCTCCAAAATCGGGTCAATAGAGTTTTTCTATCGTAAACCTCGAGCGTTTAGGAATATCGACATAGGGTGATTATTAAGTTACAACTAAATCTACTTAGCACAACTGTCCTGGCGCGGCATGTTCATATTTCAATAGCGAGGCAGCCAACTTCAAACAACTTTGATTGGGATGATGACATTTTGATATCCGAATCATGGTTCTTAAATTAGGAAAATGAATTTCTTAATTCACTCGAAGCTTCGAATGAAGGAGATGAAACCCTCTATACTTCCAAAGATGATGAAGTCTCACAAAGGCTATTATTCGAAAGAACAGTTTCTGTTACTTTATTATTTGCAGCTGTGACCCATAATTTAATGACCAAAACAGCAACCCCAATTAGGAATACCCTGGAATGTAATAACCCTATCGACCAAAGAAAGAGAGATGCCAGCGAGAAAAGATGGCAAGCTCCGAACTGCGCGGCTTTCTTTTGCCAGGAAAAAGAGTGACACACTGGAAAGAGTGGACCTTCTCAAAAAGGCAAGGGTAGGTATGCAGTTAGGTATCAATGGCCGATCCGATGAGCCCAATTAGCGCTGTAGTGCACCGTTTTCATGCCACAGACTCCTAAGACCATGGCAATGGTAGTGGAAGAAAGGCTGCTCATGAAAAACACGCAAAAATGGAACAGTAATAGCGTAAGCTGGATAGCTGTACTGTACTAAAATTGGGATCAACCGCGAGGACAACATCACCGCCAAAAAAAGAGAAGGCGCAAACCACGGTCAAAGGCCATTCTCATCAAACTCACCGAAGGGGTTTTTACAGAAGATCTTCGAGAAATTCGCAAGAACGCCACATTACAAAACGCTCGGGTAGATGCCCAATCTATCGGGCAGACATGAACAGACGGTATAATTGCCGAACTTGGGTCAAAAACTGACAAGAAGCATTCTAACCTTAGAACCCATATGCACCCTCAAAATAAGGGATGTGAACTGTTTCGGAAACAAGGAAGAGATGGATGAAGCTATAAAAAGGGATTAGTTGTGAGTAACCTCACGGTGAGGGTTACATCTGTCAACGCCAGCGGAAAAAATGGCCATTCTCACAGCGAAAACATAGCAGGGGTTTACAAAGGATGGCACCGAGGCGCCTTGTGATATAAGTGTGGTCAACCCGGGCTCAAAGCGAAGACTTGAGCAAGTCGAAAAAATGTTGTGTTCTTTGAAAGGACCATGGTCTATATAAAGAAGACGTACCGGGTCTTCAAAGAATATTCGTAAAAAGTAAAAAATAAAGCACCATGATCCACATCGTGTGAGTGAACATGCATAAGAATGCAGCTGCTCATGGACGGGTAATGCAAGAAAGATTTGACTTGTTGATCCTCAGGGAGCAGTGCAGTACCGAAATAGGAGTTCACCATCGTGAAATGTTGATATGAGAGATATAGTCAATTGCGCGGAAAAAATCGAAGAACTTCTTAAGCAGGGCATTTGCAGACCTTCAAACAGTTGCTGGTCTTCGCCACTTCACATGGTCCCTAAATCCAGTGGCGAATGGAGACCTTGTGGCAACTACAGAAATTTTAATTCTCAGACGATTCCAGACTGTTATCCCATCGCACTTATCCACTATTTTGCCTACTCTATTTTCTCGACCTTGGACTTTGTCAAATTCTTGTAGCTCCCGAAGACATTCCGAAAATTGCGATATGAAAAATTTTCGGGCTCTTCGAATTCATTAGGATGACTTGTGGATTGTGCAATGCGGCGCAAACCTTTCAAAGATTCATTCATCCTGAGCTGTGAAATCTCCAATTCTGTTTCGTATATTTGGATGATGTTCTGGTCGCGTCTTCCTCGAGAACATTTTTCAATGTCTTCTTTAGGTCAGTCTAATTCTTAACATTGAGAAGTGCAACCGGAGGTGAGATGCCTCGGCCACCTAATTACCCCTGAAGGCATCCAGCCGGACGCAGTCAAGGTGCAAGCAATTTCAAGTTTCCCGCTTCTAAAAAACTATTAGGAGGTTCTTGGGCATGTCAAATTTCTATCATCGTTTCTTGTCATGGCCGCCTACCATCAATGGACCTTTAACGCCTTCTTGTCTGGGCCGAAAACCACAGATCCCCGTTTGATTGTGTGGTTCCCACAGGTTGTCCACAGGTTTGAGACCACCAAGCAACAGATGAATCAAATCTTGCAGCCGTTGAGCTTCTTCTCCAAACAGCTCATCCCGCTCAACGGAAATATAGTACCTACTATCGTGGGTTATTAGCCGGCTATCTCGCAATTAAATATTCTATTCCCTTGAAGACAGGCCGTTCACATTGTTCACGCACCATAAACCAATCACTTTTTGCGATGCATCGGCACCCAAAAGGACACTTCGGGAAGTCACTTGCGTACTGATAGACGCCCGACAATATTTCCTGAGAAGTACTGGAACGCGTGTTCAAGTCTAAGCTGAGCATACTACTCATATATTTGATAGTGGAGGTTTATTCCTCCTGCTGGGAGGTTGCGAGGCACGTAGTGATAAGCGAAGACAAAGGCGACTCCGGGGCGCCGTCAGTGTACCGCCTTTTAGGTATATTAATAGAGCGGGCAAACTGGTTGAGAAGCTCATCAAACCTAAACGGACTAACGTAATACGTGCTGCGGGAGACTTTTCACTAAAACAATATGGTTTTAGAGCGGGGTTACCTATAATTAATGCAATTGAGCAAGTGGTCCAAACAGTGTAACTGGGTGAAGTACACAGTCACTATTGCCGACGAGTTCCATTTCATATTCCATGCTACCTTTTGTAGATATTGGGGAACTGGTTAAAGGACAACGTCCTGTTTCGCGAGACCCGGAAATATAGCGTAGAATGAGGGTTATATCGGAGGCGTCTCAGAGATTTTCCTTGGTTCGGAACTTTGGAACGCCCCACACGAGAGTCTGCTATGACCCGAGATGCCTGATAAATTGAATCTGATCGGATACGTATTCACCCAAGTGAGTGCCCCTCAACGAACGGACCAGACATTAGATTTTTCGCGTTGATTTACTCCGGTTGCAGCAGGTACACATTAACAAAAATCCTGCGACAAGTGGAAGAATCTAGAACATTCCATTAGACGTGGACCTTGAATACAACGGATCACTATGGCCTGAGTGCTTACGCACTGTGCTTCTTCCCCACATATGCGCACAGGAACACTCACAGGCATGATACAAAGGACTTATTAAGAATTAGCATTGATCGTATTCTAAACTTTTAAAAAAAAACCTCACTTTATTCGATAAAAATATACAGGGCTTGAAATGATTTACAATTTCACGTAAAACTTGTTTGTGGAATATTATTACAGGCCTACAGTTCTCTTTGGAATCCCAGGGTACATTCTTACGTTCTTTAGTGGTAATGTACATGGCATCTTTTCTTGGCGTCTTCAATTTCACGCTCCGGCTTGAATTTTCCTATTTTCCCGCCGGTCTCGAGGAACGTGAGAATATTGTCGTAACACTGATAATCTCCCAATTCAACTTCCTCATTCGTCTCCTTTTTATACAGTTTTATTACTGGATATCGCGTAACTTTTACATGCTCCAACTCATTACCTCTTATGTTAATTCGAGTAACCAGGACCTCTTTACGATCTTGATAATGGAATCCGACCTGTGCATAGTCGTCCTCAAAAAAGTGGCATAGCGTGCAATAAGGATCGTAGAACATAACTACAACGTCCTCTGATTTATTGAATACTATTTCTTCAAAATTCTCGCCGACAAGTTCAATAACATCGCCAGAGCACCAATCAGGTAAGATAGGTTGACTTGCATAGTATCTTTTCAGGTTCCCTTGAAAGTAGCTATTCAGAAAATTCCTAACGTGATCAGGGGTAATTTCTCTGGTCACTGGTTTATAAGGCGTTCCAAAGGGGCCAGCATCCCAGTCTATCAGACGAAACTGAGGTGTATCGTAAAGTTCAACCCCCAGCCGTTCGTAAAGTCTTTCGTTGCCTTCTTCGCCTGGATCAACTATAACAAATAGAACTTTGTTTCGGAACTCCTTGGCTACTTCACACAATGGTTCTACATATTCTGTTAAGTGTCCCGAAGCAGTTGATACTAGGAGAAGCAAATGAAGGGATGATGCTTGTATGAGGGGCTTTGTGGTATCGCCCCTTTTAATTTCGGAAATTAGTGGGGTTGAATATGTTCGAACGAAGCTTAAAAGATCTTTTTCGTTGAAAGGACCTGCGAAGGTAGCTTGGTATTCATCCACTCTTTTGAACAGAATAACGCAGTTCTCCTTAACTTGGTATTTTTCGAATATCGTTTTATCTGAAGTTTGTGCGAAGGCTACCCGAGGGCAACAGCAGGAAATGGTAGCTAAAACTGCTGCTTCTACACTCCTCAAACATTGGAAGAATCCTAAAACCGAAAGCTTCTTTTTGGAAATAAATTCCTTGGCATCTTGAATGGTCGTAATAGTTTTCACCGAAGGTCTGATGTTGTTTTCAACCCACTCAAGGATCTTATTAATTCGAACCTCCCCTGGGAAGTATATTGGGAATCCTTCTCGGAAAAAAATGAGGGTTGGATATTCGGTTATTCTGAGTTCTTCTGTTATCTTTTCATTTCCTTCGCACTGCATTCTTCCGAGCTTAACCTCTGGTAATTGCTCGGTTAACCGTCTTGCAACATCGGCATATTCTGGGTCCGTACTGAGACATATTGTGCAATTTTCAGTAAAAAACAAAACTAAAATAAATTTTGTAGACTTGATGGTGTCGTAAAAGTTGCTTTGGTCAAGAGATTTGATATTGAAGGTTTTAGGTGTTATTTCACAATCCATTTAGAAAAACGATCTGAATAAGTAAAATACTAAAAAAAGAATAAAAGTGGATGAAGTTCATATGCAATGTGTCATTTTTGTGGATCTATCGATCAATTTTCATTTCTGTTGCTTGATCCAAGTGCCTTTAATTTTCAATATTTCAAAGTGATGTCAAGCGTGATTAGTGGTTTGGCGTTATTGCACAGTGTTTCTTTCCAATGTAGGTAGGTATCAGTGGCCATTTCGGGGAGCCCAATTAGTGCTGTGGTGTGTGATGCCACAAATTACTAAGACCGTGACCGTTGTGAGAAGTGCAAAAGGGCAAGGGAAGCAGAATCTACCCGACTCCGATTTTCAGAACCACCTCGTAGCGCTTACAAAAGATAACAGCTTCCCCACCCTGCAACTAGAGATCTTCTTGCCCTCAAAGAGTTTTTAACCTGATTTCCGCAGCCTGGCTCTAGCTAGAGCGCGACAATCACAAAGGAAACGCCTGAGAATTTCTCCCTCCTTTGCGCAACTTCCGCAATGTGAATTACAGGATATGCCGAGTCTGGCGAGCATGCCAGCCCCCGTGCAGCCCGATATAATCCTGTAAGCATTTATTCGCGTTTCGTGATCGGGTCTTGTTATAGGATGGCCATTTCCTCCTTGACTTGGCACAGGTGGTAGAGGGTTGGGGGGTTCGGATTGTGCTCTAGCCATCAACAAACTTTCAGTATAGCCAGTACTTCCCCTTCGAATACATTAGCGAATCACAGAAAACCGTACGACTTGGTTATACTGTGCGTATCCGAGAAAACTTCGCAGCGACTCAATAGACCTTGATCTATCGGGGAAGGATTGTTTAGTCCATTGGCAATACTCAGAGTTCCCGTGGTGCTTTGTCTAGAATGTTATTACGTCCGTACTTCCTTGCTGTCCAACACCCGGACTCAAAGCGTCTGACATCACTACACTATGCAGTATATTTGCATATGCAGGTCCAGGGGAAGCAGCAATACATTGAGAACATCCGCCTTGTAGGATTGTAGATGCTCAGCGACGACTGCACATGCTGCTCCTTGGATTCTATTAAGCTTGGTTCTATTGTATTTACAGCTCAGCGTTCGGCACCACACAAAAGAACCATACGTTAGAATGGGATGAATCACGGCTTTATATATCCACAGACCTATCTTGGGCGGAGATCCCATTTCCTTAGGAAGGTCTTCTTCCAGACATAGAAGGCTGTACAGGCCTCCTTAACCCTCAGTTCTATGTTTTGTCTCCAATTAAATTTACGATCCAGTATTATACTTATAACAGGGGGCCATAGGCTGACAGATCAGATTGGCTTATCATGGTTTTCTGTATGCATATAAAATACTCCCCCGGTTGGTTAGAGCCTTGGCGGTGGCGTTGGTATTCACATTGTTCAATCCTCCCAGGAAGGTAACGTGAGGTACGTTGCTTGTAGTATAACGACTACTCAATAGTGCTCGTGAAAAGCGATATCTGTGGATTTGCTTTTGATGTAGGCATACTGCAATTTGAGGAAGGGCGACTCCGCGACGATCGCCCTTAAGTGGATACCGAAGATGCCCTGTTGGGTCTTCTAAACGAAAGAGGTGAGGCTGGTTTTCTTTTGCGAACTCATAGCTATGGCTGCCTGTTTTCGATATGAAAACCACTCACGCACGTCTTTAGTAGTACGATACATGACAAGAAGCCTCTACACATCACTTTTTGTTGTTTCAGAAACATCTGATGATCCTGTTCTCAGCGATTACCGTTTCGACCATCTCAAATTACTGGGGTTATATAAATGCAGTCCTTTCGCTGTCAGTGAATTGTGTCCGGACTAGCAACTCCAGGGTCTCACTAGAAGATTCCATCCAAGAGCTTTCAGACTTATGAAAGAATGGACCCATATCTTCCTTCGCAAGAATCTTACTGATTCTCGTAGAATTGCTTATGCTTGCAATGTTTGTCAGCAATGCAACAAGGACCACGACCTGGTAGACCTGATGGCCGATTTATACATCTTCAGGACATTTTTGTATGGATACCAATATTTATCATTGTAGTAGATTAACATCTGGTCAGTTTCCTAGGATTGGACAGATCTGGGTCCCACTACCGTGGAAATTTCTTGTTGCCGTATTTTTCCCGGCGCGACACTCTAAAGGCGACTTCGAATGTCTTCAACAGAACCCTAATCTTTGACTCTAGCTCGGCTATCATGGAATTGCCACCATTAGAAGCATTGGCAAGTTTGGACTTCCTCCACTCAATCTTCCTGATATCTCTGAAAGGGTGGGAAATCTTTACACTGAGATACAGGCTGAAAATTATTCGGCTGTGATTCGCGAAGGATTTCTGTCAGACACTGTTCATTTCCCCCCTTTGAAAGTCCCATTGCAAGTTTATCTTCACCAGTCTTAGCAAGATCTGCTTGCATAGCGGCACCGTCGGTCCTCGTCAAGCTGTCGATCTTCATTTCTTCCAAGAGTTCGTTAACAGTGTTGATTGGTCCCAAGACTTCGTATGGTTTCGCGGTACTGAGCAATTCGAGGTTTGCGTTCCTGGTTCTGAATAGAACTTTGCAGTCCGCATTTTCTAGTACATCTAAGCTCTCACTTGGGGTTCCACCTAATTGATCATCTTGTCCATGTGGATCCTGGGGTTTTGAGGGCACAAGGATTGGATGAGTTCGCCCTTGCACCTGTTGCTAGTGGAGTTACCATCCGTGACCGCTACCCGTAAGTGACTCCTGGCTACATCGCTGATGGGTTTCGCAGTGCGTGCTCCGTCACTTAGTCGTAGCTGCTTCACTGTCTGCAGAGTTTGCTTGATATGTGAGCCCTTGCAAACTCTGTCCTTCTTGCTGTCCCGCTGTACCCTCCGCTTGGTAGGTAATCCAATGAGATGTAGAAGGCTGTTTCATAATTTCAATTGTACAATGGGTTTTCGTTACCGTCGTATGGAAATGATTCCTAGTGAAGAGCGACGCTTATTAGACCTATCAGTGTCGTCATTCTCAGTTTAGTTAGTTTTAGTGTTTCGGATGTTAAAATCCCCCATCATATAGAATTAATTTATATGCTGATGTCGATATTCCCCTAATCGTTGGAGATCACAGCCTCATTTGATTTTCACAGCTGAAGTTCTGTTGATCCTGGGCACAGATTTCGTTGCCACAATTGTTATTTGGAACTCGAGTACATCCACCTCTTCATTGCCATCCGTGCCTTTGTACCCCGCAATCAATTCCATTTTATTTTATTTTATTTTAGGCAGCTAAAGTTTTGAGGTGTAATTGATACTGACGAGAACTCACTAGCTAAGATTGCCTTAAATAGCGAAGTTATTAGGAAACGACCAAAGGCGGCCAAAGGTTCATTGAAATAGCAACGGTTTAATGCGCTAGACGGTCAGAAGCCTCCCGACTTCAACCCAACTAGTTATATGACCAAGAAAAGTGACGGACCTGATATTATGAGCCGACCCCGCTACGATAAAGTAGAAGAAGATCCTAACTCCAGTTCTCTCTTCTGTCATAGATTCATCTGTTTAGCACACTGTGTGGTTCCTCAGGCAGCTACCATTCTAATCATTTCAGCCTATGGATAGTCCCCGTATATGACAGCGTACAGATCATACATACAGTAGGTTCGTGGAAGGATTTCTAGGGTTTCCTATCTAGTTTTTGTGTCTACTCTGTCAGGATTAACTGGGCCCTTGGTTAGAGCTTTCCGGAGACACATTTCTCCTGGAATGGTTTTTATTCCCCCCTAGAACCTTATAGAGGAGGTTTCTTTAGATGCGGATTTCTATGTCATACGGGATAATTATTGGTTATATTCCTTAGCGTCTCTTCTGCGGCAGTTGTGATTGCCTGTATGTCTAAAGCCACCTCGATGTTATATTTGATTTTGACCACGCACTTTGCGTCTCCATCTTAATTGGTAGATTTTGCTTATAGTCCTGCGTTTCCAGTTTGTGTTAATTACATGGGGTGTGATGCATAGTCTCTGGTCTGCAATTGCCTGGAGGCTCTCTTATTCTTTTCAGGGTAGAATTGTTTGCTAATCGTGCGGGCATTTTAGCAGGTTAGCCGAGAAATGCCAAGGTAACCTTTCCATTCCCTGTCTACCAACGCCTTTAAGCGTTTGTCATCGATTCGTGGACCTCGGCGCAAAACCGAGATGTCTGGGGTTCCTTATTAGGGCAGGCCTAGACCGGATACCGGTTGTTGCGCTGTTGATAATGATGATGATCGATTTGTAGCGTAATGGCCAAACCGTCGCCATTGCACCTGGAACGATCTCACTTCATTTCTCGCTTTAGAGACCCACATTCTGAGCCGTCAGTATAGTGATCAGTTCAGCTCTAAAATGTTTGTATTTGGAATCCATACCATAATCTTCTTGCTTTTGACCACCTCGTTGAGCTTGCCAACTCGAAAAATGTCACCATGCGAGCTGGTAACGAACAAGAGGGATTACGCTCACTTTTCCACTTGCATACGGCGTCAAGCTCTTGTGGGTCTTTGACTGTTTCACCTTCAAATGAATGAAGAGAAAATTTAGAATGGTGACAGCTTCGTTGAGGCAAAACTGCAGATGGAAAAGAACGACGAGTCTCGGTGCTAATATGGAAAACTGATTACTAAGAAGCACCAAAGGAACCTTGGGCTAGACTGTCAAAAAATTGATAGGCACGACAGAGGAAAAGGACAGTTATGTCCGGGTGATTTAACGTGAGTTTCCGCCGTCTAAGCCTAACCCCACGGTTATCTTAAGACACGGATGGATTTTGTGACCGCAATTGGAATCCTGCTGTGTCAAGTGACAACGGTACCAGTTTATATTGAATTCATGGCTCAGCATTCATTCTGGTAGATGCAAAACATATCTAAATATTTGCCGAACTGAGCAGTACGATGCCCAAATTGTAAGCACGACTTCACGCTTAAGATCCCAAGGTTTCTGTCCGCGAATTGGACGTAATACCAACGCACATGAAGCTAGGAGTTTGCCGATAACATATGCCCCCGAATTCTCCTCTGGTATATGAACTCGAAGGACTATCCCAGTTCCCATGGTACCAGATAACCTCTGGTGAGGCTTACTGGCCGGAGCCACTTCAGATGAGTCCCCGTGCAGACTGTATCACGACCAGCAAGCCAATATGAATACAGTGTTTTCCGGTACCACTACGTGGAGGTTCACCTCGGCCGCTTGGTTTTATATCGGACGCGCCGTCTATCCCCTCGCCACCTTAGAGTACCAGGGAAAAAGAACAAACGATTTGTGCATTTTCTCATGAAAATGCTCGCTCGCACCACGTTTAGCGTAGTTTCATTACCTCCAGTTACACTTAGACCTTTGAAGATGTGTCACTAGGTCACCAGACGATCTATACATAGATTAAAACGCGCCTTATTATGAATGGTCATATTCAGTGAACGATTTATTGTGGAAACCCCAGGCCGTAACCCTTCAACACCAGAGCAATTTGTAGGATTTTTGATATCGTTCCCGGATTTTATATTTCCGACTAGTTTGGAGTTCATATGTACTCATAAATATTGTTTGTGCCAACTGGATTTCCATCCGTAATAAGGGGCGGTCTGCTTTAATCTTTCTAGTGAACATAACTAGTTCAGTCTTCCTAGCGTCATTGTTGAGGATGCTGGGAGTCCTGAGTGCGCATCTACTTGATGACGGAGCGGACCACTTGAAAATCAACTTTCTTCTTCTCTTGCGGTCCTCAAAAAGAGGGGTCCGTAGACCACAAAGGAGGAAGTAAGTTGCTTTCCAAGCTCCTCGCCAAACCTTCTCTCATACTATAACGCTTTTAGTTGTTTTCTCAGTTCCAACAATGCAATGCGCGCGTGCAGTATTATTATGTACGTCGCCCAATCTATCTTCCACGGACTTTAAAATGGAATAGTTGTGGGTTAATCCATGTCCATTACGCAATCAATGCGCCTGAAGTCTAAAAGCGTGATAACATTCAAAAGTTTCCAACAAGGGCGGTCATAGAAGATGCTGTCACCGCGATGTCAATGATTTCTCGTCTGGCCGCGTCGGAGAAAACGGGTTCATTACTTAAGTAGAGGGTGTATAGTTCAATTTCCGTTATATATTAATTTCACCATTGTGATGTTGCTATCACGTAAGGCTTGCCGACCCCACGTGCTCTAGAAGGTGCGATCAGACCCGAGTCTGCAAGGGACCTATCTGAAGTGGCTCTTGCCACGAAATTTCACCGGAGGTTATCTGGTACCATGGGAACCGGGATAGGTCTCTGAGAGCATATGCTCCAAGAGAATTCTTGGAGGATGTGCTCTCGGCCCCTTTGTGAAAATTCATGGTGGTTGTGGTTATGCCTACATTGCAGGCAGAGCTCCTTGGAGCTCAAGCGTGGAGTTGCCCTGTCCAACTCGGGTGCCGCACCCCTTAGTTGCGGCAGAGGTGTTAGATAGGCGTTGATTCCACTGGTATGAATGCTGAGCCTGCACTCAGTATAAACCAGTACCGCTGCGCTAGTCATGGCAGGGCTCTGATTATGGTCTCAAAATCAATCCGTGTCCGAAGGGGACCGTGGGATTATGCTTACACGGCAGGTACCCCGGTTAAACCCCAAGGACCTTCATGACATGTTAACCAGGGTAGCATTCGGGGTCTAATATTCCTGTTGGCAAAGACTTAGCCGCTGCGAGCCCAGCCTTTTTTGCTATAATTTGAGTAGAAGAGTTAGAATCATCACAGAACCGTCGGTATAACCCGACGATTACTGTATGGGGAAGGCAGTTTGCATTTTTTGCCCGACCGCAACTTTTTGTCTTCATGCTTATAACCAAGTGGAGCTAATTGAAGCCTACCATCAGGAGTATTCACCGAGGGTGCTTACTTCGGCTCATCTGTTGAAGACTCGGTCTCAATTGGGTTGGTTCTCAATTAAATATGTAGAAAAGCTGAGTGTACACTCAGTTTCTTTACCGATGATCCCCCTCACCCAGTGTAGGAGCATCGCAATCGAAGTTTAGTTTTTGTTTTATTTTGGAGATTTGTTGGTCGGTTTTCTTTCACTGAGGAAGGGTAAACCCCCTTTTTGCCAAGGCAAACCTAATTGAACGCGGTCGCATTTGAATTTTCGGTACTTGGTATGGAGTGACACCTTCCATGAGAAGGTACGTAATCGTCCAGAGAGCCACACAGCATAGATCCAGACCTCGTTTGGCCCGACAAAGTTGTATCTAGAATAATACATATATGCAATAAACTTATTTGAAATAGATGCGCAATTTTAAAGTCGTTCATTCTTCTCTTTCCACTTATTATCATTAAAGCTGATGTTTTTCTATCACAGGGCACTACCAAAATAGTCAATTTACTTACGACATATTTCCAATCTCATTGAGTCTAAACCTCTTTATTTGATTTGTCTATGCATACTATTAGCGAGAGGAAGCAAGGATTAATAAGAATAAGGCTGAAGAAAAAGAAGAAGAGGCTTCAAGTGTATCCCAGAGATTTTGGATACGCAATTCAAGCGTTCAAAACTTGAAACCAGAGGTCATGATATGAACCACCAGAATATATTTTTTTTTCTGGTAAAACCAGGTTAATGCTGACAAACCCTTTATTAGATGGCGTATTTAGCAAGGAGATCACTTACTAAAAGTGGGCGTAGGTATAAGTCGAAGTTCCCGAATTCCGCTTTCTACGCAAATAGGTGAGCTTGTGCCGCAGTTGTAGGTCAGCCTCAATGAAAAAGTTAATAAAATGGAAATTATCAAATGAGAGCGCGTAAGATAATGCAACAAACCTTCTTGAAAAAAATGAAGAATAATTCTAACCCAATGAAGCCACTTTCGAGCAAGTTGTTCCCAGGCCTGAGGCTAGAAAACCGATGATGAGTTGCCTTTTTCCTCGACGAAACCGTCTGCCATTCTTTTTTTGAAAACTTCGGTTTAAGAGGGGTCTGCAGACCAGAAAGTCCGGGCTGCGATCAAGTAGATGCGCAGTCAGAACTCGCTCAATACTTAAAGGTTGCTTTCCTTTCGAAGGGATCGCACTAAAAGTAATTTTCTCAATATGAAGCGTAGATAAATATCTTTATTTTGCTTTTATTTACAAAATAGCTTATTTTCGAAAAACAATATAAAAAAATACTTGTGTTACATTGCCACAACGAGCAGCTCAGATTCGAAGTTGTATAAAATCACTAACAATAGCTCCTTATTTCCATCTTCAATAAGTTAAGTAGATTGATTGAGTTGCTTCCAAAAGGTAGTAAGATACTAACTATACAAACGTCTTGTCTTACGATATCTTCAACTTAAAGTAGATATAGGTAATCGCGATGAATACTTTTGATGATGCCCTTCGCTTAGCCATCAATGAGATAAAGGCTTTCCTTTTCAGGATAATATCGAAGAAGAAGTTCTTGGTTATGATACTCCCCTCGGCATTCCCATCGAACAGGTGACAGGATCAATCGGCAGGACTGGACTCTAGTCTTTAAATTTGTGCGGAGTTCATTGAGTTTGTTTTTATATTTCATTCACTTGGTAGGAAAAACTGGACTACTATTGGCTCCTGTTATAAGTTCGGGTCATTATATGAACTGCGATTTGATGCGTAACCAATGACGGAGCTTCTATCACCTGCGCCTCCAGCAGCAGTTGGGTCAGGTTGTTGAGACGGCGCCTGTCCTTGCTGATCAGCAGGCGGCGCAGCAGCTCCTTCAACATTTGCTAGTGGCGGTTGAGTACTGATGGATCTGGCAATCTTTTGCTTTTGTCGTTCAATACGCTCCTTTTCTCGAGCTTGTCGGAGCTTTTCGAAATCATCTGCAGCTTCTTCGGGTGGGGGTTCTGTTTTCGGTTGTTTGTTGTCTACGTCCTCCATTGGGAATATGTGAACTGAAAAGAGGAGAAAATATATTTAGAAATAATTTTGATGAATCGAAATTTAGATTAGGGGAAATGTAGTCAGTATAGATAGGCAAATTATAGCCTTCCTGAGATTACTCAGGTTTTGGTTCGGAATACCAAACTGGGTAATCAATAGAGTCCAATCATTACAATTTACACAAATCAGGAGAAGGTTTGATTTCAAAGTCCCCTCAATATTCCAAAAGTGGTACAATTAATAGTACAGTGGGAATCCTGCTATGGTGCTAGAGGGAGTGAATATTATGGGCTGCCAGGTAGCTCATCTACGCTCTAAAATAGATTTGTCTGTTGGTGGTTCAGGGTGGCTGAGGTTGACGTAGGAGCGCACAATTGCGTACGTTTGCGTTTTTCAACAGAATGGCTGAGTTAACGCTACATACTTTAAGGTTCTACGAGATAAAGCCGTAGCTATGTATTTCCAAAGGAAAAAACCTTCAACACAATCGAAAAGAAAGCGAGAATTAACAATTGAAGGAGAACTAGGGAAAATTCACTCAAGAGAACGTGGATACACAGGATTGATATTGGTGGACTCCACCAATGCGGTAAATCAGTCGAGTGAGATCTAGTGCGAAGCGGAATCGAAGGTCCCTCGCGATTTCGAATCTAAATCTTATATAAAGTTTTTCTCAAGATGGAAATTGTAGTGCAGCCATGTAGTATTGCACATTATGTATATGGGATAACATATACGGTATATGTGGGTTAATTATGCGCTACCGGCATTCTGTATATGATATCTTGAGATGCAGCAAATTTACGTGCAAAAAGCTAACATTGGCCTTCTACAATTTTGTTAACAACGCTATAATTTCGACCAAACTTTTCAGTACGGTGCCCCATATTATAGCTTAACTCAAGGGGACTTACCAGAAAACTTGCAAAATATGCTATTGTTAACTTCATTTGGGCAGGTATCGAAATGTGAAGTATTTTAAGGCCTTAATTCCGTATAGATGCACCACCATACTTTTGTGGATTTTCCGGTTGAATACTTTCTTAAAAGTATGCCATTTTTCACAATTGAACTCTGGCCCCTACCTAACGAACCTTTCATTTGATAATTCACTTGGTTATATTTAGTGAAAATAAATGTACATTTTCTGAGCTGTTATCGATGCTGAGCAAAGGCCACTCCTAAAACTTGTTTCTTCAAACGAGGAGGGTCTAATTTAAGTCAATCTATCCAAAAAATTAGATTCCCAAGGAAAATCACGCTCCACGCCTTAAACTTTCCTTAAGGCATATGAAATCATATGAAATCATTCATTGCGAACGAACCCTACACTTTGGAGCAACGAAAGCCAGTTCAACTTGTTTTCAAGCAACAGGAATCATTGTCGGAACCTTCCAGCTGGGGTGAGAAGCGCAGTAATCATGATGTTAAACGGTGGCTAGAATTATCTTCATTGAAGTGTCACATGAGCTTGCATACGTTGCACTACCTAGACTCAAAAATATAGGAGGGTCCTTTTTGATATTTCAGTCCCTTTAAGTCATGTACAAAACGTGTTGTATATACGGCGCTTAAGGGTGGCAATGGGATCTTAAAACATAAAAATTTGAGGGAATCGCGTAGAGCGAAAAGTAAAGTTCACCACAGATCATATCCTCACCCTATGTTTCTCTAATTTCAGGGGTCGGTGAGGCCCGACACAGGATGCGTGTCTGGACTATAAAATACGGAGTGTCCCTTGAAATAATTGAGCTTTATTGAGAACCAGAAGGAATGGAGATGAAGGAGTGGAAAAGGGAATTATGAAATCTGGTTCACGGGAAAAAATCTGCAGGCGACTTCTGGTTTGACTAAAAGTCGAAAAAAGAAATGAAATGGACACTACAGGGCAGCTGTGTTTTCGAGACCTTATTTAAAAGTGGGGTCTTTAAGTCTTTCACGTGTGCGACACAGAGATTAAAACTGCTTATGTTTCCCAGTTGAGTTGCGAGTAACGATTCTTCTAATGGCTCTTTCTTTCACAAACTTCTGGTTTACATTATACCGCTTTACGGCACTATTTTCATTGAAGAGCCACTTATAGTCTGTGTCTCCGACCTGAAATTCATAAGCTTAATAATAATAATCGTTATCGCAATAATCTAATTGGATTAGGGCCTTGAAGTGTGTTAGAGCACTTCATTCAAGACCGTAATGGTACACTACAGGATTCTAGTACCCTATAGGAGGCAATGTGATCAGCATTGCGCTCGCCCGAGATTTATTACTCTGATTTGACTCTGGTACTCATTCACAGCTGAGTCGACTAGTATCCGACGTCAAATCACAATACAAATCCCACTCCTACCAGTAAGATTTGAACCGCAATCAACCCAACCAAGCTTGGGATCGTAAAATCATATGCCGGATCCATACGTTTACCAAACCTCAGCAAACCACCGCAAATTCAAACACGTGGGTAGGATGTTTGGCTTGGTTTTGGTAGGTGTACAAGTGCTTGCAGCCGATCTGAGAACCGATGAAGAACTCGAGCTTGTCTGGTAGCCTAACTATTCTTCTATGTTTTTGGAACTTGCACCTACCTCTCTGTTGGTTTGCGGTGAGTACAACGGAGCCGTTGGCGATGTTATCGGTTCAGGGGCTACAAACATATGAATATTCCATAAACACGATCGCAGTAAACCTTTGGGTTCCTATTTCCGGTACGAGATCTAGAGCTCGGGCCGATCAGATCGATATACGGCAGTATATAGTTGGGAGCTTGCTTTTGAGGTTTACATATTTTACTTTTGTCTGCTCAAGGGCTTACAGATCCTGCGTTTGCATTTAAAGGATAATCGTAGGCACGAGCAATCATCTGTGATGTCAGCTTCTACCAAACCCAAACCTTGAAAATGTGATGCGCTCGCTCAATTAATTGCGGATAGTTCCCAGGTTGAAAATGTGTTGAATTGAAATACACATCTGTAGTGTTCCTGATTTTCTCCGAAGAATCTATCTTAACTACACACGCGGGATAGAGAATCCGTGGCAGAATATTACGAGTCTTTCCATTTGTTATGATGAACAAAAATCCCTAAAGCTCCAGTGCCCATCCAGTTTAGCATGAAGGTCTAACTGGCTTATCAGTCATTTGACTGAAGGGTGGTTGGTTACCACTTCGATTATTGCGCCTTGGCTGTATCTCGACATTTGTGCACCGCCTTCACTGGTACCAGGCATTCCTGCTCAATAAAAGTAAAGTTCTGCTGAGCTTGGGTAAACTTTGTTGACATGTGCACTATCGAAACGGTATCCTCGTTCTGTACTACTCCTTTGCCCTATTGATTCGCGCCACAAAACCCAAACTACATGGTGAAGAACTGATAGAACGGTAACCTTCGAACTGTGAGGCTGTGTTATCATTAGACGTCTCATCCAATAGAATTTTTCAGCACGCATCCTTCAGGTCAAGGCTTGTGATGAATCTAGTCTACGGAAGACGGCTGAAAATCTTCTCAATGAGCGATAGGCTGTGCGTGATATATGTGCATTAAGGCAGAAGCACACTGTACCAGGTTTTAACACAAGGGTGACTAACCAGACATCTCAGTGATTCCCAAAGGCAGCATCTTGTTAATATCGCCACATTGGAGCTTCTTGATGGCGGTGTTTATGCACAAGACGGGCAAGGAAAGAGTTCCCTATTTACTCCTTAATGGAATATAGGGCATCCACACAGTTAGACTGTGCTTTAGTTTCACTGTCTTTACACTTAACGCTGTGCAGTAGTTGGAAAAACAAGAAACGAATACAGACACCTATGACGATAGGGATTCGGACCTACAGCAGCGAGATTGAAATGCTGATGCTTTACACATTCAGCCATCCCGCCGTCAAAGACAAGAGAGAGGAGGGGGAGGGGTGTAATTGTATACATGTCAAGGAAATTGACTCAGGTTCCGCGAAACTATACGGTGACAGGACGTACGACCGTCGAAGGTATCAAGTTTAAGGTTATGACAGACCATGCTTCCCGCTTAGATATTCATGGGCGTCTGGCCAAAGGGGCCCTCGAATTGTAGGGATTCGATTTTGACATAATACATTCTCTGCCTGGTATGTATTCACCAGCCAACGAAAATATAAATTAAAATGTTAGAGAGGAAAATTTGCCCCTCCCTTTCTCCGTTCCACAGTGTAAGAGCTTAGTTGTTTAATATTTCAGTATAATAAGAGCCTCGCAATGCCAAGGAAAAGTGGGAATCTCAAAGAAGTCCGTGTCTGAGGCTAGTTGGATGATTGCCATGAAAGTGTGATCTGTCATGGATCTTCCATCTCTTGTAGGCCGTTAGGTCCGATTCTTCTGGCTGCCCGTGCAGTCGACATATTATTGTTTGTTTCAAATTTAAAATCCCGTCATGTGGATAACACTTCTTCTCTCGCCAATGGGGGATCTGTCGAATAGATCACCCCGCATTCTCGAGCCTGGCTAGCACGGACCGAACATTTTAGTGTAGATTCATATTGTTCCGTTCGAATATAAGATGGTTTTGTCCTTTTGGCTCTCTGTTAACCCAAATCTGATTTTTTTTGTCATTGTCGCTTCTTTGTACTAAATAATTTATTATCGATCACTCTAATCATTGCTCATATATTATATTATTTATTTTGTCTGTCCCTTGAGAACCTAAACCAACTATACATATATTGTCCTCAGGAGGAGCAGCAAGTAAATAGTTTAACTTACACTTAAAACTGAAGAAGGCAGAGCCAAGGGACCCAACCTGCAGGGCGTTGTAGGATCGGCATAGTCTCGGGATCGGGAAGTAAAAGTAGATGTACTTCAAAAATGGCCGCACTACGTGTACTCTGGGGGGGCTAAGTGTATAGCACATCCAGTGGCATTGCTGACAGTCAGTGTCAGCTTGTTAATCGAGCACCAACCACAGCCCAGCGGAAACAAAACAGAGGCAAATAATGTTAAGCTGGTCAGCGTAAGGTAAACACGGGCAGATGAGGTTAGATGGGAGGTCATTGATAAAAAACAGGAATAGTATTGGGCCAATTATGGAACCTTGTGGAGCACTAAAGGGGGCAGGGAAAGAACGGAATGAATGGCCATGAGAAGAAGCTCTGCAGGAACGGTATGAAAGGTAGGAGGAAAGCCAGGGGGGGGGGGGTTGGATAGGAGAACATCGTGGTCAACGATATCAAAGGTTTTGGCGAAATCGGTATAAATAGCGTATACCTCCAGCCGTAAATTAAGTCATTTAGCAACAAAGTTGGTAAATACCAGGAGGTTTCTAGCAGTAGATCGATGCTTCACGAAACCATGCTGATAACCGCAGTGCGCGGTGGTTCACAGATGGTAAGGGCATCTTTGCAAAGATGAAGAAAGTAGCATTCTTTTACACTTTTGTTGAAGATAATACACAGAGGTGGGAAGTGCGTTGGTCACAGTTAACAATGAAGAGCTTAGGAAGCCTATCGGGACTAAGTCCGACACTGATGTCGCAACTACCAATGAGGAACTCAGCTAAGGAAGGAATAGAGAAATGGTGAGAGAGCGCAGTATTTGAGGGAGTAAACATGGAAGAGGAAGGGAAAGAAAGGAAGGGGAAGAAAAGGAAAACTCACTCAGCAAAGTTGATGGAAGAAGAGGAAGTTTGGGTGGGGGTACGGGAATGGCGAGTGTGGGCCAAAACGGTTTCAAGTTACCAGGGACAAGGGCGACCTCGACATTCAACAAGTATCGCTTACGCGCTATTTCAATCATCGACATCATAGTGAAGCGCATAGCCCTGAAATGGGCAAGGTCGGTGTCATTCTTTGCAGTTCGAAACTTTTTCTGCAATGCATGGTTCAGGCGGATGTTATTAAGGATCTCCGTTGTGAACCATGTTTGAGAAGAACAAGGACAAGTAGGAGAAGGAACATAACAGGAGAGGAGATTGGACAAGATATTATAAAAGGTCCAAAGAGCTTTATCACATGTGGTGTTTGATAATATGTAATCCCAGTTGATTGACGTTAAGGCTGAATAAAGACCGTTAAAGTTGGCTCCCACAAAGTTGAACTTAACGGAATTACCCGCACGTTTGGCATCTGAGCGGGAGAACTCTGCATCAAATTCAAGTGGGGGGTGCTGAGTGTCAATCTCGACGAG
This sequence comes from Hermetia illucens, assembly GCF_905115235.1. Classification (NCBI taxonomy): domain Eukaryota; kingdom Metazoa; phylum Arthropoda; class Insecta; order Diptera; family Stratiomyidae; genus Hermetia; species Hermetia illucens. The sequence goes on from NC_051850.1 coordinate 38,086,497, forward strand.
GAGGGGGATACGGGACGGACGAGGAAATAGACAGAGATAGCTCGGGAAGGTTGAAAAGGAAGAGATCAAGAGTGTGGTCCAAGAAGATTTTGGAAGTTCAGGTCAGAACAAGTGTTCATAAAGGAAGAGAGTAAAAGAGAAGAGTGGAGGAAATTGTTGGAAGGAATAGGAAAGCTAGGATGATTAGGTCAGTTGAGCATGGGGAAGTTAAAATCTCCGCAGAGGAAGAAAGAGCAGGGAGGGAATTTGACAGTAAAGAGTTCCGACATGCTTCCAAACAGTTCGTCGTAAAGGTGCGAAGGGTTCGTACAGGGGACGTGGAAACAAAACATAATAAACGGAAGGAAGTTAGGCAGGGAAACATGTAGGGCAACACAATAATATGGTGAGCCAGGGGAGGAAAAGACGGGGTTCGCACGAAGTTGATCTTTAATTGCAATTAAGATGCAACCACCACCTGACTCATATGACGCAGCGCGGTTCTTGCCGCGGCGGAAAATGAATCATGAATGTTTATAAATCGCTAGACCATTGTCTGCGCAGCCAATAAAAGAATTGCGGCGCACTCTGATGAAAAATCGGGAGGGAATTTTGCCGGCTTGATTTTCGGGTGTATTGGTAAAAGTGAATTATGTTTCAAACAACATCATATATTTTTTCCATTTTCATTAGGTGTCGTTTAGATTACTTAGATATCCCCTGGATTTTGGAACATTTTACGAGTTGAACCAATGTTTCAATATTTCGATGCTCTTACTATGTATTATCATCATCATCGTCAAAGGCGCAATAACTGGTATCCAGACATTTCGGTTTTGCGCCGAGGTCCACCAATTCGATATCTTTAGAAGCTGTCTAGCGTCTTGGCCTACGCCACCGCTCCAGCTGAGGCAGGGTCTACAACGTCTTCTTTTTCTAACATAGATATTGCCCTTCTAGACTAGGATTCGTCTGAACAGATGAACTCTGCTAATACTTCATCAAGTATAAACTGGTACTTAGCCTCCCCATCCGAGCTATAATAAGCCGATTCCCCAAAGAGCGAAATTTGATGGTAATAAGAAGTATATATCCATTGCTACCCCTTGCAAAATCTCTGACGCCGGACTAGCTAAATACGAGGGAAAATTCCAAGAACGACGTCAACCACTAAACTCTTAATTTTGGAGCCTGTAGGGATTGAGAACAGAGACTATCAAATCACTTCCACGGTTACTCAGACGCTGTAAGTATCCTACGTTTCAACTGCTAACCTCAATGCAACTTGCTCTCCACTTTACATCGATCCCACTTCATTAAACTCTGAAAATGTGTTTCTAGCGTTGCTCCAAATACTACTCAGGAAATCAAAACAAGGTCGACTATCAATTTAAGGACTTTAAGCGAAACCTCCCTTATTATTCTGTTAAGGGAAAGTCGCACCTCCCTTAAGTAAGTAAATTAAGTATTTTTAAATTTTGCTGTTTATTATTAGAAAAAAAAAAATGAAGTTTCTGAAATCAATTCATACATACCTGACTCAACACTTGCTGGCTTTTGACCATCCTTATCCAATAAGGTCGGTGCCTTTTCCTCAGCTGGAGGCATATGGCCCTGATCCTTTGTTGGAGCTGAAGAACTGAGCTTGTCCACAACACCCGCAGGGAATATGAAAGGTTGCCTATTGATATCATCGGCTGCAGATTGGGTTCGAATGTAAGCAGGTCTGCCACTCTTTGGTACATCAACTGGAGCAGAAGTTGCAATTGGTCCTGTGTGATCGAAAATATCATACACTGTTGGCCGATTTATATTCTCGCCTGCACGTGAAGTTATTGTCATTTGTTCGTCGACTTCTTCGATAACTTGGTCTGTGATTCGCATGCTTCCTTGGGCCGCGGGAGCCTTTGACGTTGGTGCAAGACTATTAGTGCTAGCTGAGCCTGGAAGACGAGTGTTAAAAGTGACTGTAATAAAAGGGGATGGGGGATTCATGTGATTATTGGCAACCCGCTACTTAAGTGGAAAGAAAACAAACCATCAGGTGTGGAAACACCTTTATTGCCGTCATCCCTACTGAGAAGGCGCTTCAAAGCAGACGCTACAGTATTCACCCTTGACATAGTTCCCGACACGCTGGCCATGCTTGGGGTGGAAGCTCCCGATATGTGCCTGTCAGCCTTATGACTACCCACCGTGAAGTGTATGCCACTCGCATTATCGTCTGCCTGTATAGATGGAAAGCATGTAAACATCGGATTAACATTTGATCCTGTGTAAACGGTAAGGATTTATGAAGTGACTGACATGATGTGAATATGTACAAGTGAATCTAGTATTATGGGTTAACGTTTTGCAACATGATATACACGTTTATGGGTAGCAATTATTCAAATTATGAAGACCATTCCACGCAACATTCTTGAGGATGATATTGTTAATGTAATTAATTTAATAGACTTACGGAGCAGCAAAATGGAAGCGGTTGTTAAGTGTTATACTACCTTCGGTAATTGCGATAACTTCATGGTTAACGCCAGACGGATTATAGGCTGCGCTACTAGGTATATTTTTTTAATTCCCATCTCAAAATTAAGCTTCTAACTGTTGATTTAGGGTTTCAAGATTGTTTTTTGTTGGTATCTTGGAATGCAAAGATACCTTTCCATTATGCTATGTATAGTCAATCAGAAGTATCGAAAATGAAGTAGTAGGAATCAGAATCACTTCACGATTCAAAACAATTCAGCGAAATATTGGGTAAATGCAACTACAAATGTATTTGGTTCAGTTGGTCAGTACTTTATCTACTTTTAAGTCATTGAATACATGCGAAGTCGAAGGTTTTAAATCGAGCCAGATGAAAAAGGCCTCCGAAATTCTGAAACTGGCATCTGCGAAATTTTTAAAGCCTCTCAATAACCACGGTTTGGAGATGCTAAATACTCAGGCATTAGTTTTGCGATGCGTTTAGGCCTTTAGTAAGGGCAACAAACGTCAAGAAATGCCTCATGAATTAAAGGGAGTTCAATTAGTCGTCAAAAACGCTAGTCCATCGTTTGCGTGGAGACCATACAACACAAAAGCGTATACCACCGGGCAAACGAAGGAAAAGTTTAGAACTTGACTCTATAAAATTTTGTTCACATCTACCCCCCACTACTACTCCACGGCATTTAATTGCCATCCTTTTTATACCCTCGAAATCGGGGGCTGGAAATAAAGTTTGAGTTTCGCGAAAGACCTCCTTTGTTATGCGTGCTAAACGAAACTATGTACTAGGTTGTGTCTGTAGAGGTGAAACAGTCTATCAGGCCGGTAGAGACTTCAAAGGAAGTACATATGTCGGGGAAGGTTTTGCATAGCTTTAACTTAGGGCGATTCAAAGGGTAGAAACGGGAAGGATAGTCCACAAGGGGAAAATTTTTCTTAATTCTTCTTAAAGAAGAAGGATCAGATGAAATTGCGTTGAACTTTTTCAGGGCAAGACGATCGTAATTGTGGGAAACAGATCAGATCATGGAAAAAGGGGGGGGGGGGGGGGGGGGGGGTGGTAGAGTAAAATTCGGAAGAGGTACGCAATATGAAGACATTCTAGAAGTCTTGGATGGAGCTACACATCGACTGGCATTTGGGTACCAACTCATCAGCGAGCACCAGTGAACCATAGTGAAGTGGAGGAAAATAGGTTAATGTCATCGACGAAAAACAGGGTCAAGTGAGGACAGACGAGAAGACGTTAATAAAAATAGTAGTGAATTCAGAATAATTCCTTGTGGATCCTGCATGAACATTTAGAGAAGTAGGAAGCGAGTAATGTAATAAATGATAAGAGAATGTTAAGTGATCCGAGTTTGAGCAGAAGTTCGTGATTATCAAAGTTGAAGGTCTTAGGGGAATCCATGTAGATAACCAAGTTGATGCTTAGTAGCAGTGACTCAGTGCCTCATAAAACGGTGTTCGTATCTAACTACAAGGTGACTTACTAGTCGTTGTTTAATCTCGCAAGAATTTTGGGACAGGAGGTGGGGAGCGCCACTTTTGAGTGTAGGGATAATAAAAGTCTGCAAATTAGAAAAAAAGGCGGCCTTTGAGGCTTTGGTTCCAAATTGTGCGTCGAGACGAAGGAAAATGTCTTGGCTGATTTTTGACGAAAAAAAGCCACCGGGACGTAGTTCAATATTGGTATCATAATGGCGACATTTGACGCATTTGACTAACGAAAGGATAAGTGGGAGGTATGCTCAGTCTAATTGGGATTTTATTTGATCAAAATGTAAACGTTATTTCGTCATGTTCGAATATTTTTTTGGCAGTAAATATTTGTTTGAAAGGACCAAAAACGATAGGACCTACATAGCACTTAATGTGCTATAGTCAGGTTTCCTGGAGAATTGTTGACCCAGATGAGACCTTTTTTTATGTGAAAGAAGATGACAACAAGGGCTTCTTCTTTTTCTTCAGCCTTTGTTCCGTTCACAAGCGGGCTTTTAAATTCTCATTCAGCGTATCAAGCCATCGTTGTTTTGGCTGGCCTTTTGGTCGTTTACCATTGACTTTGAAGTTCGGACCAATCTTGGCAAGTGAATTCTCGTTAACGCGAATTGCGTGGCCATACTATCGACGCCTCCCTCGTAATTTTTCCACGAGCGGTGCAACCCCATATCGATTGCGGATATATCCATTTCGGATGTGATCAAAACGTGTCACGCCACTAATCCAACGAAATATCTTCGTCTCCATTACGGCAAGATGCCGCATTTATCTCAAGAGGTGTTTATGAAAGTTATAAAAGCGCGACCTAATATTTGGAGACTTCTACAATTATTATACATATATTGAATTTTTTTCACTTCACTAGAAGAACTGAACGATTTGTTGAAGTTAGTGAGTGGAGCTGTACAAGGAACTAGGAAGAGGAGCAACAATGGATATGATATGTCGCCGTGGGAGTAGAAGCTTTTCGAAAAGTTTCGTTGACAAAAAACTTCCAAAGAATATTGAAGTGTACACTGCTTAGTTAGCTGGTCTTTCGATTACGACCTTTTGCTTTCGCCAAGGGTTTACGAGGCTCCCCAGAATGCGCGCTTATCTCAAATACTACTCATGCGTTCATATCTTGGGAACATCAGAAGGAATACCAATTGCAAGATTCCAGTCCAAAACGAGGGGCAGAGGGGAAGGAAGCTTTCAACGAGCAACTCACCGCTTCCTAAAAGTGTTATTGCGATCGTGATGGGTAATCTGAATGTCAGGATGTGGGGATTGCTCTGGCGTCTTGGGGCTATATTGACAATAGTGAGATTTTTGTGATTTTCTGCAGTTTCCACCGCCTCGTAATTGGTGGTCAGTTGACTGGAAATATCGCGATCAACAGCAGATGCAGGAGATGCGAAATAAGAAAGGCGTTGACATAGACCTCGAGTAATGTCAGCTGGCCTTTGCATGCATCTTGCATCCGTATTTTCCGCAGCGGTGAGTTGCTGCCCGATGATAGATATCTTTAGCAGCTCCCCGGAGAATATTTTTGAGCACTGAGCCGCCATCAAGAGTTTTCTTCTTTTCGACATAAACGAGTTTGTTGGTCACATCATTAGATCTGACTGACTGTCGGAAAATGAAAGCGGTTCTAGAAGCGTAGAGAACTGGGGCTCTTATAGCCGCTGCGACTGGAGACAAATGTGACAGGCTTGAATTCGGATGCCTCGGCAAATCTCGGAAAGTGAAATATACCGTACGCGGTAACAAAAGGGAATTCTTTATTTTGCCAGTCAGGGAAGTAAGAGTAAAACCTGAGAATCTGCAGTCTCTTCTTGATGATCGTGAGGATTCCGAAGAAGAGTACCCGTGCTCTATCCTCGTTGCAAATTATTAACAAACACCTCGAAGGTTTGTTTGATATCCTGTAGACCATTTTGGAGTGGTGTGCACTATTCAGGAGGGGACTATCAACAGTTTGAACAGGGAGTATATCTGAAGTGTTCTACACAGGAGGGGCATTCCGAAGAAACTAATAGCTATTATCTGAGCGAAAAATGATGCTGCTGCATCGAGGTAAAATCCCAGAGGAATTTGGAGCTCAAAGCGGATCCATCAGGTTTACCGAAATTATTTCTTCCTGCTATGGGGTCATCTTTTATGTTGCGTTGTCCGGAGGACGTAGAGGAATTCAGTGAATCATGACATCTTTCCTCAAACACCTCAGCTATGCTGACGACATCTGTTTGCTTTTTCATCAGGTCATGGACCTTAGTCAAATGGTTCTGGATTTGAAAAAAGGGGCAAGAGGGGTCGGACTGAGAAGTCCCTAAGATTCTCAGTCTTACGAGTCATCGCACTAATGGGCAGAGCTAAGAAGGATTGATCAATTCTTTATATCCAAGAAGCGTGGTTTCTGCCGACGGTAGCCCCGAACTTATCTCAATCTAGAAATGCAGTTATCTCAATACCAAGATAAAATTGAGATTATTCTGTGCTAGAGTGCTTTCTGTTTTGCTATGTAGTACATGGAAAGTGACCACCGCTGTCACTCGAAGGCTGCATCGTTTTATAGGAGTATGCTGGCCTGATATAATTTCAAACGGAAAACTTGGTCGGTGCACAGACCTTTCACTCGTGGGCAATGTGGTCGGAAGTGGAAATGAATAGGTCAGACATCAAGGATGAGCAGAAATTACATTGCTGTCGTCTTGCAGTAAAACCCACTCGCCCAAGGTGGCCAATAAGTGGGTAGCCTCAGAAGCACTTTTCGCAGAACATTAGAGGAGGAGTGCGGATATTTCGGGAAGTTATGGGGGGAGCAAAAGCAAATTTCAGCGAACCCCAGACGGTGACGCATAGGTGTGGTTGACGTGATACTCCTCCAGAGGGTAAATGGCAACCATATACATATTTTAGTCTTGGGAGTAGGAACATTTTGAAAAAATAAAGTGGGCGAAAAGTATATTAGTTTTTATGCAGTTATTTAGGGTAATTTTCAACTCCATCCAGCGGTCTCAATTCGTTGTATGATAGTAGTAAATTAAATTGACGACAACGGAATGGCTTTTTTGAGGCAAGGCTCTCTTGTAATACGTCAGGTTCTTTGGTCCATGCTCCTGACCTGTTCCTTCATTTTCAGCAGCCTTGATCTCTGTTGTTGCTTATTGTGTCTCACTGTAATGTTTTTGACGATCAGCTCATGAATTACTTTGCAGCAGTTGAAGGACAATATAGTTGCCCGAAATATTGTAGACTTTTATGAATTAGAAAAGTCCATCTCAAATAGATGCCATAACATATTGAAGTGTACATCACTACTACTGACTGTCATGGCTAGAGATTGACTTGTAGGTTACTAGCACGAATCGGTATTTTGGTAGATATTTAATTTTAGACGTTAAGAAGTAGTCAATTTTAAGATAAAGCTCTTAAGGTCTACATTAACTTGAATGAGAAGTAAAGAAAGCAGAGAACTTAAGAAGGGCCGATCGAATGAATATCTACAACGCGAAGGCCGAGCTGTTAAATGTTTCTGAAACTGTTTTGGTTCGTCCACACTTATGTGCAGTTTCACAGGGATGTCTTTAATGTTTGCAGCAGACATAAATTTGGCAGCCTTTCAAGGTTTTGCCAAAGGAACGTAGTAATGCGCCATTTGTTAAGAAAATTCAAAAGTTCCTCAGCGGGATCTTCTGGAAAAATTTTGGAGTTCCTAGCTCAGACATAACTATGAGCCTACGAAGGGCGGTGCATCAGTCAGTGTTATCCGTTTTTATAATAAAAGCTCTGCATCTCATCCTGGGCCTTTATTTAACGCTTTCTTTCCAATTCATTGGAAGTAGGAGGCAGGTAAGGGTGATATAGTATGCAGATGTCGTGGTGATATTTGTACACCTTCGTTTTGGGAAGATTTTGGGGGATGCTTTAGAAAAGTGTTCACTTGATGTCTGGTCAGTCCGTTGCCCAACTCATTCCTGTCTGTGTTCGTATGATATGTAACCGAAAGGAGGGTGGCTTTCAGCATGCCGACTAGACTATTCACCGTGTCTCTACGCTGAAAAGTCTGTACGTTTTACTTGTCCCTTTGCTTGGAAAAGGATACGATCCTCAATTCATTATAATAATATATCTCAACTAAATTTGTTAAACGAGAAGTCGAGCTGTCAATAGTAAAGTATCCTTTTCATATTTGTCTTTTACGTGGTCATGATTATCTTGTTTCCCAGAGGCCCCGTGTAGAATTCACTTTATTCCGCCATCTCTACCAAACTCCCTAGTGTTTCTAAAATTACTCTCGTTAGATTGGCTGGGTATTTAGTATATACCACGATCTACGCAACACCTAGGAAAGTGCAGGTCATAATTTTTTGTCACTGGCCGACTTTTGAATCAATTGAAGAGTCAAGAAATATGGAGGAAGTGAATCCTTTTAACTAAAAGGTAGCTCTCTGCACTGTGGTGGCATTCAGTAGTGATGTTCAGCGATTGTCAGTCCATGATTCCAGGAGGGAGGGAAAATCAACCAAACTCGGGTTTCCAAGTGTTCCAGGGAGTCAATGTGTTTGAAGTAAAGCTATGTTTTTTAACTATTCCGATATATCTAGCAGGTGGGGCCAAGAGCAATAGCAAAAACCCCAACACGAGGATGGTTGCTCTGGTAGTTGGTATCTGCAGAATTCCGCGCGTGTGAGTGATCTTTTCAGTTTCTTTCTTGGCTTTCATGGTGCTTACTGAGGGATGAGCTATATTGACAGCTGACCCTCTCTGTTTCTTCCGAACTAAAATGAGCATCAGGGAATAGGATTTACTGTATAAGAGAAGCGTTCAGTAATATATATAGAAATTGTGTTCCGAAGAATATAATATGTAAAATAACATAGGCACAAAAAATGCACACTTAAATTTTTGTTTTTCTTTGTCACATATGAATAATAATGTTTAGTAAGCTTCTGGCTAAAATCCTCAAATCAATTTTAAAAAAATGAATATATTGGGTTAATTACATCTTTCAAAAATTCAAGCTAACGATCATCAACCGCAATCGAGAACTTACTTTCTTTGGAGGTACTAAATAAGTTGCCTTTTCTTGCTTTTCGTCAACTGTACGAGTTTTAGGATTTATCGAAGGTTCAGTAGCTTTATCAGTGTCCTTAATATTGTTTCAAGTTCAAATAAAAGATTCAGATTAATCAATGGTAATATTTCGCAATGTCATTTTGACAAGATTCCAAGTAAAATTAGTCAATCTATCAAATGATCGAGTATTAGATAAAACCAACAAGGAAGAGTTAAAACAGGATGTAGCCAAAAAGCTGGAACTTCAAGCAAAACATTATAGCAAACCTTATAAAGCCAAAAATTGCATTTCGATGCAATCAAAGTGCTGAATTCGGACCATAATGCTGGTCAATCTTTGGTGTAATTTGTTGTTTTTTGATTGCGTTACTATGGAAGACTGTATGGTCGTGGAACCTTCAGAAATTTTCGCTGTTGAAAAAATCATGTTGTTATATGTATTGTTGATGGAAGCTATCAAACACTGTTAGTTGAAAATTGTCTCCAACAAGTTGGTCTCTTGTCATACACATATATCATACAATATCTCAATTTGGTACAACTGCATGTCAGTAGATAAGTGTAGGTTGTGTATGTACTTAGTGTCAGAACACTTATATAAGGTCCTTACAAAAAGCAATTGTTTTTCAAGTTGATTAGAAACTTCAAGAACCAATAGCAACACCAGGTAACCACAATAGATTCAGCTCACGGACACAGGTGTACCAATTGAAAGATCCCTTATTCTAAGTTATAAAGGATAGGAAAGTGTATTTAGTTAGTTTTTAATTTTTTGCATTTAAAAAGGGAAGTAAAACAAAATAGGTTATAATGTGAGGAATTCAAAGGAATCCCTGTAAATAATATTTTTGAACACCTTCAATTTTTAAGGAATTTCTTCATTAAAGGGATCCAGAAACAAACAAGAACAGCTCTTGATACCAAATTAAAGGCATACCAGACAGTAAGAGGAGAGAAAATCAAACAAATGCAAAGTTACAATATTTGAGGTTTGGCGGTAGTTAGTTTGGCAGTTGCAAATTATCATGGAAATCACGCTGATTAAAAAAATGTCGTTGACTCAAAAACCAAGTCTCACAAAAGTATCTGAATTTCAATTGCACTCACTTTCAAATCCGGTTTAGGATCAACTTCGATATCAATTTTGATATCCTGTTTTGCAATAGGAGGGGTTACCTTTATGACAGGTATATTTCTAGATGCTGCATCAATTTCATCTATTTTCATAAATATCTAAAATAATTAAGTGGGAGGCATTATTGCAAAAATTGAAGATTCGTTATGAGGAAAATTTTTGTATATTCAATAGAGTTCAGTTATTTCCAGAAATGGTTCGGGCGTTTAGCGTTAAATTAACAATATTATTTCGTGTTCAATTCAATAAAATTACAAAGAAATACAAACAGAGGCGTCGGCCATTGCAGTAATCTTTTGAAATTTTTAAAGAAACCTTTAGCGATTTTAATGCTCACAAAGGCGTCCACGACTGAAAAAGGGAGTTGGTGGGCAAATATAAATTAGTAGCCACAAATATCCTTGCATAGTGATTAGTAACTAAGCGTACTGGGATGTTTGTGGAATATTATTAAGGCAACAAGAAAACTGATCAAAAAAAATTTGTATAATGAATGAGGGTGGCGAGTGTACAGTCGATTTATACTGCAAAGCCGTTCCATATGAGACTATTGCACATCAATATCGGCCGTTGATTGCTCTTTTGGGCCTGTGGCACATTAAATGGTGACGGTTCGTGAGAAGATAGAAGAAATGATCTCACTTAAGCGATTACCAACAATCACGAACGTTGAAGGGTCGTGGAATCAAATTAAAAACGCGATCCACTATGCAACCCACGGGGTCACCCAGCCAGGCAAACGGTTCATAATACCATGAACATTTTTGAACTCGTTCTTGACAACTGTGTTCGCAACATCGTTCAAATAACCGTGAACAGGCCTGGTTTGTCAAGAACTGTGGAATGATTCACGCGATACACGCGATACATAGAGAAAAACCATGAGGAGCATCACCCTCTTTAGGTTGCATTTCTGGATCTAGAAAAGTCGTTTAATCGTCTGTCACACGAACTCATCTGGTATGTTTTGTTTCTATTATGGACACTGTTACACAGGACATCTAATGCCCAGCGCCCTATACATTGCTTTATGATGTTATCCTAGCGTCTGATTGTCCAAAAATGGAATGATCGCTTCATGCAACACGCTCTCGGACTAAATCTGAATAAACCGGAATTTTTCGACGACAGATCCTATTGAAACAGGCGCTATCCTGTCAGTGGCAGTCAACTACTCAGAACTGACCGATTTAAATATCTCGGATCAATGCTGTCAGCCAATAGTGAACTGTACATTGGCGCAACCTGGATTAAGCGGCGCATGGATTAGAGTAGGGCTATGGTAAGGATACGTTATGTTTTAAGGTTTATTGGGTGAAGCTCGCAGAGTACTAGGATGGTAATCGTAAAAGGAGAAATCCTCATGGGGCTTGGGCCCTAGTGGCCGCGTTTCAGCTATGGTAATATAAGTATACTTGAAAACATTTATGAACAAAAGAAAAAGTTTGTAAGAATTGGAACAAGACAGAATAGCAGCAATTAAAACATGAAAGATTGCCTTGGAAGATATTTTTCCGTTTTATTAGCTAAAAATATGTAATTTGAACAAAAACCTATTTCGGGGACCCTCCGTCCCCTTCTTCAGTGTTTTATCTTCTTAAAAAATTTTCCCCCATTTGGGTTCTAGTGATTATAATATCCTAATTAGGTTTCTCTTGTTCTCCCAAAAGTTCCACCAAAAGGTGAAAAAATTGCTGTCCATGGCTGTGTTTAACCTTTTTTTTTCGAAGGGAATTTTCGAGATGTGGTGACTCTCGTAGGAATCTGGTCCCCTAACGTCGTTCAACTCCTTCAAGATATTGGCGTTGTCCAACGACATATGGTGTCTCTGCCTTATTATGTGTCTGGCAACCTCGACCTTATATGTGGGTTATTCCTATTTTTAGCGGATCGGCCTCCTTTAAGTGTCCAAACACCCTATTGTGGATTAGCCGTTTTGTTTGCCCTACGTAAATCTTGTCGCAGTCTGGGCGGGAGATCTTATAAAGGCCGCTTTTTTTCATCCACTCTTTTCGTCCTTGACTGATTGTAACCGGGTCCTGAGTAGGTATCGTCTGCTCGTCGAGGTGACCCCGAATCCACGTTTATATAGCCACCTTTTGATGTTCTGCATCCGACCCGAGTAGGTTAGTGTTATTCATTGCCTAGGTTCTGTGTTCACCTCCTGGAAGAGTGTTGAAAGTTGTTGTCTTGAGGAATGGCGCAGTTTCTTTTTGATCCGATTTTTGATAAGGTTCCTGTTGTATCCATTTTTCTTGGCTGTTTCCAGGATGTAATTTCCTCAAGTTCATTATGCAGGTTCTCCATAAATATCTCGTATAGCAGGGAGGTGAGAGGGGGTTGTCCATTGCTGCCCCGGAGGTTGTTTTATAAATTTTTTTCCGGAATGTGAAACAGGATTCACTCATGCACGTGAAGGCCAGTTTCTTATACAATTTAGCCTTCTTCCTCCATTCGGATGAGTTTTCGTGTGTCGTGATCCATTCCTCGAACAAGTGTAGAGCTTCCTTCATCAGTATGCTTGGAACAACGGATCTATAAGGAAGCTCGAAGAAACCTAGGTGCAGACGCAAGTAAGACTATTTCAAACAATTCTACGCAGAGGCCGACATAGGCCCCTGGGTAAACATCTACAGGATTGTAGTGGGGAGATTTAAAGGTCAAGCAACTCCGTAAATTACGATCTCCTTCTAAAAATCGTTGTTTCCTTTGGAGAACACGAAAGAAATACCAGTGGAAATGCTCAGAACACTATCTGACTGATCTTGATTGAAGAGCCCTGCCATCCGGTGGGCATCTTTTTTGTTCAGCAGGGGCAGCGCGCAAGCTTCTGGATGTCGGGAGGGTCCATATTGGATGGTAATCTGTTGTCTTAGAGAGCACATCTGTTTGAAGAGATGGTTCAAGCAGCAGGGGATGCAGAAGCGCAATTGCAGTGGGAAAATCAAGATTTGGATCAATCAATCACTGTAGGGTCGCCCAAGACCTGCTGTCGCAGCCCCTTACGAAACGGAGATGGAAATGGAACCCCATAGAAATCCTATCAATGACGTACGGGCAGCCGATCCTAAAGGGGGGGGGGGTCTGTGGGCACGCGGAGGCCTAGCTATACAGGAATGTATAAAGCGACCCACAAGTAGTTTCGGATGGGCGAAAGTAGAGGGCATATTGTTGCTATGCTCCTCCACGCCTGACTTTGGCTGAATATTTTAGACAAATTGGTCTTGAACGCAAATGAACGGGCACCAAAAGCCGAAAGTGAGGAATTGTTAAGAACGTGGCAAAACGGTGGGTACGGGCGGAAAAGAGTCGATGGACCCACAGATCGATTCCTAGCATCAAAGTAAGGATACTAAGAACGCATGGTGAGGTAGACTATAATCTCATGCAGTTCCTCAAGGGACATGGTGGATACCGTAAATACCTGTATAGGTATGTAGGGAGCCTGTCTTCTTCCATTGTCCTACATTTGCAGAGGAAAGTAAGAAAGTAATTGAAAAAATGCCAGGAGCACTGAAAGACAGTTAACATGGTGGAGTGTATTTAGTGCAGGTTGAGAAAGGCAGAGGGGGCGACAAAGGCGTGGTTGCGCATGTAATCGATGGATGACGGGAGATGCTAAAGGCATGTCCACCCGGGAACCAGGGCCCCGTGGGAAAATCAGAAAGCTCCATAATGTTAGGGGAAGAATATAGAAAAACGTACTTAAGACAATAATCTGATAATAAGCAGGACGGGTTAAATATGGCGAATTTCCATTAAAAAATCTGTTAGTGATCACAACACTTTTCCTTCCTTTGTTTTAATATCTTAATTTGTTTGTGTAAAGCTTCTTTGTCCAAGTGTTGTTCTACGAAAAAACCCTTTTGAGTAACCCCACACGAAATGTTATTCTTGAGAATCAATGGAGTGGCTATAGGAGCTACAGCCTTACCTACATAACGTGAATATTTTGATCCTTTCAATGCGTTTCTTTTAAATAGCATCATGCAGGTTTTGTAAGAAAAAAGTTGCTGATAAAATCATCAATATTCATAAGCAGAACAAGCCCCGGTTACTTGCTTAGTAGCTCCTTCGAAAATTCGACTTTTAGCAATATTGTTAGAACAGCCAAAAGCAAATATATCTTTTTTATGTGGTCAATCCAAATTGTTAACTTTGTCTGATTAATAACCCGCTGCATGCCTTGTACTTTTCGTTAAGCTCGCCAAAAATGGTTTCACTAAATTTGGACTTACTTTTCCGGCGCCAGACAACAATTCCTGCTTTGTGGAAGCAGGAGTGGTCTTCACATTTGATGTATTATTATCTGTGGCAACATTTTGATCAACTTGACCCATCACCTTTAAAACATTTAAACAAATTTTAGACACAACAAATTCCTGATAAAACAAATTTTGTAGATAATTGAAAAGATTTAGTCAAGCCTGAGAAGAAAACATTGCACACTGAGGAAGCAAAGTTGTTTGTGTTAGATGGGTTAGACTCCTTATCAGAATTTTGAAATTTGGATAGCGCAGGAAGTTTTGAAGTTGAAAAGAACGTTAAAATTCAGATATAAGTATTAAATTTGGAAAAAGATATAACTCAAAGATTTAATTGTTTAGTTTATAACAGAACAAATCAAATATTTCAAATATTCAGTTCTTATTTCAATAAGGAAGTCTATTAGTTGGATTAGTCTGTTTGATGTGTTAGTTGTGTTTGTGAGAAAGGTGAAATTGTGATAGGTGAAATAGGATTCAAAGAAGAATTTAGAATCAATTATGTTTTTGTTTTTGTCAGTACGATACAAGTCTGCCTGAAAAGAGTAAGTAGAAGTGTTACATTACATATTTCCACATAAGAATTAAGTTAGATAAAACTTAAACGACAATTCCTTTGTAATTTCCACTATTGTATCTAAAAAAGCTAAGTATAATATTGCATGCACGCAATAGAGTCCCCGAAATCCACCCTTTTGTTAAAGATAACCGTTCACGCTAACCAGAATTTTCTTAGAAGCGGACAATATTTAAGAATTTTGATTCTAACCTCTTCTCCAATTTCTGGAAACTTATAATTAGTAGTAACTAAGTTTTGCCCAGTTTTACCGACCATGTCATCAACTTTAACACTTGACAGATTTGACGTCATGGCTGCCTTGGCTGGTACTTCAATTTTGGCCGTTGATGGTTGAGGAGGTACTTCCCGGAATCGTTCTGATCCGATGGTGTAAGGCAATTCGTTCGGGAAGATTTCATCCCAGTACTGATCCTTGATGAGTTCGGGATGCTCGTGATGCATCTCGTCGACTATCATGTAGGAAACTTGTAGATTTCGATCCACCATCCAACTGACCTGAGAATGCATAGTGTATTTGCGATTTGTGTGTGTGTGATTTTTGTATGTTTGAGCTTTCGAAAACAATTTCGAATAACAGACTCAAAAACTTCTTTTAGGTTCCTCGTACCTTTTCAGCAAAGAGACAATATCGAAATGAACTATAGACCACTTACCTCAAAATCGTCATCGTCCTCACCAAAGGGATTTATAAGTGATTCAGCCACTTTGAGCCATCCCATATAGAAAAAGAACTGCAAAGTTGTGAACAAAGGGAAGTACAGGTCAATAATGTTCAGCAATCCTGGTGCAACTTCCTTATTGTCAGTCCACTGTTGTCCCATGATCGACGTTAAGAAATACGAGTACACCGCCAGAGTCACCACTTGCGTATATACCAGAGGTACACTTATGGTATCAAAAGATATCAGCAAACCACACTGTCCTCGGAACTTATTCAACTCATCAATTACTGTTTTCACCGCAAAATCATCACGAATTCGTCCTTCCTTTCGAGCTCTCGTCACTATACTCGCAGCCCAAACGATTGGAAGCCAATGTTTTGAATGTCTTGGAAAGTTTGCATTCAGGACGTCTATAATATTTTTTTCGTTTTCAACTAGAAGACCAGCTTCTACAAGATGACCTAAAGTAGGGAACCGTTTCTTCACACGGGGTGAAATGTTAGTTAGAACCATTGTTATGCAAAGGCACACATATCGCATTATTGTACGACGCATCACTCGACCGCGTTCATCCTGGAAAAAAATAATATCAGAGGTAATTTTGCTTGTTTGTTTGTCGTTTGCAAGGATTCTTGTTGGACTATTTACCTGACCGTGAACATTAGCGCTAACAAATACGGCTATAGAGTCTGGCCATGGAATGCTTGTATATTGATTCCACCATCGTGTCATCACTATTGAAACGTAGAAACCTAACACGAATGAAAGTGGAATCAGATTACTGTAGGCAGCACAATATTGGACAACACTTTCGAATAATCTGTAATAAATAGAAGCAATAGAAAGAGAGATTATTAATAATGTCCATGTGAAGTTAGGAAAATTGATTAGCACGTTCTCATTTTTTTATGAAAAAGAAACATATTTTGAACAAATAATTGCTGCACTGTATTCTGATATTCTCTTGCAATTCCGTAAATCATGGAAACACCGTTTATGCCATGTGTTTAGCCATTATTATACCCGATAAAATTTTATTATTTACTACTATAAGCACAAAGGTCAATTTTAGGATCATCATCATCATCAACGCAACAACCGGTATCCGGTCTAGGCCTGCCTTAATAAGGAACTCCAGACATCCCGGTCCGAGGTCCACCATTTCGATATCCCTAAAAGCTGTCTGGCAATTTTAGGATAAACAAAATAAATTACCTGCTGCATAAAATTAGAGTAAGTGTCATTGGTTGACGCCATGATCTATAATACAACACGAGTAAACATAGATCCTAGGAAATTCCAACTGTAACTAATATCAATATCAATGCTAGTCAATTCTACCTCTAGCTCCGTGCCGTGACCATCCATTTTTAAGGTTTTGTGTAAAACAAAACCTTATTAAAAAGGTTTACTGTTTGTCTATCTTTTTCTTCTTTTTTTTCGAGGAGGTGAAAATTCCGGCATAATCCTTGCTAGGGCCACAATTGCAGTGGATGCTTTGTTATAAGCATACTGCACGTGTTGTTTATAGCTAAGCTTCCTGTCTATCATCACTCCCAAGTATTTTATGGCAGGCTTAGAAGTGATGATATGATTTTCAATTTGAATATGGGCATAATTTCTTTTACGGCACTTGGTGATGAGGACCACTTCCGTTTTGTTCCTCCGCGAGTGTCAGACCAGAACTCTCTAGCCAACCCTTAACAGCACTGATCACTTCGCATGAGTATAACTCAACACCTTCGAGATGCTTTGCGATTACAACCAGCGCTATATCGTCGGCGGAACTCACCAACATGGCTTCGTTCGCGAGTGGGGGATTAAATACATCGTTCTACATAATGTTCCACAGCATTTAGCCCAATACGGAGCCCTGAGGGATACCTGCAGAGACAACGTACTCCTGGGGTCCATCATCAGTGTCATACCAAAGCCTCCGTTCTTGTAAATAGCTGTTGACAATAGCTGCAAGATAAGCGGGAATACCAGTCTTCGCCAGAGATTCCCGTATTAGGTTCTAATTGGCCGAATTGAATGCATTTTTTACATCCAGGATCATCACCACGCAATATTTGCTAGTACTGCCCTTTTCGTGGATTGCATCTTCGGCCAAGGCAGTAACTATTTTGATGGCGTCAATGTTTGATCTGGCTTTATGGAACCCATACTGTTGATCTGAGAGGTCCTGCTGGTTCTCAACTACCTGGAGTAATCTATCATAGATTACCCGGTCTAGCATTTTCCCCACAGTGTCCAAAAGACGAATAGGTCTGTAGGAGGTTGGTTCACCTGGAAGTTCACCAGCCTTAGGCAGTAGCACTAACTTCTGTTGCTTCCATGATGCAGGAAATATCCCCTCGGACATGCACTCTCGAACAACGTAGTGAACATGTCCGGTCTGGATTTCACGGCAAACTTAACGGCCCTATTCGGCACACCATCCAAATCCTAAGCTTTGTTATCTCCTATACTAGCGCAGATATCCAGCAGCTCGTCATTGGTGACTGGCGGTATTGCCGCCACTTTCAGATGTCGCTGGAAGCTGTCTGTGCCCTCCTCTTGTTCCGGGGGGCCGGGCTACTGGATAATTTTTAACAAGAATGAAGGGCACGTGATCTGCGGAGATGATCGGCCTCTGAATCGATAGGCGCTTCCCTACGAGTTTATGTCCGCTGCCGAACAGAGCTCCTCAAAGCATTCCCTCTTACTCCATTGATGGCGAGCTTGCGGGTTTTCCGGACTCCCTTATAGGTGCGCTCTT
Source organism: Hermetia illucens (assembly GCF_905115235.1). Lineage (NCBI taxonomy): Eukaryota > Metazoa > Arthropoda > Insecta > Diptera > Stratiomyidae > Hermetia > Hermetia illucens. The sequence continues at coordinate 38,104,936 of NC_051850.1, forward strand.
TTTGCCCTTGGTTGATTCGGCCTATCGCCCTCTAAGCTGCTCAGGCTGATCAAAGGCTGGCCAGTTAAGTATTCCAATAGTAGTTTGGTCTTCCACTGAAGAATGAGCAACACCTAGGCGTGGACGACGTTACACACTTTGGCGATGCATTGGGTCAGATGGACAGCTATTTCCGTAGAGGCGCCTGCTATATTAGGTTGGTTTAGCCACAGCTCTATGAAAGTCTGCTCATCCCGAGCTTTAGCAGACCACCCTGACATCTTTCTTGGTTTCGGGTATGATAGTCTTCTGCCTACTGACTCCAAGCATAGTCCAAAGAACATTGCGTGGTGATCGCTGTGGGTGTAGCCCTTGCTGACGCACCAGAATTAAGTAACAACACTTAGTGTGTATTTGTTACACAGTTGTTTATTTTAGTACTTCCGTACTGTGATATAGAAACAAGCCTCATGTCGTATCGAAACAAGCCTGGCCTTCTTATCGGTCACCTCGTATTTATATTTCCTTAAAATTGTTTACATAATATACATATGTTCCTTATCTTCTACGAAACTATTTAATACAACACATATTTACATATGGCTCTTATCTACGTAAAATCCTATAAATCCGTAGATTATATTATCTTTTATTACGGTCATTCTGAGCAGCGAAGATGCGCAAATGCATCTTCGTTAATTATTCAACATGTTGTGAAGGAAAACATTTGACCTGAGTCGGGTATGACGGGATATGGAAAATGATAAAGACCGAAATATTTATAAGGGTCATACGGAGGAAAGAAGATTCGCAGATGCATCTTCGTTTATTATTATTTAGAACCAGGATTTATGCTGTCCAGATAGCTGAGTGGTTAGAGCGCAAGGCTGTCGTACGGAAGGTCACGATTCAAATCTCACTGCTGGCAGTGGAATTTGTATCCTGATTTGACGTCGGATACCAGTCTTCTCAGCTGTGAATGAGTACCTGAGTCAAATCAGGGTAATAATCTCGGGCGAGCGCAATGCTGACCACATTGCCTCCTAGTGTACCGTTACGGTCTTGAATGAAGTGCTCTAACACACTTCAAGGCCCTGATCCAATATGGATTGTTGCGCCAACGATTATTATTATTATTATTATTATTTATGCTGATCGTTAAAAGATGCCGACGGTGCGGACGGTTCCATAACTCCAGGACATACCACGTGCCAGTGCAGGGCTGACAAAAGTTAGGTCTACAATTGAGGTAGAGCCCCTTCCCTGAAAGGCGTTTACATAACCTTCGTTGGCCAGAATTATATTCAACTGTGCAAAAGCGTCTAGAAAACTGCGGTCCCTTGCATTTGTCTTTCGGCTACCCCACTCACGGGCCCAAGCATTGAAGTCACCAGCAATCATCCTTGGACTACGACTCCTTGAACACGAATGCTCATGGGGTTGGGGGAGGGGTCCCTATACATGCAAAAGGGGCGGTTTAAAATTTTTTTTCGCTAAGTATAGCGCCTATGAAATCCTGACAGAACGATTCGGAGGCCGATCGTCTCCGCAGATCACGTACTCTATGCTCTTGTTGAAAATAATCCATGGGTTATTTCCCCAGCAAAATAGGGGTGGGGGGGTATTGACACCTTCAAGCTCCCCCTGAATGTGACGCCGATTGCACCAGTCACCAGGGACGAGCTGCTGGAGATCTGCAGTCGAATAGGCAACAGTAAAGCCTCGGGTCTGGACCCGAATAGGGCCCGCAAACTTGTCGTCAAATCGCACAGACCAAGTGATCATATTCAAAATGCCAAACCGCATACAGTGGTTTCCGTCAATGAGGCCCTTCTGGAACAGCACTGGGAAGCTCTTCATAATCTACGGTACTCTTCAAACATTGCATCAAATGATTACCACTTATTCTGTTCATCAGACCTGATGAAAAGGTGGTGGGAATGGGGGATTCTCCCCAGGTCCCCAGTTTTCTTGGAGCCCGGAATATAGACTTCAATGAAAAAAGTTGGAATAGGAAGCCTGAATAGTTTTCATCCCAAACTTGTATGATTTTCACCCTGGGTTCTGTTTTTCCACATAATTTTCACCCCGGACCAATATTTTCGTTCTATGGCTCTGCTAACCATTTTTTAACAACAACATATCTCGTCATAATGATTTTGAGAGACAGAGGAGCTAAGGATGACGCCCAAGCTTGGCGAATATTTTTGCGGAGTTGCATATAGCTGCAGTTAGAATTGAATCTTTACTATGTGCCGTGTTCCACAGCGAGGTAAAGTTTTGTTCTCGTCATTGGCAGAAGTTGATTTGGCAAGGTTTTCTGACTTCGTTCATTTATTTAGATTGATTAGATATTGAATGTCATTTTAATTTTATTTTAATTTTGAATATGTAAGGTAGTGCTAGTCAAATTTCCATCCAAATTGTTTTTAGTTATTTTTCTTGCCTAAATTATATAAATTTATTGTATTTTATTCAAACAATTACGACTTTAAACAAAACATATCGTAATTTTTCTTTAAAGTAAACTAATTATCTGTGCTAATCAAATTTCCATAATGTATAATAATTTCAAGAATTTTTCTGCTTTTCTGCTTACCTCTTTTGTTCTGGAGTTAATACAATTCTATAAACTATATTAAGAATGTAATAGCATAGGAGAAATGCTGATAAGTCCAACCATACTAGTTTGTAAATGCTTCCACGCCACCTAAAATGAAAAAAGATTTTTTTTAAAAAAATTAAAGAAGCAAAAGATTCTACGCACAAATTAATTTTAATGTTTATGCATGCTTATGTATTTCAAAAACATTGGTTGATAAAGTGGGCAGCAGTCATCTAGTTTTCCACTGCAGCTTTGGTGTCCAGATAAAAATTAGTTGGAAAAGAGAAATGTAGCAAAATTCGAAAGCATCATGTTGCAGCAAATCTAGGAGTAACATCCATACATTCACATAGGCAACATAGATTTCTTCAAGAAGATTATATCTATATCTATCAGAACCTATTCTTTTGAATAATTAGTGAAGCGAGGGAATGATTTAAGACGTGAAGATGGTGTAGTGCTGTTTTTGGTTGAACGCTAGCTTTTTGATTTTTTTATCAAAAATTTAGATTAATGTCTGCAACATTTTTGAGAAGCATTACTGAGCATCTATTAATGCGCTCGCAGTCGTTCTGTGTTCGATTACTGTTGATTGTACCAATTGTTACCAATTCCAGCACTCTTACGTGAAAATAAGTAGTTAATGAGTAGGAGGAAATGTATGTTTTACGTGTAGTTACTACATAAAGCCTCTGTGTCAGTTAGTAGCAATGACATAGTACGGTGAAATATACATACTCCAAGAAGCCTAGTTCATTAGATTTAAATGAAAATACTACATTTCATCTGATGGTTCTAAACACAAAATTTTTAACAGGAGGCCTTCCAAATGACTCCCACGTTGGGCGTCATATCGAACAAAAGTATATGATTGTCAAATTTTAAGTTACCCGGCTGCCTTATCCGTAGTGGATGCTCTGTGTTCGCTACAATTTAGGGAATGCCATCTTACTTCCGTTTGTTTTCCTTTGATTTTAGTTGGAAAGGGGCCAAGAATTTGACTTGTTTATTTCTCTAAATTGTATTTATCGCAAAATGCCGAAATGGGTTCACCGTACTCGGCTGTGAATGTGGAGACTTCATTGCTGCTGGAGAAGTTATGACCGCAGATAAGCTCAATCTTTCTAGATCTCCACATAACTTACTTAATATCTATTATTTTCATTTTATTCTAATCACAATGTGCGACTGATGTCACATCTTATCTAAAGCATTTTAACGAGTGGAAATAAAACATAAAATGTTGATAAGACAAAATGTCAATAGACCATCAAAGCGTTGAAATTTAATCAAATACTTGATCTGAGGAGTGTCTTGGATGATTTCTGTCGATAGAGCTTGAAATGGCAAGTATTCAATATTTGATTGTATTCCATTCTGCCGCTAATGAAATAATTAACTCATATTTTGACTTTCTTCGAGGGATAAGACGAAAATTAAAGTCAACATTATGCAAACTATAAACGCCGTTGTGTCCTCAATAAATATGGTCAAGATATTTATGGGTATAGGGCTTACTTTTCAATTTTCGAGCGGGAAATCATCAGGGCATTCTCGAATCAAGGGTAGGTAGGTATCAGTGGCTAAGAAACTTAATTAGCGGAGTAGTGCGTCATTTTGATGCAACAAATTCCTCTGTCTCATACATAAAAAGGGAGATATCACACAGTGCAGCAATTATAGAGATATCACGTTGCTGAGTACTATCTATAAGATATTCTCCGTTATCTTGCTAGGCCGGATAGCCTCATACGCCCAGAACAACATTGGCCCATACCGAAGAGGCTTCACTCCAGACAAATCAACAACAGATCAGATTTTTTCTGTGCGGCAAGTAATGGAAAAACTGTTGGAATATGGACATCAGTTGCACCATTTTTTCATCGACTTTAAAGCTGCCTATGAGAGCATAGCCACGGTAAAACTGTACACAGCCATGGGAGAATTCGGTATCCCGACGAAATTAATAAGACTGACCAGGCTGACCCTGACCAATGTGCGAGGCCAGATAATAGTAGCAGGATCACCCTCGAGACCATTAAACATCAACAATGGTCTAAGACAAGTGGATGTCCTATCATGCGTCCTCTTTAACGTGGCCCTGGAGAAAGTGATTCGTGATTCCTGTGTAAATGCAAGAGGCACCATCCTCTTTAAGTCCACCAAACTACTGGCCTACACTGACGAAATTGACATCATGGGAAGAACGACCCGAGACATACAAACTGCCTTCGTCTAGATCGACCAGGCAGCGCGAGATCTTGGGCTGCACATCAATGAAGGGAAGACAAAATATATGGTGGTAACGTCAGCACCGAAAACCAACCAACAACATCAAACCGCACTCGTCAAACTGGAAGAATAAAGATAGGAGACTACAATTTTGAGACCGTTGATAATTTCTCCTATCTAGGGTCGAAAATCGCAACCGATAAAAACTACGATTATGAAATCCCCGCACGGTTGTTGTCATCCAACAGCGCCTATTTCAGCTTACAAAAACTGCTCCGCTCTAAACCTCTCACCATAGGGTCAAAGCTCTTACTGCACAAGACAATGATCTTGCCAGTCCTCATGTATTCCTCGGAGACTTGGGTTCTTAGCAAGAAAAATTGCGAACTCTTGGCCGCGTTCGAGAGAACAATCCCCCGAAGAATTTTTGGCTCGCTACATGAGGACGGACGATTCCCTACCTTATATAACGGCGAAATCTATCTGGATAAAATCCGGCTCAATAGGTTACGATGAGCGGATTAATCAATCCGTATGGATGAGGATGATCCAGCCCAGAAAGTCTATAAGGGCAATATCTATGATAGAAAAAGAAGACGAGGCAGACCCTGCCAGAGATGGAGCGATGGCGTAGGTCAGAACACCAGATAGCTTTTAGGGATATCGAATTGGAGCACTGTGAGCGGAGTGGCTAATAGGTATTATTTGCCCCTTATATACAGTTAAACTGTATTCAAGACAAAAACTGTCTAGTAAAGTCAAGGCTAACCGGGGGAGAAAGTTTCTTTTCAATTATCCGAGCCCGCTATAAAATACTATCCTTACACATAAACTTAGCTCTGCTTCGGAGAGTTATGTTTATGTTTAAAGATGGTATTTTATGGCCGACCCAGACAATTGAAAAGAAACTTTATTCCTCTGTTGTGGATGGCGGATTTAGGACTTTCTCACATCCTTAAACACAAATTTAAAGGTGCCTGGGCCGGCTTTGGTCTGACAATAACAGCACCTAGTAACAACTTCGGTCATACAGCTCCTAGGGTAAAAGTGAGGCAACGTCTGATGAGTTGTCTTTGCTGGACAAAACCGTTGTCTATTTTGGTATAAATTTGGATTCTAGCCTAGAACGGACGGGTTCGTGGGCCAGAAACAGAGAAAGAAAGTTTCTTTACAATTGGCCTGGTCCGCCATCAAATGGATGAGGGACTCAAGACTGCCTTACTTATGTAAGCACAAAACTTATCATGGATATTCCGGGAAAATCCGTACAGAGTATAAGGTATAGGCGTACTATTATAACTTAAATTTTCATTAAAAATTCTCCAGGGCAAATTTAAAAACTGTAGAATTTTGACCAGTCATATTTACGGTACGTGCGGTTGAAATGAATCTACCGACACATGGTTACCGCTTTATTAATCAGCCCGGAAAGGTGGCCTGGGTCCTTAGTACTTGCCCCTTCTCATATTATTAACCAAAATCGGTTATATTAAGTCTTATACAATATCACATATCTTAAGCCTCAAAGTATTTGCAGCTTATCCCACATTGGGCGCCATTTGTAATGAACATGCGGAGTAGACTTTTTAAAGTAACTCTCACCATGTTATATTTATAGCGACCGAATTGTCCAAACATTTGGCAATATAGGAACTGGAAATTACTCAGGACTATAAAGTTCCAAGATAGTACCGCGATTGATGGCGCGTAATCATGGTGGAAACAGCGGAGCATTTATCCGCGAATTGCCTGTGGAATTACCCTCGAATGTGTAAGGTTCGTCTGGTAGGGGAATTAACCCATTAGAAATAGTAGAGATAGTCTCTAAACATTCTTAAGAATAAAATAGTTATCGTTCCGATGCTTGTAGTTCTTCTAAATAAAAATAAAACTAACTGGGGTAGCTTAAGTACTGAGGAAGAAAGTAAGTAGCTTTCGAAATACGTATTTACTAACTATTAAAATATATTGTAGTAGGAGCAAGCTACCTAGTTTTATTTTTATTCTTAAGAAGTCAATGGATTGAAGAATGATTCCAGAGTTTAGTGGAGAAAACAAGATTTTGTTGATGCAACACAACATCTCGTCAGATAAGAGCAAATGGTGACAAAAGGGGGGTGTAAAAAGTTTTTCATCGAATATAGTCATGTTTGGTGTTAAATGAAAGGTCTCGATTACTATTCGAAGTCGATCTTAGTGTTGACATTTGCTAGAAAGGTGGGGAGTGGGAGGAGTGGAAAGTGATGATTTCTCCAACGGACCCATTCTCAAAAACTACCCAACCGAAAAATCTGAAAAAAATCACGAAGATGCCTCTATATGGTGTCCAGGCCTCAAAATACTCTTCATATAGATATCTGTTCAAATTTAGTTAATAATAGTATATTACCATATTTTTGGGGGGAGAGTTATAAGTTGTAGTAATACAGAATATAATATGGAGCATATTGTCCCAAAATTTCAAGAAAATCATACTATTACTGACAAAGTTACAGTAGCTCAAAGTTGACTTTACCGTGAAAATTTACTGCAACTAAATATCAATATCACACTAATGTGCCTAGTCTGACATGCTAAATGCATATACATAACAGGCTACATACAAATGGGATAGTTCTGCACTCAAATATACTCACAGAAGAAGCAAACAAAACCTTTTATACCAGGGGTGTCGAGGTTCCGGTTTCCCGACTTGTTTTAAGATATAAAGTGCAGAATTAGGTTAGGATATTTCTCTTACTTTTTTTCGTCAACAAGAAACAGGTAACTTTGTTAGGTTTTTGACCATTTCCCGACAACTCACATAGTATTTTTCAATTAAATGAATTTTGCTATATTAATTATAGTTTGTTATTTACTGGCAAAAACACCCACAGTGGCCATAATGTTTATTCCATTTTTAAGGTTTTGTGTAAAACAAAACCTTATTAAAATCGATTCAATGTCTGTCTGTCTGTCTGTCTGTCTGTCACACCCATTTTTCTCCAAAACGGCTAAACCGATCCGAACGAAATTTGGTGGACAGATGGGAACTATGAAATTCCACGCATACAGTGAGTGGCATAAATTTAGGTGGAGTTTAAAGGGGGGCTCCCCATACATGCAAAGGGGGGATTCAAAAATTTTTTTCACCGGATATAGTTGTGTAGGGTATCAAATGAAAGGTCTCGATTTGTACTTTCCGAAACTGACATTAGTTTTGGCATAAATTTCAAAGTGCGTGAGTAATGAGTCAAAATGCACGCACTTGAAGTGAGACAGGACTCATTTTCGGAAACTACCCAACCTAAAAATCCGGAAAAAATCGGAGTGATGCGCCTAGATGAAATCTAGGCCTCAAAATATGTCCCATTCCGATATCTGCTCAAATAAACTTACTAATAGTATATTACTAATTTTTAGAAATTTACTGAAAACCCCCCCTCAAATTCATCCTAGGACTTCCCAATTTTGTACTAGCATAGAGGACAATATTTCGTATATACGTGCTAAATTTCATGGAAATCAGGCAATTAACGCCAAAGTTATAGCAGTTCAAACTTAGCAATTTCGCGCAAGTTTACTGCTTCCAAAGCCATGCAAATCAGATGCTGACGTCATAATTACCCGGAATAATTGACATTCGCGTGGAATATTTAAGTCACATTTGTGAAGAATCTATCTATCTGCAGCCCTTTTTAAGGTTTTGTGTAAAACACTTATATGAAATCTAATCTTCGAGAGATGTCCCATTCCGGTATCTGCTCAAAAAATTTACTATTATCAACTTTTAGAAATAGAGTAAAAAACTTCCCTTAAGTTCATCCCAAGTGTACTAAATTTTGCACCGACATAGAGGACAATCTCGTGCATACACATGCCAGGTTTCATGAAAATCCAACTATTATTGGGAAAGTTATAGCAGTTCAAACTTATCAATTTCGTGCTAATTAACAGCATCCTAAGCCATACAAATAAGATGCTGACGTCAGAATTAACGAGAATAATTGAAATCCTAGTGAAATATTAAAATTCCATTCAAGAAGAATCTAATTCTCCCTAGCCCTTTTTTATATTCGATGTTGGTTAAATTGTTGGCATTTGCTAATAATATTAAACTCAGAGTGTGAGGCGTATGAGGTTGACTATTTCAATACAGGGCTTTCCATCAAATGATTTGTTTAAATTACTTTCTAAAAAATAGATGCCAACAGAATTTTTAACTATGTGACACGAAACTGTCAGGCTCATCGCTCCTCAGATGTTCTTCTTTTTCTTCAGCCTTCAGTTCACAAGCGGGGTCGGCTCGTCGTGATCGGTTTCGTCATTTTATTTCATCAAATGCCTGATCAGGATGTAATCGCGAGACCTTCAAATACCCATCCAGTGTATCATGCGACCATTGTTTTGGCCGGTTTTTTGGTTGCTTACCATTGACTTCGGTGTTCTGACCAATACTGGTTGTTGAATTCTCGTTAGCGTGAATTACGTGACCACACCATCGAAAACGCCTCTCTTCAAGTTTTCCCACGATCGGTGTAAACCCATAGACGTGATCAAAACGTGTGACGCCACCAGTGCAATGCAACATTTTCGTCCGCATTGCCGCAAGACGCCGTTCATTGTCCTTTATAGTCAACACTCAAACTATAGAGAGCGACAGACGGACGACATTGCAGTAAATTTTAGATTTGGGACGTGCGCTGATACGTCGATCACAAAGAACACCAGTTGCGGAATGTCACTTCATCCAGGTGGCGTTAATGCTTGAAACATTTCATTACGCAGTTCTCCATTGGCTGGTAGCATTGACTCGAGATATTTAAATCGCTCAGTTCTTTCAATGGCAGTAATCTGTCCCTCCAGATATTTAAATCGCTGAGTTCTGGCAATGGTGGTAACCTGCCCAGAACTGAGCGATTTAAATATCTCGGGTCAATGCTATAGCCAATGGAGAACTACGTTATGCTCCTCACATAGGGAAACACAAAACCTTTTATACCTGAAGCGTCAAGCTTCCGGTTTCCCGACTTGTTCTTGTTAGATTATATTTGTTCGATATTTGTTCTAAATAAAAATGGTTTTGAAAATGAAAAATAAAAATGATCCGATCCCCTAGTCGACGCTGGTGGACCTGCAAATTCAACTTTCACCACTTTTTAGTTTTTGGGATAACTCTGCCCTTGTGGTTGACCGTAGTTAATCCAGATGGTCACTCTACCCGTCTGCTACTTCCACGTTCATTACACAAAATTGAAATAAAAGCAAGTATTCGTGATGAAGATTTCCTTTCTAAACCGGATAAACTTGCTTTTATTTCAAGTTCAACAATTAGTCCGTCATGTCAAAAGGCTATGCGATCTTCCTTGTGCATCTGTAGACATACAGCAGCCTCACATTTGAGATATGCATTTATTTCTATTTCCAGTGAATGCTGACTATAAGTTTTCTATGATGAAATAATTTGATTGTTATTCATGTGTTCTCTATTTACAAATAGTTGCTAATAATTGTTGCCAACTAAACATTCTCTGACTCTGAACAGCAATTGAATCTAAGAGCACACTCATATATACTATTTGCTTTGATGTTAGCGATACGATTATAACTAGGCGTAGAAAAAATATTTACTATTACCTGATACGAAAAGATAAAACAAACTAAGTGTAGAATATCTAAAGCTATAATACATACGTCGATAAATTCACTGTAAAGCTGAGTAGCTGAGTCTAGCATTTATCTGAAAACAATTAGCGTGCCCAGGTTTATCTTTTAGCATAAAGTGAGTCTGTATAGTACACACTATATGCGCATGCTAAGCGCTTCAAAGCGGGAAATTGACTTTAACAGTAGTAGACATTAGGGGTACATAAGTTATTCAATTATGTGTACATACGAATACAATTGACTTTGTGCTTTGTTGCTTTTGCTGGCGGATTCTATTCTTAGAACCACTGTCAGCCGGAGAACTCAGAAATTTCATTTTAAAGACCAGACACTCTTTTGGAATGAAATACTAGAGTTTAGTGACAGCTTAAACTATTCCGAATCCTGATCATTTGCTGAGAAAGTAAATCTAATCTAAATGCAGTGAATCTAAAAATATATATAAATATTCTTCAGACCTACATTAATGGTAATATGATACTATTCAATTGCAATGCTGATGGTCGGAAACAATTTGTAATTTAATACACTTTCTGCATACAATTACCTAATATCGTCATTAATTCTCCTATTTTGCTGGTGATCAGATTGGTTTTCAATTCAGGCTATCGCGAATCGTGCATATGTGCCATCAACCAGTAGCCCACTTAATATCTTCTAGTTATGATAAGAACTGGGGTGCAATATCGCAGAACTTATTAATGATGATCGAACACACCACCACCGAATAGCGTACAAATATTGGAAATCACACTAGATTTATTAAATGTTTACGAATTTCTAAGGGGCCAGTAGATTGGATGTTTCTTTGCCTTATTTTTATTTATTATTTTAATCTAAACAGATAATATTTAATAATAACGTGCTCGACCACTAATACCAGTGGCACACAGGGCGATTTCGATCCTGGCTTTAGACCTAGCATTGATAATTCAGTGTGAGCTAAGCCGATAAAACTTGCTTATGAACGTTCAATTCCATTTTTTTTAATGTTCCAAACTTCAAAGCGTTTTTCCCACAACTCACGTTTTCAAAGTCGGTGCCCCTCATAACCCCCAAATTACAGCCCCGATCCTGTTCAGATTTTGAACACCATTTCTGTACATAATTTACGAGGTAACGCTGGAGAGTTTTTTTGCAATAATAAATTAGCCGATTTTTTTCCGTAAAAATTGCGTTTTTCACTGCAAAGTGTCCTCAAAAAGTAAAAAATTGAAAAACCCTCTCAGTGTTATCTGGGGAAAGCAATAATCTAATGATGATGATTTTTTGATTTCAGACAATCTACCACCGAGTTATAAGGGACATCGCAATTCTATTTTCTTCGGAGACGCTTCCGAATAATTGCTGTCATTAATGTTTTGTGTAAAACAAAATCTTATTAAAATCGATTCACTGTATGTCTGTCACACGCACTTGTCTCCAAAACGGCTAAACCGATCCGCACAAAATTTGATGGGAACTATGAACCGCCACGCATGCAATGAGTGACATTAATTTATCATCATCATCAACGGCGCAACAAACGGTCTCCGGTCTAGGCCTGCCTTAATAAGGAACTCCAGACATCCCGGTTTTGCGCCGAGGTCCACCAGTCCAATATTCCTAAAAGCTGTCTGGCTTCCTGACCTACACCATAGTTCCATCTCAGGCAGGGTCTGCCTCGTCTTCTCTTTTTGCCATAGATATTGCCTTGACAGACTTTTCGTCGTTATGTAGGCTACGGAATTTAGGTGCAGCTTAAAAGGGGATGTAAAAATTTTTTTCACCGAGTGTAGCCGTATGGGGTATCAAAGGAAATGTATCGGCTAGTATTTTCTGAAGCTGTCAAAATGTGCACACTTAAAGTAAGACAGGACTCATTTTCAGAAACTACCCAACCCAAAAATCTGAAAAAATCAGGGTGGTGCGCTTATATGAAATCTATGGAAAATGAAATCAGTGGAGGACGCAACATACATGCTGCTTAGTTTCCGAAATTGGAGAACGCAGTCGTTCGACTGAGTAGAATGGAGACGAAGACTTTGGGAGGTCAAGGACCGCCATCGGAACGTAGCCTTGTAGAAGAAGAGGAGAATCAAAATTATTATACAAATGGTTTTGACAGAAAGAGACAGAGAGACAGAAATTTCCTAGTGGAAGGAAAAGCCGACGAAAAATATCGGCACAAAGTATATAGAAAAACAACAAACATTGGCTGGTATTTGAATAACCAACCATGACAAGAGAGAGACGTTGATCGATCGAGCAATCTGTATTTGCAAGTCACACATCAACAATCGGATCTAGGACATTTGAAAAGAATTTTTCAAGCTAATGGCTACTTTAGAACCAGAACTAAACACAATATTTTTTACAGAATACTGACGCGTAACTCCAGTAAAATTTGCCACATTTGCTCAATATAGATAGGCCGAGGGCTGAACATTTTTATATATATGAATTCCTATTTGAAAAATCAAGAAAAAGAAATACCTCCCGAAATGCTACTTGAAATTAGAGACCTTCTGGCAAGCTTCTAGTCAAATCATTAGAACTCTCTACGAATAGAAGTAAAGGTAGCAGATAGGAAGTTCGGCAAAATTTGGGGTGCGGACCTGGAAGTAGGAGTTTGAATTATGTAGCTAGGGGCATTGAATCAGTCAATTGTCTGTCGTGATTTCTTCCGTGAAACAATTCTTTCTACTATACCTCTCACTTCAAACATCAAACAAGGATCCAGGTTTTTTGATAAATCCTGTCACATGACCATTCGGAGGGATAAGTGTTCCGACTTTTTGGATCCCATTGAAAGTAATCCTCACTTCTTGGAATGTGCTACTATTAGCGATGAGCTTTCGGCATTTGAATACGGCCTTGAAACCGTGCGCCAGAAGATAGAATGGAATACTTTAATCTGCCTGTTTTGATAGTTGGGGAGTCTAGTCCTCCGGAAACTAAACGAAACTCAAACGAAGCGTCCGTTGACACCTGCTTACTTTGCCTATTAAACCACGCCAAATAAAAAACTGAGGTGTCTCAACATTGAGGTGCATACATATACGAGTATTTGACTTCCACCGGAATAAGCGTCATATGCTTCTCTTGGCCGAAAAAGCGTGATGCTCTAAAAAGGATACTGGTATACATATCTACCGCAGTGTCGTTTGCCCTGACACCTTCTATGTTTCTGAGTGTTGGCAAACTGTCAAAGACAACGAACACACCTCGAGGTAATGGATTCAAGGATGTCGCTTTGGATCATAACACGTTGTGATCAACTTCGAAATTAGGATATTCGTGGTCGATATGGGGCCATAGTGCAGAAATTGGAAGAGAAACATCTTCAATGACATGGTCATGTGGTTTATGCTTACGAGAACGCACTCACAATAACAGCGATGGCTTGATGGTTATTTGAGAGCCTATCGACTTCACTCGGACAAACAAAAAATGGCAAATATATGCAAATGTAACTTATTGTAGGTAAATAAGGACTGACGTGCTATTTTAAGAGCTCTTGTTTAAGACGAATATATTTCATGTTTATTTTCACAGCGGTCAAATGTTTTCTTGTTGAACGTGTTCTCCGTGTATCGAATGTGGGACTGTGGGATTTGGGACTACTTGTCATCCTTTTAACTCGATCACTAGCGTAATTTCGTCGAAAAACTAAACCACCCCCATTCGGCTGTTCTTTGTATGCCGTGAAAGCCGATAAACACCGCCAAACAGCAGTACTAGATAGAGCAGCCTTTAAAAATAAACTGGCCAGAGCCTTGCCTAGAAATTCCTTTATTTAAACATAATTGCTAAATCAACAGATGACAGAGGGATGCTCTAATGCTGTAATTTAAAATGCATCCATAGCGTTCTTTTTGAAAGTGGTAGAGGGTAAAGCTCTCTCTCTCATCTAACATTTCAGAGGCTTAAACAAAGTGTAACTGTTTTAAGACCAACCAAACCTTTTTATGATTTTTTCTTTGGTATGCTATGATACATCCAACTTTACATTGTTTGCAATAAGCCTTGCCAGAATCAAAACATTTCAAGTAGACGAACAATATTTTGGTAGGTTACGGAATCGGGTTTTTTTCATAATGGGACACAAAAGAGAATTACGAACTTTATATGTGTAATAAGAAGGAAGTGGGTAATAAAAAGATGTATGTAATATTGGTCACCCATGTTGGCTTCGTGGCATCGCTGCAAGCGAAACTAAGTCGGAAACCAGAAGCTTCGCGCTTCCGATATGAAAGGTTTTGTGGATTTCTAATGCTCTTAGTACGCATTAAGTATATCGGATAATCCACTTTAATATAATTCTGACATTCTAACACATAATGCCTTAGAATGCAGTAAATTTGATAATAATAAAAAAAAAGAAGACGAGGCAGACCCTGCCTATGATGGAGTGATGGCGTAGGTCAGGACACCAGACAGCTTTTAGGGATATCGAATTGGTAGACCTCACCGCAAAACCGGGATGTCTGGAGTTCCTTGTTAAGGCAGGCCTAGACCGGATACCGGTTGTTGCGCCGTTGATGATGTATCATCATCATCATCAATAATAATAGGGTTTTTATCAAATTTTTGAGAATCATAGTCTATGTTTTGATCTCTATCATTACAGTCAATGTTGTTCCCAGTAAATTTACACAAGATATAGTAATATATTATGGTTAATTTTACTTAAGTAGAAGCCGGAGTCAATGATTATGATTTTTTCAGATCTCTCTGGTGGGTAGATTCTGAGAATGCCCTCTCTTTGCGTGACTTCTTCCTAATTCCCCTAAGCTCCTGGTTTCGGCTAATGTCAAAACTAAGATCTATTTGGAGCATGAATCGAGACCTTTCAGTTGATATCCCACATGCCTCCTCCCCTCCCCAAGAAACTCAATGAAGACCAATGCCATTCATGCCTGTTATTCGTGCCGATACGTATAACCGTTTATGAGAAAAGGTCTTTCTCAACAAAACCGTCTCAAAATATCACTTTCTCCCAGGCTTGAATGGTTCAATATGCAAAAATTATTCTCTTTTTATTTTAAAGTAGGTGTTTATTTAGATAATTTTATAATATAATGACTACAGTTAAAAGGGGAAAACAGATGAGCACAGCTGGAAGAAAAAAATTCTGCAGAAATCGGAGAGCTAATTTAGAAAGGAGGGGTCCGTGGTTGGTCTCCATTTAGTTCGGTCCGACATCAGTGAATGCGGGCTTCAAACTCCTCAGCCCCTAGACAAAAATTGATAAAATCATTAAGAAAATCCAGGACTAAAATGTGCGCCGAATACTAGGGGCAGATACTTTGGAAGCCAAATAATAAAGTATCTTTCTATAAACTAGCGGAGTGAACAAATTTCTATGTGTATAAGGTATACCCTTTCATTTGGAAAATCACTGCTGCCACGGTGGACATATAGGTCTCATCAACGGATTGTTCGGGAACAAGAAACAAAAGCTTGCTGACCTCTTATTATAGTATATAGTAGTATGAAATGAATGAAGGCCAGGGTGTTGGTAAACATTTTGACTCGCGGCACGTGGGCTGACTAAGTTAAGCAAGTATTGCAATGAAACTCACATGCACTAAGGAGATGTGATTGATTGAAAGTCACAAGTAGGCGACATTTTTGTGACAGATTAACCAGGATATGCCTTAAGAAAACAGCTTGAATAGTAAAGAGTAATAATAACAACAGCTTGCACTATTTCCTGAACATCATCATAATTGGTATGGAAGTTGTGTTTTGTCAGCACAGAACAGTTTTCAATTACGTCCGCCCTCCCCATCTTCTTTTCATTTCAATTCTTTTCGATTATTTAGTTTTTCTGCTAACACATCGGCTTCAATCTTAGATAGTCACGGATTATTCATACTTAGGCGATGATCTACATGATACCTCGTGATATTAAATAAGATAAGATATAAATCTAGTAAGTTATTCAATATAGGTAATATAGGTTAACCCCAAACGCCAGCAGATACTTCCTAGTTTTTGTCTATTACTAACCAATCATTACATATTTTATCCAATTAGCTTCTTATGAGCTCAATTGCGGTTTTCATACATAATAATAAACAAAAGATACTGCCACTTTACCACTATGGGGTTTTTGCAACCATGGAAATATGAAGAATATGTAACCTTTCTCATATTATTAAGCACCCTATAATTTTCCTACAGAATTAATTAGAAATAAACTTCCATGAGGCACGTGAGGACATTAATTATTCCAGCATTTTAGTTGATAATAATGTCATGAGCATAAAATACATATATCTAAGCACAGAAAATTTAATTGGAGAAGGTAAAAGCCTACCCCAAACTCATTCGTCTCACATGCTAACTTTAATCAACCACCGCCAATTCAAGAACAAGTTAATTAACGATCGAATACAATATAAATAGTGCATGACATCATACGTAGTACGCCTGATCATGCAATTCAATTATCGGCCCGTTTATATTATCCAATAGATCAGTGGTGCACAATAATGATTGATGGATAAATTGAAAATGAATGATAAAGTTTTGTTATATAAAATATTTATTAGCACATGGTTATCGTGGGGAGAATAGTTGTGTGCCCTGTAAACTGACTTAATTGCATCGTGGATTTTACTGCTTGCTGTTTCGAGTGAACTGCTCCGAACTCCGAAATCCAAATTCAATATTTTAGAATTGTAGGGCGATCAGCACGTCTTTTTGGACGGATTTGTATTGTAGTACTGTTCAGCAATGGAAAGCATCCGCCTTCCTAAGTATGTGACCTGCCTACTGCTACTTTTGGCATTTAAGCACGGAAACTCGAGAAGAGGACTCAAAACCTTGCTTCTAGCTGATTATTCACTTTGGGTTTCTGCAATTCTTTTAAATATCTATGCAATATTCCAAACAACACGCGTTATTTACAAAATCAATGTTTGCATTTTTTAGTAGTATGGTGCGTCATTAAAGGATGATCTCACACGATCTTTCATAGATATTCAAAAAACTCCCGTGAGGTCATACTTTTGTGACACACCATAGCAAAAGAAATTGTGGTGGATGTAGAATTTGGAAAAGGCTAAGATTACCATCCGGATTGATTAATGTCAACCACGAGAGCGAAGTTATCCCAAAAATATGAAAAGTTGTGAAAGTTGACTGTGTAGGTCTGCCAGTACCTGAATGAAATAGAACCGCAAAAATTATGGAAAACAACGAGATTAAATGTCTTACCAGGTCATGCATCGAGAGGACTGCTGGCGCTAAGATCACTTTAATTTACCCCAGCTCCCTCGACGATTACCTACCTTGTCGTGGTGAGGGAGCTCAGTAAGGAAGATCTTCTAGGAAACGGGAGGTGACACTTGAAACCAAGCAGTAATCAAAAGCATAAGTCAAGGTGTGTCTACCGTGCCGAGGGCTGAATGGTCACAGAGGCTAAGATGTGGCCGTAAACGGTGAACTCTGGGTACCAGAGCCCTGTCTCGGCAAAACGGGGCTCTGCCGAGATCGACCTACTTTCCCCGATGAAACTGAGGCCATGGCACCCAATTATGAAAAAACGAAAAGCAAAAACTTAAACCTATTAAACAAACACAATTAAACCTCGATCATGACGATCCAACCCCGAGTGAAAAACAACCCTAAGCTCATCGATGGAGAACCTGAGTCTAGACCCAGATTCTCCACTTACTCAGGTGGGAACCAATCTAATTGGGACCCAGTCCTTAACGGCTAAAGTCTTGCCCCTGTCCACGGCCAGCAAACAGCCTTGGGGCAAACCGGCTCCGGGCAAAGCACAACCCAAGGGCTGTACGAAGGTTGAGGGGAAAGGATCGTTCGGGGCACCTACGGCTAAGGGGAAGTCGAAGCGATAGCGGTCCTCGGACGATCCTAACTCTTCGACACAAAATGCAGCAAGGAAGGCTCGGCCCCCAACGGCTAGGCCTATTTGCCGCCAAGTGTATCGAAACCGATGGATGGACGAAGACACGAACGAGTGGCTCAGGCAGTACTGCTCCTCCCTCAACGATGTGTGGGAGAGTGCGCGACTAACCTTGAAAAGGGTCGCTGAGCTACCATCGTTAAAAAAGAGCTTCCTTTGGCTTCCAGAAGAAGATCGGAATGGCGTTGGGGTTCTGGAACAACTTGTTGTGCAGAATAACCTTAACACTTCCACATCCAGGTGGCTGCTAGGCAGTAAAACAGGAGAGAGAGCCAATACCAGCCAATAATTTTTCTCACTATAGGCGTTCCCGAACCCGATGTTAAGAAGATTCGGGAAAAATCGCGCTGCCGGCTCTACTACGGGCTAGATCAATAGTTGCAAGACATTTATATACCTCATACAAGAACCATGGGTTGTTGGTGGGGTAGTCAGGGGTCTGGATCCACAATGGTGGGGCAAGAACCATCTATTGGAATCCGACCATCCACTGTCAAGTCTACTCTGAAGGGTGAAATTGCAAGGATTCACGCAGGACTCTTGCCGGCAGGCGAAAATTCTTGTAATAGGGCCTGGGGTCACTAGAGCGGCATTTTTGTTGTCCCTTAAGAAGTGGGACATGAAAGCCCTAGTAGGGCTTTTAACGGCACACTGCTCCTTAAACTACCATATGGAAAAGATTGGGGTGGTGGTTTCGACTATGTACAGCCAATGTGAGGGGGAGGAGCAGACGGCGCTGCACTTTTTATGCAGTTGCCCGGTCTCCTCAGATCTTAGATGAAGACACTCTGGCAAGGTTTTCTTTAAAGAAGAATCTGCACAATCTCTGCCTCAGGAGAATGTTCTCAGATTCGCTAAAGCGTGCGAACGCCGTAGGCGGAGAGCCATTGAATAGGCGTTTTACGGGGATAGTACAATGGGCCTAACAATGGCCTGAGTGCTCGGAGCTGCAGATCCCCCATTAAACTAAACTAACTAACTAATTCATCCCAGAGCTCTAAGTTAAAAGTATGTTTTTTTACCAAAAAAAAATGCTACTGGAGTAGTTTAGTTAAAATAACAGAATTTTGCAGGATTTTTTTTTATTCGTCATATCTAAAATCTGCCACGAATTTTTTATATCATTTCGATCTGAAAATACTTTGCATTTTCTCAATTGGAATAGCTAGTTCCAACCACCTCCTGTCAAGTTTACTGGGGAGTGACAATTGTTAATGTCGCCGACACACTGCGTTAATATGATCACAAAGTTTCAGGAAAGAGTATGAGCCACGCAAAATCGCCGGGAAAACAAATGCCCGCGTTGAAGTGATGGGAATGAGAACGGACGATAAGAAGCTATTCAGACTAAAATTCAACAAGGATAGCGAATGTATGACATTAGTTAGTTACAAATAACGCCCTTGGTAGGGCCAAGCCTTCGTTACATTCAGGGCCACATATTCGTTAGGTTCCAACTAGTTGAACTTGTGAAAGATAGTTTTTTGTGACTGTCTGCTTCGTTTTGGGGTGTCAAATAAAAAGGCACCAGGCTCCTAACTTTGTTTCCATCTAGGATAAACGTGAACATGACTTGGTTTTGCAAACTTGGGGTTGCACTTCTTTTCCCATAAAACAAGTGTTCTTAAGTCAGATGGTTTTCTTTCGTAGTATACCTCAAGAGCTTGTCATTTCTTGTATTCGTTTTGGAACTTACCGTCTCATTGCCTACCGGAAGGTTCTGAATTTACGGGCTTTTGCGCCTACATGCTGCAAGGTATTGCCGTCCGAACTTCTAGCAAGTGTCCTTTCTTATCTCTTAGTTTGATTAATTGAAACTTTTAACATTCTTTCTTCTTCGCCGGGATGAAGTGAGGGTTTGAGATGAAACTTTTTTGGAATATGAAGGCATAGTTGGCTTAAACTGTACCTATTCTGTCCTTAGTGTTTCAATCTCAGTCTTTTCTCGGATTGGAGTTCGCTATTGTTTTCCATTTTTAAGGTTTTGTGCAAACACATAGCGATTAACGCCAAATTTGGTAAAAAGGTGGGAACTGTGAATGTTCACGCATACAACGAGTGACATCCTCTTACGTTGAATGTAAGGGGGGGGGGGGTCCCCATACATGCAAAAGGGGGGTGTAAAATGTTTTTCCATCAAATATAGTCATGTGGGGTATCAAATTAAAGATCTAGGTTAGTAATTTTCGAAGCCGGTCTTAGTTTTGACATTTGTTGGGGAGGTGGGGAGTGCGGGGGATTGAAAGTGATCATTTCTTTAAGGCGGGCAGTCTCAGAAACTACCAAACCGAAAAATATGAAAATCAGGAGGCTGCCACTATATGGTGCCTGGGCTCCGAAATACCTTCCATACCGATATCTGTTCAAATAAAGTTAATAATAGTATATTACTATATTTTTTTGTAAATGGATGGAAACCCCCCTTAAATTTATCCTAGCAATACGATGTAGGCTATAATGTGGAGCATGATCTTAACAAATTTGGTGGAAATCGCACTGTTACTAACAAAGTTATAATTCGTCAAAGTTGTTGCTTTTTTGAAAATTGAAGACTATGAATGTCAATATCACCCGAAAGTGGATACTCTCATATAATATATGGATATATTATATTATGTGCTACGTACTAAGAAATACACAAAACCTTTCGTACCTGAAGCGTCCAGCTTCCGGTTTCTCGACTTGTCCTTTTATTCAATTTGCGGATTCTGTCAAGTTTCGCTTTCGGTCTTGTTTTTTTGGAAATGAAGCGAGATAAGATTCTGTGGGTTGATCTTTCAAAGCAGGATGAAAAGGCAGCCGGTGTCCTTCTTGCTGTACCAGGATTCGTTCGAAGGAAAGTTCGAGCACGATTGGCTTTAATCCTCAAACACGGCAGATGGCGTCCTCAATTGACATTTCCCCTGCTACAAATCTTAAAGGGTACCCCAGACCTAAATTATTTTGGCATCCTCAGCTCATAATTGTTGAGGGTGCTTTCTTGAAATTCTGTGCATGTTCTGCAGGGTATTGATGATGCAATCCGTCGTGGATTTTGCTTCTCGACTGCGGCAATTAGGGTTCGCGTTTTCCGACTCCAGGCGCGCAGTGGAGCAGTTCTTCTAATGTTGTCCATTTTCGGCTTCGCATCTGTTTCGTTTTAACTTCCCATGGTATTCCCATTTTGTAGGAGTTTTTCAATTTCCAATGCAATCACACGCATTGGAGTTGAGTTATTCTTTGGTAATCTTGCAATGCACCAAGTCTTTACACAAAATCGTCTTATAAAAATAGTTTACTGGCGCAAGATTTACCAAGCTGAATTCCGTGGCACGTGCCTTCAAAATAAGAAATATGAACTTTCTGCCGTCCTGCGTTATTTTTAAGGTTTTGTGTAAAACAAAACCTTATTAAAATCGATTCAATGTCTGTCTGTCTGTCTGTCTGTCTGTCTGTCACACGCATTTTTCTCCAAAACGGCTAAACCAATCCGAACGAAATTTGGTGGACAGATGGGAACTATGGAATCCCACGCATACAGCGAGTGGCATAAATTTAGGTGGAGTTTAAAGGGGGGCTCCCCATACATGCAAAAGGGGGATTCAAAAAAATTTTTCACCGGATATAGTTGTGTAGGGTATCAAATGAAAGGTCTCGATTTGTACTTTCCGAAACTGACATTAGTTTTGGCATAAATTGCAAAGTGCGTGAGTAAGGAGTCAAAATGTACGCATTTGAAGTGAGACAGGACTCATTTTCGGAAATTACCCAACCCAAAAATCCGACAAAAAGCAGGGTAGTGCGCCTAGATGAAATCTAGGCCTCAAAATATGTCCCATTCCGATATCTGCTCAAATAAACTTACTAATAGTATATTACTACTTTTCAGAAATTTACTGAAAAACCCCCCCTTAAATTCATCCTAGGACTTCCGGATTCTGTACCAGCATAGAGGACAATATTTTGTGTATATGCGCTAAATTTCATAGAAATCAGGCAATTAACGCCAAAGTTATAGCAGTTGAAACTTAGCAATTTCGCGCGAGTTTACTGCTTCCAAAGCCATGCAAATCGAATGCTGACGTCATAGTTACCCGGAATAATTGACATTCGCGTGGAATATTTAAGTCACATTTGTGAAGAATCTATCTATCTGCAGCCCTTTTTAAGGTTTTGTGTAAAACACTTATATGAAATCTAATCTTCGAGAGATGTCCCATTCCGGTATCTGCTCAAAAAATTTACTATTATCAACTTTTAGAAATAGAGTAAAAAACTTCCCTTAAGTTCATCCCAAGTGTACTAAATTTTGCACCGACATAGAGGACAATCTCGTGCATACACATGCCAGGTTTCATGAAAATCCAAGTATCAGTGCGAAAGTTATAACAGTTCAAACTTATCAATTTCGTGCTAATTAACAGCATCCTAAGCCATACAAATAAGATGCTGACGTCAGAATTAACGAGAATAATTGAAATCCTAGTGAAATATTAAAATTCCATTCAAGAAGAATCTAATTGTCCCTAGCCCTTTTTAAGGTTTTGTGTAAAACAAAACCTTATTAAAATCGATTCAATGTCTGTCTGTCTGTCTGTCTGTCTGTCACACGCATTTTTTATATTTGATGTTGGTTAAATTGTTTTCATTCGCTAATAATATTAAACTCAGAGCGTGAAGCGTATCAGGTTGACCATAATCAACACAGGGCTTTCCATCAAATGATTTATTTAAATCGCTTTCTAGAAAATAGAGGGTAATGCAATTTTTAGCTATATTACACGGAGCTGTCGTGCACTCGTCGCTCCTCACATCTTTTCCTTTTTCTTCAGCCTTCAGTTTACAAGCGGGGTCGGCTCGTGATGATGGGTTTCGTCATTTTATTTTATCAAATGTCTCATTAGGATGTAATCGCGAGACCTTTAAATCCCCATCCAGCGTATCAAGCCACCATTGTTTTGGCCGGCTTTTTGGTTGCTTACCATTGCTTTCGATGTTCTGATCAATACTGGTTGTTGAATTCTCGTTAGCGTGAATTACGTGACCGCACCATCGAAAACGCTTCTCCTGCAGTTTTCCCACGATCGATGCAAACCCACATCGATCGCGGATATTCTCATTTCAGACGTAAGCAAAACGTGTCACGCCACCAGTGCAATGCAACATCTTCGTCCCATTACCGCAAGACGCCGTTCATTGTCCTTTATAGTCGGCCAACACTCAGAACTATAGAGAGCGGCAGACGGACGACATTGCAGTAAATTTTAGATTTGGGACGTGCGCTGATACGTCTATCACAAAGAACACCAGTTGGGGAATGCCACTTCATCCAGGTTGCATTAATGCGTGAAACAATTTCATTACGCAGTTCTCCATAGGCTGATAGCGTTGACTCGAGATATTTAAATCGCTGAGTTCTGGCAATGGCAGTAACCTGCCCTTCGAGATACTTAAATCGCTCAGTTCTGGCAATGGCAGTAACCTCCCCAGAACTGAACGATTTCAATATTTCGGGTCAATGCTATAAGCCAATGGAGAACTACGTTATGCTCCTCACACAGGGAAACACAAAACCTTTTATACCTGAAGCGTCAAGCTTCCGGTTTCCCGACTTGTTTAATTATAACAGTGAAACATCAATATTTCTTATCACCAGCATTTTCAACACTTGCGGTCTAATTGAACAAGATTATTTTTGACTTCCGTCTTGTAGTCGAAAAAACCGACCTAATTTTTTCAGCAGCTTGAGCTGGCCTGGCTTAGGCGAAATGTGCATAATTAAAGAAATATAAGTTAAACCCAGAAATTGAATTGAACTTATTGTATGAAATTTTTGGAAAAAACATGATTTACATATCTGAAACCACATCATCAAACAAACCATTACCGAAGGCAAAACATAGAGGCGAGTGACATCATCCTATAAAGGAGTGGAGATCGAAAAACTGCTGAGAAGTTAAATTTATCTGGAATTTGTTCAATATATGTATATCAGCTTAAGAAAAGAACCAGACCCCTGACCTTCTGAATGGGCAAAATGTTAGAAACAGGCAATTAAAAGTACCAACACAATTATCATCACACTGTGGCGTACAACCGCTAATATGGATTATATTAGTTGACGAACTTCCGGAGTAGCTAAGAAATACTGGAGTAAAGGTTCCTGACGATACTGTGTTAATCTGTATAGGCAATTATGGGGACGCCCTATGTGCCAGAATCCATTGGGGGTGAGAATTATTACTTCAGCTTATAACGCCAGAGTACCAGGAAGCGTAGGTTGATAACCATTAGATGGTTTGAGAACCATTAGATTGCATTGCACAGAAACGGAAACATTTCAGAAGAAACAGAGTTGAAGTATTCGGGAATTACACTAGACCCAAAACTATTCTGCAATCCATACGCCAGGAGCATATGTTGGAATAAGGTAGAAATTGCACCCCGAAAACAATCCGCTGGATATATATTGCAATAGTAAGACCAGTGATTACCTATAGAACAGTAATCTGATCAGATAGAACGAAACTCGGCCCAACAATCAAGGAGCAGCCCAAATTGAAGGAAGATTTACATTTATTCTAGGTTTTATTCCGAATTATTGATACCAAAGGTTTACAATGAAGGTTCATTTCGAAATGAAATCTGAAACGCAATGGAACAACAGAGCAGACAGAGAGGGCTTGATGGTGGCTTACAGCTTAAACCGACAACTGATTACCTGGTACAGTGACAACAGAGAGAGCGAGCGCAGTGGTCACTGGTCCAAGGAAAGCTACCTGGCACCAACGAGTAAGATACGTGTGTCTACTACATCCAAAGGAATTATAGGGGGCCAAATATTGGAATTCTAACCGATGGCGAAGCGATTCTCAAGGCATTCAGGTGAACTCTAAATTGATATGGGGATACCTTAATAAATTGAATATACTTATTTCGTTCAATAATGTTTCCATCCCATATTGGGTTAGAAAAGGCATCAGATGAGCTAGTTAGGAAAGAAGTAGAAAGATCACTATATGGACCAGAACCCCTCTGCTGAATCGAGAAGGGTTTTTGACAGGAGAACAGTTGAGGGAACTACACTGAGCGAACTAGAAACAGAAGAGTCCAGGGTGCTCAAGGAGAGATATGAACTAAAGCACTCGTAGGATTACTTAAACCCTACCAGGTCCCTGCAGGCTAAACTACCTCCGGAGGAAGCCAAAGATATCTATGCACACAGTCTGCAGATTCTGTGGAGAATGTGATGAAGCCTTCACACATATTCTAGGAAAATGTGCGGCACTTGCGGCAAGTAGGTCAATGCACTAGTAAAAATATCTTATATCCGATGTTGGGCTGGAAAAACTAGAAGTAAAAAACATCCTAAAATTCGGTCGGTTATAGAACTGACCGATATATAGTTAATAGGAACACCATTCATCAAAGGTGCATTTTAAAACGGTGGTTCAATTTATATTGAATTCACCTGTAAGAGCAGCACTATAATTTTTTGCATCATATTTTTTTTTGAAAAGTACATTATTATATTTACCTTCTCTCACAATAGGCAAGTTATTATTTGAGAAACTGTTATCATCCACAAAATCCTTGACGAAATCTCAACTATACAAATGAAGCGTTTCCTTACGTGAACGAAATGTAGTGGCATGAAATTGTTATTAGATCATGATAGCAATAAAAAATCATAGTCGAATTCATTCATTCAGCCTAGATAAAATGTGATACATGGAATGACGATCAAACAGAGGCAACGGTATTACTAACTACGCACTTGATACGGCGCAAAAAATCTGAAAGCAAGTTATATTCTGCTCCATATAGAGAATATGATAAGTAAGTTAGGTCAGTTGCTTCAGACACAAGGTAAATAATATCTTGTGTAACATGTTTTTATTGTGTAGAAAATCGTGATTTTTTCAATATGTGGACCAAATGCGAATTTAGCTCGAAACGTTTCCTTGCCACTCAACAACGACATACCCGAGGATATTGTAATATTGGCGAAGAAAATGTAAATCATTTCGAATTCTAGGTTGAAAATCCAATCCCCGGAGGGGATATCGAGGGGTAAGAGAGGAAACTCATAACGGTGAAAAGTTATCGCTCTCAAAGTGATGATCATGATGAAGTTTGAATTTTCACCCATACCCTGAAGGGGGAGCAGGTGGAAAGACTATGCAGGATAAAGAAGAAGGTGGCTTTTCTTTAAGCTGGTTAGTGAACTGTCGCCGTCACCCACCGTGACAAAATTATAGACCTTCAAAATGGGGCTATTTCGATGTGAAAACAATAATGTCAAATCAATAATGATATCATACCTCCCTTTTGAGGCGCCATCATTTTTTAAAGTGGAGCCGGCCGCCACGATTTTATTTGCCGATTTAAAGCGGCTGGGTAAGGAGGACCTATTGCTTCTTCTCCCATACCCCAACAACCGGGGGTGGAACTCTAAATTAAATTTGACTGCTTTTATATCAAAACATTCCTATTTTGAGAGGTCGCAAATTTTTACAGGGGTAGCAGCCTCAATTCTTGAACGGTGTTAGAGGGAGGGATCCTCCTCTTTCTCCTGCACTGGAAATTCAAACTTCACTGGGGTTGACTACTACAGGTTTTCATGGGTTTTGTAGACAGAGGATCACCCCCTTTCAACTTCGTCACCCTCCCCGAGGTAGGGATGAAAATTTAACCTTTTCGAATTCTCCTGCACCTTTTGTCCTCTTTTCGAGAACTTTAGATCAAGCCAATCTCATCTTTCATTTGCAAATTGCTGCTTCTTCAATATTTATGTTATCCATTCTGTTACTACATCAGGATTTCTGAGTTTAGAGTTAAACTATTAGAAGAGCACCAATGAACCAAATGTCTAGGTTTGATTGAAGGGAGACACAGTCCATAGGCGACGATATAGCAAAAGAAACCTTAAGATCGTCGGCATAGGGCAGGCAGGCTCGGTTGAGAAACCATCAAACAAGTAGTATGGGAATGCTTAGAGACAAGAGTTTGAACAGAAGTATCTTATTAGTTAATGTGTCGAAGGCTTTAGTAAAGTCAGTGTAGATAGTATGCATGACATCTTCGTACAGAGAAGGGGGACTGAGGCAGAGAAAATATGCGCATAATATGATAAACGGGTATATGTTTTGCGAAATGACTCGTACGGTGACAGAATCATAGGTGGAGGAGGAGCAAAATATGATTTCGGCACGGAGAGGAGACTTAACAGCTATTTTGCCGGTTGTCTTGCCGAGCGCAGCGCACTTTTTACCACAATAAAGGACAGCCTTACCACGTTTCAAAGATGCAGATGACGTGATGTTGAAATGCTAAGGCCGGAGCTAGATAACTCGTTTAGGGATCGGGGAGTCAAAAGTCCGCATCAATTGATGCCAGATGATGTCTAGCTTCAGCCAAGCTTTGGTGTGAACTGTAAGCGGATTTACGTCGATTATAATTAGTACCCTTGCCGTGTTTTGCGAATTATAAAAGGGAGCGTATAACATCTGCAAGCCGCTTTGTTCACGCTTCTCTTTGCGAATTATAAAAGGGAGCGTATAACATCTGCGAGCCGCTTCCGTCCCGCTGCTCCCAGGGTAGAGGTAAGGCAACGTCTGAAGAGTTGCCTCTGCCCTGCTAAGGAACCGTAGGCGTCTTCGTCCCTCTTTTAATACTGTAAGGTAATGCCTTATTTCGCTGAGGAAAATGGAAAACGTTCTTTGTTCTTGTTCTTGGTTACAAGTTATTTTACAGAATTTTAGGTGCTGTATCCTCGGCGCCAGGATAGACCTATAAAGCTAATAAATACAAATTATATGGACCTAGAGAGAAAAATAAATAAGCCCCATATTAGCCCTATTTTCACTGAAATTTGTTTTCTGGGCCACCGGAAAATTCCGCAACCAGGGACATCCTGCCTTTCCAACACCTTCCGTTAGGCCTATGCATATTAAAAAGAAAAAAACTTCTCGAGGAAAATGATACTTGTTCTTGAAGTTTATTAATTAGTTCTCATTGCGAGGGCAGCTTTTATAGAAAAGCACAAAGTGGTATTGCAAACTAAATTAAGGAATTGAATATAATTTTACATATATTCTGCCAACTAAATCTTACATAACTTTACGATATTCCAAAAACCTTTCTAATAACTAAATTAATTGTTCCAGAAAGCACAGGAGTAATGTATTTCCTATGTATCTATCAGTAGATACTAAAGGTAGTTTCTATTCGCCATTTTACAGCTTGTTTATAGCACAAATTTTCATAAACTTATAGGAAGTTTGACGACAATTGACTTTATCGTTTTAGACAGCCGATATTATACACACACTGATTTGTTGCTTTTTTTATTTATCTACTTTTATTGAGTCTGGATTTATTATTTGCCTTTCCTAGATTTGATATGTATTTTCTTTTTAGAAAAAAGTAATTGATAGTTTAATTTAGGCTAATTTTTTTTCATAGAATGGTATTTAATTGACTGGTGGATAAAAATAATCTGTTATGACGAATTTTCAATAGAAACGAAATGACTTTAAAATGGTGTGACAGTCATATTTGCTAGCTTGAAATGCGACCATGATGTAGGTTTGTCACTTGTTCGTTATTAATTTTGTCGTGATAATAAAGTTTCAATTAAAGCAAAGTCCCATTAAAAATGAAATCGGAAAAAAAAATTTTGACGACCGATCTCAATGAAATTGGCATAATCACTATCAGTGACAGTAGCCTTTTAGAAGTGAATTGTTTTCTTATATGCTGGATGAAGGGGCGTTATGTAGTTGGACGTCCTTTTCGATCGATGCATCCTCCAACATCTCAAAACGTGCCACAATGTCGCCCGCCCTGTCGCCCTCTATGGTTTTCAGTGCTGATCGTCTACCAAAGGCAATGAACGGCACCTCGCGGAAATGGAAACAAAAATAATGTGTTGGACCTGCGACGTTACACGGAAGGAACAATTGCGGTTATGGTTAGTTAATTCACACTGACGATAACTCAGCTAGCTAAGATTGTCCTAAATATTGAAGTCGATGGGAAAAGACTAACGTTCCGTGAATATTGCATAGTGACGTGTAAAGGGCCAAAGTGCGGTTATTAATCTTCAAAATAAAGTATTAGGGAGCAGCTAACTTGATCATCTGATCATCTCCCAAGCTTTGTGATTATTACGCATGCATGGAGAAAATATTTCCAATGCAGTTAGTTTGTACTTTTTCATATTTTTTTTATTCGCTTGAAGATATAGTTAATAATTTTCATTTCCCCATGAAATATATGCATATATCAACATGAGCACCATCTAAAACTTTATGCTTTTCCAATACCGACCGACTAATGAATTGAACCACGAGTCCGAGGGTTGATTGTACAGCATCCGCAGAGTAAGTTTTCACTCCAGGCCCGGATTTTCCCCTTACGACCATATATGTATAGGTGGAATGTATTTCCTACATATCTTTGCATGGAAACTAAAAGTGATTTCTATCCAACATTATGCAACCTGTTTATAGCCCAAATTTTTATGAACTCATAGGAAGTTTGACGACAGTTTGCTTCTTATCGTGATAGACAGCCACTATTAGAGCGCATGCATTGATTTGCTGCTTACGTTATCTTTTCGTTATATCTAGACAATTTTATTTAGTCTGGATTTACTTTTTGCTTTTTTTATTTATGATTACTTTTTAGAAGGAAGTAACTTTCGTTTGATAGTTTAATTGACCCTAGTTTCTTCCATTTAATCGTATTTGAATTGCTTTTGGATAGAGATAGTCTGATATAAAAGGTTTTCAATAACAACTAAATGATTTTAGAATATCATGCCACAATTGTCATGTTCAAATTTACGTAACATTAATTTTCGTAATAATAAAGCTTTAATTGGAAAATAAACTCATTAACAATTAAATAAGAAAATAGGAGCACTCCAAAAGAAAAAGATTATATGGAAACACTTGGTACATTCCAAAAAGGATTAAATAGGAGAGATGTAAATTTGAACTAACGCCGTTCATCTTCAGTTCTGCAATAAGTATCGCATGTTTCCACGTTTTCACTGGGCGCCAGCAAAAAAACTCTTCTTGGTTTCTACCCCATCCATCATCAGCTGCGACAAAACATTTGAACCCAACAAAACATGTGATGCATAATCCGTCACGGGATTCGCCAACTTCTTCCTTCGTAAAAGCAATTTTACTCGTCGGAGAATTGGAGGACAGGTGAAGGACAGCTTTTGATCACCCTTCTCACCGTCAGAATTTTTTTAATTCGATCCTATCCTGCAACTGAAGAGTAACACAGAGTACAGCCAAGGCATTCCCGGCTGATATTCCCTCACTTCAGAGACCTCCATGCTTGTCCACTTCATTCTCAGATCAAGTTAAACCCTCAGTTATATACATAGTTACTCTGGTTTCTCTGAAGAATAGTGCTGAAGCAAGACTAATTAGATTGATTTTCCGCATAATCGGTCGCCTTGCCTATGGATAGTGGACTCTCCAGATGGGGCTTTACCGGATGCACTACGGTCAGATGCTGCTCCCTACAAATATCGCATTTGAAATATTTGGACCTTTTGCAAAGTTCATGGGAGGCACATGATATACACATGAAATTTTGCCGAAGCAACTCTCTCTTGGTACTGTCTATCAACTTCGGAGATCAGGAAACTGTATGTATGTATATATTTAGATAAATCATTTTAAGGGGGGTTTTCAATGTGACGGTCGAGATTTCAACCTTTTATTAGATTTTTTTCCTGGCAATAAAAATAAAATTAGCCTCTCCAATCTTTTTATTTATTATTGGAATCTTGAATTACTTTACAACACTTTAAAAATTAATAAATTTGATAATCATTCGCATTTGTTTTTTATGGTCAAAGTGTTCATTTCTCCATCCAAGATTATAATTTTACTTTACTAAATATTAAAATAGCGAAGTTGTAAAGAAAAATAAAAAATCATTGCAAATCCAGCATAAAAATCAGAAATTATTAACGAAAGTAGATAACCGCGGTTCGGACCAGAATTACTGATATGTAGAATAATGTTTGAAAATTTCAGCTCGATGAGTTGAAAAATGTATTCCATAGTAAACATTTTAAATTTCGATCTGAAATTTCTACAGTAAACCCCCAACATATTCTGTTTTCAAAATAAAAATAAAACCATTAAATAGAAAAACCTCCTTAGTTTTGATGGTGTCTCCGTAACTCAGCTAGCGAGAAGGGTCATTCCGTCTACACTTTCCTCTTGTTTTTATATTGGTCACCTTGCTACAAACCACAAATACTTTCCCATCCTTGACAAGTTACCATATTTTCGAGGACTTCACCACTTCATCAACCGTGATGGGATTATGGGGATTTCGCATTGCCGTGTGAAACTTCTCATGTGTTATAATTTCCATCTTCCGCGTCAAGACAACGTCAATGAATAGTATTCCTTCGGCCGATTTGTATCCTCTCTTCACGAGAATCTAAAGCATGGATTGCATTGTGTCCTTTATTCTGGAATTCTCTCATGATATTTAAGGGAGGTCAACAAGGGCCTGGATTTCTTTTTTTACCAATATCAGAGTTGACATAAACCGAATTGAATAGACCCCTAAAGAAGAGATTCCTCGAATTGGGGGAATTGGTTGTAATCGATAACCCCAACTCCAGGAAGCCAATTATATTTCAGGATTTAATAGCCGCGACCAGAGTTGACATAAACCGAATTGAATAGACCCCTAAAGAAAAAGTTCCTCGAATTGGGGGAATTGGTTGTAATCGATAACCCCAACTCCAGGAAGCCAATTATATTCCAGGATTTAATAGCCGCGATCGATTCCTAATGAAAAGAGCCCCATTGCGATACACGCCTGCTCTACATCATCACTTAGCCCCATAAGACTCGGCAATTTCACTTTAGAAGTTCCTTAACCCGTGTGTCACGGACGGAATGTATATTCCTTTGGAGGTGCCTTCCATATCTCATAGAGACCCCTGGATAGCAGTTTCGTCCAGTAACAACCTTTGACCCTAGAAATGAGTTATTAAAACTTTATATAGGCGCTATGCATGAAGGTCCTCTTATACTAAAGAACATACGCTAGATTCGCGGGCGTTCTCTGCGCTAGTAGTCTTTTGTAGTCTGTCAGAAATTCTGCGAAAGAAAGGGGTTCTAACCTGGCCTCTTCGAATTTTTCATAGCTCAGTTTTTCAAGCCTCAACTTATAATGAGAATCTCCTATCTCCTCAACCCAGAACAACCGTTTCTACTGAGCGTCAATTATCCCTTGTAAATCTTTTAATAGAAGGGATTCCTGTTGAGTATATTATACAATCAATGAAATAGGTTCCGCCACTAAGAGCACTTTGGTAAACTATTGCAGCACACAAGACTATCTGGTATGATCGGAAGGATCTTGCCTTTTAAATAGTTAGTTAAACGGTTACAGCTGTCGCTACCGCCAAAAAGGACTAAATTTCAGCTAAGCATTGAAAAAAAACCATCAGAATTGGTCAATATGTATATGACTACCACAGAAACCTATGTGGAGTGTAGCCTGTCAGTTACGCCGTCGATCCATTTCAATATGTATGCGGTTCTCACCAAAAGCTTGCAACTGTTCTACGAGACTTCATTCACGGCGAGCTGGAAAAATATTCGTTCGACAGGAAAACTGAAAGATTGCAATATCTAATGAATAAATATTGCAATTGCAATATCTAATGAATTCAGTGTAAACTGAAAGAAGCGAAAGAGGTTAGATAGGTACGATTGTGACCAGATTCGGTGGGCGAGACCTAAACCGGACCGCGACATAATACTTTGCGGTAGTTTTACGGAGAAAAAGACAAATTTAGCCGGTGACTTTAGTGGGCGTGCAGCTGACAGTTTAGGCGATCGATGTAGATATTAAGGTTCAACCTGTAAACTACTGATAGGGGTATCTCAAGAATTGGTACGCTCATTCATAAGATCAACAAAACTAGGCAAAGGGCATGCTCCGAGTTGGTTTCACGGAAGAGTTTGCTCATCCACCACTGCCAGGGCCACAGATGTAACACGACCTGACAACAGCTGAGCTGCGGAAAAAGAAGATATGGGACGCAACACTCGGGGTCAGTTAGTTCTTCAATCGGAGGAGGAGGGTAGAATACCATCTAATTGGCAAGAAAGCGGCATCGTTTCGGTTGTTATCCAATGCCATGAAGATTTTTGAATGGGAAAAACCTGGCCGTCTCTACTTTGCATTTCTGAATTCAAAAAGACTCATCTGATATGCATTAGGAAAACAATGAATGTGAGAGGAACTCGTACGCTGCTCTACCGCGGTCTGAAGAGCAATGTTCGAAATGTGCCAATTACGTCAAAACCGCTACTTCTGTCAGTCTTCATCAAGGAAATGCCCTCTCCCCACTCCCTTTTGGTATTGTCATGGATCCTTCATACAAGACAACTAACGTTCAGCACCCTATGCAATACTTCATATAGATAGCTGATGTTTTCCTGGCGCTGAAGCTGATTTCTGAAATGAGGACATCCAAGATTGATATGCGGTTGTGTTCAACCTGGACAAATTTTCGAGGTAGGCGTCTAAGATAGTTTGGCCATGTAATTCGGGCTAACGAGAACTCACAAACTAACATTGGGGTTAAAATCAAATTTAATAGGACCGGCCGAAGCAACCATGACGAAACCACTCGGACCAAACTTATGACTGAGCAAAATAGTGCATTCAGTCAAGAAGATCCGATTCCGCTACTGTAGACCACAAAGGCTAAAGAAAAAGAAAACCACCGTGGGTGGGTTAATTATCCGGTAGCGGTGGGAGGATATTATCGATGTCACCAAATTGTTCTTCATTTCTTCGGACTTGAGGACGAAGATACAAACTCGAAACGGATGAAGCTGATTTACCAAGGAGAATAGTGTAGGCGAAGGTTTCCAATCAAAGTTTAGGGTCTAATAAAATCAAACTTTTTTAACATCACAGATGCAGTATCCTTAAAAAAATATCAAGGATATCTATTTTTCGATATATGAATACTTTCGTTAACGTTAACTTTATGCTTCCCACACAAGAAAGGGAATAGGACTATACCCAAAATGACTTTAGTATGAATCTCACGCATTGCTGCAAGTGGTCGCAATAACGCCTTGGATTGACGACTCCTTACAAGAAAATGTGTGCACATGCATACCGTATGTATTTGAAGTATCCCATTAACTACTCTCAATGTAGGTCACAGATACATATTGCTAAAGAGCAAATGATGATTACAAGGTGATTTTGAAGACTGTTCCCGTAGATGCATAAACCCAGAAGTCCTTGATGCAGCTCAATCATCCGGATTACATTTCTCCGTGTATAATCTAATGCAGTTGGAATGTTACTTCCATTGCCTGATTTGACTCCCGTCGATGGTTACACTCCAGCGTTGTTATCTCTGTGCCGCAATTTGCCTTATTCCTGCTATCTTGAATTATAGTAATTATTCTTCATATGCATTAGAGTCGCAAACAAAATGATATATCGCGCATTTTTATAAGGTAATATATGGAAGAATGCGGATTCCAATCATCAATTCGCTCTGATTATGGATATAAACAGAACTACCTAGAAAAGATACTCATAATATCTCCGCTATAGAAATAGCAAATCTCAGT
This sequence comes from Hermetia illucens, assembly GCF_905115235.1. Classification (NCBI taxonomy): domain Eukaryota; kingdom Metazoa; phylum Arthropoda; class Insecta; order Diptera; family Stratiomyidae; genus Hermetia; species Hermetia illucens. Next base: position 38,139,965 of record NC_051850.1, read on the forward strand.
CGATTTCGGCAAATCATAGGGTTAAGGATTGATAATTGATTATTGGTTATTAAGTTACTTTAAATTCAAGTAACGAACAGAAATCCCATTAGGTTACTCATCCAATAATAAAGAATTTCGTTTCCCGTCACCCCCAAAAGTCGGCACCACCAATACTGTTTGCGGCAACTTTTATAGTCATCGACATTAATTATAAACGCCACTAATTCAACTATAATAGAATCGGTAGCCAGAACGTGACTTTAATTTTCCTGCATTTAGTGCTTAGTAGCCTCTACACACACAAGTAATATAATAGTCGTGCTTCATAATTAATTGCGAAAAAAACTCTTAATTCTGAGTGTGTAATCATGAAACAACCCAGAAAGTAACGTCGTGAAAAAAGCGAACGTCGTGTTTCATCAAATTACACTCTCATAATTACACAGTTCAAGGTTGAAGATACAAAAATGTAAATAGTATTGTATCCATCTATTGTATAATATATTGTACTTTTGATCTAAAAAACCAGTTGAGCTTAGCGAGATGCTGCTAGGAAGTCAGCCATTGAAGACAATAATGGATAAATCTTGTGCATCAGATTAAAGATGATTAAGATTTTATGTGAAGAGGTCTCGATCTTGTTGATGCTGACTTTAAAATGTTATCCAGTGGAATGTATGATATATATTTGTATGGAAATGCAAAGAAATACAGTAAATGGATTCCATCTGGCGAAATCCGTCTCGTGTTTGCAATGAATGGTTTAGAGTAAGTTCTTCTGATACAAAGATACTTTTTCTTAGGAAATCTGAGACAGGAGTTAAAGTTTAATATGGGGAATAGAAAAAAACTGATTCATCTGCAATTTAAACAGAGAACAAGATGATGAATACTTGTATATGAGAGCAGCACATTGACTACTAGCTCTAACGTTTCGGCAACTATTACTCACGATGCTCTTTCTCAACGCATTTCCGATTGAAAGGTTACATCAATTTAAGGAGCAGATAATTAATAAACTAATGTGAGAAGTGGTCAAAAACTTTCAGGCAAATTAACTACTGTGAAGTACGAAGACAGATGTTTTGACTGTTTTACAATATGACTATTACCAATGGCGCCCAATTTGGGGTCTAGCCTGGGACAAAGTTTTCAAATCTCATCATCTATTGATGAATCTATATTTTATTTTTAAACAAAACCTTATTACAATTGATTCACTGTCTGTCTGTCACACGCACTTTTCTCCAAAACGGCTAAACCGATCCGAACGAAATTTGGTGGACAGATGGGAACTATGAAATCATAAATTTAGGTGAAGTTTAAAGAGAGGCTTTTTTTCACCGGATATAGTAGTGTAGAGTATCAAATGAAAGGTCTCGATTAGTACTTATCGCAACTGATATTAGTTTTGTCGTGAATTGCAAAGTGCGCGGGTGAGGAGTCAAAATGTACCCATTTAAAGTGAGAGAGGACTCATTTTCGGAAAGTACCCAACCTAAAAATCCAAAAAAAATCAGGGTGAAAGGAACTCCCTGACCTAAAGATTCCCTAAGCCGGAGGAGCGATAGAGCTAATTCAAATGGTTCCAGGCTAGTTCTCTGGTGCCGGGGAGATGTTTAATTGGTTCCCATCCCTTCCTCTTCCTACCTCCCCCATTGGTGGAGGGAAATCCCGGACTTGAAGGCTCCCTAAGCCGAAGAAGCGACAGAGCTAGTTCAAAGTAATGTGTTAAATGGTTCCAGGCTAGTTTTTTGATGTCGGGGAGATGTTTAATTTCTAGTTGGAGGGTGTATCGTGGTGGGAATGGAACACTATACCCAAAAAAGAAAAATATTTAGAAACTTTGACCTTACAAGTAGTTGCTGTTAAAAGATCCAAGGTGTCTTATGAACTTGCATTAAAGTTGGTCACCGATTATGGAAGCCGTCGACAATACCCATTTCCGCCTGGCAAAGGCATAATTTAAAACTGATGTTCTAAAACATCGTTCAATAAAGGATCCTGCAACCTTTGAACAATAATTCCTTTTCTTGGGAATCAATCCGCTGATCATCGCATTCAACGAACACAAACCAACAGTGACACAAACAAAGTGGCACTTCCCAAATCAAACGAATTTGTTCGGAAGAAATTTAGACAAACACGAGGGGAAAATATAAACTTCAGTCCGACTCTCCTTGCCACTCTTTCCAAATCCAGAGCCATTTGGCCAAGGTGCATGACCCGGTGAAAGAGTAAACAGATGTCGTCAGCGTAGTCGAGGTGTTTGAGGAAAGATGTCATCGTCCATTGAATTCCTCCATGTCTTCCGGACAGGGCAGTAAGAATAATGTCACCCATAACACGGAGAAATAATATTGGTGACAGGATGCAACCTTGGCGGACTCTGATTTGGACCTCCTCCGAGATTTTACCTTGGTTTAGCAGGTGATATTTTGCGCCATAATATGTCGCTCTAATAATAGGTATTAGTTTCTCCGGGCATTGTTCCAAAATTATCCGTAGGGTGTCGATGTAGTCGATGCAGGAGGATTCCGAGCGGAAATGTATCTGCTTCCTGCCAATCAAGCTTCCGAGATGTTGTTCGATGCGTTCCAGGATTATTTTAACTATTATCTTTGCGACGGCAGGGAGTACACAGATACTCAAAACGGGTGCCCTTTTTTGAAATCTTAACGATCATCCCCTTCTTCCACTCTCTGGAAAAGGTCTGGGATTCCCAATATTTCTATACGAGTGGAAGTAACAGATCTGTAGTAACTGCAAGTGCAGCGATAAATGACTCCGTTTGCGTGCATTGATGGCCGAAATGATTTTTCTTCTGCTTGGAGGAACAGCCCGTATCCGCCATTTCATCCGCAAGAGGAGGAACCTCACCGGATGTAATACCGTTAAGAACCCTACTGAAGTATTCTTTCTACTTCTTCAGTTGTTCATCATCTTAGATGAGGAATCGACGTTAACGTCCTTTAGAGTACCATCGAAAGATTCGCGATCCCATGCAAGCTCTGTCGTGATGCAGTTCACAGTTCTGAAATCATTGCTATCTGCGGTATCTTCCGCTTCCTTGATCAGGGCAATAGTAAATTCTCTTTTTTCACGGCGTACATTACGCTAACTTCTCGGGATTTCGCTCGGTATCGGAGTTTGCGCGTCATGCCCGCCATCACTCGCAGCGGTCAGTAGAGCTTTCAACCCCTTCCGTTTATTGATGTGCTTCCACGACTCCGCAGTCAGCCAGAACTTATGACGCTCGTTTGGGAAATGGCCGACAACCTGTGCAACACCCAAGAAAAGAGCATTTTTGATGGTGGCCTATTGCTCATTGATATTTTCAGGTGCGTTACTCAGTAGATCTGCCGTCCGATCAGCAAGATAGCTGTCGAGCGACAGCTGAGTCATACAAGCGAACGATGCTGAGCTTAGGAGGTCACAGCTCCCCAATCCTGCGAGAAGGGTGAACGCAACACGTAAGTGAACGTAAGAGACCATCAGATGATGATCCCTATCGAGGCCGATGTCACCGCCTCTCTTGTTACGTACTTTCAGAAGACAACTCTTCAATCTACTGTTGATCGCGAAGTGGTCGATCTGATTGCTCGTACGGCGTCCTTCAGTTGAAACCCAACTGACCTTATGGTAGGCTCTGTGCTCAAATAGTGTGCCACCAATGACAAGGCGGTGGAAGTTGCAGAAATCCACCAACCTCCGAACAATACCGTTACGGTCGCCAAGACCGTGCTCCCCTATCACATGTCCGAGCAAGTTGTTGTCAGATCCCACCTTGGCATTTAGACCACCCATCACGATCACAATGTCACCTATAGGAAGCTTCCCCTGAATCGCGCTTAATTGCTCATAGAAAGCATCCTCCTCCGCTACATCGGAAGTTTCCGTTGATGCGTAACATTATACAATTGTGATGCTCCTTAACTTGGACCAAAGTGTAGCAGTTTGAAGTCTGTCAGAAACCGGCTCCCAGGTGAAGAGAGCGCGCCTTACGACCCGACAATGGATTCGCGTTAGCTACCATTTAGCTTTCTAGAGTACAAAAGCACATTGCTGCAAGAAGGAGAGGAGTACTCTCCAGAGTCCCACCATTTTATTTCGTTTAGGTCAAGCATGTCCAGTTTTTAATGCAGGAATTCCAGCTCAAGTTGGAAAAAGCGAGCATTATGAGGATCTTCGCTACCTTTGTTGAGGAACGTGCGCACATTCCAGAAACCAATCATAGTCCGTTTTCAATGGCCAAAGGTCGTTTCCGTGGGTGTCGAGTCCCTTTCCGAGGGATGTTGACGTTTCGGAAGCAGTAGAATTTCAAAATTTGCAGGTTGCTAGTCTGCAAAATTCCTTTTCCTTTTAGCCGCCTGTTATAAGCAGGGAAGACTTTGAGTATATTCTTTGGCCCCAACTGACAGGGCAAAAGGATACAGGTAAGAATCAAAAGATCCTCTATGAGGCATAGAAAATAGTCTTCAGGGTCATGAAACTATTTCCATATACTGACTTTATCATTTCGTGTTTTTGGCTCTTGTTTGCAACTTAAAATAAAAATAAATATGACACTATTGGTTCCTCAGCCTTACATGGCCAAAACTTGGTTATCATACCATCATATTGAAATCTCAACACAGCTAAAACGGGGTTTAGGAACAATAAGATAGTTTGGGAACAATAGTTTCGAGAGCCAAGGGTTTTTTTCTATAAAACACAACGAACTTCAGAAGTTTAAGAATGATGATATAAATATTTATCGATTTTGAATAGAATTGAAAAAAAAGTAATACAAACCTTAATAAAAGTTTGAGAAAACATCCAAATCCTCGGCAAGTTGCTACTTCTGCTGTGTATGTAACCGTCATTTTGAATGCGCTACTTCTTGCCTACTGTTAACCGCTTTTCATTAAGAAATTTTTATAAATAACTACGTTATCTAATGTTAAAGCACCTAAATAAAATCACAGCTTTGTAATATTCGAGCCACAAATACAAATACTAATATTTTAGTTGTTTCACACAGCGATTAAATTTTATTTACTTTTATTTATTATATTTAAGATATAATATCACATCACGCACCTTTAAGTAATGCACACAATTTCTCAGATGTATCCTACAATATAAATACGAATCACGTTTCTTTTAGATATTCCATTCTATTAGATACTTTGCACTTGTTTTATGTTACTCGTTTCATTTTATCACTTCCGATTTCATTTTACTTTGCTCGAAGCTTTTCACTTTGCATAGGTTGAATCACTGATAAATAAAACGATAGAATTATGATTGCAAAAGTGGGAAAAAAATCTACGAAATTCCTTAAGATAGTCTCGAGAATGAGTGACTCCTCTGTTGCTTGAAATTTTGGGAACAGCGACGAGATATTTTTAAAGTGATAGAACCGATTTTTAGCTAAGTTGAAAACCATTAGCTTTGCAAACAAGCGGCGACCTACTATGTGGTGTGTGGGCGGATCAGACCAGCTTTCAGATGGAAGAATAAGAGAGAACTGGTGGATTGCGAGATGTTGCACCCCGGCCAGTTGTTCTTTCGCAACTTTTCTCAGTTTTGTCCTCTAGAGTTCGCATGACGACTGTTCCCTGCGTGTAAGTACACACTATCTTTCGCAGTCACGATTACTTTAGTTGGACGTTCTCCGCAACGTTCGAATCTAATTAGTATCTGCGATTAAATTATGCAACAATAGACAGTTGCAATTGCATTTCACATGTCAGAATGTTCCCCATGACGCAATGATTGCTTCCAGGGCAAACAGTGAGTCACTCTTCAAGGAACCGCAGCTTAGCCTCTTGCTAAGCAAGCAAGAATCTTTGATTTACTTAGCTGATTAGTGGCAAGAAAGTCAAACAGCACACTTTGTCTATGTTTACATTATTCTGAAATCATACCCCGCAAAGTGGATTGGACGTAAACGATTTACGTAATCCACTTTATCATACGATAAAGTTTCATGTGGCGTTGTTTTATCGATAGCCTCACGTGTTACCTTTAGATACTATTGTATCTGTTCATATGCGTAGCGTTAGCAGAGAAGTATCAATCATTCTGAAGGCAGATGATGTATTTAACGAGTATGAAAATATAATTATATACATTTACGTACATATGTAGGCTCTCGCTTGAAAACAGCATGTACATATGTATACTATGTACACATATGAATATGAATTTAGCGTGAACCAGCAAATATGGGCTCCTAGCTATTTTCCATTACTCACAATTTTTTGGCGACTAGTGACCCAAACACCTCATGGATGATTCCTCTGTAGTTTGTTTGCGCAATGCATAACGCTTCGGAGGAATTGAAATTAACAACCAAGTTAGCACTTCAACCATACGCAAACGAGTATTATTGACCGACTCTTGCTTACTCTTTTGTGATGTGAAAGATAAATATATCAGGAATCTATACAAATTGGGCAAGCATAATATTGCCAATTCTTAGATATAACCCTGGCGTAGACATTTAAGATGTATCCATTCTGAGATTTTGTATCATATTCAAGGTAATTTTAATACATGCATTTTCCTTAAACATTCCGGAAAAAGAGGAACATGTAGTTCTCGTGGCACCACCTATGAGAGAAATCAGCAATTGGTATACTGGCAAGGGTTCATCACGACAGGACAGATATTCGCAGAAAGAAATCGATATGTTCCAGCTGAACACCATTGGATAATGGAAAGTTGCACTACCCCCAGTAGTGCTGCTCTGAGGTGGGGGCGAGACAGACGGGGCTACAACCCTGTCGGCCAGACCAAAACCGAGCGACCGAGGAGAACCTCCATATGGTGGCACCGGGAAGTGCTGTATTCACTTTGATTTGCTGGTCATAATGCAGTAGGCGAATACTCCAATGCTTCATAATGGTCATCAGACCCGAGCCTACACGGAGATTCATCTAAAGTGACTTCAGGTCTCGAAACCTTATCAGGGGTATACTGGTTCCATGGGAACTGGGATAGCCTCTGAATTTACATGTCTCAGGAAAATTCCTGATTCATGTACGTTCAGCTCGGTTGTTGCGGTTCAACCCTAGTGGGAATCTAATGTCGGTTGTAATTACATCCAAGTGGACAAGAGACCTTCGGGGCTCAAACGTGCTGTTGCGTTTCAACACGAGTAATAAATCTTGTATCCACAAATATGAACGCTGGGCCATGCACTCAATATCGACAGATACCATTATGCTTCTCTCATCAAGGTTCTGATTGTGGTCATAAAATCAATCTGTGTCTTAAGAAAACCGAGGGATTAAATCAACTCGACAGGTGTTCACGTTAATTCACCAAGGACGTACCCCAGTAGAGGCGGAAATAAGAAAAAGTTATGTTAATGAATATTCCTAGAATGTGCACCTTCGAAGCAGACAATTTCGAAGACGACCTCAACTAGAAAAGCGAAGAAATTGATGCTAATATACCACCGTGTTTGAAGTCATTACGAAAATCAAATCCCCCAATAGGTAATTCAACCATGGTGCGAAATAAATACGGATTGAATCTACTTGAACATAATCAGGGAGGGGGAGGAGCTCCAGTACGTGTCTTGCAATGCTTTCTATCTTCATTTTCTGCCAAATATGCAGGCCGACAATCTATTCGAAGAATTTGGGCAGTTGAATATGATACCCATAAGTGAAGGCGGTGCAATTATTTGTCGGAAAGAAAATTTTGACTCAATTGTGGATTTGGTGTGCATTAGCGCCAGCTATATCTCGCTCGGGAAAAACGGTGAGAGGCCTCCGGCTACTCTTCAGGAGCCACGGGTAACAATACTGTGCTCTCAACAATATATTACGTAAGTTGTTGATGAAATAGTGAACTGGCCATTCTTCGCTCGGCTCGTCACTGCCTCGACGAACAGGCCCAGTAGTTGGATCTATTGAGTAGTAATGGAACGACTCGGGTATTGCGCGTTGCCAACTCGGTGAAATACCGCATAAGGCCCTTAAGTTCTGGCGCAGACTACTCCAGATATGATCACTTCGAGCTCTGTATGTCATTGATTGGTAATCGAGCCATATTCCTATAAACCCATTTGTCTTTTAAATATGGGAGTGAAAACATGGAGCGGGCAAGTAAGGTGGATAAAGGGAACCTTTAAACCACTGAAATCACCTGGAGTAGATGGCATCTTCCCAGCATTACTTCAGAAAAGCCCAGAAATCATCTTAGAGTCTCTTCTAGTGGTGATAAGGGGCCGAATAGCCTCGGATGGGAAGGACATGAAGGCGAACAAAAGTGGTCTTTATGCCAGAGGCGGGTATGAAGGATCCTTTTCCCCCTAAATCTTCCAAATTAATTTGCCTTACATCGTTTGTAATCAAAACAGTGGAGAAAGTCAGAGACAACTATGTTGCTTGCCGGACAGGCTGGTCAACCGAAACTGGCACCACCGCCTGTAGGGGCAAATATGAGGATGCCCTACGAGATAGAATCCAGACTAGACTAAATATTACTAGTGCCTGGTCCAGGAAGGTAGGCCTGAGCATCAATCAAGCCAAAACCATCACAGTACCATTCACTAGGAAGCGTAAGCTTGATCATTTGAGAGCCATTAGGTTACATGAAGTCGAGGTGAAACGAAAAACAGAGGTCAAATATTTGGGAATTACACCAGACCAAAAATTACTCTGGAAGACGCATGTCGGAAACACTTGTCGGAAAGCTACGAGAGCTTGGATGACTTGCAGATCCATAGCAGGAAAAAGATGGGATTGCATCCCGAAGATACCACTTTGAACATACACTACAAAAGTAAAGCCTAGATTACCTATGGGACGGTAATCTGGGCAAAAAAAACTGAACTCACCACAACAGTCAAGAAGCTACACAAACACCAAAGACTGGTCTGCGTTGGTATCAGTGGGGCAATGGCACCCTTGGAGTTCCTTTCGGGACTAACTCCTCTCCATCTGCACATACAGATACAGTCAAGGGGGCGATCTTCGGAATGCTCCGGATTAAGTTAAGTAAGTATTTCTAGGCCGCAGAATGGATGATAACGATTTCGATAAGGAGTTTAAAATTCGTTTGAGTAACAGGTCAAACTGGGAGAGCGCGGCTGTGACGCACGGTTTAAACCAGTAACTGATTACCAAGTATAATGACGTATCCTTCACACCTGAGAGAGTGCGTGTCATTAGTTCAAAGAAAACCTACTTTGGACAAATGGGTAAGCACGTTATCATATTCCAGGGGAGAGATGTGTCTCCTTCAACCTACAAAGAACATTGATATTGTGACTGACAACCAGGTGAACTCTACACTGGTATGGTAATGCCTTGAGAGACTGAACACGCCCGGTTAACACAATAAGGTCTGGAAACTCTGGATTCCAGACCATGTAGGGGTGGAAGGCAATGAGGCAGCAGACGAATTGGCCAGGAATGGAGCAGGGTCGCCTCTGCACGAGCGAGTACCATTCCGAAAACGGATTCGTGGTTATGACATTAAAAATGAAGAGGAACGACATGAAGAATGAATGAATGAAACAGTCGGGGGTGCTCATATAAATATATAAACCGCAGCAAACCAATTAATACTTAAACCTCACCAAGAAGAACTTCTGGATTATAGTGGGAATACCCACTGGTCACTGCCGACTAGACTATCACCTGGGGAAGCTAGGGATATCTACGGCACTGTCTGCAGGTTCTGTGCGGATTGTCTTGAAACCTCCATCCACGTTCTGGAACACTGCCCGGCACTTGTGCAAAGTAGGTCCAGGCACCTGGGAGAATACTTAATACCAGATGCCAAGTTGATATACTTGGAAATATGGAATATATTAAAATTCCTGACGGTTATAGGCTCGCCTGACATATTTTAGGTAATAGGTACACTATAACCAGTAAAAGGGACCCAGCAGTTCTTGCAACTTCCTTTCACTGAATAATAATAAACATAAAGCACCGTGGAAGAAATAAAGCTTGCATTAAAATGAAGTCACCAGCTCCAATATGATTACCAGTCACGCCAGAAGGGAACATAGCACAAAAACCGCGTCATTCACGGTTTCGGCAAGGCACTTTAGCTGAGTTCGAAACGTGTTAAGAAGCTTGCATCCCCACTAAACCGTTCTGTTTCTTGTGTTTCTGGACGACTGACTCATCGGACATCGTGAGATAGTTAGTTCCATTGCATGGCGTATCCAACAAAACAGTTGTTGCCTCTCCTCAATATATGATCTATTCACTGCTAATTCCACCTTCTCATCAACACCTGCACAGATAATTGGCTTGTGCGCCGTTGAAATTCTTCATTCGAAATTTTATCAGGTCAAAGTACCCCGAGAATACCTCGTAGGCAGATGTTAGGGAAGGCTTTGAGTTTTCCAATAACAGTGGCGATGACATATAATAACACACAAAGAACTTTTGCACAGAAGAGTTTCAACTTAATGTCGGTGTTGAGATAACCACATTTCAAAATTTTGGACAAAGCAAGGCGGAGCAAACGCTGTTAATGCGTAGAGCGACATCAAGTTCAGTGCCATCGTCACCAAAAACGCTGCCGCCAAAGTATATGAATTGATTCACGTCTTCGATGTTCTCCCCACTCAATTTCATTTGGATACCGAATTCTCTCATGGGCGTGTACAGTTTTACTCTGGCTATGCTACCATAGGCAGCCCTAAAATCGACGAAAAGATGGTGTAACTAGTGTCCATATTCCGTCACTTGCCGCAGAGAGTAAATCTGATCAATTTTCCTGGATGGTATTTCTTTGGTATGGGCCAGTGACATTCTGCACCATCATATGTCGCTCTGATAATACTTATTAGTTTCTCTGGAATGACCCTATTACATAAAGCACTTTAGATACACTCTCTGTTGATCCAATTGGAAGCTTTCTGAACTACGCTAATAACTGCTTGAAAATAATCCGGAGAGTGTTGATTTGGTCAATGCAGCAAGATCCAGAGCGGAAACCAGCCTGCTCTTTGTCGAATAAGATTATTCCCAAGATTCCCATATAAGTGGAATCAGAAACCCTGCAGAAACGGCCGGTGCAACGATAAGTGGCCCCGCAGGTAGATTGTCAAACTCAGCGGCTTTACTCCGAGAAAAAAGCACTTTTATTGGTGCCCAATATTTCTCGACTCCTGCAAGAAGTGGTGGACGCAACGCACAGGCAGAAGCAAGCCAAAATTAGATGATGATCCCCTATGAGGCAGATATTAGCTCCTCTCTCGTTACACACATCCAAAACAGGACTCCTACTGCTAAATCTGGTCAATCTGATTGATTGATGGTGAACCCTAATCCATCTAGACATATGCACTCACCAAGAAGTTAATTCTCTACGAGGTTTAGGTTCCTGTAAGTTTTCATTTCAACGGCTGCCAAGCACTCCACTTCTATAAGATTTTACTTACCCTACAATAAGAAAAATTAGACAAATTCAAAGTCAAGATAATTTTCCGATAGAACTCAATTTCCACAGATGGGCTAGTTTTTACCTCCTTCAAAGTTGCTTAACCAGAAGCTACCCTTCAAATTGAAAGAATAAAAGAATTAATAAAATGCTTTATCTTATTACTTTTCGGCCCTGACTCAATTTATATTTTACAGTTCTAAGCCGGCCGAAACAAATCTATCATAAATTTTGTTTAGGAGTTGGGTGAGTTAGAGTCCGCCTTATACTTGAATGTGGAGTAGGCTAGCAGAGACTGCTGGAAGTCATTTATTTTTGGGTGCTAGCCCGAAGTATGAGGTCCGTGGCCCAAAAACAGTGGGGTAAAGTTCCTTCCCAACTGGTCTGGTTCGCTAGTAAATGGATGGCGGATTATCTAGGTCCCTAAATAAAATTTGCATTCTTATATTTATGGTTGACATTTGAATCTATGTTCAGAACTTACTCTCAAGTACCAAAATTTATTCTATCGGACAGAGTTTGATTCTCGTTTAAAAACCAAAAGATCTTAAACGAAACTCCAAAAGTAGGTTGTAGTATTCAAATTCTATTTGCGTTCCAAAACAAATTCAGTTGCATTCGCATCTGTCTTATAGGCCAATAATATTCCCTTGCATAATTTCGAACTCATTGACTGTCCCATTAAGATACTTATCTACGTTTCGTGTTCACTTTTTCGAAGAATATTAACATTACCGTAAAATAATACGATTTTTATGTGGCCCCGCTCATTCAAAGGTCAGCAAAGCCGAAAACTTTGCCCAGAGTTGCATGTCAGGTTCAACCTCCACAAGTCCTTTTAATAGCTTTTTCTGCATTGTTTACTTAAAAGAGTAAAATCACGAGCATGATTAGATTTATTCATGCTTTATAGCTGGCTAACCCATTATTATTACGACATGAGTAGGGTATAAAGTGGTCTCGTAGATAGCAGATATACTATTGTGGTATCCATTTCAATCGGTTTTGGTTTTAAATATTTCACATACTAGAATTACGGCGAATATATAGTTATTTTTCTATTGTACATCCTGCTTGGCATCTCCCAACGATTAGAATACGTGTTTGTCTCAATTGAAGTACTGTGCCAACCACAAAAACGCAATTCTTACTTGGTATTTACTTTCATAAACTGGCAGCCCTTCTAATGCTAGTCAATAATAATCAGAGCAATTATTGTGGGAAATCCATTTGTAGATTATGTAAATATCAAAATAGTCGTCGGAAATGACCCAAAAACATTTATACGTCAAAATAGGTCTAGGTCACAAAAGTGTCCTCCGAAGGAGTTCACTGTAAATGTAAAATGCGACCATTTTTCCATACTAATGACCATATTGAGCTCGACGAAAAATGGTGGCTAAATCTTCGCGAATTAATTCATATTCATAGATTAATTTGAAGAGCTCCGAAGGATAATGTTTTCCAGGAGTTGCATTGGAATAATAGGATTAATTGGACCATTGCAAATCTAGAAGTTTGAGGACAGTGCTGCTAGGTAGAGTTAGGAAATAATTGGTGATTGGTGAGATGTGGAAATCCATTTGATAGGCAAAACCTGTGTTTAAATAATCATAGAAAAGGTTGTCTTTCATCAACTGAATATGGGTCTAGGATGCCGAGGTAGATATCAATCATCAATCTATGCTTGAAGCCCGAACGAGATAAAAGCTGGATCAACGAACAGTACTGAAACAAGAAACCAGTGGCACATTGACCTATCAGGTGCCACTGTCATCTGGATTCGCAAGTCACCCGACTTCTAGACCTAAAGTCAATGGTTTTCAGGTAAACGGTTTTCAACATCAATATGACCGGCTGAAACAATGCTGGAATTTCCACCCAAGACTGATGCTCTAAAGGCCGCTGTCTTGAGGACCGAGGGGCAACTCTTAGTTAGGGGTTTGATGTCAAGGCACGGTTTAACTGGATTTTAGCGGGAAACGGATTTACGAAATGGCGGCGAGAAAGGGACTGCTAGTTTTAAACACCGAATTCATGGCAACGATTCAGTGGTCAGGTTGCAAAAGAATCACTGGTTCCGTTGGTAAAATCATGGCGAATTTTAGAAAACTTCTCGCCACACGACTGTCAATATATCGCCTTGAAAATGGTCGTCGCTATTCTCGGCGTACTCTAGCATCCAGCTCGCCCTGCGCCTGGAACGGAGGGAGAACATTAAGAGCTACCTAAGTGTTTTGTTGCGGTGTTTCTAGCGATTAAAGACAATGAAATCAAAAAAAGGTTTTTCCTTTTTCGCTAGTATTTTTTATGTTAACACGTATATACTGATGTTTTGGCGAACCACTTGTTCAGTTATAAGCCGAATGTTCAGCCCATCTCTGACAGGAGCTAGGCGACAATTTGAACGGGAATCCATGTAGACCTGGGTCATCCGAAAAATCATAATCGGGGTTCTACGTAAAGTGGGCAGATATGCAATTTCTGCTAGAAAATTCTTTACGTGCCGGATTACCTGTTGCGGATATTGAAGGAATATGGGATAGGCCGCTTCGTCTATAAGACGCTGGAGGGCCTGAGAAGAAGATCACATCCAGATTTGCAAAGGAATTACAGAGGGCTGGAGGTCTGAGTGCTTACAACAATAGTGTACTGAGACTCGAAATGCCAAAAGAGTCGCACCTGGTCGCTTACGCAGATGATGGTGCGACGCAAACTGTTGGCATATTGATTCGAAAAATAAACGGATGGATGGCTGCTCATGGTTTCAACCTTGGCCTGGATAAAACTGAAGTAGTCTTCTTGACTAAAAAGAGAAACCCGACGCTAGTCCCTTAGTGATCAGCGGAATGATTATAGAGTCAAGGTTGCACTTGAAAATGAGCTTTTTCGAGCATGCCAGCACCTGTGGTGTGGATGAGTTTCAGATTCAATTTGGCTAAGTGAACTGCGCGGGTCGTTCGCAACCTGTTCCCGTAGCTGTATGACAAACATGTTGAATGGGGATATTTCTTTACCCAACCCTTAACCGTAACATGTAAATAAAATAATCCTTGCAACAGTGAATGCTAAGGAAGAATGCTATCAAGTGGTTCGGACTAGAAAAACCCTTCAACTTTTAGCAGCGAAGACACGGTATTTCCGAAATTGAATGAAAGGTAATCATTTTTATGGTATAATACCTCAAGATGGAGATAGAAGCGAAAAAGTAAACACTTTACTATTTATTTTAGACCAGGAATAGCAAAAATAAAACTTGCTTCATAAAGTAATAAAGCCCAAAGCCAATAAATTGTAAAAACGTTTGCCCTAGATGCCAATATGGGAAAAGATGTGACCTAATTCCAGCTAAAATTTAAGAGAATTGTGCCATCTCTCTCTGACAATCCGAATGTGAAGTTCGGAGTCAGAATACATTTACATTCGTGAAACTTACCGTCATAGGGATTGAGTCCTATTTGTAATGAACGTCGACTATCCTGTGGGATCTGCCGTGTATCAGATTTTTTACTGCGTAAAGGACAAAAGTGGCACGGACACAGCTATCATTCGTCAAGTAGTTGGTACAATGCATGCTCTTAGGTGAAGGCAGATCGGACCGGTTATTATTCACTCATTGTTTATTTCTGAGATATATCGCTCTGGTCTTTTCGTTCATAATAGTCAACTTGGTATCCCTACTTGGTCAGCCCAAAGCATACATATAGAGATGAAGCCTCAACAAAAGATCTTCACAATCACCTGAAGAACATTATCATAAATACGGCCACAAATACACTTGGCCCCAGTCGCAAAAACAGTTGGAATGGTTGGTTTGACGATGAATATAAGGTAGCAACGGAAGGGAAGAATGTTGCATACCGAGTAATGTTGCATTCTCAAAGAACGCGGGCACGCGCAGAGACTTATCACGAATTCCGGCGAGCGGAGAAGTGACTTCACAGACGGAAAAAAAAGCCTGCGAGAACCAACAGGTCTGTGAACTAGAAAAGTACAGGGAGCAACCGCACCAGGCGCCCAAGTTTTACCAACAAGTCAGCAGGATGAAACCTTATACACCTCGATGCTCATCCTGCCGAGACAAAGAGGGAAATCTGATTTCCGACAGAATGGGCATATTGGAGCGATGGGTTGAGTACTTTGATGAGCTACTGAACAACCAACTACTGATAATATTGACATTATGGGAAGAGCAACCCGACGTGAATAGTCTACCTTCATTCAGAACGAGCAGGCGGTGATAGGCGTGAGATTTTTCGCTGAAAATTAATAAAGGCAAGACGAATTGTATGGTGGCAACGTCAGCGCCAAAACCCAAAGAACCAACAACATCGAATCATACTGATCAAAGTAGAACAATAAACAAGTCGGGAAACCGGAAGCTGAGCGCTTCAGGTATGAAAGGTTTTGTTTGCTTCTTGTCTGAGTATATTTGAGTGTAGAACTATCCCATTTGTACGTAGCCCGTTAAGAATATGCAATTAGCATATCAGATTTAGTACTACGGGTTGTAAATTTACACAGTAAAGACAACTTTGAGCTATTGTAACTTTGTTACTAATAGTATGATTTTGATAAAACTTGTAGATAATATGCTTCATATTATATTTTATACTACTACGAACTTTTATAACTCTGAGATAAACTTAAGGAGGGTTTTACTCAATTTTCCCAAAAATATGGTAATATACTATTATTAACGTAATTTGAACAGATATCGATATGGAGAGTATTTTGAGGCCTGGGCACCATGTAGAGGCAGCATCATATTTTTTTCAGATTTTTCGGTTGGGTAGTTTCTGAGAATGGCTCCGTTAAAGAAATCATCACTTTGCACCCCTCCCACTCCCCGCCTTTTTAACGAATCTCAAAACTAAGAGCGGCTTCAAAAAGTACTAATCGAGGCCTTTCATTTGATACCCCGCATGACTATATTTGGTGAAAAAAAATTTTACACCCCCCTTTTACCCCCCTAAATCTCAACGTAGGAGGATATCACTCACTGCATGTCTGAGGGTCCACAGTTCCCAACTTCTCACCAAATTTCGTTTCAATCGGTGTAGCTATTTCTGAGAAAAGTGCCTGTGACAGCCAGACAGACGGACAGACAGACAGACAGACATTGAACCGATTTTAATAAGGTTTTGTTTTACAAACAAAACCTTAAAAACACAGTAAAGCATTCGATCTCGATACAAAACCAAGAGTGGGCATTGCAAGTGAGATCCTTACAGTATTATGGGACGGGCGGGAAATTGTGTTGGTATCTGACAAACTTCCAAAAAAGTCATCCTCTTATTGGTCCATATAACTTTTGAGCAGTACGGGGAAAGTAAACAAGTCGGGAAACCGGAAGCTAGACGCTTCAGGTATGAAAGGTTTTGTGTATTTCTTTTATAAAAAGATTTGGGTGTGCATTTGTCCCATTAGCTATTATGCGAAAATAGATATTGACATTCATAGTCTTGAATTTGCAGAGGAGCGCAGATTTGACCTAGTATAACTTTGTTAGTAATAGTGCGATTTCCACCAAATTTGGCAGGATCATGATCTATACTGTAGCCTACATTGCTGCAAAATTTTGTGATTCAAGGGTGAACTTAAGGGGGGTTTTCCTGTCAATTACTAAAAATTATTTTAATATACTATTATTAACTTTATTTGAACAGGTATTGATATGGAGGGTATTTCGGAGCCTAGGCACCATATAGTGGCAGCCCCCTGATTTTTTCCAGATTTTTCGGTTGGGTAGTTCCTGAGAATGGGTTCGTTAAAAAAATAACCACTTTCAACCCCCCGCACTCCCCACCTTTTCAGCAAAAGGCAAAACTAATACCGGCTTCGAAAAGTACTAACCGAGACCTTTAATTTGATACCCCACGTGACTATATTTGATGAAAGAAAAATTTACATCCCCCTTTTGCATGTATGGGGACCCCCCCTTAAATTCGTCGTAAGAGGATGTAACTCACTATATGCGTGAGTGTTCATAGTTCCCACCTTTCTATCAAATTTGGTGTCAATCGCTATAACCGTCTCCGAGAAAAATGCGTGTGACGGACAGACAGACAGACAGACAGACAGACAGACGGACAGACAGACAGACAGTAAACCGATTTTAATAAGGTTTTGTTTTACAAACAAAACCTTAAAAAGCAAGTAAAGGCTGCTCTGAGTAGCAGATGGCTTAGAAAATTCTCAGATAGGTAGTCTGATTTCCATAAAGCGGCCTCACTACTGAAACCACACAATTTGTTGCCGAATCTGCTGAAGAATACATGAAAGTCATTCAACTGGGACTAAATTGGGAAACCTTCAGTGAAGGTTGACGATAAATTCACAGAGCAAACAACGAAAATAATAGTTATCATCACAAAAGGCCATAATGAATTTTTAATAATTTTGGGAATTACACTTTTAGCTTGGCCAATATTTGAGAGTAATGATAGACAAAGTATAACCTTTACAGATAATACAACCCAAGCAAGGATGATCCCGAACGTAGGAGATATATGGTACTTTTCTAGGTTCCTCCAGAGGAAGAAAGAATGAGACAATTCTCATCAGGTCCAACACTTTCTTGGGGGCCTGGTATAAAGACACACAACAAAACAACTGCGGGACAATAGAAAGCCCGCATCATATTCATTTCCTGTAAGCAATAATCGGACATCAATTATAAGCCAGATAATGATAGTTTCGCATAATTAGGGTGCTCCCATCAAAAGATACTCATCGATTAGCTCAGATATTTCAAAAAGCAGAATGAGCTGTAACTTGTGCCTACATACGAGTATGTACAGAAATTATTCACTTCGATTATTTTTAGTGCCAGATTTAAAAAAAAAAACTGTTTGCCATATAAATAATTGCTGCCTCTTGCTTTACAGACAATTTCACCGCATCAGAGACACTTTTCTATCACTTTTTATTGCACCACTTGTCTGCCTTCCAATTGAGGGGCTGCATCACTTTAAATATTTCATTTAGCGCTGGAAGAGCAAATATTTGGTTACTGACCCGGACCATGATATCTGCCCGCAGCTGAAACACAGAGGAGCCAGTCATTCACTTCGATTAAGCACTTCACAGGTAGCGGCAAACGATTCAATATCAAATTAAATGCGGCAGAATCACTCAATCTCGAGAACTATTAACCACTCCATGACGTAATTCGCAGTGGACTTCGTTGAATTTCATAGAAAATCACCGCGAATTTAGATACTCCACGTCTAAATGTCTATGAGCATCCGGTTCCCAAGCAGCAATTTACAGCCCCAAACATCCAATTATGTTGTAACAAAAAAATCGTATCCACACGCACTCGGCATATGAGGTCATATTTAGAACGACCTACGCAATTGCGTACGCACTGCCTATATCAAAAGCTATCTAGTTGGGATAGGTAGGGACCATATCCGTCAACAAGTCTAGTCGGTCAACAGACGGTGCGAGGCGAGTCCCTTGGTCCTGCCAGAAACGTGCCAGGACTCGGCGCTACGAAATTATAACCCACTATCACGCTATTACCGTGTTTGTGCGGAATCACTGTGCGATTTCACGACTATCGATTTGTTGAATGAGAATTTGCTTTGGACTTCACAAGGAAGTGAATGTGAAGGACGTTTTCAGAGCAATGAACGACTAACTTTCTTCACTTGCCAAAATATAGCGCGGCCACTTTCTCTGAACCTATCGGAAATTCGATAAAGCACCACAATTCACTGAGACGATGGATATTTTACGTATTGTGGATAGGGTTCCTACCGGCCCGATAGTCTCGTGAGAACTGCAGATATCAGCGCAAACTGTGAGCAGAATCGGGGCTCGGATATAGCCATTGGAATGCTTAGTAATTCAGATTTCGTATCGGAGCGCACAGCCATGAAAGTATCTAAACAGTCGCAACAATTGTACTTTAGAATCACGTTGTGCATATGTGAGCAGACATTGCGATAGCATTCATATCTGTGTTTCTCGGTGATCTCAGATATAATTGGAGCGATTATTGCAAGATTCATTGAGAGTCAGTTTCCGGACTTCGTGGAGATAAAAAGTTGATTTCAAGATTTAATCGCTCTTAAAGCGGAATTAGTCATAATCTAAGCTGAAGACAATAGCATTGTCCTTAAAAATTTGTTTCCAAGTGGTTTTATATCTACTTCCACGCATGTAACTCATGCTTACCTTTTGAACAAAGGGGAATCCACCACTCATACCTTTGTAACCACGTTGAAAACTGGTTTTGCTCAAGCCGGTCTCAGTTCCAAGCATGGTTGGCAAAACTTCCCATTGAGTGTTCAGAACAGCACATGCCCGTAGCATGTCATCCCTTATTCAAGACACTCTACTGAAATTGGATAAAATCGGAGGCGGAATTGGCATTGATGCCGGAAGATATTGAGCTTGAGATCAGGTTTTCCATGAATGGAAAGAGACGAATAAGTGACGTAAAATTAGTTAATTTGCCGCATGATTTCCATAATGCATCCACGTGATGTTGAAGACACTGAACAATGACCAGGTAAATGTTTTTGTTCAATCTAATCTGGTTTCTCATATGAGCAGTGAAACAAAGCATTCATTGCTACGCATCGGTAGTCGGATCCTTGAGGTCACTGTAATTAGTAAGAGATAAGCACCTACAACAATATGTCGATATGTATATGTTTAAACTAGACTTTAATTAAGCACTTCTGCCTATTCCACTATTCACTCTCGATTGTCGACCACTTGTGATAAATACATATATCCATACATGAGTGCTATGGTCAACCTCATGCTCGTTTTATCTTTTTACAGCGAGTGGTTAATAAACATTTCTCAGAATCCAAAATCCAATCTTTTGTAAATAAAAAACTTTTCCAAGCATCTCATTTATTCAGCTAATTTACATTTGAATGTAAATCCAACATTTCATGACGACATCGTCCGAAATAAACTAAAGAAAACAAAGTAGCAACCACCGTTCAATGCACTTTCAACTGAATTCCAGATTTTATCTAAAAGGCCGAATTAATTTTATTGACCGTGGTAAGTTTTAAACAATTTGCAATAAAAAAAATAATAAAATGAATAAAAAGATCTTTTGTTTGGCTAATAATATATAAAATGAAATGACCTCAAAACTTACAGTAGTTGCAGATATATTTCCCCTTTTCATTTAGTAACTGGTGAAAGACCTGATCTTCTCTCATATTCCTTTTCCTTCATTACAAGATCCCCCAAACAAATTGGAAACCAAAAAGGGGAACGGGAAAAGTTTAAAATTTAGAAGTAAAACATTTCTAAGTGGTCCCCCATCCAAGTATTAACCATTTCCATTAACGCTTTACCTTTATGATCAAGAATCGGTTTTTTCTTCAGCACCCATTGGAGGTCGATTTAGTTACATTTTTATATTTAAGAATATTTTTTTTATATTCATTTTTAAATGCTGCACATAGTTGCCAATTCTAACACGGCTATGGAATTGAATAGTTTAAAAAAGGCTGAGAGTAAAAGCAGTTCCATATCTAAGTAATTATTATCATCATCATCATCAACGGCGCAACAACCGGTATCCGGTCTAGGCCTGCCTTAATAAGGAACACCAGACAGCCCGGTTTTGCGCCGAGGTCCACCAATTCGATATCCCTAAAAGCTGTCTGGCGTCCTGGCCTACGCCATCGCCCCATCTTAGGCAGGGTCTGCCTCGTCTTCTCTTCATACCATAGATATTGCCCTTATAGACTTTCCGGGTGGGATCATTCTCATCCATACGGATTAAGTGACCCGCCCACCGTAACCTATTGAACCGGATTTTATCCACAACTGGACGGTCATGGTATCGCTCATAGGTTTCGTCATTGTGTAGGCTACGGAATCGTCCATTCTCATGTAAGGGGCCAAAAATTCTTCGGAGGATTCTTCTCTCCAACGCCGCCAAGAGTTCGCAATTTTTTCTGCTAAGAACCCAAGTCTCCGAGGAATACATGAGGACTGGCAAGATCATTGTCTTGTACAGTAAGAGCTTTGACCCTATGGTGAGACGTTTCGAGCGGAACAGTTTTTGTAAGCTGAAATAGGCTCTGTTGGCTGACAACAACCGTGCGGGGATTTCATCATCGTAGCTATTATCGGTTGTGATTTTCGACCCTAGATAGGAGAAATTGTCAACGGTCTCCTTATTCTTCGTGTTTGACCAGTGCGGTTTGATGTTGTTGGTTGGTTCATCTTCGGTGCTGACGTTGCCACCATATATTTTGCCTTGCCTTCATTGATGTGCGGCCCAAGATCTCGCACCGCCTGCTCGATCTGGATGAAGGCAGTTTGTATGTCTCGGGTGGTTCTTCCCATGATCTCGATATCGTCAGCATAGGCCAGTAGTTGGGTGGACTTAAAGAGGATCGTACCTCTTGCATTTACATCAGCATCGCGGATCACTTTCTCGAGGGCCAAGTTAAAGACCGTTGTTGATGTCGAATGGTCTTGAGAGTGATTCTGCTGCTTTTATCTGGCCTCGCACATTGGTCAGGGTCAGCCTAGTCAGTCTTATTAGTTTCGTCGGGATACCGAATTCTCTCACTCACGGCCGTGTAAAGTTAACACAATAATTATTATACATGAATTTAATGGGGTCGTCCACTAAATGTTAAGGCCTTGATTTCATAGAGGAATCAGGAATATTCTGTTTAAATCCTTCTATTTTACCTAGCGCGTAATGCATATGCATATATTGTGTCAGAATATTCACTTTAGCGTGACATTGACATTCAAAGTCTTAGTATCTGCACCGAAGCGACAACTTTGATCACCTATAATTTTGTTAGTAATAATGCGAGTAAACTACTATTGTTAACTTTATTTGATCATATATCAGTATGAACGATATTTCAGAGCCTAGGCACCATATAGTGCGATCTTCGTGATTTTTTCCAGATTTTACGGTTTAAAAGGATGAAATTACCACTTTTCAATCCTCGCCCTACCCCCTTTTGCATTAAATGTCAGATGCAGCTAGCATCGAAAAGTAATAATCGAGACCTTTGATATGACACCCCATATGACTATATTTGGTGAAAAAAAAATGTTAGACCCCTCTTTTGCATGTATGGAGACAACCCAGAAAACCAGAAAAGAAGGAGTAAGTTGCTCCTCAATTGGTCCGGTCCTGCATTAAGTTGATGCGGACTTAGGACCCCCTTCATTCTCAAAACGAATATTACAACCTATTAAGTTCCACATAAAACAATGTAAATCACTACATGCATGAACGTTGACAGTTTCCATCTTCCCACCAAATTTTGTGCCAATCCGTACAACCGTTTCTGAGAAAAGTCCTTGTGACAGACAGGTTAGACCAACCTAATAAAGTAGGCGCCTCTACGGAAAGAGCTATCCATATGCTACAATCCATCGCCAAAGCATGTGACACGTCCATGCCTAGGAAGTGGTCGTGCCCCAGTAAAAGACCCAACTACCGGTGAAATAGTGAACCGGTCAGCCTTCGATCAGTCTGCCACTAAGCCAGAAGAGCGGCTCAGAAAACGATAGGTAGAATCGATCTGGGGCAAAAAGAACACGCCTATAAGGAAGTCCACAAAATTCTCAAATTCGCTGTCCAATGGAGCAAGAGGGAATGCTTTAATAAGCATTGTTTGGGAGCGGACATAAGCCCATGGGAGTGCGCCTAATAGAATCATGATGGAGCTATTCAGAGGCCCCTCAACTCCGCAAATTACGTGTCTTACCCTCATGTTAAAAATCATCCAAAGGTTATATCCCCAGCAAGAGGTGGCCACCGAAAGCTTCCAGCAATCTTTGAATTTGACTCCAATAGCACCAGGGACCAGAGATGAGCTGTTGGGGATCTGGGGTAGAATAGGAGATAACAAAGATCCGGGTCGGGATGGCATACCGAATACCCTTCAGCTTGCCGTGCAAGCCAGACCGAATATGTTTGCTGCGTTGTTCTAAGCATGTATATTCGAGAGGATATTTCCTGTGGCGCAGAGGCGGCAGAAGTACTACTGCCTAAGGCTAGTAAAAGTCTGAGTGAGCCAAGCTCTTATAGAATTATGTGGCTTTTGGACACTGTGCGGAATATGTAATACAATAGATTACTCCCGGTTGTTGAGAGTCAAGGAGGTTTTTCAAATTGACAGTACGGGTTGGATAAAGCCAGACCAACCATTGATGCCATCAAATTGGTTACTGGCTTTGCCCAGGATTCAATTCACGGAAAATGTAGTATTAGCAAATATTGTGTGATGGTGGCCCTGGCCATGATGCACGCATTTAATTCGACCAATTGGAAACTGACCACTCTCGATATAGGGAGTCGGCCTTGGGGCACCTATGTTTGGTAGAATTCTTGCAATAAGTGCTCCAGTATTATATACCTTCGTGGCTGCACACTTCACTTGTGATTTGCAATTCAGCGTCTGATCAATCATTACGACCAAGTATTTGAACATAAGCTTCGAAGGCATTGTTTTATAATAAGCACTACTTCCGTGTTATAAGAGGTTGTCTTGTATTTGTAGTTAAGCGTAAAATTGATAGACCAGTAGCTTACTCCAAACTACAATTTTTATTTTACAGTGTATATATATATTTCGGGAGCAACTTACCCCCTTCATCAGTACAAAGCTACCCAGTAGCTACTGGACTTAATGTCATAGACTGCTTCCAGGAGGTGTGCGTACAATAACCGTCAGGTCGTTCGCGAAATCAATGGAGGCGACACCAGTAGGAGGGTCTAGCGTCAGTAGTAGTACTAGGACGGAATCTAGTTAGACTCCGCATGTGGTTCGATATAATTTCGTTCTGTCATCTGATTCGCAGCATAAAAACTTATCAATTAAGAAGTCATCAACGGTATGCATTAGTTACTTGGACTCGGCTAAATTGATTAGGAACTAAAGTATTTTGCTCCATTTCGCGGAATTGAAGGCATTCTTCACATTGAGTTTGGTCACTGCACTGCATTTATTACTAGGTTAACTGCATCAGTCGTAGATCGAAAACCGAACTGATTCTGAGAGAGGACGCCTTCCCTTTCGGCAATTGGAAGTAATTTGTTATAGATTATTCGTTTTGTCTGCCTGTATGTTTGTCACACCTATTTTCTCAGAAATGATCGCTTCTATTGATGCGATATTTAGTAAAAATGTGGGACATGTGAATCGCATTGCATGCAGGTAGTAACATAGTTCCATGATGTGTTTAAGGGGGTCATCCCATGTGTCGGATTCGCGGGATCGAATTTTTTTTTGGCATCAATTATATCTAGATATAGTGTATAATATATGCACAAAGTAATTTTTTGATATTCGGAGTCGTTTGGAAATTAGAGTGTTAAACACGTGATAAGTAACATGCGAGATTTATGTTGATCGCCGTAATAAAGCTACTTTTTAAATGCGTTTTTCTCCAAACATCATGTTGAAAATCAGCTGCCACCATAGCCCAAAATCTATAGGACTAAATTCTTTGACATTTTCAGGTCTTATTCAGAACATATTTCAACGGTCCGCAAACTAGGATAATTGCGATTCATTCAGTAGTGAGTCATTTTTAAGGTTTTGTGTGAAACAAAACCTTATTAGAATCGATTCGATGTCTGTCTGTCCGTCTGTCTGTCTGTCTGTCTGTCTGTCTGTCGGTCTGTCTGTCTGTCGGTCTGTCTGTCTGTCTGTCTGTCACACCCGATTTATTCGGAAACGGCTAGACCGATTGTCACGAAAATTGGTAGGAGTATGTGATCTGCGGTTCCCTTTACATGCAACAACTGGCGCCATTTTGTATTAAGTTTAAGGGGGGCTCCCCATACAGGGGAAAGGAGGCTGCAAAATTTTTTTTCACAGAATGTAGCCATGTGGGGTATCAAATGAAAGGTCTCAATTAGTACTTTTCGAAATTGGTTCAATATTTGATGTTAGATGAAACATGAGGGAATAAGGGCTCGAAATATGACCCCAAAAAGTGTAACAGGTCTCGTTCTCAGAACCTATCGAACCGAAAAATCTGAAAAAAATCACAGTGATGCATTTCTACGAAATCGAGGCCTCAAAATATATCCGGTTTAGATATCTGCACAAATAAAGTTAATAATAGTATATTTCCACATTTTAGAAATTTGCCCGGCACTCCCCTTAAGTTCATTCCAGAAGTACAAAATTTGGCATAGGTGTAACGAAGAACTTAATGCACAGTTTGGTCAAGTTTGAAGAAAATCCAACTATTATTAACAAAGTTATAGGGGGTGAAACTTTACCATTTTTTGTGAATTTCGTGCACTCTACAACCTGCATGACGTTATCATCACATATCAATTCGTCAATACCACAACGAAATGAGTTCTTATGAATTCGTTCCCAGAGAATTATTTTGTTTTAGTTTTCTAGTTATCTGTCAACCGGACATGGGTGTATGAAGGTATATAATATATACGTGTTAATGAACTTTGCGGGTAGTGCCTAATTCAAATAGATATAAGAAGTAAATCGGAAATATGGGTCGATCCATTTATATACGTGCATATATGTGTACAGTATTCGGAAATAGACAGTTTGTTTGTTTACGGTGAGCGTAATATCTATGGCTGTAGTATGTATAATACGTATGTCTCGTAGTCTCGTAGTTTGGAAAAATATGAGGGAATATGTTGGATTTGTAGCTATATACGGATAGAAAAATGTGCGTTGAAATTTCTTACATATCTCATGTTCTCTGATGAACACAAAACCTATATATCCGAAGCGCAAGCTTCCGGTATTCCGACTTGTTTATTCATTGAAGAAGCCGTGAAAAAAAACAATTTAGCTTTTAATATTTTTTAATAATCCTACTTTGTGGATTGTAGTTAAGCCTATACGTTAAAATGCCGTTTACTTTTTTTCTTTAAGATGATCGCAGCGCCCTCTAGCGTGGCAGCAGAAAAACACCTTATTTGGAGATGGGTGTATAAATTGCTCTGTATTTCAATAGCAAACTATGCGATTGGACTGGAAAAAATACTATGGACGCTCAAGATACTAATAAATTTACGGTGAAAAATTTGTATTTCTATCTTTATCCAGTTCTTCACAAGAAATTTCTAAAAAAAGCCAAAAAACGGCTTTCACACGGGATGACCTCCTTAACGGGGGGGAGCGTGCCTTTTTTTTTCACTGAGTATAATTGTGTGGGATATCAAATTAAAAGTCTGAATTAGTGCTTTCCAATGCCGATATTAGCTTTGACATTGATTGCAAAAGTCAGGAGGGCGGCGATACGAAAGGGGTTCGTTAATTCAAGGATCCGTTCTCAAAAATCACTTCCCAAGCCAAATATCTGAAAAGAAATATAATGGTCCGTGTACATGGTACCTAGACCTGAAAATGCTGAAACTATATGTTAGTTTTGTGCAAATTTGTTGCATTCTACGGCTTTGAATGTCAGTATCATACTAAAGCGAATAGTCTGAAAAGCTAAATGCATAAACGAATGGGATAAATGCTTCCGGTTTCCCGACTCGTTTATTTAGATATTATCATAACTAGGTTCTAGCTTCCAATAGTTCGTATAAAAGAGAGATTCATCGTCGTAATATCTCCCTTAGATATTTCCGTTTTTAAAAAGTAATTTACACGACGCTCGAAATCAAGGAGATAACGGGGTGTTCAATAGTCCAGTGACCGTCAATTCACCAATATAGCAACTCGATTTTTTTACAGAAATTTCCCAATATACCAGTCAATCAAAAAATATCACACTTTGCCCTATCAAATTCCGAATGGATACGTTAATGCCCGGGATCAAACTTCATACATATATCAACTATAAATAATTGTCTAAATTTATTCAACTTATCAGCAGATATGAGATCCTGACATTTTGTATCAGCTAATGCATGACTTCCGGAAATGACTTCACATATAAAAATACATAATGATCCAGCACCTGTATATGGTGCGAGTAGTTTATCAAAACTCGTGTTATTTATTTGAGTCTGTTATTGTAAACATAATAATAAAATCTCAATAGCTAGCGCCTACAACAGATACCGATCACCGGCTCGCAATATCTCATTTCACTTTGATAATTATTATTATCTTAATTGTGCATAGATCCATGAGCTATGTTATTGTTTGTTTCTGTTAGATTACAATACTGTTATTTTCCGTGAATTAATTTATAAGCTTGAAATAATGTTCGGCTTATTATATTTGAAAGTTTGTGCTTCTTCTTTTTCTTCAGCCTTTGTCCCGTTCACAAGCGGGGTCGGCTCGTCATGATCGGCTTCGCCATTTGGCTCTATTGAATGCCTGATCTGGGGGCAATCTCGAAACTCTCAAATCCCCATCTAGCGTATCAAGCCACTGTTGCTTAGGTCTGCCTTTTGATCGTTTACCATCGACTTCCATGTTCAGACCAATCTTGGCAAGTAAATTCCCGTTTGCACGAATTGCGTGATCATACCATCGAAGACGCCTCTCTCGTAACTTTTCCACGATCGATGCAACCCCATAACGATCGGGGATATTCTCATTTCGGATGTGATCAAAACGTGTGACGCCACTAGTCCAACGTAACATCTTCGTCTCCATTACCGCAAGACGCCGTTCATTGTCTTTTATAGTCGGCCAACACTCAGAACCATGGAGCGGCTGGACGGATGACATTGCGGTAAATTTTAGATTTAAGACGTTCGTTGATACGTCGATCACAAAGAACACCAGTTGTGGAACGCCACTTCATCCAGCTTGCGTTAATGCGTGAAACAATTTCATAACGCAGTTCTCCATTGGCTGATAGCTTTGACCCGAGGTATTTAAATCGCTCAGTTCTGGGCAGATCACTGCCGCTGACAGTGATTGTGCCTGTCTCATGGGGATCGGTCGTCAAAAATTCAGTTTTGTTTAAATTCAATCTGAGACTGTGTTGCATGAGGCGATCATTCCATTTTTGTAAAAGTTGCTCGAGATCATTTTTGCTATTAGATGCTAGGAAAACATCATCTGCATAAAGCAGTGTGTAGGGCGCTGAACGTTGGATATCCCATGTGACATCCATAACACGAACAAAGAGGAGTGGTGAGAGGGCGCTTCCTTGATGAACACCAACAGAGACACGAAGCGGTTTTGATACACCCGCCATACTTCGAACTTTACTTTTCGGATCGTGGTAGAGCAATTGAAACCAGCGCACAAGTTCTTCTGGCACGGAGTGTTGTCGTAAAGCATACCAGATGAGTTCGTGTGGTACACGGTCAAACGCTTTCTCTAGATCCAGAAAGGCAATGTAAAGAGGGCGACGCTTCTCACGGTGTTTCTCCATGAGTAACCGCGCAGCGTGTATTGCGTCAGTAGTTCCGCAGTTCTTGACAAATCCGGCTTGA
The DNA here is from genome assembly GCF_905115235.1 of Hermetia illucens. NCBI lineage: Eukaryota > Metazoa > Arthropoda > Insecta > Diptera > Stratiomyidae > Hermetia > Hermetia illucens. The sequence goes on from NC_051850.1 coordinate 38,168,718, forward strand.
TTCATATTTGAAAGTTTGTGCTAATGGTTGAAAACTTATCGTCTTCTTTCCAATTCGTCCAAACTCAGGAACTTTTGTGAATATGTTCTCTTAGATCGTCGGTACCCAATGGCCGCCTCCTGCCAGTCTTCTTACCATAAAAATTAAAGTTGAAAAACTTTAAAGACTATACTTCCTATGTACTTCCTTTGTGGTACTAAACATCAGAGATAAATCGTCCGTCCGTCGTCTCCTCCTCGCTGTAACCCCATACAGAAAGCTTACCCTTGCTTGTTCTTCAAACCATTATGGATCTCATCATCACAATCTCTCATGACCTACTCATATAAGGCGGTGTAATCACATTGTTTCTATGTGGGGTGCGATACACCACCTGATACTAATTAAAATCACATATACTCAAACCCGCCATAAATATTGACACATGGCGACTTTTGCAGCTGATAACCTGAACACAGCAAAGTGTTATGTTGACAATTTTTGATAGATGCCATGTGCTCTACAAACTTCCCCAACCACCTTAGTATAGCTTACATCGTCATAATAGTATGGTTGGACAAATAGAACTGGAAAAGGGATGGAGATTTGTGGGCTAGCAACCTGCAAATTTTGAAACTGCATTGCTACCGAAACGTCAACCACGCCTCCGATAAGGGAGGCCTCACGCCGAAGACCTTTCGCTATCGAAAACGACTGTTTTCTGAAATCCCCAGAATGTTCGCTTTCTTCAACTCAAGGAGGAATCTTACTATATAAACTCTACATTCTGGGCCTAAGCGAACTAAAATGGCGAGACTTTATAGAGTAATCCTCTCCCTCGCGCGGGAATATGTCTTTGTACTCTGGAAATTCAAGTGGTATCAGACGCAAATGTGGTATCGGTTTGTTTCTGACAGTTACCGCAGGGCCTGCTTTCTTAACCGGAGGACCGGTTTCTGACGGAATTCTGACTGCAAAATTCTAGTCCACTTCCGATATAGTGGAGAAGGATGCTTTTGAGATGAACAATTGTACGCAGTTCAGAAGAGGCTTGCTAAACGTGACATTATAATTGTGATGGGTGATCTGAATGCGCAGGAAGTTCTGAGAACATCTTGCTCAGACATGTGATGGGAAAACACCGTATCGGCGACCGATAGGTTTGTGGATTTCTGAAACTTCCATGGCCTCATCCATCGTGATGAGCAGCTAAAGTAGTGGAAAAACACTTCACCAAGGTTCTTAACCATACCAAAACTGATGAAATTCCACCTCTTTGTAGATGACTGTGCCTCCAAGCAGAAGAGAAATCATCTCGGCGATCAATGCACTGAAACGAAGTAAAGCCGCTAGGCTCGACCATCTCCCCGCAGAAATATTTATTGTTTCACCTGCAGTTCCTCAAGATCTGCTACTTCCGCTCTTACTTAGAGAGGTATCTGCTTGATCTCTGCCGTCGCGAAAATAATAGAGAACAGACTGGTTTCCGCTTCAGATCGTCCTACATTGACCACATCGATACCTTACGGCTCATTTTGGACCAATGCGCGGAGTTTACATCTTCGCTTCACCTGCTCTTCATCAATTTTGAGAAAACGTTTGAACAAGGAGTGTATCTGACGTACTCTACGCAGAAAAAACTAATAACTATTATCAGACCGGCGTAGGATGCTATGTAGTGCAGTCCGCCAGGGTTCCATCTTGTTATCGATAGTATTTCTTATCGGTAACCTTCTTTATGCTGCTTTGTTCGGAGGACGTGAGGAGTTTAATGAGCCATAATATCTTTCCTGAAACATCTCGACTACGGTGATGATATGTTTGTTACCTCATCGGGTCACCGGTGAGGGTGGGGGACCTTCTCCAAATGGCTTTGTATTTAGAAAGAAAGGCAAGTAGAATTGGACTGAAGATCAACTCCCACAAAACCAAAGTTCTCAGTCTCTCTATCCGCTGCATAAAAAGGCGGGGTAACGAAAGCTTTGATCAATTTGTATATATAAGAAGCATGTTTTTGCTGACGGTAGCATGGAACTAAATGTTGCTCGACGCATTAACAGTGTTAGATCCAGCTTAGATGCTTTGTCAAGAAGTGTCCTAGTGTTTTTAAGGTTCTGCGTAAAACAAAATCTTATTAAAATCGGTTTACTGTCTGTCTCTCACATGTTTTGTCAGAATTCAATAATGTTTTTCGCGAGCTGTCGTCTGATTTATCCCACCATGGAACACCAGTTGGATCACAATAGCGAAAACTGTTGAACTTAGGATGTCAAGGCAGCATCTACCGTCGCGATTAAATGCGGACGCAATATGTAAGTTAAGTAGCAACCATCAGATAATGATATCTTTTTAGGCCGATTCCAACGTTGTTGATACGCTGCCGGTGAATCGAATCCCAATGGTAAGCTCAATGCCCGAACAATGGCGATGGGAAACTACAGAAATCCACAAACCTGCTACTATAGTCACCTCATAACATGTAGGAGAAAAATATTATCCGAGCTCTTCTTGGCATTCAGATTAGCCATCACGATCACAATCATTAGGATGCCTGAAACACTTCTTGAAAGCCTTCTCCCGCCACTTTATCGTAAGTTTCTGTTTTCTGGTCCGGGTAGCTGAGTGGTTAGAGCACTAGGCTACCGTACGGAAGGTCGCGGTTCAAATCTCACTGGTGGCAGTGGAATTTGTATCGTGATTTGACGTCGGATACCAGTCGACTCAGCTGTGAATGAGTACCTGAGTCAAATCAGGGTAATAATCTCGGGCGAGCGCAATGCTGACCACATTGCCCCCTACAGTCTACTGTAGTGTACCGTTACGGTCTTGAATGAAGTGCTCTAACACACTTCAAGGCCTAGATCCAATATGGATTGTTGCGCCAACGATTATTATTATTATTCTGTTTTCTGATATCTCGGTAAGTGTTAATCTAACAACGGATTCAAGCTTATGTACTTCGATCACGCTTCCCGGAGTACAATAGCGTAGTAGCGCAAAAGGGAGTAGAATGCACTACACAGTCCCATCATCTAACGTCGCGTAACCCGATAATGTCTACCTTGTAACGTAAGAACTCTCGTTCAAACCGAAGATGACGATCACTCTGTGGACCCTCCATAGCGTTGCCAAGGAGTCTACCCATATTCCCAAAACTAATGCATAACCGGTAAATCGATCCTTTCGATGCGTGAATAATTTTTTAATAGTAAAAATGAGAATCGAAGTTTTCTAGTCGACAAAAATACACATCATACGTTGGATGTATCAAGTCGAGATAAAACCCATGTTAATTTGCGGAACGTTGGTAAGGTGACCATAGGTGAACAGAGGAAAGCTCCCTCCTCCAAGGATTCGCCTGTATCTGTTGCGTTAAATCAATATGTCAAAGAGGATCTACGGAGCAGGTACATATTCTCTCTGACTGCCAGGCAGCCATAAAAGCTAAAAATTAGTGTAGGACTGCCAGTAATGTTTCAAGAATTTAACTACTAGAAAGATGTGGAACATAAAATTATTGATAGCAATGAAGAACTGGACATATTTGCAAAAAAGTGATTCAAATCATCATCTTCAGGATCAGAGCCTGCACTTGGAATCAGCAAGTCCGCATCTTATAGTTTATAAGCGACTGCGAAGTTAAGCAACTAGTCCGTCGGTGTGAGATAGTTGTGGACTATAGTTACTGCAAATCTATGCTACAGAACGGATTGCATCTTCGATGAATATCTATTCTGGACACTTAAGATGCAGATTTTGTAAAAGAACGAGATTGCTGTTCATATCATACAAGACTGCCTCCTGCCTTGATAAGATATACCCTCTACGGAATGATAATCCGAGCGGATGGGCTTGATCAGAAGCACCTAATGAAATATTTCCCAAGTCAAGGGAATAAGATGGGATTATTCACTTAAACGAACTTTACAATGGCTCAACAGGCGCAGTATGGGACCACAAAACCTCCTAGACCAGTTGTCAATCCAAACTCCTCCTAACAGATGGTTTGCCAGAACAGGTCCTATGCTACCTCGCAACGTTTTATTTGATATGAATCAACCTCATTTCTTCATCAAATTCAGGGCTCTTCTAAATCTGAGCATTTGCTACCACCGGTAGTATGCCGACAGTGAACATTCATCTTCCTCTTGCTTAGCGCACATTCAAAATATGGTTTGTACTTCTAAGGCATTCGCCCTACTATCTACGATTTGGAATTTCAGGATGTTTTGCCTATATATCTTTTCTATGTACTATTATATAAACCTGTGAATCCAGATGATTTGGTGATTAGTAGTGTCCTGGGAACTTTCATAGCTTCCATCATTCATCTTCTTTTGCACCAGGGAAGATTATGAGTTTTTCCGTAATGAGTCTAGGTGAGTTAGGTGGCATCTCTCGTCTAGTGCAGTTATTGTCTTTCCAATGTATGTTTGACAGGACGCAAAAGTGATGGTGTCGATTACCGGCATTCAGTAGACAGTAGCATTTGCCCAATATTTAGGAGAGTCTTAGACGCAACAAAGAAGTGACCTTGATGCAGATCTACTTTAACCATTGCGAAGCAGCCCAGTACCTATTTTTACAGACCATCTATTAGAAGGAATTCTTCTTCTTCTTCAGTCTTTTTTCGTTCAGAAGCGGGGTCGACTACTTCTTCGTCGATTGTACCATTTTGCTCGATCATGGGCCTATCTGGATGCAGTCGCGAAGTGGCCCAATCATCATCTAGCATATCAGCAGCAGCATCGCTTTTTCGGCCAGCTTTTCAATCGTTTCCCAACGATTTCGTTGTTCAAACCAATCTTGGTTCCCGTCAGCGCAAATTACATGTCCATTCCATTGAAGATGCCTGTCTCAAAATTTTTCTTCGCCATACCTGAGGTAATTGAGGAGGAACTTCCAAACCCCTTTTGTCCTAGTGGTGGTTGCCCAACTTAAAAAAGTCAGACTATGCTATGTTTTACAGTCCACGATGTCGTTCAGGGAGGAGGAGTGTAATTAAGAGCACTTTTCTTTTGTTATTTAAATTAAATGGTAATTAAAATTACTTTGTTTTATATATGATATTACAATATTTAAATCTACTAATAGATTATTCGAACATAATTTTTATTTTCCTAATCGAACTCCAACGAATACAGCTTTAAAATTAACAATCCATTAGGATTCGCAGTCGTAGACAGAAGTTTTTTGTAATTATTCTCTTTTTTTTTTAATAATGACATTTGCCGTCCCCTTCGTGGCACTGTGCTCTTCACTCCTGTGGCGAGGTTCGGACTGACGTGCGTTTCTGAAATCAAAACTATGTCAGGCTGTTGCCTGACAGTGAAATCAAGGAGCTCCGCTCTTCGGTCGATTCTAACGATGGAATTCACATTAATCGCAATGATCCGGAGACCATCCAGTGGTATCGCTGTGACTGGAGACCTAGCAGCAGGCATGCTGTTTGTGTAAATATTCTGTTATACTGTTTATTTTTGAATTGTGTACGTGTAGCATTTGCTGCATGTTTTCACACATGGTTAATATTTTATTGAGGATGGTGTTCATCCCGCCACTTGCATCTTGTTGGGGCTTCTTAGCTCCCCCTTGTCGGACTACTTCTGTAAACGGGATCCCCGAGATGATTGGTGTCGAAGGGACGGTACCGTTCAACGCCGCTGACACCTTCGTGCTTTGGGTCGATCTTGGCGTCTGCTGCCTTGTGCGCGGTATGCAGGACATCCATGGTACGAAGCCGGATGCCCTCCGTTTCCACAGTTGACACAGAAGGTTTTTTCCTTGCCCTCTGCTTCAGTCAACGAACATTCGACTGCGGTATGGCCTTTCCCGCACTATACACCCCGCAAGATCATTTGACAGCTCAATGCCAAGTGGCCATAGCGCTGGCATCTTCGGCACTGGACTATTTGTCCCGTCTGCAGGCGCTCAAAACTAATCGCCTGGTAATTAAACAAACTGATGCCGATCAGATCGTTTCCCCGGCTCTCCGGACTTATCTGCACGAGGAAGTGCGGCATAATTTGTTTTTCCAAAATGGATCTCCTCGTACTAAAACGTAACACTGAGATGAACCTCATCGGACTCTTCTTCCGCATCCAAGCCTCTCAGAAGGAACCTTTGCACTTTCTCTTCCTTTGGAGTGTATCTGAAGTGAGGAGCGTTCACTCGCTCGATAACCTCCTGTGCTATCTTGTAATCCGTTATTTTGTTTCCATTTGATTTGGACTCTCTCGGCCCCGTCTTTTTAATAATAAAATTCGAGAGCCCCGCGCTCCCATTAAGTAGAGTGGCTAGATCTCTACCACCTAATTCATATCCTCCTTTTCTTTATTTCGGGTGCGACTTGTGACCCCGGTCGGACCATTTTTTAAATTTTCAGTCCTACATGGGTCATTCTTTTCATCAATTAACATTTTTTCTTCATTTTTGTTTTTCTTTTTTTAAACATAGAGCAAAACTCACCCAGCTTTCTCTCTTCAGGGCCATTATTGCCGCACTTGTCACTATGCAATCAGCCTAGTTAGTACTCTCTTCTGGGACATTTTCATCGCCACCGTTGTCACTGTCTACCGTACCGTCAGCTTGATGGTTTTCTATATCCTCCATACGGACGAATTCGCTAGCCAAAACTTGTTCGCCCTCAAGGCCAGCTTGCCATTTCTTCTTTCAAGTTTGGCTATCCTTACTTTGGCTCTTTTGTGGTCTGGATCCTCCTCGTTACGGTCTCCACGACCGATCCGAGTGCTCCTAGGCCTTGTGGTGGGAGTCCGGGCTGGTCTTCCACCCGTCGGCGACTCCCCGCTCATTCCCGTCAACAACAGACAAGTCAAAAAAACGAATTTTCTGATAAAATTTTTCGGTGGAAGAGTAACTTGAAAAACGAATCAAAAGTAAGATTGTTTAAATTAAGTTTTTAATTATATTGTATTAATTATGTAATATAAATATCTTTTAATATTATTGATGAAATTTAATTTAATTTAAATTTTAAATATGTTAATACGTAACTAAGGATCCAGAAAACAAGGTATCAATAAAATACATTCACACTTCTCAAATACTTATAGTAATCGAAAACACGGACCACTTATGTGAACATTCAGAGCTATATTCAATACATATGCCTAAACGATGCCATATCTGATTATTACTAACAGAGTTACAGTAGATCAAAATTGCAATTTTCGTATGGATTTCTATATCCTTAAATATCGTGGATTGGCGGAGTCACATTTCCGTAAAAGCTCTGATGCACTAAAATATAATACGCAATTGCACATCGTCTTCCGGCCTATCAGAAATCGGCGGGTCAACCTTTTCTTGCATAAAAAACAAAACTGTTAATATCTGAAGCGCGGAACCTCCAGCTTCAGGTTGTTGTCATCAAATATTAAAATGCAGACTGACTTTTAGCGGAGACACCCGTAGTGAGTTTCCGGAGCTTCCAGCCCGCACTACTGTTTACAAAGCTCGTCCACAGAGAGCCCTAGTGACCACTGAACCGAGTTATCTGGCTGCCTTCTTCTTTGCCGCTAATGATTTCGCTTTCCGTAATGATGAATTCCATATGCACATTCATTCCGGCCGTCTGTTGACCCTTCATTAGGGTAATGCTCTGGGGATTGACAGGCGTTTGTGGGTGGATCCGGATGGATCTAAGTGGCGTTACTGCGAACGAAAAAGCTGCGATTGCCAGATCCAGTAATGTCTTTAATTAACATTAACTGGTCTGCAGCAAATTGCAAAGAAAGTTGGCGAAATACTTAATTATCATTAGCGGGACAACAACAACAACATTTTCTTGGCTTCCCTTTGGGGGTTGCATGTTGCATTCCTAGCGAAAAAGGCTGGTTCCTCTGGTCTAAAAATAAATTCAGTGTTGGCGTGCTGAGCAGCTAAAGCAGCACCCGTTTTGCGTAGCACCACTAGCCACGGACGTGAAAGTGGTACAGAGAAAGTACGATAGTGCCGTCACGGAGGAAAAGAGATGGCCGGCAAAATGAGGGTCTTTCTCCCTTTCTCGCTCCGTTCGGTCGCCAACAACAACTTGCCTGAGATTTTCCCGGCCTCGAACATGTGGGTCAAGCCAACGGTGCGGTGACGAAAGCGCGGATAGAATTCATTGCGCTCGACCATGGAAACAAAACGCGCCAAGCGCGGAGTGTATCGAGGCAGAGTTCAGTTGCTGATGCGCGCACAAATGGCTGTTCGTGTACGAAGAAGGGCGAGGGGGCGCGCGGCAGCGCAACGAAGGCAGCCGAACGAGTTTGACTGTGGGAAACGCTCGGTGGCGTTGTTGGCAGAGTGGGTTGGCGTGTTTTTGTTGTTGCTGAGCGTGCTCTGAAAAGCGGCAACGTTCATGTCGTTATGAGATTACCGGCTTCGTTTCGAATTTCTTTTATGGTTGGAGGAAGGCGGATGAGCGAGAGTTGGCAACGTGGGAGACTGATGACTCAGGTATGTACTTATATGGGCATAGGTTTTGAAAAAGTACTGGTGAAGCTAGATGTCATTTTGTCAAAATTGGAGTTGGGGGTTTGGGGTTTGGCTTTTGGTTGAGACCTAATTCTTGGGCTAATTTTGGGTTTATTAGGTTAGTCCGACCTTTTTGTAACCTAGCCTGTTGACGAGAAATGCCTTTTCTAGTGGCTCTCAGAAAGGGACCAGGGACCATATGTACTCAGGTGGTCTACCTGACTGTCCCAGCATCGTTAAAACTGGTCTCGGGCCTTAAATTATTTTAGAAAAGGGAAAGCCTACCTCTCGCATAGTACCTGGATTCAAAGTGGATTCTTGCCATTCGTGCTTCTAGGCTTATCAGTAACACAGGATTAAGTGTCACGGTAATTAAACTGAAAATATATTAAAACAAAGGCAAATCGGAAATTGGGAGTTTAAGGGATCAGGTTTGAAAGGTTTCGTGCATTGCATATGCAGAAACATTTGAGTGCACGATAATTCCATTTTGTACATAGTTTGTATTGAATCTGTCAGATTTTTACTTCAATGTATTGCTGATATTTTAAGGGTTTGAATGCCATAATTTCATGCGGAAGAGACAAATTTGACCTCTTATGACTTGTTAATAATTATACGATTTCCACCAAACTTTCCATTAAGGTGCTCCATATTATGGCCCAGATTATTGCAAGTTGTTACGATTCCTGGATGAATTTAAGGAGGAGGGGATTTGCAGAAAATGTATAAAGAAAACAGTAAAATCATCATCATCATCAACGGCGCAACAATCGGTATCCGATCTAGGCCTGCCTTAATAAGGAACTCCAGGCATCCCGGTTTTGCGCCGAGGTCCACCAATTCGATATCCCTAAAAACTGGCGTCCTGGCCTACGCCATCGCTCCATCTTAGGCAGGGTCTGCCCCGTATTATTTTTCTACCATAAATGTTGCCCCTAAAGGAAACAGTAAAATATTTTTATCAACTACATGCCAGCAGATATCGAGATGATAAGTATTTTTAGACCTAGATGCCTTGTACGGTAGTTTTTGCAGATTTTTTGGATAACTAGTTTCTGAGAACAGGTCGTTTAATTAAGGGACAAATTTTTAACCTCCGCACCCACCCTTTCCTTTTACAACTTATGTCGAAACTAAGACCTGCTTCAGAAAGTACTAGTCAAGACTTTTTATTTGACACCCCACATGGCTATATTCGGTTTCTTTTATACAAAACCCTAAATAACATGCAAAAATTAACTTTATGGATTAGGACATATAAGCAACCTGCTAGATGATATACGTTTCGCTGCAATCGTTATAATTCCCCAATTAAATTAGGTTACTGTCTATCACACTCAATTTACTAGGAAACTGCTGAACACGTAATGCAATTTGGCAGCACCTACTCACTGCTCCTTTGGTCTAAGCGATTTTCAGTAGAGTCTCCTCAAAAGAAAATCAGACATGAAATGGACAGAAACTACAATCCTTGTGGGCGCATCGAAAACTAGTAGTTGACACAGCAATGCCAACCAGGTTTGGAAAGCGAAATCCTGAAGTGTAAAAGGTTCGTAATGGAAAATGCCTACCTTATTAAAGAATGTTGCACTGTGCCAGTTCACCTCGCTATAATTATATTCGATATAAGCTGGGGCGTTGAGGGGATGTTAGCATCCTAAATTTTCCTATCTTAAAATTTTTCTCACTTTGGAAAATTCAAGTACGCTTTTCAGGAGCGCTAGCTTGAGGTATCAGTTCCTCATCGTCAAATTAATGCTAAACATGAGATAGAGAGATGAGATGAGAAATTAATGCTAGACATGAGATGCATATTCACAAAAACTGATTTGCCACAATTTATGGGTTGAAGGTTAATATCACGATAGACCACTCCGGTGTGGGCTTTTATTCGCAATGTCGTTTTTATGCATATATTATGCTAGGTACTCTGTCCATAAAATTTTTTGGAGGTTTGGAAATTAAATTAGAGGGAGGTAGATCGACGGAGTAAATTTCGTGCATTGTTTCCTTGCGAACTGTAAGGTTTCATGTGTATTCATGTAATTTTGTAGGAGGAGGATTTGACAGTGATACCGACGGTTATTTTGGTTAAAATATTTTCAACTACTCAGGTCTTTCCAATTGTCATATCCAAAAATTTTCATCTTCCGGGGACTTTGATAGCTATCGACCGTCATCGGAAAAACCCTCACTTTGCCACAACTTCATAATGACAGAATGAAGCTAACCTGTGGCTACTGCATATATGACTGTAGGAAAAATTGCAAACCTCAGTAATTTTATTATATTTTTTTTTGTAACAACAGTTGCAGTAATCTCGAACCTAAATCCACCCACACTTCAGACCAAGCTTAGCCGGACGTAGAAAAATATTTGTTTAGGGATTGAGGAATCTTAAGTCCGCATGCACTTGACCGGAACAAATGGAGAGGAATTTACTCCCACTCTTTTTGGTCTACCGACTTCTCTTTTTGGGCTTATCACCAAAGGTTCAAAAATTAAAACAGGACGAAGATGCTTTGCAGTTTCGTACCAGGGTGGAGGCAACTCATCCAACGCTGTCTCAACTCTGCTTGGGAGCGCTCCTTCTTATAAATCCCTAAACAAAAATTTTTCAATTCCGCGTATAACACCTGCAAGCCTGCTTCGGTCACGCTGCTCCCTGGGCAGAGGTGAGGCAGTGTCTGATTAGTTGCCTTTACCTTGGTACGAAACCGCAAGCCGTCTTCGTTCCCTTTTATTTTTTGAAACTTGGGTTGTAAACCCAAAAAGAGGAGCCCGTGGACCAAAAAAAGTTGGAGTAAGTTGCTCTCCATTTGATCCGGTCCGACATCAACCGGATGCGGATTTAGAATTCCTCAATCCTTTAACAAACATTTTACAATAATCCATTTTGAACCATCAAAGGATTCGCAATCTTCGTAATCTTTACCCAAGTAGTACTTATATAAGTATATTGAACCGAAACCTTCTAGTATCACCCTTCAGATAAACTATAGCGCTATGTTGGGCCGAAATTCTTGGATTTTATCATGGCATATGGCATGACATATAATATCATACATAAAAAATCTTTTCTGTCACAAACTCTGTCCAAAACAGAGGCATATATCAACAATCAAGATGAACCTCGAGCTGGGATTTCATAGTTCCACCAAATTTCGTTCGGATCGGTTTAGCCGTTTTGGAGAAAAGTGCGTGTGACAGACAGACAGACAGACAGACAGACAGACATTGAATCGATTTTAATAAGGTTTTGTTTTACACAAAACCTTAAAAATGAATCCAATATTATTGCAAAACTGGATGATTCTAAAGTAAACTTAACTCCCCTTAACTTCAGTCAATTTCGAAGAAAATATATTAGCAATAAACATACTTTTATTAACTACCATACATTTAAACAAATATTGGTATGAAGGGTATTTTGACGCCTGGGCACCATATAGTTGCAGTATTAGATTTTTGGGTTGGTTGCAATTATCAGTTTCCAGTCCCCCCTCTCTCTCTTGCGTCAAATATCAAAGATGATACTTGGTGTAAGTACTAATTGAGACCTTTCATTTGATACCCACATGCCTAAATTCAGTGAGAAGAATATTATACTCTTCTATTGCATGTGTGGGGACCCCCCATTAAACTCAACATATTACTCACTGCATGCATGGGGATTCACGGTTTCCACCTTTCCACCAAATTGTGTATCAATAAATGCAACCGTTTCTGAGAAAATGGGTCTGACAGATACACAGACAGACAGTAAACCGATTTTAATAAGGTTTTGTTTCACACAAAATCTCAAAAACTAGATGATGTGTGAAACGTTGATTCAAAAATTGATATTCCTTCAATCGTTTTATTTTTCAAATAAGTGCCTACATCTCAGAAGGTCATGTCACGATAGATTAGACCATACTCAAACAAATTGGAACCTGTAAAGAGATAAAGTGACAGTGAAGCTATTTTATTGAATTTTATATTCACCCACATAATATCGAACAAAAGATTCGCTTTCACCTAGACAGCGAAATTAATCTCTTTTATATGACCCCGGCACGATTATATTGTATTTAGCTGAAGAATACCCGGCCCTCTCTAAAAAAATTAGGTGCCATTTTTTTTATTATTTAGGGGGCCGTTGTTATTTACTATTCCTTCTGAACTTCGGAGTAGTGGATTTAGTTTTCCCCCCAAGTCTTCACTATGATATATACTCGAAGTAGAAAGCATGTACAAATGTATCTATCTTCAGGGTCCTTTCACTCTCATTCTCAATGATTAAATTGGGGGGTTCCTCCATTTTCATAGACCGAACAACTGGGAAATATGAGAACATTGAAGAGGAAAATTGATCACTATCATTCCTAAGCCAAATGTAAATATGATGATTCTTTCTCAGTTCAACTCTGACTTCTAATACCGCTTCCCTAAGTATCCGCATGAGCCACAGCATTTAGCTAACATGATCCACAGATTCCACAGATTTCCTAGTGATCCTAAACTTCAAGTTTAATAAATTAAAATACAGCTGTCGATTCCCGAATAAGCAGGATTATATTTTTTATATGAGTACGTACATATGTACATCAGTCCAGATTCTGCGCATGTCTGAATTCTAAAAGAATCGATAATGCGGAGATTTATATGTGAAAAGGGTGGATTCTTCGTAAGAGACTACTCATATCTTTCAACTACAGGGGGACATCGGTGATATTTTGAACTTCTAAGAAGGACCTTTTTCGGAATATTATAGCCCTTTGTAGCATATCGTTATATTAAAATCGTTGCGGAATATTTAGTTTATTAATCTAGTTTAGTTACTTTAATTTTCTATAAGATAAACCTGAAATATCCAAGGTTGAGTAGAAACAGCAACAACTCCTCCCACATGGACCACATATTGCTGAACGCAATTACACCCAGCCTATTTTGCCCGAGGCAAAGGGAAATTTCCTTAAATACTACGCTTTCTATTTATCCGTAAAAAAAACCTCGAGAAAAGTACTCATACGTAGCATCTGAAATTAAGTGTGATGTGTTCAGTATATGCTTGGATTTAGGCAATCATGTTGAGCTTTGTGCCTCCTTCAAATGAGTAGGCTTCCCTTGGCACTTCCTTAGCTATAATTTCAGACCTATAATCTTTTACGGTCTCCTATACCTTATCAGTGTTATCTTATTGTAGCTTTACCTTTCTAAATTCTTCAAAGGAGGAATCTTCTTCAATTTCAATCCAAATATCACATTTGAGATCCTCCGAGAAATTTATGTCCCTTACGATATATTGACCGTCCACACTCTTTCCTTTCTTGTAAAGCATTTGATATGTGCTAATTGGGCATTCTGTTTCTTCTTTTCCACTTTCTGCTCAATTTTGATATCTATACATTGTTAGATTTTGGTAAATATCTATTATCCAAGAACTGGATACACCCGTGCAATGTTTTACTTTCTAATATTTTTAGTGCCATTTAAGATGTGCTGTCTCCATCACCATATTTTTTAATTAATCTTAACTTTAGCATGGTTGCCCTCTGAGTTGGGGCTTAAGAATACACTCAAACTCTTCCCAACTTGTCGTAAGAGGCGACTAAAAGGGATAGACATTTGTGGGCTAGCAACCTGTAAATTTTGAAACTTTATTGCTACCGAAACATCAACAACACCTCGGATAGCGATAGAGACCTTTGACTATCGAAAACGAGCAATGTCCCCCGACAACAGTGGCGAGAGTCTTTAAAGCTCGACATTCTGGGCCTATACGAAGTGGTGGGACTGTGGAGAGTATTCGTCTTCCACTTCTGGCAATGTATTATTGTATTCTGGGAAGCCAAGTGGTAGCAGACGCGAGGGATCTGGGAGCCAAGATTCCGGTTCAGGTTAAGGAACATCACAATCACAATGCTGCGCACCAACAGAGCCTTCCAATATATACGAACAATTAAACGCGGTTCAGAGGAGGCTTTCTAACGATGACATTGTGATCGTGATGAGTAATCTGAATGCAAAACTGGGATCTGACAACACCTTTCTCGGATGTGTGGTGGGAAACACGGGTAATGGTGGGAGGCTCACGTCCCGAAAGGACGTCAGAACTCGAACTCGGATACCGAGCGAAATCCCGAAAGGTTGAGCGAAATGTACGCCATTATGTACAAGAGAGAATCTGCTACTGCACTGATCAGGGAAGCGATAGATGCCGCACATCGCAATGATTTCAGCAATGTATAACCCATCACGGAAGAGCCTGCATGTGGTCGCAAATGTTTCGATGGTTCTGTGAAGGATGTCAACGGTCGATTTCTCCATCCAATGAACAACTGAAAAGATGGAAAGAACATTTCACCACCGATGAAGATACCTCCTTTTGTGAACAAAATGATTAGTGATTGCAACATGCGGATATGGACAGTTCCTCGAAGCAAAAGAGAAGAGTTATTTATCGCTGCACCTGCAGTTATTGCAGATCTGACCCTTCTTCCACTCACTGAAACCTTTCCTAGAGAATGGAAAGATCCCAAAGAAGGGACTTGGGGATATTATCAGAGGGACATATGAAAATGTCACGTGCTGCGCCCGAGATAATATCTTGGAGGATTTTGGGGTATAAAGCAGAGTTCGCCAGGGTTGTACCCTGTCACCGATATAATTTCTTCTTATTATCGGTGATGTTCTTCGTGCTGCCCTGCCCGGGGGACTTGGAGGAATTCAATGGACTATGACAACTTTCCTCAAACACTTCGATTACGCTGATGACATCTGTTTGCTCTCTAATCGGGTCATGGGTCTTGGCCAAATGGCTCTAAATTTGGAAAGAGAGGCAAGTACAGTTGGACTGAAAGTAAACACCAACAAAATCCAGGTTCTCAGAGTGATTGGTCATCGCACTCTTTCTATTGCATTAATGAGTAGAGGACCGAAAGCTTCGATCAATTTGTACACCTGCGGATCGTGGCACCGAACTGTATATTGTCCGACGCACTCATTATCATCATCAACGACGCAACAACCGGTATCCGGTTAAGGCCTGCCTTAATAAGGAACTCCAGACATCCCAGTTTTGCGCCGAGGTCCACCAATTCGCTGTCTGCCGTCCTGACCTACGCCATCGCTTCATCTCAGGCAAGGTCTGCCACATCTTCTTTTTTTACCATAGATATTGCCCTTATAGACTTTCCGGGCTGGATCATCCTCATCCATACGGATTGGATAAACGGCCCACCGTAACCTATTGAGCCGGATTCTATCCACAACCGGGCGGTCATGGTATCGCTCATAGATTTCGTTGTTATGTAGGCTATGGAATCTTCCATCCTCATGTAGAGGGCTAAAAATTCTTCGGAGGATTCTTCTCTCGAACGCGGCCAAGAGTTCGCAATTTTTCTTGTTAAGAACCCAAGTCTCCGAGGAATACATGAGGACTGGCAAGATGATTGTTTTGTACAGTAACGGCTTTGACCCTATGGTGAGACGTTTCGAGGGGAAGAGTTTTTGTAAGCTGAAATAGGCTCTGTTGGCTGTCAACAACTGTGCGCGAATTTCATCGTCATAGCTGTTATCGGTTGTGATTTTCGATCCTAGATCCTAGATGTAGTCTTCTATCTTCATTGTTGTCGTTTGATCAGTGCGATTCGACGTTGTTCGTTCTTTTGGTTTTGCCGCTGACGTTGCCACCATATACTTCGTCTTGCCTTCATTAATGAGCAGCCAAGATTTCTCGCCGTTAGCCGCCTGCTCGATCTGGATGAAGGTAGACTGTACATCTCGGGTGGTTCTTCCCATGTGTCGATATCATCAGCATAGGTCAGTGGTTGGGTGGACTTGAAGAATCACTTTCTCGAGGGTTCAAGAGGATGCATGATAGGGTATCCCCTTGTCTTAGACCGTTGTTCATGTTCAATGGTTTCGAGAGTAATCCTGCTGCTTTTATCTGGCCTCGTACATTGGTCAAGATCAGCCTAATCAGTCTTATTAATTTCATCGGGATTCCGAATTCTCTTTGGCCGTGTAGAGTTTTACTTTGGCTATGCTATCATAGGTGGCCTTAAAGTCGATGAAAAAATGATGCAACTGACGTCCATATTCCAACAGTTTTTCCATCGCTTGCCGCAGAGAGAAAATCTGATCTGTTTTAAGATCCATTTGTCTATTGATGTTGAATGGTCTCGAGAGTGATTCTGCTGTTTTTATCTGGCCTCGCACGTTGGATAGGATCAATCTAGTCTGTCTTAAAAATATATCGTGTACAGTTTTGCTCTGGCTATGTTGTCATAGGCGATGAATTGTCGAAAAGATGATGCAACTGATGGTCATATTCCAAGAGTTTTCTTCTCGCTTGCCGCAGAGAGAAAATCTAAGCCTCTTTGGTATGGGCCAATGATGTTCTGGGCGTATGAGGCTAGAGGAGAAAATTTTATATATGGTACTCAGAAAAGTTATACCTCTATAATTGCTGCACTGTATGATATCCCCCTTTTTATGTGTGAGACAGATAATGCCCCGTTGCCAGTCGTCGGGCATTGATTCGCTGTCCCATACTTTGAGCATCAGTTGATGAACCACTTGGTGTAACTGGTCGCCTCCATATTTAACTAATTCCGCTGTAATTCCATCGGTTCCTGGCGACTTATGATTCTTAAGCCGACTGTTTCTCCTAAACTTGGTGGTAGCAGTATTTGTCCCTCGTCTTCAGTTGGGTGACTTCCAACTCGGCGATATTTTGATTGCTGAGGAGTTCATCAAAATACTGAACCTATGGCTCCAATATGACCATTCTGTCAGAAATCAGATGAGTTCAATATCGATGTGCATCAGCTCTTCTTCGACTTCCTCCAAGCGTATGATAGCATCAAACGGGAAGCACTATATTGTATCATGGGTGGATTCCGCTGACCAGAAAAACTGGTACGAATGCCCAAACTGACGATGGCTAAGATGGAGAAGGAGATGGACTCGCTCCATGTTTTTCAACCTAACCCTTGAATATGTTATCCGCAAACTGAAGTTAGTTAGGTACGACGGTAACTTTGCTCTACAAAGCTTCGCAAATAGTGGGATTTACTGGGGACATAAACATCCATGTCACGTTCAATTTGTATCATGGGTGGATTCCGCTGACCAGAAAAACTGGTACGAATGCCCAAACTGACGATGGCTAAGATGGAGAAGGAGATGGACTCGCTCCATGTTTTTCAACCTAACCCTTGAATATGTTATCCGCAAACTGAAGTTAGTTAGGTACGACGGTAACTTTGCTCTACAAAGCTTCGCAAATAGTGGGATTTACTGGGGACATAAACATCCATGTCACGTTCAATTTCAGACGCCAGGCAATTTTTGTACAACAAAATGGAGCAATAAGTCGGCCTAGGAATTAATGAAAAGCAAGGTAAATTCATGACGCAATCAAGAATACAAGCGCCAATACGATAAAACCTGACAATGGGCGCCTTTAATTTTGAAAACGTGGACAACTTTGTGTTCCTTGGAGCAAACATAACGAATGATGGTCAATCATACTATTCAGTCCTACGGATAATGAAAAGTAAAAGGTGCACAGGAAAAATAAGCTCCGAATTTGCGAGACCATGATACGCTCTGTGCTATTGTACCTGTGAAGTGTGGATTCTAACGCAGGCGTAAAGTTCTACGTCGAATATTTGGACTGGTAAAAGATGGAGCTGACTGCTGAATTAGATACAACCATGAGTTGTACCAGATCTATGACGACCCAGCAGCATCGGTGGTGGTAAAACTACGAAAATTGCAGTGCGCCGGGCACGTAGAACAGATGGACGACAAGTGAATACCTAACACGGTATTCAAAGCTAAATCCAAAGGACGCCACTCATTGGGACAGTCACGCAAATGGTGGAAGGACTCAGTGGACGAGGCCAGCAAAACACTCCTGAAATTTCTCAACTGGAGGACGCGATCGACGGATCGAGATGGAGGAAGCTTATTCTGGAGGCTAAAGGTCCATTTAGCCTGTCGCGCCATTGAAGAAGAAGAAGGGGCATCATGATGTTCATTTTAAGGGTGGTAAACTCGATTGGCCTAAGTCTTGCGCGATTTCATGGTCATGCTTGTCGGTCTGCTTATCTTCGGCATGAAAATTATATATATATCATATATATATGCGTTTCCAGGTGTTCGGTCCCTGCTTGAGCGGAAAAAAGCTTCCATAAATCTCTACCAGCCCCAAAACCATCTTTTATTGTTATTTCTGTAGCGTATCATGCTGTCTATGCAATAATGGATAGGCCTTGGACTTATCCTTAGTAATGTTTAATGACGAGGTGCGCTTCGATTGAAGCGAACTAAGAAGATACGCCAAAAAAATTGATAGGCGACATAATTGTAAAGTTTGACTATGATTTAGAAAGAACTATTTGGGAGAACAATGAGATACGCAAATTGCTCTCTCTAAAGATGCAAATGGCAATAATATTGCAAAAACGACGTAAAGCTACAGTGATTACCATACCTTCATCATCTACGTGTAGATGTTAACAACCTAGATGACTTAGGTGAAGAGCACACGCTAATACCAATAATCGCCGAAGTGGAAACCAGTCTCTCGCCTCTAATGTTGAGTATGGCGTCAGGTATCGCCGCAGCACTACTGAAACTAGAGGATCCGGTCCTATGCAGCCGCATCTATGCAAAGTCTAACAGAATGGAGGTCTCTCTGAAAACTGCCTGTGTGAAGGTTGAACGCTAACTTAACTATCGTATTTCAACTATTTGTGGACTGCTTCCTAGGCTACCATAACGTCGTCATAAGGTTTTGCATAATGTGCTCTTTGAGCGAAGAGTTCTACCAAAGGCCACAATGGATGATATTCGATGTCGGGTGAAGATACAATCTGAGTTAAGATCAGGGTTTGTGTTTGAGGTAGGATTCAAACAAGGTGGTAACCTTATCCCTTCCTTCCTTAATTATGCTTTAGCATACAAAGAAATCAAGCTGGTCGAATCAGGTGGCATGTAACTAGTAAAGCCAATACCGATATTATTAGATCTTTCCTTCGATTGATGAAGAACTCTTAAGAACTGATAGGTTTGTGGGGAGATAGGACTCGGCTTAAAGGTCAACAAAAAAAAACAAGACTCATCCCAAACAAAAAGAAATGCGCTAGCCCAACAGTCTATTACAGTTTACGATTCAACTTTGAATAACGAAACAGTGCCATTTAATCGGGATCACAGCTTGCTAAGGACGAGAATGAAAAGGATGAAAAACATCCATGAATTGTCACATTGAACCGAATGTATTTTGCACTTCTTCCGTTGATGTGATGTGTATTTCTAGTGACAGACCCTTATTCTTACTTCAAAAGTGGACGATGTCCAAAGTATTGAAAAAATCAATTAACGCTCTAGATCGATGGGTTCTTCGGGAAATATTTAACCTAATTAAGTAAGAAGACGCTTGTCGAATGTCGTATATATCCTGTTTGGTGAATCTAGAGTGTCAGTTTTAATGAAGCTCTGGAAATGCATGGAACATCTAAAATGGTACTGAAGAAGCAGGGTCAGAAAACTGCTCACCTGGGAAGCTATGAAAATGTTAAGGGGACACAGTAGAGCTATGTAGCACAAACCTTTTGAAAATATCCAACTGAGGGACTCGGTAGTGATGTTTCAAGGAAGCAAAAACGTCAGTGGTGTGAGTAAGTTTATGGAAATTGCTGTCAGCGTGGTAGTGAAGGAAGAGATAATTTCAAGTATAGAAATATTGCAGAGGTTTTATATGAGTCTAGTCCATTTTCTGAGAAATTAACCATGATTATTTCCTGCGAATCCTAGATAACGGATTGCATTCTCAGAGAGCTTGAAATCTAATTTTTTCCGGTGCCAGGGACAATGGTCGCTTTTAAAACAATTAAATGTTGCTTGGTTTCTGAATATATATATATAGTATATAATCCCTAGTCACGCATCGAAACAAAAGCTAATCTTGGTTAGTCTGAAATATATGAAGGTTTCCTCCATGAAATGCCAAGTCAGTTTTTTCTTCCTTTTCGTTTGTCATTTCCAACTCCCAACCTATAGATACCATTTCTAAGAGATTAGATTTTCGTCTGCTACTTATAGTCCAGTCTAAAATTAATAGACAAGAGGTAGCTTCCCCCAAACCAAAATTTCAACGTAAGAATATAATTCGGGAGCGACTTACCCCCTTCATCAGTACAAAGTAGCTTCGTACTGGTGATGCTCCCGAAATATATTTACGTTGAAAACCAAAAATTATAGGTTGGAGGAAGCTAACCGTTGCCTATTAATATAGATACTGTCTTCATGTGAAGTTCGGTGTTAGTAATATTTAGGATGTGCCTGGCGAGACTCCTGAGACCTCTCTTCAATATCTGATGGGTGAACTACGACCAGATATTCGATTTTTTTTTTACGTTTTTAACTATATGGAGCAGATGGGTCTTCGCTATGATCATTTTCTATGGACGTTCAACCAACTTACTAATTTTGACTTACCTTCGATTTCTCGGGTATCTACATCCAGGTCCACATACTTATATTTAAACTCTTAACAATTAATTTATTCGGTTCCGCCGTTCTATCAGATGATTAGGTAGGTGATAAGGTTATCTGGTCCCATAGCTGCTTCGTGTGACACTATTCAGTATATCGCATTAGATTTCACTGATATCTTCCAGATATATTTAAGGTTTTGTGTAAAACGAAACTGACGTCAACCAGAATATATGATTTCTTTTTCCTTAGCCTTTGTCCCGTTTACAAGCAGGGTCAGTTGGTAGTGATCGGTTGCGTCAATTTATTTTATCAAAGACCCATCACCGTCCAGCGTATCAAGCCACTCTTGTTTCGGCTGGTCTTTTGGTCGCTTATCATCGCCTTCGATGTTCAGACCAGTCTTGGTAAGTGACTTTTATTAGCGCGAATTACATGACCATGCCATTGATGACGCCCCTCTTGCAATGTTTCCATAATCGATGCAACCCCATATCGATGGCAGATACCCTCCTTTCGGATGCGGTGAAGGCGTATCACGCTACTAGTCCAACGTAACATCTTCGTCTCCATTGACATTCGGGTGAAATATTAAAGTTCCATTTATGCGGAATCTACTTCGCAACCTTTTTAAGGGTTTTGCATAAAACAAAACCTTATTAAAATCGATTCACTGCCTGTCTGTCTGTGACACGCACTTTCCTTCAAAACGGCTACACCGATTCAAACAAAATTTGGTGGGCCACGCC
The DNA here is from genome assembly GCF_905115235.1 of Hermetia illucens. NCBI lineage: Eukaryota > Metazoa > Arthropoda > Insecta > Diptera > Stratiomyidae > Hermetia > Hermetia illucens. The sequence goes on from NC_051850.1 coordinate 38,190,425, forward strand.
TACAATGAGTGACATACGCGTAAATTTATGTTGCAGTTTAAGGGGGCAAATTACATTAGGAGGTTTTCGGAATTTTGATTGCTTACACCATTAGCCTAGCTACCCCAGAATATGCTGCAGAAATTTCGAAGCGAAATTCGTGGTCCTTTATATTTTATAGAGGTAGAAGCGATCGTTTATCGAAAACAGGCTCAGGTTCCACTGCCTAGACGGTAGCATAGAGGACAGTATCGGGCACAATACTGCAATACGGCTATTAGCATCAAAGTTATCAATTTCGTACAAATTTACTGGATCTTAAGCTATGCAAATAAGATGCTGACGTCATAATTAATGAAAATAATTGACATTCAAGTGAAATATTAAAGCCCCATATATGAAAAAGCTACTTCTCCCCAGCCCGTTTGTTGCTATTAGGTGGGCCTTTTTCAAGGTTCAATAGGGGAAAAGGGGGGTAAATTTTTATTACCGAATATGGTCGTGTGATATTCTACAATGAAAGGACTCAGTTAGTACTTTTCGAAACTGATGATATTTCTGATATTGGGTGAAACATAAGGGAGTGGGCGCTCAAAATGTATGCCCCAAAATCCAACTATTATTAACAAAGTTATAGAAGGTCAAAATTGTGAATTTATCGAACTCCAAGAGGTGTATGACATCATCTTCATATTAGGTGAACTTATAAGAATGGTGAAGTTGGAGTTTGGAAATACATATGTATATCAAGGAATATTTTGAATTGGAGGTGTGAGGTGTGAATAAGAAATTTTTCCAGCCTGCTTGAATCAATTTAAGTGAACTTCTTCACATTAGCTAGTAATGTCCTAGTGTGCAGCGTATGTAATTAACTGTAATCGACAGAGTAATTCGCAGAGCAAATTATTTGTGTGATGACTGCTGAAAAATGGTGCGGAATTTATTATACAAATGCAACTGCCACGCACTCACAGTTCCCCACATAGGGAAAACACAAAACCTTTTAAAAGTGAAGCGTCTAACTTCCGGTTTCCCGGCTAGTTTTTTGTTCAGGGCGTTTTTTGATAGGTGGATATGGAGGTCTTCCAGGATCATCCTTATAACATACTGGCTCTCTCCAGCCAATATTTTGATGTCATATGGGTACACAAAAATCACACATCGCGGTTCGAAGCGTGTAAAATATGTCCAGCTTCTTCCGATCCACAGTTAACTCCGATAGACGTAATTATTCTAGATGCTCGCCATAGATGATATGCGCACACCGATACTAACCATTGCGGAAGCAAACAGTTGCCCTCCTCCCGCCGTGAAAATTGAACTGTCCCCCACAAAACTACTGAAACAGGTGATTTGGTCCCACGTAGCCTAATCTATAAGTCTAAGGGAAGGAAGGAAATCCCCCGGAGGTAGGAGCAAAAAATACCTGGCCAAATTAGAAAATTGAAATTGGATATGAAGCCAGAATGACGGATGTATATCATTGTGTGCATCCTCAAAAATCATGACGCTGGGTACAGTTTAGAATTATATTAAGGCGCTTTCAGAAAGATACGATCCTCCGTTGATATATTGAGATATTTCTCATTAAGCAGAAATGTGCTCATCGTTAATGTATTTTGGATTACCAGGTGAGGTTCACAGCAGAAGTTAAATGAAAGCGGTGTTTATATATTTGACCAATTTGTTTAAACCCAATATCGATCCTGGTTCTCATTGCGGTGTTCACAAAGTGAGAACTCTTCTATCGAGTGACTGCTCTACATAACCCTTAAGCAAGTAATTATCTTTTAGGGAGTTGATCACTTCGGTCGAAAAGAAAGGTAATTACCAGTTCTGATTCCAGACAAGTGCCTGTAAGTAATTAGCACCGCCACTGATTGAGTGCATAGAAATTACGATAATTCAACTGGGCGTGAAACCAACTGACGGTTTGTGGTAGAGTAACTGTTGGTGGAGTATGAAATTACTGAAGTTTTGCCTGGTAACAATCAATAAACCTAACTCGTCTGTTGAATTTCGATGGGTTTACCACTGCAGGTTGTTGAACGGGAGTTTGGCCGGTTTTCGAGATGTCTTCCTCGGGAGCGTGTATTATCACGATGGTTTCCTGGTGTTGGCTCGGGATCGGGGTTCCTTCGATATCGTTGGCCATCGGGTAGGAACATTCATGTCATTACCCCAGGAGCACTATCTAGCAGACTCAAGATAGCTGCACTGTTTGCAGATTCATTTTGCAATGGGTTGTGTTGAATCGTTTGTTGAGAAATTGATGTCACTGATCGCTGCGAAGTTTGCGGTTGCTGATGCTGCCTGGTTCTTGGAGCGTGGCTAAATGCTTATATCGACTCCAGTGGCTGCAAGCAACCGTGTTTCCGTATTTCGGATAGACATAGGGGGGCGTCGTGAAAGGAATGAAATGGGACCAGTGGCATTCTCAGAAGTCCAATTACATAGTTTCGTGCGGCGGTCTCAACATATACCTTTGGGGCGAAGATTTTTGGAGCTACGCTGTGTGCTTGACCTCGACCGAGAACGTTGACATGTCCTCCTTGATGAATTCTCGAAGTGAATTTGCTGTTTAACTGCGCGCACTTCCGCGAGCTGACTAACTGCATGCAAGGGTATTTCCTCTGTTGAAGGAGAGGATGTTTGCATGTCTGATGTTTCTTCCGTGATGTTTGGTGTCGAAGGAAGCACGGCGTGGACCTTGCCATTTATAGTCGCCATAATCGGTTGAAGAGCAGATGGTAGGCGTATTACCCATAGATTATGCATTAACGGCTCTGAAACCGCGGTACCCCCGAGACACTGCTGGCGGCGGAGGAACTGGGAGAGGTTTCTGAACATCCATGGAGGTGCTCTTCATAAGTTGCTTTGTTCTTTCCTCCTGGCTAGCACTCAACCGCATTATCAATTGTTCAAGCGGCTATATGAGATATCTGTCACCGTCTCTAAAATTATGTTACGGACTTCGGTGACATACCGCGGTGGTAGCACTGTAACGATTTGGAAATATTGCTGTTGTGGGTCTGTTAGGCTATACCTCATAAAGCTTGCCTCCTCTATTTTGAACCAAATTTCGGTTGCCTGGCGATTGAAGTCCGGAAATTTTTGAACGCAGTTTACCGAGGTCGCAATCATATTCGTGTCTGTAGGCGTGTTCTTTATTCTCGTTGTTACTGCTTTTCTATTTACCTTGAATTCGGTAATTTTCCTTTTGAACTCGGGGTCACCACTTTGGTGACTGGTAGCAGAAGTCAAATGAAAGCCGTGTTTATATATTTGACCTGACCACACAGCATCCTGTAATCTGTATTCCTAGTCTGATCCTTGAGCTGAAAGTCCTATTAAAACTGGTATGGTTAATAAAGACCACAACGGGTAACATTCGATGTCGAGTGAAAATAAAGTCCGAGTTAGCCGAAATGTTTACCTCTGCGGAAAAACTAAAACGAGGAGCTGGTTCCTCTCCCCTTTCTCTTCAATTTGTCATAGAAAATACGTCACCAGCCAATCAAAACGAGCAGTGCAAGTGCCATTTTACGAATATAGTCCGCGCAGTTAGCCGCTTATGCCCATAAGGGATGGTAGAGGTCTTCCAAGAGCTGGTTAAGTTAGCGAAAGAAATCGGGAGAAGGTCGATGATAAAAAAAAAAGTTCACGATCCAAAAAGAAATTTCCTAGCCCAAGAAAATATTACAATAGGCAACGAGTTCTTCGGGAAATATTTGATCTAACGAAGTAAAAATATGCTGGCGAATGTTATACAACGACGAGTTGCGTGTCCTTTTTCACGAACCGCGAGTGCCAATTTTTTTTTAATCAAGTTGCGGAAACTCGAGTGGATCTGCCAAGTCGAAGGATTGGATACAACAAGAGTACTTTGAAGGACTAAGATCAAAGTAAGTGAGCACATGGTAAGCCTTGAAAACGCCACAAGGACATAATTGGCACAGATAGTAGGAATCTTCTGAGAATACCGGAAGGGGAAGGTAGGGCGATCAGCTAGGCGGGAAGATTGAAAGCCATGTATCAAAACGGCTTTCCTTGATGTCCTGCGACTCTCGCACAATCTGGTGTGTGTGTTCGATGTTGCGGGGAGTTCCCGATGGATTCTTCTATTGACCTACCACCGTGCGCTACCACCAGCGCCCCTTTGTAATTGAAGTAGGTAGGATCGCCCGAGTCTAAATGTTTGGCACTTAGCGCTAGTACTAGGTAAAATCCGACATCCGTCGAGAGTGTGACAAAAATAAATAAATTAAAATAAATTTCTGCTGTACATTGACTAAGGGGGAGGTGTGACCTTGGGATTGTCTCCAGATGGGGTGGAATCTGCCAGGATAAAGGATTGCTTTTGTCAATAGTCAGTCAGTTTTGTAATATTATATTTATGAGCTTAAATCTATTGGTAGATCTTACAAAAGTGCCAAAGTTTAGGATCTTGTTCCTGACTAATCAAGGCGAATTCAGGATAAGAAATATTTCAGGAGCTATTCAAATATTTTTTGCTCAACGCTAGGAAAGTCAGCCATGAAAATAGTGTAGTAGTCAGTAGCGGGATTTTTAATCTACGGAGAGACTTAGGGTAGACTGACATACTAGACTTGACTATTTGAGAAAACCAAAGTGGGAGAAATTAAAGTCATCTACATAAGGACATGAAAGATCCATATTTAAAATAAAAAGGACTTAGTATTGAAAGTCTCCAAATTATCTCAAAAATGATACGCTTTTTTTCAAAGGAGCCCATAACTTCGCACGCGCTGGTATTTTCCATATGTAGTCGTGCCAATGAAAGGAAATACGCAGTCAGCTTGTTGAATGAAAGTTAAGATAAGATAAAAGCTATAAGATATCAACGCGAAAAACAATGTTTCACGGTGCGGTATGAATTTCAGATTAAAAAGTAAAAATATTCGACTATCGGTACATTGTAGCTGTCTACGGTTCTCTCTCAGAGCCTCTTCCAACAACAACAAAAAATACAGATTTTTGCGGTGAATTTTTTTTTGTTTCCACACAAGAATAGAATAGTCAAACCAGCATTTAGTGAAAGCCTAGGTAGGGATGCCTTGTGGCATCATTATTTCCAAGGACTTTTGGATTGGTTGTACTATACATTCATAGACAGTTGTAAGATGTCTCACTATTCTCTGGAGTCATATAAATATCTTCGATAATTTAGAAGTTATCTCATCAAAACGTAGGAGAATACCACAAACAATATATAGGGCCCATGGGCCAACAGTTTGTCCAGAAGTTCCCGCGTGACCTTCTTTTTCTTCAGCCTTTGTCCCATTTACAAGCGGACTCGCCTCGTCGTGATCGGTTTCGCCATTTTGTTTTATCAAGAGCCTGATCTGAATATAATCGCGAGGTTTTCAAATTCCCATCTAGCGTATCAAGCCACCGTTGTTTCGGCCGACCTTTTGGTCGCTTACCATCGACTTCGATGTTCAGACCAAAAGGAATAATTAAAATTAGGTTTGAGCCACTTCATTCCCGACAACGAATCAATGCCGCTTCCTCTTCAATTCTGATCTGTTTGACAGCTAACTCCTAAGTACCGTTATCTAACCTCAATAAATTGACAGACCTTCGGTGTTAATATGTCAACACTCGGGTGACTCATCAGAGTCAGCTGATCTCTCTGTGTCAGCTACTCCGGACGCGGTTTGAATTGCTCAACTGTCATTGGCGATCCGAGTAACTGGTTTTCCAGATCCCCCGTGGTCCCTGGCCGATTTCTACGAACCTCTACAACAGTCGTCAATCAGGTCGAGCTTTCTAAAAACAGCTTGTAGGTAAACAAGTTGGAGCTTTTTCTCGCTTTCTCCCCCATAGGAAGAAACGAGTAGGCACTATCTGTCACGTCATTGCCATTCACTGCAATTGGTGCGAGTGAGAGGCAGATATACAACGGGTACTGCGCCCACGTATCCGTCTCCCTCATACCGGTTTCTGAGTAGGCATTGGATTGTCTCGCTGCTCGTCTGACCTGCCATATTGATTTGCCTCGGTGCCGAGTTCGGTTGTGTCGGGTGGTTCGTTGCATCGCTTTTCTAAAAAAAGTAGCGTTAGCGCTGTATTGGTTCGCCGATTACACACGTCCATGCGATTGATGTTGGCAACACATACGCGAGCCGTGCAAATTTCTTCGACTGTTTCATTGTCGTCTTGTGGGGCGGCTCGATATTATGCCGTCGCCGAGGAAGAAGTTTTGTGTGTAATTTGTTTTGAATTGTAACTTGCATTAGCGCTAACTGTTCTGAAGTGCATTGAACCCGGTGTCAATTAGACAAGATAATTTCGCGGATTTTTGATTGCTCGTCCTAGAACTCTGGATCTTTTGGAATTTATGCTCTGGTGTGTGTGCGGTCAGGTCGCGAAAAGATCGGCTTGAATTTGAATAAAAGCGCGGGAACTTTTTATTGGACGCAAGATATTTATTGTGCCAATCGGAATTGTTTATCACACATAAAAGTAGTGAAATTGTTTTTGGGGTGAAAATTGTGTTGCTGGTGCCAGAAATGACTGTCATCAAAGACGCAAGCGGTAAGAGATCCATTCTAAGTAAATCACCGTCGTTGGCCTTTCTATGGGGATTACCTCGTGATACCAAGGCAGTCGGTGATTTTTAGTTATCAGATTTATGTGAAAATTTTTCCCTGACCTCGCCGAAATGTCATCAAAAGTATTTCATGTGGAATATCATTTTCCCGAACCTAGCTTTATCAAGAACGCACTGCAGGGTTGAGTCTAAGCTAAGTTTAGGAGAGGGGAAGGCAGATGGCGGTAGTGTAGGTGGTTTGGGCAAAGGATAAACGCTTTCAGTGGAATTTGGTCGTTTGTCTGTTGCTATTTCACTCTAAATTGACCTTGATTTTGGTTTTTTAGGTTGCATCATTGAAAATTTTGTTAGGTTGGTAGATTCATCAGCTGGAAATATGGAGTTAAAATGGGTCCGCATGATTAACAGTATCAAATAAGGATTGAAAAGAATAGCTTAATACCGCTATGTCCATTATCCAGAGGAGTTAAGGACCTGCTTTTTTTGCTTTACTTCTCAAGAAGCCTATTATACGATTGTCCTGCTCTAGATCGTTCTTAATGTGTGACCTATCCACTGCCACCTTTGCCTTCTAATCAAAAGCCCGAATATAGGGTCAAAAGAACGACAATTATTTGTAAGATTGCTGTTCCTGCTCCGTCCTTGGTGGAGCATAGGGCGTCTACATAGTTTTTTTAAGGCTTTGTTTCACACAAAATCTTATTAAAACTGATTCCATGTCCGTCTGTCGCACCCTATTTGCTCGGAAACGGCGGAGGCTATTGCGAAAAAAATTGGTTAGAATATGTGACCTGTGAAACCCTTTACCACGGATGGCATTATTTTGTGTTGGATTTAAGCGGTGGTTTCCCATATATGTTATGCGACAGAGGGTGGGAGTATTTTTTCTCAGAATATGGTCATGCGGGGTATCAAATGAAAGGGCTCAATTAGTAGTTTTCGATATTGGTCCTATTTCTGAACCATAGGGCAGTAATGGATTAAAGTACGTGCTCCAAGAAGTGAAACAGGTCTTGCTCTCAGAACCGATATAACCAAAACTTCTTTTCTCTCTACGGCAAGCAATGAAAAAACTGTTGGAATATGGACATCAGTTGCACCATCTTTTCATCGAGTTTAAAGCCGCCTATGATAGCATAGCTCGAGGAAAACTGTACACGGCCATGAGAGAATTCAGTATCCCGACGAAATTGATAAGACTAACTAGGCTGATGTGACCAATGTGCGAGGCCAGATAAAAGCAGCAGGATCACTCTCAATACCATTCAACATCAACAACGGTCTACGACAAGGGGATGCCCTATCATGCGTCCTCTTTAACCTGGCCCTTGAGAAAGTGATCCGTGATGCCGAGGTAAATGCAAGAGGTACGATCCTTTTTAAGCCCACCCAACTACTGGCCTATTGTGACGATATCGACATCATGGCAAGAAAGACCCGAGTCGTACAAACTGCCTTCATCCAGATCGAGCAAGCGGCGCGAGATCTGGGGTTGCACATCAATGAAGGCAAGACAAAATATATGGTGGCAATATCAACACCAAAAACCAACCACTCAACAACATCAACCCGCACTGGTCAAACGGGAAGAATGAAGATAGGAGACTACAACTTTGAGACCGTTGACAATTTCTGCTATCTAGGGTCGAAAAGCACAAACGATAACAGCTATGATGATGAAATCCGCACACGGTAGTTGGCAGCCAACAGAGCTAATTTCAGCTTACAAAAACTGTTTCACTTGAAACGTCTCACCATAGGGTCAAAGCTCTTATTGTACAAGACAATGATCTTGCCAGTCCTTATGTATTCCTCGCAGATTTGGGTTCTTAACAAGAAAAATTGCGGACTCTTGGCCGCTCTTGGCAGGCGGAAGTACTGGCGATATTGGAAGTCTGTCGATGGCTGGAGCGTGATTCGAGCCCCAAGCGTAACATAGCCATTCTGACCGACAGCCAAGCGACCATCAAGGCTGGTGGGGCAGTGCAGAGACGCGCTCAACCATCTGGGCGGCACGCTCAAGGTCACTCTCCTCTGGGTTCCCGGGCATAGGAACATAGAGGGGAATGAACGGGCTGACGGATTGGCCAGGCAAGGCTCTGCTTTTGGCAGTCCCTCGGCGAATACAGTCGGTGTTCCGCTGGCGACTGTCGGGGGCCGAGTCTACTCGCACTACCTAGCAGCCGCGTGCCTGAGATGGCGAAGGCTTACAAGCTGTGCCAAGTCAAGGAGAATTTGGCCCGCTTATAACATAGCCCGATCACGAGAGCTCCTGTGCCAGACGCGTGCAAATGCATTCAAGATTACGGCGGTCTGCACGGGGCACTGGCCCATAGGGGACCATGCCGCTAGGCTCGGCTTACCCTACAAATCGCACTGCCGAAGCTGCGGAGAAGGAGGAGGGGGAGATCCTCATGCACTTCTCTGCGATTGCCCAGCTAACTAGAGTCAGGCTGCGGACCCTGGGTAAACCATTCTTTGGGGACCTCAGCGAGATTTCTAGCTGCAGGGTCGGAGAGCTGCTTTCCTTCGTGAATGCTACGGGCTGGCTCTGAAGATCCGAGCCGGCTGGACTCTGCTTCCCTGTTCCCATAACAACAGTCACGGTCTTAGGAGTTTGTGGCATCAAAACGGCCCACCAAAGCGCTAATTGGGCTCCTCGGAGCGGCCACTGATACCTACCTACGTTGGCCGCGTTCGAGAGAAGAATCCTCCGAAGAATTTTTGGCCCCCTACATGAGGATGCACGATTCCGTAGCCTATATAACGACGAAATCTATGAGCGATACCTTGACCGTCTGGTTGTGGATAAAATCTGGTTCAATAGGTTACGGTGGGTGGGTCACTTAATCCGTATGGATGCGGATGATCCAGCCCGGAAATTCTATGCAATATCCATGGTAGAAAAAGAAGACGAGGCAGCCCCTGCCTGAGTGGAGCGATGGCGTGGACCAGACAGCTTTTAGGGATATCGAATTGGTGGATTTCAGCACAAAACCCGGATGTCTGGAGTTCCTTATTAAGGCAGGCCTAGACTGTATACTGGTTGTTGTGCCGTTGATGATGATGATAATTAATGAACGAGGGTCCCGAATTGTTTTTTTTAATGGATATGGTAATTGGGCAGGTCAAACTATTATTTCAGTGTAAAAAATATCGTCATTTTGTAATGCGGGGATTAGAAAATGCCGATATTTTTTACGCGGAAGTTGTCTATTTCAAAGCGAAATTTGTATTCCTTTAGATTTCACATCTGCCGGGAATCTAGTTAAAACATAATAAACCGATCATTATGAAATTTTGAGGTATGATTCCTTACAAAATTGCGAAGTATATGAACCAACATTTGAGATAATATCATATTTTCGAGGGTGCCCTTTTGTGCAAAATTAGTTAAAAAAAATGGTGAAAACCGAGATATTTTTCTTGAACACCAATAAATTTTTCAGTTGAATTGAGGTTTATATTCTCAGAAAATCAGGGAATAATGCAAGATTATACCCTTATAAAAATTATCGTCGCTGCACATCTCGCAGTTGGAGAACTCTAGTTACTTCTTTTTCTTCAGCCTTTGTCCTGTTCACAAGCGGGGTCGGTTCGTTGTGATGGGCTTCGCCATTTAGTTCAATCGAATGCCTGATCTGGGTGCAATCTCGAGGCTTTCAAATCCCCATCCAGCGTATCAAGTCACCGTTGCTTAGGTCTGTCTTTTGGCCGTTTACCATCGACTTCGATGTTCAGACCAATCTTGGCAAGTGAATTCTCGTTTGCACGAATTGCGTGACCATACCATCGAATACGCCTCTCTCGCAACTTTTCCACGATCGGTGCAACCCCATAACGATCGGGGATATCCTCATTTCGGATGTGATCTAAACGTGTGACGCCACTAGTCCAACGTAGCATCTTCGTCTCCATTACCGCAAGACGCCGTTCATTGTCTTTTATGGTCGGCCAACACTCAGAACCATAGAGAGCGATTGGACGGACGACATTGCGATAAATTTTAGATTTGAGATGTTCGTTGATACGTCGTTCGCAAAGAACACCAGTTGTGTAGCGCCACTTCATCCAGGTTGCGTTAATGCGTGCAGCAATTTCATAACGCTGGCTGATAGCGTTGACCCGAGGTATTTAAATGGCTCAGTTCTGGGCAGATCACTGCCGTTGACAGTGATTGTGTCTGTTTCATGGGGATCGGTCGTCAAAAATTCAGTTTTGTTTAAATTCAATCTGAGACCGTGTTGCATGAGGCGATCATTCCATTTTTGAACAAGTGGCTCGAGATCATTTTTGCTATCAGATGCTAGGAAAACATCATCTGCATAAAGCAGTGTGTAGGGCGCTGGACGTTGGATATCCCGTGTGACGGTGTCCATAACAAGGACAAAGAGGAGTGGTGAGAGGGAACTTCCTTGATGAACACCAACAGAGACACGAAGCGGTTTTGATACACCCGCCATACTTCGAACTTTACTTTTCGGATCGTGGTAGAGCAATTGAACCCAGCGCATGAGTTCTTCTGGCACGAAGTGTTGTCGTAAAGCATACCAGATGAGTTCGTGTGGTACACGGTCAAACGCTTTCTCAAGATCCAGAAAGGCAATGTAAAGAGGGCGATGCTTCTCACGGTGTTTCTCCATGAGTAACCGCGCAGCGTGTATTGCGTCAGTAGTTCCGCAGTTCTTGACAAATCCGGCTTGGTTCACGGTTATTTCAACGATTTCGCGAATACGGTTGTCAAGAATGTGTTCAAAAATCCTCATGGTATTGGAAAGTAACCGGATCGGACGATAATTTGAACATTCTGCTGGACTACCTTTCTTTTTCCATATTGGAACAGTGGTACTTTCTTGCCAGTCAGATGGTGTTCTTCCTTCCTGAATAACCCGGTTAAAGAATTCACTGGGCCACAGTGTTGGGTCCCAGCTCTTCGCTTTCCAGAGCTCAGATACGATGTCGTCAGATCCTGTTGCTTTCCCTGATTTCATTTGTTTTATTGCCTCCTCGACTTCAGTTACGCTGACTGGTGGAACTGCTCCACATGTCGGCAATGATTGTGGAAGTGGAGGATGAGCAAATTCTTCAGTTGAAATCTGCTCGAAGTATTCTCGCCATCTATCCGTTGCGGCTCGACGGTTGGTAAGCAAAGTACCGTTCTTGTCATTAACACAACTGCAGTATTCGATATCCTGTGCCGTTCATCACGGCTTTTAGCAAGTCGATACAGATCTCTCTCGCCATCCCGAGTGTCCAGTTTATCGTAAAGATTTTTGAAATGGTTCGCTCGGGTGACAGCGACCGCTTTCTTTGCTTCTCGGTTGGCATTCTTATAAATTTGCCAATTAGCAGGCGTTTTATCGTCGAGAAATTTGTGGTAGAGGCGTTTCTTTTCACGGACCTTCATTTCAACATCATCATTCCAAAGTCAAGTATCTCGGTTGATGTACCCCAAGGGTTGCAGAGGCCGCTTTGTGGATCGTGTCTTTCATTTGGTTCCATGATTCTTCCACATTCGTAATGGTTGGCAATCGTATGAGTGAGACCGTTTCTTCTTTTTTCTCACCAAATCGCCACCATTTAATGCGCGGCGAGCCAGTGCGTTCCTCACGCTGTTTTATCGGTGGCTTAATTCGCAGGACGGCAATCAACGGCCGATGTTGAGGTGCGATGATCTCATAGGGAACGACTTTGCAATCAGTGACAGTGGTAAAATGTTGGCGTCTTATAAGAATATAGTCGATTTGCGTTTTATTGTTCCCACTATAAAATGTGGGAAGATGAGACAATCGTTTGATGAATCATGTATTCATAAGTACAAGGTCATGGGTGTCCGCAAAATCGATTATACGTTCGCCACCTTCATTGCGCGCTCCGAACCCCTTTCCCCCATGGCATCTGTTACCGTCTGCCTTTTCACCCACATGACCATTAAGGTCGCCGGCAACGATTATGTAATCGTCAGCTGGCACGTGACAAGTCTTTTCATCGAGAAGTTGCCAGAAGGCATCTTTTTCGGCATCAGGTCAACCTGTCTGTGGTGCATACGCGGTGAAGAAGTGAATAGTGCGATCAGCTGATATAATGGTGAGCTTCATCAACCGACCATCAAATCATTCGATTTCTTTAATGGCATCACGGAAACCCTCTGAGATGGCAATGCCAACACCATATTGAGTGTGTGGGTTACCAAAATAGAGAAGTTTGTAGCCATTTTGACCGCGTTCGCGTTCAATGTCGCAGCTTTTGGCACCAGACCATCGGGTTTCTTGCAGAGCGGAGATGTCAATGCACCTTATCCGAAGGGCTCTTGCGAGTTCCTCGGTCTTTCCAGTTAGGGTACCAACATTTGGCGTGCAGACACGTATTTGTTTTGTTCGTTGTGTGCGGACTAACTTGCTTACGTCCTGACGCCGTCCGTGCGTCAAGAACCCTTGCCCATTTCTCGACAGGACCGGGGCCCGTCCTGCCGCGTCGACTGAGGTGGACGCCCTAGCATTTCTCCGAGGCTTGTGACTCAATCCGATCATTATGTTTGTAACGACATTCTATGCATTTTCTTGGTCGACCTGTCGCGGGGCCTGTCACCAAGAGAGATCAGGTAGGATTTAGCATAGTAGAATAACTCCAACTATACTCTATTTATCTCTTTCCCTGATCTCAGCATTTTATTTTTGTTTTACTGAGGGTAGTACAGAGTATGTTGCCTCAAACCCTCCTCCTTTACCTGGGCTTGGGACCAGCATACTATGTTAATAGCATGGCGGGGTTACGTTGTTGATCAATAAATAAATAGAAACAAAGTTAAAAGAGAATCCTAAACCTTTCATTCTTCGCAAATATTCATATTGTTTGAACTGACTGAACATTAATGTTGAGGAAGGCCACAAGTAGTCGCCGAAATACGCATATTTGCAAAGAATATCATTTTTAGTAAAGCAATAGAAAAAGGTTTCAAATTGTTGTTTTCACTATTTTCGCTTTATTCGAACGCTTTTTATAGGTTTTTTGTTAATAATAATAAAAAGCTAAAATAGTAAAGTTAAGGAAAAAAATTGGGTTTTAAATTCATTCATCACTACGTAAATGTTCGTTAAAGGTCTTGTCAACTAGTCTACATGTGACTGACCTGAGTGTTGAAGTTCCTTGTCAGTTGTGATTGCATTTGACAGATTGCTTTTAACAATAGAAAATGCATTGTAAGGTCAGCTGTCAAAAATTTTAGAATTTTTTTGAATAAAACATTTTGATAATAAGCTGATCAGTTTGAAAAGACTTTTTTAAAAATTAAATAAAATAAAATTTTAAATACATTAAGAGATGGTCCTAAAGGAAAATTCACTCTCTTTTTAGGTAAATACTTACCTTTTCGATATCTTATATAGTTTTTCAGTAAATTTAATTTGAAATTTCATTTTTTGCTCGCTAAGCTAAGATATTCACTAAATATGTACGAGCGTATGAAGTTTCCGGGCAGTATCCAATTCAGATAGATGTACATAAGCGTTCTTAGTAATAGCAGTATTCAATTTACGTACATATATATATACGTATAAGCTTCTGCATACAAAGTAAATTGGAAATATTCAGATGGGTATGCAAAAACCCCCAAGATACGTATATATAAAGATAATCTGAAATGTTTGTTTGTTTAGGATGAACATAATATTATATTTGTCTTTAATATGTGCATATATACATACCTTGGGATTTGGAAATATATGAAGGAATATTTTGAATTTATAAATTGAAGAATGCGTACCTCAAGTACCTCACATGAGAAAAACACAAAACATTTTATGCCCGAAGCGTTCAGCTTCCGGTTTTCCGACTTTTCCTTTTATTTCTGGGGTTTAGTTTATTTTAGTTTTTGTACATAATTTGTTTCAAATCAGCGAGTCCTGATTGGGAAATATACCCTTGATGGAAATAGAAGTTTGGGGTCGCCTAAATAAATATGTACATATATGCGTATAATATTTACAAATTTAGTCATATTCGCCGACATATAAATAGTATATGTCTGATACGCAGTATATAAGACGTTTGATATGCTGCCTTTGTTAATTATTTTTAAATTCATACTAACACAGTGTATCTTCATTCATTTTTGCAAATTTTCATGTTACGTAACAATTAGTCTTTTAGTCTTGGCTAGACAACAAGTGCATCAAGTTGATAAATAAATGTCTAATTACAACATATCGAAACGAATACTAGAAACTGAAATAAAAATTTTAATCGCTTAGGTCAGTAGTTATTGCAATCCACATTTTTAAAAAGACAAAGTGCAAATCGCAAGTATAACAGGTTTTTAGTATTTTATATTCGAGAATGTTTTCTTACATGGTGATTACAGTTGTATGTAGCTACTAGTATATATCAGACTTCACTTTAGTTTAATATTGACATTCTATACTGTCTCATATAGTATAGTGAATTGTACCATAATGTCTTGTGTAGTAAATTCATGCGAAATAGATCGTGAATTACCATCACTTTGCCAATAATAGTACGGTTTCCTGGAAACTTTCCAATATCATGTCTTGTATTGATTCACATATTTGCAACCCTAGAATGAATTTTTATATTGTATTATATGTATGTTGCAATTTTCCATACACTTCTTACAAGCCTATGCCGGGAAGATCTTTAGTTACTCTACCGAAGTCACAGTGAGACCGAGTACCGAGTACGGTAATAGCGAAAAATCCATGAATGGTTTACGAGGAATTCCTGAGAATATCAATCACAATTAGTCGAGCCGATCCATAAGAGATGTGGAGAGCCTCTGCCATTTCTCAAATGCGTAATTTCATTAGAAATGCAACTTCAAGCAAACTGATTGTTCAATGTTTGTTTCAATCGACAGACAAATTTTTCATCTTACAAAAACAGAGGCTGCCAAATCCACACTAATAGACGTATTCCGCTCAATTTTCACATTAATGTCAAAATAAGTCGGGAACCCGGAAGCTGGACGCTTCAGCTTAAAAGGCTTTGTGTTTCCCTATCTGAGCAACGATGAGTGCATCACAGTTCCGTGTGTACATAATTAAAAATTCAATACAAAAAAGCGCACTCGAATGTCAATTCATCATCATCAACGGCGCAACAACCGATATCCGGTCTAGGCCTACCTTAATAAGGAACTTCAGACATCCCGGTTTTGCGCCGAGGTCCACCAATTCGATATCCCTAAAAGCTGTCTGGCATCCTGACCTACGCCATCGCTCCATCTTAGGCAGGGTCTGCCTCGTCTTCTTTTTCTACCATAGATATTGCCCTTATAGACTTTCCGGGTGGGATCATCCTCATCCATACGGATTAAGTGAACCACCCACCGTAACCTATTGAGCCGGATTTTATCCACAACCGGACGGTCATGGTATCGCTCATAGATTTCGTCATTGTGTAGGCTACGGAATCGTCCATCCCCATGTAGGGGGCCAAAAATTCTTTGAAGGATTCTTCTCTCGTGCGCGGCCAAAAGTTCGCAATTTTTCTTGCTAAGAACCCAAGTTTCCGAGGAATACATGAGGACTTTCAAGATCATAGTCTTGTACAGTAAGAGCTTTGACCCTATGGTGAGACGTTTCGAACGGAACAGTCTTTGTAAGCTGAAATAGGCTCTGTTGACTGACAACAACCGTGTGCGGATTTCATCATCGTAGCTGTTATCGGTTGTGATTTTCGACCCTAGATAGGAGAAATTGTCAACGGTCTCAAAGTTGTATTCTCCTATCCTTATTCTTCCCGTTTGACCAGTGCGGTTTGATGTTGTTGGTTGATTCGTCTTCGGTGCTGATGTTGCCACCATATATTTTGTCTTGCCTTTATTGATGTGCAGTCCAAGATGTCGCGCCGCCTGCTCGATCTGAAGAGGATCGTACCTCTTGCATTTACCTCAGCATCGCAGATCACTTTCTCGAGGGCCAGGTTATAGAGAACGCATGATAGCGCATCCCTTTGTCGTAGACCATTGTTGATGTCCAATGTTCTTGAGAGTGATCCTGCTGCTTTTATCTGGCCTCACACATTGGTCAGGGTCAGCCTAGTCAGTCCTATTAATTTCGTCGTTATACCGAATTCTCTCATGGCCGTGTACAGTTTTACCCTGGCTATGCTATCATAGGCGGCTTTAAAGTCGATGAACAGATGGTGCTACTGTTATCCATATTCCAACAGTTTTTCCATCGCTTGCCGCAGAGAGAAAATCTGATCTGTTGCTGATTTGCCTGGAGTGAAGCCTCTTTGGTATGGGCCAATGATGTTCTGGGCGTATGGGGCTATCCGGCCTAGCAAGATAGCGGAGAATATCTTATAGATGGTACTCAGCAACGTGATACCCCTATAATTGCTGCACTGTGTGATGTCTCCCTTTTTAAGGTTTTGTGTAAACACAAAACCTTATTAAAATCGGTTTACTGTCTGTCTGTCTGTCTGTCTGTCTGTCTGTCTGTCTGTCTGTCTGTCTGTCTGTCTGTCTGTCTGTCTGTCTGTCTGTCTGTCTGTCTGTCTGTCTGTCTGTCCGTCTGTCTGTCTGTCTGTCTGTCTGTCTGTCTGTCTGTCCGTCACACGCATTTTTCTCGGAGACGGCTGTAGCGATTGACTCCAAATTTGGTAGAAAGGTGGGAACTGTGAACGCTCACGCATACAGTGAGTTACATCCTTTTACAACGAATTTAAGGGGGGGTCCCCATACATGCAAAAGGGGGGTGTAATTTTTTTTTTCATCAAATATAGTCATGTGGGGTATCAAATTAAAAGTCTTGGTTAGTACTTTTCGAAGTCGGTCTTAGTTTTGACATTTGTTAGAAGAGTGGGGAGTGCGGGGAGTTGAAAGTGATCATTTCTTTAAGGGGGCCATTCTCAGAAACTACCCAACCGAAAACTCTGAAAAAAATCAGGAGGCTGCCACTATATAGTGCCTGGGCTCCGAAATACCTTCCATACTGATATCTGTACAAATAAAGTTAATAATAGTATATTACTATAATTTTTAGTAATTGACTGCAAAACCCCCCTTAAGTTTATGCTAGCACGACGAAATTTCACAATAATATAGGGTATAACATAGAACATAATCCTACCAAGTTTAGTGGAAATCGCACTATTACTAACAAAGTTATAATACGTCAAAGTTGTCGCTTCTTCGCAGATTCAAGACTAAGAATGTCAATATCTTCTGAAAGTGGATATTCTCACATAATATATGCGTATATTACATGCTACGTACTAAGAAATACACAAAACCTTTCGTACCTGAAGCGTCCAGCTTCCGGTTTCCCGACTTGTTATGTATGAGACAGATAATGCCTCGTTGCCAATCGTCAGGCATTGATTCGCTGTCCCATACCTAGAGCACAAGTTGATGAACCACTTGGTGTAACTGGTCGCCTCTATATTTAACCAATTCGGCTGTAATTGCATCGGCTCCTGGCGACTTATGATTTTTTTGCCGATGAATTGCACGGACTGTTTCTCCTAAACTTTGTGGTGGCAGTATTTGTCCGTCGTCTTCAGTTGGCCGGACCTTCATCTCGCCGATGTTCTGGTTGTTCAGTAGCTCATCAAAGCACTCAACCCATCGCTCTAATATGCCCATTCTGTCGGAAATCAGATTTCCCTCTTTGTCTCGACAGGATGAGCATCGAGGTGTATAAGGCTTTATCCTGCTGACTTGTTGGTAAAACTTGCGCGCCTGGTGCGGTTGCTCCCTGTACTTTTCTAGTTCACAGACTTGTTGTTTCTCCCAGCCTTCCTTTTTCCGTCTGTGAAGTCGCTTTTCCGCCCGATGGAGTTCGTGATAAGTCTCTGCGCGTGCCTGCGTTCTTTGAGAATGCAACATTACTCGGTATGCGGCATTCTTCCGTTCCGTTGCTAGCTTACATTCATCGTCAAACCAGCCGTTCCGACTCCTTTTACGGCTGGGGCCAAGTATGTTTGTGGCCGTATCCATGATAACGTTCTTCAGGTGATTGTGAAGATCATTTGTCGATGCTTCATCTCCAGGTCCTTTGTTGACTGCTGTTATTGCGGCATCCATTTCCCTCTTATAGGTGTCGGGGAGGGTTGTGTTGTGGATGGCTTCAATGTTCACTCTCACCTGTTTGTCAGAGGGGATTCTAGGTGGTATTGTTATTCGAGCTCGGAGCACCATGTCAACGAGATAGTGATCCGAGTCTATATTGGCCCCCCTATATATTCTGACATTCATCAAGGGTGAGAGGTGGCGGCGTTCGATCAACACGTGATCAATTTGGTTGAAAGTGGTCCCGTCTGGAGAGGCCCACGTATGTTTGTGGACCGCTTTCCACGCAAACCAGGTACTTCCAACAACCATTTCGTGTGACCCTGCTAACTGAATAATCCGCATTCCGTTATCATTTGTTTTTTCGTGTAAGCTATGGGAGCCAACGTATCGCCTGAATACGGGCTCCTTCCCTACTTGGCTGTTAAAATCCCCAAGTATGGTTTTAATATCATATCTGGGACAGACTTCGAGGGTTCGTTCTACTGCCTCGTAGAAGGTATCCTTCTCCGACTCTGCAGTGTCCTCTGTAGGGGCGGGAACGTTAATGACGCTTATATTTCTAAACTTGCCTCGTAAGGACAGAGTGCATAGTCGTTCGCTTATGTTTTCAAAGCCGATAACAGCAGGTTTCATTTTTTGGCTGACTAAGAAACCTACTCCGAGGACATGGTTCACTGGATGACCGCTATAATATATGGTGTAGCGGCTCTTCTCCAGGAAACCGGTCCCTGTCCACCGCATCTCCTGTAACGCTGTTATATCAGCCCTATATTGAGACAGGGTATCGGCTAGCTGCTCATCAGCTTTATCTCTGTACAGAGAGCGCACGTTCTATGAGAAAAATCGTTAATCCGTTGTCGTTGCCGGGTTCGTCGTTGTAAAGTCCATCCTGTCCGAGGCTCCTTTCGTGGCTCCGTAACATCGGTTTTCCATGTAGGGTTGTCAGCCCTACCCAACCCCCACCTGGAGGACCAGTTGGTACAGTTTGTCCCGTTTTTAGGCGTGGGAGGCTCGCCTTCATCCTTCTCCGTTTGCAGCTTTTCGTTACGAAAGAGCTCTCAGCGGTCACCACGTGGAGGTGGAGATTGGGTTTGGTAGTAGAGCTGTTGGTGTTGGTTCAGCAGGCATTTCTCAGGTTTTATGCTCCATCGTGGGTACCAATCCACGTTTCGCCCTGGGACCTATACTACCCTTTGACCACCAATGTCAAATATTTTCGTTAATTCTGACGCCAGCATCTTATGGATGGCTTTAGATGCGGTAAATTGCTCCGAAATTGATAAGTTTGACACTAATTGCCGGATTTGCATGAAATTTGAAGAGCATATGTCCTCTACGCTACTGCAGAATTTAGTACTCCTAGGATGAACTTAAGCGGGGTTCTTCAGTAGGTTTCTAAAAGTTGGTAATATACTATTCGTGAGTTTAATCGAGCAGATATCTGAATGAAACATATTTTGAGAACGGTGATAATAGTGGTGTTGATAATACTCGCGAACCATCGGTGTGAAAGCGTGTACGGTTGTGTTAGCGATTTCTTAACAAAGTAGACTCTAACCACCCGTGGACGTTACACTAGTCGAATTATATGCTATCGGTTACAGGTATAGTTCACTCATATATTGTATCTTCTTGTATCTATCACTCATATATTGTATTCTCACTCATATATTGTATCTTATGAGGATTTCATTCACCTGTACTAATTTGCGGACGTTGCACGACGTTTTAAAAGAAATACACAAAACCTTTCACATCTGAAACGTCCAACTTTCGATTCCCCGACTTGTTTTTCTTCATCAGGGTACCCTAGAACTGCATTTTATTTGTTTTTATTTTTCATGTGTGATTTTCCTTCCATTTTTACCAGTCCTAGTATTTGGTATCCGAATGGCTACTGATCAGAGCAGCCTCCAGCCAATCCTTGACATATTAAGCAGATAGTTCGGAACAAGTTGTCAATGTAAGGGATTCCCACTATTTATTTCAAAGGTTAGCTTTTGACAGTGATTGCTTCTCACGGGGGTCTCGGTGTGACGTTCGTCAGCAAACACAAATTTAATCTTCATTATTTTGACGCACCCAATGCAGCTTTCAGAATGTCTAGTTTTATCCTGTCAGTTTAAGGATATCCTTTTCTCAATTGTTCTTTATAAATTCTCCTGTAGTCCGCTAATAATTGTGATTACAATGAGATTGAATCAGTTTAAGGGGGTCATCCCTTGTGAAGGCCGTTTTTTTTTGCCTTTTTTTGAAAAATTATTTTGAAGGACTGGATAAAGAGAGAAGCGTTTTTTTTTCATCATATGTTTATTGATATCTCTAGTATATGTGATAAATTTTTCAGCTTGATACCTTAGCTAGTTTTTGGAATACATGTCAATTTATGCACCCATCTCCAAAAAAAGGTGTTTTTCTGCTGCCACGCTGGAGGGCGCTCTGTTCATCTGAGGGAAAAAAACTAAACGGCATTTTAATGTGGACAATATTCCACGGTCCACAAACTAGGATAATTAGAAAATATTAACAGGCAAATTTTTGGTGGGGTTTTAAACTTAATTTTTTGAATTTTGGTGTTTTTTTACGGCTTTTTGTATGAATAAAAAAAAAACTACCCGTCCGATTGCAATTACCCTAGTTTGCGGACCGTAGAAATATGTATTAAAGAAGTCGTTAAAATTTGAAAGAATTTGGTTGGATAGATTTTTAGCTACGGTGGCAGCCGATTTTCAAGATGCAGTTTCGAGAAAAACGCATTTGAAAATTTAAATGTGATTACCAATAGTAAAATTTCAACTCATCGTTAATCTGCTATACCTGGTCTATAGAGAGCATCCTCCGTTTCTTTAAAAAAGTCTTGTAAGACCGATTGTTGCTCTCCGGTTTCAATTATGGCTCTTTTAGCGAAGTCAGTCGACCGTCGTTCGGACGGCCAAATTCACGCTTCATTACGGCGGTCGACATAAACCTGACATATGTGACCAACTTGACATCCCATTGTCACTAGGATTTTGAGAATACCATTGAATCCTTCATTGAATATAATTACAGTCAGAAAAGTGGCTATTTCTACGACCTTGGCCCCAGAGTGAAGGTGTTTAAGAGCGAAAGTCCAGATCAATGCATTTAGTGACTCATTGTTATCCTGGGTCTCTGCTCCTAAACATCTGTTCAAGAGATCATCTCGTAACAAATCTTTGTAGATTGGTTTGATGACTGTTTGAACTTCTGCAGTCAAAGGTGCCTTCTCGTGGTGAAAACTATCCAGTTCTCCTTTAGCTTCCGCTTTGCGCCATTTGCACCAACTGTCCTCGCCTGCTGGACAATTTTGATGCTGAGGATTTTCGTCTGTAGAACATTTATGGAAGAAAGTTGCCCAAATTTCTCGCTTCACTCCTTCTATCGAATTTGCGTGTCGGCGAATAGCTAGCCCAAAAAATGTAGTGAGGTCGTTAATAACCGTATCAGTAAGTTTTCCAGTCCCCTTTCCACCAATGCCTTTGTGATTCTTCTTTGCATTTCTAAGCCGCGTTCCCATTCTTTTCTCGACATATCCTACGCATTCCTTTGTTACTACTACCTATATTCTATTATTTGCAGAAATTCGCAGAAATACCGAAGGAAATTCCAGCAAAATCCAATATACAAAACTTGTCGCAATTGGAACATCCATGTTCATGCTTGCTAAAAGTTTCTTTGCTGATGTTGATGCGAAGTCCTTTTTCTTCTCTGATAAGTATCGATTCCCATGAAATACTCGTTTTTTAGTGCGAGCATGACGTTGAACGTTAAAGCGATCTCCCTTCGTACGATCCATTTAAAAAAATCACTGAACACACAAACAGCACAATACTTACAACAAAATATAACTGAGTATAACTTGAACGCCTTTTAGTGGTCACTCTATACTGGATTATCCTTTTTATTCCAAACAGCAAATAAGTTTAGACAATTGATTGGTTTTTTATATTTTTATATTTATACCTGCGTTCAAATTTATAAGGCTCAGGTAAAAAACTAACAGGGTAAAAAAAGATTCGATGCTCTTTCTCATCGAGTATTCTAGCCGCGGCTGCAAACTCTTTACCTGTTTAACCCTGTAATTTCTCAAGGGCTCGGAATATCGGAAAATCCCTTTGCCCACATATTCTCCACTATATATATAATAGATACAATTCATGCAAAAAAAAATCGATTTCTCCAACCCGACACACGGGATGACCCCCTTAAGCGAAGTTCACTCGATCTTTAAATTTTAGCCTGAACTACTCTACACAAAGAGTATCAATGGCAATATTATGATTTAACTGTGAAATCAAGCGCTTAGTTACTATGATATCCTATTAAGGATATCACGCTATGTAAAGAGCTGAAGCCTCTTTTTTGTCAACTTCCAACTGCAATCATCGAAGTTAAGTGTTTATTGGAAATAGTACTTAGATAGGAAACCATTTGGAAGCACTTTTATTTTCAATATATTATTATTCATTTACAAAAGAATACATTAGATTAAATAAAATAACTACTTTGCTATAAAATTTTATGTCTAATTTAATTTGAAACTTCTGTATGCTTGTTAAATAATGCTCAACGCTCGTGGCAAATTCAGTTAGTAATGCAAGAGGGCGATGCCCAACACAGAACAAACTCGTCATATAAAAGGAAGGGGGGGTCTATTACAGTTTTGCATCCACAGTGACCTTACTCTCACACCTCGCAGTTAAATCGCAATCGCCTTTGTGCATGAAGCTTCCAACATTCGTAATCCGATTCATTTATCACTTTAGTTTGATTATTTGGACAGTTACCGGCGATCGTCAGTTAAAATTTGAAGTTTGTACATTCAACTGGAAATGTGGAAAAATTTGAGTGAGAGCATTTTACCTGTAAAAGGTTCACAATTTAAATGACTCTATCTCAAAAACTAAAACCAAAAATATAGGGTTCCTTTTCCAAATAATTACCATGATTCCCTCGCCCCTTCGTGCATCTATAAATAATAAATGGTCGGCACTGTTATTAATGCGATAACTAGAAATACTAGAAAAGTACCAAACTACATACTTCATAGCACATCATAAAGCCATGCAAAGCTATTACGGCGGCAACAAAAGTTCTCAGATACATCAGGTTATCGAAAGCGAAAACTCAGCGCTTCATACAACTAAACAGTCGAACAGAATCGCGTATACATACATACTAAGCTGTGTATTTAGATGCAAAGAAAGACCGGCTAAATTGTCAAGTGGAGATAAAAATGGAGGAAAAGAGGCAGATAGATCTGCCAGCGAACGTATCACATATACAACGTCAGTCTTCGGGTAAAAGATTGATTTTTTTAAACCAGTGGAAAATGAGGTCGTGCTACCATGAATGACGTTAGCTTTTTTTAAAGACTTTAAGACTGAATAAAATATCTATCTAAAGTGTTGAATTATGTAGCAGAGAATTTGCAGGTAAAAAGATTGTTTTTGGTAATTAAGGGGGCAATATGGATTGTTGCGCCAACGATTATTATTATTATTATATATCTCGAAATGCAAGATGCATTTTTGTTGTTTTACAATCTGTGACCTTCTTCGTAGAAGCTTATCACTTACTCGACGGTGGAACTTTAAATGTAGCACGAAATACCTGCGCTTGGATGTGGAGCCGAAAACATTTTTACAATTCTATTATAGAATCGAATCTACTGTCATATGACGTTTCAGATACTTTTTGCCATAAGACTAAATGATTTTAATTATTAATTAATTATTTGCGGAAGAAGATTTTGTTTTTTTTATTATTTCTTTTTAATAAAAAAATTACGATTTCCGAGTACTTTTCATGAAAATAATGCATATCGCAATTTGCTGATGGGAACTAAATATAAGCTCACTAACTCGAATACGAGGGTGTGCATTTGGATTACATGTTCATACGTGGTATGTCGATAGACGGTTGAATGTGGGGAAAATTCCATATTCGTTATCTCATTTCAGCTCATAGGAAAATATCTTTTTCTCGTAGAGTTCTCTGGCAAAGCTGTGTGGATGTATATTTTTATAAAGATACTACCACAAGGGCATATTTGTTTCATCGACCTCAATATGCTGTGATGTTCGAAACACCAATACATTATCACACTTCTGCTTACAAATGGGTTAAATCTATTTCCTTTTCTCTTAGGGTAAAAATATATATTTGTTCCCGGCATTTTGTTAATTGCCGGAAAGATACAATTGTGTGTGTTGAATTGAATTTTATCTCAGCCATAAGAAGGGAGTGTATTGGATGGAAATTTTCTATTGCTAACGTCGACTGTAGTTCAACGATTTTCACTTATAACTGTGTAGCTTTTTTCGTATTTTTCTAGTGTAATTTTTACACAATAATAGCATTTTGAGTGTTAGATATTCTTGTGAACATTAAACGGTCCTCTAAGTCGACTTTTAACTGTTTGATATACTTTGGGAGAATTATTAAAAAACTAAAATGAGTAATAAGTGTATTGTAGTTACTTGTCCGGGGGGTGCCACTAAATCTATGTCAGTCCCTAGGGATAAATTGGCGTAAGTATCATTATTAGCAGAATTAGGAAAATTTACTTGCTTTGAATTACTTCTTGACATTTCCGTTTTTGATTTGAATATATCTCGGATTTCGCATCTAAACAATAATTCCCCACTTTATCGAAGGTTCATTTTCACTCTCACATTGGATAGTGGTGAGTGGTTGGAATATTTGATAAAACTGCATGTTGGTAGCTTAGAAATATAGAGAAAAGATATACCTTGTATCTATTGACATGGAATTTAAAAACGAATTGTGTTTTTCTGCATCTGTCTATTACACCTAATTTATTTGGAAACCGCTTACCCTATTGTCTCCCAACCCGATACGAATATACGGCCTGTGAAACCCTTTACCTATAGCGACTGGAGTACAGTTGTGTTGGGTATCAAATTAAAGGGCTTAATTAGTAATTTCAGAAATTGGCTTCGTATAATTTTTGAAATGTGTTTGAACATAAGGTAGCGAGACTCAGTGTTGTCCCATAAAGTGTAGAAGCATTGACTCGCATTGTCTATGAAGCTAAACATGTCTAAAGAAAAAGGAAGGAGTACCTATATGTAATTTATGCCTGAAAATATATCCCGTGCTCTTCTTCTTGTTCTTTTTTTTCAGCCTTTGTCCGGGGTCAGCTCGTCGTGATCGATTTCGCCATTTGGCTCTATCGAATGCCTGGGGTGCAATCTCGAGGCTTTTAAATCTCCACCCAGCGTATCAAGTCATCGTTGTTTCTGCCTGCCTTTTGATCGTTTACCGTCGACTTCGATGTTTAGACCAATCTTGACAAGTGAATTCTCGTTAGCACGAATTGCGTGACCATACCATCGAAGACGCCTCTCTTGCAACTTTTCCACGATTGGTGCAACCCCATAAAGATCGGGGATATCCTCATTTCGGATGTGATCAAAACGTGTGACGCACCTAGTCCAACGTAACATTTTCGTCTTCATTACTGCAAGACGTCATTCATTGTCCTTTATAGTCGGCCAACACTTAGAACCATAGAGAGCGACAGGACGGACCACATTGCGGGAAATTTTGGATTTGAGACGTTCGTTTATACCCCGATCACAAAGAACACCAGTTGTGGAACGCCACTTCACCCAGGTTGCGTTAATGCGTGAAGCAATTTCGTAACGCAGTTCTCCATTGGCTGATAGCATTGACCCGAGGTATTTAAATCGCTCAGTTCTGGGCAGATCACTGCCGTTGACAGTGATTGTGTCTGTTTCATGGGGATCGGTCATCAAAAATTCAGTTTTGTTTAAATTCAATCTGAGACCGTGTTGCATGAGGCGATCATTCCATTTTTTGGACAAGTTACTCGAGATCATTTTTGCTATCAGATGCTAGGAAAACATCATCTGCATAAAGCAGTGTGTAGTGCGCTGGACGTTGAATATCCCGTGTGACGATGTCCATAACAAGAACAAAGAGGAATGGTGAGAAGGCACTTCCTTGATGAACACCAACAGAAACACGAAGCGGTTTTGATGCACCCGCCATACTTCGAACTTTATTTTTCGGATCTTGGTAGAGCAATTGAATCCAGCGCACGTGTTCTTCTTCACTAAGTCTTGTCGTAGAGCATACCAGATGAGTTCGTGTGGCACACGGTCAAACGCTTTCTCTAGATCCAGAAAGGCAATGTAAAGAGGACGGTGCTTCTCACGGTGTTTCTCCATGAGTAATCGCGCAGCGTGTATTGCGTCAGTCAGTTCTTGACAAATCCGGCTTGATTCACGGTTATTTCAACGATTTCGCGAGTACGATTGTCCAGAATGCGTTCGAAAATCTTCATGGTATTGGAAAATAACCGGATCGGACGGAAATTAGAGCATTCTGTTGGACTACCTTTCTTTTTCCATATTGGAACTGTGGTAGTTTCTTGCCAGTCAAATGGTGCTCTACCTTCCTGAATAACCCGATTATAGAATTCACTGAGCGTTGGTTCTCAGCTCTTCGTTTTCCAGGGCTCAGATGCGATGTCGTCAGGTCCTGTTGCTTTCCTTAATTCCATTCATTTTATTATTTCCTTGACTTCAATGAAGCTGACAGGAATGGAGGATAAACAAATTCTTAGGTTAATATCTGCTCGAAATATTCTCGCAATCTATACGTCACGGCTCGTCGGTTGGTAAGCAAAGTACCGTTCTTGCCATTAACGCAACATAAGTGAAAGTATCCAGTTTATCGTGAAGATCTTTGTAATGGACCGCTCGGGTAACAATGACCGCTTTCTTCGCTTCCCGGTTGTCATTCTTGTAAATTGGCGTTTTATCGTTGAGAAACTTGTGGTGGAGGCGTTTCTTTTCACGGACCTTTGTTTCATCATCGCCAATACAAAGCCAAGTATCTCGGTTGAAGAACCGCTTGTCTCGCTTGGTGACCCTGAGTGCTGCATAGGCCCCTTTGTGTGGCTCGTGTCTTTAACTTGGTTTCACGATTCTTGCACATTCGTATTGGTTAGTAATTGCGTAAGTGAGATCATTTCCTCTTTCTTCTCACGAAATCGCCACCATTTATTGCATGGTGGGCCAGTATGTTCCGCACGCTGTTTTATCGATGGCTTAGTACGTAAGCCGGCAATTAACGGTCGATGTTGAGTTGCGATGGGAACGGCTCTGCAGTCAGTGACAATGGTAAAATGTCATTGTCTTATGAGAATATAGTCGATTTGTGCTTTACTGTTCGCACTGTAAAATGTGGGTTCATAATGACGCTTCCTTTTCCCCTGGCCACATGTCGCCGGCTGTTACCGGTTTTTGCGTCGAGAAGTTGCCAGAAGGCATCAGGTCGACCTGTCTTTAGTGCGTATGTGGTGAAGAAGTGAATAGTGCGATCAGTTGATATAATGGTGAGCATCATCAGCCGGTTATCAAATCGTTCGACTTCTTTAATGCTTCACAGAAACCTTCTGAGATGGCCATTTCCACTCGCATTGAGTGTGTTGGCTACCAAAATAGAGAAGTTTATAGTCATTTTTACCGCATTCGCGTTCTATGTCACAGCTTTTGGAACCAGACCATCGGGTTTCTTGTAAAGCGTAGATATCAATGCGCCTGTGCCGAAGGGCTCTTGCGAGTTCCTCGGTTCCCCCAGTGAGGGTACCAATTGCCAATATTTACCGTGCAGGTCCGATTTTTTCTTTGCTCGGGGCACAATAGTTCTTTAAAGACCCGGTGCGACTTTCCCTTAACAGAATAATAATTTGTTTGCTCGTTGTTGTGCTCGGACTAATTTGCTTGCGTCCTGACGCCGTCCATGCGTCAAGAATCCGTACGAATACGATAGCCCCTTTACCTGGACTTGGGGCCACCATGCTACGTAAATGGCAGGGCGGAGTTTGTGTGCAACATTTCAGAAAGATCCAAAAACTAATTTTTGAGTTATTTTGGACACCACATTGAAAAATATTGTTTTGGGGAAAAACGTTACAGGTAAACCAGAGGGGTTTATTGTCCTAGGGGGACTTAAGGAAGCTTTGGCTGGGCGGAGGAGGGGGGTGGGGCGGCTACGTCGTTAAAAGCATTCTTTGAGTGGGACGGATTCATAAGATATGACAATTTTTATTTTGCATTTGCTTATTTGCTTGCAAGTGTTTAAGGAGTCGGTGGTAATCGCAATTTTGGTTAGCTTTTTTGTCATTGATGTTACAATTGTAAACCATATGGCCTCTAACTCGGCTGTTACAATTTGGATAGGCAGGAGCCCCACTACATAACAAAAGGACCCTGCAGCATCCGTATTCAGTTTTTTTCTTAAAAACATCATTGTGGATATCAACCCTGTCCTATTTTTTCGGGCTGCAGTCCATTAACCTTAGGCCCGGGTTACAGCCTTTCAGAAAAATGATCAGTAGATTTTTCAACAAGTTATAAAAGATGAATTATACCAAATATGTCTGGCTAGATTTGAATGAAAATATGTAGATTTCCAGCCAACAAAGCTTTTAATATTTTGCAAACACAATAGTATGCTGAATGGCTATAACCCAGGCCTTAATCTTAAATATTTTCGGAAAATCCTATTTAAATGAGCTTCTTTCCTCTATGTTAAATTTTTGTACGTTGTTGCAGTTTGTCCATACATTTAGTCGTACAGTTGACCTGTGCAGGTAAACCGAAGAATGAATTGTTAAGATTTTGTTTGTAAACCAAAACCTTATTAAAATCGGTTCAATGTCTGTCTGTCTGTCTGTCACACGCACTTTTCTCAGGTACCGATTGATATGAAATTTGGTGCGAAGGTGGGAACTGACCAGACATGCAATGAGTGATATTTTTCTAGGTTGAGATTTAGAGGAGGTCCTCATACATGAAAGAGGGGGGTGTAATTTTTTTTCACCGAATATAGTCATGTGGGGTATCAAATGAAAGGTCTCGATTAGTGCTTTTCGAAGCCAGTCTTAGTTTTGAGATTTGTTGGAAAGACCGGGGAGTGAGGGGGTCGAAATTGATGATTTCCTTAACGAACCCATTCTCAGAAACTACCCAACCGAAGAATCTGAAAAATCTGATATCAAAATACTCCCCATATCGATCTCTGTTCAAATTTAGTTAATAATAGTGTATTACCATATTTTTGGGGAAATTGAGTAGAGCCCCGTTAAGTTTATTCCAGACTCATAAAAGCTGGTAGCAGTATAAAATATAATATAAAGCATATTATCCCCAAGTTTGATCAAAATCATACAATTAGTAACAGTACAGTAGTTCAAAGTTGACTTTCCCGTGTAAATTTACTGCAACTAGATACCAATGTCACATTAAAGTGAGTAGTCAGACATGCTAAATGCATATACATAACGGGCTACGTACCAATGGGATAGTTCTACATTCAAATATACTCACAGAAGAAGCAAACAAAACCTTTCATACCTGACGCGCCTAGCTTCCGGTTTTCCGACATGTTTTTTATTTTTTCGTGGTTCCCCTTTTCAGGCCAGGTCGCGCTCATTGCCAATTTTCATTGATAAATGGTGGCATCCACACTCCCGACCTGAGCAGCTCAATTATACACAGGTATATTTCTGCAACATACCACTATATGTATGATCGGTCAGGATCGTGTAGCGAAACACTACAGCTTTTGGTGGCTACATATTTCTTCTTTGATACAAGGCATAAGTACAACATGCTGAATAACATGGTAGAAATATTACACTAATTACAACCGATTAAATTAAAGGCTTCGGTTATATTAGAAAGGTGTACCTTTTTAATTGCCCTCACCATTTAAACCAGAGAAAGATTTGTTTTTCCGTTCTTTTTGATTCGTCTGTTCAGGGTGGCTAAGCTCCGGTTCCATACCTGACCAGCTAAAATCCGTTTGCTTTGGCGAAATATGGTCAACCATGCTACAGGAGCAGGCTCGTGAAAGTTGTATCCGGCTGCTTAACCATCCAACTTATGTCAGCGTTTTTCAGAAAATCTGGGAAAGAACGTGTCGATAGCTACACGCCTGTGCTCCCTCAACGAGATGTAGTAATTTGTACAAACAGCCAATCTTATATAAGCGCAAGAGATCATTATTTTCTCATCATGCATGAGCTTCGCGAAGACCCACTGAACCTAACTGTCATGTGATTTATTGATTGTCACTTTCATCTGGGCTCTCGATCGACAGGACATAGTCTGAGCAAATAGAAGAGTCGAGGCAAGGGTTGGCTACCTCTACCACATTGAAATGACTAACATACA
Source organism: Hermetia illucens (assembly GCF_905115235.1). Classification (NCBI taxonomy): domain Eukaryota; kingdom Metazoa; phylum Arthropoda; class Insecta; order Diptera; family Stratiomyidae; genus Hermetia; species Hermetia illucens. The sequence continues at coordinate 38,221,275 of NC_051850.1, forward strand.
TGTCAGAATACTGCACTTTATATGTAAGAATACATGCCGAATCACAGATAGATGACGTGCCGCGAAAGTGGGTTTACCAAATAATATGGACATTCCGGGGCAATCTTGGGGCATAGGCTGTCCATGCAATAAAATTTCAGGACTCTTAGTTTATTTGAGCGCTACCAATGGATCTGAAGGACAGCACCATGGAAGTCTTATAGAGTGCAAACCATAATATTGCATTATATACTAAGGTCTAGTGTGTGGCATAAGTTTTGTGTAGAGTGGCTACTTAAAAACAGCAACCAACCAAATGGGTTGTAGCGCTTTGAAAAAGTTTCAATCAAATTTTTACTGAAAAATTCCCCATTTTCATCAAGGAGAAATTTTTAGTTATTCTGTAAGGATCTTAGTAGGTATAGGTTAGCGTTTGCCTATGTATTGTGTACTTTGTTACCCTTTTGAATTTCCTTCTTCCTTTCATGGGAAAGGTTCGTCTAGTACGTGATTTGCTTTTGCTTTCCTTATTCTTCCTTCGTTCGTAAAATTAAGACTGCATGTAACTACATGTATCTAATTCCCACTGAACACTTAATTCGAAGTAGAAGTTTGAAGGATATCTTTTGGCCAGTGAAAGAAGAAACAGATTGAGGAGAATTTTCTTTTATTGGCTGAAGTTGCTTGATAGAAATTACAAATACTGTATTTCGGGAACTAATTGTTTCTTTGATCAGTCTGCTCTTTTCTGCACAAATTCCAAGTTGGTTCTTGAAATACAGCATTTATGATTTCTAACAAATAATTTTAGGCAATAAACTCTCCTCAATTTGTATCTTTTACTTAATTCATCTACCAACATGCACATTTCTTCAAATAAATCTCTTGAGTTGTTGTAGATATGTTTACATCGGAAACGTATCGGCTAAAAGGCATAGATGCTTAAGCGTCACAAGTAATTCAAAACTCGATAATTCCTCGCGTTGCCCTTTACATCTATTCCGTTGACTTTCAGGCGAGCTACTTGGTTGACGATTCTGAAGCGAACGGATTTGATAGGGAGTACTAAACGTCATCATGTTTGCAGTTTGCATTTTCGCCCAGAAATGTATGCAAACACAAGACTCACAGGAACAGCAATTCCATTCTTGGATGATGAGCCTAAAGATGATAACATTGATGATCAAACAGATGAAGGTAATATAGGTGTATCCTGAGAAATCAGCTCTGTTTAAAGATGGACAGGATAAGAATAGTATGATGTTATTGCCTCATCCCACGTAAAGTTTATATTTTTGATTATAAAGTAGGTTAGGATTAGAAGAAAGAATATATCTTTGCCACTCTAAGGATACCTGTTTAGCATCAGGTATATTCTACAGAAGCTATTTGATAAATCTCCGGCGCAATAAGAGGCAAAAACAGATACATTCGCGAGGTGGAAATCGGAAAATATGATCAATGTCTACAATTTATCAGTCTGTCTGAATTGGTGCTCAATGAGCCCGTTTGGATCCGTAAATTTGAACATATCTCCACGAAGTTCGAAAGTATATGCGTGAGTCTGAGTTGCAACAGATCGGCTGCTGATCTAAATGCTGAAACTACGAATCTAGAATTATGTTTCTTTGACATTGGACAGGAGCTGCATCAAGGTGGTAGGTCGACGGTTTGTTGATTTTGGTGTTAGGGATGTCTCCCTCCATTGTGAGTGTTGCGATGGAAGGAGCATTGGGTATGCCTGCAGACCGCAAGATGCAGACCCGGGATAAATCCTACCAAAATGGAGCTGATCGTCAAGGCAAGTGTACTCGAACTCCACCTCCCGTGGCTAAATGAACAAAGATTGGTTTGGTTCGTTTGCCGAAGGCTGGACCATGAACTGTGCCCCGAGCCATTCTGACCGACAACTAAATGGCCATTATGACCTTATACTCAGCGACGACAGACCGGTGGGGCAGTGCAGAAACGTGCTGAACAGTTTGGGCGGCACGCTCAAGGTCAGCCTCCTCTGGGTTCCCGGTCATAGGAACATAGAGGGGTGTGAGCAGGCTGGCGGATCAGTTAGACGGGGTTCTGCTCTTGGCAATCCTTCGATAGGTAGAGTCTGTGCCCCACTAGCAACTGTTAAGGGTAGAATCTACTAGTACGACTTAACAGCCGGGGACCTCAGATGGCGAAGGCTCACCACTTGTACTAAATCAACGAAAATTTGGCTTGCCTATAACAAAACCCGATCGCGAGAAATGTGCGGTGTGTGCCAGATGCGTGCAAATTCTACAAAATAATGGCGATTTGCACGGCGCACTGGCCTATAAGGCATCATGCCGCTAGGTTCGGAATACCTTACAATTCGCATTGTCGAAACTCTGGAGAGGAGGAAGAAACTGTCAGGCATTTCCTTTGCGATTGCCAAGCTTTAGCTAGAGGAGAATGTCAGAGGGATATCTAGCTGCAGGGTGAATGGGCTGCTTGCCTTCGTGTATGGTACGGGCTGGCTGTGAAGATTTAAGCTGGCTGAACTCTCCTCCTTTGCTCTTACTGCAGCAGTCATGGTGCTAGGAGTTTATGGCATACCGGATATTCCATGTAGGGTTAATACATCCCTGACCTGGATAAATGGGCTTGTCAATCCTGTGAGTTGATTTACAAAATTTATTTGACTAATTTTCCGATCAGGACTCAAAAGTATCTTTTAAACCCTTCAAGATATTTTTATGGAATATAAGGTTTTGACATGGTTTATCTTCTGTGTAGAGATTTGGATTAGAGAGTCGAATTAATCTCACCTTTTATGGGGCAAACATTTGGAGATCGGATCTTGTTAGGTTGATCATGGTAATGCATTGTTTGCAGATCTATCATCTTGTAAAGGTGGTGGCTCAAGGAAAAAGCCAGAAGGTCGATTATTCTGACCGTGTATGTGGTGGTTGATTGTTTTTGAAGTACAGAGAGTGAGTGAGTGAATAATCAGGAGTCGATAGGTCATGGAAACTCATTAATTTAGAAATTATTAAAATTAGTTGAAATTTTCTTGTTGACGGGAAATTTTTACTTATTAAAATCATAGACAGTGTTTCGTAGGCTATTTGTCTGCTTCTTCAATGTTTACCATTTGATTTTTAGTAAATAAGTCTTGGTTCTTTTCTCTTTTTATAATTTTCAATTATATAAGGAGGGTATATTACGAAGTAAATGAACCCTGAAAGAAAAAAAAGGTAGAAAAACGGAAGGGAAAGGGGTCTTAAATTAACAATAATTTGAGTCATACATTGGATCCTTACCAAGATCTTTATCCAGCCTTTCAACCTTGGGTAATTTGGAAATTTCTAGGCTTTTCTACCTAGATTTAGATTTCTACCTCCCTGGTGTTCCTGGCTTCCTTCAGCATAGTATCCTGATTTTTAATTTTTTGAGATACAATGCCTTTTGTCTAACACTTTTTCGACCTTTCTCTTTCCTGGCGGCTATTCCTGCCTAAGGCGTTCTTCAAGCGTCATACCTATAATCCTATTCGTTTGTTCCATGTATGATATATCCCAAATAGAATATGATATTTAGTAGACCCCTCTTTTCCTCAGAGATCTTTCTTGTCCTTAGGCAAGGCTAATCTGCCCCTTTGATGGTCAAAAACTCTACTTTTTTTTCGCGGTCATAACATAGTTTTGTGAGTGGTAGGGAGAGCATTTTGCTCTGCTGGAGTGGAAGAATGCCTTTTTGTATGGGAAGCAATGGTAGTAATCATTCGTGGTCGTTCGCCTAGAGTGTATAATATGGTTACCATTTCCTTTTGAATGGGGCTAGAGCCTAGGCAATATCGTTGGCGGTTTGCTGAAATGTGTTCAGCTTCCTCTATGATTTTCCGTGAAGCTTGCACTTCTCATCCGCAGCCCTACGCCATGAGTTTCTGGGTTGGCCATCTTGTGATAGCGGATTTCAACTAATAGCGAGCTAGGAATGGAGCTGTCGTCCTTCTTTAATGTGTCGTTGCTACTTCCCCCGTCTGATCAACACGTCTACGTGTAGCTGGATTGCACATGTAATGGTTAGGTTGTTAGGTTCGTCGATTTGCAGCGGATCTTTGGTAATTCTGGGTATGGCACTATAGGTCCTGCAATATCTCTAATGATAGACTGGCAATCCTTCGGAGTTTTTCAGCCCTCTTGCCGGAATTATGGAATTCTTCGAAGCTCAAAAAACCGACCGATGCTCTGTCTTACTTCTGTTAGTGTGTCGTATTTTATTTCATCCATGGCGATAACGGGATTCCACTTATCCTCTTGTAAATAACATACACGTTTCCTATTTAATTCTTGGAGGATCCAGAGAGGAACCATACACGGCACTTCCGCAGACTGCGATGAAAGAGGGGAACAAAACGGAGAAGGATGTCATCTACAAAGACAGCATGATTGCATGACAGATTGGGAACATTTCTAGTCAATAGCAGAAAGAAGGTGGGTGGGTCGGGAGAATTTGGCCAGTTAATGGAAGGGAGAATACAATCAATAAAAAGCGTCGAAGCTAGGGGAGTAGGTACATGTTACTTTCAAATTTGACACTAAGAGGAGAGAGAGTGGTGTGTACAATTAGAGGCGCGTAAAGAAGATCGTTAAGAAGGGAATTTACAGCAATATTCTACTTCACGGCATTCAGGGCACCACCACCAACCGATGCTTTTCATTTGACTATATGCTAAACTATCTCGTTCTCAGTTTCAAGGGTAGAGTCGAAATATCTAACATGTGGCTTTGTAGTGCTTCTGGTTACGTTTCCTTAGATAAAGCGTTAATGGTCAATGCCTAAAATGAGGTTCTCAGATTAGATGATTAAATAATCCCCCCTCTGTGAAGTTCATATATGAGTGCGGACCTGAATGTAACCAGAATCGTCATGATCCTCATTATGATGTAGTAATATCTCTAATAGGTACATTCACCAAGTGGTACTCCCCGACAACGATGGAAGTAGACTGTACGATACTTATGCCTTTGTAAAGTAGAAAAATAGCTTGCTCGTGAGAGCTAGCTCTCGTACGGTCGTACCTGAGTACTCTTGCAACTCAATCCGCCAGATTTTGATGGATTTGGCAATGCAAATGGTGGTAGTGACTTGTGGCTTCCTACCGGTAATTAAAGGTATCGTCGTAGTGGAGACTGTCATGAAATAAAGATTCGAAGATGGATTACATTCTTGGAGAAAACTTGTCACAATCAATGAGCCATGGTCCAATGGTAACAATTCAACAAATCGGGAAACCGGAAGCGGACGCTTCAGTTATGAAAGGTTTTTGGGTATTTCTTAGTACGTAGCACGTAATATATCCATATATTATGTGAGAATATCCACTTTCGGGTGATATTGACATTCATAGTCTTTAATTTTCAAAGAAGCAACAACACTGACGTATTATAACTTTGTTAGCAATAGTGCGATTTTCACCAAACTTGGTAAGATCATGCTCTCCATTATAGCCTACATCACTGCAATTTCATAGTGCTAGGATGAATTTAAGGGGGGGGGGGAGGTTTCCAGCCAATTACAAAAAATTATAGTAATATACTATTATTAACTTTATTTGAACAAATATCGGTATGGAAGATATTTCGGAGCCCAGGCACCATATAGTGGCAGCTCTTGATTTTTTTCAGATTTTTCGGTTGGGTAGTTTCTGAGAATGGCCCCCTTAAAGAAATGATCACTTTCAACACCCCGCACTCCCCACCTTTCCATCAAATGTCAAAACTAAGACCCAGTTTAATTCTTGCCTTAGTAACTAATCGATTTCGTCTACGGCAAAGGCAACTCATCAGACGCTGTCTCACTTCTGCTCTGGGAGCAGTGTGATTGAAAGTGACAACAGGTGTTAATCGCTCCATTTATATATAATCGCCAACACGACATGGGTGCGAATTATATTAAATTAGACGAAACCGTCAGTCAATTTTTGTGAATAATTTGGGTGTTTAGACACGAGAGGTAGTAAGTCGCTTCCCAAGCAAGTGGTTCGGTCCGTCATCAAGTCGAGGCGCCCCCAGGACTTCCTCAATTGTAATCAATTTAATTTTCTCAGACTGAACCGAGAGTCGTTTTGTTTTTAAAAAATTGGTAGCAAGCAGAAAATAGGGGATAAGTGGACCAAAAACAGTGGGAGAAAGTTCCTCAGGCCACCAATATCAGTATAAGTGATATTACACATTATTGCACATGTTACTCTCCTTGTTCCGTTTTGTACTTTAACGTCCTAAAACCATACATACCTAGAAAAGTATAAACTGAGAATTCGATGGAAAATTATAACATCAATTAGCAAGCCAAACTGATCCATTTCATAGAAGGCGTCTTAACTTTTCCTAGTATCGTTTATTGATTCTATTAGTGAAAATTTTAAGCAGAATTGCAAATTCGAATTTCCAATGAGGCAGAGTATTTAACACTCCATTATTCCAGGTGTAATTTGTGTATCAATGTGATGAAATGGGGTTTTAATTCCAGGGAAAATCGAAGCTCAAACGCAGTCCATAATTTAATAGGAACGTTCAAGAACAATTAAAAGAAAATCTAATATCTGAATAATCTATGGAAGCTCAATTTGGCTAGATGCATTATATCATTTTAAGAGCTGAGTGGTTAGAGCACAAGGCTGTCGTACGGAAGGTCGCGGTTCAAATCTCGCTGGCGGCAGTGGGATTTGTATCGTGATTTGACGTCGGATACCAGTCGACTCAGCTGTGAATGAGTACCTGAGTCAAATCAGGGTAATAATCTCGGGCGAGCGCAATGCTGACCACATTGCCTCCTACAGTCTACTGTAGTGTACCGTTACGGTCTTGAATGAAGTGCTCTAACACACTTCAAGGCCCTGATCCAATATGGATTGTTGTGCCAACGATTATTTCCGAGTTATCACAATCTCGGCAGATGCCGGATTTTACCTAATACTAGCACTAAGTGCCAAGCATTTAGGCTCGGACGATCCTACCTACTTAAAAACTAAAGGGGCACTGGTGGTGGTGGCCGGTGGTAGGTCAGTGGGAGAATTCGTCCAGTACTCCCCGCAACATCGAGCACGTATGCAGAATGGTGTACTTCTGCATGGTTTGAACCAGACTGTGCGAAAGTCCCAGGACATCAAGGGAAGCCGTGAGGGATTTAGGTACAATACCTGTAGCTGACAATATTATGGGAACTACAACCACCCGCTCGAGACGCCAAATTTCTTTGATTTCCCGAGCCAATGGCTCATAGTTCACCTTCTTCTCCACGTATTTCCGATGTCACGAGGCAGGTTCATCCGCTCCACGGCAGACTTTGGGTGATGAATTCGGAATTTAGACATAGTTGTCCGTATCCGCCGCTGGACGTTTTCCAGGTCGGTCTTCGTCCACGGCAATATTCCGAATGCATAAGCCAGTGAAGGGATAGCGAATACATTCAACGCGCTTATTTTATTCATCCCCGAGAGATGCGATTTCAGCACCAGCTTTACACGTCGCAGGAATTCGGACAGCAGAGCTTCCTTCAGATCACCAACTCGAGCATGGGTTCCTTGCAGAATTCCTAGGTACTTGTAGAAGTCTGTCTCGGTCATAGCTTCGATGTGTAGGTCACCAATGCTATGTCCTTCATGCGGCTCGTGATGACCTTTGCGGATGGCTTGGATTCGACATTTGTCTAATCCAAACTCCATCCGAATATCACGGCTGAACATGTCTATTATTCTCAACAGACTTCTAAGATGGTTGTCAGTACCAGCATACAGCTTGATGTCATCTAGGTACATCAAGTGTGTCAGTTCGCACTTAGCACGTAGGCCATATTTTATTGCAAAACCATGCCCTCTAGCATCATTCAGTAGCCATGAAAGGGGGTTCAGTGCCATACAAAACCAAAGAGGACTCAATGAATCCCCCTGGAAGATGCCCCTCCGTATACGGATGGGCTCTGAGGTATTAGCACCCTCAGATGTACGGACTGATAAGGTGGTATGCCACTCTTCCATGACTGTCGCCAAAAACTTTATTAGTTTCGGATCAATGCGATACAGATGTAGGATGTCGATTAGCCAGGTGTGCGGAACGCTATCAAAAGCCTTGGCATAATCGATATAGCAACTGAAGAGGTTTCTTTGGCCTCTAGTTGCTTGTCCTACAACTACCGAGTCGATAATGAGTTGCTCTTTGCAACCCCTTGACCCAACTCGGCAGCCCTTCTGCTCCTCGGACAGAATGTTGTTGGTCTCGAGGTGCGCATTGATCCTTCCACTAATAATGGACGTGATGAATTTGTAGAGGGTTGGTAAGCAAGTGATCGGTCTTGTGTCTGCGGGGTCCTGCATCGTGTCCTTCTTAGGGATAAGGTAGGTAATCCCCGCAGTGAGGAAAGGTAGAAATTCCTCCGGCCGACTCATGACCTCATTTATACTGCGTGCCAACCGACTGTGTACGCTGGTAAATTTCTTATACCAGAAATTCTGCACCCGATCCAGACCTGGGCCCCTCCAGTTCTTCGAGCTGTTTATGGCTCGTCGAACTTCCTCTTCGGTAACATCCGCGAAATTCATGCCAGGTGTATTGACATGGCGGGTGCCTTCGGCGGTGATCCACTCAGCATGCTCAGTATGCTGGGCAGGTAACCCCCAAAGTCCATCCCAATACTCTTTCGCTTCCGTCACCGAGAACTGTATTGTCTGGGCGCTCTGTTGGGATTCGTTGAGAGATCTGAAAAGCTCCGCTGGTTCCTCGCGTATGTTGCATTCTGGACACGTCTGGAATAACTTTCGCCATACCGCCGTAACCGACTGCATATGACAGAAAGTTTCTGCTTTAGTGTGTCCAGAATTTCAACAACGGGTGTCTCACAGGGGATGGCATAGTTCCGGTAAACCCTCTGCACTTTGTTTCTCACCCGTCGGCTGGCATTGCCAGTGCTGATCTGAATCAGTCTAGCAATGTCCTGCCTTAGTGAGTCCCGCCGACGCTCCAGACGAATTTTCCATGGTGGATCTCTTTTGTCACTCAAACCAATAACACGAAAGTGAATCTTCTGACCGTGCAATCTGATAGCCGCAACTGCACCACAATACACAAGTGATTGTAGTTGCAGCAGCGACATATCAGCACATAGTCGAGATGCAATCTCATCATTGATTTGAGATAGAATTCCCGGAGTTGCTGGAGATGCATAGAGCCTGGGAATGCCTGGTCTATGCAAAGGATCCATATCCGAGAATTCTATACACGCTCTTTGGAATTCGTCCCGAACCTCAGCGGAAACCTCAGCTGGACGGTGGAGAAGAGTGCTTCGGCGAGTACTGAACCTGTTGTCTGCAGTGCGGCGTGATGTTGTTGATGCCGCCGCCTCTGCCCCCATCGACTCTCGGTCACCAGTTTCCCCGATGACTTCAAGTCGAACACGTTCCCTGATGGTGGCCGGGATTGTGTCGCTGCGAGTAATAAAGCGGTGCTGGTCTGCGACTCGCTGCACAGTCACGTGCGCGAATTGCGGGAAACGCTCGACGAATCTCTGGTGCAACAAGGGGCGGTAAGATGTTGTACCCGCCCCCGCCGTTATTTCGTAGTAGGAGCGGATGATGAAGAGGTTCATTTCTTCAGTCCATTTCATCCGCTTCTTACGCGAACCTGCTGAAGTGGTCGCCACAGGTTGTGGCGAAACAGCTGCAGCAGGCGGAGCTGTGCTCCTGGTCGTCGTGGCGCCTAGACGTCAAACCGCCCCACGACTAGCGGTATCGACGCCGTGCTGTCCATTACGAGAGCCCGACCCAGTCACCAAGTCAGACGACTCCCGCCGGTTATCCGTACCGGACCTTAAATTTCTCCTTCTTCTCATTTTTGGTGGTGCATTTTATCCCTAGCTGCCAGGTGTGTAGATAGCTTCCTTAGTGAGTAATCTGCAAGTCTGCAAAGTTCCTGCACTTTCCTCACCTACCCCCTGAGACGCTGCGGTGGCGTACAGCCATTCAGACTGAAGCTATCCATCCCTCCTCCTTTCACAACCGGGCTTGGGACCGGCTTCGGCGGAGTTATTATTATTATTATTAAGAAAATTTTTTGCCCAATATAAAAATGTCAAAAGCAGAAACCAAAGAATATAAATATCGAAAAAGGAAGAATACAATCAACAGCGAGCTTGAAAGGATGAAGACAAGTTATCCGTCAGGTAAATTCTCTTCTGATAAATATGGGTTTATGGTTCATTGCATTTGATAGAATTTGTGAATTCATACTGCACATATCCGAACCGATTGGTGATTAACACTGAGGAAAAAAATTGGCGTCAAAGAAGTCAATGAACATGGTTTTGACCCTGGACTTGCTTATAAATGTTTCCCTGGGTTGGATGATTCTGAAGTGGGTCATACTAAACTATCTCTCTATAAATCTATCCTCGAGTCGAACTCAAAAATCCATCATCAATCATTCGCACCCACTTGGGTCAGGGCGCCAATATTTCCTTTAGTTCGTCGGTGGCTGCACTGCGTTGAATGATTGTGTCCGGTTGAGTTTGGTATCTTTGCTCTTAGTTGAAGGGTCAACAATCGATCAGAGTTCAGACAGTTACGCATATCTGTCATATTTTGTTTTTCGGGTGGTGTTGGACTATCATTGCGGCGAATTTCTTCCGGCTCTCTTCAAACGACTTGTGCCAACGTTTCAACGTCGTTTCGATGGCCGAGTTGGTTGAACGCTAGCGTCGCGATCTCGTTACTCCGATTGGTCATGGATATTTGTTTTCATCTTTGTGTTGTCCCGCTGTTTTAGGATTGTCACTTACACAGTAGTAAGTGTGATGATATTGGAACTGCAGCTCAACGATTTCGAACGTACTGTTGATTTTGATTCAGACAAATTTGCTTTTCGAACACAATATTAGAGGCCTTGCTGTTTGTCATGCCTGGTTATGGGTCAGAGAAGTTAGTGAGCTAGTTCTTGAGCACTAAGGGGGTCTTATGCAGATGGATATCCGGCGAGTACGCCTGTGCTGTTTGGTTATTTTCTCCTAATTTTCCCTGTTCCAGTGTTGTATCGAGCACATGTATAACGATGTAATCTCATATCTTCTTCGATCGCTGCAAGTATTTCGTTTTACAAAAGAGTACTAATGCCATAACTATTTTTTCTTAATTTTCGATTGGTTTGTATATCGTCGCCTGCCTTATTTTCTACTTTGCCCTGTTCTTTCTAAATGTGGTTAAGAGGTCTTTTTTGCTGCTCCTTGCTGTCAAAGCTTCAGGTTGCCGACACTGTTTCCTTTATGAGTCCCAATATTTTTTGGTCTTTTTATTGTCATTTACATTCTTTGCGTTCTTGGATTTTTCATAGACTCTTATAAGGCATTCCTTAGGCCCATTTTTCAATTAAATTCATTTGCATGTACTCACTATTTTTCTATTCCATCAGCAGATGCGCTTAGGAGAAGATGAAGTAGCTTCTAAGGGTTTTTTTAAACTATTTTTATTTATCGGCAAGACCATGCTCCAACTTCATTATCTTTGCAGGTTACGTTGTGAATATGATAAACTTAAAAGCATGATTTTTAAATTAAAATATTTTTCTGTTTTGATTCCTGTACATCAAATCTAATTTATTTTTTATTTTATTTCAGGTTTCCGCCTCCAATTCGATGAACAGATCCCTGAAGATGAGCGTCGATTTTATCTTAAAGTCTATCCCACCGTGAATGTTGTTAGTGATCGAAAAGTTCACTGTACAGTATGCGGAGTGCATATCGGAACGGCTCCTGCCAACGAAAGTGTCATTCGTATGCATCCTATCCTGAAAGTAACACATTGCAAAAAGTGTCATGAGTTTTACAACAGCGGAGAATTCAGCAAGGGTGAAGATGGTAGCGAATTGTATTGTAGATGGTGTGGTCAAGGAGGTGAAGTCTACTGCTGCTCAAAGTGTCCATATGTCTTCTGTACGAATTGCATCGTTCAGAATCTATCCAAGGATTGTGTCAATGATATTGAAGAGAATGAGAACTGGAATTGCTTCGTGTGCGCACCGAAGATTATGTGGCATTTACGAGCTCAACATTGGGCGTTGATGAATTTTATTGAAAAACAGAAGCAGTGAGTATCTTTTATTATATATTTGGTTTAAGTTACATTTCGTTGCAGTGATTGCTTAGATGCAGACATTCTCTAATTATTTTGCTGTGGTGTTCTGAAATTGCTCTGCAGTTTCAGCTGTTATCATGATCACTCTCTTATATTTGTCCATTATACGAGGTAAGACAATTAAGTAATGAGACTGATTACATAAAAACCGTATATTTACAAATTGTTCTACAACTCTGCTATTCCCTTCAAAGTAGTCCCCGCTTTGACTGGGTTGTCCGCGAGTACCCTCGTCACGGCCGCTCGGATGTCCGTAATTAACTCAAAATGGGTTCCTTTGACCACCGATTTTGTTCCACACCATTGTGAGCTTTGGCGTTTGGTTTCCGGGTCGCATTGGAAAAACCAGCTCTCGTCGCCTGCAATAACTCGATCAAGCAGCGTGGGATCGTTTTCCACTTGTTCCAAACAGTCTTCTGCGACGGTCATTCGATGCTGCTTTTGCTCCTCAGAAAAGTTCTTTGGAACCATCTTCGCGCATAACTTTTTCATTCCGAAATCGCCTGTTAAAATTTGTCTGACTATTTCACGGTTCATACCCAGTTCTGAGGCCAACATTCGAACTGCCGCCGATCTTCACGGATTAGGGCGCGCACACGCTGTGCATTCGCGTCAGTCCGCACTTCGACTGGTCTCCAACTCCGCGCCTCGTCTTCCACGTTTTCATGCTCCTCCTTAAATTCTTTATGCCATCGAAACACCTGAGCACGACTAAGAGCACTATCACCATGCAACTTTTACAATTTTAGCGTACGTTTCGGAAACTGTTTCGCCCAATCTGGCGCACAATTTTGTAGCGACGCGTTGCTCTAGATTTCGTTTACCCATTTTCGTGACGAGTGTCCTAATAGCTGAGTGGTTAGAGCGCGAGGCTGTCGTACGGAAGGTCGCGGTTCAAATCTCACTGGTGGCAGTGGAATTTGTATCGTGATTTGACGTCGGACACCAGTCGACTCAGCTGTGAATGAGTACCTGAGTCAAATCAGGGTAATAATCTCGGGCGAGCGCAATGCCTACCACATTGCCTCCTAGTGTACCGTTACGGTCTTGAATGAAGTGCTCTAACACACTTCAAGGCCCTGATCCAACATGGATTGTTGCGCCAACGATTATTATTATTATTTTCGTGACGGGCACCACCAACACACGTCTACTCAACACGACACAGCAGGCGAACTAAACAAGCTAGAACGATGGTGAATATATCAATGGAGAGGAGAAGGATGCCGGGGAAGGAGAAGAGAATTTGAAGGTTGCAGGTTTACCACAAACGCGGCAATAAAATCAGTCTTATTACTTAATTGTCTAACATGGTATTCCGGACTAAATTAAAAATGATGTCTCTGCAGTTAAAGGTTTCCCAAATCATCCTTTCTGATTTTAAGATTTACATATCTGCGTTGCCCTTTTTAGGTTTCCGGGAGATTACCACTACCACTTCATTCTTCATAAAACTTAATCTGGACATCTTATCTCGGTTGTTGGAAATAGGTTGTTTTTAGATAAGGTTGTTCCATTGAGACAAAAAGAAATGCTATTTTTCAATGACACTGTGCTTCAATTTCATTATCATTACACCTAATGTTGTGGAAATGTGAAACCTGTAGCAGCGTGTTAAACACAAAACCAGACACAACTATTCATGACGCAATCAGAGTTCTAACACCCAGTACAACTGGTGCCCTAAAATTGCATCATCGCATCTCAAGGTCTCTTGCGCAGGATATTTTTGTTCTATCCCTAATTCGTTATGGTATCTTGATCCATAGACTGGAGGCCTGGTTTTTAAGGTTTTGTCTAAACACAAAACCTTATTAAAATCGGTTTACTGTCTGTCTGTCCGTTACACGCATTTTTCTCGGAGACGGACATTAGGGGAACGTTTGTTTAAAAGTTTTCTCAATACTGTTCTTCTCTTCTCATCCTTCCTCTTCCCTAACAGCCTGGTTATCTGGCCTTGTTTTAAAGCTTATCAGAATTATCAGTGAAATTGGATAAGTTGCTCTGTCTAGAAAAAAATGTCTAATGTGTGCCAATAATTACAAAAGTTATTCTGAGGTATTTATGTGAATACTAGAGGCTGGTAAGATGCAGTTTGCGATGACCTTATTCTGCCTGGTGTATCTCCCAGCGATAAACCGGTTTTAATATTATAGGTACCCTGTTGTTTTCGATTTTGTCAAAGATATTGACACAGACAATTTGACTGGCTTGTCATGGAGTGTGCACTGCGGTCAAATCTTCTACAAACATTTGCAAGTATCGTTGCCGTTAATTGAGAGTGAAAATATGGTCGAGACTTGTGCTACGATTCTTAAAGGCTCCACTGACTTAGTTTTACTTCAGTAGTAATGAACCTTTGAGCCAAACATACTTGTCTAATTTGTTATGTGAATTTCTCGATTAAAAACTATGTATGTGGGCGTTCGCTATGGCTGGTAAGCTGGAATCTTGGTAAATAAGAAACCTTCAACTTACCTTACCTCTTTCTTCTGATAAGCAAGCAGCATTGTGTTGGTCAATTGGATTTTGCACTTCCCGAGTACTTGCTTAAATTAGGGTGCCAAATTCATTTTACTCTTTCTTGACTCCGATGAGCAATTGAGTTTCGGCCAATGCAACGTCCTTGAGGTACTACCGGTAAATTCAGTATACCTAAGAAAATTCTGATGGTGTCAGGTCTTTTGGTATACAAAAATTAAAGTGACTTCTCCCGATCTATGATCCCGTTCGAAATTAGGGACCTTTCCGATGGTGTGTCCTTTTCTCTTGTAGTTTGCGCTAATAAAAATTCACTAGGTAAAATTAGCCTGAACGTTGGTCGATGGTAAACCACTCAAGGGTCGAAACGACAATAGATGTTGATTTAGGAACCTCTTGATTTCGCACGAACGTTGCGAACACGTTCTAGACGAACCAAACATTTTACATGCAGTTAGGTCTTACTTTCGGAGTCCCTGAAAGACAGTCTTGACGTGTTCCTGTTAAATTCTGCTATTGTAGCTGGACAATCTCGTGTGCAATCGGTGTTGGTTTTTCGAACAAATCATAAAAGGCGATTTCTTGGTCAATTATTCTACTTCGGTGCCTGTAAAATATCAACTCATAATTCATCTCAGTCAAAGTATTAATGATATTAGATATGGTTGCCTGTACAAATCAGGCACTTAGTGTCTTTAGGGCTCTTTGGTCATTTTGTGAGATAGTACAGTGGTATCGGTTCTGCTATTGGTTAACAAACATAGTCCGGTGTTTAAATTCCATAATATGGTAATAGATTTTTTGGTAGCGATAATCGCAATAAAGGGCATCTTGCATGCGGGAGTACTTTGATTTCGATTGAGATGTGTCGGGCTTGGTCTCAATTCTATCGAGTCAGTTGATTCTTTTTTTCAGCACGTTCAAGTACATAATACCGGACAATTGGCTAGCTGGATGAATTTCAGCAATTTTAGCTCCCACCGCAACAATTAAATGCATGCCTTCGGATGTATTAGATATATTGGTCCAAACATGTCGAACGTTGTTCGATGGTTGCTCTATAAAGAACGTTTACGCTGTTTACGTCTTTACGCCTGTTTTGGAAAAGGTTTCGTCCCGTCTCTCGAACCCATGGAATGCCGTCAGGATTTTGATCTTAGAAATTTCTTTCTTCTCGATATCCTGAGTTCCTTAAATGCAGATAACTATTGGCAAAAATGCTTTCTAAGCAATGTGAATAATTTAAACTTCTGGGCTCGTGTGATATCAAATTCTGCTTCAATTTATCAAAGCCACGCCAGTCTTACGGGGAGTCTTCAAATGAGGAAATTCTTGCCACTAGCAGGTGAGACGAGGAGGAAGGAAAATTGTTAGTTCAAAGAACTGCCTACCATCTGGTCCTTCCGCCTTCCTATCAGCATCTCCATGACAGTTAACCGGATAGAGTTTCCCTGGGTGTACATAGAGTTACTGATGAATCGCCTTCCACCTTCCACAAGTACAAAATTTGTGGTCGATGCCGTCCATCACCCAATTGCAAAACACACAGTCAGGGAAACGTGTCTTACCGATCTTATGCAAGTAACACTCAGAACCCTTATACTCGCTTGGAAACTGGGTAGGCTCGTCACTCATTTCATCATGTTTTCCGCTCAGTCACGGTCTTGAGCTTCCGATGAGCCGCGTAGTTCATCCATCTTTAGACTCTTTTTCCCAGGAGAGTAGCCATTCCATTCAATATATGTTGCCTTTCTTTATGACAGCTAAATATATTGTATCCTCACTTTTATGTTTATAAATAGTCATGCGTTCCTTAACAAAGAAGGTGGCGAAGTCAGCTTCGTAGTCACCATTCCAATCAGCTCCGAGGCAGTGCTGTACGCAGGCGCCAGTAGCCAAGTTTCCTGCCTTTACAGTTGCGCAAGGCGCTTAAAAATTACTTACTCTTCTCTTTTTAGTCGTGGGCAGTTAACCATCCGCTTATCAGTCGCTTTAATAGGCCAAGTCTGCTTTGCGTCTGTCCAGCAGTGCCCCTTGAAGCAAGTAACGCAATATGAATTGCATAACCGGCGAGACACCACCATCGTAGGAAGCGATCAAGAGGTTCGCCCTTAGGATGAAACCGTTTGCTCTACTTTACTTTTTACGGATTTGAAGGCATTTCTAACATCGAGCGTTACGAGAAGCGGTAAACGACAATATCGACCATGTACCCCTTAGCTCTATAAACTTTATCCACAACCTTCATATTTCTTGGTAGTACATAGCGCTTTGGCGAATTTACATCTGGTGTGCTTTCAGAGCACCTTGGTGGTTGTTGCAAGCATACATAGGTCTTGTGCCTTGTGTCTTGAAGCTTAAGAATATACTCAAAGCCTTCGCTGCTTGTCGTAAGAGGTGACTAAAAGGGATATATATTGAAAGCCCTGGGGTTTAACGTGAGTATCTGTCGTTAGGCATAATCCCACGGTCCTCTTCAGACACAGATTGATTTGGAGACTACAATCAGAGCCCTACCATGACTTGCACAGCGCTACTGATTTATACTGAACGCAGGCTCAACATGCATACCAATGGATGTGAGGCCTATCTGATACCTCTGCCGCAACTAACGGATACGGCGCCCGAGTTGTGCAGCAAATCCGCCCTTGAACCCACGAAGAGCTCTGCTCTATAAGGGAGCCAATCGCCAATAACCGAGCTGAGAGCACAATTCTCAGGGTGCTTGGAGTATATGCTCTCAGAAGGCCATCTCGGTTTTCATGGTGCCAGATTACCTCCAGTGTGACTTCGTGGCAAACACCACTTCGGATGAATCCTTTGCAGACTCCGGATGGATGGTACTCTCCAAAGGGTTAACTGGAATCAGCTCGACGCGGAGAATCACAGCCGAACCTTTCCACCAGTCAATTCCCCCTCTGCGTACAACACAATTAATATTACATTACAAAACATCATCATCATCATCAACGGCGCAACAACCGGTATCCGGTCTAGGCCTGCCTTAATAAGGAACTCCAGACATCCCGGTTTTGCGCCGAGGTCCACCAATTCGATATCCCTAAAAGCTGTCTGGCGTCCTGGCCCACGCCATCGCTCCATCTTAGGCAGGGTCTGCCTCGTCTTCTTTTCCTACCATAGATATTGCCCTTATAGACTTTCCGGGTGGGATCATCTTCATCCATACGGATTAAGTGACCCGCCCACCGTAACCTATTGAGCCGGATTTTATCCACAACCGGACGGTCATGGTATCGCTCATAGATTTCGTCATTGTGTAGGCTACGGAATCGTCCATCCTCATGTAGGGGGCCAAAAATTCTTC
Source organism: Hermetia illucens (assembly GCF_905115235.1). Taxonomy (NCBI): domain Eukaryota; kingdom Metazoa; phylum Arthropoda; class Insecta; order Diptera; family Stratiomyidae; genus Hermetia; species Hermetia illucens. The sequence continues at coordinate 38,239,202 of NC_051850.1, forward strand.
GGAGGATTCTTCTCTCGAACGCGGCCAAGAGTTCGCAATTTTTCTTGCTAAGAACCCAAGTTTCCGAGGAATACATGAGGACTGGCAAGATCATAGTCTTGTACAGTAAGAGCTTTGACCCTATGGTGAGACGTTTCGAGCGGAACAGTCTTTGTAAGCTGAAGTAGGCTCTGTTGGCTGACAACAACCGTGCGCGGATTTCATCATCGTAGTTGTTATCGGTTGTGATTTTCGACCCTAGATAGGAGAAATTGTCAACGGTCTCAAAGTTGTATTCCCCTATCCTTATTCTTGTTCGTGTTTGTGTTTGACCAGTGCGGTTTGATGTTGTTGGTTGATTCGTCTTCGGTGCTGACGTTGCCACCATGTATTTTGTCTTGCCTTCATTGATGTGCAGCCCAAGATCTCGCGCCGCCCGCTCGATCTGGATGAAGGCAGTTTGAACGTCTCGGGTGGTTCTTCCCATGATGTCGATATCGCCAGCATAGGCCAGTAGTTGGGTGGATTTGAAGAGGATCGTACCTCTTGCATTCACCTCAGCATCACGGATCACCTTCTCGAGGGCCAGGTTAAAGAGGACGCATGATAGCGCATCCCCTTGTCGTAGACCGTTGTTGATGTCGAATGGTCTTGAGAGTGATCCTGCTGCTTTTATCTGGCCTCGCACATTGGTCAGGGTCAGCCTAGTCAGTCTTATTAATTTCGTCGGGATACCGAATTCCCTCATGGCCGTGTACAGTTTTACCCTGGCTATGCTATCATAGGCGGCTTTAAAGTCGATGAACAGATGGTGCAACTGTTGTCCATATTCCAACAGTTTTTCCATCGCCTGCCGCAGAGAGAAAATCTGATCTGTTGCTGATTTGCCTGGAGTGAAGCCTCTTTGGTATGGGCCAATGATGTTCTGGGCGTATGGGGCTATCCGGCCTAGCAAGATAGTGGAGAATATCTTATAGATGGTACTCAGCAACGTGATACCTCTATAATTGCTGCACTGTGTGATATCTCCCTTTTTATGTATGAGACAGATTATGCCTCGCTGCCAATCGTCAGGCATTGATTCGCTGTCCCATACCTTGAGCACAAGTTGATGAACCACTTGGTGTAACTGGTCGCCTCCATATTTAACCAATTCGGCTGTAATTCCATCGGCTCCTGGCGACTTATGATTTTTTAGCCGATGAATTGCACGGACTGTTTCTCCTAAACTTGGTGGTGGCAGTATTTGTCCGTCGTCTTCAGTTGGCGGGACCTCCAACTCGCCGATGTTCTGGTTGTTCAGTAGCTCATCAAAGTACTCAACCCATCGCTCTAATATGCCCATTCTGTCGGAAATCAGATTTCTCTCTTTGTCTCGGCAGGATGAGCATCGAGGTGTAGAAGGCTTCATCCTGCTGACTTGTTGGTAAAACTTGCGCGCCTGGTGCGGTTGCTCCCTGTACTTTTCTAGTTCACAGACTTGTTGGTTCTCCCAGGCTTCCTTTTTCCGTCTGTGAAGTCGCTTCTCCGCTCGACGGAGTTCGTGATAAGTCTCTGCGCGTGCCCGCGTTCTTTGAGAATGCAACATTACTCGGTATGCGGCATTCTTCCGTTCCGTTGCTAGCTTACATTCATCGTCAAACCAGCCGTTCCGACTCCTTTTGCGGCTGGGGCCAAGTATATTTGTGGCCGTATCCATGATAACGTTCTTCAGGTGATTGTGAAGATCATTAGTTGATGCTTCATCTCCAGGTCCTCTATTGACTGCGGTTATTGCGGCATCCATTTCCCTCTTATAGGTGTCGCGGAGGGTTGTGTTGTGGATGGCTTCAGTGTTCACTCTCACCTGATTGTCAGAGGGGATTCTAGGTGGTATTGTTATTCGAGCTCGGAGCACCATGCCAACGAGATAGTGATCCGAGTCTATATTGGCCCCCCTATATGTTCTGACATTCATCAAGGCTGAGAGGTGGCGGCGTTCGATCAACACGTGGTCAATTTGGTTGAAAGTGGTCCCATCTGGAGAGGCCCACGTATGTTTGTGGACGGCTTTCCGCGCAAACCAGGTACTTCCAACAACCATTTCGTGTGACCCTGCTAATTGAATAGTCCGCAGTCCGTTACCATTTGTTTTTTCGTGTAAGCTATGGGAGCCAACGTATCGCCTGAATACGGGCTCCTTCCCTACTTGGCTGTTAAAATCCCCAAGTATGATTTTGATATCATATCTGGGACAGGCTTCTTGGGTTCTTTCTACTGCCTCGTAGAAGGTATCCTTCTCCGACTCTGCAGTCTCCTCTGTAGGGGCGTGAACGTTTATGAGGCTTATATTTCTAAACTTGCCTCGCAAGCGCAGAGTGCATAGCCGTTCGCTTATACTTTCAAAGCCGATAACAGCAGGTTTCATTTTTTGGCTGACTAAGAAACCTACTCCGAGCACATGGTTTACTGGATGGCCGCTATAATATATGGTGTAGTGGCTCTTCTCCAGGAAACCGGTCCCTGTCCATCGCATCAAAACATCACTAACACAAAACACATGAGACTGGTGGCCATCCATTAGAGCCATTCGGTCATCATGCTGCAGATGAAGCAGTGTCGAGGAATTCCCTTCTTCGTCGGAAAGCAGCATGCGCGAAGCATATCGAATCGTATCACTGCTAGCAAGGCACTGGCTAAAATCAAAGACACCATTCACTACGTGAACGTCACAGTACGCTGGATAGACACAGATAACATGACCCCAGTCCTCAGAGTCTATCCCACTCAAAACACAACCCGGACGGGAGGCAAGGTTCCGCGGAAAGTGAAACTCATTCAGGCTACCATGTCCCGTCAGGAGGAAGCCCATCTCGAGGCCAAAGTCCACGACGGAACTTTCTCTTGCAGATACATTTTTAAGGTATTCGTATGTGTCCCACATTCGTTCCAACTAAGATGCCACCTAGATGTTACACTCTCATTCAACAATCTATTGGCCGCAAGCGGTTTTAACCGCTCTACCCGGGCTGCCCTAACTAAATCAGTTTGCAGCAAAGGTATGCCTCTCATGTTCCTGTAGGCCATGGCATGCCTAATTACCTCTGCACCAAGAGGAGGAACACCCAACAACATCTGCATGGCGTCGCTCGATGAGGAAAACGCGCTGACAAGCGTATAGTAGTTTTCTGCCATGTACTGTCATCGCGTACTTATACAACAGAGGGGACCCGTACAGAGAACGTGCAAGGAAGAGTATCACATATATGTATCTAGCAGCTCTCCTGCTAAGACCCCATTCACACCTCATCACGCGCTTCAACATGCATACTATTTAGTTAAACGCATTCTGAGCTCGATCAGGTGCGGGTACAAACCGTGCCTTCCGCGATTGTGACTCCCACTAAAAGGGATAGAAATTTGTTGGACAGCAACCTGCAAATGTTGAAGCTTCATTTTTACCGAAAAGTCAACAACGCCTCGGATTGGAACTGACCTCATGCCGAAGGCCCTTGGCTATCGAAAGTGGACTATGATTGGTTCTTGGAATGTGCGCACGCTCCTCGACAGAATGCAAGCTGCTTTCTCTAATTTGATCGGGTATTCCAACGATATAAGCTTGACCTTCTTGGCCTAAGCGAAGTAAGATGGTGGGACTCTGGAGAGTATTCGTCTTCCTCTTGCGGCAATGTATTCTGGAAAGCAATTGGTAGCAGACGCGAATCAGGTGGTGGGTCTGAAGCCTATTGCAAAGTTTGCTGCCTTCACCTGGGGGTCGGTTTCTGACAAATTCTGACTGCAAGATTCCATGCCACGTTAAGGAGCCTCACAATTGTTCAGTGCTATCAACCAACGGAGAGTTCGATATTGTGGAGAAGGAGCAATTACACGCTGCTCATTGTCATTGTGATGGGTGATCTGAATGCCAAGGTGGGCTCTGACAACACCTTGCTGCTCGGACATGTGATGGGGAAACACGGTCCTAGCGAGCGTAGCGATAACGGTGGAAGGTTTGTGTGTTTCCACCACTCCACCGCCTGGTCATTGGTGGCATATTGTTCGAGCACAGAGCCTACTGTAAGGTCAGTTGGGTTTCAACGAACCGTCACCATACTAGCAATCAAATCGACCACTTCGTGATCAGCAGTATATTTAGGAGCTGACTCCTAGATGTGCGTAACAAGAGGGCGTTGACATCGGCTTCGAAAGGGATCACCATCATGGCAGATACACTGAGTAACCCGCATATGAATATCGATGAATATTGGGCTCCCAAGAAAAATGCTATTTTCTCGGTTGCTACAACTTTCGTCGGCCACGTCCCGAAGGGGCGTCTTAAGATGTGGCTGACGGCGGAATTGTGGGAGCGGATCTATGAACGAAAGGGGTTGAAACCTCTATCAACCGCTGCGATTAATGGCGGGGGTGATGCGCTCGAACTCTCTACGCAATCTGAAGGCGAGAGTGGCAGTGGATAGGTCACACATTGAGGAGGGGTGACAATTGTATTGCGGACTACATCATGCAGTGGAATCCACCCTTTAAATATGACCGTCGGGTGGGTCGTTCCAAGGGCATCTGGCGGAAAACAGTAGAGAAGAAGTGCAGGCGTCTCAGCAAGTGGGCCTAGGAAAATCTAGCTGAAGGGTATTTCAGGTAACCACGAATGGTGGCTCGTAGGTGTATATGATTCGCTATACCCCATTAAGTGGTAAATGGTAACCATATATATAGATTTTGGGCTTATTTACTCAGCCGTTATTGTTAATTTTGCTACTGTCCAGATAGTTTTCCGTGAATTGGTTTTATAAACTTTTAATCTTTCACGATGATATACGGTTAACTAATTATATTTCTTTTTCTTTCAACAGGGAAATCCTCGACAAAAATTTAACAGAATCTGCGATTCGTAAATTAATGACAAGAGATCTTTGCACCTGTTGCAAACCTAAAGGTGGAAATATTTCCGATTCATCATGTGACAGTGAATCGTCCATGTCGAGAAAACGAAAAGCAGCATCACAATTAGAGAAAGTAGAGAAGAAGATTCAATTGCCGCGAAAAATTCTTCCAAAAGTTGAAGAAGATGCGCCTCCAGAACCGAAGAAAGCAAAACCTAACGACGAAGTGGTCTGCACGCCTGATGTGCTAAGCTTGATAGATCAAACATCTTCTGCAACATCTACTTTGCCAAATGCACATCACAACATCAGTGGAACACCCGACCGGCAGCGTCCAATACTTTCACAATCGCAACAAGCTGTTTACCCTCCGGCTCGCCCAACTCCAACACTGCAGACACCTTCACCTGTTGGTGTCACTCCTCTGAGCACATGTAGCCCAATGGCGCCTCTCCAAATAGTTCATTCTCAATCGATGCAAGTCACGAGCAGCCAAGCTCCTCCTCTAGCAATTCGTGCAGTTAGTAGTCCTGGACAGTTGCGGGGTTTATCGCCAACGGTTATGGGTAGGAAAACTATCATTGGCAACAGACCTCCAACTGCTACTCCGGGTCAGTCGCCTGTCTACCACACTATAAATGGGTTCCGAATTGACTTGAATACCGCAGCTCAACAAGAGACTTTCCGTTTACCCAATGGAAAACTCATCCAAGTGAAACGGCAAGGAACAACAGCCGGGTCGGTTAATTTACCTTCCGTGGCAGTATCATCAAGTCAAGGTACTTTCCCGATCAACATTAGCCAACCAAACCCGATTTCTCGGCCGCCGCAACTCGCCCAATTACAACAACAGCCAGCTCGCGGTATTCAGACTAATGGTACCGCCATTCTGAGTGCACAAGCTCCACAGATTCCACAGCCTGTTCAACAATTCACGATCCAACCACCTCCCATGGCTACAATACGATATGCGCCTGCCACTGGACAATTTATCGGTGCAAACGGTGCGCCTATACAAGCTCCTCAAGCTAACGTGCTGAATCAAGTGAACAATATGATGAACGGGGGAAATCCAATAACGGCTGTGGCTATACGTCCTACAGCCCAAACACCATCGCTCGTCAAACATGTGTTTGCGTCCACTCCTCTGGGTCAGGCTCGGACCCAATTGCAGAATCAAATATTTGCCAGCATGGAAATATGCCAACATCTCATTGGCAAGATTCATACTTTAACTAACTCGAATGCTTACAAGACAGCCAAGAATTATACCGATGTGAAGGAATTATATATACATCTTTCTTACCTGTTCACCTACGCAATTGGGCGGTTTAAGACGTTACAGGAGAAATGCATGGATGATATGAGATGTCTAGGATTTGCGGGAGATGCGGCAACTTTAGAAAGTGGTCAGCTTGGTAAGTGTCAGCCTGCATTTCTAATCTTAAATAAATACGAATAAACTCAACCTCATTCAGGCTTGTCATATTCATTATTGAAATTATCTTTTACAGAAAAATATGCCAGCGATAATGACGAAGATGATATAGTTATCGTGGAACCTAAGACAACTTTAATCGATTTGGATTCGGACGAAGACGATGATCAACAAGGGTCCAAAAATAACAAGAAGACATCGCCACCAGCCAGGCCGGCTGCACCTTCGCCAGCTGCAGCTAAACCTATGCAGGCAGTTCAGCAGATTCAACAACAACAACTGCAGCAGAAACAACAAATGCAACAACAACAAGAACAACAATTACTGCAACATCAACAAGTTCAACAGCAGCAGCAAAATCAACAACGTAACACTCCACCGTTAGTGTATCCCAGTAGTAAGCCACCCCCATTACTAATTAAGCCAACAGGAACCGTTGTACCACCGTTTGGTATGATGACACCAGCAAGTCGCCAAATTGCTGCGCCGCCACGGCCTCAATCGCAACCTGTACTTGCAACAGAGAGTACCACTCCCCAAGCCGTTCCCAGTCCGACCCCCTCTCTTGCTCCAGTTGAATCCCTAGAGTGTGATCTTGACTTCACTGCCAATCTTTTAGCCGGAATGTTGGATGTAGAACTGCATGAAGGATCGGAGGCGGTACAAATTGCAGCACCACCCAAGAAGCCACGTAAGAAGACAACAAACAAACCCAATCCGCATTTGATTAAACAACAGCAAATACAGGCCCGTGAACGCGAGAGAGAGCGGATTAAACATGACGCGAAGTTGAATACAAAGTGCTTAATTCCATTGGAACGGATTGAGGAAACTGACAATCAAGCCAAGAAATTACTGCAAGAGTTCATCGAGAATAGCCCTGAGTCTTCGCCTGTCAATGGCGTGGATTCGTCTTTAGACTCTGCGGATGCCATGAACCAGGATCAAGGAGATCAAGTGAATACTGAAACAAGCACTTTAAACGGCACAGAAGTAGACCCCACTGAAGATGAAAAAACAATCAATGTTGAAAAAACAAATGGTGAAGCCAGTTCAAGTGAAATAGAAGCTGAAGTAGGCAAGCCTACGGAATCGATTAATATCGAGGATGATAAACCGAAAGAGGTGGACCCGGAAGCGAGCAAGGATCCAATTCAGATAGATAACAATGACACTCCTATGCCTCCAGAGGATACCGCAGATACCGCACCGCCAGTAGAAACTACTGCAGCCGCTAGTACATCGGAAATAGCTCCCAACCCACCCGATGATACCGCCAAAGGCAATGAAACAAACGCTCCAAAGGATAAAATTCAAACCCAAGAAGGGAATTCAAATGAATCAACTACTCCTCCCGACGATACTGCTAACATCCTCAAAGAACTGTCTAATCTCATTTCGCCTGGCGAAGATGATAATGAACAGATTGAACTCTTGGAAGTCATCGATCCTGTAGATGAAGAGCTTTTCGATCTGCCCCCGGAAGAAACTACGCCTACAAACGGCGAAGCAGCTGGCTCAAATCCATTAACACCGGCAGCAAGTGTGAGTGAAGCAAAGGTTCCGGAGGACCAAAGTCAGAACATGGAAGTTGATAGCACAACAAAAAATGACCTATTGGAATTGGCCAGCAAAGAAGCGGATGTGATTGACGAGATAGCAAAGGCATTAGAGGGCGTTGCGAATTGAGAGGTGACAACTGAACTGACTGATATAGTCACTTTGACGAATGTCCTGTTGCCGTCTCAGTAATGTTAGTGAGAAGGTGGCGACTACCGATTTGAATTTCCACTGAGTATTCAACAAGTAGATAATGAACATTAAGATAAGCACGGATAGCATTTCAAATTTAAGACTATTTCTAAGATTACGCCAATGTCTAAGGCAATGATAACTAAAATCTATCAAATTTTAGCTCTTCACTTTTGATTTTGCCATTTTCTAAGAAAATGGTTTTTTTTTTGTTAAATATCCAATTCGAAGGAATCTAATTTCAATTTAGATATTGTATAAGCTTGTGTTGATAGCGAGTATCTCACGTGCAGCAGAAACGCTAAACGACTGAATTATTTACAAATATTGAGATTGAAGTATTAGTTTATTTGCGTTATGCTCGAATTTGATTTAATTGATAGTTTTAAGTTCTAGGTTATTCAATTAATAATGGAGAAAATATAATTGTCATATTTCAGAGTTAATTTGGGCTTTTGTACTTTAAACGTATTTGGCATATCGACGGGGCTTGTCGGTACTCCCGCTCCTCGAACAAATAAAAACGCTGTATAGCACCTGTTTGTTTGCAGATGAGTTCATCGTCATCAACGGCCCAACAATCGGTATCCGGTCAAGGCCTGCCTTAGTAAGGAACTCCAGACATCCTGCTTTTGCACCGTGTTCCACCAATTCTATACCCCTGAAGGCTGTCTGGCGTCCTGGCCTATGCCACTGTTCTATCTGAGGCAAGGTCTCCCATATCTTCTCTTTCTACCATAGATATTGTTCTTATAGGCGTTCCGATCTGGGTCATCCTCACCCGTACGACCCGTCCACCGCAACCAATTGAGCCGAATTTTATCCACAACCATCTGTCCAGTGTAGGGAGCCAAAAATTCGTCGGAGGTCTTCTCCCGAACGCGCTCAAGAGTTCGTACTTTTTCTAGCTAAGAACCTAGGTCTCCGAGGAATAGATACGGACGGGCAAGATATTGTTTTGTATAGGAAGAGCTTTGACCTTATGGTGAGACGTTTCGAGTGGAACTGTTTTTGTAAGCTGAAATAGGCTCTGTTGACTTTTCGATGCTGAATAGGAGAAATTATCAACGGTCTCGAAGTTGTAGTCTCCTATCTTTATTGTTCTTATTCGACCAGTGCAATTTCTTGTCTTGATGTCGATATCGTCAGCGTAGGCCAGTAGTTGGGTGGACTTGAAAGCATTTATATCAGCATCGCAGATCACTTTTTCTAGGGTCAGATTAAAGAGAATGCATGATAGTGCATCCCCTTGTCTTAGACCGTTGTTTATGTTGAATGGTCTCCAGAGTGATCCTGATGCTTTTATCTGGCCTCGCACATTGGCCAGGGTCAGCATAGTCAGCCTTATCAGTTTCGTCGGGATACCGAATTCTCTTACGGCCATATGTAGTAACGTGTTACCTCTATAATTGCTGCACTGCGTGTTATCTTCCTTTTTATGCATGGGACAGTTAATTCCTTGTTGCCAATCATCAGGCGTTAATTCGCTATCCTACACCTTGAGTAAAGTTGATGAATCACTTTATGTAGTTGATCGCCTTTATATTTAACCAGTTTGGCTGTAATTCCATCGGCTCTTGGCTACTCATGATTTTTAAGCCGATGAATTGCACGAACTGTTTCTTCTATACTTGGTAGTGGCAGCATTTGTTCGTCGTCTTCAGTTGGCGGGACCTCCAACTTGCAGATGTTCTGGTTGTTCAGTAGCTCATCAAAGTACTCAACTCATTGCTCCAATATGCCCATTCTGTCCGAAATCAGATTTCCCTCTTTGCCTCGACAGGATGAGCATCGACGTGTGTAAGGCTTCATTCTGCTGACTTGTTGGTAAAACTTTCGCGCCTGGTGCGGTTGGTCACTGTGCTTTTCGAGTCCACAGACCTGTTGGTTTGAATTTAGACTCTAGATCAACGGGATGATTTCTTGATGTTTCTAGTTACCGGAATGTAATGTGAAAACAACAAGGCTCCAAGTTTAGATTGATTTGCTTAACTTGAACTTTCGACTCGTATATGATGGAAGGAGTATTTTTCACTCAGTGGCAAAACAGATATTTGTTGCTTTCTTTATAATCGATCTGTATCTGCTTTTGAGATACCATGGGAAATATGTTGGGTAAGGTAATACATAGTTGCAGCCGCATGTACTAATTAGCACGATAGATCGAAGAGCTGCATGAAGTGCAGAGAAAAGGGCCATCTTACGAAAATTTGTATTGCCTTTAACTCGGTCAACTGGGGTTGTTGTGCAAACGGAAAGAGGAAGTAGACGGCCGGCACGTTGCAGGTAGTGATAGCTGTCCGGTATATAGGAGAGAGCTGAATCGAGGGCTAAATGAAATCAACCTAACTATTGCGAAGCAACTCAAGACTTGCTCTCGTCAACCATTCCAGAGTCAAATGTGGACGTGACGGTAATCTGTCAACCTTATCGAAATTACGATAGTGGTACGTGGGTGGAGGACTTGTCTCGAAACGCGGCGATATCGGTAGTTACATCCTTGCATCGCTCAGTTTATTCATACTGGGGTATGCAAGACCTACCTAAATCTCTGGAGTACGACACCCATATTGAACCGCAACATCACTTTTGCAGACCGAGGGTACTTTTTCTTGAATGTTGCCACAACCCCCATGAAGCAACAAGGGACCCAACCGCTGCAACCGAGCTGAAAGTACATGAACCAGGATTTCTTTTGATTCATGTAAATTCAGAAGGCTATTTTGGTTCCCACGGTACCAGTATATCCATGGTAACGTTTCGTGGGCGAAGCTACTTCAAATGAGCCTCCATCCATGCTTGGGTTTAATCGCCTATATAGACTTTGAAGTATTCGCCTACTGCATCACGACCAGCAGGTCATAGTGATCGAAACGTTTCCTATTGCCATCAGGTGGAGGTTCTCCTCAGCAACTTGGTTTTAATCTAGCCAATAGGGTTGCTGCCCTGTCTTTCTCGCCGCCACCTTAGATCACCTGGCGATATGGGCAAGCGGAAGGCAAGCCATACAAAAAAAACTACGATATTCCCATCCATATCCACAGCTGTTACACCCCTTCTATTGCAACATTTGCGCAATATGAGAAGATACTAGACAGCTTGGCATTGGACGTTAGAGACCACAGCCCTAAAATTATTGCCAGCGATTTCAACGCTTGATCGTCGATCTGACTTACCCTCAATACCTAGTTCGCAAGACAGATGGTCTGGCGGGTGTGTGAACACTACACTCACAGTGACCACCAGACCATCTTTCTTGACATTAGAAACGGAGGAGGCGTCAATCGAATATGAAGTGAAAAAATCAGGATAGTTGGTTGGTTCACTGGAGCTTTCGAGGGGGAGACATTTCTGGTGGCTTTAGAAGAAAGTCGCGACCCGAAAGGAATGGCGCTGGAAAAAGTGAGTTAGCTATGTAAGTGAGAAGGCCATACGGCCAGAGTAAGTGGAATTGCTACAGGCAGCTGTGCTTTGAGGCAAATATGAAACCGTGGAGCGCTGCTTACAAGGTTGTAATGAACAGGATTCGTAGTCAAAAATAACTCCATGTGACGTGCCAACGACTCTTGTTCAAAATAAGAGCAACTCGTTTTTCAGAATAGGAAGAAAATGGACCCAAGCCAACGGTTCAACAGGATGTCTTCTCGATCACCGGATGATCGAGGAGGAACTACGAGAGTTCTGTGAACGAAATAGGGATAATGAGGCTCTGGGGTTGGACGGGATTCCGAAAAATGCCCTGAAACTGGATGCTAAAATCAGGACCGTAAGGTTCTTATGCACAAGGAGTGTTTTCCGCCCAGTAAAAGAGGCAGAGAGTTCTGCTACCGAAGCCCCACAAACCACTTGGCACACTTTTTGCATATTGTCTTGTATGTCTTTTAAACACTAAGGGAAGATGTTGGAGAGGTTGATATACAATAGGCTACTTTCGTTCGTCGAGCTAGGGGGTGATCTATTGGAGTGGCGGTATGGGTTTCGGACAGTGCCTTGTACAATTGGTGCAATAGCAGCGGCCGTGAATCTACCTCGGGATGCATCAGCCGTTGGTAAATGCTGCGCGATGATGACCCTGGATGTCAGGAATGCTTTTAACTCGGTAACTGGAGTTAGATTAAAAGCACCCTGACTAAACTGGATTTCCCTGGTTACTTAGCTCGGGTTATTTTTCGATTTGTTTGAAGAAGTTCATCATCGAGTCGAGCATTGGCCCAAGATATTTAACAGCTGGTTTTGGCACTATAGTTAACTCCCCGATTGATATGTGACGCAGGGTCGAAAATTCGTTGATACAGAACTGATGACAGGCCGAAAAAATATGTTGTAACAGCAGGTGTTCGCAAGCCTCCCTATTCCGCTTCTACTGTGAAACATAATGCATGATGGAGTCCTTGGCTTTCGTGTGCCAAAGGATGTAACATTGATTAGTTTTGCAGACGACCTGGTGGTGGTATAGTTTTGTTGTTGTAGTTTTATTACCAATCGCAGGAAAATCAATACTGTCAAAATTCGCGTTGGTAATGATCGATCTTAAGTTAAGATTTCAAGGATACCTGGCCTAAGCCCGAGAAAAGGCAGCAAAGGCTAGCTCATCTCCAGCAAGGATGATGCCTAATATTGGAGGGCCAAAATCTAGTCGTCCGCAGGTTATCGCAGGTTGTCATGGTGAAATTTATCCTGCTATATGCAGCTTCTGTCTGGGCGGGAGCACTGGTGGCACGTGAACACGTGAGTTCGGCATGTCGGTCAATCGCGCTGAGCGAACAGAACAGTATCCGGTGAGGCAGCATGTGTCACCGCGGGAATGATTCCCTTGGATCTTCTAATGAATGAATTTGTGGAGAAAAATGCTCACTGAGGAAGAGAACAACTGGTCCTCGAAATACCGGTATATGAGGAATAAAAACTCATTCGGCATTTAAAACTAAAATTTGTTTTTTTTTTCATTACACAAAATAAGCCGAAAAAAAGAACCGCCCAAAACCTAGGCTAGCCCTCCTGCTCTCCCGACATAGGGAGCCTTCAGGTTAGGGAATTTAATTCACCAACGGGAGGGTAGAGGAGGAAGAGAGTTGCTAGTTCAAGAAACCTCTTTCCATCCGGTCCCTCCGCCAGTCGAGCTCAATCTTCTTCGTAACAAGAAGAGCCCGAACATAATTCGTAACACGACTCCATCTAATAGTGCTCCAGACAATGTTGGAGAGAGTTCCCTTGTGTCGGCATAAAGTGGCTGAAGAAAGTCGCCCATCACATCCATCGTCGCTTTACAAGAGAAAAATGTGTGTTCAGCGTCGTCTGCCACTTCATTGCAGAACACACAATCAGGATCAGAATCTTGTGTAGTTAGGACGTAAAATCCCTTGCCCACTTTAAAGTTGGGTAAGGAAGTAATCAATCTCACCATGCGTTGTGTTCAACCATGTAGCTAAATTGTCCTCTAGACTCATTTTGTCAAGATATTTGCCACTCCGTTAATGTACGTTGACGTTCATTACCTCTCGTAAATCTTCCCCGTTAGGGTCCTTGATAGCTTCCTTCCTTGGCAAAGAGGGCGTCACTCTCACGATCATCAGTCACGGGGATCACTCCCGCGACGTCAGTTGCAAAGCTCAATATGCCGATGTGGCTGCATACTTCCAAAAAGCAATTAGGAGGGAGCTGTAGGAGGAGACTATTGCTGTCGGTAGGATAATTGAAGAAAAGGTGGTAGACCTATATATTGATCCCGTGGTCTGACAGATGGGTCGAGCGAAAACACGGAGAATCGAATTCACCTGAGGACCGCAGGATGTTATGTTCCATTGTCCGAGATGCGAAGAATGAAAGAGGGGAGTTAACCGACGACTTGAACGGAGCTTCTGGAACTCAAAATCTCAGAGTGGAGTACGGTCAACGCAATAATTACTGTGATACATGAAGAGTTGCAGGAATTTGGTAGAGCTCGGAAAGCACGACGGACGCGTGATTTAATCGTGCTTTTGTAAACCAGAGTCCTCCTAATGAAGTCCGGTCATTTTCTGTGGCCAATTCTTCTTCATCTGTGTGGTATCGTTTTGGTTCATTTATACTAGGGCTGCGGCACTCCGCTGGGAGTGAACTAGCCTGAGCTGTTTTTTCAAAGAATTCTTTTTCCTGCTGTAGTTCTTTAATTTGCGAACTAAGCTGTAATATAAGCTACTCTAGCTTGTGCTCATTTCCTGAGGTGCTTTTGCTACATTCCTAGTTGGTTTTATAGTTTTAGGTTTTCCTTCCTTTCGTGTTGGTGATATTTTTTTGGTAGTTGGGTTACGTTTTTGATCGATGGTGGTGATTTTGCAACCCTTGAAATCCTACTAAAAGGGTCGATCAAGTGCAATAAGAGGTCTTCCCCAGAGTCCGTAGGACCGACCTCTTGAGAGGGTGGATTTTCCAGTACAACTAATCTGACACCCGGGGTATATACTCCATTGTTTTGTTCTACTGCATATGGGTGGGTGCAACTTAGACCTCTGGCCAGGTTCAGCGGTCTCTATATTAGAGTGTGCCCCTCACGTTGTTCACCACACGACGGTTGTCTAATGGTTATTTAGGGCTACCACTGGGAGGTGTGAGTCGACTTGATCCAGACATGGACGAGGATCATCACCTTTGCCGAGTTGAAGGTGATGAGGAACTATACCTTGTGTAACTGAACCCATTTACCCCTATGCGCGGATATAGGTCCCACACACTGCTGAAACATTTTTAAGATTTTCAATTCCATCTGCCACAAAAAGTGTAGTATACAATAGGCAAGTTGCTCCCGAAATATATATCTACATTGAAAAATAAAAACTGTAGTTTGGAGGAAGTTACTGGTCTATCAATTTTACCGCTTCTTGCTGTTAGCAAAATTCAGTCTCGGCCACCAGACGATGCACGCATACATCAAAATGGGATTTATTATGCATGCATGCTTCCAATGAATCCGTTTTGGTGAAAGTCCCCAGGTTTTATCTATCGCAGTCCCATAGCACCAGAGCAATATGCAGGATTTTTGGTATTGTTCTGCTAAGGTGGGTAGCGAGTAACTGCCCCAGTGTTGCATTTAGGCGATCACATATTGTGCCCGAAAACTTGCCCTTAATTATTACGGGTAGATTGTCTGGTTTGTGCCCACCAGGAGCCATAGCAAGGTGTCTGTCGTGACCTCCACTTTCACTGTCCACTTCTTTTTAACACTAAAACTCCTTATTTCCGTTTTTAATGAAATTTTATTATTGTGTAATAAATAAATAATTATTATTCATTACACTTAATTTACTCTTTACACTTACATTTACGTTATTTTACATTACTTGAACTTTTTCTACCTTGCGGGTTCGCTTTTAAAAATCGACTAACTCTAACATTTCCTTATGCTTATTCTAGACCTACCTTAACCTACTTTCTTATTCTCATTTGCCGACCCACGATTACTTCAAAACATGATTAAGAGGTCAGTGCTGTTATGCAAACACTCAGCATTCTACAACACAATACTGACCGACAAGTATGTTCCGCATATTGTAATACAAAGCTTGCACTTTCTATCACAATATCGGTTACACACATCCAGGTCGCGCCCAATGAGTCACCTCATCCCTCCCACCTTAGATGGAGCTACCCCTGAGAGCGACCTCACAATTGCTCCGAGTTAATCTTGGCCTGCTAAATGATACTACTAACTTAATTAGCAATTACTATATATTATCATTATACAATATATTACTATATATTATCGTTACAATGCCTTTTACCCCAAAGAATATATATGAAATAAATAGTTTTCCTATTAATATAATTACAATTGACTTAACTTAACTTAAACAATGATCGACATGCCGACGATTTCTGTGGACAGTTTCCAATATCGCTGGGTGAAGCTACTTCCCGTCTAGATGGATATTGCTGACATTCGGCACAATTTTTCCCTGATAAAGCCTGGCTCGATGATGCTAACCCCTCTTGTTGTATGGTGCCTGTGCGTGTGTCCAACGGCCAAGGTGGTGGAATCAGAACTTTCACTGGACGGCTCCTTGATAGGTTGCTGCTCGATAAGGGTGTTCCTTTTCTTAATATATCTGCTTGCTGGCTGTCGACCGAAGATGTCACTTTTTCTGCATTTGACTTAATCGATTGATCTCGTCCTGCTGTTCTCCTCCACCTGACATATGTCATCAACGCCACTGCAATGATAATAACGAACATAATGCCTAGTGTACCTGCTGATGTGTACATATGCAGTCTTCCCGCTGCCTGATGTTGTCGAACGAATTCCTCCTCCTTAACTCGTCTTGCTAGCTCCTCCACCGCTCGACCTTCGCTGCGCCGCCGCTCACCTAATCCTTCAGCGCTTAGTACGTGCAAGGGCCTTATTTCGTTAAGTCGCACGAGCTCATGAATCTCTTTCGGCAACGGTTGAACCACGTCACAGCTTTGACCCGTATGAATGAAGATCTCTTTCTTTACCACATCTTGCGACGGCAAGCGAAACCCGTCCGCCCGCAAAACGCATCGCTCTTCAAGTACCAACACTCCCATTCCGCTAAGGGTGCTATCCTCTCCTTGCCCATCTGAGCAGAGGAGCCTAACTGCCACTACCTTCCTCAGGATAAAGAGCCAGTAATTACGTGTATGCATTTTAATTATTCCATCCCAAGGGCTAGCCCAACTGCCACGGCAGCCCTTATTACCAATTTTGGCAAAAATGCTGGTCACACACATCCTTTCAGCCGACACAATGATAGGGACTTTGTTTTCACATGCGAAGCGTGTCTCATCAGCTGCCAACAACATCGGGGTACATTCGCTAATTCCCTTTTTACTCATCAGGGCGAAATGTTGTGCAGCACTACTAACCGCCAAATAGTCGGCTTCCAAATGGTAGTAATGAAACCCTCCATCCAGGGCCGCCAGAATAGCATACGCTCGGAAGAGTTGAAATAATCGCTTCTCTAGCAATGGCACATCAAGTCGGAACAGCAGCTCGCGACCACTTTGCACCATTCGAACCTTCATCAATTGATCCAGCAATTGATGATCCAGACTCAAAGTCTCCAGATTCAGAGGATCCCGATTTGGTAGCTGTTTCAAGAGTGCTAGGAGGTCCTGATTATGAAGTAGATCTGGGTGTAGCCTTCCATATTTCGCGCTCTCAATGATCCCTCTTAGAGTTCGTTGGCGGTCCAGCAAAATCTGAATTTCCAACTGCGCTAATAAAAAGAGCTCGATTACATCACTCCGTCGCTCCTCGGAGTTCACCGCACTCGCTGTCGAATTCAAAGCTGCTGCTAAAGATGCATAGGGCAACACGATTCGCTTTCGTTCTTTCGCTTCCTGCCCCCTCGTTTCGTTGTATAATTCGTAATTGGACTTCATCACGATCACTTGTACCTCCAGTAAATGGAAAGTCGGATTCTCCTTGGCATCCAACTCCGCCAGCCCGTCATTAATTCGCTTCTCATCTGTGGAATCCATAGTACCAAAGAGAGTCTTGCTAAGCCTCCCAATACCATCAAAGAAAGATCGCCTTCCACACCGAGGGGTTTCTGTTACCACGTGGAGAAGCTGCCTCCTTTCGCTTTCCCCTTCATCCAGCCAGCGATGTACGGTTGCTGCCAGAACTCCACACCTCGCGTCAATTCCATTCAGCTGTGCACATAGCCTGTCTGCATTCTTAGAGATGTTTGCCACCATTTCCCATGATTCGCTTGTATCTCCTAGTTGGATTTTCGTCAAGATAGACCATTGGGACGCGAAAATATACAAACGCCCTATCTCCTCAAACAGGGCTCCTGTAGGCTCGACCTGGTTCACCTGTAGCATTCCGCCGCAAACCAATCTCCACCACCACGAAACTAGCAGCAATGTGCATGTCGCCCACTACCATCTACTACTAATTATTATACAATATTTTTCTTTTTTTTTTCTTTTCTTTTCCCTACTTATCTACTACTAACTACTGCAAATCTTACACTAATGGTGGGAGTAGCAGCAGCTGATGCCTGCAAAAAGAGAAAGAAACTCAATTCGGTCGCCTAAAGAGGGATTTATAGAAATGAGAAACGATTATACTTATTCACCGCAATTACAGCACAACAGCAACAGTCTATCATTACCAGGAGTCGTAACAAAGGAGGGAGAACCCGTTCCTGTGGGCGACACCTAAGACACCCTGCCTCAATGGTACTTTGTCCGACCAATATGTGGGTATTTCTCCGCTCTAGCATGTGAAGGATCCAGCTGATTAACAGCGGATCGATTTCATGCTGTCTTGCCGCGTTACCAATCGCCGTAAATGAGGCATAATATAGGACATTGCCTTCTCAATTTTTGCTTTTAGCTCATGGAGTGCTGTCTCCATGGATTTACCTTTCTGGTAGGCGCGTTGCCTTAGTGTCCCGATAGCTGAGGGGTTAGAGCACAAGGCTATCGTACGGAAGGTCGCGGTTCAAATCTCACTAGTGGTAGTTGGATTTGTATCGTGATTTGACGTCGGATACCAATCGACTCAGCTGTGAATGAGTACCTGAGTTAAATCAGGGTAATAATGCCGGGCGAGAATGAAGTGCGCTGACACACTTCAAGGCCCTGATCCAATTGGATTGTTGCCCAACGATTATTATTATTATGTTGCCTTCAGTGAAGTCTTAGGGATATATGTATGCTACTCTTTCCAGTCCTTTTAGCAGAAAGGGAGTTACAATGATCGGTCGGAAGCTTTTTGCGTCTATGTAGCTGGGTTTCCTTGATTTGGGAATAAATATTACCATGACATCACACCAGCTGGTTGGAATATAAGCATATGCTAGGCAAGTACGTTATACATTCCGAATGTGTAGACTCAGGGAATCCATTCCCTCTATTACTAGAACAGGAATAATGTCATCAGAAACTGCAGACTTGTATCTATGAAACAAGTTAAATGCCCATTTCACTTGTTCTAGTGAAATTACTTTGCATGCCAGACTCCAATCTTCCGGTTGAGGGTTTTGTACGTGGCCCAATATGTTTTACGTGGATTCCGAAATCAATTGGGTGGAGATGGACCCATGCCCATTACGAAACCAATGCACTTGTCATCCGAGAGCGTGATATCGTCTGATACTCTCCATTTTCCGACAAGAGCCGCAATGTCACGGGATGCCACCGTGGTGTCGACGGTTTCTTGCCTGATCTCGTTGAAGAAAGTGGGTTCATTACCCAAATTAAGGATCTGCAATTTGGTTCCTACCATATACTCTAGTAGTCTCGATTCTCTCGCGTTCCTCAGCATATATATATATATACATGTCTTTGTGGCGCAGCACGGTTAACAACATTCGAAATTTATTTCGAATCTTGTTAATGCGACAGACAGATGTCACCACCGGTGCTCTCCGTGCGGTCTGCCGTCGTCAAGTTAGGGAATTAGGGTCTGTTCAAATTCGGTACAGCCGCGTCCTCGACTCATCTCGAATCGTTTTAACTTAGCTGTTGTCATGTCTTTGGACAACACAGACGCGGCAGGCCCATCGGACCCTCAAGTGACCGCCCTCGCTGTGCGCGTCCCCCCTTTTTGGTGAAGGAACCCGGGACTGTGGTTCGCCCATCTGGAGGCGCAATTCCAGATGTCCGGAATCACAGCAGATGCGACCAAGTTCAACCACGCCATTGTAGGCCTGTATGAGGAGATCATCCTCTTGGTGGGAAACATTCTCAAAACAGCCTCCTACAATTTACTAAAAATGGAGCTAATCAAGCATCTGTCGGTAAGTGAGTTAGCTACGCTGGATCACTTGCTGGCAGGTTTGACGATGGGCGATCGAACTCCAAGCCAATTGCTTTGCGAAATGAGGCAATTGGGTGGGAGAAAGATCGACGACGACTTGATAAAGTCACTCGCGCTGCCACGATTTGCGGAGCGCACCCAGGTGGTCCTCGCGTGCGTCTCCGGTTCTTTGGAGGCGCTGGCCGCTGCGGCTGATAAGGTGCATGAGGTGCACGCGTGTCCCACGATAGCGGCCGTTCAGCAGCTTTCAGAAGAAATAGGCGAGCTTAAGCGTGAGATGGCCGCTCTTATGGCTAGTATGGCGGAAATGAGGGCAACGCTGGACGTTCAGCGTTCGGGCAGCAGGTCGCCAGCTCGCTTGTGGTCTACCGCCCGAATAGGGCGATCGGGTAGCAGGTCGTCAGGACAGCCTACGGACTCAAGCATTTGTTGGTACCATCGTAGATTCGGCGAAAAAGCTACCACATGTACGCTCCCATGTAAATACGTGCCTACCACAAAAAACTAGGTCCGCGAAGAGTCCTGGCGACGGTCAACCAGAACGCAGCGCCACGCCGCCTAACAATTTATAACCTTCTCAGCAGGTGCAGTTATCTTGTTGATACTAGTGCGGAGGTTTCGGTCCTTCCAGGACCCCGGCAACACCGGCTATTCCTAAAATCTTTGAAACTTGCGGTGGCAAATTCCCCGCACATTAACGCCTACGGTCACAAGCAAGTGCACGTGAGTCTTGGATTGTGTAGGACGTTCTCGTGGCGATTCATCCTGGCGGATGACAGCTTCCCCATTTTAGGCGCAGACTTCTTGTGTCAGTATGGGTTGTTAGTGTAGTAGTGCAAACCCTTGTAGCTCCAGAATATATTCCAAAGACGGCAATATGCACAACCTTTGGACTCTTCGAGTTTACGCGGATGACTTTCGAGTTGTACAATACGGCGCAAAACCTTTCAAAGGTTCATTCATTCGGTTCGGCGAAACCTCGACTTCCGTTTCGTGTATTTTGATCATGTTTTGGTCGCTTCTTCCTCAGAGTTTAAGCATTTTTCAATGTCTCCTTGAAGCCGGTTTAGTCTTAAACGTTGATAAATGCAAGTTTCTCCAAACACAGGTGAGATTCCTCGGCCACTATATTTCCCCTGACGGACTACAGCCCGACCCAGACAAGGCGCAAGCGATCACAAGCTTGCCGCGTCCGAAAACTGTGAAGGAGTTGCGGAGGTTCTTGGGCATGCTAAACTTCTATCGTCGTTTCCTGCCCAAGGCTGCCCAACAACAGTCCGTTAAGTCTCTCGCGTACACTTTAAAACGAAAACCCGACAAAGCGTCCCCTCGTCAGCTTCGACACCTGAGCCTTATAAGCCAGTTCACGTCTGACATACAGTACGTGTCCGGCAAGGGCAACATAGTTGCTGACCCTTTGTCACTTGTCTCCGAGGTAAACATCCCCCCGCCTCACTGGACTTCTCGGCTATCGCCAAGATGCAGGAGGATGACGCAGTGCTTCAGAACCTCAAATCCAACCCCAAATACATTCCGGCCACCTTTCGCAAGGATGTGTTCTACGTGGTTCACGACTTAGCGCATCCAGGCATCAGGACGGCAAATCGGCTAGTCACCGAAAAATACTTCTGGCCCTCCATATGAATAAGGATGTCAACTCCTGGGCCAGAGAGTGCATCGCATACCAGAAGTGTGAAGTTACCAGGCATGTAAGAAAATAAGGGGCTCATTTCCACGCACTACCAAGCGATTCCACACAATACACCTCGACATCGTAGGCCATTTGTGAGACTCGCACGGTTTCAAGTATTACCTCACAATCATCAACAGGTTTACGCGGTGGCCTGAGGCAAGGACATTACAGCGCAATTTTGTGCCGAAACCCTCTGTCGAGAGTGGATCCCTCGCTTTGGTGTCCCTGCAGTGATCATCAGTGACCAGGGAAAGCAATTTGAGTCCACCCTTTTTTTGGAGTTAGGCAAACTCCTGGGATTAAACCTAAGGGTTTCATCTTGCAGCTATTGATCGGACGACTGATAAGTACAGTCGACGCTTTACAATGCTGCAAATTTATCTGAGAGATATGGCACCTCATCGATGGTTCAGATGTAGATGCTGTGCGCTCTAAGTCGCCTTCGATGGCTTTAGAGCCGATGCTTGTAATGTGACGGTCCCAAGCTCTTAGTAGAGCCGGTAGTCCGTTTGTTGCCGAACCGTCTTAATATCCGGTTTAATATCCGATAGTGAGGAAAGTTCCCGGCCTATCGGTTCTTCCCCCTGATTTCCTGCCTAGTAGCATCCAGGTGGAGGTGTTGAGTTTAATTTGCACTCCAAGTTGTTCCAGTCCCTCAGCATCATTACGTTCCTTTTCTGGAAGCCAGAGAAAGTTCTTTCTAAACAATAGTAGGTCGGACACCCTCCCCAGGGTCAGTCGCGCACTGTCTAAGCCAATCGTTCGTGCTCCTTTGCTTTACTCATCATTATTCCCGGCGTATTTGCTTTGCATTGCAAAGATGGCAGTACCCTTTTTCAAGCTCTCCGAGTTCCCCATAAGAACATTTCTAAATATGTATCTGCCTAGCAAGTATTTAGGGCAGCTTATCTTACAAATTTAAAGAAATGGACAAGTGGATAATAAAATGCTGGCTTCTAAGTTGTTTTTCATATTTGCCTATTTACTGCCGGCCATATTTATATGGTTAATATTAAAAGTTGCTGATGGCTCATGGCTGAGGCATCATCATCACTTACATTTAAGGAATCAATGGTATTACCTTTTGTGTAGCGTTTGCTCGAGTAGTTGCAGCTTTTTTGGAGTTTTTAGCCGTTATTGTCCAGTGTCTGTCCGCGGTCTGTTCCAATTTAAGAAAGTGTCAGTTCTCAAAGTTAATTGAACAGCGCGGCCGCAAAACAATCTTATCACCAAAATTGTAAGAATTCCGCACAGGCCGTATGCCATATTGAGCATAATAGAACCGGTCAGGGCGATCATTTTATATTTAATGGCTGCGCTCCGCACTATCATGGGCGTCGTGGTATTACTTACCACTTGCCAATTACATATTCCCAACAATATGAATACACGTTTATTCAAATTGGCCTTACGGAGCCAGGTCGGAATAGCGCAAAAGTAAACAAGAGCAGCAACAATGACAGTGACGCTGCGTATAAGGAGTTATTTGATGCGTTGGAGGGAAATTTGGATAATCTATGGAAGATATATTACAATTCTATTTTTATGTCGTTTTCGGAGTAAGTAGTGCCGGAGATGTGTGCGACTGGCTGCAGCGGCAGGTAAGCCTAATAGTGGGCACTTTGCCGCAGTGGTCCAGAAATGGCACGAGGAAGTGGATTGTGAAGTCGGATTACCGCCTTTGCGGGCATCCAGATGGTATTGAGTCAATTACACTTGGCCAAGTGGAGCCAGATCATTATGCAGATCCAAAGTGGCTCCTCCAGGGTAGCTGGATCGGCTCCAAAACGATCCCGCCAGGGCAGGGGTGAAAGCCACGCAGATAGTGTTGTCTGTATCTGCCGCCTTCCTAAGTATGCTGCGACTACCCAGAAATGAGCAATAAATTTCAGCTCATTAACAACAAATTAGTCTCAGATTACCCAGACTTAGAACAAACACATTCAAGTAGTAAACAAAGTTTTACGCGGTGCGGTTTCAATTGCCGACTCCTACGGTGCTGCACGCTTTTCCCGAGTACTGCATTCTATTGATGTCGAGGATCGAATTCATCTATAGATAGTTGTAGAGTTCGCAGTACGTATCCGTCAGATAACAAGTGCGATTGGATATCTCTGGCTGTTTGCTTTCGAAGTGGTATTTCATTTGCATTTCACAGCGCGATCTGTGATCTTGTCGAGCGCGGTCTAGTGATCTGTCTTTGAGTCTGAATGAAAATCTCGCGTAGTAAATACGCGGATGGTCCAATGTTGAGCTGTGAGCCGATGCTGACCGCCTCTAGTCATGGTGGGTATTCTCTCGATGATCAAAGCTAAACATTCCTGATCGCTAATTCTTGACGGCCGTTGCTGCGGTTGGATTAGATTTTCCGAAGGCGGAAATGCGAGTGTGAGTTTACAGTTTCACTTGTTCTTGTGAACATAGAACCCAGTTAGCATAGTGATAGTGGAGTTTAGTATTACTTCCTAGATTTTCAAGTGTCCAAACGTCAAATGAATGAATTGAAGCGTTTTGTTCATGGAAACACTAGGAATGGTGAGCCCCTGAGATTGTTACACTTCACGAACAACCGTACTTCTGTGAAACGTGGTTAATTAGCAGTTATTCGTAAAACCCGGTAATAGAGTTGACCTTATGCAAAACAATGTATCTGAAATGAAAACAGAGATTCTTAATTCTCTTCGGAAAAATAGTGATAATTGCAGTGTACAACTCAGTGTAGTGCGTTGATGGCACTGAACCGAGGTTCAGAAATTGGATGCACTTTTATTCCTATCACAATAAATTATGTCATGGATTAGCGGAAAAATGGATTTTCATTACAATGCACTAATGGTGGTGAGTAACGATGCTTTTTTTTGCAATTCTACTTTGATTATCGAAACTCTTTGAACCATGAATGAGAATCTAATTTACGTGGTTGCTGGCTGCGAAGAAGAGCACGATGTTTCATTTGTTGCTCATTTTAACTGGGGGACCGTCTTTAAAGTGCATTTAATGTTTGCAATGATTAATTGTACTTCACTGAATATAATGCAGCGCGTTGTAGGCAAAGGTCAGTGTTAGGTTCACTACGATATAGCGAACAAATGTAGGTTTTAGCAACATACACATGCTGAGAAAGTAACTTCAATGCTCTATGCGAATGGTACTTAAGCTTTCAATTGTTTCATGAAATATTATTATTTTTGCATTTTACGAGTGTGTATGGTCTCAAATTTTATATTCAGCTTTTAAATCAATGTTTCTAGATGCAGATATTGTTCACCCTCTTTCAAAACTACATGCAAATTCCATTCGCGGTTACAATTGACTACTTCTACTATTTGACTTCTATTCCAGTTACATTATGTCAAGCAGAAGTATGAACTCTCGAAAAGGTTTTAGAATCTTTAATGTTAACAGTGGGAAGAAGAATCTTTAATTTAATTGAATACAGATACCCTATTTCACGTTCTAGTGCAGGTTTGAGATGTGGACATATTTGTTATAACTCAATATAACACATATAATAAATGGCGCCCAACGTGGGGTATTTTGGCTTATGATTTTTAACGTTTTGTTTGCAAAACTGTCTGTCTGTCTTTTTTAAGGAGGTCGAAATCTTCAAAAGACTGTGGCCTGGGCACGCCAGAGTGTGGGATTTTTACCCACTAAAACCACCCCCGACTTACCCCCTACCCCGTGGAACCACCTTTAGGTATTAAATCAGGGGGCGGAGCTAGCTTACTTTAGCTAGGTCTCCTTCCTTCTACCCGCGGGGTTCGTTACCGCGTCTTCCTCACTTCTTCTGCTTATCACAGTTTATCCTGGACTACTGCGATCATGGAATTGATCACATCCCAGTCTTCCTGGCAAGCTTCCATTCACCGGACAAACATTTTCCGGTGACAGCACTTCACTTAGAGTTTTCTCTAGGCTCCTCCTTTCTTCCACGAACCTAGGACACTGGAAGAATACGTGTGCTGGGTTCCCCAGGACCCCGTCGCAGTTTGGAAAATTAGGCGAGGTGTCCAATTTAAACCTGTACAGGTATTGACGGTATCCTCCATCGCCAATGAGAAACTGGGTGAGATTATAATTGATCTCCCCATGCTTTCTCTCCAGCCACTCCCCGATGGAAAAGATCAACCTGTAAGTCCAACGACACATTGCTGACTGGTCCCATCGCTATTGCCATCTGCTCATGGATCTCTCCCTTTCGGCTTTTCTCACCTGCGATAAGGGAGAAATGGACCTGGTGTTATAAATGTTCATCATTTCAGTTGCCAGGATGTCAATCGGCATCATTCCCGAGATGACGAACGCTGCATCGTCTGAGACGGTCCTGAAACCGTACTCAGTTTATGTGTTTTATCTAAAACCTGCAGGGCTTTTCCCAAAATTGAGACTGCATACAGCATTCTAGAACTCACCACCCTGGTCATGAGCAGCCTGCAAGTATACCGCGGTCCTCCTACGTTCGGCATCATCCTTGTCGGAGCCATACCCGTGATGAATGCTTTTTTACAAGTATGCTCTATGTGCTGCTTACTCTTGAGTCTTTCATCACCCCCAAGTATTTTATGGCCGGCTTGGAAGTGATGATACGATTCCCGATTCTAATGCAGGCGTAATTTCTTTTGCGGCGCTTAGTGATGAGGACCGCTTCCGTCTTCCCTACGCGAGCGCCAGTCCAGCACACTCTAACCAAGCGTTTACAACACTGATTGCTTTGCTTGAGTACAACTCAGTATCCTCGAGATGCTTTGCGATCACAACCAGTGCTATATAATTGGCGTAATCCACCACCGTAGCCTCCTCTGGAAACGGAAGGTTAAGCACATCATTGTAAATGATGTTCCACAGTAGCGGGCCCAGTACAGAGCCCTGTGAGACACCGGTGGAGACAACGCACTCCTTGGGTCCATCATCGGTATTATACTAGAGTGTCCGCTCTTGCAGGTAGCTATCGATAATAGCGGCGTCACACCACCAATCGTCGCCAAAGACTTTTGTATAAGGTTCCAATTGGCCGAGTTGAACGGATTTCTCACATCCAAGGTCACCATTACACAATATTTGCTGGTACAACCCTTTCTGTGAATTGCATTTTCGGCCAAGCAAGTAACCATTTTGATGCATCAATGGTTGATCTGGCCTTACGGAACCCACACTGCTTATCTGGTCTCGACGATTGGGAGTAATCCATTATAAATAACCGCATGGACATGGACATGCACGTTTCCAACAGCTCCGCGAACATCTCCGGTCTACATTTGACGGCAAGTTTGAGGGCCTTATTCGCTATGCCGCTGTTGCCTATTCGACTGCAGATCTTCAGCAGCTTGTCTCTCGTGACTGTTGGAATTGGCGTGACATTCAGGCTGCGCTGGAAGGTGTCAGCACCCCCTCTTGCCGGGGAAATGACCCCTGGATTATTTTCAACAAGAGCATAGGGCATGTGATCTGCGGAGATGATTGGCCTCTGAATCATCCTGCCACGATTTTACATGCGCTATCCCACGGATGTCTGTCTGTCTGTCTGTCCCACGCACTTTTCTCAGAAAAGGCTTTACCGATTTACACGTGCAGTGAGTGACATCTTTCTACGTTGAGATTTAGGGGGGTCCTCATACATATAAAAGGGGGGTGTAAACATTTTTTCACCGAATATAGTCATGTGGGATATCAAATGAAAGGTCTCGATTAGTACTTTTCGAAGCCGGTCTTAGCTTTGAGATTTGTTAGAAAGGCGGGGAGTGGGAGGGGTGGAAAGTGATGATTTCTTTAACGGACCCATTCTCAGAAACTACACAACCAGAAAATCTGAAAAAATTCATGAAACCTCTATATGGTGTCCAGGCCTCTTTTTCGCCTTAAGAATGCTTTGAGTGTCACATGCCACTCGGTTCCAAGGGTCTTCGTTCTGCAGCATGGCCCCAATTATGGTGTTGGAGAACTCAAGGCACCTTTCTATCTAAGGGTGATCATCCATCACATCTTTGCAATAAATGCAGCCTGGGGGACCGTGATTTCCCGATTCTGGGCAGGTAAGATTGCAAATACCCACGTTTGCTGAGCAGCGCAGTTAGGTAATAGTCAACTTTACCGTGTTTTCGATTAAATCACGTCTATTATGAGATGCGCGGTCCCTCTGCCTCTCGATTCTGTTTCCCAAGATCGTTGCTATGCGTAGAGAGTACAGGCTCTTTCTTTACAAGCGGTAGCCTCCCTATTTCCCTCGCCTGGGGTATATAAACCTCCGCTCGGCAGCATAGAGAGTGATCAGAACAACTACTGTTACCACTATTACTGCAGGCTCCGATACGGTATAGTAGGCGGAAACAACTCGTAGAGTCCCTCGTCTTTGTACTTGTGCTAGGGCTTGCGATACATTTCTTTATTGAGGGAGTTAGTCCATACTTCAGATCCGTAAATGAGAACGGGCTGAACCACGCTCATCAGCAAGTGACGCCTGCTGGATTGCAAACTTTCAAAACGCAGTTGTATGTGCTTTATATTATTTATCATAAAGACGAAGTAGTAGCTTCGACAAGACCCTAGTTTCTCTGACCTCAATAGGGAGGGCTGTGGGAAATTTCTCCTTGGTCAGGACAACGACCTCGGTTTTCTCCAAAGCTAAGGAGAATTCATGTTCAGCCTACACCAGATATAAGGCACCAGATATAAGGCATTTCAAAGTTCCAGACTAAGGATAGATCTTTGAGCCACTTCCGGTGTTACCTTCATTCTGCATTGTTCTTCCTGGGCCTCGAACAGTAGGCTACTGTCTTTTAAATAGTCTGCCAACATCCGCAATATGTAGTCTGGAGTATGGAAACGTTTTTCCAGTGCCTTAAGCGTGTGGCACCACTTCGCAGAATTGAAGGTGATTTTTACGTCTAGCACAAGTCTCGCAACCTTCCAGTGGGAGGAAAAAACGCCCGATGTTAAACATACATTGAATGCATCGAATAGAAAGCTCGGCTTGTATTTGCATACCAGTTTCAACACTTCACTGGGAATACCATCTGGTTCCGGTGCTTTTCCATCCTTCATGGATAGGATCGGCTCTTGAATTGTGCAGTGAAGAGTGGCATTCCTCAGTACTCACTCCTGCATTGACAGCGTCAAGCGGGATGGGGTGAACAGGAAAAAGGGCCGATTTCTTCCATCTTCACTTCTTCCATAGAACAGGATGATCAATGGAGAAGTTGCCTCGCTGTCTTCTCAGGGATAGTGACAATGGCCAATTTGGTCCTCTGTAGTTGACAGACGTAACTCCCACCTTAAGGTTCACATTTGGGACATGTTTTTTTATCACTTCCTCCACCTCTGTTGTCCGTGTTAGTGAGACAATCTAGACCCCTTATTTCAAGGGTGCACATGAGTTCTATGTTGGAAACCGCTGCCATCGTACCTAGAATGCTCTGAACTATCTCGTGATTTCGCAAGCTCGACAAGTCTATCGCCGGTTCGAGTCAGTCGGATGGATTTAACATCTACCCCAGCATCCTCTGGTTTGGCGTTGTTGCGTACTTCTCGAAGAACTTTTGTGAAAGGTCTCCCTACGTTCGGCTTGATGAGAATGGCCTCTGACCATGGTTTGCCCATTCTCTTTTTCTTTGGTGGAGCCACTGCAGTCGTTATTCAACTTAGGTTGTTGTTTTTGAATTTTCTTCTGTTTTCGACGCTACTTGGTCCGCTTGGTTACCGCTCCACGGAATTCTTCTTGCTGCGTCCTCGTTCGCAGGTCCACGTTATTTCCAAGTCGTCTCCTCTTGTCGATTGTTTGCTTCCTATCTGGCGTGTTGAGGGCACTGTGTTTTGCGCAACTAAGAGCTGCACGGTTATCTTCCGGGAGTTTCGTTGACATGGAATAAGGTCCAGCAGTTCTTCCATCACCATTATGCCAGTTTTTACTATGTTTCGACAATGGTAGCAGCCTTCATTTTCCGTAGGACCACTGTGCACTTCTTGAGTAGCCTTTCTTTCTCTATCCTTGCCTTTCGCATTGTTGGGAAGTTCATCACCTTTTTTTCTAGACAAAGGGGTATCACGCACCTCATGTGGGGTTCACGGGTGCGATGGTCGTGATAATTGCGCATCAGTATCTGATTTTGTTATCCCGGGTTTGAATACCGGCCCACCTGGATATTTGTGTTCGTATTCGTGCTATCCGTCACTTGCACAGTGTTAAGTGTGATGATAATGAAACTGGAGCAGCCCTATACCCCACAAAGCAGAGAACAGGAGAAATATGACTAGGGTTTAGTTTAGTAGCTAACCAACTTGCATAAACATTTTAAATCAGCTTTAACTTTTCTGGTGGCTTGATTTGATTAGCTATAAATTTGTTATGTACAGCTTCTTCTGCTCGGGTTTACTATAAGAATTATATTAGTAAGTTGGTTATCTTATATTGGAAACTAAAAAAAAAAACAAACAATGGGAAACAGGAGAATTAAAGAGTATGAAAAGTTCTGCGTTTTTACCTAGTCTCCTTTACCAGTGAGGTCTAACATAAACTTCGTCAAAGCTAGTAGAAAAAGTTTTCTTGAACCGCTGCTGACCTCGTTTTTGCGGTCGAATCCCTAATACATATTTATGTTCAGGATTCTCAATGGAGTTCAGAAATCTCAAAATATTTTGGTCTCGCATTCGCAACTTACGCAATCCCGCTCAGCTATACCCTCCTTTCAATCTATTCTCTAGCTTCTTTGTCTCCCCTCAACTATCTTGTACCACTACTTCTGCGTAGTCTATGTTCCTTCTCTACCCAGTTATGGAGGCAGCCGGCTCCGCAACTCTTACCTTTCCCCTTCTTACCCCTTTCCTAGTTATGTACCTCATTGGTAACTTTGACGCCAATATTGGGGCTGGCGACGACTTCTCCTAATCACTTTTTGATTAAAACTGATCAGTCCATTTTCCTTCCTCTCTCCATTGTTTTTAACATGGATCTCGAAGAGAACTATTTTCGTCGCCTGTGGAAAGAGGCTCTTATCATTTCCTTTCCCAAAAGTGGTCCATTATAGCTGAGAATTACTGCCCCATTTCACTTCCTTCCTGCTCCAAAATCTTGGAAAGGTATGTTAGCGATTGGTTGTGCGCCCACTTTGGCCACTTCTTAGTGAAAGAGCAATACGGCTTTGTTAAACGAAGGTCCACTGTTGCCAATCTGCTCGGCTTCACTAACTTTCTGGCCAAATGTCTAAATTCACCGTAGCAAGCGTATACTATCTACATTAATTTTGTTAAGGTCTTCGACACTGTAAATCACGAGATAGCTTTGTCTAAACTCACCTCTCTCTTACCTATCCAAAAGCGTCTCTTTTGATGGCTGCACATCCCGATACTTTCCCGCTCCGCTGGCGTCCCAGAAAGCTCTATTCTGGGCTCTTTGTTATTTTTACTCTTTATCCGGGACCTTCCCACATCCATCCTAGTCCCTTTTTGCTCAATGCCGACGACTTTAAGCTGTTTTTGCTATATCGTTGCCCATGGATTGTGTCTAGACATTCGGTTTCGCTGGTGATCTGCTAAACGTCAAAAAGTGCCACTCTCTGTGGTACTCGCTTAAATCTCCAACCACTTCCCTTTTCTACTCTCTTGACGAATGTTCCTTATCAAATCACAACTACACTCAAAACCTCGGAGTCCCTTTTGACAATAAGCATCATTTTAACACTGACGGCCTTAAGGTCACCCAATCGGGCTGCCCAACAATTTGGCAGCTTTATTC